>NW_026892603.1:2471625-3707437 GCF_033815535.1 Pezoporus flaviventris
TACTCCAAGTGAGGTCTCATGAGAGCGGAGTAGAGGGGCAGGATCACTGCAAATAAACTGCATAGTCTTTGCAAACTGCTTCTTTTTAACCACATCAGGAGTCAGTTAAATCTTCATTGCCTAGTCAGCTTAGCTAGAAAATATTTATCTTGCTGTTTAAAGGCAAAAAGGACGGAGTGTCACTACTAGGAATGGCCAGAGGTAATATATGCTTGTTCTCTGATTTTGTTTTTGGTTTTGTTTTTTTTTTTTTTACCAATTGGCAAATCCCATTTTCCTTCTTCCAAGGAAAGCTAAAACAAGGAAGTCTAAAATACACATATTCAGTATAAACATCCTTTTTTTTTTTTTTTTTTAACCATATATGCTTTTGCCTTTTACATGGTGGCAGTTCCTTAAGGTAACTGAGAAAAACACCCCATTAGGACTTCTATTTCTGGGCCTGTCTCTATGGGCTTGGAATAATTTTATTTAAATACATCTTCTCTTTACTATTAACAACAACAAATTGTATTGCTTAATAGTAATAGCTGCTGCATCTTCTGGGTCATTTCAGTTCACAAGACCCAGGAAGAAAATATTGCATGGATAACTACCTGCGATTTTCCACATATGCTTACTGTAACTTGTCAAGTTTAAAAAAAAAACAACAAAAACCTGCTTTTGTTTGGTTTTTTGTTGTTTTCCTTCTTTTTTAGTGTCTTTGAAGTAAACCAGATGTTTCTAGGCCTGTTTGTTCTTAGTGGGTTTGGATGCAGCAGCTATTGTTTACTCAGGGTTGGAGTATGTATGAGAGACTGGCTTTTGTTAAACTAACTCAACTTACAGAAAAAAAGATACTTCCAAATGCATTTAAACCAGATAAAACACTATTTAAAATGTGTTCTGTTTCAATTTTATGTCAATATTTAACCAGTTTTTATCCCTAAGACCAGTTTGCACAGCCAGGATGACATGCTTCTAAAAGCAAATTAATTTTGGAGGAATAGTGCACGTGTAGAGGGCTGAATGAGGGTAATCTTGGACTGGCATGAAGTTACTGGGAGCAGCGAGGAAGAAGTGGGGTAAAGGAGCTGAAACTCCAAATATAGCCACCCTTGAATTGTAGAGGTTAAAAAGGAGGTAAGGTGGTGAAGCAGCACTTGGATTTTCACCCATCTATCCATCCTTCCTGCTCCCTGCAGAGTGTTTTGGTTATGCTTCATGGCTTCAAGGAGCTGGTCTCTTGGCTTGATTTGCTGCTGACATTTCATAAGAACAGTTTGTTGTATGAGATGAAAACAAATACTTTGGAAATATGTACACATTTTGATCCCAAACTTCATGACAGCAAGTTCCAGACCTCTCATTTAATCTAACCCTGAAACACATTCCCAGCCTGCATTCCTCTCCCTTTACAAAGCGTTTCATGTGCTGTGTTTTTTATCAGTATGTGATGGGCCAATTGCACAAGATCTGCTTGGTATAAAGAAAGTGATTGTATATGTCAGTATGAACAGTGCATGCAGTAAGGAAGCTGCAAGGGGGAAAACTGACACACAGCAGGTGTGCAAGGAATAAGCAAAAAACATTTTACTATGATAATGATCATGAAACTGAAGGCCAGAGAATGCAAACTATTTGTAAGGCCCCTGATATTTTCATCAAGTGGTCTTACGGTACGCGCTTGCCATCATCTGTTCAGTTGTGGAGAGTTTTGAGGAAAAAATGTTAATTCAATGCTGCTGTGTTTAACAGTCCCAAAACTTCATGTCAGCACATGGAAGTCAGTGACCTTAAAAATGAGCAGAAGGTGTAGCTGGAGTATTTTCTCCCAAAGCACTTGGGATCTGCGCATTGTAGCATGTTTGGGGGGGTAGTTCATGCTTCGCAGGTTTGAGGGGGCAGGAGCAAGTGTGTTTTGGTACCCCACAGGATGGGGCTGAGTATTAGCTGCAGCCAAGCATGCTGCAGGGTGGGCATATCCATATGGAGCCATGGGTAAATACCACCAAAATCCTCTGTTCTGATGATTCTGATGCATTTGGGAAAGAGGGAGATGGCTGCTTGGAAAGTTTCTCTGTGGCCACAGACACTACATAACACCTAACAACCATTTTGTTTCAGGGGTGACACTTCTGAAATTGCCAGGGCTGGGGGTGTATGAGGAGGTTGTCCTGGATTTAGCAGGTAGACCTGGCACATATTCTACTTCATGTTACCACACTAGAAGATTCTTTTGAGTCGGGGACCTCCTTGGCATCTGAATCAGATTGAGAGAAATGACCAATGTGTTTGGAGGTCAATTTGTTGGCAATCTACAGTAGTTTCCCTGCTAGGAGAGAGGCTTGGAGTAGGACCTGGCTGTGCAGAGTGGGCACTAGTGGAAGAAGCCTTGAGAAACCTCCAGTGAGCCCTCAAGCCAAGAGTGGCTCCAAGAGGAGAGGCTGCCCAGGCAGTGGAAGAAGGGTAAATTTCCCACCATGTGGTTGTACCAGATATAGCTCCGACGGAGGAATGTTTAGGTGTAGTGGTATTGGGGTGATCTCCTGTGCCCTCACTTCTCTTTCAGGGAGCCCTGAATGGAACTAATACAAAGTCAGTCCTGCTTTCAGTGACACAGAAATATCACAAGGCTCTGTGGGGAACAACTGGGCCTGATGTGTCTCGCTTTGGTCCTCCCCAGCACTTCAAGATAGTGTCCACAGTCTTCTCTGAACAACAATTAAGACAGCCCTGATGACGCAGACAAAATGCATTAGTTTTCCACCCTGGTGTTGCTTTAATGCCCTGTGTTTAATGCTACTTGTTGGACTAATTTAAGAAAAGAAAAGTTAATCTGACTGATCACCCAACATATGTGTATTTTTGCCTGTGTATCAGTCTGGCCAACCCAGCTCCACAGTAGTTGGGACCTTTTACCCTCTTGGGAAAAACCCTCAAGCTACAGGTGTTTTTCTTTTTCCATAGAGGGGTTCTCAAAGGTCACAGAAGCATGAAATCTATCCTAACTCAGCTTAGCTGCTAATCACACCAAGAGAAAGGAAAGTGTGACTGAGCACTGGGTAAATGTCGGCTGGCACCTGTTTTCACAATCTCAATTTGTTTTTCTTCTCACACCACATTACACCTCTTAATTTAATTTGTGACCGGCCCTTTCTCCCCCAGCTGTCCAGGGCTGCAGCGCACACATTCCAGCTGCTGTAATCGGGGGCTCTGCTTGGCCCGAGGACTGAACTCAGCAAATTACCCACGTCCTGTGGCTGCTCTTGGTCTCAGCACTCTCTCGCTGCTTTAGCTCACTTACAGGCTGGTAACTTGATTCCCAGGACCTGAAACAGAGTATACATATTTCAAATACCTTTAAGAAGCCTTTCCCATCCTAACCATGTTGGTTTGGGATTAAAATGGGCTTCAGCTAACAGAGCAACCCATTCAACAGCTTTGCAGTAATTACGGTGCTAATGTTGATTTAAGTCTGTTTTTTTTTGAATGGGAAAGTTCCTAATGGTATTTGCAGAAGGGCAGGCTGGCAGATGCACTGTGAGGGTGTCACGTGTAAGGGCTGCATTCTCCTTCCCTCCTGTGTACAAGCACATAAAAAAGCAGCAAGGCTCGAGAAATCCAGCGTCCCACCCCTGTGCCCCAGAAAAGTTTAAGGCAGTCCCAAAGTGACGGTCAGAGAAGTAGCAAATTTAATTTCTTGGACCTCAGGTTATGATAGCTTAATCCTTCCTCTCTAGAACAGCTATCTTCAGAAATAAGATGCATGGCTGTCTGGCAAAATTAACTGAAAGATGATGACTTTGCAAGATACAGAAGCCAGTGTTATCTCCAGAGCTTCCCTTTGTGGAGGATCTCAGTGTTTCAGGTCAAGAAAGAAGAAAATTGCTCAGCCCTGTTCCCCCTGAACAAATGTTTCTTGTCTTCTGTCAGCTCTGTGAACTTGTAAAAATTACAGTGGTTGTATGCGGTGGTGTATATTAATAAATAGGCTATTAATTTGCTCTGCTAATCTAAGCTGCCAGCTCTGACAACCACTGAAGCCTCTCAGTTCAGGATACTTCTATCCTGATAAGCTCATTTTCTTACAAACCTCATTGTCACCATTACTATTTTGCTGCTATTGTTGCAAGAATGACTGCTGTTAGCAAGCTTTGCCATTTTAATTTGGGGAAAGCCCTGTGTAGTAGAACATTCCCTATGTTAAATGAAACTGCTGCTTTTCCTCCCTGTAAATTGTTCCAGAGAGTGACTATGTTAACAGTTGTCTTTGAATAATAAGTTAAATTGAAAACATATTTCTGAAATGGGTCCTGAGCTGAGGAGCTGCATTTTGGTTTTGGGGCTTCATGAGAAAGAACATTGAACCACACTGAATTTAGAAGCAGTTTTGGTCAGCACCATCTGTGGTTGCAGATGGTGTTGGCAGATGAGGCATCAGATACATGGTCTTCTAGTCCTGGATGGAAGCTGTGACTGCTACCACCCCTACCAGATCATAGAGACTGTGTGAAGAAGCTCTAGAAACTTACTCATATTTCCCCAAAACCCCAAATGATTACTTTGTTTATATTAAGGATTGTTTGGTATCACATTTAGCTTCAGCAGGTCATTCTCTGTTGCCTTTCTCTATCGGTTTCTTGCCTCCACGTGTCTGTAAAAGCTTCTGGTGGGCAAAGGAACTTACATCTTTTAAAATGTTACCCTCATTCTACATGGTTTCTCATGGATGTAAGATGGATATTTGAGAAGAAACCATCTTTCAGTCCCCAGGTTTTGATGTTTAGTAAGTATCTGCTTGCACAAGATGACTAAAGAGGAATTTTTAGAAAAGTCACTCTTGTCACAGCCGCTTACTGCTTGAAGCTTGAAACTTAAAATGCATGTAAAAGCTACCGTCAAATAGGTTATTGTAGCCTGCTTTTTCCCTTGGTCTTGACAAGTGCAATCTTACCTCTCCAGAGTGCTGACACAAAGACCATCCTTTTAACTTAGGCTCTTATAATTTTCTGCTGTCTATAGCTGTTTCAGAGTACATGGTCTTTCCAGTCCCAGAACCTGTAGAAGCAGTACTTGTAACAGGAAAAATTAAGCTGCAGGGAGATCTGACAACAACATCTGAAAAGCCCTCTGTCAGTTTTTGGCACATGGTATTTAAAAATACTCCACAAACTCAGGTTGATTTGCACTTGACCTTTTTTTCAAGAAACTCTCTCAGCTGTACTTCTCTATACTCCTCTTAGCCCCACTCCCTGTCCACAGCAAATGTTTCTTCAAGCAAATGTGGAGCAGAGTCTGCTGTCTCTCACTTCACTTGAAGTCCGGTGGCTGCTGCTGCAGCTGGTAGGAGACCTGGGTCTGCTCATGGCATCATCTTCCTATTCACCCTGGTGCAATGCATGAGATCCATCTACTCAGTGATGAAGGTTCATTTCACTGATATTCATTTTCCATGTCATTCCTGATGTTTGGCAAGACTATGACACCGAAACTGGACACTTCTCTGTTTTGAATTTCCACATATTCTTTTTCCTGTCTGCTAGTCTTGCAGATTTACCATAATAGAATTATCAGGTTGAGTACTTCTTGTTTGTTTGCCTATATTTCATTCTGAATGCCACTATTTTGAGTCAAAAATGTGTGGTTGGTAGCACCCTATTTTGACAGATTTCCAGCTGAACTCAAAGTGAAAGATTTATATAAAATGTTGAAAGAGATTTGACTCACTGGCAGTCTTCTCTCTCCCTTGCCCCACTTTGCCATGGGTATTTTAGCCCTTACATTGAACCCTGCCCTTTCCAAAGAGTTGTCACAGGGGTGATATGGCAAATAACTTGTGCTGATGTCAAAAATGCCAGGAAAAAAACTCCAGCATGAGCAGGTTAATCTCATGGGGACACTTCTGAATTTATTCTCCATTCTCTCTGACAAAGGATGCTAAGGTTGTCTCGCTGAGAGAGAAAACATGAAAGCGAAGCTTGGAAGGGAAGTAAAAGCTGGGGAAATACACTCTCCTAATTAGTACTGGTGAGAGCAGGCTAGAGTGAACTTCCTAAGATCCTTCTGTGTCCTGGCAAACTTTTATTTTTCTAAGTGCAGAGAAATTCCATGACTAAAAAAACAACCAAAGATGAAGGCATTTGGCTCAAAAGCAGGGCCACTTAAAAGCAAGTCTTATCCCTTTCCTGCAGTAAAAGCTGCTATCCTAAGTATTTCAGCCCCAGCACATCTTGAAAAGTCATGAGAAGTAACCTTCAAAATCTGTAAGGTGAAGTTGTGCATCCTTTTCCTGTGAGGCATGGGGAGGAAGAGAAATTTGGTGGAAGGCTTCTCTTGAGTGGAGCCATGTGTTCAAACAAGAGAAGCAAGAAGTCTTCATAGTTGGAAGTGCAGCAAGATTCTGTACAGGAGGAAACAGATTCCTTTTATCAGCTCCAAACAATTTACCCAAATCAGTAAAATGACACTTCTAAAAGAATTGCCTCTCTGTTCCAGATGGTCCCTACTGAGTAGATACTGCAATGCCCATATAATTCTTTTCTGCCTAAGATGAGCAACCCCTGCCCTGTGTTTCTCAAATTGCTCATACTCAACTTCACTGCCCACCCCAGCATGGCTGGGGAAGAACTCAGTAGCCCTTTTACTACGCAGCAAAAGAACAAAGCTGGTGCAGGGTCTAGAGCACAATCTTATGAGGAGCAGCTGAGAGAAATGGGGTTGTTTAGTATGGAGAAAAGGAGGCTGAGGGGAGACCTTATCACTCTTTAGAGCTGTTTGAAAGGAGGATGGAATGAGGTGGGGTTTAGTCTTGTCTCCCAAGTAATCAGTGATAGGACAAGAGGAAATGGCCTTAAGTTGTGCCAGGGGAAGTTTAGATTGGATATTATGAAACAATTGATTCACAGCATTGGAACAGGCTGCCCAGGGAAGTGGAGTCACAATCCCTGGGTGTATTTAAAAGACCTGTAGATGGGGCATTTAGGAACATGATTTAGTGGTGGCAGTGCTAGTTGGAATCAATGATCTTAAAGGCCTTTTCCAACCTACATGGTTCTATGTGTCTCCGAATATTATCTGAAGTCTCTGCTGCTTAAGGAGGTGGCCTGGTTCTTCCTGTCCTGCTATTTGTCTTAAAGACAATATGGAGGAATCCAGTCATGTAGTGCCTGCGCTATTTCACTATTGCCTATGCCCACTTGGCTCTTTCTGCATGGCTGGTAATTAAAATTGGTGTTTAAGGTCTTTTGCTGGCTGTACCCAATAACTGCTGTTTGTTCCAGCTAACTTTGTTAAACGTGGCCCCCCTGCCTCTTTACTGCTCAGGTTTTGTAAAGATGCATTTTTAGATTAGCCATGCTTCACTACCGAATCTACTTATTAAAGGAAACTTTGCTACCTCAAGTTTTTATTGCTGACTACCTTAACTTAAACAGAGATGCAGGTTTTGCTGAAAGAACCTCTTTTCCAGAACAATCGCGACTTTGCTTTTGGCTGCTGGCTCCTGCAACAGTATCATGACATATTACTAAGGTAAGAAATACATTACCTATCTTTTTGCTTGTCCTTGTTACTGGCAAACTCTCAGACAAATGAACTGTGCAAATAAGCATGTTTCTCCAAATATTCATTGTCAAACCAGAGTTCAAGTAACTGACAATAATTTGGCTGTCTTAAGACAGAAATCTGTTCCGTCCTTACTCAGCTTAAAGTGCTATTAATAACTGTAAGTACACTTTATTAATAAGTTAATATTTTTTGTAAAGAAGCTCTTTCGAAATTCTTGAACCAATGGATATCTAGCATTTACTGGAAGAGTTTTGAGGCTTTCCAGCTGCAGTATACCTACTCTAAGGGCACTGAAATATACTTTTCATGTTTGAAATGTGCAGATACTGAGTGTATCACAAACTGCAAGCTAGTAAATGCCTTAGTAATCATACATATCTTATTTTATGGATGAAATACTTCATTTTCCACAGATTTGCTTGGCTCTATAACTTGCTGTATTCAATCTCTTTCAAATTATAACATGCCTTTTCGTTTTGTGCCTCTCCATGCCTCAGAGTTGAGGGAACTGGGAAGAAAGTGATGGTTACACAAAATTTGGCAAGGAATGTATGCTGTCACCATGTATTCTAGATGATGCTGTTGTTCTTTCTTCTCACTTTTTCATAGGGCTCTGCTAGGGGTTGAGTGTGTTACTGGTGGTGCCCCAGCCAGTTGTGCCCTGGCAGGTCTCTGTTTCTCACATGTGCCCTAATCCCAAGGTGAGACAGAGCTGCTGGGGGTGATCCGGCTTTGGGGTGTCCCTTTGATTCCCCACATGATGGGCAGCACAGCTCAGAGCAGGGAGCACTCTGAAGCGGGAGTGGGCCAGTGGCTCGCTGAGCAAAAGTGAGGAAGAAACTGTTCTCAGGTCTCAAAATGTTTCTGTGGTCCTGAGGTTTCAAGCTCCTCTATAATTTGAGTTGTACCGTGCTCACTTCTGGAGACATAAAACACCAGCAGAAGTTTTTCTTCATCCCTTCCCTGTAGCCCACGATGCTCTTCTAACAGCGAGGAGAAAGCAAGCAAGCTTCTGTCACTGTTAGCCACATTCTCCTCTTTATATACCTCGTTGGTACTTCGTTAGTTGAATGCTTTTTAAAAAGTGCTGTTTTATTCAAGTTCTTATATGACATAATCTAAATTCAAGAGGAGAATTTTTACTGCTGTCTTTGGAAAGCTCAGCACAATGGTGGTTCCCCCCCAGCCTTTCTCCTCACAGCAGCATAGCTGAAGAGCTTTCTGGCTGTGCAGAAAGAAGCATGCTGCTACCTTTTTCTTTTCTTGTGTTTACCATGAAGGACAGGTGCTAGCAGCAACCATAACAAATTTCAGCAGAGGGCATTTCCCGGTGGGCTGATGACTGACTGGTTTAATGACCCTCAGCTTTTCTCTGAGTCATTAACTCTTCTAGGTAGTTATTAATGCCCAGGAAACATCCTGGGTCTCAATATTCAGTACTTAAAGACAAGACAGTCTCTTGCAGACATTTTTCCTACAAAACATCCAAAACACACATTCAGCTAAGTCTTTTTTTGTTTTCTTTCCAGATGTTCCAGTGTTTTTCAGTCTTCTGGAGAAATCTTATCTTCTCTTTGTGATTTATTTTGGCATCTACTTGAGTTGGGTGGTTGCTGCTGTTGCATGTCTCCAGATTGAATATATCCACACTCTTTGATCTTAGGGCCTTCGCTCTCATTTGATTACGCTAACTGCAAATGCCAGTGCACAACATAATGATTGTTGTGCTTTGGAATATATAGTTGTTGTTCTAATTCTCTCTTTCCATCCTTTAGAGTTACTGCACTTTACTGGTGCCCAGAACAACAGCTGCTTGCAGAGGATGGAGAGATCGCTGCTCTTGCAGACACTAGCACAAGCATGTCCTCTGCATATCAACAATTAATTCAGTATTTTTAGAGGCAGAAGATGAGGACTTCAGCCATTCAGCAGCCACAGCATGGCTTGAATGTAAAAAATGATGCCTCAAAGAACCAGAAATGCTTTTATTTTACTGTTGTGTGCTCTTATTTCCTTTAAAATACAACTGCTTACGGTGTTAGGGGGGATCATTGAAAGTATTTACATTATGACGAAAAAGCATCTGCCACAAGGCACAGCTGAGTATTGGAGAAAACAACCCATTTCAGCTGCCTTCAGAAGGAAATTAATGCACCAAAAGCCTTACTCAGAATGTGTCTGTGTGAATGACAGGAAATCCTGACAGCAGACACATTATGACATGCTCCTGAGAAACTTCAGCTTCTGGTGCTGTTTGTGCACAAACTCTTCCTTTAACACTAAATGTTTTGGAATATTTAAAATCAGAAATGTTTTTTTACTGCCAGATTAGACCTCTGTAGCAACTGATCTCTGGGTTTTACACACAGCTTGTGAGAAGGAGGTTTTTTCCAAGGCAGCCTCAGTCTGGAGAACATTTCTGGGGTGCAAAATACCAAATTATGTGTAGTATTGCGCATATTACAGCAATGCCTTCAGAGAGCACATGCACTGGGAGAAGCTATAACCAGGCTGTGACACCTGTAGAAGATCCCGGTAAAACTTTTTCCTGTTGCACTTTTGTTTTTGAGTTTGTCTCTGTCTGTATCCAGGACCTTGGAAAGGCAGAATGGCCAAACCATCCCAAGATGAACAGAAAAGCCATGAGAGAAGAATAGACCTGAGGAGTGAAAAATCACCCCAGACTTCTATTTCCTCCAGTTCAATGAAGATAGCAGGCTTTGCTGTGGAAAATCTCCCATTCCCTTCACTAAGGTGTTGCAGGTGGGATTAGGCTCTGTGCAAGAAGTAACCCCTTCCCCTTTATTTGTAGGAAGTTATTATCATTTCTCTGCAGACCAGGGCTCAATTGCTTTGGTTCATTTATTTCAAATACATATTTGAATAACTTTCTTGTGTGTTCAGGCACCTATTACTTTTTTATTACTTCAGGTTCTTCCAGGAAGCAAAGTTTGTGGTATTTTCCCTGTACAGAGCTCCTCTGTGCTTCTTTTGTGAGGTAAGCAAGTCACACCTTCAGTAAAGAAACAAAAGCTTTACACTGCAAGTACTTCCACTTAAAAAGTTCTCTCTATAAAAACAGGCTGATGAGCAGTTGCTCAGTCTTAAATGTAGCTATAAATAATAAAAGGACAGTAGCTGCCAAGAACAACTTTTTAAAATTATACAGTTTTCAGGCAAAATGCACAACTTTATAATATCTTTATCTCTAGAGACAAGTTGGGTCTTTCCTTTTCCTTTTCCTTTTCCTTTTCCTTTTCCTTTTCCTTTTCCTTTTCCTTTTCCTTTTCCTTTTCCTTTTCCTTTTCCTTTTCCTTTTCCTTTTCCTTTTCCTTTCCTTTCCTTTTGATTTTGTGCCCATGATAAGCCTGTAGCTGCCAGTTTAAAATCAAGTTATTTACTCTATTTTTTCCACACAGGCTGGAGTCGTGCTACCGGAGTCTGGCTGGAAATGGCACAAATATGAAGCAAGATTGCCACCTTCTGGAAAAGCTTTGGAACATGAGGTGAACCGGATGCGTTGGAATTTGGGATGTTTTTGTTTAAATGGGTTTAAGATGGTGGTAAGTATTAATGTCTACTTTTCTGGCTATGTGCTAGCTAACTGAATGTCTGGTCAAAGGCTGAGTTCCCTCATAATGAGCCTGTGATTCCCAGGGAGAAGGGTATCACACAGAGAATCTGCTGCAATGGCAGTGAGGGTGTTTAGCCAGCTTGGTGACTCCTTTAAGCCATAGAATACGGGGGGGGGAATACACACCAAACAATTTAAAGATATTAACTAATTATAGGTGTGGAAAGTGCAACCAGTTAGAGCCGTGTTTTCTGCCCTAAAAATGGATAAACAATTGAGAATTATTGTTCCTCAAATATTCCTATGGGGATAAGAAAGGGCAAATATTTTGGATCTGGTCTCTTTAAACTATCTCTTTGAAAAAACAGTGGTGTGCAATGTGCGAGTTTACCAGTAACACTTTGTTTTCAGAATTTCTTTTTAATTCCTCAATTCAAAGCCTGCAAATGAAGCTAGTGAATGTAGTTTTAAGCACTGTGATAATACCTCAGTATTCAGTGTGTGGCTGTGTGGGTAAACACTTGCAGCTCTATTCAGCTCCAAGCCAAAGGGGACATCTTTCAAAAGCAGAAAGTGCAATATCAGAACCGAATCATTTCACGGTCAGGTAAACTGACATTTTTCCAGTGGAGCAAACAATCGTAGAATCATAGAAAAAACAATGCCACATTTGTTTTCCTACTGCAGTTACTGTTTTAAAAGGCACGTATTTAACAGTTGGCATAAGTCAGTCTGACAAAAGTGAGCCTACAGACCTTTAAACACAGTATTTTATAAGCAAACTATAGCCCTAATAATTCTGAAGAGAGCATTTTTTCAGAGCTGCCTGGGACCACTATGGATGGAGAGCCTCTGCCTTGGTGGGTCCCTTTGCTTTGGCCATGGGCACTCGTGAGAGTGGCCATCCTCTCCCCAGTTGCCAAATTACATTTGTGCTGTTTCTCAGTTACTGATTCTTGCTGTGACTGATCTCTCCCCTGGGACACTAATAACAGAGATAAACAACATGTTTGACTCTTCACCGTTTGCATAAAAAGATTAATAAGCCTTCTTGACCTGTTGCCTTGAAGGCCACACTCACTGTCAGCTGTTTTCTGACATTCAAATTATACCTGAAATGGAGCTTTTGCTATACCATTCTATTACAAATTCAATTATGAAATCTGAAGCTGCTCCTCTGACCTCTTTTTCAACTGTAAGGGAAGAGCAAACAGCCTGTATGGAAGTTGTATAGACATACATCCAAACTACAGGGAAACCCACTTACTGAAAGTGTGTAAGAAGTGGCTAAATGCTGTATCGTTCAAACAAAACTAGGCAATCTCCATTTAACCTTAGCTGACCTCTGAATATGTTAGTGCCTGTGTTTTACTTTTACCTCATGCATTTATTTGGCATCAGTACAAATAAAGCTGCAGAAGAAAACCTATTCATGAAAATCTTTTTCAGCTTGTTCACGGAGTACAGAAAAGAGAGGTAGAAATAATGGTAAGGTGCTAATTATTTACTGCTTATTGATGAAACAGAGGAAAAATGAACAACCCAGCTTTTGGAAACTGACCCTTCCAGTGCTCAAAGGTGACTGGGTTTGTCTAATGCTGCTTCTGAAAGCTGAGGTAGCCTCCTGCAGTGTATGTAGTGTGGAAGGTGCGGGGTAATGGACTGTGTGAAAATACTCTGGGTGGAGGAGATCAAACATGGCACTCTGAAATGTGTTTAAGCTAGCTTATAAAATGTACAAAATAAGCAATTCTGAAATCATGCTTTGTAAAAGAATCAGGAGCTGATTTTTCACTTCAGATACTACTTTGAATTTAGAAAGAAATAAAGCATAAAAAAAATCCTCATGGTGAAGATGTATTTGGCTGAGGTGATGCAATGAGCCACTAACACAGCACAAAACAGAACAAAAAGTTGTCCAGGCTCCATGTTTCATGAACTGATGCCATGCTGGAGACTGTTAATGCTCTCAGGGGGGCTGTGTGACAGACACATCAGGCCCTGCTGTGACTGTGAGGTCACAGTTCTGGGTTGAACTTAATACTTGCTCTCAGGTATAGATGCTTGTCTGCAGCTAGAGCAGGATGAGGCTCACATAGAGTTTCCTTCCCGAGGCTGGGTCAAACAGCTGAAGGGTAGATATATCTACCATTATTTATCTGCTGGAAGTTGTGCTGAACTAACTGACTCAATTTAGCAGAGGTTATTTTGCAGCTGTTTCGTATCACTGAAAGGAAGACTTAAAACTTCCAAACATGAAGCACTTGTAAAGTAATGCATTAACTCCTATTAAACTCAGCGCTTGTTCTTCCTCTTACAGGATCTGCTTGGCGAAACAGCAAACTTGAAGTATATGCATGGAGACGGGCCTATAGCACTAAGCATTACTGCTGAAAATTTGAGGAGAGCTGCCAACTAATTAACACATCCAAGCAACTCCACATTCCTGCTGAGTTACAGCTGCAGAGGGACTATTCAGGGAGCTGGTTGTGAGCACAGTGGTTCTCTGTGCTTTTCCCCAAATTTCTGATATGTGAGCAAGTGACAAACTGGAAGAAGAAAAACATTCAAATAAATACTTTTAAAGGACCTCAGGAATTACTGAGAAGTTCCTGTTCCTGTGAACGTTAATATTTGATTAAAAGAAAAAGGCCCCGCATGGAAACACTGGAAATATGTTTCGTAGGGAAGGAATGGTTTAACATGGATTTTCATCTTTAGTATTTATGATTCTGAAACCTTCTAAGAGTCAGATTTATCCCATCTCTTATTTCATCACCTGAGGTCCAGATTTTCAGAAGCAGCCAAACTGGTAAGTGGCTTTGAAAATATAATCCTAAAGGCCTCTTGGTAATTCGGAAGCCTGGTGCATGATTTACTCTCTGAGCAAGGCTGGAGTGTGTCCTGTGGGAAGTCTGGGACACACATGTGAATGGACCTTTCTTTTCTGTGACGCACCGATTAGACGTGAATTGTGGCCTTCATACGCCCTTGCAAGAGCTTGTGTACCTCCTCCCTAAGTACTGGCTACCTGTCAGACCTGCCCTGGCACTCTGGCCTCTCCTCTTCAGGTTTCACCTGCGTTAGCCTCCAGCATTAACTCTATTTCATAGCCAGAACCCAGACCACATAAAACCTGTTCCTTGCGCATACAGGCCCTTTCTCTTGTAAAAGTGGAAAAGCGCTTTGTAACAGAACCTGTCTGTGACCTTAACAGCAAGGAGAAGACTTCCAAGTGGAGCAGGCACTATCCTTTCATGGGTAATCATCGGGTCTTCACTTGGACTGAGCAGTGCCACAGCTATTTCTTGTTTTGGCTTTCCTTTGCCTTTTCCTTCTGCATGGGGTGATGCTGAGGACTGACCATGCCAGATCCTGGCTGTACCTGACATGTCCACAGCCTGTGGACAAGCTGCAAGGTTTCCAGGAAAAGTTAATCCATTAAGGATGCTGGAGAAGCAGCACAGGCAAACAGTGACAGGGGCTGTCACTTTCCTTTGCCATCACTTCTTTCATCAGCTTCTTTCTGGCTTTCTCTTTCTACTCAGCCTTGCAAGTTGTTGGCTTACTGACCCAGCCAACATTAGAGATCATACAAGGTTTCAGAGCATTTTACTCGACCTTGCTGTATATTACTACAGCTCAAGCTCCATAATTGAACATTTAGAAATGGATAGACTTTTCTGCTGCTTCAGAATTTTATTATTTCTTTTTTTCCATTCTTCAGTAATTTCTTCACAGAAAACTTATGTAAAGCAAAACCACATTAGGTGAAGCTTCAGAAACACTTTAGTGTCTTCTCCCACAATGGGGATCTTCCATTTCATGTGGTTATATTACCATTTAGATCAACTCCTGGAGGGACGGAGAGGAGAAGGAGAAGAAGGGGGGGAGTGAGTGAATGAGCTGCCTGACCGGTTTTAAACCACGACATCAACATAAATATAAATCTATATATGAATGTGCTGCATTTGTGGCTTATATGTCTACAGTTTTTTTTGAAAAATTGCTCAAGATTACATGTCAAGTTAAAACCCAGAAGGGCTCTTAATGAAAGCTTAAAAACATAACATTGCTTTTCAGACAGATGGCTTCAACAGGACTAAACACTGATGAGCATAGGCTTGATGGACTAGTAGTGCCACCTACTGAATAAGAAGGAATTAACAAATTTATAGAACTCCCTACTAAATAAATTTACAGTTTCTACAATTATAACATAAAGTGTAAAAGAGTAGCTTTAAGAAGGAAATACATTCTTTTCCTTGGATTTCAAGCCTGAAACTGTTGGACCTCAAATAACAGACTGTATTCATGGTACTGTGATAAGGCTTGTCTAATTGCCACAAGGTGATATATATCACATCATGGAGTTTTTTGGGTTGGTTTTTTTTTTTTCAGATATGTATTTTCTAATAAAGCCAGTGTGATTTATTTTTCATGACCTCTTTGAGAAGTTTCCCATTCTGTATTAACTTGTTTTATGTTAAAGCATGCACACAGGGTAACATGCATCTAATGCTGTTCCTGAGTGACATTTTCACTGGCAGGGTTTAAGGATATGACAACAGGAAATCAAGTGCAGCTGGAGATTTTTCCTCTTTGTTTCTTTTTGTTTTGGGTTTGGTTTGTTTTGTTTTTTTTTTGTCTTGTTTGGTTTGGTTTGTTGTTGCTTTTAGTTTTTTAAGAAAAAGGAACTTTGAAATCTGATTTTGATTTGAAATACGAATTGGTATGTGATCGGGGGGGGGTGCTTTCTGTTCCTTGAGAGGCTGTGTTTAATATGATGAAATCCTGAGTGATTACATGCACTATCCTACTACTAATGACATGCTCAGCTGGTAGGGTAAACAGAAGCTAAGTTTCTCCATCATAGCCTGATAGTGCAACTTTGCAAAGAGATATGCACTGTAAAGCATCAGTTCTTATGCACATGCAGGAGCTATATACTGAGGATACTCAGTGTTTTGCCTTTCTTGTATATCACAACTTGGCTGAATGTAAACAGGTTTTTGAAAGTATTTGCTTTGAAATAAGCACACACAAAAAAAGGAGTGATTCAAGTAACATGCAGGGAAAAGCAAGAAAGAAAATATTGCCCCTCTGTATTTATCTGAAGTGGCTTTGTATGCTTTTTTCTTCTTTCTTCTATTTAAGCCATCTGAAACACACATTTGAGATCAAAATAGTTACTGGAAACAAGAACACTTACCATCAATAACCTTCTGCGTCACACTGCTTGCTCCCTGCTTTGATGTATTTGTCTTTTGCAACAAGAGAGATTCTTAAAGAAGAAATTTTTCTTTGTAGTTTTATTCCATTTTTTTTTAATTATTTAGGGGAAAGAAGTTTGTCTGTCTTGCATTTTTTGTTGATTTTCATAGTAATTGCTGTAACTCACCTTCTTATACCATTGTTCGAGCTCCTTGTCTGTAGTTGAATGCAAATAAAAGCTCCCTTGTCTGGCACATGCTGACTGGACCCCGTTGTGGGATGGCTCTGGTTTAGTTACATATTATTATTGTTCCTTTTTCTCCCCTCCCCTGCTCTGAATGGATCTCTCTGGTTAGTTTTACTGGGATGTGAAGGTCTGTGATTGCTCTGCTTGGCACGTCTTTCTCAACAAGAAATAATGGAGCAGATTCTGTCCTGAGTGACTCAAAAAGCACTTCCAGGCTGGATGAAACCCTTCTTGAATGAGGCCATGGCAAACTGTTACAGAGGGGAAATGCAATTAAGGAAACGTCAGCCAGAGTGCTTAGATGCGAGTCTTCAGGAAAACCAACCAACAACAGATGCACAGTCTATTGCTGACCTCCAAGGTCAAAAACTTGTACATTTAAGAGAAAAATGCTTTGGTGACTAATGGAGCCCTTTGAGTAACATCGTTTCCCAGCCCAGGAGAGTGGCCATTTCAGCTTCATCAGAAAACTGCCTCTGAACTGTATCGTAGCCCTGACAACTAACCCGTTCAAAGTAGAAACAAATTGTAAAGCCTTCAAAAGAGTCTCTGATCTTTTATCTTTATCCATACTGGGTTGTGAGTGGAAGAGCGTATGTACTCTGAGCATGCTAAGAATAGGGATGCAGTGTGCTCGTGATTATTTTTTTCTAAGACGCTGTTCTGTTTAATGCACTAAATCATACTCCTATAAGGTTAGATTACACATATAAATCCAAAAAGTGGGAACTTAGAGTTCGGGTGGCTTGTCATTACCTTAATAATACTCCCTTGGGAATAATGTGCATCTTCTTTGGTAGCAGGATATTTCATGACAAGATCATGTAACACTGACTAGTCTGACCTATATTTTATGGGTATGTTCATAATTTAATTTTCCCTCTTCAGTGTGTATGTGTTTAGGGTATAATGGGAAGACAGCAGGCTAGAAAGTCTTATGATTTATTCAGACTTTCAAAACAGTAGCATTTTTCTTTAATATTTTAACAATGTTTTACTAAATTCTGAGGTTCTTGTCCTCAGACAATGACAGAAAAAAGCAAAGTAGAAAATGATGAATATTCCAGGTTGGGGTAAGGTTTTGGCACCCACTGTTCGCAAGCATAGCACAGAAGAGGCAGCTCCAAGGGGGTGGAGATATATACCTTTCAAATCTGTTCTTTCTGAGACCCAGCTATGTGCAGGCTGTCTTTTTGGAAGGCAGAGGAAAAAGTCTCAATAAGCTTTCAAGGCCATTTGATTTTTGTCCTTTCCAGCTCAGATAGCTGATTTGGTTCTAAACAACTCTAGTCAGATAGCAGCTGGTGACTGTGAAAAATAAACTGAGGGTCATACATGTTCATCACTGGTTTCAGGATGCTGATAAGCAGCTTCTGTACAGTTCAGAGGGTCAAAATCAGAAGACTAAATTTCAAATACAATGCAGATGGATATAGATATCAACTATGCATAGCCACAAATACTTATGCTGATGCAACTTGCAAGGAAAATTCATCTTGCTCCCTTAACTTTGACTTGCATGCGAGCTACACCTCAGACTGTGTGCTTTTCTTGTTTGTATGCGGCCTATGTTTCTTTTCTGAGTGAAGGAACAGGATTAGGTGTTTTTCAATATTGCATTTACTGTTTGCTGTGCTGCAGATGGTATTAATGTTGGGAGCACTTATAGTTTAGACTGACTTTCCTGAGCTGCTCTTATCAAGCAGTGCTTATACTTTGGTGTCCAGTAAGTGCTTTCATAAACAGTATTCGTAATAGTTTTCAGTGACTCTTAGTAAGAGACTTTTAAGAGATGTTCCCACTGTACCAGGATTTGCAGAGAGAGGCCTAGCTGACTGGCTGATGCCATGTCCCTGCTGATTCCATGACTCTGCGTGGAATACACACCAACCTGATACTAATGATGGCTGAAAGATAACATCTTTTTCACTGCTAGATGGCATTGTGTCTTAAGGCAGGAAAAATGGGGTAACTGATCAGTTTTATAGGCACAAAATTTCATTATATTCTAGCAGCTGTTTTGTTTGTTTTTTTCTCACTGGAATTTATATTTCTTGCATTCTGATACAAAATACCTATTCAGTTAAAGGAGGTGTGTTATTATTGCATATCACAACATGGGGGAAACTCCCTCTCAGATGCCTTATTCATAATCACTGCTCTCTAAAGGTAACTTGCAGCCTTAGGCTTGAAGCTTGCCTAACTAATGATATGGGTAGAATGTACTTTTGGGAAGTTTTCATTCTGCTACAGAATGATTCAAAAAAGATGCCCGTTTGAGAAGTTTACCGAGTGGAAAAGACGGTTTGGGAACTACAACATGTACCTTCAAAGTGAAGTCACCCATTCACACATCTCATAAGCTCTTGCAGGCTAATATAAAAATGTGTCTAGTTCAAGTCTAACCTTGCTTCATTGGGGATTGGGTGTGGGGAGAGAAAGAAAAAAGTTACACAAGGAGAAAAGAAGAAAATTTATGCCTTCAGCTGACAGAAGCTTGGCACAGTAGGCTGACTTCAAAGTGTACTAATATTCTACAGAGATCAGTAAACATGATTAATATATAGTCTGAGGGATAATATTTTTTGTGTGTGTGAAGTTACATAAACTTCTAAAAACAAAACCAACTTTTATATTTAACATCTAATGCATTCCATCTGCTGAAGTGTATATCAATATGTTCCTATTAAGAGCCAGTTTGGGGACATAGCGCACAGGCTGAGTAGTAACTTAGCCTGCAAATAGTGCAATAGAGCTGTTCTAATAAGGAAATCATTAGTGTATGAGTTTAAATCTCCCCTATCAGTATGCTTAGAAAAGCAGTAACATGCTGCTCTGTGTTTTCTCTTCTGTGCCTTACTTATTTGCCTCCTTTAGCAGGGAGCCTGGGGAACCATGAAGCTCTGATACTAATTTTTGTTCTGTGGTGGGTCTGGTCTGTGTCAGACTATAAGGTCTGTCCTACTCATGCCAGTGTGGCTTTACTGGAAATTCTATCCCAGAAGCCACTCTTCCTTTGTGCATCTTAATTTAGCTTAATAGGTGATACATCTTATCAGTGGACGCTATGAGCCTAGAGCAGTGTACTGATGGGTCTTGTGTCTCATTTGGTAATCATGCTCTGATTCAGGTGTCCTGAGTAATCCTTTTGTATTCATTTGATTTCTTTAAATGTCAAAATTTCTGGGGTTTGTGCATTTGTGGTTTTTAGACTTTGAAGAGTCTCCTTTGGATATTTGTATGGCAGTTGAACTCCAGTTCTATTCCTCTCTAGCAAGTAATATAATCTGTGCTGTTCTGCTATCACTGATCTTTCAGCTAGTACAGCAACCTGGTATTTGTAAATGGCCATGTCATTTTCCTGCAGTTCTCTTATTTCCATTTATAATAGGAGAACAATATACATTTAATGTATTTTCTTCCTCCCTGCATTTCTGCCTGAAATTATCTGTACCAAAGCTATATGCTGTAAAATTGTAAAGTTTCCCTATTCCTCCTCATCTTCTCTGCAGCTGTTGAACAGTTGGCAACCAGCTGTAACTTAAAAGGGGAGGTTTGAGGGCATTTGGGATTTTCTACTGGCATCGCTGCCAGCTCTGCCTGCAGCCCCACTTAGGTTTGCCAGACTTCGTGCAAGGCGTCTGTGCTCTCTCTGTTCTCACTGCTGTCATTACCATGAGCCTGGAAGACACAGCCTTTTCCTGCTGTTGTACCAGCTACCTTGGCCAGCCTGCGTCAGCCTGTGCTTTCATCCACAGATATTACAGGGCATGGTCTGTGAGTGAATGCCAGGAAGGGTACCTTAATCTTCTTTCTTCAACTTATTACTCCTTTGGAAAGAGCTGTAATCAAATGTAAGACATAAACTTGTGAAAATCACACTTTGAAATACTGTTGATTTCAACCTGAAGTCCTACAAAAGGCCTGTATGCAGTGTATAATGAATTACCTGGTTGCATAGTATGGATTCTTCCTTGCATCTCAAAAAGCAAGGTAAATTTTCATCCTTCCTAATAGGAATGTGATGCAGCTGATGCCTGTGACAGCAAGGATACAAATACAAATGCACAGGATCACCTCCCATCTGGGACTATTATTTAAACCAAAATATTTTGAGGTGTAAACTTACTGCTCTGGCTGTGGGTGCCAAGAGAAGCAGAGCAGGTGTATTTTTTTATGATGGCTTCAGTCCATTCTTGACACTGCTTTGTTGGACCAGTTGGTTAGAGTGGGACAACTGGGATGTGGCCCTTTGTGGTGACATCCTGCCATTGCAGAAGAGAGATCACTCTCTGAGCTTCAGTTGTTCACTTTGAAATGGGCCATAGGCATCCTGGAGGTTGGAGCTCTGCCATTATGACTTATAAACATTACCAAGGGGAGGTATCCAGGGCTGAGTTTCTAGAGGAATAGTGGGATTGCTGTGGAATCTGGCTTTCTTGCAAGAAGATAAATTACTTTGTGTGTTTCTAATGCCATGGAGTTATCAGTCTTTGTGAGGATTTAACTGATGTTAGTGATGTATTATGTTGGGATTTTCATTTCTGATGCATGGCAAGAAGTTAGAATAACAAAAGCACTCGCAAGGATTTGCTACAGTTGATTTCATTTTGAGCTAATTGCCAAAATTTGTAACTACATTTTAAAAATGTATTTTTATTGTCCTGTAATTTGATCAGAATAATAAAACCTTGTTAGCACTGGAAACATGTTAGCACTGGAAATCTGTTTAAGATCCATTTAGTATGTTGAAATCTTATGAAAGGTGGATGCTTTGTCAATAACAACTGACAATTACTTCAGAAACTTACATATGCAACCTTTTCAATGTGGTTGCCTTGCCTGCACAAGCAATAGAATGCATCAGGCTTTGACTCAATATTCTGCGTGAGCAAGACGTGGAGAAAGTGAATATAGAGGTCTTCCAGGTTTCCAGTGAGGGTAGTGAGACCTAGGATGAAATAGTAATACTTTCCAAAGGCTGATACAATTTGTATTCCATGAAACCCAAAGAGATTAGGCATACAATATTTGTGTGATCAATAGCTTCTTGTTTAATGGAATTCTTTGACTGAGGATGAAACTAAAAGGCTCAGGACACTATCTGATGGGGAAAGAGCAGGCAGTGAAGATCTCCACAACTGTCACAAGTCTTTTAAGTTGAAATCCATTCCCCATTGCCATCTGCTATACTGATCTTAGTTTGAAATGCCTTAAATGGCCCCAGGTTGTAAAGAGTTAATTAAATATTAAGACATTTTCATTAAGGGTTTTCCCCCCTCTGGATTTCTCAGTACTCTATTAAAGAAAAAGACCACAGTGAACTTAATGTTTTGGAAGGTATTTCTCCTCTGGGAGGGAAACATTTACAGAAATTCTGCACATGAAAATGTCAAATGTTACTCATCCTCTCTGTGGGTTTTTTTTTTTCCTTTTTGAAGTAGGTTTGCTTCCACTTGGTAGCTGAGGGTGTCACTGCTTGTTATTTGATATGTGGAACTGGGGCACACAAAAGGATGACTAATCCCATTTACTGGAATTTTACAGTTTTCATCAAGGCCACAGTTTCCATTTCAAGCTTTATAGTAAAAGCAAAGCACCAACTGGCAAACTGACTTGTGTTATTGTTGTAGTAAATTAATATGGATTGCTGTTACAGTAAAAGGGTCCTTTTTGAAGATTGCTTCTTGAATTAAAAAGAAACTTACATGTAAATATCTTATGAGGATTTCTTTCAGTTTATCTAATGACTACTGCAGTGGTGTTTCTGGAGTCTCAGCAAGGACAGCTATTACAAGTCTTCAAAAAATGGTTTGAGGTTATTGTGACAAATCTGATTACTGGGTTTTATTTGTTTGGGGTTTTTTTTTAAAGAAAAGCAAATTCTTAGATAGCCATCTGCCTGCATTCCAGCTTCAAGCCCCTTTCATTTAAATCACCATGGTAGTTTCTCCTCACTAGTTTCAGATCATTCCTGTTGCTTTTTTTTCATCTTTTTGCCCCCATGAATTCCAGTGAGTGCATTATGTTTCCTTCCATCTTACACTCCCCATCATACATCTATTATAACCAACCTTGCAACCTCCTTTGAAGTGGGTTTGTACGTGACGGCACAGCTTTTGGAATAACATAGAGGCATAATGAGGTTAGATTTATATAGAGATGAAATCAGCATTGACTTCTCTTTGCTTTATTGCAAATCCTGCTGTACCTGGTATTTCTGAAACCCCCAGCTGCTGAGGGCTTGTCACCTGAGGAGCTTACCTTCTTGGGTGAGGCTGGAGAACCTAACAATCAATGCTAAGGGAAAACACAAGTCTGGAAATTTCATGAGGTTTAGACTAAATCTGTGATCAACCCTGATTATACGAGATCTTTCTTTTCATTGCTTCACAGACTTTGCTCCTTTTTTCTTCTGGATATGGTGCCTGCACAGCAAAGTCTCCCTGGCTCCTTTTTGTGATGCAAGTATAACCTGCGGACTGGTGAAGTCCTCTTTCAGATGGAATCAGAAAAAGAAACTACTAAAACACTAAAGAGAATGGAAACCTTTTGAAATAAATGAATAATTGGGCTAATTAGCATTGGGACGATCTCTGTTCTGAATTCAGCAGACTCCTGAAGACTGAAGTCCTCTCTGCTGTTAGTACCAGGATGAATTTCAGCTTCTGGAGACTGAAAGTAGGCTTTGGCCACATGCCGTTTCCACAGTGGGTCCAGATGAGCCAATTTTGCATCCTGAACTGCTCTGGCAATCAGAAACCTGGGATGTCCCCATATGAGGTGCAGGCAACAGATCAGTCCAGGGTTTGCCACGCTGTGCTGCCAGCCTGCCCCACCTTTCAGGGGTGAGGGCTTCGCAGTAGCAGCACTTACCATGTTGTGCTCTGGGCTGAGTTTGGTGCCAGCCAGCCTGGTGGGTTTGAGCACAGGGTTCGGGCCCCTAAGACTACAGCAGAGCTCACCTGATGAATGCTTTGTTTTGATAGTTGTAATGGTTCTTTCCCATGTAATACAATTTCCTCTCCCATGTGATCCTGTGTCCAAACTAAATGTCAGACCCTCATCTGGTTTAAATCATCATGGTTGTGCTCATCTCATGCTTACGTATACTAATTAATGAGCTGGAAATTTACAGCTAGCACTATTATACAAGTGGATGGAGACTTCCGCTTCTGGGGTCACCAGCGACAATGTGAGTAAGGATGTTGAGACATCTTGGAGTTCTTAGTTGTGCATTTATAGCTGAGAATTTGGAAAATTACCCCACCATCCTCTTTGTGGGGGCCTAACGGCTCTGCTTTCAGTTAGATTTCAGCATTGTATAATAAACTGCCTCTACTCCTACACCATTCCTGCACAAGCTGTTCTTTAGCTAAGGAACCGAACATGGCCATGCCCAGATCCCAGACCTTATTTGTAAAACTTGTATTTGCTTAAATGGAAACCTCATAGCCCTTTTTGTTTGTAAGTCTACTGAGACACAGCATGGCCACCCTTTGTGACAGTGTATTGCAAGCAGCCTCAGAAACTCCTGCTGATGCCGGCATAACTCCCATCTGAGTAAAACACTGAGGGAGCAGCAAATGAAACTGTGAGCCGTGCCACCGCCATGGATTGTCAGCAGCTGAACTGCTGTCTAGAAATGGAAAACTTATTTTCACATCTTCTGCTATTCTCCTTTAATGGATCTTGAGGTTTTTTTCCCCATTTTGCCTGCCTAACCAAGCTAGAAGTCTGTGTACTTTGGCTACTGTTCTCCCTTATTAAAGACTTCTAGTATTAACACAAGTATCCCTCTCAGCATATATAAATATCTTTAGACAGTATTTGAGAGAGAATAAATTTTGATCCTGAAAAATAATTTCTGCTGATTTTGTTTTTACTTCTGTGAGATGCTAAGAAGAATGTGATACTACTTCTACCCTGCACTTAAGTACTCTTTATGGAAGAAAACAAAGATAACCAGATTAATGTCTTACTGATAGATTCATTTTCTCAATGAGACCTGAAGCCATAAGATGGTATAACAACACTTCACAGGTATTTTAACACCAGAAGTCTGCCAGTAATGAATGCTCCAAAGTGATCAGTCCAGATTCACACCCATTCCACATGCACTCTGTTCCTCTATGAATCAGCTTTCCCTCTCCTAGATTTTCCAGAAGGTGTCACTGTAAGGCAGTGATGGTCAAAAAGTCTGTAGATTTAAAATAAATAAATAAATATGTGGAAAGGACTTCATGGCTCGTATTTTCTTGCAATGATTGTTTAACTCCTAATAAATCAACATCAACAGTTTGAAACATTAAAATAGGAAGAAGAAATGGGAGCATCAAAGTTTCTTTATAACTTGAATTTACAGTTTGTCTGAGAACATGTCATCCCAAAGAAAAGTCAGCTGCTCGGGCCATGAGTTGAATAGCTGAGAGTGTGAAATTACCAAAATGACTGAGCAGTTTTAAAGCCTGCTCTTTCAGTGCCCATATTTTGTGTGCACACATAAGGGTACATCTGAGAAGCACATGTGCACACCAGTAGATGTAACTTTGTTATGAAAAGCCACAAACAAAATGTTTGTTTTTGCAGGTATTCAGTGAGATGTGGTTTGTTTCCTGGCTTCAGCTTCCACCACACTGCGGGTCTCAGCACAGTGCACCAGAGGCCCTTAAGAAATGAGTGGGTGACACAGATTTGGGAAATGTTGCTGATGTGCTTAAGGCCTAGAACGTAGTGCTGCAAAGGTGGATGAGCATGACTGCTCCAGTCATCCAAATGGGATTACATATTAAAATGAAATGCAAAGGCTCACACTTAGGAGCAGAAAACCTGAAGTGCATCATTAGGCAGCAAGTGAGGAGAAGAAAGCTCGAGTTAATGGCAGTGACTCATAGGCCACTGATACAATCTGTCACTGAAAAATATAAGCATGGCCTAGAAACAAAGAGAAGAGTTGTTTCCAGTGAAGCCAGAAGAGCTTTAGCACCTCTGACCTGAGGCTGACTGAGCACTCATCTGGAAGGCTGCACCCAGCTCTGGTCCCTTGCGCTGGGAGGCGAGCGTGTTGCCTTGAGTGAGTGCAGGCTGGAAGAAGAAAGGCATTAGCATGCTTGGGGAAGCCAACTGTAACATGCCAGAAACATGATTTAGGGTGCAGGAGAGTGCCAGCATAGACCTAGTCACTGGATATTGGCTAGTTGAACTAGAGAGATGGAGTTTGGGGACAGAACTCCCACTATTTACTGTAAAAATAACAATAGTCTATAATTATCTCCTTAATTAGAACACAAGTTAACAGTTCAGGAGTGCCTGTGTCCTTCCTGTGTCTCCATGAGGTAATTGTATGTAAACACTGGATCATTCATCCCTTTTCTCACCTGCACTCCAGATGGGCTGAGTGCAGCCCCAGAAGCGATGTCCGAGTATAAGCCACTGGCCACTGTGTAGTGTTCCTGGGGAGGAGGGAGAGGAGACCAGTCTTTCCATTGCACACCCTGGGCAGGCATCAGTGTGATTTATCAGCGAGAAGGTATGGCCTCCAGGCTTCTGCCATTGCCCTTCATCTGGTGCTTATTTTGAAATTGAAGCCATCAGATAGGTCAGTCACTTTGCTCTGATCATGGTAGTCTTCCTGGAAGAGCCATGTCTTATGAAAAAACATGGTGTCAGAAGCAGTTTTGGGGAAGGGGTGGATGGGTGAGTTCCTGGGGCAATTTGAGTCCAGTGGGAAGGGGATCCGCAACAAGCCTGTATTTACTTTATGCAGAAGTGAAAAGTCAACCCGAAAGAGGGGCACAAATCTGTAACGTTACTGTGATTTCTCCTTCCATAGGACAGCCATCAGAGTGGAGAGAGGAAATGAGGCAAGGCGAGCATCTGAGTTATGTCCCTGAAGGACCCTATCGGGGCAGACTTTCAAGTACTCATTTTTACAGCACATTCTTTAGCAATGAATTTTCTATTTAACCGATGTGTTGACAAATCAATTCTGATCTGAATTTGTACACTGCTTTGATTCTTCAGGCAAGCCTTGGGTATCTAGCCAGATTCTTAATATAGAAGCAACTGGAAGTAGGTCATTTCCGCCCTCCAAATACCATTAAAAAACTCCACTCTGCTATGGAAGAAAGGGAAAAGTTTCTCCTGTCTTTTCATCTTTCTAGGTTTCTGCCGCATAAAGTGCTCTATGAAAATAAATTGGCATCAAATAAAAATTGTTATTTCCTTTTTCCTTCAATTCTACTCTTCATCAGGACACTTTTAATGAAATCCATCTATTTAGTTTGTGGGATTCTAGTAATGTACCTTCTCAATATACCATAAAAAATGGCAAAGTAAGAACCTTACGACTATTACTTTTAAATCAAAGTTATGGGTTTTCTAATGGATTCAATAATACAGATTTCAAAGTTTACAGTAGTTTAACCATAGACAAACATTGTATCTCTTCTCTCTAATTCATCTGCTCTTTATTTTTTCTGCAGCTTCATATGGTTTAAACATCTGGGCCTTCAGAGCTGTTCCATGCCTGCTCGCCTTATTAGAGGGTTTGGTAATGGAGCCTCCAGCCGAACGCCAGAGTCCTTCCTTTTGTGTTCCTCAGTGACGTACACAAGAACTTTGAGGTGGTGTAAGAACAGAGGGATTCATGGCTAATAAATACTTCATCTAAATGGGTGAGTGTTTGAGCTGGGCTGTTAGCTTAATTCTAACCATAAGGAGCTATAACCACAACATACTTTGGGTGGGAGAAGACATCAATCACTGTCACTTTTCAGCAGATGAAAACAAGGGGAGAGGGAAGAAGCTGGGGTAGATTTTAGCTCTTGGAAGCTAGGATGTAAGCTTTTCATCCAGGCTAATTCTCTTCTGGGTTGCTGGTGTTCCTAACACTTTGTTTCAGTGGTAACATTACTCCTGTTACTAGGTAAAATAAGATTATTAATATGCATATTCTGACCAAGATTGGTTACAGATATATTATTCAATTATGTTGGATCTTAGTAAGACCCTCACTAATAATGGGTGTATAGAGGGAGTTACACAATATCTCCCTTGACATGCCAGAAGCGACATACCTCTGTTGTGCTCTGAAGTTTATTTCAAATTATTCAGCCCAGGGAGAAGTCTTGTGATTCCTGTCAAAAATTAACATGCTGCTGTATGAAGCATTCCATAATTTCAGAAGCTTCTTTCTCTGGTCATTTTATGCTTCCTTTACATCACCATTAGGAGGCAATGAGAAGATTTGCTTTTAAATAATCATAGTAGGTTTAATGAGTGCAGTGATTCCTTGACAGAATTCTTTCTGATGTGGAAATGATTTTCTCCCTTTAGTAAGTTTTGCTTTCACTGTTTTACATGCTGAGGGTGAGCTCCTGGCCCTGCAGATGCCAGAAGTTCTGTCCTTGACTCCAGAATTTCAAGACATCACCTTCAGTCTTCAATTCAGTGTCTTCCTACAACCCTCCTTTCCCTGATGATCTCTGAAGGGTTCCTATGATTATTAAAAACCTCATTGACACTGTCACTTCCGATTTGGTTTTCAGACACTATGTGCACCCAGGGAAATCTCACTTTCATCAGCAGCATCACTGCTATCACTGGCATGGGGAGAGGGACAGCTGTGTCACTGCATCACTGTCTGTGCCTATTACCAGCAAAGGAAAGAGATCTCCTATATGTCTTATTCATTTAGAGGGGAGCTTTTTTAGTTGCAAAGCTTCAGTCTCTTAGCTATATTCACCATAGATGTTTTTTCTCGCAGACATATTCTGCCACTTTGAAGCAGCTGAGTTTTTGTAAATAAAATGCATTTTCCTCTTTATTCTAGGAAGCTGCTGCCATTCAGATGAGTTGCTACTTCTCTTAAATCTCTCCCACTGCCCGTCTGAGAGCCAGCTGAGTCATACAACCGTACATAAGTGAGAATGAAATGAGAAGGGCATTTGTTTTATATTTTCTCCTAATTGTTATTACTCTATCCATGTCAGCTTCAGATTTACCCCAGGTTAAATTTTGGATAGAAGGAAAGCTGACACAGTCCTTCAGGATCTCCTAATTAAACTCCTCCAAGCTGTTGCATTTCTTCCCCTCCTTTTGTAAGTTTTCAAGTTTTGATAGTCCAATCAGATTAGAAGCGCTCTGCTTGTATCTTTTGTAAAAGCAAGGATGACGTTTCTATACTGAAATGGTCATAAACACTTTTGCCATTCACTCTGGTGGAGCTAAGGATATTTTTCTGTATCAACAGAAAAACTGTAATATCTTTTGATAGTACTTTTTATTTAAAAAAGAAAAAAAACCAATTAAAAACAATTATAGCTTTTAAAGACATTACAAAAATATAGTTTCATATTGTAATATTTTTACCAAGAAAAGTATTTTCTGCACAGGACTTTTTAATAGAAAAAGTGGTGTTTTTTTTCACTTTGAATTTCAGCCTGACTCAAATATATGATTGATTGAAGGGTTTCTTGCACTCTGTTGCTCTTTTTTATATTTTCTATTATATTTCTTTGGATTTTGTATTTTCAGTTTGTTATGTCTTCTTACTGGCTTTCATTTTTATTTGCTTATGTGTATCTTTGTTTTGTTTTGGCATTTGTGTCTCTCCATCTTTGGAGGCCTCCATTCCCTTTTATCCTCTGTCATCTCTCCTGTCCTTAATCACACTGCTGTTCTATTACTGAGGAGATGACTGGAACCAAAAAAATATGCTTAGGAGTATCCTTTTACTCTTTTTTTTTGAAAAATTGAGGATTTTGGTACCACTGCCTAGCATGCAGATGCTAAGGAAGAAGGTAGTTTACCAGGCAGCTGCAGACTGACAGTAATACCTATCAAATGGAAATGGATAGTGTGAAGAACAACTCTTGGGCTGGTGTAAATAATGTAGGTGTTAGAGAAAGACTGTTGCAGGCTTCATTAGTGGAGAGACTTCAGCATAAGGTCAAGCTCCAGTGGAGCACACAGCTGGTGTGCGGAAATCCAGCAGAAGCCTGGGAGAATATTGAATGGTTTTACTGGGTCTTCCTCAAGACATCTGTGTGTGCAGAGCCAGCAATAACTTTGGTAACTTTGATAACTGCAAAGCTTTAAATAAATCCATGGTGGGCAAGACTTGCAATAGAAGCTAACCTGTAATTGTGGTACACAGTAGAGGATGGAGAGCTAGAAATCTGATCCAGCCCCTGGGAGCATATCTATCTGATGCAACAGCTCCTAGTGATGCCTGGCAAAAAGCCATTCTTGGTCACTTGAGATGATGACTGGGTGTGCACCAGAAGCTCATCTGGTTTGACTAAACTGTCAGTAGCCCGCCTTCTGCTTAGTGATGTTTGGGGTCAAGAAATTTGACTTCCCCTTGTCTTAGTTCTCCGAAAATTTTGTTTCCAGACATATGCTCTCTAAGATTTCTAATACATAATAATTATACAGGATTCATCTTGACACTGGTGGGTGGATGTTTTGAATAATAGTGAGAAATCAGAGAACATTTTCAGAAAGTAGGAGATTTAGTTCCTAAGCACTTCTTAACTCTAAAGGGGAAAATGTGCACAGCATTATACACAAAAAATGGATAACCTGCACTTGGAAGAGTGCTGTAGTGATCCTTCTCTAAAGTATCCTGATACAGGCTGCCCTCTTCTACCAGTGGTGTTTTTTTTAATGCAAATTATCTAAATCTTTTTTGAAGCTTAGAAAATAGAGAAAATACTTTCCAGCCCAATAATCAAATCCATTGTGTTGGGAGATGGGAAAGCAGATTTCCAATCTGTTACTAGAAATTTCCAATTATTACCTTGAGTTTTGATACAAACTAAGGAAATGCAATGGGAAATTGAAGGTACCCTTCCCAATACCATTTTACAGCTTGGCTTTTCTGACATTTATTAAAGAACTATATGATGTAGAGTAGAAAATTCTTAATAAACGGAGCCTAAGTCCCTATAGGTGTGGGCATTATTTTACTTGTTGAGCAACTAGGGGAAAGCATTAGTCAATCTCCTTAAACCTAGCTTTTGTTTCTGAGGCTTTTACTACAGACAGTTTGAGAAAAATACTCTCTAAATGGAACTTTCCTTTCAGTCTGTAACACCTTCTTCTAAAAAAGCTCATTTTTTTCAACCAAAACAGTATTTTCATTTTTAACCACTCTGTGACGTTTTGTTTCCTTCAAATCAGTAAGCAAACTGCAAAAAGTAATTATTTGAACTTTTCTGCTTACCTGTTTAAATCATTCATCTCTTGCCATGAGAAGTGAAATGAAGACTAACTCCTTTGAAAAATTTTGTGCTTTTCTTCTGGAACACAAAATGGAAGTGGCTGACCAGACTGAGTTTGTGCTTGTTCTTGAAATAAATCTCGACTGGGAACATTCAAAACAGTGGTTGATGTGTCAATGTGTTTCCAACTGAAGAGTAAACATCTCCATGCCTACACTGTAAAACACTGTCCCTCCCCCACCCACTCAGGTCCCCTCATCATCATTATTACTGACCAGGCACAGACAAAACTGATGAGAAACTGAACACAAGCCTTCAGTGTGTGCTCGCAGCCCAGAAAGCCAACCGTATCCTGGGCTGCATCAAAAGGAGCATGACCAGCAGGTTGAAGGAGGTGATCCTGCCCCTCTACTCTGCTCTTGTAAGACCTCACCTGGAGTATTGTGTGCAGTTCTGGTGACCTCAACATAAAAAGGATATGGAACTGTTGGAACAAGTCCAGAGGAGGGCCACAAGGATGATCAGGGGACTGGAGCACCTCCCATATGAAGACAGGCTGAGGAAGTTGGGGCTGCTCAGCCTGGAGAAGAGAAGGCTGCGTGGAGACCTCATAGCAGCCTTCCAGTATCTGAAGGGAGCCTATGAGGATGCTGGGGAGGGACTCTTCACTAGGGACTGCAGTAGTGATAGGACAAGGGGTAATGGGTAAAAACTTAAATAGGGGAAGTCCAGGTTAGATATAAAGAAGAAGTTCTTTACTGTGAGGGTGGTGAGGCACTGGAACAGGTTGCCTAAAGAAGTGGTAAATGCTCCATGCCTGGCAGTGTCCAAGGCCAGGTTGAACAGAGCCTTGGGCGATATGGTCTAATGTGAGGAGTCCCTGTCCATGGCAGGGAGATTGGATTTAGATGACCTTAAGGTCCTTTCCAACCCAAACCATTCTATGATTCTATGATTCTATGATAAAACATAGGGGGGGGGGGGGGCAGGGGGCAAGGTGGTGGTGGGGGGAGTGGGAGAGGGGCTGCGTGGTTCTGAGTTACTGCTGGGCTTAAACCACGACACAGATGTACTTGATTATGTGAAGAGGGGAACCCAAACTGTAAAAGTTGCCTGGAAACACTTGATGTGTCACTAAAACTGAAAGCTACTTCTTTTGGTGACCACCTCTCACCCCTTCCAACTAATTCATTAAAACTGTTTAGCAGTATAATCTTGACAGTCTTTCAATACAGTGTCATTAGCTTCAGAAGCACCAGCACCCTTACAATAATAAGGAAATTGATCTTGGCATCCAAATTACTTCTGCTTATTCCACACAGGGTATCTTCAAGTGACTACTTCAACTAATTCTCTTGTAATTCATGTGAGTTACTGTATATAGTTTAATCCTGTTAAGAAGAGAATAGTGATTATTTAGTTAAGGAGCTCATTGGAAAAATGATCTAAAGTGTGCGCTGAATCATTAAACAAAGCTCATAATTGAATTATGTAACACTTGGGAAAAATTTCTGTGCTTGTTCCAGCAGATCAGCAGTGAATATCAGTTTCAAATGTATTTGACTACAAGCACAGAGAAGGATGTTATTCTGACAGTGCTTCTTATTTTTCCTTATGTCACCATGGGATTAATTTAAAAATTTGGGATTGGGTGGATTCTAAAACCCAAAAAATTGCCACCCAGTTGCAATTCTTCTGGGCAAACAGAAACATCTGCCAACTCAGGTTGATGACTATTGATCTGTTTGGGTTTTTTTTTTTGCAATCCAGCACTCAATGCATTTGAAAAATCAAATTGTATTTTTCTTTCAAATATGTAAATTTCATTGCTTGAAAATATAGAAACTGATGCACTATTTCTCTCTCAGACCCCATTACCCCCGTTTCCCCGAAGAGATTAGTTCTTCAACTGAAAAGCCTGCCTGCTTTTTCACCAAGCATCCCTCAGCAGTCAAGATGCTTCAAGAATATTTCAGAGGAATGGTGGACACCTGAAGTGCAGTGGTGAGTGTGTTTTTTGAAAAGATCTGACCAGGCTTGCAGGAAGATTTATCTACTTATCTGGTAACAAATAACAGATAACAAAGGTAACAAATCAAAGCCTGTCTTTAATTTAGCTTTTCTTGTAAGAATTTGCAGCACCAAGTGACAGGACAGACCATGGTAACTGGTGCTTTAAATACCTATTTGCAGCATTATAAAAGTTGTAGGATTTTTTTTTTACCCATTTCTTAATTGTGAAAATGTTTCTTGAATGTTGAGTCCTCTACTGCACTCTACGTTGATAGGTAAAATGGAAATTCAGCCCTGCTATAGTTAATACTTAGTTATATTTCTTCAGCAATATTATATTAGAAAAGAAATTACATATGAAAGAAAAACTGTTCGAACTAGAAAAAAATGTAAAAAATAATTTCACACACCCCTTCTCTTAGTGCTTTGAAAGAGCAGTTTCATAAAGCTGAAAACAATTAAGAGCTAAATCACTTGGGAGAAAGCATTTAAACAGAAAAATGTGAATGATAATTGGGAGCTGCATTTTACAAAATGCTTCAAAAGCCACAATTGAGAGAGAAGGCCATATTGTTTTTTAAAAAACACCACCCAAACAAAACAAAACCCTGGCTCAAAGGGAAAGTGGAAACAGATATGAAACACACACACACACACACACACACATACAAAAACCCAAACAGGAAAAATGAAAACTTATATAAAAATGGAAGAAAGGCAAACTTGACAGTGGTAGAAGTCAAAAAGTAGGAAACACTCAACATTTGTTAAGGAAAAAATCCCAACACACAAAGAGAGAACTCCAGATAAGGTCTGGAGAGTAAGAAGGGATTTTAAAAATATACTAAGAAATTTTACAATTGTATTATTCCATTGCTAAAATAAAGCGTAGAATTGTCTCTAATGAGACAAAAAGGCAGAACTGCTCAGAGAGTAGTTGTGTCCTGAATACAGAGAAAAAGCCAAGAAATATATTTACACCAGTCATCCAGTATTCAAGGACATCAAACTGATTCCGTTCAAAGTGTGTATTTTAGAATCAGCCAGCTGAAAAACCTCTATCTAAATATTTCTTCTCATCTAGAGCTGATAAAAGTTATTCCCAGACAAATATTTTAAAAGATCAGGAGGGTGGCCCCAAAAGTTGGAGGAATTGTGGGAAGTTGCTGAAAAACTTTTACATGAAAAATGAAGAGATGGTCCTAGTGTCGGCATCAATTGACACAGGTTTAGAGAAAACAGCTTTTGATATCTTATTAAAAAAAGTGAAAAAAAGTTTGGTTGATAAAGACAGTGATACCAAAGTGCTTTGGCGTTTGGTGTTCTGGTCAAGACATGAAAGGGACAATCAGTAATACAGCATAGATTAAAACTTCAGCATGAAGTCTCAAATGGTAAACTGGCATTAACAAGAGGACAGGTGGTTCTTGGCCTTAACATTGAAAATATTTTCATCACTCTATTGCTGCAATTGAAGGCAAGCCTATTTGGGGAATTAATTCTTCCCAGAATTAATTCCCTGGCCTGTGAGAGGGTCAGGCTAGATAGCCCATTGCAGTCTATGGAGCTGTAAAGAAAGAAATGACCATCCAAACCAGGAAATCCACAGGGTGAGGGGAAGAGATCTACCCAGGTCTGAAAATATTGCTGCAGATGTCACAACTCACATAACATTTGGAGGGTTTTACGCTAATGTAATCCATCTCTGCAAAAATGACACATCTGTTTCCACTTTCTGTTCCTTATATTATCTTTGCAACATCACTATAAACTCCATCTGGAACTAAAATTCTCTTTAATTTTTTTAAAGCAGCGTTCCTGATAAAATCTGGCATTGTAATGATTTGAAGGCAAGGATAAGCTTGGAAAATGGAACATTTTCTGTTTCCTGCCCGTGTAACTATGGTCCTTCCCTCTCTGCAGGCACACATGGTAAAGATATATACAAATATGAATGCATTGACACTGCATGTGTGCTGTGAAATAAAAAAAACCCAATTAGACTTAAAAAAATAGATCCTTGCCTTGTATTAATAACATGCCTACTAATCCTAAAATTAAAAAACAATGTGCATTTGAGGAAGTATTTTAAATATTAATAGGCATCATTTCTAACTTTGTAACATTAATAATTGTTTTGCTGTTTCTTATTTTTATTACTTATGTTTTTGAAATCTCCCTTGGCTTTGTAGTGAATCCAGGCTGCTGGGGCTTGGTCTTGTCTTACTGCAGTTTAAAGGAATTTTACCATTGACTTAAGTAAGAGCCAGCTCTACTTTTACTTTTGGTTTACAGCCTCTTTTAATTTCCTTTACTGTATGCATTAGCAGAGGTAATACTCCCAATCCTGCTATAGAAAGATAGTTTTTAAATTTCAGCACTTACTTATTTCAGTGGAAGTGTGAACTAATGGGTGTTTTTTTTGTGTTTTGATGGTTCTTACTAAGGGGAATTATTGAACTATATCCTCAAGCTGTTTATATATGCATTTAACTGAGGGAAAATATGTTTTGAAATCTAAGAAGTTTCTTGGTTAATAATGAGCGAACTTTAGTCTTATTTCAATAAGAGGAATGAATAAATGCAATTACTGGAAAACCTGTTAAGTCTTATGTTTCCCCTAGAGGTCCCAGCACAAAGCCTACTGGAGTCAACAGAGGTTTGAAGTGCAAGAATTCTTCCAGTGCCTTTGGTTTAACAATAACAGTGACTTATTAATCTTCAGTTGCTAGACTAGGGTGGATATCTTTCCAGGAAAAAATGGACACTTATGTTTTGCTCAGGAAAAAGAAGGAAAATAAAAGCAATTCTATAAAAATTATATTTTTAACCAATAAATCTGCTGCATCCCCTTTAAAATGAGAAGGAGCTAATCGGAAGGTTTTCTAGTAACTTACTAGTCTCTGTGTGTCTTTTTCCTGGCTGGCTTGTCAGACACTTTAACCTTTTGCTGGTGGGAAAGGAAAGAAGAAATAATACCAATCATACAACAAAAGTCTGAACATGAAATAAAAGAGAGCAACTCCAAGGATGACTGCAGACCACTTCTTGCCCAGGTTCATAGCTTAGCTTAATTTAGGTCTTTTTATGGAGGAACAGAAAGGAAATATTTTGCAGTGTCACATGTGGTTATAATGGAACTATCTATCTCTGGACTTCTCTTTCTTCTTTTGTTCCCTTGTGCTCTTGTTTCCTGCCTCAGGTTTGGGAAGGAAATGCATTGCAGCTCCAAAACAATGACTGCTATAGTCCTTCACAATGTGTGGGAAAGGTCTGAGAACTTGTTAACATTGGTGGCCTGGTAATATCCTTTCTCTCGTTATAAGAGTTGGCAAGACATAACTCATCCTTATGACTTCACTCCTGCTTTTTCCCAGGGAGTTATCTGCGTGACAAGAACTTTCAATAGGCATTTTGTCTGGTGAAAGCCAAGTAGCATCTTGAAGACATGGCCATTCTTCAAGTTTTCCGTCAGAGAGGATTTTTAAGAGTTTTTCCTGTGCCTAAACTAAACAAATACTTAGCCAATAATAATGCTACCCATTCTGTCCATCTAGGACTGGTATTTTTACTTTCTCCCTGCCCCCATCCTAGATATCTGCTTGTCTAATCTGGATAGTTATCTATCGGTCTAACCTAGATAGATAACTAACAAAATGAAAGGACAAAGGGAGGGACTGTTTTACTGACTTTTAAAGCACCACAGAGAGCAGTCCATGCTACAGTTCATGGGGTTATTTACCCTTAAAAACTCTGTCTTTCAGGGATGATTAAGCATAGAAGATAAAGTTCTAAATCCTTTGCAAAACCAGAAAGAAATTAAGCAGCAATCCTTCAAAGAGTGGGAAGATTTCTGTTAACCTTCAAGGACAGTGTATCAACTCTCTGGGCACATTATGCAGTCTTGGCTGCCAAGTGATACTGGTATATAGTACAATAGCGTTGAAGATTGCTCAAGTGAACAAGGCAAAGTGGGTATATATGCTTACATGTAACATTGATCCTTTGTGTTAACACAATAATCAAGAATGTTGTGTGATTCCCTGGTAAACTGCTGGGTGTACACATTCTTCCTTTTAATTTTTGTTTTTTTAATTATAGTTGCTGTTATTACTAAAAGGGGCAGGGCCATCATAGTGAGCCTCCTGTAAACAGTCCATCAGTGTATGAAAATTGCATCTTTCCAGAACCTGTGTTTAAGCAAAAGAGAAAAAATCTTAAGGCTAGAGTTTAGTAATACTTATGGTCCTATGAAGATTTGAAAAAAAAATTGCATACCCAGCATTTCACTCTTTTGTTACCAATTCAAACCAGGCTTAGACTGACGAAGTGTGAAAGTTGACAACACGGGGTAAAAAACTGAGTCTATAGCAGTAAGCTAGTTGAAAAAATGGGCACATCACCAAACCTGTCCTACTAGATAACACAGTTTTCAGTTGAGGCATCTGCTTCTGTCCTTCATTTTCTCTACTGGAAACATGAGTGAGCTGTCTCAGAAAAGAGTTAGCTCAAGGACTGCCATTGCAACTCCCTTTTAGACAGATGTCAAGCATTAGGTAGCCTGTCAGAGCTGGACTTGCAGGCCAATAGGGTTTGGCTGAGTGCACTTAGCTTTATTTGCAACAAAACTTTCACTACTATATTAGAAAGGTTGTTGAAAGTATAAATAGCAATATAACTTACATTGATTCACAGTTTATATTCAGACCCCTTTGAACCTTCCTAGGAGGGAGATGGAAAATTAAAGTGAAGGTAAATATGAGAGAATTGAGTATACCTTACATTATTACTTTGTGCTGTTCAAGCAATGAAAAGTGTACTCACTGGAAGTGAGAATCTGTTGTCATTAATCAGGGTTCATGAGTATGAATTTTCTGTAAAGCTCCTTGTAATTTCCTTCATTTAAATGTGATAAATCTTGATGGAATTTATCTAATTTGCTAGATGACATTTCTGATCTGTGAAATGAAACAATCAGAAAATATTAATTGATTTTAAGGTTTAAGAAAAACTGACCCATGAAAAGAGAGTGCATCATTACTTTCATACAGTCAGGATGGTGTTGAACTGACTTGGGTACAATATTTAATTATTTGTTTGCCTTTATAATTTTCACCATAGGAATGGAACTGACAACTTGATGTAAGATTTTCCCATTTACAGAAAGGACAAAAATTATCCATAAAGTTTGGGTTTACTTTTGATTTATTCAACATTCTTTTATGTTAAAAGAAGCTAGCTTCAAAATGAAAATGCTTTCTGAGCAAAATGCCAAAAATGCTTTCCTGTTTGAAGTGTTTTGTCAGGCTAAACACGAATTTACAAAAGCCCTGGGTTTCCCAGAAACTGGATTCTTTTGCACAACTTCTGCAACTTGTCCACAAAAATTAAGTATTAATGTTAGTTTGCACTGATATGAATATGAGAGGATAGTTGGGCTACATGTTCCCATTTGCTCATTCTAAGCCCTTTTATGAAGTGTTCGGTTTCAGTACAATCATATCAGATTTGAGATATCCACAGATCTGCTCTGAGATCAGACAGCTAGGAGCATTCCAAAGGTGGTGATGTGTGTGAGCTTGTGTGCACATGCATCTTTGGAGGTCTTCTTTGAGGCTATGAATTGTGATTTCATCCAATTTTAAGTAAGCCATTCACTTTTAATGTAAGGTTTGATCATTGACAGAAGAAAAAAGCTTTCATTAATAAAATTAGACTGCAGAGGATGACTTAACAGGGAGGTGTATGCTAATGTTTGTATACACACTTCAGTCCTAGTGTGATGATTTTTATTGTGTTTTTTCCTCCCAACCAAAGAACACCATGTTCTGTTCAAAAAATTAAAGTTGATAAGACATTTCTTCCAATAGATATTGAACCCATAGGTTCACCATTTATGTTACTCTATCCTACTTTGGGTATTTTCAGAAGTCATCAGTTACAGAAATGATCAAAACCAAAAGCTGTAGCATTACAGAGAAAGATTTTTTGTTTGAAATGAATGAGAATGGTCACTCAAAGATTGCCTCAGTAACATCCAGCTCTGAAGGGCCAGGGAATCATAATGTAATTCCATAGACATTTCAAAAGGGATTATTACAAAAATAATATTAATAAGTAGCTCCCCTTAAAATAAGAATTTTTACGATCATGAAACTCATGCTGATTGAAACATATTAGACACAGAGTCAAATATCAAGATACTGGCAGAGCAAGATAGAAAAAAAGACTAAAAGAAAGACCTGGTTTCATTTCCTGTTCTGCTGTGGGACCACAGGAAATTCTCAGCTCCAGTAAAATCAGTGGGGTTTTGTACTGTACAAAAAATTCAGTTGATTCTGGGGTGTTTTGGTTTGTTTGTTTTGTTTTGTTTTTTTTTTGCTTTGGTGGGTTTTGTTTTTTTTTTTCATCCCCAATATATGATGCATGAAGAACTTAAGTCTGTGTCTTTACATTCATTCAGTAAAGAAATAATGACAGTAGCTACTCACTGATGTTGATTAGTCAGCTGATTATCTTTGTGGAAAAAAAATACACAAAAATAAAATAGAAACCACCAGTAAGTTTAGGAACTTGTTAAGTTAGGAAATGCAGATTTGGATAGATTTTGTATAATTAACTAGGACCACATATTCCTAAATATATAAAAATCCCATATATTTTAAAATGTAATGGGATATTTTAAATGGGATATTTTACTTTTTTTAAAAGAAGTCTTTTGAGTATTGCTATATGTGTTGAGGCTAGAGTTTCAGCTATAATTATTTCCTCTGCCTACATATGTACAAGCCAGAAAGCTAACGTTGGTTTTGTAATATTTCTAGGTGTGTGTTTTGTACAGCATATAGTCAAACAGCCAGGTTAAAGTGTAAGAAGTTCTGCCTCTTTTCCATATTATTTCTCATATGGCCTGTGCCATATGAGAACTCACTGTATGAGTTTTGCCAGGTTGCTTTTTCATGCTTCCTCCAAAAAGCACTGCTTCTCTTGTAGTATTCTGAAGATAAATGACTTGCATTTCCAAAGTTTTGAGCTTATTACTGTTTGACAGTGGGTGGAAGATACTATTGCATATGATCTTTTTCTTTGCAGTAATCTTTCTGAACTCTTGAAAGTGTTTTCCTTGGAAGCTGATAACTTGGAGGAAGCCAGGCTGCCAACCAAGAGCAGATCAGTATCTTCAACTTCCTTGTGCAACCAAGTGTAGTTGGCCGTGCTTATACTACTACGATGCACCACAGTAAGCTCTGGACCAGAAAAGGAACAGAAAGAGAGTATTTATTTTCACCAGTCTGAACATGATATTCTTGCCTGGTGAAAACATTTTTAGCCATCATTCTTAAGAACTTCAAAAAGCTTGTAAAGGTGATAGATTGGAGAGAATTTCTTTGGAGATGTATTGTGTGGTTAAACTATATACCCTCTCAAACAAGTGGTTTTGATTGTAATAGAGAGCTTGTGTCATGCTGTAGCTGCTTGGGTATTCTCAGCAGTAGATTCGCTGTGATCTTACAACTCCTGGCCAGAAGTCACACCTCTGATGTGACCCCAGGGGGAGTGATACAATCTATCCTTCCAAAGATCATCACTGATAATTCCTTTCCAATGTCAGCATACCTCCTTTCTGCCTCTTATCAAGATACTGATCTCACAACTCATTCACTAGTGAAGGAGTGGCTATAAGACCATCAGCATTATCATTTTAGTTTATATCAGGAGCCAATTTCTGAAATAAGTCTCCTTTTACACCCCCTTTTTGCAGTTTGTTTGCTCCAAGACCACATTATGAAGTGAAACAAACTGGAGAGCTTTCATATCAGAAGATGAGATCCAGCCAGGCTCCTCATGCGCTCACACTGTTTCTCACCCATTGGGCTAGAACTAACCTGCAGTAAAATCCTCCCTAGTGACAACAGTGGAGAACCTGGATCCTCAGGAACTTTTTCTCTCTAAAGATATGCTCCTATTACAATCCACAACTTTCTAATACAGATACAGACAGTATCTCAGTTTCTCATTGTGAACAGATGTATATTGGTGTTTGCTGGAAACTGGTGACTGAGCAGCTTTTTGCACAATGGTATCTTCTGCACACAACTTTCCTCCAGAGCTTGACCCTACTGTATCCACCATCTAAGCATGGATGTTTCCCTCCTTGGCTGTTTCTTTTGATTCAAAGCGAAGGCTACGGCTTCCTTCCTGAGTGACAGCAGACTGACCAGCTGCCACACCTCTTTGCTGATGGATTGAAGTGTTTTTAGGCCTGAGTTGCATTCCCTCTAGCTGCTACTGATGTACAACATTTTTACTAGGCAAGAATAAAGGGATTTAAGGGAAGAAAAAATAAAAGCGAATTGTCAAAGGAAATCCTGCTATTGGTTTCCACTATTTCCTTCTATTGTTGAATGTTGCAGATGCTGAAGTAAATTTCTACTGAGACAGGAATGCCATATTAACTATTGACATCCAAGTTTGGTCATGGCCAGAAGTTAAATCATTCTTCCTTCTTGTTTGAACAGCCAGAGCGTACAGTGGTATTTCAGACATTTTTCTGAGTAAGCATGCATAATATTTCCCACAGGTCACTGTCCCCCGAAATGGGTCAAAAGGATTGAAATAAAAATTATGAACCTTCCATAAACTCTCTGGCAGCTCTTAAGGAATTGCAAAGAACAAGACAGTTGCCAAAGCAAGCAACTTACATGAGTGCTATCATTCCCTGCCCTCTCCTCCTGTTTTTAGATTAATTTGTATGCAACATAATTGAATTCCTCCATGATAGTGCTGATTTTCTCCCTGATGAGTTGCCTAGGAAACTTCTGAGAATCCCTCCCAGTCCTGAAATACTTCTCAAATCACTATCCTTTGAAGGCATAAATTCAGTGTATGGTGCAATCCCTGTTTTTAAATGTGGTGCTTAAAAGAGGGTTTAAAAATCTCAGTTCGAATCAGTTCTAATGGCGCTATGTCTGTAAGAGAATCTGCTGTCCTCTTCCACTGACCAAACATGACATCCTTGCAGGCTTGATTGATTGTATTTTCTCTGCTTGAACATGAATGCCCTTTACTGTGTAAATGCAGGTCTCAAATGTTCACTTTGATCTGCAGTTTTTCTCACAAGAGACACAAAAATGATCCCAGTGAGAAATCACCCAAAGAAAGAATCCAAGTAATAGCGTTAGCCATTAATACTTGTTAATACACAGCAGATGCAATGAGTTGAAGAGTAGAAAGACAAGTGGCAACCCAACTTGTAAAGTGATACAACAGCCAGTGTCTAATATTTTTTTTGCTTAAGAGAGGGAAAGAATCTAAAACTGTCTGAACATGGCCTGTAGAGTTTCCCTTCAGAGGATGGTCTCCTGGCTGTGGCAAATCTGCCAGTCCTCGGCCTCGCACCGCTCCCTCCCCTACTGCAATTGGCAGCACAAGGACAAGCACGGAGGACAGCTGTGACAGGGCATACTGAGAGCAGCTACAAGTTCCACCTATGCCAATCTTAACTCTGTGGCTGGAATTACTCAAAATGTTGGCATTGCTGGAAAAGCTGGCCTCAGAAGTTTCCAGTCATCCCCCTCTTCCCACCCTGGCGCCTTGTATCCCTCATGCTAGTGTTTACCATACCCTCAGGTTGTACTTCTGTGACAAATTAAACCAATCTGAGTCAGCACAGCCATGGTCTCATCTTAATGCTTTGCTCTGGCTCCCCCACCGTCTCTCTTGTACTACTCCTGGCACTCTCAGTGCCAGGAAACCCTACAGAAATCCCTAATAGGTTTCTGTTAAGTCCTTTGAACCAGCTCTGAGTCATTGAGAACCATCAGCATGAGCGTAAGAGGGGTGGAGATCGCAAGAGAAAGGGAGGGAGGATGGTGGCAAAGCCGGTTTAGATTGGTTTAAGATGTTGAGAAACCTCATCCTCATTGCACAAGAACAGCAGCATGTGGGGCTACTCAGTGAGCTGAATTACTGAAATGATGTACATTAAAAAAATCCCCAACAACTCTTATAAAGATTTGCACTGGTGTAGCTGAAGGGGCAGCAGACTACCGCAAAGTATTTGTTCCTGTGTGGGTCACTATGGCTCTCAGTACATCCCATAAATTCCACCTCATAAATTTTCTCCAGAGCTAAGTAGTGAATGGAAAATGCAAGATCAGAAAGAAAGAAAGTTAAAAGGCCTTTTTTAAACTGAAAGTGGTAGATTATGGTTTGAGTCGGACATGCTTAATTAGAATACTCAATTTAAATAGCCTGTTTAAAGTTATTGAATGTGTATGGAGATACTCTGCACCTCAGTTCAGTCAACGAAACCTGTTGTGCCTTTCAGGAAAGATAATTAACTGTTTTAGATGTGTTCACCAGGAATTATTGGAAGATAAATCATCCTAACAGAGTGGGTTGAACAAATTAAAACCACTCAGTTAAGAGAGACAGCATGCATACTTAACTTGAGATAAAGCAATGGGCTCTTTGATGTCACTCTTATTGAACTAGCTTCCCCAAATTATTTTCTACATTTCATTTTAATGTCTTCATTTATGTTTTTGTGTCTCATTGAAATAAAATCACATTTCTTTTCTAGTTTTAGATGAAGCACCACCTGCCTTGAAACATTTTTATATAAAGTATTTATCATTTTGACAGAATTTTAGGCACCAGATCGTGGTGGTTATTTATTTATGTGAAGGATGGCAGAGCTTTCTTCCTTATCAAGCATACAGATAATCTGAGTGGTTGAACAAATGTTTCCTTCGTCTTTCTTTTTGGACGTCTCTATGTGAGGATAATGTCTTATGTAAAAATGCTGTGTTTGTAGTTAAATGGATCTTTTGACATTGTACACTTCCTAGGACAGAGAACATAGCAGGATTGTTTTTAGTGAGGTGCTGCATATTGTACTTTGACTGCTTAATGCATATTGTACTTTGACTGCTTAATAAAGACATTAGGACATACCTATTGGCACCATCTAAAATAAACAGAAGAGTGGTGTGACTGGTTCACATGCTTTGTGAGGATGCCTTCAGAGCTCTAGAAAAAAATGAGTCACAGCACGGGGCACAGCTATGTCCCAGATCACTTCCCTCATCTGCCCAGATGACTTCAAAGAAATCAATGAAATGCATAAGTCAGACTTGTGGCACAATGAACTGGAACTGATGCCTTCTCCTGGGATTTATAGTTATATATGGAAAAAAATAAGCTTTTCTGCTCTCTGTCCTAAAAGAAGCAACAGCTACCCTTATAGACAGACATATAAAGGGCTGTAGGTTCTGGCTCCAGAATTATTCTTTTTTGGGTGGGGGAAAAAAGAAAGAAGAAACCCTTAGAGGAGGTGATGGAGAATGTGAGCATTTGGGCATTTTGTATTGCATATTTCTGTTTCTTGTCAAACTCTCTTCATTCCTGTTCTATTCATAGAATACTTTACAGGAAAACAAGCTGTAATAGTTAGCATCTGAGGAACCTATAGGCAAAACAGACTTTAAAGAATATCTTGAGCCAAACCCCAAACGTGCTATTTGTTATGCTAATTTGAATTAATGCACTTTGACAACAAGATTCAGAGTTGCAACAGTTTAAATGTTTAAATAAGAGTCTTGTTTTCAGAGTTTGTGAACTTCTGCTGTTCCCAAAGAATTCTAGAAGAAAACAGAGCACTGGAAGAGGATTTTTTCCCAACACTCATCCTCAGTTCTTACTTGGGAGCAAAAAATCCCCCATAGATAACTCACAGTCTGTGCTTCAAACTTTAAAAATATTGCATAGAAGTCACACTGGACAAGCTAAACTGCCAAAGCTTCAGGATAAGAACAGAACAGGCCATTGGAGAGATCTCAACCAAGGAATATTTCTTGCAGGTGTCAGTGGCTCTTAGCTATGCTCTCACCCATTCTAATGAGACAATTTGTTGGATGACAAAGTATGCGCTCTTCTGGAGAATTTTCAAAGACAGTGCCTGTCCTGAGGAGAGTCACTGATTTACTTTATCTTCCTTTATTATTGCACAATTAAACAGGATCTTCCTTATCTTTTTAATGTGTATTTTCTCTGGCTGAGTATGGCAGGTCTAGAGCTAATGCAGAGGTGCCAGTTAGTAGTCCTCAAGTGCATATACTTCCTGGGAATTATCCTTATCATATTTGATGTAAATTTGTCATTCTTAATCTTCATTCCTAATCTTTGTATTATAATTATGAATTATTAATATTGTAACATATTTTCAAAGTTGCTGCTGCCCTGAAACATAAAGGAATATTAAAAAATTACTGACAGAAAGTTGTCTTTAGGCACAATAACTCATACTTCATTTCCTTTTATACTGTTATATTTTGCTTTTAAATCTTACTTGCTGGCAGTTCTTGAGATTTATTCTGGGAATTTTTTGATTAGAAGCAACCAAGACAAGACAGTAGCACTCAGTCTCACACTGCAGAGCCAAAACAGTGCCTGCCACATCTGCATGAAATTTTCCAAACTGAATTTTTAAAGTGATTGGGAACAGGCAGAGGAGAATGTAGTCTCTGAAGTTCCACAAGACAGGCAGTTGCCTGAACCAAAATTATGCTGATTGTGAAATCAGAGGTTAAAGTGCTGTTCTCTAATTTGCCCAAAGTGGCAGTAAGGGTTTTTGTTTCTTAAGTTAACTATCTTTGATCTGACTGAACTGAAATCTGAAAAAAATGATAATAAAGTGTTCCCAATGAAAGGAAATCTGCAGCAGAACCTTTTGAGACTGCATTATGTCAGTGTATAAGGGCATGTAGCTGTGTACGAGCATATGCCTGCATGCACTATGAAATGGGGAAGTGTTTGGAAACAATCTTCACATGTAGCACTTTTTATGATGCTTAAATATTTATGTAAAGTGAAGCTGACTGTGTTTTCTACCTGCAGATATAACCCAGCCTGGTTACAAAGGAAAAAAATATACAAGCAGTGTGTTGTCCACGGTGCTTTGACCCAGGGATGCTCTGTTGCCTGCTGCAGTTTCACTGATGCAGACTAAAGATCATTGTTAATTCTGATGGGTTAACTTGATTAAAGGGGTTAAAATCTGACCCCTAAAGACTAGCAGGTAAAACTCCTAGGTTGAACTGTTCATTTTCCTTTATTAAACTTGAGCTGCAATGGTACTTCTCTAAAAACCTTTGCCAGAGTATGCATATATGAAAATGTATGCATACATATTTCACATCCCGAATTTTGCTCTCCAAAGTATTGCATGCTCCAAAGGAGGATGAAAGCAGCTGGTGATATTTGCATGTTTAGAAGATTAGCTGTCAAACTCTGCTTTTAGTTAAACCACTAATACAGGAATTCTTTATAGATTTTCCATGCAAGTGCTTCGGAGTGGGTGCCCAGAAGGTACAGTGATGTCTTTTTTTTCCTCTGAAAAATAAACAATCTTCCTTCCTTGAAAGCCTGACAGATCTTTAAAATATTCAGTTCCTGCAACACCACTGTGTCCCAAAGCTGTCTATATTCTATGGTTCCTATGGTTCATATCGGTAACAGAAGTAATATGAACAGTTCTTGATGAGTGATTTTTGCCAGAAAAAAAAAAAAGTAAAGCAGAGCTGGTTAATATTCCTAAACAGCTGTTATTCAAACATAATATAAACCAACACTTAACATTCAGTGAAATACTCTTAGTACTAAAAAAACCTCTTAACATTAGTACATATATGAAAGATTCAGGCAGAAGTGATAGCCCACATATTAAAAAACAACCGGTACTCAAAAAACAGGTACGTGCACTTTATGAATGCCCCTCTTGAAATTAGAAAGAAAACCCCAACCCAAGCATTAATACGTGTTGTTGAGAAGTTTTATTTTTAACTATAAATTCTAATTGGTTTGGTGTCTAAGTCCTGAATATAGTGCCTATCTTTTCAACTAGGCTTTTTTTCACATTTTATTGGGCAATTTTCTACTTTTTTACACATGGCCTAATACTGTATCCCTTGTTTCAGGGAGTGGTATCTAGCCATATAAATAGCTAGGATTAACTGCATGCCTAAATACTGAAGTGGAACTACTTGCATAAGGAGCTACCGCTCAGTGGGAATAAAACAGAATTGGGTGTAGAATTATTTGTTTATTACTCATCAGGCAGAATTACTTGACCACCCAAATGAAGTCCCTGAGGCAGTATCTGAAAGCCAGCAGTAAAACCCCCAGATTACACTCTTACACAAGGTCTGTACAGTGGATTTTGTCTTTATTTTTGTTCTGGACAGTTTTTTTTTTTTCAGTTTATTAATGTCAGGGTTAAGAAGTGAGCATCTGAACTTAATTAGTGATGTGAGATAATACCTATAATTACTGTATGAAGAGAAGATAAAATATCTTGGTACGTACAAGTGGCTGTCTTATTACTGCAGTAATTAACCCACACATAAAAGGACCTTTCAGACAAAACTCTTGAAGCTAGTGGCAAATTTGGATAGCTTTCTTAAACTATAAGAACCTTACTGGAGCCATCCAGCTTCCTCTGAAGTTAATGGAAATTTTGCCCGCAACTTCAGTGGAAATAAACAATGAGACAGTTTGGAAAACAAAATTAAATTGTTGCCATTAGTGAGTCAAAAAATCTTGAATCAAACTCCAAGGGAGTCTTCACATCCTTCAGTCTCCATGTAAGTGTACAAAGCAGAACTTTTTTTACTTCTTCCTTGTCTAGAAGAATGCTGACATAAGGAGCAGTGTTATAATACATCCCCACGTGTGAACCATTAGCAAATGTCCATGCTGTTGTACCTACAGTGCTGATTCTGCATTCCAGCCTTTTTGAGCCTGATAATCTCATTTATGGCCAGAGATGTAGGCATTCAAAACCTAGAATGATACACAGGTCTGGTAAAAGTAATTTATGGCTTCCTAAACTGTACTTCCCTTCTATTAAAGAGCTAGGGGAAAAAAAATTGCAGTTTTTACACCGTAAATGTCTTCCCAAGATGTTTTTCACTGTCCTGAGCAAAGAAGTACTATGGTTCATAAAATTTTGAGAGTATTCCTTGGAATAAGCATAGACATAGAACGTGGGATTACAGAAATTAATGACAGCGTAATCTTTCAGAGTGAGACATCCTCTCTTTGCAAGGTATAATGAGAAAACATTTTCTCACACAATATCCCTTGTTACTTAAAGGGTGAAAAATGTTTATATCAGGATAGAAGACAGGAGAAAACATGACTGGTGTGGAGTTAAATCCCCTGTGAAAGTACTATGGGAAAAACCACTTCAATAGGTGCACAATTGTGCAAATAACAATTTCATCCGCTAATCTGCCATGGTTTTTCAGAATACAACAGCAGTTCAGTTTGAATATATTTTGCATATATCTGAGTGCTGCATACTAGCTGTCAATGCTCTCTCTTCAGACAAAGCCTTATTGTTTATTAAAATGTTTCGTAAGTCCTTGTTGTGGGAGCAACAAACCTCTCCTCTCCCCCAAAGCCAGATCCCATTCAAAGCACAATTTGGAATGCTTTTCCTTGTTAATTTAAAGTACAGAATAGCTTCTCTGTGGTCTTTAGTAAAAATCCATCTGAACGTAATGTCTTTCCCCTAAGCTTAAATGGGTTGTGGTGTTTTGTGTCAAAATAAAAGCATTGCACTGACCCTGACCCTCTGCTCTGGCCAAGCCATTTTCTGTACACAACTGGAGGAGAGTAACAAAAGAAAGAATATTAAGTCTGCTTCTAAGTAAGTGTTCTCTTTTCTTCGCCCGTTGTAAAGGTAAGAGCAACAGTTTACAGGGCTTTGCTAAATTTTGCTTAGCTGTGTCTTCTCCAGAAGTTATTGAAGCAGAGAAATACCTCTCACACTTTGTATCTACTGTAAGCCTGTTCATTGCAGGCCTTCTCCACTGGGGCTGCAAAGCAGACAACAACAGAGATACTTTGCTCCTTCTGGTTTGTTTGGGATTTTGTTCCTTTGTACTAACAGAAATGCTAGAGAAGCTGTACTAAAGCAGGTTTAACTCTCACATTTTCTAAATTCTAATGTTTTAAGATTCAGTTTCATGTAGGGTTGTTATTTAGTCATGCATTTCCTGTAATTACTTAGCAATAACTATTTGTAACATGCTGATTGCCTGAAATCCATGTTTCTACTTACAGGAATCAGATATATTAAATCCTGAATATTAGACTTTAAAGCTTGTATCCATTGGTAAATGAAAGCTATTCATGTGTAAACTTATTTTGCAGGGAAACAGAAGCTGTAGAGTGGCTAAGATGTCTTTTATTTATTGTTGCTAAACAAGACCACAAGTCTGCATCAAATCACCACCGTTGACTCCGTTACTACTTACCACGAGAACTATAATTACCACTCCAACCTATGGGTTAAACAGGTCCCTTACTGGTGAGAAATGGCATGTAAAATAATTTAATCTTTGTACTAAAAAATTTTTATTTTTGATTTCACTGTTTTCTAAAGTCTTCTGATCCAAAACTATTCTGTGGCTGGCTGGGGCTATATCATGATACAGCACCGCAGGATAAAAATCTGAAAATACAACAGCAAGTGCATCTTGGATAAATATACAGAACAAATGATTCTGCCCTTTCTTCTAAAAAGGATGCTTTAAACATAAATATAAACCAGGGTTTTTCTTCTGAAAAACCACAAACCCCAATGCAAGCACATTCCAAAATAACCCCTGGAGTGAACAGCTCACATAAACAGCAGTTTTTGGACAAAAAGCATTTTTGGACCACTGATGACATTTCCATTTTTCTTCAAACTGACATCTCAGGAGAGCTTCCAAGTGCATGGGTATGTATCAGTTGAAGCAGGAATGGTGTCATGTATCCTATCAAAATGAGAACATAGTAACCTAAGCTCCCTATAGTCACTCATGGGGCTATATGGAAAAATGTCTGTCACTGTGAGCTTGCCACATCTCAGCAGTCTTATGTGACCTTCCAGTACAGAGAATGTGTGAGGGACTGCTTGCTAGTGTGGGAAAGCAGCATGCCATACTCCCTGGTGAATTGCCACAAGGCAGAAGGGAAGATTACCTACACGTTGTTCTTTGGGTTTTTTTCTGTTTAATTTCCCATATCTCAAATGGAGGATCATTGTCTGCTCTTTGGTTTTATGCCAAGAATTACATGGGCTTTGATTGAAACTAATAGTTTTCACCAAAACCTTTTGCCTATGCCTTGCAGAAGGCCATTCACCTCACCCATTTTACTTCGAAGGTTTAATAATCTGAGTGTTGAGCATCTGACACTTTGTTGAATGGGGATTTGTTTGGCTCTTTGTTTTTTTCATCCTTCTTTTCGTAATATTCCAGGACAGAGATGAGTGTACATGTGTATAAGGAAGTACCTGGGCAAACTGGGTGTGGGGAGGACACAGTCTCCGGTCTCCATGGCGAAATGGTGCCTTTGGTTTTAGTAGCTTTCCACTGAGTGCCTTTTCTGCTCAGTGAAATAAGCTGGACAGCCCTTTTCCTTACCCCATTAGAGTGGAGGTTGCTAAGGAGGCATATCTGAGGGGGATTTGACTTTTTGGGGGGGCTTTTGAGACAAACCATAGCATTTCTGCCTTTGGGGATCCAGCCACTACTGCCAGAGTTCCTTCTTTCACCATGCGCCTGTTTTCCTCCTGACCTTTGTCTGTCCAGAGAAAGAGAGACCTGTATACCCAGAAAACATTTAATAAATCACCACAGCTTTGTTTTCTGCATTATGTCCACACAAACAGCCATTTAAAACACAACACCACAGGAATCTCCTGCTCCTGTACAGTGTATACAGATAAACATAGGGGCCTCTTTAAATTGTGTTTCTTTACTTAAAGGAAAATTAAGGCTCCATAAGCAGACTGTTTCACAACCATTTAACATCTTCCCCTGGGAAAAAAAAAAGTCATACACAATATGTTTTTTTTTTGTCAAACTTATTTGATGAACAAAGGAAGCCTTTGTGCAAATGTGATTTTAAATATTTTTTGTAACCATTTTCAAGCAAATTCCTTGTATTTGGGAAGGCCTATGAAAACACAATAAGAAATCAATATTTACTGATAAATTTATTAAAAGAAATGCATTCAGTGAAATTTCAGTCCAAAAGGAACTTGAGGTCATAAAGGTGCAATCTCATACTGCAATCTGAGCATACCTTTAACTGATGCACTGAAAGAGTCATGTACATGTTCAAAACACATGGCATAAAAAGCTTTCATGCTGCCTTTTCTCTTTCCCATTTACTGATTCATTCCTGATGACTGCCACAATTGCAACATCCCTTCTTTGCCCTGCAGGGTACCAGTCATTCCCTCTTCATACTGGTGACCATGCCCGTTCAAAGGTAAGGAGGACCTGGAGGATGTGCTGGTCTACAGCTCATTAAGCCTTTGACTGTTAAGCCTTTTGGCTTATTTACTTAGGACATTTTTATTTCCACCTACATATCTATCATCAGAGGCATGAGTCATGCTCACATGCATATCTATAACATTGCTTAGGTAAGCTGCCTCATTAAAGAAGTTTTCAGACTATGGATGTGGGATTGCAATTACTCTACGAATATCCTTTTCAACATCTATCTAGGGTTTAAACCACGACACTCTGTGTTTTGTACTGGAGTGAGACTCCTGTATTATCTGGGGCTTTCAGGTGATACTACAAATATCACCAGACAGTAAAGAGCATGGATATCTCTTGGCCTGTCAAAATAAAAAAGAGAACAGCTCCCTGCTCTACCAGCTCAGAGCCAATCTTATATTTCTGGGAAGTGAAAATGAATAAATATGTACCTGGCAAGGCCACATATTCCTAACACGTTGCTTGTCCATCTAGCAGCCAAAAAAACATGTCTGTATTTGACTCTAGGAGGTGCTGAGTAGTTTCTTCAAGGTCTGAAGCAATTCTATGAAATGTTGAGAATAACAGCATTACCTGGTCTCAAGACAATACAGTATCAGGTAATGACAGCTGGACTCTTCTTCCTTTAAAGTCAATGGGAAAGCGTACTGTCATTCAGGTAACAGAGAAGTAAGCTTCAAATTTGCCATCTCTCTCTGTAACAGAGAACTTCACCCTGGTGACACTATGTTGCGTACACATGAAATTTAACTTACCTCAATGACAGTGGTTTTGTATCCTAGTTTGAAACTTGAGGTTGCTATGGTTTTGTCTGTTGTGGGAACAGACAGAACTGTGGGAAAGGAGTTGAAGAACATTGCAAATATTTACTGTAGGCTTTACTAGCAATTAAACTTTATATTAGATCCTCTTTGGCTAGCATCACATGACAAAGGGCCTAGAGGTCTGTTCTTCCACTGTGAGAGATACAGAGGACGGGTATTTCAGTCCCATCTGTGTTATGCAGAGACATGCTATGACTTTACAGAGAGATGGTGAGACCAGAGAGAGGGAATCCCTTTTTTACCAGGAACGTCACCCTGCATTGCAATGCCTGCCTTACAGAGAGCCTTTCTGCCTCCTATTAGAGACATAAGAGCATAAAGCAAACTCCTCTGCATGGAATGGCTTTCTTGAAGTCTGGCATCCATAACTACAAGCAGTGCAGCATTTCTTCAAGGACTGGAATCATGCACATACACCAGAAGAAGGAAACATTGTGAAATTTGTACTATGATTAGTAATACCATTGCATCATACTAACATTAAGAGAATAGTGTTCAAGACTTTTTTCTTTATAGTTTTATACCTTAAATTTAATAAGTGGATTTATTCTTAATCAGAAGCTATCTGGGCTCCAGAGGTGTTATGGGGAAAGTGAACGTTTTCTTGAATGCAATGACATTTATGTTCATCATCTCTGAGAACACAACAGAAAATCTCCATTATGGCGGCTGATTAGTATGAGGAAGGGAATAAAACCTGGAAGAAATAAAACTATTTCTAGACTTTTTGAGCAGGGACATGGAATGGAAATGGAAAGGCAAAGGCAAAGGCAAAGGCAAGGGCATTCTTTTTGTTGGCCCATCACTCCAATGCAGTCCTGGCTCCCCTCCTGTGAGATCAGAGGCCTGGGGAATTTAAGTAAGCTGTGATCACAATAACACAGACTGTAACACAGTGTAGCTGCAGAGGAAAACCTGCTGCCCTTTGCTCCCCACAGCTCTGGCACAATGCAATGCCTAAATGTCTGCACCTTGCAAGTAGAGGCGGTCACCATCCTACCTATTCACTTGCCACCTAACCCACAAAGTTTTACTCCAAGGGATATTGTTACAGAAGATGCAGTGTCGCTATTGACAATGTTCAGAACCTTTCAGCTAAGAGTAAGCAGGGTAGCAGAGGTTTTTACCCTAGCCAAAAAGAATCAGTGTATTTTTCATGTAATCTGTCAGTTTAATTCTGCCCTCTTCACAACACAAACACATTTATGAAAGGACAACTTGTCCATTTACTTTCTTTGGAATTGTTCTCAGCTATCAGTGACAGCAAACCCATTTTTTTTTCTAATGAAATTACAGCTACTGCATTAATATATAGATGGCTTGACTGTTCAGAAGTGAAGTCCACATCAGCTTCTGAGAGATCTTTTTATATATATTTAGAACAAATTATCTTTAAAAAAGGCCATGTAACAGAGGAGTATTATGTGCAATTTCTACCATAGTTTCTTTCCTTGGAATCAGACTTGGTAGAGTCTTGTTTTATGATAATGTACATAAACTTCCAGTGATACCTGCAATAGGACGAAAAGAAAATCTTTTAGGACTCACTCAGCACTGGTACCTTCTTTTTTCAGGTCCACCAAGCACCTTTATTTTATTCTGCTTTGCATACTTGTGTAGGGACCCCAAAGAAGGAACTTTACGCTGGGAGCTAAGATATGTTCATTGGACAAGTAGATGAAGAAGAGAAGATTGTACAGTAGCATTAACACAATTTGGTCATAGTGGCTGTGCACAGTTCTTCCCCTAATACAGTGTCAGGGCTGATGTTTTCCATGCTATATGCTACATAGCTCTTTCTCTTCTGCTTTTCAAAACCTTTATCTTCTTGAACTCATTACCGGCATACTGAAATATAACATTTATTTCTGTGGGGCTGGATCCTAATATTAGAGGCTAAGACTTCAATACTTTCAATGGCACATCACATATTTACATTTTGCATGATTTGAAAATCAGCGTCATTGAAATAGGAATGTTTCTGACCTTGTCTTGAGATTCCAAAGAACACTCTCTCCATATCTAATAACAGAAGTTTTTTCCACCTACCTGGTCCTGTCCTCTTCCTATTGCTCCAACATCTGTTTCTCCTCACAAAATCTGTCACTTATTTTTACATTTTCTAATATATCCAATTATAATAATATAAACACATAACATAATAACAACCAGTTACAGTGCTGCATCAACTAGAAGGTTTTTTTGTGAGAGGTTCAGCTCAGTAGACAAATGAAAAACAAAATCTTACTTCAGAGAAAGTAGCTATTTTTCTTTGCCAGCTATGGATATCTGCAAGTACATACAACAACTTATTTCTTAATTTTAATAGTCTGGCATTAGAATGACCTGTTTAGCAAGCAAACAATTGCTCCCAAAGTTACACTAAATTTGTTCAAAGAACACTGGACACCCTAGTACTCAATAGAAAAGTTGAGAGTACTTAGGAGAAGACACATGATAGCTGAAAAATAATAATTTGAATAATTATCTATTTGCTGCTTAAGTTCTCTTTGGCTCTGGATAAAAACTTTGTGCTATTATGCTCACAGAGAGAATCATACAGGTTTGGTAAACTCAAAAGGAAAGATTTAAAAATAATTGGTAAAAAAAGTTTAATTTCAACAGACTTTTTTGGTGAATGAGAAGTTTCAGTCTAAATTTAACATTTGATTCAGAAGCATCCTCCTTTTCTACAAACAACTGAGACTGTGTACACACAGGGTTTCCTGAATGTGATGTTTATTTGCAGATGCCAAGACGTCCTTCAGACAAATATCTAACTGAATATTGTAGAGAGTGAATGCAAAACTAACTCCTGCTGTCAAGGACAGCCAGCTGGCCCCCATGTGTCGAAGCCAGAGAGAGATTCAAGCTTGACAGAAGCTGACGGGAGGTCCATCCTTCCCAAATTGCAAAGGCTGCGAACATCTTCAAAATTCCTCAAAGAGTGGTTTTGTTTAGGAACTAAAGAATTTAAGATTTGTGCTTTTGTTTGGGTTTTAATATGTCCATGAGGTAACTGAGCCCTGACTGTCAACAACACAGAGTTGAGGCACTCTGTGAAAACCCAGTTACGTTTTAAATGGCTTTAAACATGAAAGCAAGAAGCCATTTCTTGAGTGGTGACAAGCAGTGAAGGAAATCAGGACACAGAAAGCTGAGATAAGGTTTTGATTTGGAGTACTCTCCATTCAAGGCATAAAAATAGATCTGGTTTTGGGAGAGGCTGAGCACCCAGAACTCCAGCTCCAGAAAACAGCCAGAAGCCCTCGAGGAGATCAAGCCTGTAAAATACCTCAAGCTGTGTTGCTGTGTTTTGCTCCAACAGCAACAGAAATCTAAAAATATCTATGTCTGTATTTTTCTTTTGGTGTTGCCATTGAAGCATTCTGAAAACACAATTTCTTAAGTCTCCATGTCTCACAAATGCAAAAGAGTACATCAATTTTTTAAAAGGCAGATAACCTGAGATTGGTTGGAAATGTTAAAATATATGTCAGAGAGCATTTTTTTTCAGAGCTTGTTGGTAGAAGTGTTATCTGAGAAAATGTAATGGTAGTAGAGATAATCAGACCTTGGAATTAATTTGTTTCTGCTTTTTGAAAACTTTCTTGCCTGTTTTAGATCTCTAAAAGAGAGATGACATGCAACAAGACACAAGTTGCCGTTTCAAAAATCAGTTATCTTTCTTCAATCTCTTCTCAGTATCACAGAATTCTGTAGTGATTTTTTTATCTTGCTGTCAGACAAGTATGGACATTCTGCTCAACTCTGCAACACAGTCTAAAACACAGTGGCTTAAATGTACCTCTTGTTCTATGTTACTTTATTTCCTTGGCCCAGATTTACTGAATTGAACAGTTCTTTCTTCATAGCAGGGTGCTTTAAGTGATAACTCCAAAATCACTTGAAAATGGCAATGACATTGAATAGAAGTCACTGAAAAAATGAAAAGGTTATGGATTTAACTTATCTGGATGACATTGCACAGCCCGGCTGCAAAAACTTCTGTCACTGGTGGCAGTGCAGGGGAAGGAATGTCTGTCATGTTAATATTTTTAATTCAGCCACTTTTAAGCTGCAAAGAGAACCTTGGAGAGCAGCTCCCTCCCCCGTGTCTTGGATTAGGATGTCAGAAATAAACTGACCAGAATCTCATCCAATGAATAGAAAAATTTCTTGCTGATTATCTCCTAAAAGAGCTCTTTAGAGTATTTGAACCTGTTGCTAAAGACTCTAGAAAAATGAACCAGTTCTGTTGACAAATACCTATTAAAACATAGAAATGTAATGTTTTCACCTTTCTGCTGTTATTTTTGATTTTATAACTGTTACTCTGAGTCTTCATAGATCACTCAAAAAAACCACAAAAAGGCAGAATGCAAGAATGCAGATGTAGAAAGATATTTCTTCTGTGTCAAAGCAGCTATTTTAATTTTTTACCAAAATTTTCCTTGCATTTTATGCTCCCAGTGTTTATTGTAACATTGCACCTTATAGTCTTAATAGTCATTATTATAGTAATAATTTTAACTTTTTTACTTTTTGCAAGTTCACATGTTTTTAAACTTTCTGTGGCTTTAAAAAAATAAATGGTGGAAACACCTCCCCCAGTGGGAACTGTCTTCTGTTACATTGGCAATAATAAATTTTAATTTTCTATACACTACATTGCATTTGAGACCTTACATACAGTAAGCTGAAGCAGACTTGTTCCTTTCTGTCACAACTAATCATTTTGAGACTTCACCTTTTCTCTGTCCTTTTCACAAATCTCTCACTACTCCCTTTAAAACTGCATCTTTTACACACACCTATTGCAAGGATAGGTGTGGCGGTTTGGGTCTGTTGGCTTACTCCTTACACAACCTTCAAAGCAAAGGGAACTTGCTACTCTTGCTTCTCCATCAACTTTAGCCAGCTCCGTGCTTTCTGGGATCAGTCTCTTTGCTATATCTGATGTTTAGCTATTCTCTCCATATCCAACATTTGCCCTACATTCCTGCTTTATGTAGTTTTCCTTGGGCTGCTGCATGCCATTCTAGTTTTCTGCTACATGCCATCCACTCACTTTCTTCCTGGCTGCAAAGCCAGGTTTAGTGAGCTTTGTGAGATCTGTTTAATTACTAAACCCCTACACAGTCCAGCAGCAAATGTAATATGCATTCCAGAAGACCTACAAACAAGTTTTACTTGGCACTCACAGCAATGAGGTAAGAGAATAAAACAAGTTTGTGGTCACATAACCGGACCACCAGCAGAGAGTTATGAGAAAGCTAAACCCACTTAATTAGGAAAAATCTAAAAAGCTTACATGAGAGCCATCATTCTGGTCTTCTGTGAACCACAAGCTGTAATTATGTAAACTATAACTATGTATTTTCTTAGCTTTATTCTTGGATTTTAATCTCACTTTGTGAAACAAAATGTTGAGTTTGCTTGAGATGGCTTGAAGTGTGCCTTTATTAAAGAAACATTCTTCCCCTCAGAACTGCAGGAGATTGGATTTAATAATCAGCATGGTCTCCTTTAACTTAAAAAATTGGTCCATGCCCTTCTATCAATCTGTGCATTATGGTTTTAAGGCTGATTTCTAAGTAGAACTGTATGGCTTAAAAATTGAGCCCTCTGACTTCTGTAAGTGAGGAATTTCGATCTTCATCACTTCTGTGAAGCAGTTGTGTCCTGAAGAGTGATGTCATGTTTGATTTTTACAATCACCTTATGCTGGGATGGGTTGTTGCTTATGCTGATTGAATGTGATTCGTTATGATGTGGGAGCCAAATGTAATTTTTCAGGCAGGTAGTGTGCTATTACCTGTTATGGAATCAAACTTTTGCTTTGGGAACTTGCTCAAAAGATGTTGAATTTCATAAGAGTCTCAAATGCCACAGTCTCTGGTATTTGATTAAACCAGGAAGGTTATGGCTAGACTAAAATAATTCAGCGTCATGTTAGAAAGCTAAAACTACCACCAAAGGAGTTCATATGTTTATGTGGCATAAACTATACCTTGCTCAATTAATAGTAACCAGCTTGGGGTTCAGTACAAATGTAGCTGAATAAACATGATGTGATGCCTGAAGTAATTAGCCTCAAGATTGTCTGGCAGTGGTGGATCTGTGTTAGCTTTCTTTGAAGGTGCAACTTTTTGACCACCTGCTATTTAATAAAAGCATGGATCTAAGTTTTCTAAAAGATGTGTGATCTCTTCTCAAGCTACATCTACACTGTAGTCTATAGGAAAATATTACAAGAAAAGCTGAAAAACATTTGCTAGGGTAGATTAAGCACTTGAAGTAGTAGAACTGTGGGACATGCAGTAAACTTGGAATGGAAAACTTAACTTGTCTAAACAGGAGAAAACTCCCACAAAGGTAGATGCTTAATATGGGGTGAGGGGATTGTCTTGTTTTGCTTGGGGCTCACTATTGGATAAGGCTTTCATTTTTACGTGTTTCCTATGTTGTGGCCGTAGTGGTACTTACACTGCCCATCTTTAATTCAGTAATTCAGTGATTTGGACACTCATAGAAATGTGACATAACCAAATTTATTTCCTTCTACTGTTTGCTGAATTTCAAGTCTTTGCCATCTTCCAAGAAATGCAAGAAGCTTGACCATAATTCTATCAGTGCATATAACTGCAAAGGAAGGGACAAACAACTGGAAGGAATATCTCCTCTCATTGAGGTTTTTTTTATTTTAATTAAATATTTATTGTCTCATGAAAGTGACTGCTATAATGATGCTTAATGATACACAAGTTAAAGAAAGTGGAAATATAGATTTCATTTCTGTCAAAAATAATGTAGGTAATTTTACGAGGTGGCACAGGTTCAAGAACAGGGACTGAGAAAAGCGTGTAAGGAATACTTCTATTCAGGGTACTACAATGATTGCTCAGAAGGTATGCCTTTCCAGCAGAGCAGGGAGACCAGTGGTGTAGGTGAGTAATTTAGCCCTTCAGTTGAAGAATCAAAGACTGATATTATCAAATCCAGCTTTAGATGAATGCTGGGCAACCTGGGACCTCAGAAGCATGGGTAGTGGCAGTATAGGTTTTTACCTGTAAGTGTAAGGGTATGTCCTGTGCTTCAGGAGCTTGTTGGATTCTCTGCACTGGTGTGGTAGATATATGGTGGAAATGCCAGCTATGCAACACGTGTAGGGTAAATCAGGATTTAATTCATATATCTAACACTTCCTGGAAGGGTGCAGACCTACTATGCAAGCACCTGCTATCCTGCAACGTGGTGGGAGGACTTGCTAAAGATGCCCCCACCATAGCACGGCCTCCTCTTCTTTTCAGAGCACGTGTCCAGGATGAAAGGATCAAGCCTAGTGGGGAGGGCAGATATAGTCATACAGATATGAACAGGCCAAGAAAAAGCACATGTCTTGGGAGCTGTGTGAGCAGGAATACAGGTATGTGTGGACTCTTGGTGCCTCTCAGAGAAGTCTCTACTGAGGGACTTTTGAGGTTCTGAATTTTGGAAATAGGCATGCCCCAGGCCTAGATACAAGAAATACGGTTGAAATATGGTAGTAACAATTTAACAAAGTTCAATGCAAACCCTGATAAGAGGAGAAGATGATTTAATTTAAAATTAAAACTGAAGTAAAATCAATTTTACTAATTTATACTCACAGCATCACTCCAACAACAAGGTGTCTGTATACAGGCAGTCTTTTCAACATACAGGCAACAAGACACTTACATCCAAGCAATCTGTTTAGGATTCTTTGAGATAACATGAGATAAAGGATGTCAGCTGCTGCATCCCATCCCATTCTATCTCATCTCTGTCATTAGGGCTTGGTGCTCTGAACTGGGTGTCCTGAAAAGCTGTGAGTTCAAGGCTCCAGGTGACCTACTTAGCCAGGTGACATCAGCCCATGCTATTCATATAACATTTCATATAACATTTCTCCTGTGTCTTTTCCCTGTGGTGTTTTCACACCAGATATTGGATATATTAGAGTAACTTGGGATGTTCATCGGTGTGACTGGGAGCTTAATGAAGCCCCAGCTTCACAAAAGAAAACACCAGCATTTTTCTGAATTACATTTCAAAGTAAGATTTCTTTCGTCTGACACATGTAAATTCATTGCTGTACACAATCCAGATAAACTGATTAAAGATGAGGCACTTGTTTAAACTGCTTTTCCTGAAGAAACCATAGAAAAATGCATTCCAAAACAAAGGTCAAAAAAGTGGAAATCTAAACCATTGCTGTTTTAGAATTGTACCCTTGTCATGATTAATAATTCATTTCAATGATTTATCGGGCAGAAATTCCTAGTAATGCTGAAAAATTGTGGTAATCCAATGGCTGCCTCTTTCTTTAATGTTTTTCTGTGCTTCAGGCCAACGAACTAACATTTATTTTGAAAATAGACCTTGCTTCCTGGAGTTGTCCTTGGAAGACAGTCCCTGAAAGAATTAATGTTTTACATACTTAAAGTGTTTCTTTAATCTTTAATTGTTTCCTTACACTTCTGTCCCCATATGTGGTCTGTGATTTTACCTCTCTTATTTACATTAGCCAGAGAACAGATTTTGTTTTCTGAGTTCATTCATTTATGTAGCTTTGGGCAAATTTAACTGTATGGTTCTGCAGACTGACCCTAGGAAACATCATGGAAATTATTAATCTAAAGCATACTAGTCCTGATCTGTTCATTTAAAGATTACTGAGTAATCCCATCAAAGTCCAAAAGCTAGATGCTGTTGTAAGCATTACTTGTAGGAGTAACATTTGCTTTTTCTTTATCTTAATTTCTGAAGGTGGCAAGGTGACATTTCCTTCTCTCTCCTCCTCCCTCCCCCCCCCCCACCTCTTTTTTCTTCTCCTTCTTGATATTAGAGCTCTGTCCTCAGCTAGTGTAAACTGAAATCCTTCTATAAAGTCAGAGTGATTTAGACCAGCTGAATCACTCAACCTCCCTTTATGTACATTACGCTCTCTCTCTGTGCTTCCAGCTGCGCACTCCTTTGTCGATGGCCTCCAACAGCTCACAAAAAACTATTTCAGTTTAACTTTTGTTGCTTTCCTCAAATAAAAATCTTTGTGGAGGAACTTCATTAATATAATTTAGAAAAATATGATACATCCTGTCTAAAAGAAACAGCCTTGCATCACATTTCAAGCAGAGCAGTGTATATCAAACTTTGTTTTTGTCTTAAAAACACAGGGTCTGCTAGTGATCTTTGTTTCTACCAGACTGCGGTTCTATGGTCAGTAAGACTAAGTTTTACTTTTCTGGATTGCTTAGTAGTACAAATTTGATAAAGACATGTCAGACAAAGTCCACACTCTACTTGCCATCCTTATATATTGGGGGATGCTCCCTCCGTCATTCCATGGGGTCATTCTGGGATGGCTTACCTAAGGCTTAACTTTACCATTCAAACTTGAGCCACTTCCCTGCATGAAGTCCAGAATAAGTCCGTGACTTTTACCCCATAATTGGCAGGTTGATATGGTATCTGCTTACCAAAATAATGCTAGTGGGATTTTTTTTTTTTTTTTACTTTTAAGGTGTACTCGGGGATGGGAAATAAGAGCATCCCTCACTATGAAACACATATAGAAGATAAGATATGATTGCATACATGCATTGCAGGGTGGTCCCCTGGTAGGTACATTCTGGCTTCCTTTCAGCCTGGCACATAAACTTCCAAGAAGGGGATGGTGCAAGACATGCAAAGAAGGTTTTCAGGACGGGAAAGAAGAATTTTCTGGAAATCTGTCCAAAACTCCATGAAGCGAGCAACCTACTCAATTTCAATTGAGAAGGCAGTATCTGAGACTGAAAAAACAAACTTACAATAATCTTTTGATCTTCACTTTGGAATTAGAACTTTAGCCAGAAAGGTATTTGAAGAATAATATTATTATTCTTTGACATAATTATTTGACATTATTATTGTTATTTATGAATATTATTATAATTTGTAAAAATAAGGTTTGTTGACTGCTTATAAGTTCAAGATATCAAAGATGATCCAGAAATATTTTAATAAATACAAGCAATTACTATATTGTATTTGATTTTCATGATATTTTAGTTCCATATTTTTTAATTGTTTATAATGAATTGGGTGGCTGTTAATTTACTAAAAACACCATGAAGACTGAAAGTTTAGTGAATGTTAATAACAATTCATTAAGGTTTTATGGTGCACTGATAATTTCCTAGTTCTGTTGCTCTAAGAGTTATTGCTGTTCTTCAGTTCCATTAAATCTTCCAGCCAGACCTTTTTAGTTCATGGTACACACAACACTGGATTTTCAAATGGTTGCTCCTTTCCTCTAAAACCACTTCTGTAGAACAAGTCCAGAAAAAAAGAGTTTCCCAAAGAACTCTGAGACTAAATTTCATAATAAGTTATTTTGAAAATACTTAACAAAAATGCCCAAAAACTACATACGGGGAACTCTAACTGGTTAGATTGGTCAGCTAACAATTAATAGTCTGAAGTAGTATCAAATTGTGTTGGGTACATTATTCATGGTTTTGAATATAAAATGGAAAACGCTGGCTTGTGGTAATGTAACCATAGTCAGCTGCCTTGGCTTGTCAAAAATGTCTCTAATCTATTTTCTTAAAGTCTATCTTTTTCCACTAAAAAATGAGGCTTGAGAAATGGCTGAACTTTAAAATACTTTACAGGAAAAAACTTTTGATCATTAACAATAATCATATTTCTTTTAAGGAAGGTCAAAACTTTTAGAATTGAAATATATCTTGTCCTTTTTGGAGACGAAATACCTTGAGCCTTTTACTATGTAATTTTTGCTCTTATCAGTTTGAAAGAGTACAACCATAGTGGAGATGATTGTATGTGTCAAACTAAATTATATGACTCTTCCTTGTACATAGACTAGCTCTGAATCTTTTAACTTGAAGTGATAGTTTCCTCTGTGGGAAACAATAAGCCAGCTTGTTTGTTAGAAACTAGAAATCAAATTGCCTTGCTCTAGCCAGATTTCAGAATCACTTAGCTGCTTTTCAAAATTGTAGCCTTAGTCCTTTTCCCAGATTTATCAAAATCCCAGCCCTTAATATTAGTACTAATCCATTCTCTGCTGTAAGGCTGAGTAGGCACAGTGAAGTCACATGCCCTGTTACACCGTTTAATGTCTGCTGACATGAGGCCTAATATAAAATAAGACAGAGAGGCATTTCATGCCATTCAACTGTATTGACATATTTAAATGAGGGGATTTGTTTGATGTCACTTTGGATGTCTGCAAGTTACATAGATAACCTGAGCCATAGGTCTAGGTGTCCTGCCTTGGTATTCCCTGGAGGAAACTGGCAGATGACATTTCTTCTGGAACTAGTGACTTATAGCTCGTAGGTTGAGATGAAATGAATCTTTTAGGGGTAAGGTATCCATTAATTAGGACAGTGACTTTAGCTAAAAGCTAGTTTTTAAATAGTGAATGTTTCATGAGATAGATAAATCATAATTTCCATGGCAAGCTTTGAAGGCAGAAGCTGTGCAAGAATTATTTTCTATTAAGAAAATGTTGAGAGGGCTGTGATCACAGAGCACCATAGTTTAATTTGGAGCATAGCTCTCATGGAACATTTGCATTTTTTGTCACTGACTACGGCATTGACTTTGTTCATTTTTTTTGATTTTAACATCTGCTTTCTGAAATGAGAACACCATCTGTAAAAATAGCTTATGATAATTTCATTTACTGTACTATTCAAGTAATTTTATACTGCTTTGTGACCTTTCAGGAGATAGGGACGCAGAAGTAAATAAGGTTGCATAGCACCTTTACATAGAATTTTAAAATACCAAGGAGGAAAAACAGAACTATTATAAACATTTATTTCAAACTCTTGAAAGTTTAGTTATAACATTTTGATGGGCTATTCCATGATCGTACTTGAGGGCTGGCTTCTTCCTATTGTTTGTTTTTTTTTTTTGCCAGTGATGCACAGTTCCCTGTCTTCTGTGCTGAGGACAAGCTATGCAGACAGGCATAGCAAGTCTACTGCACTTTTGACCTGCTGGTTGCCTTTGTTTCCTGTCTACTTGCATTAATATTGGTTCATTTGCACAAGTCATCATGTACAATAAAATAAATTCAATCTCACAGCATAGCTTCTCCCTGTGATTAAATGGAATAATTAAAAAACATTTCTCCTTCATTCCTCTATATAGCTTTTGCATGCAGGAGAAGTTGAATAGATAGAAAAAGAAGAACAGCACCACAGGTCTCTCTGTTGTAGGTCATCTGGCTTTCAGTTTCTGAAGTTGGCCTCTCTTGGGAAAGTCTGATGTCTTCCAGTGGAAGGCAGGAGGCAATGAAAACAACCTTGTGGAAAGAGAAAAGAGGAATACAACCCTGTGGAAAAAAGAAAAGAGGAATATTTTTCCTTCCTTGCAGGACTATATTCCCTTAGGGCTCAGCAGAAGTCTGTACTGCATACTGAATATGCAGTAGAGGGTTCTGCTATTGCTAATTCCGTGGTAATGACCCAGCAAGATAAAAAAGCTAATAGGCTTCCCATGGGTTTAAAATAATCTTCTAAAAACGCATTTTAAAAACAAATGTATTGCAGAAGATGGACTGGAAAGAGACATTTTTTTATATTCTAATTGGAAAAAACTCTTGTACATTAAAATTGATGTGAGTTTCTCTACTGAATTCAGTTCGAGTAGACTTTTAAGAAGTAGTTCTTGGGATCTGCGCAGGAAGCGTCTAGCACCAATGCAGAAGCAGGTCTGTGGCAAATCCAGATACCTGTGGAGTATTTCTTTTTTCATACGTGTGACAGATCCTAATGAATAGCTACTGAATAATGAATGCTCACATAATTGTATTTGTCAGCTCCATTACATATTAATGCTAGTATTTCTACCTAAAACCTTGATATTGATAGATCTTTTGCTGAAAGTCATCTCAAGAAATAGCAGCAGTACCATCTTTTTCAGCAGTTTCTGCCTACTTTTGTTATATCAGCTGTTACAGCTTCTTCACCAGCTTTGCATTCCTTCTGTGTGTTGTTTTCACTACAAAGCCATATGTTTCTTGTAAATGCTTCTGTTAACTTTTTCTTGATGCCTCCTTCCTATGGTTTCCATGTGGCAGCACACAGGCTATTGCCTCTTCTTTTTCACCTTTCAGTACCTTTCCTTATATCTACAGTCTTCTGCCTGCACTCTCTGAAGTTGTTTTCTGTTCCTTTTTCCTCTGTAGACCTCACTCTCCATGAGCTTTTATTGTGCAAGGCATTGTGTACAATAAAAGTGCTAATTATGGTTGGCTAAATACAATCCATTGCATGTGGAATTTCTGTAGAAAAGATAGATAGGCTAAGCAATGGCTGACTTTAAAGCATAAAAAATCATATATTTAATAGTTAAATGAATGGCACTGAAATGCTTTGTCTGGATATGCGTGCAGACATGGTTTTCTTAGAAAGTATTTGAGACTTACAAACATAAAAAAAGTGGCAATTCTCTCCAAACTTTTATTCTGTAGTTAAAGGTTCAGCGTTCTCCAGTGCAATACCAAAATTAATCTGTGAAGACTGTAAGCACATTTGTCCATCAATTATGGACAAAATAAATGAGAACAAAAAGAGTAGCCAAAATTGAAGATTTTTTCTTTTCCACAATTTAGCCCACAGTTTTGTCAGGGTGGCTTTATAAATGCACAAGTGCAAGGTAATACTTTGTAATGTATCAGAGCCAATTTAGACTGTTCTTAAGTGATCAGAAAAACATTGGCCCAAAGGAGCAAGTGAGAGGATTTTATATTTATTTATTTTTTATATCTTCAGAAGGCTTCATCTGCCTTCACTCAAGATCTCTCAAGAAAAATCTCAAATTACCTGATTTTTCTAGTTTTATTGGTCACATTCATACAATATTTTGATTTTGAACTGAACTACCAGGTGCAACAGGAGGTGAAACACTTTAAAGGCATCTTATAAGTTACTACATAGAAAGCTAAAAATCAGGTATGATGTCAAAAAGGAGAACTTCATACTTCGTGATCTGCACATGTAAATTCTTCTTGTGCATTCTGAATGTCAGATGAGGTATTTCTTTTCACAAGGGGACCTGGACATATAGGCAAATAATCCTTTCACATTTAAGCAACAAAACTTTCAGATAATATTATTATGTTCAATTTATCCTAACGTTTAAGTGTCTGTTCCTGAAAACTAGAAGATTATTAGTAATGGATATATTTAGAATGAATCTTTACAAATACACCTATGTTTCATAAATTCATTTGCTATGTCATTAATCTGTGTTATTTACAATCACAAAGCTGGATTGCTCATTGTCTTCCCAGTTAAACAAATGAATATAATTTATTTTTAATTTGAACCATTCTAATATTTTGTTTTAAATAACAGCTTTTTGATCTCTGAATACATTCATAGCATGCTAACAAAAAGAAAACTGTTACTTTATAAAAATGAAATGTGGTTAGGTTTTCTCATACGGATGTAATAAAGAACACTTCTGGTGGCTTGACATTGCACAGCTGAATAGTTTTGACAGGAAAAATGACTATAGTTTAGTCTGAGCTTTGGCAGAACTACAAGTTATTAAGTACTTGAAGTAATCCAGTAAGTGAAACTTTATTATAGGCAGGTTGCTTCAAAGTATATTATCTCCATAGTTACAGACATTTTCATTATATTAGCCTTTTTTCTATTTGGATGTATTGCTTAATTCTTTATTTTTATGATGTTTCTGGGACTGATCGTGGCCTTTTGGAAGTTTTCTGTTTTTCCTATTTCTCCTCTCGTTCCTTACAAGTAGGTTGAACCTCTTCTGAAAAATAAAACAGACTGTTTGGGTAAAAATAAAAATTTCAGAGATGCTGTTCAAATCAACTATACTTAAAATCACTTTTTTCTCAATATTTTTTATCTAGCTCTTTCATTTCCTTATTCTGCAAAAATAATACTGCATCACTGTGCATATGTAATTTTGGCTATCCTTTGGGCTTCCACTTCCATGAGAGTTTATCAGTCTTAATGCACTTCTCTTCTGCTGCCTCTAAGTGCAGATGAAATCAGGACACCTGTGTGGGAGCACATGGCACACAGTGCAGGCACACTGGAATGCCCAAGGGAGTTAGAAACAGGAGAGCTCTAACACCACCACAGGAAAGACTCCAGCACTGCACATCAGCACAGCTGTACTGCTTCCAGGATCTCGGGTAACATCTCTGCTGAGAGTCCTGTGGTGTACTGCATCTGTATGCTGTGGTCCAACCTGCTGGCCCAGCTCTGATGGGATATCAGCTCCACACTTGCAAACTCCACTTCCTCATTGAGGAGATTGCCTCTGCTGCATTCCTTCTGACTTACAAACTCCCCGAGCTAAAAGTCACTGGAGCACATTGGAAAGGAACCCATTGGTTTTGAGCAGATTTAATTCAGGCCTGGTGCAGAGATCTGACTCAGTAAATCTGCTCTAGAGGAGGTCTCAATTGGGTGAGCGCTACTGGTGCTCCAGGGTCACATTCTTGGGATTTGCAACAAATGCCTTCACACTTTGTAGAGGGAAAAGTGAAAACCCAAAAAGAGGAAAGGATTCACAGATGGGAATACCCAGCCAAAGGAGGAGAAATCTATGAGTGAAGGTGAGAGAATTGTAGCTGACGTACATAGGTGATAAGTGTAATGAAGCATATTAAATTTGAAATGTCTCAATCATGGTACCAATATGTTCTACAAAGTCCTTCCAGACATGTCTGTGCTTCCTTAAATAAAGTTATTGTAATTAATGTCTCTTTCTAGTGATGATCAATCGGTGAACTTGGTATTGAAGTTATGAATTTATTCAATGGACATTTTTTCATCCGCTAATTGCAGTTATTATATTTCTGTCATGCAGAAATGTGATTTGAGGTGACATTGAAGGTAAAACAAGGAAAAGGTGAGGAATGATCATCTTAGAATTCCAGCAGTGTTAGGTGAAAAGTGGGAAACTGACTGGAGGGTGACGGAATAATTTTCCAGAATATGATTATTTTTCAGGAAAAAAAAAAGTTACACCACTCAGTATTTTGTTCATGTTTCATAGAATCTGCTTTGGTTTATATCGCATATAAATACCATCTGCAAAACTAGTAATGGAATAAATTTTTAATGAGAGTGTAAGCACTGAAATAACCAGTGCTGAAACTCTTCCTGAAAGCAAATGAATTATCATGAGTCATGTTATAAATGACAAGGTTTACATAAGGTCATTCTATATCACATTACAAAATAATGTACAAGTGAAGTCATTCTGGCAGTCACTTATGATGAGAGATTTGTTTCTTTAGCTTTATTAGTTTTTAGCATTACCCACATTACCAGGGATGCAGCACAGGCACTTTTCAAATATTTCTATGGGACAGATAATTTTAACCCTTTATTCATTGGAACAACAAGATATCTTTTGTAGACTGTTCTGTATAAGCTTAACATAAGAATTCTGTGTCAGAGACCACGCAGTTTTATACAAACAATATTTGGGGACTTACAAATAGTTCTTTTCTTCTAATTTACTTATTTTATATTATCATGGACATAATATAAAGTTATTGTTTTTTCCTTTATATTCAAAATGGAACAACATTAAGTGTCCAGAGCTGAGCCAAAAGTATCTTTATTAGGTTGTAATTGTAATCATTTTGAAAAAATCACGTAGATACCAAGTAAAGGTGCAGACTTTTTCAAATACATCTACAGGGAGGAGGAAAAAAAAAAAGGACTGCTACTGCTGAACCCAGGACAATATCCTTCATTAATTTAATGAGGAAGCTAAGCATTACTCACAGTACCACAAATATAAGGCTTGACTATTACAAAGGAAGGCATCACTTTATGTAGCTCTTCTGTTGGGTACAGGGTAGGTGATAAACTGTGGGACTGGTTAGAAGCTAACAGAGCTGAGATTTATAGCAGTCATAATCAGAGCTGAGGTTTATAGCAGTCATGATCAGAGTTGAGGGATGCTGATCTCAGTCACGCAGAGGATGGTGCAGGAAGGGAAGGTGAGCCTTTGTACTGAGCTGTGAGACTGGTGCCAGGTTACAAGGGTCAAATATTCAGTAGCAGTCTTTCCTTTTACAGCTGTGTTCCGTGTATGAAGGCTGTCTAGGAATTCAGCGTAGACAGGGGAAAGGTAGAAATGCATATTTTGCTGTGCTTTGATTTTAGATCTGTTTTATGTTTCTTCACCATAATGCTGGAGCCTCAAGGAGTGCTGTATTCCCAACTCAATAACTTAACAGAGCTGTGACCTAAGCATCCATACTGCAGTGTGCCACCTTGCGAAAAAAAGAGGAGAAATCAATTCCAGTGATCACAGTTGCTCTGAATTCCCTGGTGGTCTCAGACCCATTTCTCTATTCTGATTAAAAAAATTTGCCAAATTCTGCAGGAATTTCAGTATTCTGTAGGAACTCTTCCATTCACTGAGTTAATTTCTGCTTATAAAAATACAACTCTTTAGAAAATATTATTCAATTTATGTCAATAAATTGGATCTCGCTGAGGTGGAATTAATTTCCCCCATAACAACCCTCATAACCCTGTGTTACCATAGCTGGTAGCAAGAAAGGTGTTGATACCACATCAGTGTTTCTGCTGCTCCTCAGCAGTGCTCCTACAGCATCAAGGCTGTCGCTCCACCATTCCCTCCTCACCAGCAGGCTGAGGGTGGGCAAGAGCCTGGGAGAGGACACAGCCAGGAGGGCTGACACAAATTGACCAAAGGGGTATTCCATACCAGATGATGTCTGCTCACAACAAAAGCTAAGAGAAAGGAGGAGGAAGGGGGACATTTGTTATTTACATTTGTCTTCTGGGACAACTGCTACACATACTGAAGCCCTACTTCCCAGGAAGTAGCCAGACATCACGTGCTGAAGGGAAGCAGAGGATAAAACCCTTTCCCCCTTGCATCTGTATTAAACTGCCTTTATCTTGATCCACAAGAGGGTTTTTTTCCACCTTGTTTTCTCCTCACCCTGTCTTGCTGAAAAGAGGAGGGATAGAACAGCTCGGTGGGCACCTTGCTTTCAGCCAAGGTCAACTCACACATCAGGAGTCTAAAATGTGTTTAACATGTTTAAAAGCTCCTTCCCGTTTTCTCCCCAGCTGAGACAAAGCTCACTTAGTAGGAGGTACATCAGGCCTAGAGAAAAGAAATTAATATTTAAATCCTCAACTTCCAGGTGCTAAAAATAGCGTTGTCACAGGTGGTATTTTTCTGAAGAACAGCCGATAGGTAGGAATGTATAAATGCAGAATGGAGCAGACAAACGCTGCAAAGAAGTCCTATCTTCCTTTAAATTTGTAGCAAAACCCCACTAGTTCCAGCAGCGTCTAAATTTCTTTTTGAGGCTCCTTGACAGAAGATCTGTCACCACACAGAAAATGGGTGTGTACCTGGAAATCTGTATGGTCTTGCTAAGGAAACAAGAGAGGATGCGCAGGCTTTTGTTCTGCATCATCCTGTAGGAGACCTTATGTCCACTGACAGCACAGGGATTCTTGTGGGACTAGCAGCTGGCTTTGAGACTTCTATTCATTGTTGGAAATGGAAGTACCATAAAAACCCCACACGCAGCATGCACCCTCCATTCTCCTGATGGGGTTACAATGGTCCCATCGTATAAAGATAAATCACATGTTCATATGGACCAGGACTAACAATTCCTTTTAACTTAGCTCAGTGAGGCTCTATGATTGCTGATTGGTTTTCACATTACTGAAATATAAATATTTTGTCGCAAGTAAAATAATTCTAGTGTCTTATAATGTTTAATTGCATGTGCATTTGTGTTAGTTTCTTTAAAAATGGCACCATACAATCTGTAACATGGGTCGCAACTCTAAGCAGCACGACGCAGCTTTGTGAAAATATTCAGCACTTGCGCAGGTGGAAACCAGCAAAATTGTGAATCTTTATGCAATATGAATGTTATTAACCCGTATTTCCAATTAATTTAGATTTTATCCCACCAAGTTCATCAACGCATTCTATAAACAGAGTTGGTGTTCTACACTGACCTAACCTGTGACAATACTTCTACTCAGACAAACTAATCCTTGCCCAACCTTACTGTTGAGCAATCTGTGGATAAAGCAGGGAGAAGAGAGGAAAGTGCATCTGTCTTGGTGGCTCGGGATTCCATTCGCTGTTATTGGGGCTGATGCCATTTACTGTTATATGCTAAAAGTTCTTTGACCTGCAGACCAGATCATGATTGCTAGTAAAACATCACAAAACACATTTGAAAGACTAAAAAAATAAGTGAACAGAAAATGCCCCCACTGGGGACAATGAAACTTTTTCTTTTTTTTTTTTTTTGATAAAACTGGACTGCTGCAGAAAAGCTGATACTGAGTAGTATATTCATGTGAAAGAACTGCATATTTTAAGGAAAATGTGTGTTCACTGACTTAATTTCAATGTCTTAAAGCTTTCTGGATTTAAACTTTCTCAGGGGTCTACAGAACCAAGTAATTTATGTTTATGTAAAGAGGAAGGGATTCTTTGCACAAGTACAGCAGTAATAGCTCTGGTATGTACTTTTAGGTCTGCAAAATTGCTTTTTCTGGGGAAAGCAGTTATGAAGTTTCCACAGCTAAGGCCAATTTGCACAATCCAAGTAAATGTTCTGAGGTATTCTCTGAGGGCTAAAGTGCTGAATACACTCACCATACTTCCTTGACTGGCAGTGGTCACGGGGGCCCTGGGTCATAGGCACCCTCTCTTACATGTCCTCTGAAGTCATTTAACTTCTGAACCCATCTTTATGTCCCATTATCACAGAATTATAATTAGCAGTAGTACTAGTTAATGAGATTTTATTGTTCAGTAACTCAAAGGCAAAATGCAGACTTATTTCCAGGGAATGAAAGGAAAATTTGCATTATCTTTAGGGTGGTGGTGAGATTTTACACAGTGGGTGTGGACCTTTTCTGCAGGATTTTGCATTACGTTCCTCACATTCAGTACACATGGGGAAAGGAGGGGACGTATACAACTTCTCTCCCCACCATATAACATTAAAACACAAAGAATATACCTCCTTTGGTTTTTGTGGTTTTGCATTAAGCGTGCAGCTTTGGCCCTCCATATTGTCCAACAATCTGCTAAAACTTTCCAGCAGCTACAGTTTTCAGTGAAGCCAAGTACAGTACGAGGTTTTCCAAAAGGTGAATGAAACAATCCATTGAAAATGTCAGTCAGAAGCCAGAACATAATTTTATTTATTTTTTTGATCCTTGTTCAGAATTCATATGATTAGCATGTGGCAAGCTGTAAAACGAAGTGGAACAAAAGTGCCTGAAATAAATTTCACCTTGACCTGATTTCCACTTGACTGAATTTGTTGTAGTAAACTGGTGACACATAGTGGATAAACAGTAACACATGTCTGCATTTGAAAAGGGAGAACAGATGGTAAACACACTGATATAAGGGCTGTTACACAAGAGCTCTGTGTATAATTCAGAAAGGTCAAGTCGCCTGAAAGCCGAAAGAAGTTTGATAAGGGAAAGTGATTCATTGACAAGAAGGAGCCAAGTGGGCACAATTAAAGCAGATGAGGCTTCCCACTCCTCAGTGGGTTTTGCTCATAAAAGGCATCTGGCCACATCTGTCTCCTTTTGTAAAACTAGTCAGAGGTGTTAGTCACAGGGATACTTGTTCTGAAAGGCGCTACCTCAGAGGATACCACTCCTAGTCCACTCGTTGAATTTATGCCACTCCTCTAAAAACTCCTGTTGTACAACAGTGAAATTCATAGTTTTTATGGTTTGGAAAATATTTTTACCTTCCAAAGATTGATTTACTGGCTCTTGGCTTCTGCAATGTGGATTACCTTCTCCAGCTGGTGACTTTAGCTGACCATGAGCACCACAATAGGTAAAGGGGTCAAAGCCAAGTTTGGGAAGGCAGCTGTCTTTGAATCTTTACTGTCTGTATATTCCGTTGGTGAGCAAGAAGTATTACTGTCCTTATTTCACATATTGGGACTAAGTAACTCATCCAGTGGCCATGTGGGGTAGAGTAATGAGCAGAATAGAGACCTCACGAGTCCTAAGTATATCCCTGCACACTGAACTGCTTTTTGTCAGAAGCACAGTGGAAAGATTTGGTCAAGATGGACTTCATAAAGAAAGGAGCTACTCAGCCTCACAGGTGGTTGAAGTATTCATGGCCAGTAAAAAAAAAGAGCAAGAAAAAAGGAAGATGAAAATCCAAATAACAGTTCATTAGCCACTGGTGTCAGTAGTGGTGGTGATAAGCTCCTAGCCTGAGCTCCAGCAGTAACTCAAGAAATCTAAGTTAAAAAAAGCTATGTATATGAAAATATGATTAACTTTGCAAGGACCTATGTTTTGTCTTGTAGTATAATTCTAGAATCTTAATTTTTGCTGGTAAGAAATGCACAAAAATAAATCCAATAAGAGTGTTGGATTTTTAGTAATTTAGCAGAAAATAACTTCTGCAGCTTATGAAGATTTTAGTTTTGAAAATTATTCAAAACTATTTAAATGCAATTCATGGCATAATAGTTATTTTTCTTTAAAGTTAGTTTCTACTGTTGTAAGTGTTATTTGTAAACCATATTTTTCCAATCAGTTCCTGGCAGTAGACTATAAATTTAAAATTGAAGTTGCTCTGTTTAAGGACTCGCAGAAAACAGAGATGGAGTGAAAAATTAGGTGCTGAAGTCAGGCATGTTGAATGTTCAGCTTGTATCTGTTTTCAAGAACTAACAATGCCAAAGCCATTTCACTTGTGACTTATTTAGCAGCTGTCTGCAACTGGAGATCCAAATTTAGTTTCCTATCGTATCTTTTACTCAAGGGGCTACTTATCCCCTTAAACCAAAAGCAAACCAAACCAATAATTTTTCCCATAATACAAGATTCTCTTTTTAGCTGAGGCAGGGACCTTGCTGATATCCCTGCCAAAGAAAACACATCTCTCCACCCCTCACCAATGTATCTGAAATATCTTTAGTGGCTACGTCTTCAATGCTAAGGGATTTGTGGCCTTGATATTTGCAGAGCCTAAGATGGGTAAAGATGCTGTTCTGTTTTCCTCCCCAGTTACTCAAATGGTGGAAAAAGTTCTTTCCAACTACTCTACACCTCCATCCCTGGCCTCTATTTGGCATCTCCCCATGTTGACTTTTACATATGACCTGGGGGACCCCAGAGAAGGTCAAAGTACTCAGAATATGTCACAGCTCTGTATTTCCTGGGGAATTTGCAGAGGGAAATTAAAATGTGCCTCTCTGTGCAGTCCTCATGCTACAGCCAGCCTGTTTCCCCTGTGCACCTGCATCATCTTTTAGTTTAGCTTCATCAATAGGCAGTCCTGCTCATGTACTCTGAATCCAATCTGCTCTGTGAACCAAAACACAAAAAATTGTATGAGTAATTTTAAAAGTGCATTCCTAATCTAAACTTAACTAGACAAACTATTTGACTGTATGAATATCAAACTGTTTATTTGCAATTCTTCAGTTGAAATTCATTTTTACAGAGAATGTGCTAAATGAAAAAAAAAATCAATACAAATCTAAGTCTGTTTCTGAAGGATCTGGGACACAAGGAGTACTGTTTTGTTGGTTGTTATGTATGTGAGAAATCAATTCATTGTTATAAAAAAAGCACTTAGCATATCGTAAAAATCCAAATGTCTCTTTCTCACTCACCTGGGAGATCCAGGAAAATATTTAGATTGTTAATATATAAATTACATAGCTTTAATATTAACTCTAAAACCAGTTGCTAAAAGCTGGCCATCACACAAGCATTTTTTCACAAGGAAGAAATGAAATACATTTAAGCCCTCCAAAATGGAAGCATTTGCTTCAAGGTGAGTGTATACAGAAGAGATTACTTCTAAGTTAGAAAATAGAGAGGGTTTCTGGAATCTGACATGTATTTAATAATTGTAATATGATGTCATATTTCTGTAACAGCATATTAACCTGAACATATTATTACAGCAATACCTTTATTCTGTGAACCTGGAAATATACTGTGGATTTTTTTTTCTTTTTTCACAAAGTGGCATTTAAGAGATTTAAGACATTTAAGATCATTGAGGTTATCTGAGTGCTGCTCTTTCAGAACCACTTATTAGTTCTGTCTTTAAAGGTCACCAATAAAGGGTAAAGTTCCTGGCTCTTTGCTTTTAAACCTATTTTTCCCCTTAATTTAACTTAATGGGGAGTATTTCAAGTTGCTGTATCCCAAGAAAGGGATTTTAAGCAGCATGGCAATATAAATGGCTATCAAGTCCACCGTGTGTTTTGTAGAGGGACCATGTTGTCTTATCAGTAGATCATTCAGACTGTTATCAGTTGCCCAGAAAGGACATCATATTGAATGGAAGGTTTTTTGTTCACTGCTGGAAAGTTTCATCTGTGCATCATGTGTCTCTATGGCTAGGCTGAATTGATTATAATTTCAGGCATAAACTTATAGTAGGAAATTTTACAAAATTCACATGTGGCCACATAAGGATTACATTTAATTTTTGAGTAACTACTCAATAACTAACACTTGTTGATCGGTAATAGGAATCCAGTCTGGACACAGAGAGAAGGCAGAGCTCACAAAATACTGCATTTTAGCGTACAGTAGTAACTAGTGTGGAAGAATAACAGCCCCTTTGGGGAGTATCCCAGGCAGAAGGCAGAAAAGTGTACGGTGGCTCCAATGAAGATGATTACCAAAATTTAAAAGCAGGCAGGAAGCTGTGAATGTGAAAGGAACTGGGGTAATTCTGGAAGTTGGGCAGGAGTATAAACTCTCCATGTCTGTACACTTCAGTCCAGGTCCTATCTGCATGGGATTGCTCCTTCCTGACCAATTTAAGCAGCTGCTTTTGACTCCAAGTTACTTTTTTTAGTACTGAGAGACTGCTGAAGTAGGGAAGGACTTTATTACCTAAGCAACAATGACTTGGCTGCTTGGAGAGCTGAGATGGTAAACAGATTTCCAAATTTTCCTCTGAAGTCAAGTACAGATGGGATGAATTTTGTCACTGATAGTCTTGTATCACTATCATTACATGTGTCAGAACTTTAAAAATAACAAATGATAAATTAAGTCATAAAACAATCATTAAAACTTCTTCCAGTTCCTCATTTGATCTACAGAAAAGGCCTTTTGGACCATCAGCTTTCATCAAACAAAGCTGATTGATAAAAGTAGTTCGGTTCTTTTCTATTTTTGAGATAGCTCACACCCCAGTGAGGCCCAGTTCAGCAAATGCCTACACATAGATAAAACATATGTCAATATGGCTTTCCATGAATGAAGCAAGTCATTAGTGAAGCATACAAGAAAGGTTCAACAGCTGGTTACTTGTTGCATACTTATGACATCCACACCACAAGACACCAACAGATGTATTGAACATCTTCTATTTCTGCAGTTCAGAGATACCCAAGAGATTATCACCTTTGCAATCAGGGGGGCAGATCAAGGGGCCCTTAAACACTAAATTCTGAATAGTAATGATTCTAACTATGTGTAATGGACATATCTTTAAAGGCTCATGAAATATATCCCTAATCACATTGACTGGACTTATGTACCGAGAGTCTGTGATCTGTGAATATGTAAGTTGTAGTCAACTTCTGTGACATGTTTCATCTGCAGGAGCTTTTACTCTGCTTCACACCTACTGATCAAAAATTTTAAATAAAAGGTTAAAAAAATGCATGTGTGGAAATAAAAAATTACATAGTCGTGTGGTATTCAGTACATTTATAAAACAAGAAATAGGGTTTTATTCTACGTCACAATGCCTGGGATGTTTAGAGCATTTAAGGAAAGCTATTTTATCATTAAAAACCAATTGGATAGCTTTTCTTTTTCTAAGATATTGTCTCTTTTTAACATATTTGAATACTGCAGTCCCATTTATTATGAGCGCTATCACTATCAAAAGAAAAATGGTCTTCAGCCTGCGGAAAACAATATAGATTTGCAGTAAATGACAATTTTGCTTAGATGAAAATACAACAAATTCAATATGCCTTCAAGATCAACTGTTATTTTTAAATCCTTCCTATATGAGGACACACTTGTCTTCTAGATAATGACCTGTGAATTCAGAAATAAGTATGATGCCATTAGATGTTTCACTATAACATTTACATAAACCCTATTTAAAGAAAGCATGTGTTGCAAGAAATATTTACCATTCTAAATGTTTTTCCTCCTTCCTTTTATTTCTTTCTTTTTTACTGGACCTCTGCGTATAGTAGGGACATGCTTCTACACGATTTACTAATACTATGTTAAGAGGCCAGGTAAAACATGTGCCATAATTAAAGAGGAAGTCAAACTCATCCAAAAATAAAACACAATTAAAAATCTGAGTGCCTCAGTGGAAAAGATATAGAAGCTATCACTGGAAAAATTTCTGTGTATAAGAATTGGATATCTTGTCAAATGAAGGAAATGGGAATGTCAGTAAGATGTAGAAGGTCAAATGTAAGCACGAAATCATGAGAGAAAAAAATGAATTTGAAGAAGTTCTTTCAAAAGATGTTGAAACCATTAGCAAAATCTCTAATTACATCAAATAGGAAAAAGAGCTAGGGAGTCAGTGAGATCATATACCGACAAAGGTTTAAAACAAAGTGTTGGGGGAAGATAAGACCACAGCAGAGAAGCTCAGTGCATTTTTGAATCGGACTTAACTCCTGAACACCCTGAGGAGAAGCTTATATTTAATATTTATTTTTGTAGCAGATGAGTAAGAAGGTAAGAAGTACATGTACAAGAATTATTATATTAAATACATTTTAGATGTCAATATGAGTGGATGAACACTGAAGGAAATAAGATGTGAAATTTCAGACCTCATGGCCAGGTTGTATTATTTTTCATTATGAATTGTTACTCTGCCAACAGACTGTCAACTTGCTGTTATATTTGCAGTTTGGAAATGTGGCTGTGGGGAACATCCTGGAAACTCCAGACAGGTGAGTCTTCCTTCCATGATAAGATGGTACCATCCATAATAACAAATAAGATAAAGGAGCACAAGCTGTTGGAAAGGAGACAGCACGGTTTGTGTAATAGATGACTTCACTACATCAGCCACTTCACCCTCTTTGTGTCAATAAGTACATGGAAAAGAAAAGCCACTGGACATCAAAAATATGGATATTCAAAGATGTTCCACATGAAAAAAGAAACCGAGGTGCCATGAGGTTGGAGCAAATGTAACCTTCAGCCCAGGGGTTCAGCTGCCTCTGACTGAGGTTTCACACATCACAGCTGTGTACCCTCAGCTCAGCATTCCTAAGAAGATTGTTGTTAAAAGTGAGAGAAGACGTAAGAACAGAAGGCATCTATTATAAGAAAAATAGAAACAGCAAATGGATGAGACAGTAATTGCTGAGGCAGAAATAATTAGGAGCTTGAGGATTCAAGGGGAAAAATACTGACACAAAAAGATATAAATCTCTCACAGGAAAAAATCCCAGAGATTTTAAGATGGTAAAATCAACAGGATTAAAGATCAGTGCATTCCAAGGGGGAGTGGAGACCTGGCTGGTTCCATCTGGGCCAGGAGAGGTTCAATGACTTTCTTGTTGATGCCTAATGTATTACTGCTTAGCTTAGCAATATTTATTTACTGTGTGTATTAGCCAATAAACAATTGACATGTACTTTCAAGTTTTGCAGAATTTTGTTGTGCGTGGAAAGAGTTGCCATAGCCAAAGTGGCCAGAAAAGGAAAGGTTACAGAAAGATTCTTTTGTGGGCTGAAAAAGGTTTAACAACTGAAATCTAAGGGAGTCTAGGTGGTCACTTCCCAGAAGAGTTGGTAGTGGCACCTGCCATACTACTTCTACAGGGACAAGTGTTATTCAACATCATAATCAACACACTGGAGGAAATACTGGACTCTTTTGTGTAGTAAGGTGCCATACTCATGGTGATGAACTCCAGAAGGGCCTTGAAAATTACATGAGGAAAACATGTTTTAAGTCACCACTTAAAATCCTCAGCAATCTTTGCTTAATTTATAATGGCAACCAAAAAAGCCAGGAAGGTGTTGTTGAGTAATGAGATGAAGACTCGAGAAGTAATTTTACCATTGTACAAAATCATTCACACCCTTGTCTTGATTTTTATGTGCAGCTCTGGTCTCCAAGACACTGGGTGTGGTGGGTTGACTTTGGATGGATGCCAGCTTCCTACCCAGCTTCTTTATCAATCACTTCCTCAGCAGGGCACAGTGGGGAGAAGATGGAAAAAAACCCTTGTGGCTCAAGAGTAATAAAGCAAAAGTTGTGTAGAAGCAAAGGAAAACAAAAAAATTCATTCTCTACTACCCTTCAGTAGGTGATGTCCAGCCACATCCAGGGAAGTAGGGCTTCAGTATGCATAGCGGTTGTTCAAGAAGACAAATGTTGCAAATAACAAGTGCCCCCCCCCCCTTCCTCCTCCTTTCCCTTAGCTTTTATTGCTGAGCAGACATCATCTGGTATGGAATATCCCTTTGGTCACAGCTGCCCTGGCTGTGTCCCCTCCCAAGATCTTGCCCAGCCTACTGATGAGGAGAGAATGCTGGAGGTACAGCCTTAATCCTATAGGAGCACTGCTGAGCAGTAACCAAAACATTGGTTTGTTATCAATACCTTTCTAGCTACCAGCTATGCTAGCACAGGGTTGTAAGGGCTGCTCTGGAGAAAAAATTCCATCTCAGCCAGACCCATTATACCAGGACACTGAAGTCAAAGGTGCAGACTTCAGTTAATATGCTTTAGGGATAAAGCAGCTGCCTTCTGCAGAGGGAATGAGCCAGCTGGGATTCCAGCCTGCAGAGCAGAAGGCTGGGGCAGGATATGATCAAAGTTTACGCATTTCTGAAGAGCATAGATAAACAAAATGTGGAACTGTTCTTCACCACATCTCATAGTAAAGAACAAGCCAGAGCAGGAAACTAGTAAAGGGAAGTGGCTACCAAAAGAAAAATAGGCAGAGATATAATGTAACAATTCTCAATGCTAGAGGGGAGTGGAAAAGATATACCACAGAATATCTGCATTAAGGTGCCTGATTCTGCACTTGTTATGATTTCTGAACCTCCAGTGGTAGTGCCCATAATGTTTTGCAGGAATCCAGTTTGGGAAATCCCATGATAACGCTATTGTGTGAGGCTGTGTAGATGAGATTTCTATATTGTAGCCCTGTTACATTATGGTTTTCCAGGAGCAAATAGAGATGTCTAGGACCACTGTCATCCCAAACTTCTGACACAGCTGGCCAATATGCGACTCCTCCTACCTTTTCTGACAAATTCAGTGCTATTAAGTGCTGTTATGGAGGCCTTCTACATTACTGACTGCATTTCATCTTGTATAATAGTCTTCATAAAATCTATATAAAAATTTATAAGTGATTACCACAGTAAATTCTTTGTTGTGGCTTTACCTTGATGCCTATATCCAAAAGGAGAACTCAAGAAAGAAAAGGCAGGAAAAAAATTCTATGCCTGAAAGTTATTTGGACAGATTTTTGAGAGATTTATTGTAACGCTACATAAAAGCCTAAGAATCATGTCTGCAGGAAATTAGCTATGCATTCCAAGGGACATTTTAAGTGGAAATTCGGAACTAACTCTTCTCAATCTATTCTCTGAAAATATGACACTAGAGAAACTTCCTGTCTTTCATCCAGTCCACTTAAATAGAAAAAAGCTCAACAAAGAACATCTTATTTAATCTTCATATGCAGTAAATGTTCTTTCATTGTCTGTCAAAGGTCTAATTAGCAGTCTGATTTTATCTTTGAGTCTTTACGGTAGATTTATAAAGGCACTTCTTAAAGAGGAGCATGGTGTCATCCATCAGATGTTTCTGAGGACATGAGTGAACTCTAATGACTCCTGTAATGCTCAGCTGGTGTTGCAATAAAATACATAAGCACATATCCCTCTTGTTCGTGTGTCTATAATGAATGGAAGAAAGACTAAATGAAATAGGAGTAAGTCATGTTTGATGGTATGTCAACATTGGGAGTATTGAAAAAGGGAAAATTTAAAGTGCCAGTTCTACCATAATTGTTTCACCTGGGTACTCACTGATACCACCTCTCCATTTTACCCAGTGCTTCAGAATACCCCTGAGCTGAACCCCAACAGACTACATGGCTTCAGCCCCCACTGCCCCTTGTTCAGGCTCTCTCTACACATTGCTCACCATGGCAAGGCAGATCTCACACTCTCATTCCCTCCCCTACCGGAGGTCACTCCTTTCCCTGTCTATAAAAGTGCTAGAGAGGACTAGTTCTCCTCCAAGTCTGGGATTGCTGGTGTCTCTGGGTCAAGGAAGGGAAGTGTGTAAGTGGAAGGAATTGTCATAAGGGAGGAATTTTGTGTGTTGTCATGCAGCCTGCAAAAGAAGTATGCAGCAGGGCTGAACAAACCAGCAAATGTGAGTAGCAGAAAAGACCATTGTCTCTCTCTACAATCTTCTGAAGCATCTCTCCTGAAACATCTCTCCTCCTGCTCCCCAGATAATTTTCTGAAAGATTTGATATTATCATAACAGATGATAGTACTGAGATGATTTTTATAGGTCCCAGAATTAGAAAAGGCTCAGACGGCACTGCACATTAATTTTGATTACAGACTTAACTTGGCTGACTGACTATAAAATGAAGAGGTATCTCTGAATCTTTATTATTGTAAGGACCAGTTGTGGCTCTTACCTTGGGAATACAGAGACTCTGTTCAGACCAGAAATTTATAACTTGGTAAAACCTGTCTGGACCATATTTCCCTCTTCCCTTAAGCACAGATGGTACATATGCTTACATCAAGTCTGGCACCACAACACATGGAATTTGGAAATATACTGCACCTGCATGTCAGCCCTACACGGGCTGGTTCACACTGAAATTAGAGACAGTCCTGTGGCAACCCAAGTTCCACACAGAAAGGAGCATGTAGGAGACAGAGTGCCTTTTTTTCTGTTTTCTGACATGCAAAACCTAAATGCTTGTCTTGCTAATGCTTTCCTAATGGCTAATTGCTTTGCATGATATTGTTCTTTTAAATTCTCATTAAATGATGCACATGCACGCACAATCCTATTACAATTATTTTGAGATCCCTACCAGCTGAAAAGCATTTAGAAGTACCACAAGTGGAGATTGTGTCCACTACAAGGTAAACAGACTAACTAACATGCTATATTCACTGCAATTAAGCTTCTCTCCCACATACTACCATAAACTCTTTTCTCTGCTTTCATACATTCCTGTTATTAGTTTCCATTAATGTACATAGTATAACTAAGATCAACATCAATCAAGCAGCTTGCAAAAAAAGGTTCAGACTATTATTTAGAGACTGAGCTCCTGTAGCAGGGCATTGGAAGCAAAAGCAGTCCTTAACAAAGGAAATGGAGACCAGTTGCCACAATTTTATAAATGTAATTTAGATTTCTCCATGAGTGGCTGAGGCTGGTTTGGAGTGATTTCAAGTAATCTTTGTCTTCTTTTTCAGGTTAATGTATGTCTTGTCAAGACAAACTCTTAATTTGTTGTAGTCATTGTGATCAGTCTTGAGAGAGGACCACATAGGAATGTGGGCTCTAAAGCAACCTTGGCATGGCTTATTTGCCAGGGCCCATATGTGACAGGTTAAAATCAGGAGTTTTATATTTGCTACTGAACAAACTTACAAGTTAGTTACCACTAATGAAGACCATTCCTGTTAACAGTGAGATTCCACAGACGTCCCGAGGCAGTCTGGATGAGCTGGATGTATCCATATGAAATTAAAGTTCAGGACTTCCTCAGCAGAGCTGTTATACTTGATGTAGTGGTACATTATGAAGCACTAGCAGAAATGGGAAAAGATTGGATCAGAAGGTTTATGATATAATGTGTGATTAAATAGAGCTGGTTGTCATCCAGCTTTGTGTGTGACAATCAGTAGCAGGTTAGAATGGCTGAGTAACAGATGGCTGGTACGGATGTTAGACAGGTTTGTGTTTAGGCACCCCATGCTAAGCCAAATAATCTACTTCACAAATGACCTTGCTTTTGCAGCTGTTTTCTTTAGATGTCCTTGAAAGTTCGAAATCTGATCCAGTGCTACTCTTAGATACACTTGATTGATATGGCTTGTATTTCATGTTACTTTCAAAGAGTGATAAATCCAGTGTTCAATATAAGCACTGTGAAGGTGTAGTATGATGGTTGTAGTTGACTAAAATCTGTCACTGGTTCTAGCACAAGACCAGACTGGTCATCTCAGCAATCAGTTGTATCTTAGATGCTCTGACAGAGCACTTATATAATGAAATGGGGGGTGAGGGGTGGGGGGGGTGTTGGGGGTGTTTACATAATTTTAAAGAAAGTGATATATTTAATCAGGTTGTGTGGGACGAGCAGATTTGTTGGCTAAGGCAACTTCTATCAAATTCAGCATCCCATCAGGACCCCAAGGTTTCTGGAGAAAACAGTAGTTGAAGTCAGATTACGAGAAATGAGGCAAAAGTAGCAAACAGTAAGACAGAATAAGGTAGCTGTACCTTGGGTGTTGAAAAGGGATACACTTCCTAGGACGGCTCTAAAATATTTGGGTATTTCTAGACAAAAGACATTGTCCAAACACAGGAAAAGTATCTATAATGTATGAAGCCTACAGGCACATCTATAGCTATTGGTGGAGGGAGGGCAGTGCAAATATTGGCTGCTACTTATCCATTCATATACCAAAAGGCTGTGGAAATGACATTGACACTGGTGAATGAAATCTGCAGAGATTGTCATGTCAGTTAAACACAGATCTGAAAACTGTGAGCTTGTATGGATAGTGGATTTGCAAGGCTTTGCTTGGATAGTGGAAACATTAACCATAATCATAGAGTTTTAACTGCCTTTTAAGCATAGTGCTCCTTTTTTCTAGATAGCTTATAGAAAACAGTCCTGTGATATATGAAATGTAGTCCAGTACTTCCATTTGGGCATATGTTAAAAATACCTGTCTTGTTTTCTTTCTGGAAAAGCTCCAGAGAAGCAAATCCAAAATTTAAGAAGCTTGTAAGATAGGGCTTCTAGACATCTGTTTTCCTATATTTTTCTCCACTGAAAATTGGAAGTGTTGCTGCAGGATTTTCCAGCAAAGAGAGAAATTGTCATAAAATAGTGAATAACCAGGACAAGAATACACTCCAGATAGCACATTTTACAGAAACTATATTTTCTTCTCAAGGCTATGTTGAGCATGGCTCTTCCTTGGTAACTGAAAGAAAAACTACCATGGGGCTTGGAGCACACTCAAAAAAAGTGATTTGGATAGGAATTGAATTATGATAACTTGAAATACTTCCAGAAAAGACTGTGTATGTATCAGTGCTTTATTTCTCATCATTCATAATCTATTAAATTGTTTCTTTTCATTTGAATAGATGATTTAGGTGTGTCCCTTTTAGGCCCATTGGAACAAGAAAAAAAATAAGCTATGCTGAATTTATCTTTCACCAGAACTAATTAATTCAGCCTGCATTTTAGGTAGTTGAAGGAGAAAGCTAAGGCTATGCTTCCACAAATAAAAACCCAAGTGTAGTGCCAATTCAGATGATCTGTGTAGAAAGATGTTGCTTATTATTGTTTTACTCAACTGTATACACAGAAGAGAAGCTTCTCAGTTGGAGAATATAGAAGGAAAGATGGGAGCTTCAGAAAAGCTTGCAAAAGCCTGTCTTGGAGACAGTGGGCTTTGGGGTGGAGGTGTTAGCTGAAGGCTAAGAAAGTGTTTGTTTCATTGTATGTCCAAGAGAGAAATATTTTGTACAGTTTTGCCATATGCCTCAGCCTCAGAACTTGGTAGGAGGCAAGGACTTTTTCTGCTGTTCCAACCACATTAGAGGTGCAACATTTCTACTGCATTTGTGCTTTCCGCTGCCAGAATTTAGCAGCATTATTCCTAGTCTAACCAGAGCTTCTTCAAGGATGGCCAAGTCTAACACCACTTTTTTCTGCTAATTGAAATGTCCCAGCAAAAACAACTATTGGTTAGCAACTCTGGCTAGAAGAACTACTGCTCTAGCTTTATAATAGCATTTTTCATAACATCTTTCACCATGTGCCTAGAAAACTGCACACATCCTTGAAACACTAAGAAAAGTGGCAATTGCCTAAGTGTCTTTGAATACCCCAGTACAGATGAAGAAAGTAAATCATATTAACTTTTATAATGGGAATTTTGGATGGACATATAAACAAAATTCCAGTTTTTGGAGCCAAGCCAGAAGACAGGCCTTTTATAAATGCATTACTTAGCTTCTGGTCAAGATGAAACCATCACCCTTAGCTTAGAAAGGGACAGTCCAGATTATGGAGCCTTGAAAACCAGTATGTTCCTCTCTCTCACGAGTTTATATTCTGCATGTCACTAAATTCCTGGCAACTCAGTATGCTTTTCTAGACTCCCTTCTTGTTGTCATTGTGATCCTGGTGAAGAGACATTTTTTCAAGTTTGCTGGGATCTGTGAGTGCCTTCTGACATTTTAGCCACCGGTAGGTGCAGCATTAGAGAGCTGGAAATAAGCCAAATGAATCCATTACACCTCTTGTCCTGTGGAACAGTGCATGCAACTCCGAAAGTCAGGAGTCATTAGAGTGTCAGCTTAAAACCTCCTCTGAAAAAAGACAAAATCCCCAGGTCAAGCTGGATAGATACAGAGGAACTCCTCGGAAGGGTTGATATTAAAAAATCCTTAACAACACTTTTTGTGGAGTAGTTTATATTTTTTCCTATATCTACCAGAGACTGATGATGTAGGTAAAGTCTAAGCCTGGGAAATTTTTCTTCAAAAAGAGGAAAAAGCTCTAGAGTGAGGATGAAAGAAATCTTAAATCTTTAAGGTTTTGGATCCAGGATCCACATGAAACCCTGTGGCATAGCAAGAGGATGAATCCAGATTTCCTAACTCCTGTCTAAGACCTCCAGCAGCAAGCTGTTTATTCGATTCTGCATATTTCTTCAAGCTATGGCCCTGCCAGGCACTGCTTAATGTATGAGAATCAGAAGCAGAAATGTATGGCCGTTCTCAAGCAGCCTACGTAAGCAGCCTGCAGACCAGGGTGGAGTGGGCTTAGCTTAAAATCCTTGGAATTTTAGGGATGGATCAGAGAGAGCACAATTAGCAGAGCATTACTGGGACTCACTAGCACATCATGTTGTTAACCTGCCAAGCATAAAATCCACTTTATTATTGGGAGTTTGTAAGTCCACAAAATCCTCAACAGTTTTCGGTTTTAACATCTGAAGGGACATGACGTTTACAGCACGTCTGTTCATGATCTACTAAGAAATTTGCCCCCTGAGATATGTTACTGGCAGGTATGACCTTTTTGGAAAGCTGGCAGTCTGGCTTAGTGCTTTGTTTATGTCTTCTTTAAGGCTGAAAATTAAGAAAGTAACATACAAAGCAATCTGCCTCCTCTGATATTAGAAAAGGTTATTTTGATTCTTTGGCATGGACAGTTGATTTATGGCAACTCTTGCAACATTTGTCTTACTATCACACGTTTCCAGAAACTAAGGGGCTTTTGTTTTTGTTTTTTTTTTTTGCAGTACCTGAAATATAATGGAAAAACTATGGCTCTTGCATAGTATTTTTTTTGTTCATATTAACAGTATTGAAGCCAGTGTTCTGACCATCCCCTCTTATTGTGCTTTGGTGAACGTTTCTAGGGCTTCTGAAAATGTATTCCTTTTGGATGCAACCAAACAACATCATGCTCCAGGACCAGAGCTGATGTGGTCCAGCCATCACTGGGCAGTTGGTCCACTGAACAAGGCTAGAGATAGCCTGAAAAAAACAAACCATTATTGTGTACTTTACTCATTTAAGATGTCTATGACCAAAGTTCTGGCACTCTTTAAGAATTACTGCTTTTTCCCAGATCACAAAGTTTTGCTTTGAACCATCCGAAAGCTAACAGAATGCAAATGAAAGCATTTACACTAATAAATTAGGATTGACTTGGAAAACTAATAAACTGTATGCAACTGTCTGCATAGTAGTAGCTGGGAGGAAAACAGTAGTGTCTCTGCAGACACAATAACAGTAATCAGCTGAACACAGTTTCTGTTCAACACTTGTTTCTCGGGCGCCTCAGTCTTATATCCCATCAACATCTGCCTTAGACTTAAGAGCTGTATTAAATACTTTTAAGATCTGTCTCTCTACTCCTAGATTTTCTTGCAACATGCAGATTGCCCTATTTGTATACAAAGGTTAGTGTTCTTACAACATGAGATTGTATTGAGTTATACCAATTGTGTCTGACATTCTTTGAGGACAATCTATTAATTTCATCATTACTCTTGTCCTCCCAAACTTCCAATAAAATTCTCACTCTTCCAGGTTATGCATCCTATATTGTGCCACCTAAAATAAGTTTCCTGCCTCAGAGAACTCATGATCAGACTTGTGTGGTATTTGTATACATATGCAATGGGTGTTTGCATGATTTTCTTCTGGGTGTTTGCAGCAATGACCAATCAGTCAAATCATCAATGATCTACTTATTTACTCACCTATATTTTTGTCAGTCATTCCAAAGTCATTTGGACACTGACCTTTAACTAGAAATTCAGAGCGTAAATAGATCATCTTTCTCCTGAGAGCTGATAATGTAACCAGATCGTGTGGCAACAGGTTACAATCAGGCCCTTCCCTAGAGAAAAATCTCTACACAAATGACCCAGGCAGCCACAGGATTTGGGGTCCAGGCAGTAACCAGCCCTTCAGAACGCCAAGAGGCAGGGTTTGACTGGTGTCACAGCCTTGAGGCCCCATTGTGCTCAGTGGCCCCAGGCCACTCAGTGAGGCTTTTATATCTCCATGTGTTAATCCATAATGATTCTATTTTTGCTTCTCTGTATTTATGAAAATAGAGCTTAAAGCTACATTTCCAATGGTAGTATCTTAGTTTTTTAATGCACATGGGTCATGACATTTGTGTTTATGTGTAACCCAAGCCTAACTAGCGATACGTGCAAAGCAAGGAATGAGGGGCTAGAGCAAGGAGAACTATTATTAGCAAGCAATTGACTCAGCAAATGTATATCTGTTTTCTCTTTGTGAATTACCTATTGGTCCCCACTGGATGATTCCCAAACCCACAGAAGTGTTTCTAATGACCACTGCATACCTCTGGCATGAACAGTTCTGTAAGCACATAATCGCGACAGCTTCTCATCCCATAAATAACTTTTCAGATAAAAGGAACCTAAAGTTTCAGAGGAAGTGAATGAAAAGCAACTTTGAGTCCAAATGACTCAGTTGCAGCCTGTATCCAGCAAGATTTCCACAGCTATTTATTTATCATGCTTTCTACCTATAGAATACTAAAATAATTGTACAAGAATCATGCAGAACCTCATTCCTACAAGGGCTGGAATGTTAAGAAGTTGCAAATGTCCATGTTTACACACATTACTGGAAAGTGCATTGGCTAATGTCTTTTTGTACTGAAGTAATGCAATTAAATTCTTTTATTGTTGCTAAATCTCAGAAGGCACACTTAAAAACATGTTTCAGGGTGGTTCTTTGTCTTTTGAAACACAAAAGCTCGTGTCAATGACATTGCCTTTATCTTATGAAGTAGCATTGGTAGTAGTGGGCATACTTAATGAAACATTAATGCTTGTCACAGTGGACACCTTTTATTTCTCAATTATGCTAAATTCCTTACTCTACTCAACTAATACAGTAAAAAATAGTAGGTCAGTTTTCAGTATATGGTACCAGTTTGGAGCTAAAGCTGTGTCATCAGGAAGCCAGGATTTCTGCAATATGATACTGTCTATTTTCTTTCTGTCTCTTCCCCTTAACTCTCTTTCCTTTCCTGCCTTCCCCCTACAGAATATCTCTCTTATATGGGGGAGCAAGGATAATAAAAATAAATAGTAGCAAGTGGAAACAGCTCAACTAACCACAAATGTGGCTGATTAGAAAATTAGAGAAAAGTGTTCTATTCTCAGGAGGCTTCTGCTCTTGAAAAACAGTGGGGAAGTAGGAGACTGTAGAATGTTTGTTATTCATTCTCTCCATTTATTACATTAAAACAACTATTCCATTTTTGTTTGTGCCTCAAGTGCAAGTGGATAGTGGAGTACAGCAAATTAAGCATCCAACATATAATTAAATATACAAACCAAGTCGGCCACTAACGGTTCACTCTCTAGCATCTGGATCTTGAATATACAGTTATACAAGTTGAATTAATATGGTTGTTTACTCACATTCTTCTAGAGCATTTTCAGCCATCAGCCCTTGCAATAGTGTTACACCTAGCCAGGCTGGAGTCTTATGCAGATCCCCATCATGGTATCATTAATTTTTACTTGCATCTGAGATGTAAATATGATTTAAAGTCTACTTAACTTTGAATTATCAGTGTCTTTGTTAGGTATACTAAATATAGTAGTAAGGTGGCTAACACAGAAATGGTTTGAAAGCATTTTGATATTCCTTCAATTTTTAACCCTATGGACTTTTCTAAATAGAGCTAGTGTTCAAAACGGTAATATTACTTGGAAACGATATCCGCAGAACTTAACTTAAAATCTCCAGCTGTAGAACTTAAATTCTTTTTTTCTGAATCTTTCAGAAGCTTCACCCTTATGGGGGAAATTCCACCAAAGCAGCTTTTTCCAGCCTGAGGAATATGACAGCAAATCCTCTACATGAAAATTCAGCCAGTGATCCAGACTCTTTTTATTTTCCTGTCTATTTTTTCTCCACATTTGAAAGCTTTCTGCAAGGTTATGTACAAGCTGTTACTTCACTGGGCTCTCCAACTACCAGCAAAACGTCATCTTATGTGTTTGGAAAAACTTATCCTAAGATCCTTCACATGTCCTTGGAAGATCCTGTACTATGAAAGGAATATTACAATTATTAAAAAAACAGGAAAAGTTGGGATCATGTGATTTACTTTCCAGTGGAATTTAAATCTGAGATCCATAGGGATCATCTGAAGACCATCTATTTAGAATATCCAAATGCTATGCCACGGTCAGTGGCACAGTATACACTTTGGTCTGTAAAAGGAGATAAGATGTTTCAATCAGCACTGAATAGCAGCTGTCTTTAATAGCTTTAAAGATAGAATAGACTATTTCAACTATTACATAGTGTCATCTTTTAACATCTCAGTAGTAGGAGTGGTAAGCAGTGACTGATATATAGTATGGTATGGGGTGAAGTTAAAATAGTTCTCTCAATACAGAAATAAAAATAGCATCCAAGATGAAGTTTGGAGATACTGAAAAAAAATCTTAGTTCTGAAAACAGCCATTTTGAAAACTTACTTTTTGTATTCTCATGAAGCTTCAATTTTTGAAGGAAAATTCTGAAAAATTCAACAATTCCCATGAGATAAAAAATCTAAATTTTGAGCAGATATGCTTGGGAATCATGACAGATTGACAGCTAAATGTTAGCTCATGTTTCAACACCATAGGTGAGAGAGCATATATGGACACACAGGCAAAAGAATATGAAGTTGCGACGGTGTTAAGTAGATTAGGACTACAGTGTTACAACTTTATATATATATATATATATATATATATTTTATGAGACAGAGTTCTGAGAAGTGCTTCTTGTGAGGACCATAATCATAGCATAATCAATAGCAATCTATTGATTTAGTTCAAAGCAAAGGTTAACAGTTCATTTATTTACATATATCTGTGAAAGTTCTTACAGTATGGGGATCTCCACTACAGCTGATGAAAGCTTATCAAGGTCACATGGCTGCAAGGGGAAGCCTGTGCAATTTAGGGGTAATGTGAAGAATTTTGAAGCTAAGACTAGTTATTTCACTGTCACAATGTCTTTTCCTGGTGCACCCCCAGTAACCTTTAAAACAAGTTTTGGAAATATTCTTGAAAGAGATTATGCACCATCTGGGTGTATTTCAGGCACACTGAGAGAAAGCTGAGAGCTTTTGCTATCCTGCTAATCCCAAAATTGACAAGGGATTTCAGATCACTCAGGAGATACTGGAGTGGTCACAGATTTTTTTTTCACTGGCAAGTGAGTTGCACCATAGTTAGTAACAACAGAAATATCATGCTCTTCCCTGTTTTGCTCTTCTTTTTCTTTTTTTTTTTTTCTAAAGGAGGAAAATACATTTTTTCTCTTTAGATTTCTTCACTGCCTTCCTATGTCATTTATGACAGGAATCAGATTTCAGTTTTTTTTCTTAAAAGTTCCCATCTTCTCTTTCCTTTCCTCCTGTTTCAGGTCTCTCTTTTTCTCCATGGTTTCCTTTGTACTTAAAAAATGAAATGAAACCAAACCAGCCAAACAAACAAAATACAAACCTTTTTCGTGTTTGCAGCCACCTTCTTCACAGTGAAAATTATGGCTATGAATGGTCATGAATTATTGCAGCTCTGCACAGTGTAATGCATTTGTTACCTAGGCCAACTTCCTGAACAGAGACACACAGCAAGATTGTCTTTTTATGACGCAAAGCATCATCCTAACAATATTTCTTCCCAGAGGGTGAGAGAGACAGAGGAAGAGAGGGAGAATTTTCTGTTTTCCTGCTTGCAGCTTTATCTACTTTAGGATCAACCATTCAATCCAAGCTTAATGAAGTAATTAGGTCAGTGTGAGGCAGTTTCCCAAGGGCAGAGCCTTCTGGAATTTTTTGTTCTTTCTTAAATACAAAGATGTTATCCAATACAGCAAGGTTCCTACAAACAGTGTTGTGTAATACACATTTAATCTTGTATCTATAACACAGCACAGCAGCAAGTCATAATTATTCAAGCTAGACCTGGCGACATTTCAATGTCTCTCCCGTTTTCCTTTTCCCTCAAAAGAGCCCAAAGAACTGTTTTTTCTTGTAAGTATTCTTGTTCTGCATTGTTACCAGAAACCCATGGAATTTTTCTCAAAGATGAGGAGATTGTGTGCTTCAGCTCAACTAAGTACTTTTTCACTGTATGAATGAGTATATTGTGTCAGCAAGCCACCACACTATCTACACAACAAAGTTGTATCTGTACAGTATATGACAGAGGTCCATATGTAACTGACACTGCCGTTAATATATTTTCCTATTAATAAATGATACAAATGTCCCATGACATTCTGTACATTGCGTTTCTGATATAACTCTATTACTGTTTTGTTGACATCAGTAACAGTCAACTACTGTTTCTGTACAAACTAGAAATGCTAGAGTGAAAAAGATGCTACTACGTCAGTTTAGCTATAAAGATTAATTACTGGAAAGCCATAAAATACTTCTGTGCTAATCAGTTTAAGTAGCAATAATCTCTTTCTGGAACTAGAAATGTATTAATTAATCATCCTAACTGTAAATGCAGTCTAGGCAGAAAAATCAATAAAAACCTCAGCCATTCTTTTGAGGTCAGACGTTACCAACCAAAACTCTGCTGTTTTACTTACGCAACACTGCATATCTAGTTAGAGATAAGGCAACCACTGCTGAAAAAACTTTGTTTATGTGATGATGAATTTTCGTAAAGACCTGAAAAAAAATCTTTCTAGTTTTACCGAACTTGCTTTTGTCCTCATCCTTCTCACAGCATTACCTCCTCATTATGCACTGCCTGCCTGTAAGCAGAGCATTAAGTGGGATTTTCACTTAGCATAGGGCAAAATGGGAGTTTTGATCATTATTAAATTCATAGTCTTAACAGTTATTATTTTACAGAAGTGCTTGGGAGATTTTCCTAAGTATGTATAAAACTTCTAGATGATCAAAACTCTAGAAATTCGTGAATGATTGAGCAATAAATAATTACCGGTTTCCATAAGAAAGGATAGGGTGGGAGCACTCAAAGAAAAGTTAACAGGTGTAAAACTAGCACATGATTGCAGTGTGGTACTTAGTAACACAAGATGCACTTTATACTGAATCCTAAATTGATCAGAAAAGATTGATCCTACATAAGAATTTTGAAAGAAAAATCCACTAAGGACTATTAAGCAGGATTATGGGCCTCAAAGACAGACTGTTGTAGACATGAGGCACATACTATTACAGTTTTCATGCATTTTTTTCCCTAAACATCAGCTTCAGACCTTTGACAGAGGCAGGATCTTTGGCCTTTAGTCTTTCTTTAACATGAGGATTTCTTATCTTCTGCCCTGGCTTTTGCACTGTATGACTCACTTGTCCATATTTCTGTCAGCAGATGGCATTACTCAATGTGACCCATGAATGTAAACAGAAAAAAAGGGAGTTGATTGTTTCAGAAAAGGAAGTCTTCATCAGAGTACGATAACAAAGTAGTCTGATCTATTTTCATTCTGGAAATTCCACTCTGAAAGTTAGTCAAAAGAGGCTAAAATGGTTCTCAAATATAACCCTTAAAGTGTAACAAAATGTGAGGCAAGAAACTAATTTTCCAGAAAAAATAAGAATTGCAAATGCAGTATTTAACTCTGATATTTCCTTGAAGTCTAAATGTTACAAAAGCCCTTCAGATTCCATCTCTTCAGGCTGTAGTAACAGATTCTGCTGTTGAAACAAATATTCATTACCAAGTGAAAGCATATACTCTATTAAAAAGGTAATATTAAAGAATCCAGCTTAAGAGATAAATTCATCCTTGCTCATGTTACAAATGTTTTGCTATATGAATACAACTAATGAAGTGATGTGGGAAGAATTTGTTCCTTCAAAATTAATTCTGTTTATCAATGAAGAATGACAATGTGAGGCATGTGAGGCAGGGGATATAATCTTTTGGAGGCTTTTTTTTTTCTTTTAAGCAATACTGGTAGAAGTTTTATGAATATGCCAATTCCTAAAAAGCTGACCAGAACAAAGACGGGAAATAGAATGGCATCCAAACTGCATGACAAATATAATTCAAATCAGGATTAAAACAGTGCAGCTCACCTCACACTGGATAAAACTGTGGGTTTTAAAGGGGAAACAAGGAAAATGTATAACTGACTGAATCCCTGGTTATGTAGGCTGCTCATCAAGTGAAGTCATTACTCTGTGAATCATTCCTCTATGTTCTGATCTCCTCCAGAAAGTCAGGAACCTTCTCAGCAAATATCCAAGTCACCTGCACTTTTACAGGCCTTCATAAACTGCTTTTTGTGAATCCTTATATTCTCATAATAAACTTAAATTGGCTTTCAATCTGAGATTCATTTTATTTAAGTTGCACACTTGGGAATATTTACAATACAAGGAAAGTGGTTGACATCATCGTGAACACTGACAGCAGTTAAACCATTTCAGATGTCTAACAGGTACCACTTCTCTTCCTCCCCCTTTTCTTCTCCTCACCCACTGAAGGCTTCCACCCTTCTTCCTTTGACAATGAGGAAAAGACAAGCCTTTGAATTCATTGAAACACACCTAAGCCCCAAGGCTAAAGTGAGACAACGCAGATGATGAAAATACCTGTTTATGAGTAACTACACTTAATGTAGAAGCAATGCAGAGCAATCCCTTTGGAAAAATACACTACTAAGGATTTACACACATATCTCACAGTGCACTAAAAAGTAGATCTTTTACTGGGGGAGTGTTTCCAAGCAGCACTTTTTTTTTAATGAAAAGACCTCACTGAAATATTCTTTATCTTTCCAAATGTTTGCAGTGAATGAGGATGCTCAACAGCATAATGCCTACAAGGATAATTTAAAAAATTATGGGGAAAAAACTTGATATGACAAAACATAAATGTACAGTCATGTCTGAAAGCAGAAAAATGCTGACAAGTTGTCTTTGCTTTAAGCTGGAGTATTGCAGCTAAGGATACTATGCTATTCAGAATGTGATTTACATCACCATTAAAATTCTGTATGCTAAACCGAATGCACTTCAGAATGCGGCTGGGCAGGATGATTTCAGAATTAGTTTATTCAGCTCTAAAAATTTTAACTTGTATTCCCACTTCAGGAATTTCTTTCTGAAAGTATTTTACATTGACTTTGTGTGTGCCAGTGAGATGATACAACTTTTCTTAGACTAGTCTAATGAAAAGAATCGCTGCTGTTGTTTCCTTTTTGCTTGGGAAAAAAAAAGGGGGGCTGGTTATTTAGGTGGTCATTTTATACATGTTTTGCTAAAACTGGAAATGCACTGAAAAAAGTTGTCACTTCTATACAGCTTTAGGGAAATATTTTTTTTTAAATTTTCCTCATGAAGAAATACCCAAGAAAATTAACTTCATTCAAACATCTGCAGCATTTCTCTGTACTCTTAATTTGGCAGATCTTGAAGGGGTGATCTTCATAATGTGCTTAGCACCACCCTCAGGATATCTTTAAGATGTCTCCCATAAAACTGGAGAAATGTCTTATCACTACTCTTTAAAATACTTGCGTATTTCTTTCTACCAGGAAAAATGCACCATATGAAGAAGCATGAGAACTCCAATAAAAACAAAACTATAGCCTGAAAAAAAAAACAGTATTTCCACAAGGGGTAAGATGAGCAGCAGGTGAGAAATAGATGTATGGAGGAGAATCACAGATTATAGCTACCCATAACTAATTGCTGTTTAGATGAAACATGTGCATCTGTTTTCAGCAATTAGTGCAGAGATCAACAGAAAACATATATATTTAATTAGACATATGGTTCATTTTACTGTAATTGGAACCCCATGTCACTTCTGGCTCTCCATATGCAGTATGCTCTAAATTGTTTTCTGGGGTGTATTTGCATCATACAGAAGGTGAAGTGCAGGCACCAGCTGATACTCAGACTTCATTATCTTGTGGTGCTGTTAAATATGAGCATTTAGAGTGATTTAACCACATCAGAAACCAATGAAACTTTGATTTTTAGTGTCATTTAACCTTTTCCCTGATGACAGACCACACTGCAGGTCTCGTAACAGGCACAGCTGCTAATACCACACCTGCTCAGCAGTGTTCAAGTTTACCATTACTTTGAAGAAAACTGGTTCCCAGATCTCTAATCATTAAAGCAATTTTCATTTCAACCCTTCTGAGAAATGGATACATTCAGAATAAGGAAGAGTGGCAGTCGACTTACACTATTTTATTCACTGGTTGCCTCTTACTCAGTGATTTTGGTTTTGGTTTTGTTTTGTTTTGTTTTATTTTGTTTTTAAAAAGGCAGATAGATAGAAACAGGGGAAAAAAAAATCTACCAGCAAGGTCTGAATAGAAAATCTTATCCCAGCTCCCCAGATTTATCCATTTACATAATAGCTGGTTATTGTACATGAATTTATAGATATTAAACTATAAATGAGGGGAAGCTTCCTTTGCAGTGTCCAAGAACAGATGTAAAAGACAACAGAATTTGGGAGGGAATTAGTAAAGCTTCTTATTGTCAGTGCCGAAGCCGTATGTTTGTATAGGTGTGATATCACAAAATGTCATAATAAACATTTTAAGTGTTTAACTCCAGTGTGTAACAAGGGTTATTTTAAATGCTGATGCAAATATTACAATATTGTTCACCAGATATTTTATTAATTTAGCAGACATGAAATAAATTAAACAGAAACAATTTAATCAAAATCACAGCTTTCACATACTTCTTGCTGAGGATACCTCACATTGCAAACATCCATCTGGTTCAAGCTAGTGTATCTACTTTCAGCAGAACTCCTAATTAACAAACAGAGCAAAAAAAGTTCTGTTACAAGAGGCTAACGGAAATGACAGAAGGAAAGTTGCATTAACAGTATTAGACTTTCATGTTAAAAATTCTATGCTCAGTCTAATGAAGGATGCAGACACCAAAAACCATCACAGTGAAAGTATTATTTTAAAAGGATGAATGGGTACCTTTGACCTGCTAAATGACCCACTAGCTAAAGCTCACAAACAGGAACTAAGTGCTGAAGTAAATCAGATCTTCCATCTGGATGGAAGATTTCAAAACCTCATATCAGGAGAGCAACTTTGCAACCAGATATGGGATATTCTAGGTGAGGAAATTTTCCAGTCCTCTTGTTTCATGCTTTGATAATATCAGAAAAGCATTGCTGTTTCATGGGGAGTGAAGAAAAGCAAAATCATTAAAGGTAAGCTAAATCTTACCTTTGAACCCCTTATATATAGCTGCACATACATTTTCTAAGGTGAAGATATTCAATGTACATAAACAATCTTTGTTTCCAGGATTAGGTTTCAGGAAAGGAAATCTTTTAGCCAAGATCTCTAAACACTGGACACAGAACTGAGTATTTCCTCCAAATGCCCTTCACTGGAATATTTGATCATATACAGTAAGAATGTCACTTTCCCGTCTAACTGTGACTTCACTTTAACTTAATGTACTGGCCTAAAAACTGTTGAAGTTCCTGAGCAACTTTTTTATGAGAGGTGGAATGTACAGATTTGTCATTTCTCAAGTCGAAGAAAAAATTTAATCTTTCTTCCCATTTCTTAGGGAAACTTTCTGAACTAATAGTATGCACCTTCACCGCCAGTTTTTGTTAAGTCTGGTCCTTCCAGAGAAGGAAGACTGGGAAATTATTCTTCTCAGGCGTATTGTATAGAAAAATATCTCTACATCATTATTTTTGGGAGAAATTGGGCAAAATTGCTCAAAACAGGGCAAGGCTGGTTTTTGAATGTCCAAAGAGTATTGAAATTTAAAAGTAAAGGATTTGTGGAGATAGAGGCAAGTTTCTCAGAACATTTCTAGATTGCCATGTTGGGTATAGGTCCTGAAACTCTATCCATGCTTCCTTTTCTTTTTAGACATATCCGTTTCTAACTGTACAAGCTTTCTAAGATGTATGGGGCTCTCTCTTCTCTTTGTTCACTCCGTATTGTTAGAGTAATCCACTGACCCACGGAATCTTTGGTAGTAAGCAACAGCTCTGTAAGACACATTTCCAAGAGACAAGTCAGCTGCATGAAATTGTTTTGTCTGAAGGTTGCTCTTTATCTTAATTATATAAATGGGCTCAGAACAAAGCAGCTGGGGAACAAGTGTCTGAAATGTGAGGGAGCATCATGTAGTTCCTTTCTCATATTTCAAAGATCCTCTTTGCGCTGCCTAATGTTTTTTTTCTTCCTTGTCCTTTAAATTGAAACTGTTCAGATCAGAAGTATTATTCTTGGATTGATGCCTATGAATATTGTTCCTAATTCCCCCAGTTGATGGCTATTTTCAAAGTATTATTGCCATTTAATAAATCGCCATCTCTGTTTTACAAGGGGAAATTTCTGTCACTGGTTTCTGAATTCTTGCTCGCCTTGTGCTGCAGCCTTGGATATTGCTGCTGGAAAGAGGTCTGGGTATGGAGAGCACTGAAGGCCAAAATAATAATAATAATAATAATAATAAATACCTCTAGAAATCTATTGAAAGTGCAGTTGTGTGTGTAAAGTTTTGTTTTTGTAGAGTTGACAGAAGTGCAGCTGGTTAATAATGAGCTGTGCTGTGCACCAATGTGATGCCCCACTTGCAACAGGAGGAAGGGCGACAGCTCCTGTGACAGTACCAGTCCATTCTGCAAGTGATATTTACAGCTGATTAAGTCAGGACAGCATCACCTTTTTGGATGACAAGGCCAGGTTTATTGCAAAGGCCTCTTGGGCTCCCTTTGCACTGAGAGCATGTCTTCACTCAGGATCTGCTGGGCTTTCTGGCCATGAGTTGGGTGCACAGCAGGATGTGACCCAAAACTGATGGACATAAAAAACAATATATTCAGATCAAGAAATATAAGTGAGAGTGTTGTTCCTAGAAAAATCCAAGAGCCATGAAGGAAAGCAGCAGAATAGTGTGTGAACAGCAATGCCAACATGTGTCTTTGTGCTCTCCAGGAGCCCTCACCCTCTGACCAGGACATAAGCACCAGAGTGATCCAACGCCTTCTGCATGTTACCACCCACGCAGAGATTATGCCTCTGTTCAAGCTGAAAGGATTACTGTTTACCTCAGCCTCTGCCATGGAGTAGGTATTTGCAAATATTAACTAGCACTGCGCTTAATAAACAAAAGAAAATAAGTCCCGATAAAAGGCTTTAGCTGTGTCTTGGTATGTTTTGTATTTGATGTATGATTTTAACATTTTATGAAGAGTCATGAGCCTATTTTCATCTTGTCTTTAAGCTGATTTAAAGTTCTTTTGGCATTGGAAGGATAGGTGCAGACTAGGTAAATGTTCATGGACACAAGTGCATTGCCTAGAGATCAGAGATATGTGCTGGGAGATGCAAAACTACTGCTGCCACATCAGTGAAAAACCCACTTCTTGTTGCCATCTCACTAGCAACTTCTCTAAAGACTTTGCTGCTCTGGGGGAATGGGAAAATGTCATCTCCTCCCAGCCTGTGGTTATTTAAATGCTCCAGTGTCAACCAGTATTATTCTGCTTTCATGTTTTTTCCATTAGACAGCTGCTGGCTCTGCCTCTATGGGAAAGCCACCCTTGGAAGTCACTTGACCTCTTGGTGCCTTAGCCAGCACAGATGCAACATTGAATAAAACCAGGATGTTGCTAGAAATCATATGACTCATTTGAACCAGGGAGGTAGGGAGTTTGGGGGACTTGTTTTTCTTTCTCTTTGGGTAAATGAGAGATGGGCTTGTTCAATTATATGCAATGGTGCACAGATTCTGTTTTGCAAAAATGCATTTTTACATTATAGCAGTCATCTTTAAATGGTCAACAGCTGTATGAGAAAAAGTAGCGTACATTTTTATCTGAAGTGCCCTGTATTTCTTGTACTTCAGATACCAAGATCACTGCATGAGAAAACACTGGTGTATAAATGGTATCTGCTTTATATATCAAGATTTTAATTTGACTTATAATGATATTTAGAAGTGTAGCATATTTTTTGTTACATGTAAACAATTTCATAAATTGAAAATACAATTTTTCTCAGAGACAAAATGCCACTATCTATAGTGAGTTTTTCACTATTGTGACTGAGCAGCCCCCCAAAGAGCTGACAGCAATTGCCTGGAGGTCATGAGCTTGTTTCCTTCCATTTTTTTCTGGCCTTCTGCCAAAGCAAATTTGTTGAGACATTAAAACCAGCTATACTTGCTGCTTTACTAAAGCAACAATGCCTAATCGTCCTATTCTGCAAAATCATGAAGTGGATTTGCTGAAGTATTGTGAGAAGTAGGACTAAAGATACCATGTTTCTTTAGAAGTGAGCTGAATATAAAGAATATGGAACCTTGAAATGAAGGACTGGGTGGCAACACAGGTGAAAGCAGTGAAGTTTGAAACCTCAAACTGGAAAATTGCACGTTACCCATTATTCTATCAGAAGGACATTGTTTAACAATTTTTCTCATGTCTACATGATTGACATCAATTAGGTTCTATGTTATAAATTATCTTACTAAAGAGGCACTGATGTGAAGCTGTTGGTAAGCAATTCCAGAAGGCTGACCTTTTAATTTGGCTGCTTGCAGTGCAGTCATAAAGTTCATGCTCTGGAGGAGCATGATAGAAATTCTAATACAACCTCATTGTTACGTATCTGGACACAGAATATCTCTGCTTGCAAGCAAAGATCGAAGTGGTTTTCATTGGAATGCAACGTTCTACCCTTGCTCATTATTGCAGTGCTCTGCTAAACAGTGCATGGTCAGAAGTTTTCCCTCCATGATCCCTCCCAGATACATTCTTTAGCTTTGGTGAAGGAAGCCTTCACCTCATCACTCCTGATATTTTCATCTAGCTTTCACATTTGAAGATCAGAAAAGATTACATTGAAACTGTGCAATATTTACTGCTTCACATGAATTTTGGGGTCACCAATTCATTCTGAAAGGTTTGTGAGCTTTAGTGGGTCAGTTGACAGTCCTGGTCTGAACAGGAGAAGATAGAATCAGGATAATCTCAGAATCCTAAGATGTCTCTGATGCTGTGGCCTTCTTAAAATTCTGACATTCATTTACTGGGAGAAATAAACTCTGTATTAATGGCAGCAAAATAAATGTCTATACACACAGTATAAGAAAGCTGTGTATGCCGGATGACTTTAAAGTCCATAAAAGAAACACAGAAGAAACAGATGCATCAGTGAATCACAAAACAAAAGGTAACGGTTAATTCCAGAGGAAAAGATACATAAGCAGTTTAAAGGCATGGCTGGAAGCTCAAATTTTAAGAGAAAGCCTGTGTAGAAAGTGTGACATTAGTTATCACAGCTATGAAGTAAGGGCTGTGTTCAGTCTTGAGGTCTGTGGGTTTCTGCTCAAAGGTGTTGATGGTCTCACTGGGAAGGGACCAGCCCACCAAGAGGGACAAAGCACAGGCTTGCAGCTGGTGCATATGCCAAGTTCACACCACAGACTCCAGAGTGCTGGGAAGTATTTTCATCTCTCCAAACTCCTTCAGGAAAGGTGTGACTCAAGATGGAGCTGTGCCTAAACACCACATTTAATCTCTTCAAGCTAAATGTACTCACAACACAAATTGTATGGATAAGGCTGCTTGTTTTTCACAGAGTACTTCACTGAATCTCAGTTTGTCTCAGTTAGTGATAGATCTTGTTAAGTACCTTATTCATAAGGCAAATAAATTTATATTGACCATGATTAGATGTTTGTTTTGTAACCTCTTGCCTGTTGTGGAGATCTAGTAGATCTGGATAATTCAGAGACCTCCTTCCTGACCTACTTCAGTGATAACTGCTTTTTGTTCTATTCTTTGATAAATATAATTTCACATCTGGAAGACAGTCCCACATATTTTAATATCTGTAACAGATGTTTTGTGTATTAGTTAAAAAGAGTTTTAAGTGAAAGTTTAAAGAGTTGCTGCATATTATTTTGTTGTTCTTATTGAAAATAAATAATTTGTAAGTTTTCTTCCTCTACCATTACAGCAGTAGGAATGTACAATGAACTTCAGTTAAGCATAACAAAGGCTACTGCACAGCAGAAGTCACTTTAATGATTTCATTTAATAGCAGTGTTATAACATCAATGCAAAATCCTGATGCAGATCTGCCCCCCTACCCTGTACTAAAAGCAATTATCTCATGCTGAATCTCTTTGTAAATTATAAAACAAAGATATATTCCTCATAGACTGTAGGTAACCCGGAGTTATTGTTTATCAACAAATTTCATAAGTGGATTAAACGCTGATATAAATGCTGTTACAGTGAGGATTATCTTGTGTGCGGGCATGCACTCTCTAGGCATAAAGCTTTCAACAGACCTCACCCTCCATCCTCTTTCATTGATATTGTCTTCCAATAACTTTAAAATCTTTTTTTTTCATGATTCCTCTTTAATTCCTAGAAAGGCATAACCAAAATCAATGCAGCAGATTATATTAGTAGGCCTTTATGTTTGAAATCTCAGGGATAGGGTGAGGACCAGAATAGCAAACCTGTTTGTCTCCCTGCAAACCACAACTGAATCACACTTGTCAATGGCTCTGTTGCGTCTGTTCTGTGCATTTAAAAAGATTTTCAATTCTCAGTGTGCTCTAGATGGTACACATTTTAAGTGCATGTGAATTCTGGAAGAAACCCATTCTCACCCAACAGTGTAAAAGTAAAGAAAAAAGCCTCACTGCTCAGTGAGAGCTAAAAGTGGCTCAACTCTGTCACCTAAATATAAAATAGTTTTTCTCTTTGCCTGCATCTTGGTTGCCTCCCAAAAGTATGTCTGCAGAAACTACTTATAAAGTTGCTGAATCGTTCACTGAATTAGCCAAAGGGATTCTGAACTTTATTGTGAATGGGACTGAAATAGTTTTTCACAATCCAACTATTCACTTCCTCAAAAACAGTAAGGAAAAAAAACCTTTACTTTGCAACAATACTAGTATAAATATATACTGGAAAGTTTATTACATCATAAATAACTGTTATAAAAGATTTTCTTTGGAACAGTTATAAAATAAATTGATGAAAGAAGATAAATAGAATGATTCATATGTTCATGTGAACTCTGCTAAGCTACTTAAGAAGTGAATGAGAATTAGTGGTTTGTAAGAAGTCTGCTTTCTTAGCTATAAAGTTTTGGTGTTCCATGGAAGAGTCTGATTGAAAATAATGACCTCATCTACTGATTTACAATTGACCATTCTGTTATTAGGGATATAACAAGGCTTTCTACTAATTAGAGCTTATTGGGGCTCATTATGTCAAGACTGACATTTCCTATAAAATAAAAGGGTATGGACATTTCCTATAAAATAAAATAAAAGACACGTATGTCTCAGCTCTAGTCTGGCATTCTGGTATCATCTGAGGACTATAATTTTGAAAAATAACTGGAGACCTCATGGGCTGTGAAGACAAGGAAGCAGACAGTATAAAGGCTGGGCAATGTGCCACTGTAAATATTGAAGTGTTTGCCATCCATCACATCACTGGTCTGGGCAATACCCAGAGTATTTGGCCTCCAGGCCAAACTCAAAATCAGGTTTTGTGGCTCTCAAAAACAATTAACTGAATCTGGTATTTGTTTAACCCTTTATTATTTATGGAACTTATATGAAATGTATCCAGAGATCAACCACATATACTGTCTGGCATTCAAGTGAACCTAAAGAAACTAGGGTATAGAAAGTGTTCAGACTAAAGAGCAGTAAAGCTGAAAAAATATTTCTTCCTAAATGTGTGACCAAAGAGAGTTGAAAAGCAAACCAAACCAAACCAAACAGCGTGTGATCATCAAACATTGCAAAGAACCTTCTAGAAAAATTATTACAATTTTTTTTTTAATTTTCTGCTTTCATAGGCTTTTGACATATTTCCAAATATTCTGCAAAATGAGTGAAGTCAATGAAGTTTCTTAGGTGTAACTGAGATTGAAAATGTATCCTTCTGAGCTTTGTCTTGTTTCCTGTTTTGAGATGAAATGTAGACACCTGTAATTATGAAAAATTCCTGTCAAGCCATTTGTACTTTCAGATGGTTTTGTAATATTTGCAAACAACTCCATACAGTTTTGGGCCTTGCTCTGTTCTAATGCTTGAAGAGTGGTGCATATATAAGGTACAAATTTCTCTCTCGCGGCTTCCTGCTCAGCAAAACAGTGATTGACCATACATTCCCTTTCCTAACTGTGTAGAATATCTTGGCAGATTTCCCACCTTCAAGTGTTTGTAGGTCTCAGTGGAGGCATGCGGTCTGACAGCACCTTTTAATATTAATACAGACCTCGCCATAGCAACATAAGTGTTTCCACAAAAAGGTCACTCAAGTCACTCACAAAAATAATTTGAATTACTATGGGGAAAATTCCAGAATAGGCCCAGCTTCCCAAAATTGTTGGAAGACACACAATTGTTTCAGTCCCAGACTCTGTCTCAGTTTTTCATTCCCATTCCCAAGGAAACATGACTTCGTTTTTCATTAGCTCTTAATAGCAAGAATTAAGAATGCACAGGACTCCAGCTTTAATTGCCAGTAATTTGCAGCACTTATGAGTGATTGATGGTGAACACAGAGAATAACCCCTCTTAACCAATAAGGTCTGTAGGCCCAGCCCCTCAGCAGATGCTCTTTGCCTTCATGGCGGCTCTCAGGAAACAGTCTCTGTGAGGGTGGTAAACCTCCTCCAGGGGCCCAGGGCTTCACTGAAGGGATGCGGGGGAGGACCCAGCCCTCAAAGTCACTTCAGTCAGCTGCAGGAACCAATTGTCTGCAACCGTCAGTACTTTAGGCTGCTATGTCTGATACACTGTAGGACACAGAAGAGGGAATTAGTAAGAAATGGAAACCAAAATGTGCACAACAAATCTACCAGTGCAGAGCTGAGATGTGGGTCAGCCAACAGACGTTTTTTATAACCTCTAAGTATACCTGTCTCCTCACATAGGAGTAAGGGACTGATGTTCTGCTATGTGAGTCTGGCCATCGTTTTCATTACAAAAACATTAATTACAGTAGCAGAAGGGATCCCAGGTACATAACAAACAGTTCACATGATATTTCTTTTAATCTTTCCCTTCATTTACTCTCTCCTCTGTGAAACACTGGCAAGAGATTTTTCACAGGAAAAGTTGAAGTTAACAGGTGAAACCCTTGACCTGAAGAAAATAATGCTGAAATCTTCCAACCCTGTGCTTGTAACTCCTACGTAACTCTGGTTCCTGAGTTGAGGATAGAAGACAGACAGGAATACTATGAAAAACCATCTCAGGGTAGGCCATGCTGCCATCCCTTCTTCAGACCAGTCCATGACTCCACCAGCTAAGGTAAATTGCAAGGCAATATTCACTGTGCTGCTGTCTGAAATTTGCCCATGTATTAGAGACAGGAACAGTGGAGATATTAAAATCCACAGGCAGAGTAGGGAACTCCAACTATACTCTCTTATTGTACATGAAATCTCTTCATGCCTTTTTGAGAGAACACTAAAGATGAAGGAACAGGTTTCTGTTTTTAAGTGAGATATACCATACAACTTAACTACTCTTGTTTTAAGCTTTGTAAACCATAATGCCTTCAGAAAGATTTTTCAGAAGGAAACTGCAGGCTTTTCAGAGCATCTCTACTTTGAATTGGTGCTTAATGATGCAAAATCTCTTTCCCTTTTGAACTCCACTCATCATTTATCAAGGCAAGTACTGAGTAAAATTTATAGGATGTATCTGGTACTTCGGGCAAACATGAAAAGACTTATTAGAAACAAAAAAAAACCCCATAGAATTCACTTTTACCATGCGCTCAAGGATCGCACAAAGTATTTCACAAGATTCAAATAGCTGGAATGGGTGTGGCTGATCTGAAACAACATGAAAAGACAAGAAAAATCATCTGTGCAGGGATCTTAAACTGCTGCTTGATAAGTATTTTGCAAGATGGTGCCAATTGCTTTGCTGAAGCTGTTGGAAGGTGTGATGAGCAATAGCTATGAGATGATCACATACAGAGAATCTGCCCCCATTGCTGTTGGCAGCACCACAGATGAGCCAACTGTGAAAGCATTATTATACATGTGAAGATATGGAGACCATTCCCTTGAAGTTACCTTGGAGTTGAAAACTGTCCCAAAGGGATCCTCAAATAGCTAAAAGAAGGCATCATCCCAGACCAGCTACATCCCAAAGTTTTGCCCTGAGAAACAAGCAAGCTAGAAAATTACTGAGCTGTGATGAACTTACTAAGACTGCCAACTGAAACATGCAACAGAGTAATCTTAACACACACCCCCATAATATATATATGAATTTTAACTAACTAATTTAATTTCTTCCAAGACCTGCTTACTTGTTAAATGTACAGGGTTGATGATGAAAGAGCTTTGCAGAAGTCCATGTCCTCCAATATCAGCTGGGGCTTGGGAGGCTCAATGTGACAGCCTGCTATGGGCTCCCAGATTCCACTGAGCTGCAAAATATATAGACGCTATCCCACATAGACACTATGGTCCTAAGGGTAACAAGAAAAAACAAGGGGAAAAAAAAACAGTTCTGTCTTGACTAGCATTTAAACAGTCTGCAGTAAGTACAGCTGGGAAGTGAACACTAAACACACAGAGAAAACAAGTTTTAAATACGTGCTCATTAGGGACACCCTACCTATACTGAGCACTGGAGAAGGCAAGGATGCTGTAGGATCCTACCTTAATACACGTGCACAAAACAGATGGGTTACTGTCACAAAGAACCGTTAATTCTACCATTTCCTAACTTCTGAATTATGTGGCTTTTCATATTGTGGTTTTTCAAGATAGGCTGTGTGTGTAGCTTTAACATATGGCAGCCAAAGAATTCAAGTAAGGAGATCCAGACTATAAACCTGCTGAGAATTTTTCTCTTCCTTCAAAACCAGAGGTTATATGGACTTTTGTCCGTTTAAGAAAAAAGTCAGAGGTTAAGCGGGCTTTTGTTTCAGTGTACATTTCTCACTAAAGCATGTGACTGCAAATCAAGACATATTTCTTCTGTTATGAATTCAAGCTAGGAAAGTTTGAAGAAATTGATTAAACTTGCCTTTCTCTCCATTCATCTCCTACTCCTTCCTGAATTGCTTTGACACTCAGAATCTTCAGGGTCTAAATTCTTGCATGTTTCTGTCTAAATCCTGACATCATAAGGATGTGTGTATCTCATGACTAAGCTCCATCATGTTGCAGAAATACATTAGTATGCCTTCCCTCTTAACACCTTTTAGGAGTCAATATGATGCTTTTCAAGCAAAAGACACTGATTAAAACCTGTATCTTCACTGAGAAGTCAACGTTAATAGGGCTTAGGCAGGATGGGAATATCCAAATACATGTGTGTGGGATTTAAATCTAGTTCCACTACACACTGCAAAGCTAGAAATGTTCAGTTCTGATAGCCTCTCAGTCTCTCTTGTCCTACTGTGTAAAAATACTTAAATATTCATTGAGCTTGGACAGAGTGTGAAGATAACTATATTTAGGTCCAAAAATCTGCTTATACAGCTACTAATGTGTGTGTAAAGTGCATCACCTTCAACAAAGACTTTGCTCAGCTTATTTTATGGTCTAAGTGTAAGGAAGTTCTCTTAGGAGTAAAGCAATTTTATTTCAAAGCCTTTCTAAATTAGGTGTAAGGAGGACTTGAAGGTCAGGATTCTGTGCTTTTATTTCAGCCACAATGACAAACTTCCTCTCTTGGCTTTTTATAACTGCACTTGCATCTACCCTACTTCTGAAAAAGATTCATAGCTGTGAAGTATATGTTAAAGGAATCCTTTGTTCTTCTACTCAAAAATTTGTCTATGAACAACCTTTTAGAAAATACCTAAATCCTGCTCTTGCCTGGGAATTCTCTGCTGGCCGCCATAAGTTACCTCACATGCGTCTGTCTGTCTTTTCTGAGCCTCTGGGGTACAGTTATTTAATTGTACTCTATAAGTTGCCTGACACTAATTTGGGCATTGAGGACTGCCCATTTGTTCAAGGAGGAGTGAATTCCCCCATGTATGCTCAGGCCAGACTGGAGGCAGGGTAATGGATCTAGCAGTAATTTGGAGGTGGCAGGAACAGCAGAGGTGACATTGCCTACTCAGTGAGGTAGAGAGCCTGGAGGGGTGAACTGATGGGAGTCCCAGATGGGGCACCTCTCTCTGACAGCATGTGGGGAAGAATCCAGCCCTCCAATATCAGGCAGTCGTGCAAAAGCCAAGTAGAAGACATATGGAAGGAATGAAATTGGGGAACCTTGTAAAAAGACTGCATTTAGAAAGATGAAAAACATGGAGAGCAACCTGTGAGGCTTAGCCTGAAGCCAAAGCTGTGGGTACTGCCAGCCTTTTTCTGTGCAAATAGAAACCCTTGGCCAAGATTTGAGGTATGAGGTGATTTTTAGCAATACTAAGGTTAACCAAGATCAGATTGGTACCCTTGTAATATTTACATTTTAGAAGGCCTGACTTTAATAAGAAATGGAGAGAAGTTAGAACCTCAGAATTTCTTGCACTTGACAAATACTAATGAAAATAATTTGGCTTCCTCAAAATTGTTATTCACATTTTTTACTCCTGTTCCCATCCCTTCTAAGAAAGTGTGGTCTCCTAGACCATGTACCAAGAAGAAGCTTCAGCTCACCCCAGGTAAACTCTGTCTGAGTATTTCCCCCGGGGTCCATTTGCTATTGCTCATTCCCTTTATTTGAAGAAAGAGAAGAATTAATCTTGCCCCAGGGAATCTCTTCCTTATAGCACAGCAGAAAGCAAGCAATACACTCGAACCAGTGCAGTAGTTATTCTCAACATACTTTGCTGACCAGCCAGTTATGGCAGTGTGCCTTGCATGTTTTCTAGTGATCATAAGCAAAATAAGAGCTGGAAAAGGTAGTGTGTGGTTCATGGCACAACTACAAGCACAGCCACTGCAAGCATCCGTGAATGTTTTGCTTTCCATGCATACTGCAGATATGAGTGAAGAATTTTCTTTCTCTGAATACAATTGTTACTCATTCTTCAAAGCATAAAAATATTTTGCGATAGAGTAAATTGAAGTCATCTAATTAATTGAATTTTTTTTTTTTGCAGCTGAGCTGCTCATTGGATTTCATCTGTGATTATATTGCACAGGTTTTTTTTTATTTTGCTTCCTATTCTATTTTATGATGTGTAAATATATCACAGGAAAGCTATTGTCAAGGGATACATGAAACTAACATTTTCTAACTAATAAATTGAGGATCACTGCGGGTTACACCTAATCTTCCTGAGAAACCACCTTGGAACTTTTAAAGTTGATAACTGTACATCATCAGTTGAATAAAGCTAGTAATGATTACTTCTCCTTAAATAAACTGTGCTTCTCTTCCATTGGCAAATCCAAGAGTTTTGCTTATATAATCAGAAAAACTAAGAGAAATTATTTATGTAAAAAAGATTATTGTTTGATAAGTAAGTACCACACAAAAATTAAACAAATGAACTGACAAAAGCACATATGTTAAAAAAACACAGATAAACCCCTAAAACCTAATAAAATTGAAATACCTTGTTCAGGCCAAAATATATTTCAGCTCTATTCTGCAATAGCCTTGAAAAGGACTGGGTAGTGTCAACACTAATCTTTCAGCTACTGCACCTGAAATGCAGTAAATACATTTTGCTATTATCTGTACATGTCTGAATTTGCTGTATTACTCCAGGGCTGCTCTCTACACTAGTATCTCTGATGTCTTTGCTTTGAAACAACCCACCTCTATTGCAGGAAATAAACAGGTCTGTGGCACACCTACTTTATTTTTTTGTTCTGTCTGTGTTATCAGAGAAGGAATGTGCATATTGCAACCTCTGCTGTTTTGTGTTACCATAGAATGACTGCAGAATTCTTTCTGGATTACTCTGCAATCTGCAACAACAAGCAATTACAGTAGGTACAAGGTATTACCTATCAAACCCAGTGTACTTATCATGTAAGCAGTGAGTGCTTACATGATAGCCATGCTCTGTAACTTAGTTATCTAAAACCCTGCTAAATGTTTTAAAGATCCTTTCACAGGCTTCCCCTCCAGTATAAAAGCTAAAATTAAAAAAAAAAAAAAAACAACCTAAAAAATAATGTCAAGAGATGATATGTAGCAGCTGTGGTTTTGGCAGCTCTGGGCACTGAAAAGCACCAAAGATAATAGTTTATGAGACCCAAAGTAATGCTTCACTTAAATGCACAGAGGGCATTCTATTGCTCAATGTAACTAAACCAAAAACTTTTGCTGCAATAAAATAATTGAAAACATCACAATAAATAAACAAGTTAGTCATCTAAAATGAATGCAAGCCATCTTTGATCCTCAGTTTGACAGCTCCAGGAGTATGTTTTGTTCTGATCTAAATTACACTGGGACATCTAATTTTTTACACTGTAGTGGTTTTTCTTCAGCTTGTTAAAAATAGATATTTATAATCACTTTGCATGTTGAAAGCTATTTCTTCTTGCTTTATAGTCAAATCCTTACCCATGATAGAGCTTCACCATTTATGCTGTTGCCCCTTTATTGAGTTAATATTATCTCACTACCTTAATAGATATAGTTCTCAAAAGGCATTTAATTCCTCATAGGCTACTCCAAGATTTCTACCGGGCACTTATTCAGCAATCATATTTCTGCACATACACTGAGGTAATTCTGATAAATTGAGCTTAATTTTCCCTATGTGCAAGATACAAAAGAGTAGTTTAACCACAAAGGACAGATGCCAGGTGTGCATGGGGGTCCGGGCTCTTGTAATATTACTTTTCAGCTCTCCTAAAGCCTGTTCCACTCACATTTGAAACCTTTTAGAATTGGGTCTTCCTTCATAAGAACTTCATTTCTCCACATAGGCAAGCCTGTGATTCCCTGGTAATGAAGTCCCCCCTCATTACTGTTTGCCCACAGAGCAGCCTCAAACTTCCTTTCTTCCCCCTGTCAACAGGCAAGAAGACTTGCTCTCCCCTCTCCCAGCTCTTACAGATGTGCTCTGGGACTGGCAGTGGGAAGGGTACAGGGAGCTGAAAGTTGTTCAGACAGGAAAAAGAGCAGGGACGATTTATCATATTGTCAGCAGCTGATGGGAAGCTTGTGCTTGCCCAAATTCTATGTTCCCTGTAAAGTACAAGCATATTGTTGAATATAATGAAAAAAGGGGGAAAAAAAATGACATATGATGCATAATACACCTATTCTTGAGCCTCCATCACAAAAAATTCTTAAGCTCAGCATCTTCCCTGAGATAACATCTGTCCTTCATTACCTTCACATGTAGGCTTTTCTCTGACGTGTTTTGTCTCTCTGATGTGATTTTTTTTCTTCTGTGACAAACCTGATGTTACAAGACTCGAACTCACATTAGTAAACAAGGGTGCTTTTTATTGAATTACTAGTATTGAGGATTTCAGAGTTATGTTTTAATGAAAGTTTCCATATATGATGGATTTTATTTGGATGGCATTATACTTCCATAAAAAAACAGTAGGTCTTTATTATTTCCGTGTATATTTCTTACAGTTGTTTTTTTTGAGCTGGTCACAGGAAAAGCTGATGTCATGTAAAACATCCATGAAGGGACCCTTCCGAAGTTTTTTTTGATCATTATCACAGAAATAGAATAGTGTCTAAAAGACCAGAGGAATTTTTTACTAGCCCACCTTTCTGGTACTGAGGTAGAAGGTACAGTTTAGCTGTTTGTAGTCATGCTTACACTCACAATGAGCCAGAGAAGAAACAGTGAGTGTTCCCAGTGTCTGTGGTGGTTAATTTTAGTGCTAGATTTTAGTTTCATCTATAGACTCTGAAGATCCCTACACATAAAATTTACAGACACCTACATACCATGAGATCTAGAACGGTGAGTTCTAGATATAACACTAGCATGAAAAATACAAGGCCTATTAACTTCTATGCCCTTCATTAAACCAAGGATAGTATCTATAATTTTGATGCTATTTGGCAAGGGTAAGAATTTTCCACATAATTTAGGGAGAGTGGCTGGATTAATCTCATGTGACTTTAGGCATGTAAGTAGTAGGCCCTATGTGTAAACTGATTGCCTAGGCTGCTTCTGCAGGCACTAGAGAGAGATAAGAACATCAATGAGGCAATTTATTTCAACTGACTTAACAGCCCTCAGCAGCCTTTGGATCTACGTAGATTCCACACGTCTGGGAATAAAACTGTGGCAGACATCCTTAAAAATGAGGCCATACCAACTATGTTGCCACAAAACAAGGGAGTCTGTGCTTAGATATACTTGAAATTAATCCTTCTTGTTGGCATCAGTGGATGGATAGTATGATTCACAACATGATGGAATAAGAGACAGACATGAATGAGGCAAGAACTGAAAGAAACGTTAAGCATATCTTCTCTCTGTCCTTGAGACTATGTTATATATGTACTTCAGCAGGAGTGTGCATGGTACTTTGCAAACGTAAGAGAGCTCCCAGGGAATTTACCATCTAAGGTTATTTGTCAGTGCTTTACATGAAACCAGTAAATCTGGCAGGATCCATACTCTTTTCTAATATTACGAGTGACAAAATAAGCAGCCAGAAATCCCACAGACTGAGTAATGCTAAAAGAAGGTGTTTTATACTGTAAATCTGGCACCCTCTACTTCTGTATCTTGAAAGCTGAGAAGCATCTGGTTTCAAGATGGCCTGGAGTGGAAGTGGACATCATGGTCATGTATAAAAATTCCTCTATCTCGGCTCGAGAACTTGGCTGCTCCTGAGCCACAGGTGGTCCTCTGCTGGGGACACTGCCTCTTGCCAGGAGCTCTTAGCCAAGATGGGAGAAAGGAGAGCTCCAGAGTTTCCTGTTTTTTTGAACTGAAGTGTCAATGAGCATTATTTATTATCTGACAAAGGGGCCTTTTTTTCCCTCTCTTTTAATTAGAAACTACAACTTGCTTTTCAAAGCTGAAAATACTTGAAATGATCCCAAGTAATATTCCAAACCACTAGCCTAAAGATGGAAGTTAGAAACCAAATGAAATCTGATTGACTTGACTGAGCCCTTCTTTTCCTATACACATATTCACATGCACACACATGCTCCCCTTGCCCCAGCACCACAAGAAAAGACCCCAGACAAGGCAACCACATTCCTTTTGAACAGTCATCTACATTTGTTACACAGTGGACAACTTGGGATCTATCCATGAGAGATTACATGTACTGCCTTGTGAAGCAGAAACCTCCTTCTCAGAAACTCCCAGACTAAGGAAAACACATTCATTTCACAGGCTATTTTTAATTTAATTCCAGGCTCACTTCAGGGCTTTAAAATCCTCCTCTGTGGGGAATATCTTCATGGTTTGAACTCCTCTTTACTGGGGTAGTTTGAGCATTTGCTGTGGGAGGGGGAAAAGCTAAATGAAGCTGCACCGAGTTGCAGCAGCTGCTTCATCTCAGGCTCTCTTCTTCCCTGGTTAGCATGGTTGCTATTCTAGCATCAGCCTCTGCAGAACACCACACCGGCTCACAAGATGTGAGTTGTGTTTTTTTTTTTTCATCCCAGAGTTTGACAGACAGCTTGCTGCTGAGGTTCAGGCAGATATAGCTGGTCAAAGCAATGCTGCTCATTTACATCTGTCTCCCATGCACTTAATTCTGTCAGCATTTATTTGTCATGGATGGAGGTAATTGCAAAATGCTTGATATTGAGAGAATATGGAAGATACAACATAAAACAAGCGTCTGTTCTCTGAGAAAAATTAAATGCTGACACAAAGCTGGCCTAAAGCTCAGGCAGTTTAAATGGCAGCATAGGCCCCATCTGTTAGAATGCTCTGGGATTATTTAGTCTGTCCCATCAAATCCTCCTCCTAGAAAGTTCCTCTTCCATATCCTGCCCATGGAAACAGCTTCTGAGCCTGTTCTTGCACTGTGACATTGTAAGAGGTGCTTGAATATACTGGTTGGACACATATATGTAAGACTATGCCACAGGGATATAAGCAGTGACAAGGCTAGGACTGGTATGTGGCTGAAAGGGTATGAGGAAGAGGGACTTGTAGGGATGGGATGGGGGCAGAAGCTGGGAGTGCTGGAGATGCATCAGTCATGAGACAACATTAAAAAAAAAATACTTTCTAAATGTGAAATAGGTACTTCTTGAATTGTGCTTAAAGTATGTACCCATCACCTCAATCCTATCTGATACAGATGGAGCACCTATCTGCAATATGTTTTCTTAAACTGGGGTCAGATGATTTGGGTATCATCCAGTCATTCCTCTTTAGCAACAGCAGCATCACTGTTAGCTGGTCACAGAGCCTTCATGATATGTTTGCCACCAAGTGGAAAATAATTTTTTAAGAAGCTTTTCTAAAGGCATTATGGTACCCAGAAATTTCCACAAGGAAAGTACTTTATCTCTCTGAAAGTAGGGAAAAAACTCTTCTCTATAGACCTTCAGTCAACAATTACCTCTAAGAAATTTAGGGATATATGAAACTGGCAAGTGACGCTTCTCACACAGTATAAAGACCTTTTCCAAAAGCACACTGTTTATAAGAAATCATGTTTCATTTCCATTTGCAGTTTTATCATGTGTTGTTACATCCATGCTTGATTATATTATGCCTCTGTCCATGAAAGCAAATCTCACATGAGAAACTTTCAAGGATACCCATACTCTCTATAGTTGGAGTATATTTTTTCCTATGTTAGCCTTTCAACAGGTGGAGAACTATCAGTGTTTGCAAAATATCCACAACACGCCACACAATGCATATGCCAAGACATACACTTAAATCCTACTGATTCAAGTTGGACTTCAACATTGTAAGCCAAGCATACACATAAACTCTTTGTGGAATGGTGCCTCAAATATTTGTTAAAGCCTACCTCTTTCATACCAAAGGATCATAATAACTTGGATTTAGTGACGCCACTTCTGAGTACTTTGATCTATGCAGCAAATTCCTTCTTGTTGTCTGCTGCACATCTGTGTGTCTTCTTGCCCCAGTTGCACTCCACAAAAGCCTCTCTTAAGTCCTACTCACTTAGGTGGGATGCAGCAGAAATATGGCCCTGACCCATCAGAAAGCCTAAAAACACTGATGTTCTTGAGTCGGGAGTTAGAAACTGTAACAGATGTGAAGAGGAACAAATCACAGCTAATTGCAGAAAACTGCCAGCAATCCATGGGAAGATGCAGAACTAAAACAGGAAATCCCACAAACCTCAGGAACAGAAAAAAATCCTGTAGCCCATCATGTCTCTGCAGTCTTTCTTTAAATCCAACCTCTACTCATTTTAATGTCTAGTTAGCTACCCCTTTGCTTCTTTGTTAGTTCACTACTCTTTTTCACAATCCCTTTCCCATCACCCTCCCTACCTGCAAAAATACACAAGTAAACAAATAAGCAGTGACTGCGACCTCTCTCTGACTTTATTCTGCTTTCAATAGAAACATGGTGCTGGTTGATGCTTGAGCAAAAATCATGATAATTTTAATCCTTTTAAAATAAATGTTTTCCTGGTTTTGTCACCTGGAGCCTTAGGATAAACTTAGGAACAAGAATATGCTGTCTATATTTGTTTGCATTGTTTTCAAGATCTTTATGTCTACTTGGTTTTATTTGTATTTCGTATATTGTCCACTCCCAAAAGAGAAGATGGAGTCTCCATGAAGTTATCCCTATCTGTAGTAAATCATTAATTTTTCTGTGCTTCAGGAATTTGGAATTCTCTTCCATGTTCAGGGAGTCAAACCCCTTTGACATATCAGCTTCACATCTTCCTGAACAGAAAAGGCAATATTAAACCTGCCCCATTCACTGTTGCTTTTTTTCTCCTTTGTCTTTGAAGTGCCATCATATGGAAGCCTGTGTACGTAGCAGATTTTTCTCTTAATTGCCCCATCTTTTTATGTCAACTATTCTCCATCTTTTCTGTTCATACCATTTCTGTCACATCAGCAGCTCCACAATAAGAAAATCTGTCTAGTCTACCAAAGATATGTGAAAGCTATATCCATAGAAGAGCAGCTTTTTCACATCAATAGAGCACTTGACACATAGTAGATAGTAGAGCACTTGACACTAAGAGAAAGATAACACACACCAAAACTGAACGGCTGAGCAGAGGGCTACGAGTATTTCTATTCCACAGCATTCAGAACTCTATTCTGAATGCAATAGGTAACTCATTCTGGACATTTTGCCGGGTGTTTTCTCAAAGAATTTATAAATTTGCCTCAAGAAGTGAACTGGTTTGCCAGATTATGTCAATTAATGCTTTCTGAAATCCTGTGTTGGGCTCCATATTGTGAACATGTGCTTGTGGGTTCCACTGTAAGATAATAGAAGGCCAGGTCTCAGCTTGTCTAGCTGGCAAATAACAATATTTACACATCTTTGTCTACATTAGAAATTCATAACACAATAATTCAAAGTACTGTAATGTGTACTGATTTCTTTGTGCCCATAAATACAATTTCTTCTTTTTAAGAAATCAGAAGAAACATTAAATAAACAAAAATGAACATGTGCACTTTGAATTTTTCCATGCTTTAATAGTTAAAGAAAGAGTTTTAAATGTGTAGTTATTTCTAGGACTCGCAATACCAAATCTGAGATCAAGCAATTTAAAAGAACATAAAATTTATTGGAACCATGTTTAGCTTGTTCTTAAACCCCAACATTTTGGCTCACAAACTCAGATCATTTTCATGGGAAATTAATGCCTACTGCTAATAGCTGGATTCAATTTCTAAGAAATTACCCCAGAAGCAATCTTCTGATAAACAGTTAAAGATCACTTGCTTATTTATCACATGGCCCAGATTTAAATTTGATCAGGTTCCCTAGTGTCTTCGTTTGCATTAGTGAGAGCTAATTCCAGAATTAAGGGGCTTAGTTAGTTGCAAATTTTTGAAGGACAGAGATGATGTTGATTATTACATGAACAAAGCTAGGATTTTTTAAGAATTTAGGGGAATTAAAGACCCAGCTTGAGATGGAATGTAGACACCTAAAGCTCCTAAAGCTTATTTATATTATGACTAAAAGATGTTTTGTTACAGAGTTACCTCCTTACAGAAATGTCATGCTAACTATTAGTTAAGTTTTGACCAGAGACCTCTATTGTAGGCAGGAGCATGAGAAGTGCATGACCTGTATGTATCAATGTCATTCTGGGATCTCTAGCCATGACCCATTAACAAAAATGCCAGGCATGGCAGTATGAAACATTAACCTGTGCCAGGGAAAAGCTCCCTGTTTCACATCATTTTGTCATAATAGATTATGGAAATGAGCAGAACAAGGACAGCTGAGAAGATGCAGCTCAAGGTAATGGTCAGTGGGTGCACATGCCAGCTTCTGCTACCACAGTAATGGTGTAATGGTCTCGGCTATTAGAACATATTCCTGATGCCTTCCCACCCACTAGAAACTGCCTTGACAAAATCTCAGGAAGACACGAGAATAAGAAAGATGATAGTTTAAACATGAGGGAGAGTATCATAGAAAGGCCTTCAATTTTCCTTCTTTATTTGACATGCTGTTGCTGAATCCTCATGTTTCCCCTTAAAGTGCTGCTTTTAGTTGCAGTGTGCAACCCTGTAATTTGGGTATAGAAAAACCCCAGGTGTTTCTTAATGCTAATTTAAGCTTTTTTTTTTTTTTTTTGGTGAATCAAGCTGTGGTGTTTCTACCCTGCATATTATTGTCTGCAACAGAGTTCTGCACACCAGTCTGTGATACCATTCACAGCTCTAAAACAACATTCTCCTCAACTGTGCTGGCTGGGGCAGCAGGAGCTGTGAGGTCAAATAGGTGTCAGTATTTAAACTTGATGGTTGCTAACAGTATACATGGTAAACAAGATTAAAGTACTAAATAGCTCTGTCAATTGCTCCCCACAAATCCTGGGTAGCCAAGGAGAGCAATTGCTTTGTGAAGTTCAAGTCAGGCAATGTTTCAATCGAACACAGTCATCTAAACAAAAAGGGAAAAATGCCTTCGGTGGGAGAAGAAATTTGTTGATGGGAGACAGGAGGGTGAGATGAATCTTCCCACTGCTGTATAGTAGAATTCTGAGGTGGACAAGCTGGGCAACGCATTGCTTATTGCATTAATTTTATTGTGGAGGTTTAATAGGATGTCATATGTAAACATATGGGATTATTCAGCTCTCACTCTCCCATAAAAAGGGAATTTTTTAGCCATTAACTAATAATTACAGAACACTAACTTGGAGCTAGCGTGGCCCAGATCACAAAGAAATTATTTATATAATACTGACCAGATGAGGGCAAACTGTGCACTCATCTCCACTCAGTCACAGATGATGATCAGAAATCCTCAGATCCGTCATAAAATCCAAGATGCAAATGTAGAGCTAGGAATAAATGCCACAGTCAATTTGACTCTAGTTACTTTATATGTGTCAGCTCAGTCCAAGTTTCTGTGCTACCCATCACAGTGTATTTTCCCTCCACTCAGAGAGCTTGGAGTAGCATCCTATGGACCGGTCTGGTCTGTGTTACTGCGTGAAAGAATGAATAGAATCAAAGAAGTCCACCACGCCCTGCAATGAGCAGGGACATCTTCATCTAGATCAGGTTTCCCAGAACCACATCCAGCCTGGCCTTGACCGTCTCCAGGGACGGTGCATCCACCACCTCTCTGGACAACCTGTGTCAGTGTTTTACCAGTGTCATTGCAAAAAATTTTTTCCTTATGTCCAGCCTGAATTTCTCCTCTTTTAGTTTAAACCTATCCTATCACAACACGCCCTGCTAAAAAGTCTCTCCCCATCTTTCTTATAGGCCCCTTTTAAGTACTAAATGACTGGAATAAGGTCTCCCTGGAGCCTTCTCTTTTCCACTCTGAACAAGCCCAACTTTCTCAGACTGTCTTCATAGCAAAGGTGCTCCATCCCTCTGATCATTTTTGTGTCCCTCCTCTGGACCCTTTCCACCACGTCCACATATTTCCTGTACTGAGGACTCCAAAGCTGGAATAGGCACCACCAATGCTCTAAACACATTTTTAGCTCAGACTTGGCAATACCCAGAGTAGCTAACATACGCACTCTCACTTCAGACTACGTTTCAAATTGAACTGACACCTTTCCCTTCCCATTTACTTTACAAACAAGTAATAAATCATTGACATGCCTCAAATGAGCAGCTGGGTAGCTCAATTATTTTTCTTGAGATGAAAAATATCCACAAAACAAAACCAAAACAGCTAGTTTAGTTGAAATACAATAGACTGAGTTTTTGGCTGTAAACCCTGCTTGTGGCGTACTATAGTTATAGCAATTATTCTACCCTGTGGATAAGATAAAAATTAATATGGTTATTCTAAAGCATAAACACACAAAGAAAGAGCCCCAGACCCTATTCATTTTGGATATATTTGTGCTTATCTAACCATAATGGTTAAAACTATTTTGGCAGTGTAACAGTGCGTTATATAGTTTATTACTTTTTGTTTTGGAAAATGAAAGCTGCTAAGATTGTGGTTTGGAAACTGTTTGCAGAGCATGTACAGTGTTTCTCACAGACACACACTTTCACTGTAGTTTTGTTTTGTCAGCGGATTACGGACATCACATATAGTTAGACTTTTATGTATCTTTTTAAATCCCCTTAAAAAGTGTAGGTAGACTCTCAGCTGGTTTAATTTGAGTCACTCTTATGATATCAGAAGAGTTACATACTATGATGTAATAAAATTAATGATAACGTATTCTGCAATCCCAGGAGTTAGTTTTATGCATTACTATTTTAGTTTTTGGTCCCTTACTTAATAAATGAATCTGTATTCCTTTTACCTTTCCTTAAAGAAGATTTCCTACCTATAAAAAATTATCCCTTTCTGAAATTTATTGAATAAATAAAAGAGAATTAAATTCCACATTCATTTTTTATTGTCTATCATGTCCAATGCCAAGACATATACAGAAACAGTAAATGGAGAAAGAGGTGAAGAAAGCAAAAGAATTCAAGGGTAAATGATGTGAGGGATGTGAGGTGGGGGCTGATTCTGATGGGATTGCAACAGCAACAACAAAACCAGATTTTATACTGAGGAAAGATCACAATGTCTATACTTGGCTTAGGGTACTTTTTTTAGGATACTGAATATACAGAGAGATATGATGAGGGATAGTGTCAGGATGGAGCTCGAGCTTAACACTTGAGGTTGGGAAGGCTTTACACATCTGTAGCTCTACACATATGGACACCAGTGCCATCAAAGTTGTACCTGCTTCGCTTGGGGATGTGAAAGGTGGCCTCTGGGGTGTTGATGGATCGTATATGCTGTTCTCACCAGTACTTTCAGCTCTTACAGCTCTGTTTAGATTACATCTCATGTCTTTAAATGAGATTTATCTTGCACTCAGTGTGTTGGGTGGTTATGGGGAGACTCCTTGTCCGTTTCGCACAAAATGAATCCAAAAGCGGTAAGATTCCAAGGATTACTAGAAAAAAAATAAGGGGTGTCGTGGTTTAAACCCTAGCCAGACAGCTTGTTCACTCACTCCCAGTGAGTGGTGCCGGGCTGAGAGCAGTCGAGGCCCCCCCCTCCCCCCCCCCCGGGCTCTCCCCTTCCCTGCTCCTGGAGGAATGGGGAGGAGGATTGAAAGAGTGCAACTCCTAGGGGTTGAGACAAGAACAGTCCAGCAACCAATGTACAACACAAAGCACCACCGCTACCACCAATGACAACAATGATAAGAGAAAATAACAAGGGAAGAGAATATGATACCACCGGCCAAGAAACGAGTCCCACCCAGAAGCCCGTGTCCTTCCGGGTGACTCCCAGTTACCCCCCACGGCAGGCATGACGTGCTGTGGTATGGAATACCTCCTTGGCTAGCCTGGGTCAGGCGTCCCGTCTCTGCTTCCTCCCGGCTTCCCCTCCTCCCTGGCAGAGCATGAGCCTCACAAAGTCCTTGGTCAGGGTAAACATCACTTAGTTATAACCGAAAACATCGGTATCACCAGCACTGTTCACAGGCTGGAAGTCAAAACACAGCACTGCACCAGCTACCACGAAGGAGAAACATGACTGCTACTGCTGAACCCAGGACAAGGGGTTTCAGTCCAAAGGTTGTAGCAGAAGTGCAGACTCTGTCAGGGCTCCATGAGCCAGATCTTTTCATTTCCCAGCGTGGTCCCAGTGGTAATCCCTAACCTGGGATACATAATTTAGTTTGAGAAATGTTTCACTGATTTCAGAGTTTCCTCCCTTTACAAATAAAATGCCAAATTGCCATTTAAATACATCTCAGTGCCTTTTTCATCCTCTTTTCCTCCCGCTTTTTTATCACTGTCAGTGAAACAGTAGTTTGAATGAGAAATAACTGACAGCTTTTAAAATGGATAAAAAAGTTCTTTGTTTGTTCACTTTTATCTGGGGACAGAAAAACTGATGAAAGTACAGGGGAATAAATTACTAACTTATTAAAGCACTTGTCAAAGAGAATGGGCTCCCTTTCTGTGTCATCCAACGTGTGAGTCAAGAGGAAGTGGGGGAATGTTTTTCTAGTGGAAAAGTACTATCTCCAAGGTAGTCATGAGAGTGAGTGAAGGCTGAGCAGCACTCAGGTGCCAGCCTCTTCCCACCACAGCCGTGTCTCCTAGGCAGCTTGCCTGGCTGTGCCTTGGCAGTGTGCTCACCCCCAAACATGCTGGGGCAGTCACCCCAGATAGTGGGCTCTACATATGCCTGGGGTCATGTCTGCAGGCACACGGTACATGGAGAGGAGTCTGGCCATGAGGAAAGTTACAAGTGCAGTGGAGACATGGCCAGAAATTCAGAGCTTGAGGTATCACCATTTTGAGTGAGGATATAGGCTTTGAAGACAACATGGGGAATACAGACTGCATTTTAGATGTGATTAAATAAAGCATGTGTTTAATAACATAATCAAGCAGCTATGGCAGTGACTGTACACACAGTGCTTATTACAACACTATTCCTTTGTTATTATGCCTTCTGTTACTGTAGCCTTGCACTGATGTATGATAAAGATACGTGGTCGTAATAAATATTAGGGTGCTCTCATCTGTGTTATGCCACTGAGGACAGTAAAATCAATGAAGAAGAGATAAAAAAGGAAATGAGTCTTAGAGGCTGAAGCTATAAATCAACAATTGTGTAAAGTGCAGGTCAGGTTTGTTTGGTGCTTTACTGCAAGAATACATAACAGTAAGCATTGGCATGTGTGGGACATAATAGCAGGTAGGGCTCATAACCACACCTTTACCTTTGCTGCCAAGGTCTGCCCCTGCCAACACAACTAGGCTCTGGCTTACTAAGGGTCTCCTTTTTTATGTTAATCTATCTACCAGCACCCCAGTATCTGCACTGGGGTTCCCTGGCAGTGGATGGGAGTCAGCATGGCTGACAGCCTTTGAGATGCTGGCTTCACACAGCACTCACAGGCCATGCTGCTGGGCTGGTTCACCCCCTCTGTCATGACAGCAGTCTCCTCCCTTCTTTGCTGAGGTGCAGCCACGTGATTCCCCCAGATCTGTACCAGATACTAGTCCTGGTTGGGCCCACACACTCCTATGAACTGGATGCAAACTGATTTACAACACCTCTTCCAGGGATCACAGCCTGCCTGCTGGCCAACTGGAGAAGAGAAGTGTGGGGCTAGGCTCAGTTCCCAGATCCTGGAGATCCTGATGGGGAAACAAAGGTGTTCTTCTGCTGCCCAGGCAAGCACTTTAACCTTGCTCATGTTACAAAGGGGCCCCTCCGCTTGTGGCAGTGTTTAAAGGAAAGTGGCAGTCACGAGGCATTCAACATGCTTTGCAAATGCCTCTCCAGTCATGCCCCTTCAGGGATTTAGGCAAAGGAATGCCTGGTTCCCCAGCTCCCAGCTGCTCGGCCCTGCCAGAAATGGGCCCGTTTTGGTAATGTGCTGAGATGTGAATCACAGTGAAACTCTCCGATGTTCATGTGCCTGCAGGCTTCTGTGGCAGCTCTGTGGTAGTATTTGGTGTCTTAATTTTGCATTGACCACCCAAATTTTGCTTGAGACCCCAACTTGAATCCAGGGTCTGGTTGCATCCTACCCACTCTGAGTGCATTAATTGGTGCACAAAATCATCCCTTCCCTTTCCAAGATGGGTCTTCACCCCTATGTCTACTTATATTCTTTTTATTTCATCTCTTGTTGACTCTATCCCTTCAGCTGGCCCCTAAATGTAACCTCCTCTTGTGATTTGCAGACCTGGTCCAAACTGGCCTTTCTTCCCAGTCTCCCTCCCCAGGGCCTTTCCTGGCTCTGGCCATGCACCTACACCTGCGGCTGATCTGCCTCAGATCATTCCCCACATACCGCCCGGTTTTTTCTAAGCCTGCAGTCAGGATCCCTCCATGTTCTCCCAGTCCCAGTCCCAGCTGCTGCTCTTCCCCAGAGCTGTGGAGCAAGCACTAGTTTCCAGAAGAAAGAGATTATTTTATGTGGGAACTGCAGACTTTTTAGATCTTTTTTGATTCATCATTGTTTCCTTCCTCAAAGTCTCCTCTGTGAAGGGACCCCAGGTAACGCGCAACAGCATGTTGCATAACCTGCTGCAATTATGTGTTTGCTCTGGTAAACAAACAGGGTGCAGAAGCCAGCCAGTTCCCAGATTTCATACTTTCCACAAATGTTTTCGCAGGAAAGAATTCACATTTCGCTTCCTCTGCTGTTGCAAATGTTCAAAGCAATCATCCTTGGCATATGGTTTTATTTTGAGTTTTATTTATCCTTGTTGTCCCTGAATATGGAAGCTGCCATCATAATTCAACTGTAGTGTAACTCAAATACATGTTTAAATACATAGCAAAAAATGAAAAACAAATTTAAATAAAAAGAAAATTAACTCGACACTAAACCACAGTATATTTCCGAATTAAACCATAAGTGCCCTGCAGAATCAGTGCATTGCCTGTGTCAGGGGATAAAATGAAAATTACCTCTGTCAATGCTTTTTTTCAGTAAAATGACAATGGAGACTATATAAATATATTTATGTATGTGTATATACATATATATGTAGAATATAACATTGGCTAGTATCATTTGAACTTTATTCCTCTGTATAATATCCTTGATTACACAGCCATTACCTTTGATTTATGTTAACAGAAGTAAGAGAAGGACTATGCCCTACCACTTACGGGCAATCACGTCACCATGTTCTCAAATGTAACCTCTGTAATAAGACTGTTTTCTATTACTTGTTTTAATTCTTACATTGAGAGCTACACTTTGTATTTATCTCTGTTGTGATTTTATTTTTCCCCCTGAAAAATACCTCTTTGTGGGAAGGAGGATTGTGCTTATTTAAACAGCTGTTGGAATTTTCAAACGTAGAAAAGAAATTATTTCTTCTCATTTCTAGCATAAGTTTATACTAAACACATAATTCCATCCAAAAATCACATTTCTGAATTGTCTGGAAACAAACTGTAAATGGCACAAAGAAAAAAAATCAAACCCAAACAGGATCAGAACACATAATCCTATATTTTTTTCCACCTGAGATTCTAAAAAAAGTGAGGGCAATCTTCTTTCTGTGAAGGAGTTTAATTTCTGCATTAGGTAGATAATACTTTTCTATCTATCTAAAATAGCATTAGACATGGGATTTATCAGTGCAGGCAAATGTTAGTCCTTCATCTTATTTGTTATTACTCCTTTGAAGCCCGATGTTCAATGTAGGTTAATAGAACTCCTGACAGTCACAAAAAAACACTGTTCCAACTGGAGAAGAAAATCTTGGCAGAACTGTGGGAGAGTCATAGTTAATCTGACAGAGAACAATGAGTGCTTCAAAAAAAAAAAAGAAGGGAGTTTCTGCACTGCAGTAATTTTATATCCCCCATTTAAAATGAAGTAATAATCAAACAATTTGCTGTGCAGATGCATTCTCATTGCATTAATTGTGGCAGGGTGAACAAGTTCTAACAATATGGTGATTAAAACTGATCATATTTCAATCCACGGTTAAAAAAGACTGGAAGGTTTCAGTAGATAAGTCCTGAGAAACAGTGTTTTTCATCTTTCTATAGCTGTCTTGAAGAAGCCCAGGTCAGTAGTAACCCCAGGTTTTTACTGCCCTTGATAAGGATCTTTTGAAGTCTGTTTTCTAAATGAAATGAAGCAGCAGTTTCAGTTCCATGGACCAGTAAATCTCTCACTGTCGTCAGGGGCTTCACAGGCTGTCCCAGCACACCAGCAAGAGTTTAGCATTCGGGACTGCAGACTTCCTTCTCACCCTAGAAATATTGCCCTGGAGGACAGGTTTGGGAAAATTTGCTGTGGGAATGTCTGATGGACAGACAGCATTAAAGTCACCCATGCTAAATTAACATGTAAAATATACAAATTCTTTCAAATACTTAGTCTTTTCTATTGGACCTGTTGAGACCTGCTACAGACCTGCTAAGCATCTTTAGAGGCTGGAGGAGATGTACTGTAAGTCACATGCTGAATGATGTTCACATGAAACCAGAGCGTAGGAAGACTGCTTTATCTTCACCTTCTGTACTATTTCTGTTTATTGGTCTTCTTACTGAGTTACAGTAACACTCAATGAGAACCTTACACTGCTTGTTTCTGAATTTGAACCAGTCAGGAAAAAGTCTGCATTAAATTTAGAGGAAAAGCTTTGCCTTCTTTCCTTATTAGCGTAAATAATTTTGCTCTGAGTCAGTACAAACCTCAGAGCTGCAAGACTTACAGGAAATGATAAGTAGGCCTCTACTTTGCATGTAGGAGAAAAAGGGAGGAGGGGAACCCCCTCTAATTTGTTCATATGAATGATATATTTCTCTTTTACCATGTTGCACTGCATTCAAGGTAGTCTTGCTGAGGAGCTGATGTCTAGTTGTGGAAATGACACCCTGTACTGAAAGTAGGTCTACAGAACTGGTGGCAAAGAGAGGAACAGCTGGTGGGAGGGCAAGAGCAGTGCACATCCCTGGTCGAATAGGTGCAGGATTCTTCCCTGTGCAAAATGCAGCCTTCAACATGTTAGACTGGCTGAAACAATTTTTCACTTTGTCTTGAATCCCTCAGCCCTGTCTAGATGTTATTCCTTCTACAGAGAGCTTCTCTATGGGATAGCTGAGCTAATGAGCTGTATTTGTGAAACCAGAGCATGTAGTTAATGCCACAGAGATATCTCAGCTCAGACTGCTCCTGCCTCTTTGAGCAGTCTAGACAGATACGTAAAATCAATCTGGGGCAAGAAAGAATTATTTTCTAATTGTCCTGGAACTAATTAGTTAAGTTTTTGGACAGTAGATTGAACTGCTTGCCTGATACGCATTTATTCTCTTCTAGCTTCCGGTTCTGTAAATATCTTCCCAATTAAAACCAGCCCGTATTTTCAGAGATCTCAGGGTGCTTTCAAATTACTACTGAAAACATCACTGGTGGCAAGGATTGCTTAATACCCTCTGCCTTCCAATTATAGCCTGAATATGACCCTGAGGGAATTTCCCATGTGCTGAGAAAACCAAAATGTTCAAGAGCAGACCAGCAACTTGCCCACTTGATTTTACATCGCTGTCACATCATATGCATTGAGGACAAAAAAGGGGAGAGCATATGAAGCTAACTCTGCAAGTAATATGTCTCTTGCAAGTATCACAGCCAGGAGCCAGAATGTGCAGAATGTATTTCTAGAGAGTTGGAAAAAGAAAATAATAATTCCAGATTCAGGAAATTTACTCTTTTAGAGTATGAGCAAAGCCCTGACAGTCTTGAAAAACAAAGAAAAGGTTTAAGAAAATAAGCCAAATAGATGCATAAACAGTTTTTGAATGTTGCTGGGTGTGCTACCAAGGAAGATGACAAAACCAGAGAGCCACTTTGCACACATGACAGTGTCACTTTCTAGTCAGAATTGCCGCTCTGTGAAGATTCACTCTGAAAGCAGGAGCCTCAAGATGTTTTTCTATGATACTTACTTATACCTATGCTTAAGCTTGGACAAGAAAGAAGTTGATTATAAGAAAGCTGACTAAAAGCACCCAGAGAAATTAAAAGGACACACATTAGAAGCATTCATTCTGCAAATGAACCCCATTTTGAACTGTAATGAATTCTATTTTTGCTATAGTGTTGTGTGCAAGCTTGATTTGTAATGCTTTATGTACATGTAATGGTAGGTTAAAGTTACATGTTTATTAAAAGAAAAGCTATAGGGCTTAACCAATATATGATCATCCTAGATAAAAGCTGATTCATTCTGGCCCAAGGGCAGAATCACTGGAATAAATCCTACTAAGCGCTAAAATCAGAAAGAATAAAAGCTGCAAATCTGGCATGCAAGAGCTTTAATCTAGAAGCACTATATACATTGTATTATAGTTCAGATTTTAATGTACTCATTGCTTGAGGAAAAACCATCTGCTTTATATTATGCCTGCGGTACAGAGTACATTGATTTCATCACATCTCCATACAGAATAACAATAAATGGACTGTGAACCATTCTTCAAATAACTTCTTTAAGAATATAACAACTGGTGTAATATTTCAAGGTATGAAAACAGGGAGAATGAAATAGAGTAACTAAAATGGCACTGTGAAAGCATGTTTCAGAACTGTGTTGGTCATCTTTCATTTAGGTTGTTTTCCATTTTGACAGTTGGGTATCTTTAGCTGTCACTAAATAAATTGATTCAAGACTTTCACTTTGTTTCTGTTCTAGAGATACTGTATTATACTGAGAAGAGATACTGATCTTCTGCAACATGAAAGCTGCAGGACATGTCCTGTTATTTTTTTTTTTTTTTTCACAAGAAAGTTATTACTTGCAAATTAAGGAAAAGTTTTGCAGAACTTCAGATTTTCAAGAATAGATTAAGGCAGGAAATGTTTGCTAGGCTATACAAATATCTGGGTTTAGAAAAAGCGGATGTCAGGTTGCTTTCTGGAACAGGACTTCCACAGCAAAATAAAAAACCCCAAAAGCACAGTGCTTACAAGTGTTTTGCAAAAGAAGTCAGCTACATGTTTTGGCACAGAAGCAGATCTAACTCCGGAACTTTCAGAAAAGCAGAATAGATGATGGGAATGTTACACAAGCCATGTCATTGTGCAAACCTTTTCTACAGCATAGAGTGACATACATGGTTACCATGGTCACCAGCCAGCACAAAGAATTTTCAAAGGATGAGGTGAGGTGATAGAAGTAAATACAGTCAATAGCAGAGTTCCAGTGCTTTGATGAAGAATGTGTGGTTGCTCCATGCAATGCAATGCCATAGTATTACAGCAGGAACTCATCCGGAAAAAATGATCAGGTCAGATCCTGAAACTGTAGTATTAATCGAAACAGTACTGAGCTGGACATCAGTGACTGCATGATGTGAGGGGCAAGCCCTGAAGTCCTGTTATTCCACCACTGTATGATCTGGATTCCTGTGCTTTGAAGGATAAATTATCATTGATTAAGCCGGTAATTAGAAAATCTCTCCTAGTCATCAGAGAAAATTCAGTGTTACTTGATAACTTTGTGTGTGGGATGAAACAACCAGACTGCTTTAACACTGGAGGGCTAGAGCTGGTGATCTAGAAGTCTTCCTCAACTGGTACTGGAGAGCCATTCTGCTTACAGTAGACCAGACTCCAATAATCAAATCACTCTCCAGACTTCACTGACTGTAGGCTGAGATCTTCACTGACAATAACAATTGAAGTACTGACACCAAGCTCACATGTAGGTTCTAAAATTAAGTATCTTCACCCAGTGCTGACTCTCCACTTTTCACTCTGCTTTTGTTTCTGTTACCCTTTTTTGAATCAAGTCAGGACAGCATGAAGATATGACCATGCAGACTAGCTGGCACGGATTATTCTGATTCATCCATGAATCTGTAAATCAAAGAAGTTTCATACACTCAGTAAACCGGTCTCAGATGCTAAGGTCTGCATACAGGGAATATGATTTTTTTTTTTTTTTTAACCTAGATTTAATTAAAATAGAAGGCCTCCTATTTAAGTGGGAACTAGAGAGTAGTTACATTTTATCACTGGAGTAATCTTCAGTGCTTTGGGTCAGCCCCATTATATGAGTCAGTTCACAAGAGAGCAACCAGGCCTGCAGGTTCCTCATTTCCATTGCGGTTTATTTGTAATTCTGGGTGGAGGTGAATGGCTGACTTTGGAATGAAATCCGCTTCTGCAAAGGCAGTACAAGAAAAACAAGTAACCATGTCAGCCCACTCATTCTCTCTGCTAAGACCAGAAAGATCCATCTTTAGCAGCTGTGTGGGGTTGCACAGTGCTTGTGCATTTTGAGGTCAGTAATACTTGTCCCTTACCCTGGCTGATTTCATGAGGTGGCAATGACAACATCTGCTAATGCAGTCTTGAAAAACAGAAATTACAGAAATAAACAGTTCTGACTTCCACAATGATATGTCAGAGATGGTCTATGCCAACTTCTTAGCAAGAGAAAAAAGAGGATGGGGATAGGCAGTAGTAAGGGGTGACACCAGCTCACTCAAACACAGATAGTGATGTTTTCTCCCCATTTTTTGCACTCCTTTCTCATCACTCACTTCTACGCAAAATATGCTCTTGAAGTACCTTTGCCCCAGCCTTGCTGTGTATATCTTCATGACTACCATCTCAGATGCTTAGCAGTTCAATTTCTATCTGGTTTTGGAAGCCCTACTGCCATCCTGTGTGCCTGAGATTACACGTTCTAGCCCACAACTGTCTGTTGATGCTGCCCAGCAGTTACTCTGCCTGAGCCTGACTTTGTCAAAGAGAAGGACCAGAGTACTTCTGTGAGTACATCCAATGAGCTACATCTCTTTGAATCTGTTTTGACATATTTGTGAAGACAGAAAAAGCAGAAACTGTCTAGCAAAAAATAAAATACAGGTGGCAGTCTACATTTACTATTTTACATTTTATTTTTCAGCCTGGGACTGAAAATGAGGTTGATGCAGGAGATCATAGAATCATAGAATATCTCAAGTTGAAAGGGACCCATAAGGATCATATTACACCCTAAACCTTAATTTTTCCATTTTATGGACAGTGCACACTTCTTCCACTGCAGTAAGCAGAGGAAGTGACCTTACATTTCTAGTTCCCTTTTTGGCACCTAAAGACTATGAAACTAAATTAAATTATGCTAGCCTGATGTGACATTGTATATATTTTTTTGTATATATATATTTGTATATATTCTTTTCTTCCTCAATGCAAGTCAGCGGCTCTCAGCAGAATCCAGATATATTAATACGTCATTATAAACACAGATTCAAGTAGAAGAGGGGGCTTTTACAGAACAAATCAAAGCAATGGGAAAGTCTGCTAAGCGAGTCAAGGGGATGAAAGCAAAATATTGTGCTATCATTACACTAAACACAAGGAAAGAGTCTGAAGACCTGACCCTACCTAGTATTTGTCAAGACCCAGATGTCAGAATATATCTGCAATGTTGAGAGTCTAGTACATGTTGTCAGTGGATACAAGACTTCAAAGGACAGTCTTTTGGTGTGTAGGACCCCAAGAAAAATGTGTCATACAAAAAAACCCAAGTAAATAACCCTTCTGACAAAAATCATGTTGGTATTTCACATAAATCAGATTGTGTTAAAAAAAACAATACAGTAAAACCTTAATGAATGCTTCTGCATTTGGCATAAAGCCAAAGAAAAATGCTGTACCACTGCTTTTCAGAGAAAGTGAAGTTATTATTCGCTTCATGGGTGTGGGATAATTATTCTTCATAATATTGCACTTCTTTGAAGCAAAGAACAATTTAAAGCATCAGGTAAATTGCATGTGTTTTAAAAATAAAATACCTCTTTTACTGACAATACACACACTTTGGCCAGGAGGAAATCTATAAAAGGGGGAAATTTATTGGAAGATGTGATAGGAAGGTTTTCTAAAGATTGGGACTCAATACAATACAATACTTTTTTTGTGACACAGCAAAGCTTTAAGAGTCCAGCTGTAAAATGCAGCAAGCTGATTTCAGTGGGAAGTTGGTTCCTGTGAGTAGATGCATGGTATGTATGTTTATACGGACAGATAGAGAGAGAGAGAGAGAGAGAGAGATAGATAGATAGATAGATAGATAGATAGATAGACAGACAGATAGATAGATAGATAGATAGATAGATAGATAGATAGATAGATAGATAGATAGATAAAATTGCCTGACCCCCCTATGAGTCCAGACCCTGGAGAGCTGTAGAGATCCTCAGCTTCATTCACTTCATGAGGGGATGCAGGTTCTCAGTAAACTACGCGGAACCTCTCTGCTCATATTTTAATTTTATTTAGAGTAAAGTCTTCTCTTGGACAGGTAGTCTGAATGGTTTAATCACTTACAACAGCTGATATGTGCAATGTCCCAGGCGAGCCTTTCCACCCAGTTCTCTGATTTTCTGAATCACAGATCACACAGTTTGTAAAACTGTGAAGAACTGTCCACAGAATTTTTGGCATGGTTAGCAAGCTCATCCTTGGCCCATTACCTCATCTGCAAACAGAAAGACTCCTCAGAATGAGAAATCAGAGATAAGAGGGGAGCAGTTATGGCAGAGCTTCTATTGGTGAAGTGGATGCATCATCTATGAAAAATATTCAGCACTGTTCCAGCTAGATGATGCTACCCAGATACATGCAAAGCATATGCTTGAGGGATCACAATCAGCTTTGAAAGTGTTTGCTTCAAAAATCTCTCTTCAGAAATGTTCTTCCTCCCTCACCAGGCTGGAGATCTGGAGGAAGAATAATTAGCATAGAAAACTGAGCTGAGTGCCAGCAGTTCCAGCAGAACTGTGGTGCTGCGCTCACTGTATCTGGCTTTTGTGTCTGATCACTGTAACACCCAGTGGTACTGGCAAACAGCCTGCACCATGTCACTGTAAAATCTTTCTGAATGACTTTCTTAACCCCTGTCACAGAGAGGGGAACAGATTGCCCAGAGAAGCTGCAGCTGCCCCATCCCTGGCAGTGTTCAAGGCAGGTTGGAAGGGGCTCTGAGCAACCTGGTCTAGTGGAAGGTGTTCCTGCCCATGGCAGGGGGTTGGAACTGGATGATCTTTAAGTTCCTTCCAACCCAAACCATTCTGTGATTTCAAGATGCCATTGGCAGCAACAGATGGATAACTCCCAAGGTCTTCTGCTCACAGAACATGTACAAGCAGGGTGCAAATCCACTGAATGTGTTAGAGAACTGATCAGAATGGTTTTACACTGAAGGCCAAACACCAGAGGCCAGACCTGATGTGCTATCACCACCATGCAGTCACATTTGGACAGAAGTACTGCGTTTTCTTTAGTGAGATGAGACTGGCAGGTTTTCGCACATAAAAATGCAAGTTCCTTCCACATCCCAAATGCTTTGGTGGTACAATTAACTTTTTTAAATTTTAAAAAGTTTTATCAGTACAACATTAACCACTTTTGAGGACAAAAGGACTATGACCTGGGGGTGGATTAGGAAGATAAGATGTTAGTAACTTGAGTTTTGCTCTTCTAATTTCCAGGTCTGTGAGATGGTAGGTAAGTCAAACTTTTTGCTATTAACATGTTAAACAAGTCCACATGTTGATATGCCAGAATGTAAAAGGGTCATAATTCTTTATATCTTTTTTCCTCTTAAGCATTCCTCAACAATGTGGGGATGCCCCAATATGGCAGTGATTCATATGCCTGGCATAGGCATCAGTCGGTTCTGGCCTACCAGCTGGTACTGTAAAAAGTTGTGCGGTTGCTTATGTAGATGCTTTGGATAGCCTATAGCTAAGAGGGCATTAGATGCCTGTGTTTAGATCCTGAATGTCTTCCAGTGTGTCATTCATTGATGTGGGTAGGAGATTGAATTTACAAGTTCAGAATTTTAAGATTCATTTTTGTAACCGCTAGCTATGTATATCCCGAGTAATTAAATGGCTGATCTTTATTTTCTACCTTAGTCATGCTCTTGATATTCTGTAAATTCAGATGAAAGCTACATCTAGTATTACATGTGGTAACAGATCCTTCCCCTTTGCAGCAGTGAAGCATTTCAAATAGTCACTCTTCATTCCTCAGAGTTAAGAGTAAAATGGATGATGACATTATCGCTGACTGAGAAAGAAAAGATGCATACCAGTAAGACTGTGTCAGTAGATTGCTAATACAGCAAAGGTTTCAGTTTCTCAGTGAAGGGCAGGGATTGCATTCTTTGAAACTACACAGATGCTAAGGAGAGGCTGAATGGCTGAGGATAAAAAATAGAAGAAAAACCACGAAAGCTGATTTCTCCACCTGTAGAAAAGATAATCTTCCAAAGGTGTTTAGAAAATAAAGTATAAAAATCTTTCTTTTGCCTCAACCTCTTCAAACAGTATATCATCATTTATGAAAAACAGCTAACAGGCTAAGTAGTAGCTGGCCTGAAATGTGGAAAGAACACTGGTTTTGTTCTATGGCCATATTTTCTATCTTCTCTGCTTAGTCTCCAAAAGGCTTGTCGCATAGATCAGAAAACTAAGGTTAAGCAATGCCCTAACTGTCAGTGTTTTCCAAGCTTGATCCGTATTAATTTTAAAAATGCGCATAAGATCTTTTCTCTGTTTTGCATGAATGACAATCATCTCCAGCTTCAGAGGCAGTAACCATTGCTGCTGGGATGGCAGCAAAATTAGGAGACCCAGAGGTGAAATTCAGAGCCAGAGACTCCCAGAACTGTTTCAGGTGGATGCAGTGAGTAGTTATTTTCACAAATACATTCTGTATTTTTCTACATGGATAGGCAGAAGTGATCTCTTTACCAAGGCATGTAGTTTCTAGGTAAGGCAGACCACCTCTAAACTCACCTGTCAGCTTTAAATAAGATAATTTTCCTACTTTGCAGACTCAACTAAATCCACCATGACTGGGCTTCCAGGTGAGGAAGAACTATCAGGGTCCAGAAGCCAGCAGGAATGGAGGGGAAGACAGAAAGACAGTGGGTAAATCTATACCCATCTTTTTGTTTGATTGCTTTTCCCATAGGCCAAAAGTATTCCACAAAACACTGACAGAAATATTTAGAAGCAGCAAATACAGGATTTACATGCAAATTTTGTACAGAATCTCAGATAACTTATGCTGCAATTTGTCAAATTCCATGAGAAAAAAACATTGTGAGCAAAGGGAGATGTATGTTCAGCTGCTATGAGCATCTTGACAGCCGAGAACACCTGCTGTAGGCTATGACACACAGAGGCTGACAGCTAGGGAGGAAACACCTTTCTTTTCCAATTATTCTTGATGGATTTTGAAGTGTTTAGATGAGTCATTTCCAAAGGTTTTGTATGATTTTCAAAAATACATGAAACCAAAAAGAAATCTGGGAGGCAATTATGAGCCCTTTAAAAACACACAGGCAAACATCCACTCTTAGGCTGTGCACACATTTTTGCCATAGAATGAAAGGCCCCAGTCATGGGCTAAGCAGAGTCATGAATTAAAGATGAGAGAAATGCATTAAGCCATATAGATTGTTCCCAGAGTACAAGCTAGCTCAGTCTAGGTCTGAGTGCCCTACACAATGGCACTTCTAAACCCCAAGGGACCATCACTGGATCTCCTATTACTCCCCCAACCTTCTTTAATATTTCGTCTATCTTCCTTTCACAGTTTTATCTAGCAGCTCCCTGCTGCATCCTCTTCTGTCAGAACAGTTCTCCCTTTCCATCTTTATTGTTTGGAAAACACCGACTATTGCCTCTTTCGAAGTGTGAAGAAAACAAAGAATTCTTAGTGATGGAGAACGCGACACTGGACAGGCATTTGACATGAGTCTGCAGCATCATGTTCAGCAAAACCAAAAGAGTACAAATCTGGCATGCATAAGCAGAATAAAGAAGGAGGCAAGAGATTTTTCCCATGTATGTATGCATTTCTCAAATACATGAGTAATTGATTCAACTAATGTCTCTTTGTCTAGCACTGACAAAATGGACTGTATTCAGTTTTAGAAAAAAAAAACAACCAACCCCAAAATACAAAAAACCCCACCAATCCTCAAAAACCCCAAGAAAACAAAACAAAAAAAACCAACCAACCCAAACCATCCTCCCTTTAAAAAAACCCAAACAAAACAAGCCACCCCCCATAAAACAAAACACAACAAAACAAAGCAACCAAAACAAACGAACCTCCAGCTTGCTAAAATGAAAGGATTTTGGAAACACAAGGATAAAAATGGGCTTGTGTTACAAGGGATAGAATTAAGGATTTTATTTAAGTACTTCCTCTCTTTTAAAGAAAATAGTAGCTCATCACCTGCCACTTCTGCTGGATTAGTCTATTTCTTTTAAATTGTCTCTTCATATAAACTATTTTATTGCATGTTATATGGAAATCCCCATCCCTGAATAGATACTGTTCAACCTCAAAATGACTAAGCATAATAGTCAAGAAATTTTTGGTTCTGTGGCTGTCTTGGAGGCAAAAATAACTGCTTAGAAAGACTAGTAGGAAGAAATGAAGAACAGGAAAAGATGCGATGTATGAAGGGGAATCTTTCTCCCAGGTAGAACTTGTACAGACTGATTGCACTCTTGAGTGATTAGGACTTTCCACAGTTGCCCTCACCAGACAAATGAAGCTTTTGTACAACAATAAGGAATCCTGTTCTGTCCCTGAGAGGAGAGAGATGATGTAAGAGGCCTTTGCATCATACTATGATTCACCAGTAATGTTTCTGTTTACTGATGCAGTTGATATTAAAGTAACATCTTTGTTGCTGACATGGACAGTGGGATTGAGTGCACCCTCAGCAAGTTTGCCAATGACACCAAGCTGTCTGGTTCGGTTGATACCCTGGAGGGAAGGAATGCCATCCAGAGGGACCTTGACACACTTGTGAGGTGGGCTGATGCCAACCTCATGAAGTTTAACCATGGCAAGTGCAAGGTCCTGCACCTGGGTCGGAGCAATCCCAGGCACAGCTACAGGTTGGGCAGAGAAGAGATTCAGAGCAGCCCTGCGGAGAAGGACTTGGAGGGGTTGGTCGATGAGAGAATGAACATGAGCTGGCTTCAGTGTGTGCTTGCAGCCCAGAAAGCCAACTGTATCCTGGGCTGCATCAAAAGGAGCGTGACCAGCAGGTCGAAGGAGGTGATCCTGCCCCTCTACTCTGCTCTGTGAGACCTCACTTGGAGTATTGTGTGCAGCTCTGGTGTCCTCAACATAAAAACGACATGGAACTGTTGGAACAAGTCCAGAGAAGGGCCACAAGGATGATCAGGGGACTGGAGCACCTCCGGTATGAAGATAGGCTGAGAAAGTTGGGGCTGTTCAGCCTGGAGAAGAGAAGGCTGCATGGAGACCTCATAGCAGCCTTCCAGTATCTGAAGGGGGCCTATAAGGATGCTGGGGAGGGACTCTTCATTAGGGACTGTAGTGACAGGACAAGGGGTAACGGGTTAAAACTTAAACAGGGGAAGTTTAGATTGGATATAAGGAAGAAGTTCTTTACTGTAAGGGTGGTGAGGCACTGGAACGGGTTGCCCAAGGAAGTTGTGAATGCTCCAGCCCTGGCAGTGTTCAAGGCCAGGCTGGACAGAGCCTTGGGTGACATGGTTTAGTCTGAGGTGTCCCTGCCCATGGGAGGGGGGCTGGAACTAGATGATCTTAAGGTCCTTTCCAACCCTAACTATTCTCTGATTCTATGATAATCAAGTGATGTACTTCTACTAAAGGCTTTGCTGTGAAATAGTAATGTTGAATGTTCCTGACTGATAAGCAGAGATTAAACAGTCTGATCACAAGCTATAGAAAGCCATAGGTCATGGCTTGTTTATGCAGCTCTCCAGGAAACACTCCAGCAGAACGATGACAAGACTTTACATGAGCAGGGTAATGAGCACAATATAGCTGCAATTCATAACACTTCGCTATTTTTAGTTTCCAGTGTGTCTAAAAAGCAGGCTTTGAGACACGGAGAATCAAAAAAAATCTGAACAGGATGCAATTTATCCTGCAAGGCCAAAAATGTTAGCCTAAAGATCTCTTTAATGTGATCTTAATGGCACTGTACTGATATTCATCTGATATGAATGATTTTATTTAGGCAGACTAACAAAAAAAATCTTAAAAGCCACAGAGCCTGCACTGTGGTTACAAATAAGCATGATCTCAAAAGCAGATAAGAGGCTGATTTGCTCCCAAATGCGCAGGATCTCAAAATACATTCATGGTGGGTGATACTTTTTTTAATCTCCAGCCAAGAGTTACTATTTTTCCTTCTTCTGCTACTAGGCAAAATGCGCCTGGACATTTACAGTGTGTCATAAATTAAAAAACACCAAAGGGACCTTTTCTCTTTATTATAGCAATCTACCATAAAACCAGAGTCTGATTTTATGTTGTAAATAAAAAGACATATCCGGTTTCTAATTCTAGCAAGCTGAGCAGCTAGCTGTTAATGTGGCTCTGAAAAAACATTTCATGCATGATTTAAGAAGCTGAGTGCAGAAAATTGTATCTGAAATTATACTACTAAAAATATGGTATGGTAAATGAAAGGTTAAATACCGGCTCTTGACGGATGGAAGGAGGCCCTTCATCATTTGTTGCATGCTATTTTTAAAGTAGTGTTTCTCAAATTTCGGGTTAAAACTAGGGAGTTATAAGAGGCTTCAAAGAGGTAATGGTTGGCAGAAGTCTGTAGAAGTTCTATTCCTCTAACATGGGGAGTGAGAAGGGAACATGAGTGGGCTGTAGCACCTGGCTGGGTATGTTTCTCTTAGCCAGGGAATTGCTACCTACCTCTACATGACTCAGAAGTGACTGGCAATGAGAAAAGCCTTGAGTCTGGCACTGGGGCCGAGCCCCATGTTCCCAGCACATGGGGCAGAGAAGGAATAGTGATGATGCAGAAGAGACCCAAGAGAGGCATTCTACCTTTCAATTTTACTGTAAGACTGATAGCTAAGACCTAAAACCCACCCAAATCTACCTCTTCACTAATGGTGAATAAAGGTCTATTATGCAAAAATTGCCCTGTGTGCTGCAAAGTAGGAAAACCTGTTTAAGTGAACACATAAATATGTATGTTAGATGTCTGCGCTATTTTCAGTGTAACCTGCTCTGAGCTGCTGTAGCAGGAACTGCTCACCAATGTGCCATGGTAAAGAAACTGGCTGGTAGAGCAAGGCATGGAGAGCAGCCAGAAGTTGCAAAGAACAGTAGCAAAGGAGTGTGACAAAGCTACAAAAAGCACATAACAGAAGCAGCTTAGCAGCTATTCAAATTGGGTCATGTTACTCAACAGGTTTTATCAATTGAGGGCTGCTACTTACGTGATACTGCAAAGGGGACAAGAGTTGACCCAACAGTTGCCACATCAGAGGAAAACAGACTCTAAAATAGTCTGGTATTTGCTTTAGGCATTAGGTGTTATAAACCACCCTGTTTACCCAACTTGTTGGAATTTTCTCCTCCTGCCCCCCATCCCACCTTGAATAACAACTGTTAAGTGATCTGTGTTTGCAAGCAGGGAAGTCAGCTCATTTTGAGGATCAAGTGATTCAGATCAGTTATTCCAAGTTCCTGGGTGGGAGCTCAACTGGTGTGTTTGTTGTGATGCTCTACATTTGAATGCAGTCCTTCCTGCTGCCAATCAAGTCCTGGCAGAAGGGTTATACTGGACCCATGAGGCTATTGCATAAAAGGGAGTTGCCAGTTTCTCCACAGCTGGCTCTGACAAACCTGGTATAGGAGCTTAGCTGGCCCTGAGCTCTGCGGTGTGAGCAGTACTTAGCAATATGGATCTCCCTGCAGTGCCTATAAAGGAATTAAGAGCCTTGGCAGCAATTCTCACCCATATTTGTCCTTTGCACGCCCTGTTAGTAACTTGAACTACTGTGCAGTACTGCGGCAGAACCGTGGATACCTTGTTCCCTAAAGATATGGGCGACTGCCCTGGCCATGAAGCAAACATTCTTGCCACACAGACTCCCATAGGCTATTTAAATTCCTTGTCTGCCTTTGCCATCTGGTAGCTACCTGTCAAAGTGATTTGAAGAGACTTCTGTATTGTACTTCGACCCCTTCTGCAGATGCTGCACCACTGTCTTCATTAAGAAGCAGCAGAGGCTATAAACAACACTGATAGCATCTAAATGACAAGCTTAACTTGGTCTTATGCTGTGAATGTCTATTGGAGTGGGCTCCATGCAAGGTTTATATGTCTCCTGGAAGCAGGCAGGCAAGCATGTCCATTAGTATACAAGTAGCCTAATTCTAAGAATAAATAAAAGTATGAAAAATGTTTGTGGTGCATCCACTCATGTGCGACTCAGCATGTCTCACTCTTCTCCAAATTTTATCACTAGAGAGCAACTGGCACACTGACTTCAAATCACCAAATTTCTAGAAGTGTTGAAGTCACAACTTAAGAATCAGAAAATCAATTTCATCCGCAGAAAGAAACATTTTAAATGCTAGTTTCAGATGTCTGCAAAACGAGTGAATGGAATAAACTTGATTAATGTTTTCACACACCTATATTTGAGGGAAAAAACCGAGAGTTTGAAAGCATGTTAATGAGGTTTATCTACATTCTTTTAACTGATCATTTCCATATTTCTGATGCTTTTGTTGTTGTTTTTTTTTTGTCTTACCTAGCAATACAAAAATTGAAGCATTAAAAAGTTCACAAGATGTCTCTTTGCCTGAGAATTTCCTTTATTTTATCAAGAACTACTGAGGGACTGAAAGTAGGCTTGAGCCATAAAGCTAAGTACATAAAAAGTTTATGCAGAGATTATAAATCTAGTCCTGAAGTTTAACACAGATCTTTTTTTATGTTGAATGAGGTGTCACAGGCTCTTATTAGCCTTTCAAGGTTTGATGATATGCCAGCATAATTAAAACATTCTTTAGCACATGACCTTGTGCCTTCATGATCACAGGCTGCTCTGTGCGTGTTCATGTACGTTACACAGCAATGCTACCACCACCCACCAAGGACTCGCAAACAGTATACCATTTTGTCCAATAATTTTAGGGACTTCTGCAAGCAAAGGACTATTTTTTATAGTTATTGGCACTACTGTAAAGGCCTGACCAGCTCTTAGCATTGTATTTGAAGCTCTACTAGTAGAAAGTCATTCTTTTCTCTACAGTTCCACTTGGAAGAACAATTTGCAGAGTCTGTAGAAACAATTTGCAGAGTTGATGCCAACTTGGAAAAGACATTCTTTGAAAACCATATATGGCGGCATGAACAGCTAAAATCAAAGGGAATAACCTCTCTGATAAGACCATCAATAGCTACAGAGATCCATCTACTACAGCTGCAAACATACAGTTGTATGAAGATCAGGCTGTTTTTTTTTTTTTTGTTGCTGGTTTTGGTTTTGGGCTTTTACATTTAAACCACCACCTACATTCACGACGCTTCTGCCCTAAAGAGAATGAAAAAGATGCTGGTGAAGAGCAGAACAAGTGCCCTAATTAGTGGGCCACAGACTGCCCTGAGCACCCAGCACCTCCTACTGAGGAATCCAATTGTTCTAAGCACATGGTCTAGCTCCTAGACTAAAGGATAAAGACTTTGCACTCTTTCTTCAGTTATTCATGACTGTTTGTTCAAAGTGGAATAACCAAAGAGAGTGTGATTCATTTCAGGATATCCTATGAACAACCACTTTGGAGACCTGGGTTTCATTCACATCCTAACTCCAAACAAGGTACAGGATGGTGCTAATTTGTGTGTTTTGCTTGCCCATTAGTTCATTTTGACAGAAGACTTTGCTTTCTGTTGGACAAGACTTTTTCAGTATGTTCTGCAATCACTTGCTGGTTTGGGGCCCACAGAGATGCAGGAAACACCTGCTATCCAACTTCTTGAGGGCTTGCTAGGCAAGTAGCTCACTGTTGCTAGGATCTGAGTAGTTACTTCACTGATTAGTGCCACAAAGTGAATTCAGTATTTTCATTAGCAAAGAGCCAAGTTTCTCTGGCTCATACCACATACCAACAGACACCCATTATTCCACATTGAGGGAAGTCTTCATGTCTGTAGTCAGTAAAAAGGGAAAAATCTGATTAAAAAAAATATTACTTTTTTTTCCTTGATCTGAAATACAGGAGAAATTGTTACATTTATTTTTATTATTATTATGCAGTATGAAGGATTCCAATTAGTCCCAACATCCCTCAAGCTTCCTCTTACAGGTTTTTTTTAATTATGAAACTTCTCAAACTTATTTGCATGGAATTTAGATATGCACTTATGATCACACACAAACTTCAAAACAATGTAAAGAAGAAGATCTGTTGAAGTTATTAATTTCTGAATATTGCATATACATTCATTTGTAGCCAGGCTAGAGTCAAGTGAAGATGAAAGCCTGATGGCTTCACCATGAATTATAAGAACCACAGTAATTTTCATGTTAAGGAACCTCTCCCTTTCTCAAAGACTGGCTACTTTGGAAACTAAATTGTACTTAGCTTCGTTTAATACTAATAACATTGCCTGCTGAACCTTGACTAGAAAGGGTAGGTTATAAAAAAGAAATCCCAGTGTCCCAAAGACTGATCACGTCTTGGATTTCACACTGTTGGTTGAACCTTTGAAAATTTTGCACTTCACTGCTGGTGCCTTACTACTATGGTCCTTCTTTACCTGTCAGGAAGATCGACTTCAAGAGATAAAAGGATTTATAAAATGTAGGTTTAGCACAAAAATCAGTGCATCAGAACTTGTTTGAGCGGAAGAATAGACGTTTTTCTGGAGAGCTGGCTCTGATTCCCTGGTAAGCAATCAAAGTGATTATTGCTCACTGGAGGTAACAAATGTAAAGGAAAAAAGTGAACAGTGACCTGTGCTGGAAACTCATTAAATGTTCACATTACACAGAGTATGCAATGGGTGGAATTTCATTATTAGTTTTAGATTTTAATTTTTTTCATTATTAATTTTAGTATTAGTTAACTTGTATTATGGATGTCTAAAGCTTCAACTTACTCAATGGAAAAAAATAAAAATATTAAAAGTGGAATCAAGCTATTATTCTAGATAGTAATTTTAACCTAAATTAGTAAAACAGTTCTCAGGTGAACAAAATCACCTGAGACTAAAACAGCTTCAGTTTAAAGTATGTGAGTAGGAATATTGTTCCTCACTAGGAAAATCCATTTCCTAAAAAGCCATTTGGGCAAATCTCCCTCTGAAATGTGAATGACTTCCACCACTGAACTGCCTGAGCTTATGATGCTGTTGACTACTGCAGGTTAGGTACCGCCATGGTTGTTCACTTTCATGTGGAATTAGAAACAGAATTCCATAAATCATGAAGAAAATGGCTTAGTCCAGAAGAAAATTTCTCCCTCCTTCAGACAAAACGGGACAGTGAGGGAACAGTTACACTTCTGGGAACAGATTGTGTGGCTTGAAGGTATCCTTTTAACAAATGCAAAACTTACAAAAAAAGGATAGGCTATGTTGCTTATATTACTGCCTGATTATTTCCAGATGTTACTTAACAGATTGGCAGCATTGTCGAACTACTCTTCTATCTCAGCTTATCTTTTTGCACTATGCAAGAAGAATAAACAAGAAGACCTAGTACAGGCTCTGGCTAAGACACGTGTCTGAATACATTACAAGGTAACAGCATGGTTGAATACAATTAAATTCTTGTCTATCATGTTGCTAAACCAAAGAACTACTGTAAGGTTGGTAAACTGCATAGGCAATTACAGTGAAACATTTGATACAGCACTACAACTGATTTTAAAAGATTATCATGCGAAGCCAATATAGCACCCAGGAAACAGTAGTAACAATAATTAGAAATAAACTAAAATAATGTTTTCTTAAGTTAAAAATACCATTTATGAAGTAGCAATAAACAATTAATAGGTTACGAACAGCCAGCTACAAACCTGCCCAGCTACAAATCTCAAAAGGGAAAATACTTCTTTTTAGCAGCATATATGCAGAAATCTATTCCTGCCTCAGTACTTTTCAACTGTGTCATTAAGCAATGAATATAGAAGCCTTCCAACTGCTAACTGTGGCTTACTATTTACAAAGTTTATTTATAAACTCATTTTCATGCAAGTATAAAATACTAATTCCATGGACAAATACACACTTGTTCATCACTCTAAATTATATACATTGTATTTGCATCTAATATTCAGAGAAGTGCAAAGTCCACAGTGATGTAAATAACAATAGTTTTGTAAACTATCAGACGACAAGCTCTTAAGAGATACCAGTAACTGTATGATAACATACTTTTTTGTATACTGCTGAAATCAAACATCTTTGCAGTAAAAGAACATACATTTCAGCTACATTCAAGTGATTATTTTATTACCATATATTATGCATTACAAACTTTAGTGGAGATGAGCAAGAGCACTACAAAACCATTTAATGCAAGAGGTGTACTGCATGGTATGTGCAGGCATAGCAAAGGAGAGACAAGAACTGGAAAGAAAAACAAGCTAAGGAAACTTGTACAAAAATGGACAGTAATACTGACTAACACTGGGTTATAATCTTACTTGTAACAGACCTGAAAGGCTAACAGAGATCCAATTCAGAAACACCTGTGCACTGTAGGTACAGTTTGGTGCAGATCAAGAGTGCACTAATACAGTCAACGCTGTACGCATAAGATAATGCACAAAATACGCTGATATGCATATAAACAACTAATTTGTTTACAGTAAGTAGGGCAGCACAGTTGCAGCACTGCACCCTTGGCACTTAGTGATAGGACAACAGGTATTTGGTTTAACTAAATTCATAAACAGGATACATACTGGTTTGTAAGATGTAAAACACATTATCCCTTTTAACCTTCTGGTTTTACAGTATTTTCCTAATTTTCAAGTTCAAACACAAACACACTACACTAACTAGATATGGAAGACGTTTCAGATTTGGCGTAAAAAAAGACCTCCAATTAAAAACAAAGGACAGAAACTCAAATTAATTCAAATTACATTATTTAGATCCGTTACTGATGTCTTGTGCTGAAAAAAGAATCCGAAACGTTAAACAAACAAAAAAAAAAGCAACCTTGTAATACAACCCACAATGTCTTTATGGGCTTTTCCTGAACAGTAATTGCTTCCTTAATGTCCCTTTCATATATGGTAATTTCACTTAAAAGAACTGCTGAAGTTATTCATCTGAAAAGCTATAACTGAATTAGAGGTTTGGCCTAGCATATGGTATCACACAGAATGGAAGAGAATATGCTTTTCTTTAAAGCAAGTATGTTTCAGCTACAAAAGGATTCCAATTTTAAGTGATTGTCCTTTATTTAAACTATATTAACAACTATCAGGAGGGAGCCAATTAGGGTTGGTTGTTTTTTTTTCCCGTTTTAAACTGGCTAAATTGCCATTTTATATTATATATAACAAATGTAATAAAACATATAATGATGTAACACTTTAAAATTAACTGCTTTAAAATATTTTACAAAGACGTTTTATTATATATGACCTATACAACACACAAGAGTATGAAATATTTTGAACATATACACATTTCTGTATTTTTCATGTAATTATTATTTTGCACCAAACATTGGTGTCTGTAATTCTAACAATCCTTTCAGATAAAAACTCAATGTTTTTGTAGATATGGGTTTACTTCCTGAAAAATAAAGCCTATTACAAGGAGAATTTCTCTAATGACTTTTTTTCTTTTCCCAATTTCATATTTTGCACAAAGCTTTTCAAATGGATCAATATACATAAAAAGACTAACCTCTCTGTAATTTGCAGTGCAATTTGCTAGGGATAAAGTTGAAACCAAACCTGACCCTCTCCCCACTACCAACATTGAAAACTGCAGTCAAAGTAAATGTCAATACCAATCGCTATTGAGACTCCTTTCCCCCTTATTTAAAATGCAAACCTTTTCAATATCCATTTTAATGAAAATATTTGCATAGAGCAGCCTTGTATTATTTCTAAAGAACATTATGAGCATTTTAACACAAGATAAGGCACATGTTTTTCAGCATTAATAATCTAAAACTAATCCTGAGGATCTGCTCCTCCCCCTCAGCAAAGTTTGCTTTTTTAATATACCCTGTATTACCTGAAGAAAGCAGAAAAGCAGTATAGAATAAACTCTTTACCTGAACTAAATTCAGAACAGTAATGACTCTTGATAATAGCATAACAAGTCCACAGATAAAGAATTTAGTCATTATCTCAGCAAATTCTCTTTAGGGGAAAAAGAGAAAAAAAAAGATAAAGCCAGTAGCACTGTAAATGTCAGACAAAAGTTCACATAATATGGATAACACATAACAGTGAGTTTTACTAAAATAAGCTCCCATCAGAAACAAGGTAGCTAAACTGTGAGGCACTTAAGGTTGACAAGAAAAGGAGGAATGCAAGGGGCTCTGTTTCATAGAAAACCTGAAGTTGCATATCATATTCTTGTATTAAGCCTTCTATTAAAGTGCTAGAAATTGAGAGTTAAAACAAAAGGATTTAAATATAAAAGAAGTGATTAAAGAGCTTAGTATGCATTAAAATTAAGTGCTTTTGATTCTCATTAATTCAGAGCTTTTTAATAGTTTTTAAAAAATAAAGTCTGGAAATAATCCATGTGTGAAATCATCTTTCTTGTGCCATTGATGCTATTTGTAAAGTGCCCAATTATTTTCTAAACAACAAAACCATTTGCCTTATCTTATGTTGTATAGCATGACATAGTCTGTAACACATACGTAATCCATACTGCAATGATACAGTCAATCTGATGGAAAACAGCACATGCGTACTTTTAATTAGAAGTTTTAATTCCTCCCGTCACTCTAAAAAGCCAGGTCTTGGATTACATATCCACCAGTAAATAGTGCAACCAACCTCGTATTCTCAAATGTAATTTAGCTGTTAAAGCCCGATGCTCAAAGAGATTTATCAAGCCTTTCCTCAGAGCAGCCTGACGCCCAGACAAAATCACAGATGGAGCTCTAGAACTGAATCACATAAATCCACTAGATGCCAAATCTGAGAAGGGTCTGGGTTCTGTTGGATGATGAAGAGGCTGAAGATGTGTGGCAGTCTGTGTGTTACTGATCACATCTAACTGAGAGGGATATGCTTCATTTACATTTCCTCCATTGAAACCGTTCTGGAACTGGTGGGAAAAGAGAGAATATAAGTGGTTAGAATGGGAAACCAATTTATTTTAGTTTTTTATAAATCCTCCCAAAGACACGGATTCAATGAAATAATCTTAAAATACAATGGATAGCTTTTAAACTCTTTTTTTTTTTTTAAATGATGAATTAGGAGAAGTTAATTTGCATTAAAGTAGGGTCTGAATCCCATGTTGCAGTCAATGAGAGTCCTTTGTCTGGCTAAGTAAAGAAACATTGCTATCATCATTTAAAGTGTTGTAGAAAGCACAGTCCGAGCACTCCTAATTTCCACATCCAGCTGTTATATTTTAAAAGCAACCTACTTACATATTTTCATGTCTGCAATGGGATCCAGACTTTACAGCTCTTCCAGGAATGTGCATGCAGTTCTATGGGTAAGCTGAAATGTACTGCATCCAATCTACAGGCTGAGCTATTACAGGGTGGGCTTTTCTGATAAACGGTCTACGTATTGACAAGTAAGAGCAATGACTGGCTTTCATCAGCCTTGACATAATTGTTCACAGGATTATTTTAATGATCTGATGTAATGTTTCCTGTCATGCTATGGAAAAGTCACTTTATCTACAAAATACTCTAGTCAGTCATGCAAAGAAAATACAGCAAAGTATTTTAAGCATTTCCAACACCTCTTCAGGAGTAGCTTAGACCCTAGGTATTCATTCATTCAAGGCCTGGCCTTAAAAATATATATTATAGAATCATTCATTCATCTATCAATATATGCTGGGTATTGGAAACTTCTTTTTTTACCTTCTACACAAACATTAAATTTAGTGTGACCAGTTCTTCTAGGTTTTTAACAACAAGACTATAGCCATATGAATTATGTTTTTAATCAAAGTTGCCATACTTTTAAAGATGGCTACAATAACATAAGCTAGGATTACTTCTGACAGAAGCAGATTATTCCAATATACTTCATTAATAAGATGAGCATGCTCATTAAAATTTCTAAGAGTTCTCAACACAGAATCCAGTACTTAGCAATGTTTCTCCTGATTAATACAGGAATGCTGACCTTAAACAAGTTATAACATTATATAAGGCCATTCTGCCCTTCACCACTGAAAGTGTTTTTAGACTACATTGGCTATGATCCTAACATAATAACAAGGTAGGCAGAAGGTCAAGGCAGATGACTACAACAGACCCTTCTGGCTTTCTAATCCTCTAGTCTTTTCACATTGAAATTGATGAGAGTAAGGCGGCTGAGAAAAGGATAGCGATTGTGGCTTGCATAACAACGTCTGCCCTCTCTCCAGACTCCAACTGCTGATAGAGATGTCATTGTGCTAAATCCAGCCACAAAGACTGCCCTACTTTGGTTTGACTGTGCGAACACAGGCTCAGACAGTAGTATCCTATCTGCTTAGTCACATCCTAACTTGAGTTACCGATTAGCAAAAAAATCAAACCTTAAGTTTATTATCGTAAGTAGTGATACATCCTCCCTATTTACAACAAACAAATGTATATTATTTGCCACCGATTTACAAGATTACTTCAAGTGCAGCAGCAATACTTCAGACTTACTAGTTCCCATTGGTTCACATATTTGAAAGTTCTTAACTCTGATACAAGACTAAATACAATCTCTGTAATATAAGCATATACAAATATAGGGTTATCTTTCTCTGGACCAATGACATTTCTAGATAAAAACTGTTTCTACATTAAAACACTTCTCAACATATTTGGTTTATATAAAGCCTTACTTTGCCATCAATCTACAAAAATGTTAATTTGCAGACAGGACTGGAGGTGGAAACTGAGTAGTCTGATACAAGAGGTGTTGGGTTTTTGCATGTGAACAGTATACAGCAGTGTAGGCTGCTAAAGTCCATGCTATTTGGTTTAGGAACAAGCAGTGTCTTCCTGCCCGAAACCATCCCCAGTTGGCATACATAATTTTTGGACACATAAACACTTGGAGAGAGGTATTGGTTAGCTACGATCACTCTTTTACAAAAGGGGTTGGGGGAATAATCCTTCCTTGTCTCATCAAGACACATGCTCCTTTTTTAAGCTCATTTGGACAAATGTTCAGCAGTTCTCCTCAGAGGTAAACAGGAGCTAATGTGCATCAGTTCTGCACTAGCATTCTGCTTATGAATGCTATCCAGATTCATGCAGCATAGGTATACCATAGCAAGAGGGGCTGAATTTGCCTCTGAACAACTTAGAGATAACATTCCACAAAGCAGCCTTTGCTCATTTTTTTTTTTAATGACAAACAAGCTAAACACAGTATTAGTACTGAAGCACAGTATTGTAGTAAATAGGAAGTAACAGACATATTCATTTCCTGCATTCAGAGGTGCTTAGTCATTAGTAAAATTTATGCAGACAAGTGAGAAGAAAAAGCAAGACAGTTAAGAAAAAGAATAATGCAACATAACAACAAAATAATCTACAAAATAAATTTAATTGAAACCAACCATCAAAAAGAAAGAAGCGGAACTGCTTTTTCACTGGCTGTTCAAAACTTGTGCATCGCACCAGTATAGCGCTTGTGAACAGAACAATTCTATACTATTTTACAGATGAACTTGGATGACCCAAGGAACCGCTTTGCAGCAACCAAACACGGAAGGGCTAGTAATGTCGACCAGGCAACACCGGCTTGGCAACATACAGCCAGGCACTGAGCAAACTTGTCCACTGCAGCTTGCCAATAGCTTCATGCTCTTCAGCTCTTGGGTACCCAGGCAGCAGCTGATCATCTCGCTGAACTATCCTATATTTTAGCTAGATTTCTACAATTCTGCAATCATGTTATTTTCCACTACTGAAGCAGTTTTAGAAAAGGGTATGTTTCGTACTTGTATTAAGCATATCAAAAAAATGGGTATGTTCTACTTGCATTCCTCACCTCTGTCTTCTGTAGGTTAAATGGCAATTAATACTTTAATTCCGTAAATGCTTAAGCATGTGCATAAGCATTTGTAGGATCAGTACTTTAGAACCTCAACTCCCTGAGGTAAAAAAAAAAAAAATACAATAACTATAGCCTTGTACTTGAGCATTAACTGAAAGAAATGGTAAAATTTAAATTACTTCAAAGGTTGTTCAGGAACTGCCTTAGTAATTGATTTTTATTTTATTTAATTTCTAAGTTAATTTTACCTATGAAGAACTGTGCTTAATGCTGTAGTCTATGCTACAGCCAGGTGCTGCTTCTACAGCTTTTACTGTGCATTCTCCTCAGCATAGAGTGAAAAAGGTCTAACTTACCTACTTGAATATAATTTTTTTCCTCCTATTTTGTCCGCAGCAGATAATTTAGCAGCCTGGGGAACAAGCCGACTTTCACTTATTGTGTGTAGAAATGCAATAGTGCATAATATTTCATGTTATTTATGTGACATTACAATCTGGTATTTTAAGTAATCCTAAAAGCACTGAAGAATCTGAGAAGCTAGAGAACATTAGGGTTTTTTTAAAAAGTTATCTTTCTGGATCTTTACAACATATTTCATGAAAACAAATGTGCCAGACAGTACTTCTGACACCATGACACTCCTCTCAAAAAAGATATATAAGCAAATCCTAAACTTTCAACTCATCTGCTTTTCCTTTGCTCCTATGGGAAAATTACTGGTAGGTACAACAGACTAGTTTGCTCACTCTTGTTTTAATACTGCAAAGAGAGCTACAGAGCTATGGATACCTGTACATAACAAACTGACCAAATACAACTCTCTTCAATCTAAAGAACAAATAAAGAAAGGACATTCCCCACACTGCTAACCCATCAAAATCAGTGACACACAACTATAGGAAACGGCGTCCTGGTAGCCACCCACAACTATAAAACCAATGCAAGCACTGGAGCAATGCTGCTCACCTTACCTTATTCAACAATGTTTGTTGACATGTCATCATAGGATCATATTGCATTTGATCCACGCAGCTGGGCTGTGCTTCTTGCGTGCACTGGTACATAGAAACAGCGCCTGCGTAGCATGTTTGAGGAGTTAGTGTAACAGATTCAGAGTTCATCCCGCATTCATGATTTTCGGGAACTTGGTGCAAGCAACTGAGAAAATCCTCCAAGTTGGAAGAAGCAGAATAGGTCGATCCGTCAAAACCTGCTAAAGGGAAATCCATTTGAGAAAAATTAGAAAGCTGTGGCATCATTGCTGTGGGTTGCTTGTAAGGGATAAACTCTTGCCTACACGCATACGGGGAAGTGTTTACTTCTGATTTGTAAGAGAACTCAGATGTAGTTGTATGCATGCCAGGGAATTCGTATTGCTGGGGCTGCTGCTGCGAGCAGCTATGAGACATGCTAGTGCCAGAGCTCCAATTTGTGAACATCCCATTGACTTGCATATGTTTCATCTTTTGACAGAGTTGTTGCTGCTGCTGCTGCTGCTGTTGCTGCTCCATGAGCTGTTTCTGGTGCTGATGAAATTGATGTGGATCTAACCCTGGCTGTACCAAGCAACCTTCATTCTGGACCAACGACTGCTGCTGGTTACAGCCTGAGTATAAGAAGTCAGACTTATTTAAGGAATCCTGAACATAAGTCAGGATTTCATCAGTTATGTTAATATCCCCAATATCATCCACATCAGATATTTCTGTTTTAAAAAACTCCTCATCCTGCTGAATACACTTTAGATCTTCGAAGTCGATACCCAGATTTTTCATGATGTTGTACAAATCACTGGTTTTGTTATCCTGAAAGAGTGCTGCACTGTCTTCAGGGAGAGGCACAGTACTGTCCTGGGAACACTCCATTATCTCCCGCTTGAGAATATTGTCATTTCCAGCAGGTAGAAGATTATCTATCCAGCTGCTGCTAACACCACTACTCAGTTCATCTCTGCTGTCTGCAAAGAAGTTCTGCTCAATGGAAAGTTTATGTGATGCTGGAGGGCAGAGATACACAGATTCATCTTGCCTTAACATGGCACCTAGCAGTGAGTTTGGATCCACAGAATCATTTTGTAGCGTTGCTTTGGCTCCTTTCCCTGTTGTGCTTTTATTCTTCGGCTGAGAAGGATCCGTAAGGCTCAACATAGGAAAAGATACCTCATATAACACAGCCTCACCAGTGGCAAACATGAAGGGCAATTTCATGTTACGCTTCCGTAGATGCTCTGCCCCTTCTTCATCTCTGAAAATAAATCATATATATAGCATAATACTGCAGTACTAAGCAGTTATTGTAGTCTTCTTGTCCCCTGGAATTAATGTTAAAAAAAAAAAACTATATTTGTAGGCATTTTTCAAATTCCTAGCTATTCTAGCTCAACTTGGCTGAGTTAAACCAAGAGGCAGATTATGAAATAAGGAGCTTATGACTGTAATACCATATTTACATATTACATTTGTAATTAAATCTAGATAGCATACACCATTTTCTGTGCATTATGAGCTGAAATGAAAATAAGCGGGCTTTGCTTCACACTTTGCTTTTCTTGGCATATCAAGTAAATGAATACTTCAATACTGAAGTATCTCTCCATTTTACAGACTCCTTAACAAAAATTATTTAACCTGTATAATCATGCTGAATTCCATAATATGTAGAATTTACTTCAGCACCATAAAGGACTTAATTTACATTATCTGCTGTTTTTTCTATACAACTGCAGTTGGACTGCTTAGTTTTCATTAATGTGGATACTGTATTAAAAATAGGGCTGTAATGAGTAACATGGTGCTTGTATCCCTGCTCTCATTCTTCATATGAAATAAAAATGTCTAAAGTTTTACACATAAAGGACTATGCCACACAAAGTACTGAACTAACAATTATTTTCAATAATTCAATATTTGTTTGTTAGCAAATTGAAAGAGGCTTTCTTTTTGGAGTTCAGGTTTTAAAGGGGGTTTATTTAAACATAAATAATTCATTTCTGAATATAAAAAAAGCTCAAAAGTTTTCAGTTTTTGAAGTATACTGCTTCATATAATGATGACTTACGTAAGAGGTCTTTGGGTAGAAATGATGTAATCCGGTCTTCCATTCTTGTAGACAAGACGTGCATTTGCCTGCACCCAGGCCCATCGATTTTCTTTGGTTAGAAGCCTAAATACAGTCATTCCACTCTCACCTGTCTTCATCACTAGAATCAAAGAGTAAGCATACTTTTTACTGTCCAGTGAACAAAACCAAGAAAATCTGGTATGTCATGAAAGTACTCCCATTTGTACATCAATTTTACAAATCTCATGTCCTCAATCAGCCATTTCTCTACAGCACTAATTATTCTTAGTGAAACAGGATAACTGATCACTTTAAGATGCCTACTTTAATTTACTGGTAAGATAACAGTCAAACTGCAGGCAATTGTCAGAGATCCCCTACAGACTGGCAACTGTAAGGGGCAACATCCTGTACTGAGCTTCATCCATTATTTCTGCAGTAACAGAAATTAATAAATACTAGAACATGTAAATGACAAGAGCTCAAGTCTCTTTTACATCTGAAAAGTGATTATTACTTAAGAAATCAAAACCCACATTTGCTCTGAATCCAATTCTTTCACATTTTGACTGGTTAATGGAGAGCTACTTCAAAATCTGTTGTCATTCCCACTATTACTTCACTGGCAATGCTTGATAAAAACACTACATTTTTTTGTTCTACATTGCTGAAAACACTGCATTCATAGACAGAAAATGTGAATAAAAAATAAGATGAGAAAAGTTTAAGAATCTTCAAATAATCTTTGCTATATGACTTCATTTTATCTTAGCATGAGAAATGCAAACCAAAAAAACAGTTTTAAGACAAAGTTTTAAACAGTAATTAAAAAACAGAATTTCAACCCATTCTATTCTGGAAATCTTTATTCCTTACTTAAAAAACAAAATTATTGATAGACAAAAGGGACTGAGCTATACCTGAAGAGAAAACATGCTTAATATAGGTTGAGAACTAAGCTACTGAAAGGTTAAAAAGAAAAAGCAGCTTTTTAAGAGGAGTCAGTAGAAAAGAAGCAGCCACCAAAATATCCAGAAGATGTTTCTGTAACTTCCAAAGACAAGTATGTTACAGCTAACAAAAATGTAAAAAAAGAAGTCCATTCAGTAGTTACATATCAAATAACTGATGCTTATTTCCTTAGCTTAAAACATTATACTTCTCTCCTTAAGCTGCTACTTAAACCAAATCAAGAATCAAAACCCAAAAGACACTAGCATACTAAATCACAGGTTAATTTGTGTTAAAAATCTTACACGGATATCAGAATACTTTATTTAACTTCCTAACAGGAAAGTTCTCTCTGAAACAGTCCCTTTGCCCAAAGGAAGTTGTTGAAACAGCAGAAGCTGGACCAAGCAGAGAAGGAAGTGAGAAAAGCAAGATATGACAGAAACTGAAATATGTAACCTAAAGGGGTCTAGATACTAAATATTAATTCATCCAGTGTAAGCTTTTATAGGGAGGAAAAGATCACATGAACAGTGTTCTTTTTGTTAATAACTTCATAGTATTTTTTTCAGTACGAATATAATATATGCTTTAATTTTTCAGCTTTTCTTAGGGAATGAAGCTTACTTCGGACATGATTTTCAGCACAATAAAGCATATCAGCTGCATGGATAAACTGGTATCCTGTTCCTCTCATACATAGCTCTGCTTCAGTGTATCCCAGGACAATCTTTCCTCTGGAAGGTAAAAACAAAAAACTGCAACACTGCTGATGAACCAACTCACAGAATTAAAGTCAGGCAAGTTAATTATGGCTAGAACATTTCATATGCAAGTGCTAACTACATTTTGTTGCAATACCAATTGCATGCAGAAGCATGATGGTTCTAAAAGGAAAAATACAGTCAACAAACAAAAATTTTTACTAGTTCCCCAGGATGCCTCCAGTGACTAGGAACGGGCTCGCAAAATTATCATTAAAAAAAAAAGATAGAGGGAGGAAAAATAGGAAAAAGGGGTGGGAAATAATATATGCAAAAGTGTAAAATGTGACAAAAATTGAAGGTTTCAAGTGAAACATAATGGAAAAAAAATCAAACAGAAGAAAGAAAAGCCTGTGTTAACATTTTGTTAACTTTTACTTGTATCAGTTTATAGAACCCATAGAACATTTTGGTTTATCAACAGACATAATACCAAGTAATTTGACTACGTTATCCCATAAGTAGGCATGGAAATCCATATGTGATTCCACTGAAAATGAGTCAGAAACCTGAAAGCACTGTCAGTCAATAATGGAGGGAGAAGAGAAGGAAGGAGACAAGAGGCTTTTTTTTTTTTAAGAAAGAAGCACCTCAATGGGCTTCTTGCCATGTTAATGCATAGTTAGTTATGTTATGTTGATCTGGTAACGCAATAGCATTCCCAGTATTTACACAGGGAAAAGAATGACTTGGAAATGGGTAAAGCCACAGTACAAAAAAAGGACTTAATTTATTTTGAAGTAAATAACATCTTAATTGTATTTTACATCTATTTGAGTTGAAGGAGAAATAGTTAGGTTTATGTGGGGGGGTTTGGTTTTTTTTTTTTGGGGGGGGGGGGAAGGGGGCTGTTTGTTTGGTTTGTAATGATTGATTCAAAAGGCAATATGCCCTTTCAAGGAAGTACACTGACAAAGACAAAAATCCTACAGTTCCAAAACAGTCATCAGTAGCCAGCTTTACATTTCAAATACATAGATGAAACCTATCTGGTAAGCAAATTATCAGAGTGTTAGGCAGAATAATTTGCACCTACTTTGCATCACAGCCAGTAGGTGTGAAATCCAGTTTGTGTTTAGTTCTGAAGATGAAGTTTTTGGTTCGTATCTCAAGGATAGATGGTGGCTGCAGGGGAGTAGCTACTGCAAACAGAGCGAGCTGAGGAGACAGAGAAGCACCATCTTTCCCTTTCTTGTTTTGTCCATGGAGAAACTTTAACCGTCCTTGAAAATTCATAGCCTTAGGATAAGGAAAAAAGTAACTGTTATATGTTGGAGATACTTAAGAATAAAATATTTCTCTTATGATGCAATATATATATTTACCTTTTTTTAGACCCATCTGATTCAAGCTTTGTACCATCACATACACAAATGCTAGCTACAATACAGAACACTGTAGTTATAGCCCTGAGCATATCACTTTGAGATCTACTAATAAACTCACTGGAAAAAGAACTAACAGAAAGTTAGTAAAAACTGGATTTTCTAATATTCTGGTAAACATGGCATTATACATGCACACCATTAACATGAAATTATTTATCTGGCATTTGTCAGTCATTAGTATGAAGTATGCAAACATGTACAACTGCAAAATCCTACATAAACAACTCTATTTGTAAGAAGTCACCTAGAATATGATAAAGCCACATTTCTTTTAACATCCCCAACACTGACAAACAGAAAAAAAAAAAGTCTTAGAAAGAGCAAGTACAGAGTTTCTCAACTAAGTGAAAACTATGGCTCTGTTAGTTATCATGACTTACTGCATCTCAAGATACTCAACAGAAAATAATTTTTGTAATGCTTCTTTATCCGCAAATCACACAGTACTTTACAAAAGCAGACCCTTATTCATTTTTCATTGAATAAACTGAGCCATGAGAAATGAGAGAACTTCCACCTGGTTGCAACATGTTGAAGGGGACAAACTTAGTGTCACTAACTCAAACATAGTGGTTCAAGCAGCTGGGATAGCTATGAAGACTCAACAAATAAAGCAAGTTGCTGTACTTACTGTAAACATAGTGAAGATTTCCAACTTGCAAGCATACGCAGAATATTTTACAGAACTCCATACTCACCAGGAACCCAGATGAATTATCCAGGAGGCATCGTAACCTGCAGATGAAATTCCTTTCCATAAAGGAAGAATTCTCTGGAGGAAGTTGGTCTGGGTTATAATAGGTTGCTGGCTGTGAAAAGCCATTATCTCCTACAGGAAAGGATTGTTTATAAGGATTATTTTTAGAAGAACACCTACTGAAGGCTATCTATAACAAATCATCTTCTGTCTCATAAACAAAGCATTAGGTCATGACCTGAGCAAGAACAATGCAAACTGGAAACATCCTCAGAGCCTATACTGATTATAACACCAGGTTAAGTACCAGTTCTTCTGATGGGAGTATGTGTTACAGTATTTGAAAACTGCATGTGTTTAGTTTTGTTTGGGTTTTTTTTAATTTTTTTTTTTTTTTGTCGTGGGGGGTTTCGAGTTTTGTTTTTTTATTTATTTTATTATCTTTGTCAACAGTCTAGACTCTACAGCAATTGCAGAGAGCAGAGTTCTCAATAAAGAGCACACCAACATTTCTGCAACTGCATGATCTGCAAAAGGCATAGCAACTATAAGAAAAAAAGAGACTCAAACCCACGACTGACAACTAGGATACCAATATGATATTCTTCTGCCACTTCAGGACAAGCTTCTGTTGCTAAGTAGCATTTAGAAACAGACTTAAACATTTGGAATATAAAGTAAAAACAGAAGGTAAATCAATAAACTTCTGATAGAATACATATGTTCTGCACAAGACTACATATCATACCTACTACAGAGATAACAGTGATACCAGAGCATGGCTACTCACAGCAAATTTAGCAAAGTGATCTTGTTTTTAATATATATATCTATATGAAAAATGCACAAACTGGTCATTCCCCAGAAATTCATACAGAAAATTAAATAAAAATTGGTGGGCATGCCCTTCAGCTTTTCTGCCATAGGAGCAACTCAGTGTTAATCCTTTTGGTAATTACAGAGCTGGAATTTGAATGCAAGTACCTTATCTGGGTTCCCTGAAGCATCTGTCAGCTTCCTGAGGAAAACTGGCAGCTCCAAAGAGTGAACAGATGGAAAAAGCAACACCGTCTGTGGCTCGTGAGAAGAGGTGAACAGAACTCAAAACAGGAGGGAATGTGCTTCAAGCCCAAACCTCCTACATCTGTGAAGGGCATACTGCTGCACTTTCCCAGGCAGACAAGAGACAGAGAGGTATTGCTGCCAAGATCTTGGAGAAGTGACACTGTAAGATGGTAAAGTGTCTTGCAGAGCATCTCCAGTCCCTGGAGCAAAACTACCAGTCAACACTGCAGGGAGCAGAACTCACATCCCTCATGAAGCTCACACAGTATCTCATCAACTCCATGAAGTGATGGGCAGATGATGCTGTGCATTAAGTCCTTTTCTTTCTCTATGAGCTCAAGATCATACATGGTGGTATAGCAAGCAAACTTTAGAAGATAATCCAGACCTGAGGCCCTGAAGCAGGTATTTGGGACTGAAAAAAACACAATTCTGCAGACTTCTCTGTGAATATAACAGGACTGGGAGGAGAGTCCAGGAGGAGTGTCACAGTAACAGCTGAGGAAACCAGTGGTCTAGGGGCATACCCCAGGGCATTGAGTGAGAAACAACCAGTCTGGGCTAACTGAAGCAGAATTAGTTCCCAGACTCAGGCTGGAATCTGTGCTTAAGCCTGAGTCCAATTATATCTATAAATATCTACATAATGCTAGCTGAACATATTAAAAAAGAAATTGATTAAAGTAGCAGGAATGGAGAAGATCCTTATGATCATAGCATTATCCTTTGTTATAAATCTGAACTTAGTTTAAAAATCCTCAACATCCAAACATTTTGTATTACTTGAGGCCCTAAAATAATTAGCAGCTTTTAGTCAGTTGGGAACACAAGGTACAAAATAAACAACTGTTTGTAATCCTGCTCACCACTTCCTGTTATTCAGTCAAATCTGATGCCAAGTTGACTTGGCATCATACTTTTCAAATGCAACCTTTTGTAAATTAATACGCACTTGCTTAAGTGCTATAGAACACTGTTTCACTCTAAAGCACACAGTAAGCCAGCACATATTAGCCTCATTTCTGAATGCCAGCAGCTGCTTGCTCTACCAAGCTGTAATATTAACTAGTTGCATAGCATGTTTTCAACTGGACTGCGTAGACAGGTGATGCAATGTAACAATGTTGACAACTAAATGAAAGATTGAAATCTACTGAGCTGTGAGCCAGTCAAGTTAGTAACACTTGCTGGGTTTTATTTCTCTGTCAAATCACAGCATTTCCATACTCTAAAATATTAAATATGAAACTATTAAGAGTTTTAAATCAAGTTGCTTTATGAATCGTAGATTTATTAAAAAATAACATGGACTTTTTCTGGATTAAACCCAATAACCTGTAACCAAGTTAACTTACAGTAACAGAGTTTTATCTACATATTTAAACAACTGTTGTGCAAAATGGAGCATTGTTGAGTTGTCTCAGCAGTTTTACTGTCATCATGAGGCAGGCATATGCTTCCCAAGTTACACATCACTATCTGTACCTATAGATCTCTGTTCTGATAGATAGTAAATGTGTTTCTCTTTAGTTGTTTCTCACTATAGCAGGTCGTTTAAGCATCAGCCAATAACATGTGATAACCCGATGCTCTAACAAGCATACCATTTGGTCTTAAAGGCTCATGTATTTCAGTTTTCATTTCTCTTCCCTTATTCCCAAGAGAAGTGCTGGTCCATGTGGTAGCCTGCATATAATACTGACAAATGTAGATGAGAACATTCCTTGTCCTTCCATGACATTAACACTGTAGCTAGCACATTCTTAGTTACAGAGCAGATCTACCAGCCTGCAGCTTAAAGAAGCTGTCATATCCAACTGTCTGCTGGCCTTCCTAAGGTAAAAAATCTAGTGCCATGATCTGTAACCAAGGGTAGCAGATAAAAAAGAGAGATCATTACTTCAGAGAAATCACTTTCTCATTCAAACAACTATTTTAAGACAAGCCATACAACTGAGGGTGAACACAGAAAAATCAAACTTCCTTGCTTATTATGTCACCAAAAGAAACTGTCCACTTCTGACTGCCCTGTTTGCCACACAAACAGCAGGTACCTGCTTTGCTGTTTACCACAGGACAAACTGATCAGACATGCAAGCCAGTAACTTATGCTCCAAATTAAAGTCTTCCAATTTAAAGTATAATTAGTATTTTAATGGTGCTGTCCTATAAATCACAGTGCTTACCTAAAGTGTAAAAAAATTGTAATTCCTATTGTTAGCTTAACATAGCTTAAATTCAGTAAGTTTAAAACATGTTATTCCTTCCTTTGTTACTATAAAATAATTAATTTCTTTTTTCTTTTACATACAGAGATTAAAAAAACCCAAACACTAATCAGACAGGAAAACACAAAAGTTGAGTGCATTCTCACCTTGTACGCTTGGTCCAGAATCTGCAGATTGGGCAGGATTTAATGCCCAATGTAGCTGTCGTTGAAACTCAGGTCTGTCTTCTGTGTGAATCAATTCAAATACACTCTGATGTATAATATCAGACTGTATACAAAGAGGAAAAAGGTGGGAAAGAGAGAATAAGAAACTTGTATGACAATGTGTGATATAAATCCCCTGACTGGTAACACTGCTACAGATACAACAAAATCCATTTTGCTCAGAGATAAAAACATACATTTGCATGCACATGGCAAAGCTTTGTGAAACAATTTTTAGCAGCACAGAAAATAATTCAGTCACACCCATGACTGCAAACATAAGAAATAATAATTAAAAAATACTACCTTAGAAAGAATAACATTACGTCAGGTATTTCTTTACCTGCTTTTATCTAAACAAGCCTGGAACTGTTATGCTTAAGGTTTAAATCACTTAACTTTACATACTTGTAAATAAAGTACTTGCCAGCTGGTACTTGGACCTGACCCATTCTAGGTGCTGCGGGAATACAAAAGAAGCCAAAACTTCCAGAACTAAGCCAAGTAGATTATAAACATCGGTTTTGTTTGCGTGAAAGCTTTGTCAGTTCTTAATGATGCATTAAAATCTGTAATTATTAAGTACTCATATCACCACCAGTTGCATAGTTAGGATTGTGAATCTAAATGGTGAAGATGCAATTAGAGACAAAAAGCCCACCTAAAATATTCAAGAAAAGCCTGTCAACTCAGAGGAGTTAAACTGCTCATTTTCTGCATGGATGGAAAATCGAACCATTCTATAAACAGAAAGTATTTAAAATAAAACATAGATCTAAAGAAATTAGATGAGCTGGCAAAAGCAGAAGCCTAGCTCAAATTCTGCTGTGATGAATTTTATAAAAGAGTCAGTATTTTCCAGAATAAATTGCCAGAAATGCTAATTTTTGTAACTTTAAGACTTCACTCCTATAACATGCACTTGATTTACTGGCATTACTATACAAATTTTATGCCCAATTTGTTTTCCGAGCATTTTTCTTCATTCCCCAACACCAAAAGAATCTGTAACCCCAGGAATAATAATGTTTTCTTTGGAATATTTTCTTCTATATAAATATTCCCAACCTCTTAGCAGTTAGCTAAAATTGCAGAACACGTGGAGTTCTCCCTATTTTTAGACAGCAACTGAATCTATCATGAACCAGTACCCAAAGATATAACCCAATAACTAAATTTTTATCTTCTTAACATAAACTAATCCCAGGAGTTCCCTAAGGAAGGCAACATGAGCCCACTGGGTCTTGGTCTTTACTACTTTGGTACGTGGCTTGCAAGCCCAAGGAAGTTAGACACGTGGTCTGCATCATAAACTGTAAATAACAAATGCTGCTTTGAAATAAATAAATAAAGAAAGAAAGAAAGTAAATATGAAAAAGAGAACACTAAAATTCTAAAAATACTGAAATCACTCAGTTGATAGTTAAAGCCTCAGGGCATATGAAGTTAATTTTGTATGAAGGGTTTCTATTAATATAATTACCTTCCCATTGAATTATGTCTCACTCAGCATCATAAACTGGGTAAACACCACAGTATTACATTTCAAACAGTTGTTCCAGTAAAGCCTAATTAAGTGTGAAAATTTTATGTCTCGCCTAACTCAGCTTTGGGAACTTTATTCCTGTTGTGCTTGGCCTGAGGTCCCATTTCAGCTATGTAAACTGATAGAAAAGTAATATGGTTTCAAAGTAACCCAACACAAAGTACCTAACAGACTTCTGTTACACAAGCTATTAGACCCTAAATGTGAATACTGGTGCCTTCTGAAATTAAGAAAAAAATACTGCTAAAAAACAGAGGAAAAAATAAACTTACTTGTTGGAACCCCAAGTAGTCTTGGATAGTAGAAGAGACGTAAAAAACCACAGCATCAGCCGTAACAACTAATACAAAACCATTTAATGCCTGGGGAGGAAACACCAATATGTCAGCTTCAGAGACAAAATTCCAGATAATTGCTGTGGCTGTAAGTCTTACCTACGCATTAGTCTCTCAATAAAATGTGAAGCACGCGAAAACTTATTATCAACAGCACAAACAGAAGCATTCTTCATTGCATCTCCCTATAGTACACGTGGCACAATGAAGAAAATTGCTTCTAATGAAGGAAAAATGGATAACTGGAAAATTGAGGGAGAAGCCAAACCCTGTTGATGACTTTTATTTAGTACCCTTGATTGTAGGAGATGAGGGACAACAGCAAGAACAACCATGTTTTATCTAGTATCAACCACAGCTCACAAGGATTGTGTAGCTCAAGCCTTCAGGACACGCTGCTGCTGCCCACTGCACAAATGGGAGCTATGTCACAAACCCATTCCCCAAATCCGTTCTATTCATAGTGCAGACGGGCCTAAGTGGACAGGAAATCAAGCCATCAAGAGCTCCTATAGAGTCCAAGAAAACATTTTATAGCTTACTTAAAATAGAAAGCCTCTGCACAAGTGGACTGTTGCAAGTAAACAATGTTTTTGAAGAGATTTCCCCCTTCATGAAGCAACAGACTAAGCGGCTCCTCACTCAAAGTCACGCAAAGGGCATTTATCTGAACTCCAAATCAATATGGTTCACAGCAATTGTGATAGCAAACAGTACATTTGTGACTTGGCAGCTCATCTGAAAGGTGCTGATTTACTTCTATGGATTTCAGTCAAGATTTAACAAAAGGCTGTCTCGAGGGACCAGATTAGCCACTTAATTTCCTCAGCTACATTTAAAGTAAAATTTGGTCAGCATACTCAAAATACATTTTTCTGAAACTCTTTATTATGCAAAAATATTGTAACAGAAAATGTAAAGTAAGTGAAGGATATCCTATCTTACTGTAATAAGATATTTTTTATTATAAACCAGCATGATTTTTTTCACAAACATTAACTACCATAGCCCCACACTGTGGTAACCACTATTGCTTTCCCATATTTTATCTTTTCCATATTTTGCATATTTTCCATACTTTGCAGAGATACAGTTTTACAATTTCTTGTTCTTTTACTAAGACAATCTAATTAAGTCAAGTTAATATCTGATTAAATGACTGGTCTTTAAATGATGTGAACCACTCCTATTTAACGTGTAGATGTTTCTTAATCTATTCTCATAAATAATTGTGAGTTCAAAAACTCCTTATGGAAGTTTAGTGAAATTTACATGAATACAGTATAAACTAAGAAAAAAAAATTAATAATAATTAAAATGAAATTAAACAGTGTAGCCAACCCAAGAAATCTTAAGTAGTTACATAGAAACCTTGGTTTTGATGAAGTTTCCAGTAATTCCCAGGGAGCAGAATGCTGCAACAGCAGGTGCTTGTGTCCTCTGCTGACCTAATCAGCAGGGCTTTTCACCTCAAATTGTTGATATAAAAAGTCTGAAAGCTGTACAGTATCTAATTCTGACCCATATGTTAAAATCAGTTATTCTGCTCTGTTTCATGTAAGCTATGTACAGCTCCTGCACCTGGAATTCAAACACATTTTACAGTGGCCTGGTATGCAGTTCATCTTGGAGCAGGATTGTTAATGCTGTAATCAGACGCCTTCCATAAGCCAAAAATTCTGTAAAATGCAAGTTGTCCACACATATAATACAACAAATTACTGAAGTTCCTTAAACCATGCATATATACCAATAAATGGGAGATAAGTTCTGATGGCAGTTTTGCAAAATGCAGTTCTAAAATAATCATCTTAAAAGGCATGAAATTTCTCAGTGATTTTATTATTCTGGAGCACTGGAAATAATATTTGTGCTGCTGTAAAAATAGTCTCAACATTCCTAATATAAAGGCAATTACAAAACATTAATAACTCCCACTCAGAAGTCATGAAAACCTAAATTTCACATTGAATAGAAACCTGAAATACAAATAATATACTGTACCATTTTAGATCATTTGTGTTTAAAAGAAAGCTCTTCATCTGCAGTAACTTCGTAACAATTCCTTGTCATACTCTATTAAGGTTTGAAAATTACATACATGTCCTAGTTTTTCAGTTGGTCAGGAAACAACTTTCAAGTAGCGTTAGTTTACAGTAACTATTTTGTGGGATTCTTAGAACCTGTTTTAATTTCCACCCTTTAAACAGTTACATTAATTTTGTTCTAGGCAAGCCACTGGCTCCAACTGACCTAATGTTTGCCACTTCTGATGGATGCATCTGTGTGAAGCCTGTGTACAAGACAGATTATGAACATATTTCAAATGGAGCTGGTCACAGTAAAATCTATTTTATGAAACTAATTAGAACATTGAAATACTTATATTAGCCATTTATTGAGTTTAACCTGAACGTAGTATTATACTACGTTATATTTCATGTGTTTTGACACTGTACACCATTAAAGCAAACTGTCAGACTATATGATTTAAAAAGAAACACACCTACGTTTCATTAACATTTTCCAGTTCATATTACTAGAAGTTATGGAAAGCATTTTAAAATTTGTCCTTAACTGGTGCTACAAACCATGAGTTCTTTCAAACCACTGAGACAGCAAGATATTTCAGCAAGCCCAAAGTCTCTTAGAGATTTCTTTTTAGACAATTAGTGACCAAATTTACAGCAGATGACTAACCTATCTGACCTTTATGAAAACTGTTTCTTTATATCTTTGTTAACAATAGATGCAAAGACATAGGAAAAAGAGTCTAAGAAATGACTCAGAGTTTAGAGGCACATGTAGTCATAACACCCTCCCTTCAAAGTCATTATTACCACCCGAGAAAGTGCAAGAGCTGTGTAATATTAACCTTTAGGTGCATGAAATGAGGAAAATGAGGAAAGAATATGACAATAATAAAACTTTCTCAATCTCATCAGTGAATAACTGGCACATTAAATAAAATGTATATTTTATTTTTATGTAAATCTGTGTGCAATACATCCAATGAAAAAGATACCTGCAGCAAGAGTTCTCCTTCCAGGATCTGCATTCCTTCTCCCCGTTTTGCTCCTCTACAGTTTTCCTGAATGCCATTTATCTCTGGTCTGGTAGAGTTAGAAGACTTTAATGCAACTAGAACAAAGAAAGAAAAAAGCTGAGTGATCTTTGAACAGCTCACCAGAAATTGAGGTGATGATCTGCTATTTTGTGTAAGGAAAAACTGTATTTTAAAAATGCTTACAAAGTCAACCTAATAAAAGATTTTTGTTTCAGACATTTTCCTCACTGTTAGAGATAACCCCAATTTTCCTGTTAATAAAGGAGATTTGTTATCATACAACAACCTTCTATAACCTGGTAACAACTCAACTATGGTATGACAACATGGTACGGTGTGAGGTATACCTCAGCTATAAGCCTGCTCTAGACCAAAAGCTCCCTTCAGAGAAACGAATGAAAGAAACAGGAACCCTAAATGCATACTACACACTAAAGAAAACAACGAAATCTATTTCAAACAAAAAGGATGAGTTCTTTCTGCCATAGCTAAATTTTAAACTGTTTAAACGATTAAGCAAAGTTTCTAACTTCAGATAAAATACTGTAACCATAGATCATTTTTCAGGTTACGAATACATTCAATTGAAAAAAAAAAAAAAATTACTCAGTGAATAAGGGATGAAGAATCAAACCAAACTGATATAAAGTACATGAAAGACATACTCCCTCCCATCTCTTAATGTGTCTTCTAATAAACAGGATGCTGTTAAGTAAAACTAGATATTCAAAGAGTCCATAACCTGGAATTTATCTGGTTTCCACATCGTCTGTAAAAGAAAAAAATAAAATTCTCCAAATCTGAAATTAGTCTGAGCAGGTCTATAGCTCCTAAGCAGCTTAAAGCTATTTGAGTGACTGTATCTTTACCCATAAAGCTAAACATCACCACTCCCCACAAAATTTCTAAGCTGTAAAGCAAGTGGAACTTATTAAGGCAGCAGTGCTTCTGTAAAATAACCAATGGCTTATATCAAGCAATGAGATATTCACCCTAAATTCCCAATGATTTTTCAACCTGTGGAAAACCTTCATTTTTAGCTGCTCAGAACTCTAGTCAAGTACCCTGAAGAACTGTTTGCTCGCTTTTTAACTAAGGTAAATGATAATTTACAGTATGTACATTAACTGAAAGATAAATTATTCCTTTCAGGTTTTTTTCAAGCTATCACCGCAGCTAACAACTTTCAAGCCAGACAGTTTTCATTAAGATATCCCATAAAGGCACCGCAGAGGAAAAATATATTCTAAAACCACCTTAACTGATTAATCAGTCAGGAATTTATCCAAAGGTTTGCTTTGAAATTAAAACCTTAATGCACTTCTTCCTACCATAGAGTCAAAAAGACCTGCAACGGGCCACACAGAATTGCAACTGCAAATTCATTTGAAATTCAAGTGAGTGGAAGATGGAGCAATATATTTTTCCTAAGCATTAATTTCGAAGGATATCTAGAACATTCACTAAGTCCCCTTGAAGTCCCCTCACCCCCATGTAACTAAACTTCTTTATTAATATACTGCAAGCAAACATTATAAAAAAAAAAAACGCTAGGAGGATTTTAGGTTGACAAATATACTACGAGAGTAACAAACAGAAACAACATAGGTCCCTGACACTGAGCAACCCCAGATACCTGGATGAAAACTTTCAATGTGTGGTTTGATATAGTCAAATTGAAGGCTGCCAGATCCCAACAAGTGGCCTTGGGACAAGACAATGGGAGGGTTATCTTGTAAAGTAATAATTCTGAACAGACTTAGTCACAACACACAATGCTGTGGCCTCAGAAATATTAGCTAAAGATACAGTAATAGATGATAAGAAGAATTAAAACTAAAAAGCACTACTCATCCAAAGGTAATATTACAGTGAACATCACCTAGTTTAAAATCAGCTATGTATTCTCATACTTCTCAGAGTCTACGTTATTTAGTCAGACAAAGTAATTCCAGTAGTTCACTGCTTTATAATCTTTGAATCCTGAATTAAGTACAACTCACTTCAGCCTATCCCCTTTTAATTTTCAGCCACAGGAAATTAAAACACAAATGCTCCCACAGAGTAAACAGAAAAAAAATCTACATGCATATGCTGAAACACATGAAAAACAAAGAATTTACCTCTCAGGATCTCCCACTCGTAACTTTAGGGTAACAAAATTAAAGAAAAGTTGTTTACACCTGTTAAAAATCTGCTACACAATTTTAGCAAGAGGGCGAGGCTGTAAACAGTAGCTTTCCAAGTAGGTCAATGACTGTCTCTTAATTTTATGTCCAGCAACAAGTATCATTTCCATTGCTCAGACTTTCCTGGTTTGAAGTAAAAGCTAAATCCCAAAGACAACAGAACTAGACGGTGACCTTTAACAGTTTTTTTTTAGACACAGAACAACATTATAGTTTCTGGTACATTTGTTTTACAGTTGTGAAATGTTTTAGCACTCAAAACAGCAAATATGAAAGATAGTCAGTTTTACACTGTACCTAAAAAGACAAATCAGGTAACAGTAACAGTGTTTACCAGCTTCTAATCTCTAGTTCTAACTGTTACATTCAGGTGATAAGAGATTTGTACAGAGTTGTAGTGTATTTTAACAGACTAACAGTATTGTCTGGGGAAAAAAAAAAAGTCTGACATAGAACTATTTCAGGTCTGGAACAGAATTCCAGAATCCAAGCAATTGAGTTCTACCTACTGCCAAATGCCATCTTTCATTTAATTTCATTCACTGACATACCTGAAAGGGCACTACCTGTATTAATTGTTGCAGTTAATAAAGTAACTGGAGACACACAGAATTCAGCATAAGGTATACATCAGCATCTATCCAGCCAACTTTCTGATGAGCATTTATACAGAATCTTACTTTAACACACAAAAACTCAAGTTGCCAACTTTACTATCACTTCAAGAAAATATTATTGGCAGTTAAACTTCTTAAAGTAATACAGAGGCATACAAAAACCGTTCCAGTACCCCTTACCATGAAAGAAGTGACACACCTGCATTACTTGTAAAAGTATTCAAAAGGAGTATCAGTAAAAATGAAATCTAATAAAAATGACTTTAACCTGCATGTGACTACTGTATCGTGCAACAGTCACTTGTCTGGCCCATACAAGAGATTAAGATCACTAGGAGAGTGTATCAGGACACCTGCAGTACTCAACTCAGCCAAATCAAGTTCTATTATACTGTTTTTCTCAAATCTAGACACTATTTAATCTGAAGAAAAGTGCATTTTTGCAAAGCATCAGAAAGAACAAAATAAATATGAAAAGAAATAAAGGTATTTTTTTCTGTGTTGAATGAATAAAGATTTTTTTCTGACATAAATGAAGGAAATAAACCACATATGCTGGTACTCAGCTGAGGAGTCTGGAGAGATTATTCTCCAATGAAACCTAATCATTCCCACACCAAATGCTTATTATTATTATGAAAGGAGTGAAGAAATGTATGATTAAACAGACTTTCCACCTCAATATTCACCTAAACCAGTCACATGTTAAAAGAGTGCTGAATACAGACTGATTCAGTGACTGCTGTCTGAAAAGCTTCTCTGAAATCATACAAGATACTCTGCAGTTAGAACCTTTTCTCTTTCCTACCTTTTCTTTCCCAAAGAAAAAGCATAGCAGAAAGTTTTTGAGGACCCAGGGTAGCTGACCCAACAGAGTTGTAGAGAAACAACTATCAAGATATAAAATTTTAACTGGGCCCTTTAAAATCATATTCAGATGCAACAAATTACTTAAAACAGGCTGGAGATGATTTTTACTTTTAGGTAAATGATCTGTTAAAGCCTAAAACTGTGTTGAAGTAACACTTGCCTAATATCACAAGTATATCGTTAGCACATCAGCCATGCAGTCCTGGAATTTAATCTTAAAGAGCTTCCCAGAACTGCTTTCTATCAAATTTTGGCACAGTTCCCACAATTCAGCCAAGCAGGTCAAAGTTTGCAGTCAGAGCCAATGTAGACTGTTTCATAACCTTTTCAGCAGAATTATGAATTCAACTAGTCTGTTCTAGATTACTGTAAAAAACAACAGTTCTGATGAGGGGGGTGGTCTTACTTCAGCAGCAAATGCTAACCTTCAACATGATCACAACGCAAAACTAGACAAAAAAGGCACTACTGAGAAAACTGAGTTTGATAGAAAGCTCTTGTCTAAATCACGAATACACACTAAACTGTTTATACTGGCAAAGGATCCATCTGAAGTAGGAGAAAAAATTACATATATCCATGTACCTAGACACAAGCTTAGCTACCTCCATTACTTAAGATGATATGAAAAATTCGGCACCTGTTATCACCCATGCTGTAAAGGGAAAAATGCTTATGAAAGTTAATAACACAAAGAAAAAAAATGCAATTAATGATTTTTTTTGAAAGATAAAACATGCATTGATTTCATACTTTGTAAATAGTTACACTTCTACCAGATAGCATAAACTGTACGTTTCATTAATAAATATGCAAAGGATTGCTCCATACTTAGAGATACAGGAGAAATTAAATGCAATTCTGAATTATTGTAACTGTAACGTTTTAGTTACGTTACACAAAGAGGCAAGATTGACTTCTGTGTAGGCTGCATGTACATGGAAAACGCTGCATATGGAGACTTAAGTTTTGCATTTCCTTTCCCTTAATTTATGAATTATGAATAATGTTCAAGATAGCTTTATATTGTATATTTATATCCTACTAAAAGGTGAGCAAGTATTTACACTAAAGTATTGGAAAAAGCAATGTATGGTAGACATATCCTGGTTTTAATATTGAGAAGTTATCAATACTGAAGAGTTCCATATTTCCATTTTCTAATTGCACTATCTTGTCTTAAAATTATTCTGCCAACTATTAACAGTTACACCGAGAACTTGTGATATGCACCAATCTTTTTTTTCTTACATGTCTGAAATAATTCAAGGGTAGTCTTCATTGTAAGCTGTAATACAACTTACAATACAGCTTGTAAATTACAGTAAACTGTGAATGGATGGAGGCACAACAACATGTATTTTCCATTACTAACAAAAAAAAAAGCATAAACACATTATTTTAAAAATGCCTCACTATTCTGCTATAGTCTAAAGCACTATATGCAGAAAACAATTTACAAAACTAGTCATGGAAGTCAACTGGATTTTGTAAACATAAGCAAAATACGGGTGAAATTGTACATTTGGGATACCTTTTTTCTCTTAAGCATGCGAATGACAATGTGCCAATTTATGACAATACTGGAATTGCTTTCAAAGAATATATTTTACTTTTAAAGCAGAAAAATACCAATAAAACGCATGCAGGAGCTGCCTATGTTTTGATATTTCCAGAACAAAAGCAGAACACAGGTTAAAAAAATTAGTAAAAAGCAACGTTCAAACTCAGAGAACACTGTTTTAATTCATGTGCATATTTTCAGCTAACGCGGAGACATAAACATATCTATATATTTAGGAAAAGCAGCTGAAAGAACCTATGCGCCATGGGAGACTGGTAGTGATTCTTTGAGGTCTTGATTTGACATCAAAGAAATTATTCAAGGTTCAAGAGAGAGAAAACACCATAAAGCAGCTATCACAAGAGGATAAACCATACCACTATGAATACTTGCAACAAAATATTAGTAGGTTATGGCTGGTGAACAAGAAAAAAAAAAAGGAAAAGAAAAAGAGACTGAGGGGGAAAAGGAGAATAACACTTTTACCAGAGTATGTTTTAAAATGAGAGATTCAGCAGAGGGAATTAAAAAAGGAAAGGAGAACAAGGGTAAAAAAATGTAAGTAGTCAGGTTCTGGCAATTTCCTGGGCTTTTGAGAGTCAATAATTTAGCTGCTGTACAGATGCTGATCATCATCTGATGTGTACAAATCTCTAGAAGTCAAGAATTTCCAGGCATCATTTCCTTTGCAATGCAGATTTTGTGCATTTCCAGGCATCCAGTACTTTCTCATTTAACCCAAATTCTATCTAAGTAAAATGCAACCTCATGCTTCTATACAAACATAGCAGAGAGAGCTCAAGCCCACCCAGGTGTGAGGATTTTCAAGTATACAAGATTTCCTTAATGTAGGAAAAAATGTAGGATTTGCCCCAAAATGCTTAGGCTAGAAAGAAAACAGAATAATGAAATTTTCATCTCTAGAAGTGGATGATTCTGAAGGTTAAAACTGCTTTAATACAAAAGATTTCTATAGAAACTACCAGGGAACTTTAAGGTTTGCCACAAATGCAACTACAATAAAGCCATGTGTGTTTGCTAGACTAAAGATATAAATCAAAATAAAGAACTTCTTATATTAAGGTTCTATTAAGAAACATACTTGAACATTTCACAGACTGTGGATGAAAACAGACTCACAAACCAAAAATAAGCTAGTAAGTATTTTGTCAGCATCTGACTGAAATTACTCAAGGTACAGCTCCAGAACTTCCCCAGGGACCACTGTACGTACTTACACTTCAGACATGTTTTCATTCATATTTTATACTCAACTACAGAAAAGCACGTAAGTGGTACACCTTACTTGAACTGCTGATGAAGTCTAAACTATTCGCTTCAATCAACATAAAACAAATATACATGAGGAATAAAAACCGTATACAACACTTTTCTTAATGCCAAGTGTCACAGCTTTTTCAATGTGTGATATTTTGGATTCACCAAAGAAAACCCATCTAGTATTAAAATGACCTTAAGTTTACCCCACGTTTTCCATTTATCTGTGATCAAATCCTATTCTTACAGAATTTAGCACAAAAGCTATTTTTGGCATAAGGAAGTCTGTTGCTTGCCCTTTCAAAACTGACATGCATCCGAGTGCAGACCAGTGCTACTTGGTTTCCAGGTCTACGGCAAGGATATGTTTCCAATGTTGAGTTACAAATCATAAGAGGGATAAAAAAAACTTGGCAGGAGTATCACCTTTTTTCTACCTAAACTTCAATCGAATCTCACTGGCCAAGACTCCAAGGGAGTCATGAATTTTCCAGAAGTCACATTTCTAGATCACATCTGTGATTTCATATTTATGAAACACTGAATGAGTTTACTGTTATACCGGGGGGGGGGGTGGGAAGAGAGAATCTAATTTTTCTGCTTATAAAATTAACTGATGTTAACAAAAAAAAAGCAGGAAAAATCCCTTTCAAATAGTTTTGGAGCCCTTCTGGACACCTATGTTGATAAACCACTTTATTAATATCTTACTTCCCCTTTAGTCCTGTGTTGATATGTTACGCTTGAACAGAGTGTGCATTTGAATATGTATATTCTACTGAAGATAATTTTAATACAGATTTGTCAATTTTGTCATTTAAATAATTATTAAATGGCATATCTATAGGAAAAAAATAACACAAAGGCATATCGGCAACTTTAAAATGCCTTAAAGTTTCATAAGGTGAAATGAAAAATTCAGCTACTTTGCCAGTTTACAGTACTGAAAGTTGTGCATTTACTGAACCACAACTTCAATAGCAGAACTACTTTATAATGAAACTAGGAGATGTATTTTAATAGTTTGTTGTACTGATAAGGCATTGTTCTGCTAAGTGTGTTACTACATGGGCAAATACTAAACAGGAAGAAGAAAACCATAAACTCCTTCTTTCTAGCACCTGTAATATGGGAAAGCCTCTGTGAAAAAGCTCCCGCTCTCCCTGGTATGATTTTTATACAGCAGAAAGCCTCTTACAAGAAAGGAACCTTAACCTCGTTCTTCTATAGAAAGCTGAACAGGTAACAGCAGGTAACCAGGACAAGGAATTAGGTCTTACCTAATGAGTTTATTTGTGACACACTAAATGTATAGCAATTTCCTAAGCCAGAATTTGGACAAGACACTGGGTTTCCATTGTTATTTTTGGAGAAAAACCACTAACTTCATGGTTAAATATCCTAAAAGAATGATGTTTTAACTGCAAGTCTCCAAAATTGACAGGTGTCTTTCCCCACAGCTTCAGTCATGGCAGCATTTTAAGACGGCAGAACTACATATCCAAAAAATGAGAAAGACTTTCTACTGTTAATAAGCTGCCCAAAAATCAAGACAAATACCTAAACAGTATTCAGAAAGCATCACCCCTTAACTGATCCTTTGATAGACATTGTTGTGGTTTAAGCCCAGCCGGCAACTCAGAACCACACAGCCACTCGCTCACTGCCCCCCTTCGTCCCCCGCTCCAGGATGGATGGGGAGGAGAATCAAAAGAATGTAACTCCCACAGGTTGAGATAAGAGCAGTCCAGTAACTAAAGTATAACACAAAACCACTACTGCTGCCACCAATAATAATAATGATAAGGGAAATAACACGGAAGAGAATACAACCACTCACTACCCACCGACTGATACCCAGCCTGACTAGAGCACTGATCTAGCCCTTCCGGGTAACTGCCCCTAGTTCATATACTGGGCATGACATGCTGTGGTATGGAATACCTCTTTGGTTATTTTGAGTCAGGTGTCCTGTCTCTACTTCCTCCTGGCTTCCCCTCCTCCCTGGCAGAGCATGAGACTCAGAAAGTCCTTGGTCAAAGTAAACATTACTGAGCAACAACTGAAAACATTGGTGTTATCAGTGCTGTTCCCAGTCTGAAAGTCAAAAACACAGCACTGCCAGCTACTAAGAAGGAGAAAAATGGCTGCTACTGCTTAACCCAGGACACACATAAACAAAGCAAGCTCCTGCCTTAGAAAATTGCCCTGGAGGACAACCACACAAAAACTAAAGACGAGCAATAGCACCTCGGATGCCACAAGTTTTCAGTTTCTTGCTGCAGTGACATGCCTTAAAAGAACTGACTTGTGTGAACTTACTGAGTTTTTCATGATTAGGAAGGGGAGAGATTGGGGGATTTTGAAGCTTTTGGGTTTTTTTGGTTTTCTTGTTTGTACTGGGGAGGGGTGTGCGGTGGGTGGGTGTGTGGGTGTGTGTTTGCTTTCAAACTACTTAGAAATACAACCTATTCTGAGAATCTGACAGCACAAGGGACCTTTCTACAGCTGTGATACTACTTGACCATGGAGCTGATATGGTGTCCATGATGTGTTGCTGAAGTATCTTTTATGTCTGGAGTTGACAATTCCATGCCACACTTTAAAAGGGATTTCCATCTGTTTTCACATAACTTTTTCCATAGTTTTCCAGAAAATATGGGATTTTGCCAGATGTGCAGAAAGAACAGCCTATTTCACTGACTCTTCATTTCACACACATTCCTTTCTTGTTTGGGAATTCCATGTATTCTTATTTTTAAAGAAGCTTTGACAATTGAAAGGGTGCACGTAAGTGCCACTTCCTCTTGAAATGTTTTTGAAGCACATTCAACCTTCACTGCGGCTGAAATGCCAGTAAAAAGCTAGACCTGGAAGGTGCAATATCTCAAATGAAACAAAGCAACATTTTCAGTCGGTAACTGCTGCGACATCAAAGAAAACAGCAAGCTAAAACTTAAGAATACTTAAGTCCCTCCTCCTTTTTTTTTTTTTTCTGAAATCCTAGTAAGACTTACTTTGCCACTAGGCACCTTCAACTCTTCCGTGCACATTTTATCTCATCCAATTTATTCCTTTGCCCTCCTGTGATAATGCTGCCCATTAACCTCAACAGCTCTTCTCCCTTCTCAGTGTTACCCTACTTGGTATATCCATAGAATTCAATCATAACCCCTAGCCTTTATTTTGCCACACTAAGCCGGACAAACTCAGTCTCATCTGTGATACACACTCTCTGGGCCTCCTCTGCACATGTTCTAATGATATGTGTAATACCCTAACTAGATTCTACAAACCACAACCTTCTAAAGAATCTCCATTGTTTTAAACCGAATTTGATAAATTAACTATGCATTATGAGAAAGCACTATCCAATTCTATTTCCAAGACTCTTTCAGGAGACTACAAAATTTTCAGAAGGAATAAACAAAAGACAAGTAGTCCAACTTAATGAACAGTCCTCCCCACCACTGTATTTGAGTCCCACCAGAAAAGCCAATACAAAAAACAACTGCAACTGTATGAAAATACTTGTCATTGATATTTTGTAACTGGATTTACCAAAGTAGAAAATATTCTTAACATTCTAGGAGGTGGTTTGAACATCTGCTCTCTGGCGCTCCCAGACTTCTGAAAACACATAATGGGAAATACTGTTTTTACATGGACAATTGTAAGAGAGATTGATATGGCTATATGCAAGAGTACCGTACAACTCCAGAAGGTCAGTTCCATACAACAGACTTGATACATAAAATTTGTGGTTCATATACCAAATAAACTATTTAGAAACCTCACAGTCTAAATACCATGTGTACTTCAGTTTCCTAAGTTTCACTATAAGCCCCAACATGTATAGCTGCTATACCTCCCTCTCTAGATGGGGAAGAACGGCTTGGTACCTGCTTCACCCTGACCTCAAGCATGATTCAGAAACTAGGTGTTCTCCTGACTGTCCTCCATATGGCATAAATCCAGCTGGTGGCCAATGATTTCTTTTGTATGCCTGGAGAAAGTTACATATCCCATTTTCACAGTACCAAGGTATGCTAAATTCATGTTTCACTCCCCCCTCTGCTTACAGGTGGTTCCAAATCCTTTCTTCCACTTCAGTCTTAAGGAAGTCTTAAAGCTGAGGGTACAAATAATACCTACTCTTCCTGTTGAGGGTTTTTGGTTTTTGGGTTTTTTTTTCATGATAGAAGTTTCCCAAGCCTGAAAGTTACAATTAGAAAACAGATTCCCGTCCAGGCCACAAAGGCCAAGATCAGACCTTGATCCAGTCACTGCTGAATGAGCCATTCTGCTCTTCTGTGGGATGTCTGCTTCATGTGAAATGCATAGCCTAGTCCAGAAAAACCCAGTTCTGAAAGAACTTTCAATCAATTTAATTAAGCTAAATCATTTAATAGGGAGCATACTGAATTCATCCTGACAGCAGGTTTCTTAGGCTGCAAGTCATTTTTATATACAAAGCTACAACACTGGTAAGGGTATCTGCTCACAGAATGGACACTGTAATGGAGAATTGGCATTCACTGATTTTGGCCTCCACATAGAAAAGAAAGTCAGAAGCAAGCTTAGGGCCAAAATCTGATGGCAGCTTTATTTACAATGAATGTAATAATGTGCATACATTTGCTTGTGAACACCTGCATGATATTAAGCTTGTTTTTACAGTTACATAGATTGTTCAGGTTCTTACCAAGATAAATGTACTTTGGTTTCTTTGCCTCAAAATTTCAGTTAGAAGTTTGTACCATGCCTTTATCGGGTATATTCAGATTCCTATTAAAGTAAGCACAAATCAATGCATATTTTAATGGTGCCATTTGTCTTTAAAAATAAAAAATAAAAAAAAAAATTCTGCCAATACAGCCAAAGATCAAATGAAATAAAATCTAAACAGGAGGTTTCATTTACTCTGCCACAAAAAATAATGTTCAAGGTGGCAAAGACAGATCTATTTGATAATTATGTATTTTCTGCTAAATTATTCCATATGCTTAGAGTATCTGGGATTTAGCCAGGAAGAAAAGCAAAAGCACTTCTGGTAGTTGCGCAGTTCCTCCCCCAGATGTGTGTCAAGTTGTCTTTGCACAATTGATTCTTAAGTAAAAAGATTTATATTATCCGTGTTCACTACGTTCACCAGGAAAATAACTCGCCCAATTCCAGAAATATATGCACTTAGCTTAACAGTTTAAAACATGAAAGAAAATCATGCAAAAATACTTGGAAATAATCTATTGGCAATTTCACTCAATTAGCTCCACCTGCTTCACTAGGCCTTGTGAATTATTAAACACAACATTTATAAATACATTCCTTTGACAACTGCGATTAATGACAAGATATGTTTATATAAAACAATCCAGCATAGTTGCAACTATTCATCTGTTTCATCTTCTAACAGAAACTAAGTTTTACTCCCATATTTGTAATCTGAGACATTTGCTTCAGTTCTAAAATTACTCCATCTAATTAAAGATTAGTTTTGATAAAACAGAAACTATTATTAGCTTTAATATGCTCGTGAAGGAAACACAGAGACAAGATGACACAAAGCTCTTCCCAGGAGGCCCTTGTGCAGGAGGATTCTGAACTCATGAAGACTGTTTTTATTAGTGGTTGTAAACTGTATCATATTCTGATCATAATGTTTTGGTTTTTTTGTTTCAAATATGATGTTCCTATGAAGTGTTTTGTAGAAATGAGTACCAATGGATTCCGGTAAACAGGATTCTGGATCCTGACCTTACAGTACAGAAGGAACAGAAAATGAGAATTTTTGGCAAAAAATCTATATGCATCTCCCTTAGTGCCTTGAATGGCACCAATTCTGGGAAAAAAGTTGCCAATCCTAATTTAAGCAATTATTTTTACCTACATATTTAATAAATACATCACCATAAGTTTATAAAAAGAGACAGAAAAATGTTTTAATTTTCCAGAGATGAAAACTTCTAAGAAGAGTTTGATAGCACTTACAAACTAACAAATTTTGGACACAGTTTATTAATTCTGCTGTTCAGTTTCAGATGTCTGCATTCCATATGAGTATAGAGTTGAATGATCCTCATTCTTATAGCAAACCACAAATAATAAGATAGAAACAAACACAACAGTTCAAAGAATTAAATGGTTTTATTTGTGAAGATAGGACAGCCATCAAAAAACTACTCCCAGCTTGCTTTCCTACCCTGAAAGTGGACACTGCTAACTCTACCGCTTGGGTAGCTTTAGCGGCAGACATATTTGCCTTTAAGCTACGATAGTTCACAGCATACAGTGCTCATGCAAAACAAAGCCAACAGCACTTCCTTAATACAGTGAGTAGATGGCCACTGCAACTCAACATTCACAGCCACTCAGCTTCAGACATTGCTGCAGAGCTCAACTGCTAATGTGAGGCATCAACATTTCCTGACCCAAACATACTCAAAGCAAGCAGGCTGTGCAAAACTGCTGGAAAAGTTGGTGACTTAAGTTATTTTACCAATTTAGGAAAAGTTAAATGATCATGTACCACAAAACTGGAGACAGTACGTATGTGTACTGAACTACTAGGCAGAAAAAAAAAAAAAGGAAATAAAAATCACCCTGCTAAAAGCATAACTTCTGACTGGTTTCTCAGGTATGTTTAAACACAAAGTTCAAGTGCAAAAGGGAATTAAAGTGGCAAATTACTGGTGATGACTATACTAATCTGTAAACAGAGGAAGGTACCAACCTTTAGAAAGCAAAAATAGCAGGTCAGATAGACATGACCTGTTTTGCACAAAGCATATCCAGAACCTCTGAGATGGATCCGATTTTGTTCAATCTCATAAACGACTGACAAAATTGCCAGGCATTCCTTCTTGAGGACAGCCTGGCTTTCTAGGGCAGACAAAGTTATCGTATTGCTATGAACTTTCCTAGCCTACTTCTAGCTTTAGCAATGAAAGAAGCACTTGAAAAAAAAAAAATTAAAAAAATTGTCTATAGTAAGAGATTTGTTTTACTGCTCTTCATGTCTGGAGGATTGTGAAAACCATTAATACTTGCCTGTCTCCTCAGACAGAACTGGGAAATAATTTTGATAGAGTTCAGTAATGTATTTCTTAAGAAAGGAACTATGGGTGTTTAGTCTAGTTAGTACTGTAGTAATTCACAACTTTCTGCTTTTATGTAGCAAATGGCATTTCCATCCTTAGATCCCAGTGCCAAAAATATCTACTGTTTCATTCCAAACATTTAGCAGTATGCAAACATAAATATATAGCTGCCAGCTTTGCAGAATAAATTGAAGTTACAAAATACTCGACATCCAACCTGTTCTCCAGAAGGAACTTACTCTGCAAACAAACCAGCAAAATTTTCTGCTATAAACAATTCAGCCTTCCTTCAAAACTAAAAATCAAATTTGAGTATCACAGCTGATTACAACATTTACCTTTGCATGGCATGAAAAAAATACAAAAATAAGCCTTTATAAAATTATTATTTCCACCTCTTAGGTCCATTTACCATATGCATGTGATTTCCTTACATAGAGCCTTTAAGTGGGGTGATAATTACTCTCATATTCAATGTGAGCCTGTTATTATATTCAGAAAGGAGATAGCAACATTTTCAGAGAAGTACATGGAAAAGGTGATCCTGCAGCAACGTTATATTCAGACTTACTGTATCAGCTAGCAATTTACAAGGTTGAGACTCATTTTCGAGTTACCAGAAATGACAAAATTATAATTTAAGTGTAAATACATTAAGGCTTTTATCAATGTCTTGAGCTATTATCAATGTCTTGCGGGGAAGAGGGTTCAGTTTGTGGCAGGTATATATATAAATATAGTAAGTATCCCATAATATAGATTTTTTTTTATTTCCTAGGTTAACATTTTTGATAAAAAGTAGCATTTAGTGACATGTTTTAGTGCTTTGGTTCCTGCTTATTTTAATGATAAAATCCTACTTATTTTAATGATAAAATCCCAAACAAAAATATAAATCTATTTCCCAGATCTCACAGATGCTGCCAGATGAGCTACACCCTCTGTTAAACATTAAGTTTCTAATTAAGGGAGATGAAATCCTCGTGTCATGGGGCTAACAGTGAAAGCAATAATCTTGACTGTATCTTCCCAGAGAACCTACAACACATCTATAGGTTGGAAGTATGCCTATGTGCATTTAATGGTATGATTTGCATTTCCCTCAAACATGGAGTTTGAATTCTTGATGCTAAGAAGGATCCTAATAGCACCTACTGGGCTCTTCCATCAGAGAAGGTGAACAGAAAGGAAGAATCTTGTAATGACATGTTCGCACTGCTGTAGCTTGCTAATGCGAAAGGTGGGGGGGAAGGAGATAAATTAAGGCAATTTCTCCAAAAGTCTCTTGTACTTTCCATTTAATTTAATATGGGTCTAATTTGACATTTACTTTAATACGGATGTGGGTATGGGTGTTGGCTCATGCAGCCAAGGAATCTTCAGAATACTTGAAAGATACCTCAAGTATGAAAATATTTATATACAGTGTAAATTGTCATGTTTTATTTTCATCCAGAAAGGAATGTGACTCACTTTACAAAAAAGAGCAACTGTAGGCTTAGGGGCCATTACCAAATTCAAAGGAAGACACATCTTTTCCCATATGATTTTCCACAGATAAGATCCAATTAAGTTTCAAGTAGCACACAACTTTGAACGGCACTAAAGATTTTGCAAAGCCTGTTTTCTCTGAGAGAAGTTTAAAGAAGAATTGTTTTCTGAACACTTATAACCATCCAACAGTGCATTATTTGACTCTACCCCCTTCCATCTCATATCACCTTCCCTCCTTGTTCATTTCCATTTATGTTCCTTAATCAGACAAATCCTTTCCAAAAGATCATAAAGTAAGTTACATATGGGACAAAATAAACATACCCCAGATCACATTTTATGAACCAGCAACTCAGGTCCATTTGGTGAAGGATGATCTGCTTGAACACACTGGCCCACTATCACAAATATTTTTCTTTACAATCAAGGCCTTTTATTGTTTATAAAAGTTCACCTTTATTTGGCCTGCAGAGCAAAACAAGATTTTTTTTTAAAACCTATTCCCTATTCCCACTCCTGCAAGCTATTTCAATTAAGCAAGCAGAAATCATGTCCGAGAATGAAACCAGGTCGCACAACACAGTACTTAAAAGTGCAGGCAGTCAGCTACTCATACTTTTTTTTAACATTTTCCCAATCTTTCTTTTGTATCACTCATGTATCACAGAAACACCATAGCTTAGCATGAACTGATTGCCTGGTAATCTTTTCTTCTGCTATGGTTTGAGAAAAGCAAATGCCTATTTTGCTCTTCAATTCTGAAGTGACTTAAATATTTAAGTGATGGTTTTAAAATGTTTTCAAAATATACAATCTGACTAAATGCAACTGGAAAGACTGTTGACTGCTAAAATCTTCCCAGTTGAACTCAAATATACAAATCTCCTAACATCAGGAGTTTATCCTCAAAAATTTGCTAACAGAGATCACTTGACCTTTGAGGTGCTACAAATATTGTATGTAAAAAATTCCAAAACATTCTAGTGCTAGACCAACTAAAATGGAAAACTAGCATGCGCATCAGTGGTTTAATGCCCGAGCTCTGTCTGTCTTCTCCTCCCACACTGACAAATCTACAAACTGTTGGCTAAAGGTCACTCCTGAAGTCACAGCTACTACTGGCTATAAAGCCTACTGTTACCAAACAGTAGTAATACTAGCAACTACAGAAAAATTAGGACCCAAAGTAATGAACTAGGACTATTTTTCCGCACCTGTAAAATTAATTCCATTTTCAGTATCTTGCATAATATTCTTGTTCTCCATGTGAGACATCAGAAGAGGGATAGTTTATGAAGTTAGTTACAGGGCAGATGATGTTAATCAACACTACTGGCTTATACAAAAAAGGTTCCTGGCATGCATAGAGTAAAATGCTTTGCAAAAATGCAAGTTGCAGAGTAACCGAATTCTTTTCCTTACAATATCATACCCAGAGTCAGTTTCTTTTAAAAGCATTAACAGTAGCTATCACATTCTTAAACATGGCTGAACTTACGACATTGAAGAAACATGCTTACCAAGTTTAAAAGCACTTTACAGAATTAAGACATTAGCTTTTACTAGATTTGTCTAACATATATACAATAAAGATATAAAAACCTGTTTTAAAACATTCACATAACCTAAGTAATTTAAGTTTAAACAGATTGTGCATGATATTTTCCTCAACTTCCACAAGATACTCTCCTTTGACCCATTCCCAAAATGCAGTTCAGCAAGCCCTGAACTGTTTGTTGAAGCAGACTGGTGTTTCTCTTAAGACCATAAAAAAATTAAAATAAACAAATAGATCTCCTGTTACAGATATGAAGATATGGAAGTTGAAAGGCAAGCAGCCATTTGTGAGAGCAAGAAGTAGGCAGAAGGTTACAGGACCATGAAGTGTAGCACCAGGAATAAACTATCAATAAACTAAACAACGTTTTTGTCCTAAAGGGTCAATGGTTTCTATATGCTGTCTGGGAATTTCTTAGCTTCTAATACATCAGCGGTAGTTCTCCTCAACTTAAAGTAGAGCCTGGAGTTGAGAAAAAGCAATCAGAAATTCAGGAGAGCAATTAGCATGCAGTGCTTTTACAGCTAGCCAGTTGTACCTAGTCACCTAATGCCAGAATTTCGGTTCAGTTGTTTGTTTGGCTTTGTGGTTCTTTTTGGGTTTTCTCGTTTTGTTTTGTTTTTTTAAAGGCAAAAAAATAAACATAGGGAATATAACTTCACTTTCGCTTTTATCATTTACTTTAAAACAGAAAAGTAAATATCAGGAAGCACACAGTTGTTAAAATTTGCCAACTCTCACTTGAGCTTTGAAGCTTAATCAACCACATACCAAACCGTATACTGCTTTGTGGTTTCACGACAGAAGCAATGAACTCTTGCTCCACAACTATCACAGAGATGACAGCCACCTGCTGAATCACCAAAATCATATCCTGGCACACCCACATTTCTTCTGAGGTACTTCCCATTCAATTCCTGTCTGGGTACCTCTTCCTTGCTTCTACAGAAAAAAAGTCAGCAAGAGGAGCAGGCTTGTAAATTGCAACTTACCTTCAGATCTATTAGTGTGACACTGATTTAGCCACAAAAAGGAGAGACAAAAAAACAAGCTTACTAAATTTTGAGGTGAGGGAAGAAAAGTCAGAAAAGAAAGAAGTTATTTACTTCCAAGTAGAATGAGATTTATGGGAAGTGGTGTGGGTTAGACAAGTGGACACTGAGGTGGACTGAGAACTGGCTGAATGGCAAAGCTCAGAAGGTTGTGGGCAGAGCTCAGAAGGTTGTGATCGGTGTTGCAGAGTCTAGCTGGAGGCCCGTTCACTAATGACCTTAATGAAGGGACAGAGTGTGCCCTCAGCAAGTTTGCTGATGATACAAAACTGGGAGGAGTGGCTGAAACACCAGAAGGTTGTGCTGTCATTCAGTGGGACCTTGATAGGCTGGAAAACTGGGTGGAGAGAAACCTAATGAGGATCAACATGGGCAAGTGTAGGGTACTGCACTGGAGAGAAGCCGCCTCAGGTACCAGTATAGGTTAGGGGTTGACCTGCTAGAAAGCAGCTCTGTAGAGAAGGACCTTGGAGTCCTGATGGACAAACTACTATATGTGCCCTTGGGGCCGAGAAGGCCAGTGGTATCCCGGGCTGCATTAGGAGGAGTGTGGCCAGCAGATCAAGAGAGGTTATCCTTCCCATCTACTCTGCCCTCATGAGACCATATATGGAGTACTGTGTCCAGTTCTGGGCTTCCCAGTTCAATAAAGGAAAGGAGAGGGTCCAGTGGCATGCTACAAAGATAGTAAGGGGACTGGTGCATCTCTCCTCTGATGAAGGACAGAAAGTTCTAGGCCTTCTTAGAATGGAGAAGAGACAACCAAGACTGATCCTATCAGTTCATGCAAATATCTTAAGGATGGGTGCCAAGAAGATGGGCCAGACTGTTTTCAGTAGTACCGAGCGACAGGCTATGCGATAACAGGCACAAACTGAAACACAAGGAGTTCCATCTGAATGTGAGGAAAAAACTTTACTTTGAGGGTGACAAAGCACTGGAACAACCTGCTCAGAGAAGTTGTGGAGTCTTCTTCTACAGAGATACTCAAAACCTGCCTGACGTGATCCTGTGCAACCTGTTCTAGCCGAACATGCATTAACCAGGGGGGGCTGGACTAGATGTTCTCCGGAGATCACTTCCATGTATGCAACAGGACAGTTTAAGTATTCTACTATTAAAATGCAATATTGAGTTTTGCCACTATTACATTAAAAGGGTATGGAGGTAGGTTTGGAAGGTTCCTTTACAAGACCATTCAAGTCTAACCCTTGCTATTTAATGATATTAGTGAATAAGCACTTTCTAACAGAAATCTCTCCTTTAAATTGAGAAAAAAAAAAACACAGACTTCACCAAACAGATGTTGTTTTTTTATGCAAAATCGAAAAACTTTCCAGCAATTTAACAGAAAAGTTTCTGCAATGACTGAAGCATGGCAAAGGAGTCAAACATGCTTTTGGAAGGTTGCTTCCTTTCCAGCCCAAGACTGTATTACCTCTACTTGGGATATGGGACTTATTCCCATCTTATTTCACTGTCAAGGCCCATAGATGCACCCTGTTAAAGCCACATGCACGTCCTCAGTCTGAAAGATTAGTCCTTCCTTGTTCTTTGCAGAAACCACTAGTCACCCCCTGCACTTAACAGGTTGCCTCTGATGTCAACACAGTGAGACCTCAATTGTACTACACAGAGGAGAAGACAAATGGATTGCTTGGGGGAGAACTGGAGAGATACTCTGGAAAGACCCTAAATCACCAGGTTGGTGGTACATAAACAATGAGAGTCAACACTGAAGATCTTGTTAAAGTCAAGGGAAACAATATCAGCTGCTCTCCCATTGTCCACAAAAGTAGGCATTCTTCATAAGAGGCAGTCAGGTTTGTTAGGCCTGATGAGCCCATAGTCTACAGATGAATAAGACTAGTACTCTCACAGGGTAACAGCTGAGGAAAGACTTCTTCACTTAATGAAGGGTAGCCACTTCAGAGGTGTACATCCATGTCAGAAGAAATACTAAGGAATTCAGGATAGCTGACGCTCCTAACACTGAAGGGAAGTAATTGCAAGCATTCCAGCAAAGGACCCGCAGTCAGCAAATATAGCTTGAGAGAAGCAGAAGAGGGACAGAAAGACACAGGCTGATCCATTCCTAAAAATCTTTTACAGCCAAGGGGCTCCAACCTTTCCTGCAGGGGAGCATAAGCTCTGTGCTCTACATTCAAATGCTGATAAAGTGCATGAAGAGAAGGAGCAATCTTTTTTCCTTCTACATCACTAGGAATAACTCATTTTATAAACTCAGGTTTATGCCACCTGATTAGCATACTGACCAGGAATTCATATTTGCATTGCTGTCCTTCTGAAAGATCAGCTACAAACCACAAAACTATGTATTAGGCTCCACCTGTCTACAGTTCCCCATTAAATAGGTCAAGAAAGCATATTAACAAAAGCCTTCAGTATCAGTGTGCTGCATGACGCCAGATACATTTCAACATCCTTTAATGTGACTGAATCAACAGCCTGGTCTCTGGTAAGAAACTATATATAGCACCATGCAAAGCATGATGGTATCAAATCAAAATTAAGAGCAGTTGTAAGGACAAGGAAAGACTGGGATCATTTTTTCTAGGCACATCTCTTATTGTTTGATAGAAGTACACCAAACAACAAATGGTACAAACAAGGAGGGGACTGGGAGCTACCCTTATCTTTTCCTCCAAACATGCAAAATATATACATGGCATGAAAAAAAAAAAAAAAAGAATTAAAAAAAATAAATCAATAAGGAAAGACATCCTCCAGTTTGTTTCTCTGACTTAGACACCAAAAGGAAAAAAATAAATTCACTGAAACTGAATACTTTGGTACAAAAAGCTAGCTACTCATGCTAACCCACAGGAATTGTACCACTGAAGATGTGACAGTGCAGTTTGATGGGGGAATCAGTAGTTGACCAGCCAGTTCATGGACTTGCTATAGTAAATTTCTACTTTATGCAATCAGTTAGAATGTGTCTTCAGGGGGCAAGCATGTATGCCTTTCAGCTTATTAGATATTATATGATGCCATGAATAAGGTGTGCAGTACTGAGCAATTCAAAAGGTACACAGGCTTAATTTCAAGAGGCAATTATTCAGTGGGAAAAAAATGAGTATCTCTTTGTTCAACTAAAAAACAGAGTTTAGCATGCATCACTAATGGCAACTAATTCCTATTTGTATGTCCCCTTTAATGTTTGCAGCTGGCAAACAGTAAAACTATTTTCTTTAGGCTGTTACAGATAACTCTATTCTAATTCTTCAGTTTACTTCATTTAAGTTTCTAGAATACCTATAGTAAGCTTTATCATTAATAGAATACCTTGCTAAAACATACAAATCGGACAGGCATTGTGCATTGAGCAGCAGAACTCCCAAAAGGCTTTTCCCAGGAACATTTATCAGTACATCAACTGAAACTCTGAAAAGCACTTTAGAAACTGGTTATTTCTTTTACCTTTTTCAGATTCTCTTTAAAAAGGCATTATAAATTAATTGATTACAACAACCAAGCTCTAGTAACTAGAATGAGGTTCTAGTTATCTAGCTAGATTTCCAAAACGATTCCCAAAGCACTTATTCTTTAACTAGTTAGTGCTCTATCAAAGCATGTATGAAACAGAAACTGTTATAACAGAGTTAATATTTTTGTTTACTTGGGAAAAATAAACAGAGTTATAACTGAACAGAACTGTAAACAGCTACAGAGCTCAATCAGACAAGCAACTCTTATTTCCTTATCAGAACACAGATAAAGTTGAACAGGAAAAGCTAGAGCATTTCTCCTATCAACAAGCACAGGAGGAAAACTGCTGAGTCATCAAGGCACACAGAGCATTAAAAGCTATTGCAGCATTAAGAGATTATTTGTACACATTTTTAAAGTGAATTCACACTGAAGTCTTCAGTTACCATGACATATTTTTTAAGGCCACAATCAAGCAAACTATACTTTTCAAATTCAAATGGATGAATCAAAAGCCTATGGAAGATAGATGTTGAAAACCTGGTGCTACCTCTAATTATACTTCTCCACTCAAACTGTATTTGGAGAAGGGATCAAAAGTTACTGTGGCTGTATAACAAAACCAAAAAGCTCAAAATCTCATTATCTTTAGATGCTACAGTATAGTAATAAAAATGCTAACAAAGATTACAAGATTTGGAATACAAAGTGTCACAGAAGCAGCAGTATTTCCTGACACAGCTTTTCACCTTGCTACCCATTCCGGGTTTGAGTTCATACTAACCGTAAAAATGTCAGTCTCCAGAGCACATATATGGTTAGCATAGGATAAATTATACTTTAGGCTCTGATCTTGCAAATGAGAGAATATTGTCTCTGAATTGGAGAGACATCAATTTGATGAATGGACCATTCAGTGGATAAAGAACTGGCTGGATAGTCGCACACAAAGAGTTGTGGTCAATGGCTCAGTGTCCAGCTGGAGACCAGGAACAAGTGGTGTCCCTCAGGGATCGGTGTTGGGACCAGTCTTGGGACTGGTCTTGTTCAACATCTTCGTCACTGACATGGACAGTGGGATTGAGTGCGCCCTCAGCAAGTTTGCCGATGACACCAAGCTGTGTGGTTCGGTTGATCCACTGGAGGGAAGGAATGCCATCCAGAGGGACCCTGACATGCTTGTGAGGTGTCTGATGCCAACCTCATGAAGTTTAACCATGACAAGTGCAAGGTCCTACACCTGTGTTGGAGCAATCCCAGCACAGCTACAGGTTGGGCAAAGAAGAGATTCAGAGCAGCCCTGTGGAGAAAGACTTGGGGGTGTTGGTTGATGAGAAAATTAACATGAGCCGGCTTCAGTGTGCGCTCGCAGCCCAGAAAGCCAACCATAACCTGGGCTGCATCAAAAGGAGCGTGACCAGCAGGTTGAAGGAGGTGAACCTGCCCCTCTACTCTGCTCTTGTGAGACCTCACTTGGAGTACTGTGTGCAGTTCTGGTGTCCTCAACATAAAAAGGACATGAAACTGTTGGAACAAGTGCAGAAAAGGGCCAGGAGGATGATCAGGGGACTGGAGCACCTCCTGTATGAAGATAGGCTGAGAAAGTTGGGGCTGTTCAGCCTGGAGAAGAGAAGGCTGTGTGGAGACCTCATAGCAGCCTTCCAGTATCTGAAGGGGGCCTATAGGGATGCTGGGGATGGACTCTTCATTAGGGACTGTAGTGACAGGACAAGGGGTAACGGGTTCAAACTTAAACAGGGGAAGTTTAGATTGGATATAAGGAGGAAATTCTTTCCTGTGAGGGTGGTGAGGCACTGGAATGGGCTGTCCAGGGAGGTTGTGAATGCTCCATCCCTGGCAGTGTTCAAGGCCAGGCTGGAGAAAGCCTTGGGTGACATGGTTTAGTGTGAGGTGTCCCTGCCCATGGCAGGGTGGTTGGAACTAGATGATCTTAAGGTCCTTTCCAACCCTAACTATTCTATGATTCTATGATTTGCTGTAGCAGATATCCAGAGCAAAGTCCAGAACAGTATGCTTAAAACTAATCTATGGAGACTATGGAGAAAAGACAAATGCTTTGCACACTGGGACACAAGGTTTTCAAGAAACTTTACAACAGCTTTGGGAAACATAAAAGTCTCCTACATGTCTTTCCACATGTAAATAATACATATAGGGCAGAGAAAAAGAGATAACCTTTTATTTCTCTCCCTTCCAAACTGAGTTCTAATAATGATTAACATTAATCATTGAAAACAGATTCAGAACAGAAAATCCAAACAACATGTTAACTGTCAGTATTTGTAGCCAGTTTCTCCTCTTTATCCTACAGATAAATTGGCATACTAAGCTCTTTGCAACATAAACATACTTTTCAATTTTAGGTGCTTGGTTTGGGGTATATTAAATGTCAGTTGCATCAACCCATAGCGGTACAGAGCTGTTAAGCTGCATGACAAGCTTAGTGACAGAGCACTCCTAAAAAAAAGAAGTTTCTGAGTAGGCTAAGAATGAGCACAGGATAGTGAAAACATACGTAGTTTGAGGTTTAAAGTGATGTCACAGCTACATGGCTCTTAATCACCATTTTGGAGGATCAGAATTTAGGACTTCAAAGTCTAAATCCCTACTTATGTCCTGTTACGTAAATACAGGCTAAAATAGCCTGTAGCAGACAGCCACAAATGCTCAGTATGAATCTCAGGGGATCAGGGGCAGAAGGGGGAAATGTTGGTGGGCATGAGCAGGGGGTGGGGGGAGAACACAAGTACAGCAGCATGGAAGAACAGTCATGGATTAGGTAATAACTTGAATGGTATGACTGTCTGCTACTGAAATAGCTATACAATTCCAAGGTTCACACTTTGTAATAGTTTTGGATTGGGGCCAGGAGGAAGAGTACAAGAGGAAACACAGTTGGCTCTTTTGTGGGATTTTTTTTTTTCCCCAATTTTTTTTTTTTGTTCCCCTCCTACACTCTCAGGTAAGACTTAAAGACTCAGCAGCTCATTCAAAAAAGTGAAAATGAATTCATACGCACAGCAGAAATACCAAGTCCAAGAAAGATAACTGGATAGAGAACGACATAACTTCCAAGGCTGGAAGCCAAACAAATTTAAGTCCAGTTAATATTTTAACAGGATTATATATCTGCTAGAAGAATCACCAAGAGATGTGGCAGATTCTCCATTTAACTTCATATCACAATTCAATAATGTTCTACAAAATGCATAAACAATCTCTCTCAAACTATGGCATTTTTTCTACCTTGGGAATACAAAAATGGCTCAAGACAGTCATGAATCAAGCAAGACAAGTCAAGCCCACCAGAATCCGCTGGCAACAGTAAATTCCTATATAGCATCAACACAGATACTTGAAAGCAGTAAGTGCAGCCTTATTCCACTGCTCTACCCTGGAAAGCTTTAGATTTTCCTGACCTGGGAGTCAGGAGTGTCTATGTATGCAGCAGGAAGGGCAGGGAAAGAGGGTAACACCAAAGGGAAGTCACACTTTCAAAAAAAATACACGAGGAAAGCTGCCTTAGACAAACAAGGCAGGTAAATATAGAAACAGTCTGAAATAAAAGCAAGTGAGGTCACATCTGCTGCATTATCCTGGCCTTAACTTACTGAGCTTCAATCAGTTTGTTCGTACTTTCAGGTTTGTTTCAGACCACCACCTAACACTCAGCAGAAAGGCTATCTATATCCTCTAGGCTGTAAAGACATTGTAGCTCTTCTCAATGTGACAGAATAAATACACTGTCTTCCACTTTGCCCATCATTGGCATCTGTACATCTTATCTTAAGCTATCCTCTCCAGAGCAGGAGCCATACACATCTTCGTTCTCTGCAATACACAGTGTGATAGAACAACAGGCATCACAGGAAAAAATGCATTATATCAAAGAGTATATTTTATGTGATGACAATGGGTGCACTGCAAATTTAGGCTACGTTATGCCAAGGAATGTGTGTTAATTATATTACAAAGTAAAATTAAGCAATGAAAACTTACAGGAAAAATACTTAATTATTTTGTTATTGCTAGGCTTGCCAGAATCACTTGCATACAACATAAGAAACCAATTCTAAACTAATTTTGAGCAGAAACTTTCTTCTGTAATTGCAGAATACTGTCCAATAGGCAAGAAGGGGAAAAAAATCCCAACGCATTCTTTAAACCACAGGAATTCTTACTGAAATGGATGAAAGGATAATTAATAAGCAACATGTTAAATTTTGTTTCTAATGTATCAATACATATGCATAGGCACAGCTACTTCATTTTAGATTCTGCAAGCTTCTCCTTAATTCTCACTATACCTTTAAAAACAAAAATCATGCTGCTATTATTAAAAAAGTGTTCGTACAAGCTCTACTTTTATTACTTTAATCTAACCACTTCACCAAAGCCTGAGAAGACCTATTATAAATGTTCTTCCTTACTGCAGTAAAGAATTTAAATGATTATCAATTCATCCTATAAGGACCAAAGCTAGAGGCAAAAGAGCTTTTTCCTTTAGTATGCATTGGGAACACAGGCTATGCCTAAATGATCATCCAGTTGTTCTCCAGATGCTGAACTCACACTAACCTGCACCTACACAAAGAGCTGTTGTCTCATATTCCACTTTATATTTTTCACCGCTGAATGCACACATGCATGGGCACTTATCATCAAAACGGAGTAAAATAATACCAGGACAACATATAAAGTCTTTCTTTACTGACTGTCAGCAGTCACCTGCCTGATTTATCCTAGTCTCTTAAAAATAAAAAGCTTGCCTTAAGCCACTTTCAGGAATTATCTTACATGCACAAAATAAATACTCCAACAGTGATTTAAGCTAACCTGCTTGACTTTGAGGACTGCTAATCCACTTCAGTACAGGCAGGTATAGCACTGCACCGCTAAGAAACGACACCACCTTAAATCACTCATCAGCTTTGACTCACCACAGAAGAGCTTTGAGCTTATGTTAAAAATAAATAAATAAAAATAAATTAATAAAAAAAAGAATCAGACTTGAGACACAATATTTTAAGCCACGACAGAAATTTCCTTCTTAACTACAAGGTCGAAGTTATATATTATATATGTAAGACCGTGCTTGACATGGGGATATAGAAAACCTTCTGACATGAGGTAGACTTAAGACTAACCTGACCACACAGAACTAGTGTATCTAAAGGGTAGTGATACAAAGGGGTCACTTAGCAGCACAGTACCTTCTTCACTAACTACAGCAATCGAAAGCAACTGCTTAACAGGATCAGTAACAGAAGAAAGAGGTTTTGAGGTTCTAGAAGGGGGGGAACGAACATACACCCATTTTCTATGACTTGAAATATGGTAAGCATGCAGAAGTTCAGCATGTTTCAGTTGACAATACAGAAAAACACTCACCTGCCTGTAGCTCTGGAGAGAATTCTGTACCACTTTAATGACTGGGGGCAGGGGAAGGGGTTTCTTTGTTTTTTTTCCTTGTATGGATATACACACTTAGCTTTTAAAGTAACAAAAAAACCAAACAAACCCTTGCAGACATCTAAGTAACACACATTCATTCAAACTGATGTAACTTCTTCTTGGGATGTCTTTCACAAAACAGTTCTTTACCCCAACTCCCTTCCCCTTCAGAAAACAGACATTCACTCTGGATTATTTAAACTTGGAAAAACGCAAGTGTTTTCTTTGAAAAAATATCTATTGTTACAGCAAAAACTTGGGTTTCCTTTCAAGCAAGATCATATGATTACACATTTATATTTTACTTTCCGCAGGAATTTACACACCCCCCCATTTGCATCCTGTTATTCATTTAGCGTTTCCCTTTACTTCGGCATGCTGTGTTAATAAAGTGGACCTGTTGGCCCAGTCTAGGCACTCAAGGTGACAATCAGTGCTCACGCTTGCATTTGTCAGATTTACTCTACAGGGCTTTCCACATATATATAACTACACAAAACATTCCTTCAGAAAAGCAGTTCTGTGAGGAGCACTGCACAGATCATGGAACACCAACCTAGGAGTTTTCAGGATATTTCGATTAGTTCTGTACTTCAAAGACCCAATTTATCTTTTGGAGGGTAAATTTCAACTGAGATAGACTCCATGTTATTTAAGCACATTAAAACAGTACAAAATCTTATTTTCAATACTGGGTCTGTCATAGTTATAGATTAGTTACTTTTGTTTATCTTCAGTGATTGATGCTAGCCTTTAAACACGTTCAGATAGATGCCAACTACCAACCTGATTCACAGTCCTACAGTTCAAAGGCCTGAAAATTATATAAAAAAGCCCTTTTCTGCAAAAAAAAACACCAAAGGTTAAGAGAGCTTTTACTGAAGCTTCTTTATCTGAGGTATAAATTAAACTTGCTTCATCCTACATTGTTCAAAATGTCTTGCACAAGATAAGCAACATCAAATTGTTCATCTTTTCACATTTATCAGGCTTTTTTTATTTTATGGACACTATAGGAAAAATAGTCTGTTGTAATGCACCTAGTATACACATTTACTTGCTGTCTGAAAAGTCATTTCCTGCAAAGCAAACTAAAATTCTGCTACTTAATTCATCACAGTACAATTAAATACCCTATATTCTACAGCTGTGGTCCAGTAAGGTAACATTAGCTGCATATGTTTATCTAACATGGATACCAACCTAATAGTATGCTACTGAGGTGAAAAAAACAGGTTAAGTCTGCTTTAGTTCTGGATCCATAGTAGTTAAAGTGTAACCTGAAATGCAAATGTAACTTCTCTGCCATTAATATATATCTAACTCATCATCATTCTCAACAGCTGAAAACTTCCTTCACATTCAAATTAAAAACAAGCAACTGATGTACATTTTGGTGTGAAGTGATTTTTGTCTCTTTACAGCCATGATTTCCCCCATCCCCCACCCCCCCCCCACCCCCCCCCCCACAGAAATCACAGCCTTAAACCTTTTATTCTAGGACCTTAAAGTGCAAATTGTCAGGGTGGGGAGAGAAACAAAAACCAAGCACTTCCATTGCATGAGAAATTGAGATTTGTTTTTATCACTTCATCCCACCTAAGGCAAAACACTTGCAATCCTGTATTTGTTTCAGAACACAATTTCATGAAACTGATGTGCCAGAAGAATTCTTTCATTTCATGGGAGCAAATATTTTCATTTGAAAAAAAACACTGCTAGAAATATTTCACCAACTCTAGCCTTGAGACACAATAAATGAAAATAAATACCCTGTATTTCTGCAGGAAAAAGTGAAACTATCTGAGGTAGCTAAGTTTCTTCAATCCTTTCATCCATGGTATGAAGTCACCATCAAGAGGCAGAAACACTAAATCTTAAACTGGTAAGGGCAGAGGTTATTTTAATGTCCAAAATGCTTTGTTAAATAAATATTTGAAAATTGCAATTTTATATCAACTCCATGCAAGCAAGATTCCTTATCTAAGACTGATCAATGTAAGTCCATCTTCAGTGTAATATCATAAAGCTTCACTGACTGATAGAAAAGAACAATTATTAAGTACAAGCTGCCTACTTTATTCCAGCAATGAAAAGGACCAGACTATTTCTGCCTTTGAAGAAACTGGCATGAGGCCAGTCATCGCATCTCTCATCCTATAGGACAGCTAAAGAAGTGAAGGAGGGGTAAGATTCTTCAGTCAGCTCTAAGGCGGTGCAACAGAATACAGAGTAGTAATCAGGCCAGAAGCACAAGTGCTGCTGTATTACCCTTGACAGGGCTGGGGTCAGTGAAAACCTGCCCACACAACTGGAGAATCTTAGCTGTCATCTTAATGCCTCATGCTCTGCATTAATCAGGACCTGAATACAGGAAAGACTTTTCCCTCTATTCTTTAGAAATCACCTTTGCAAGAGACTATAGGAAGGGGCACTAGCAATTATACTGTATCAAAACAAAGTCATTTTTTATGCATCATTACGCAAAACGACTCACAGAAACTCAAAAGACATGTTTTGAACAGCAACAGTTTTATGAAGGCAATTCTCAGAAAGGGGGAAAAAAAAAAAAGAAGGAAATTTCTTAAGTATCTTTGATGGTCTAAAGAAAAGGACTGGAAGACTCATTAAGGACAATATTACTTCCAAATGCAAAGCTTTGAGAGCCTGGTGATTTACATGAAATGTATGTAGTTATATTTGGTTTTCAAGAAACTGTAAAGTTTACTTTATACAGTTACATTGCAAATACCCACGCAACTGGATGTTCCATTAAAATACAGATAAATTTAACAGTTTTAAGTATTTAAACAGCTGAAATCAGCATACAGTATAAACAGTATTTTACAAGCAGTCCAAATAAAATCCCAACCCTTACCGTCAAAAAAACTTTTGGCTCTCAGGTAACTGACGCTGAGCCTAAGCACAGACAGCTTATCCAATTTGGCAATAACATCTTGAGGGAAAGGCAGAAGACTAGCCAAGCGGTCCAGCTCCGCATTCAAGCGGTCCCTGTGTCTCTTGGATGGATTGGACTTGACTCCTTCAGCTGGGGATGGCTTTACTCTGTGGCAAAAAAACCAAACAAAATACAAACTTAAGTCACTTCCCAAAATTAAGGTAAATATCTGCCACATCTAATGTTACAAATTGTCTTTAAAACCTTAACAAGCAAAATGTTTTTTCCAAGTGACTTCTGTTTCCCTGTGGGGCGGAAAAGGAGTGGAATTAATCTGAAATGGTTTAATCCCCCATTCAACACACACACTTAAATGAAGTAGTGACAGCTACAGTGTCTATTTGAACACATAATGAACATTTGAAACCACTGAGATTCAACATGTTTTTATAAAAAGCTTCCCACACTTTCACTCAAATGTCATTTGAATTCTTCATAATGGTCATGTTACAAATGATTCAATAACATCTCATAATATTTGTACAAATGTATTTGACAGCACACTTTTACATGTTACAGGTTTTTTACAGGGGTCTTTAATTTTTGCCAATATTTGGAACAGGCTAGTGTCAATTGCATACAACAGACATTTTAGTAAATTGCTAGACAAGAAGGCATACAAAACTGCACAAGTAAACAAGAGATACAGCTCTGTCAGCAGGGAAAAATCTTTGCAGTAAACACTATTGAGCTCATCCTTTAAGTCACTTCTTGGCTGAAAGCATTCCATTTGAGCATGAAGACATCTTTGTACCTTACAACAAACAAAAAACCTGTTACTGATGAATTACATAACTAAGCTTTTGCAAACTTGCAATTTTCCAATCATACCCACTCTGAGCTCCAATTCCAGATACATGAATACTTACACCTTCCCACATACACAGACTTCTAGGAATAGGTTTAAATCCCTGTTCACTTGAATTACAATTAGTCATTACAAACCAATACTGAAACCAAATCATTTAGCTGCATGAGCCATATGGATTTTATGATATTTATTAAACAGTTTTCTAATTAAAGAGTGATCATTCTCACTTTTCCAGTATTGTAGATCTAATTGAGGTAGTTGTGCAGCAGCTACCAATTCATGCAGCTCTCATAAGGAATGTTGGCTCTGCAAGATGTTTCACTCACAAAAATACTGAACATGAAGACATTCAACAGTTAATTTCTTCAGTATTTCATTTAGTCTGCTTCTAAACTTCACCCTTACATCAATTTTACAACGAGAAATTGCAAGAGCTCTGTAGTTATTTTTGCCACTGCTGAAAGCAAACTGAAAAATAATTTCATCTGTATTTCCAGTCAAATAAATAGTGATAGAGTGAACATTCCTATTTTTAGCTTGCTTTATGTTTTAATTATATTTCATACTAAATTCAAGAAGTTAAATTCAAAATGTTAATACATTTCTTTAAAATCAAGCCCTTCTTTGTACAGGCATATGTGTATTCAAGTGTCACTTGTCAAAAACTTGCACTTAAGTCTGACTGCCTTTCCCCTAGCACTGTGACTGCTGTTTTGCACATTAAAGGAGGCACACTCCTTATGTGAAGCCTGAAAACTTGGAAGATGCTGTAACACAAAATGTTGTTCGTACACAGAAATATATCATCAGCAGCTACTTACTCCCTAGATGGATAAAGTTAAGCTTGCTGCAGGGTAAGGTCTAGCAGAGCTTTATCCTAAAAATACTGGGAAAGTGGGAAAGCAGATTGATCAAGAAATATGAAAATTCTCTTGGAAAAAAAGCATAGGTTCCTCACCAACTGCAATGGATGACAAATAGATGTGTGGTTTGGTCACAAGCCCTGATGTGAAGAGCTGCAGCTTACCATATCCCCATGTGAATATTAAGCCTAAAATAATTCAGTAAAGCTTTCTTCACATTTTCTTATTCTGGCAGAATATTTACTTGTACAAGCCATATGATTAACACAATTTAAATATAACCCTTATAAAATATAGTTTAAAAATCACTAAATGTTACCAGTAACATTAAGAGTTATTTTATACTTTTTATGTATTAAACTGCCACAAACAGAGATTGAATAATAAATTCCAAATGGAAGCAGGTAACAGTTGTATAATAATCAGTTATATATCAAATCAGTTATATATATCAAATCAAACAGGTCTGCTTCTGAAAAGTGGAGGTCCCAATGCAAACTGTTGCATGCTATCTTTTCCAAATAAACAAGCACTAAATACCAATTTTTATTTTCACAACTGTCCTCCACTTGCTTAAAACCTCTATAAGCACTTTGACAAGTTAGCTCAAACCATATGCAACTGCGTAGTTATCTCATCAAGCTGTTAGACTGATGTTTTGCTTTACTTTCTAATGATTTCTCTTACTCCTAACTAGTTCAAAGCATAAGGATTCTGTAAGTGTAGTCTACAACACTTCTGAATATTAAGTCACCATTATTTGCAGCATAAATCTTATCATGCTCTCTCCCTCCAAAACAAGCACTGATTTTCCTTAATTTTCCCTAGTTTTCCCCCTTGTCACCCAACTAAAATCCATTGCATAAAAAGGCATCCTTCAGTGATGAAGGGAATGAGAGCAGAAGCGCCGGGAGGCGCGAGTAGCAAGCTAAACCATTTTCCATCCACTTATGTAAACCCTTGATGCTAAAGACAGCCCTAGCTACGTTGCAGAAAACTACCTTAAAGGAAAATTACATGCTATGTCAAGATTAAATCCATGTATGTGGTATGTGTTTTATTTAAAAGAATTTAAAAAATATAAGGGGTAGGGGTAGGACTAACGGAGGGGGTGGATTTTAAGCTGATCTTTCAGTTCATGATCTTTTACCTTTCACAGGAAATTTGAGTTCCCTAATCAAAGGCCAGAGGTCTCTACACACTCAGTGCCTCTGAAATGAGCTACAATCCTTATCATCCAACAGTGCAAGACAAGCAAGCACTCTTATATTACGGTTCTAAAGGATTTGACATCATAACATTAGCTGACCAGTATTTTCACAGGTTTGCTATAGAATACTTAATCAGAACTTTCCATTACATATCCTTACCATGTACACCTTTACAGACATTAACAGCACCAAATTACTGCAAAGGAAGTGCACCAGTACCTGAGTATTCATTATTATGAAAAGGCCAAAATAAGTTTTAATATTTACACGATATTTTGTATTTTTAAAGGGACACTGAAGCAGTTCTTTAAGAAAATGAAAACGCAAATTTATTTTTTTCATAATATGACAACAAAAACTGTGAAAAGGAGAAAAATCAAAACCCAATTACTAAAAGGCATGGTAAATGATTAGCAATACTGAAGTGTGGAATTAAGTCAGGAAACACAATAATGTGCAAGATAAGCACTAAGGACACAGCTAAATGTTAAAAGAAGTAATTCTATTTTAAAAAATAGAATTTGAAGTTCATCAGAACCATTTTATTGCTTAGGAAAGAAGGATATAAGAGTATACATGTCATCTAGCTAACGGATTTAATCCTTACCGCTATGTATATTTGTTATCTCATTTAGCAGTATATGCAATAACATATGTTATTCTTATTTATATGATTTAATTCAATGTAGGTCAGGTATATGAAATGCAAGAGCTACCATTAAGCAGGTCTTTCAATAGGTGATATCCTCCAAAATTCTGTTTACTTAAGCAACTGAAAAATACTTCTAAGCATTTACTCTTCTCTCCCACAGCAAGTTTACAATTACTGAAAATTCAGCTAACAATTCCTTTCAAAGCAACAAATACAACACAGACTATTGACCTCATCAACCAAAAGTTGTTGTCAGCCCACCCTGAAGGGGCATGAGACCCTTTCCAGTGACTTCTTTAGCAGGCAGTAAAGCCAGAGAAGACTTAGGCCACTGGAAGGACAAAGTTGTTTTTACTAAAGCAAACCCCACCTCAATCAGCAGTGTGCTACTCATCTGATGCCGGGCAACTGTCTTCTACTAGTAAACAATGTCATAGTTTGCTCAGGTTGTTTTGGTGTATGAAGGACTCCACCAGAGTGATAGAGACAGCCAGAACACCAATCAAGAATTAAAGTTTCACACTTGCTTTTAACATATTTTATTACTGTTCAAGATGACAACCCAAAGCTGTTTTGAAACAGGAAAAAAAAGAAAAAAAAAAAGTATGTTCCTATCTACTGACCATGATGTCTACATCTGTCTACCCCCATTTGCTTCAGGTTCTCTTTCTAAAAAGTATTCATCTGCAAGAAGTATTGACCAAAAATCAACCAACCAAAGCCACCTCACAAGCCTTAAAACCAGTGAATTTTAAGTAGCAGTCCACATGTAATATGTAGGTACCCCAAGACTGGCAAGGCTATCACTTATATCTAATAAGTCTATTTTACATGCAGTAACAGTTTTATTGCCTCCTTTTCAAAAAAGAGGTTCAAGCTGCTGTTTGTAGCAGATCCTGCTTTACACAAAAGAATCTTTAATGACTATTTTTCCTTTTCTCATGAACTTCCATTTTAAAAGTTTGTTCTGGCACTTCTTGTTTGTTTGTCTTGAAAGACTACATAAATACTAAATACTTTTTTTTTTTTACATTAAAATATCTCTGCATTGCTTTCTGACATTACTACAGCTACTCAAAATCAAGGCTCAATCAGTCAAACATTTTTCTCTCAAGTATTTCATATCATTAATACATTTAAGATAGCATTACAACGTGGTTTTGTTCCATGTTAAAGAAACATGCCATCATGCATTTCATGCCTGCATAGTACGAAACATCTACACCTCCCCAACCCGCTCCTTGTCTTTTGTTTAGGTAGTTGTGCAAAACAATTCCTATTGGAATTGAGAACTGAGAAAAGAGTGAGAAAAACAAGGCAAATCAGAGCTAGCAGGCAGAAAAATATAAAAACTACAGGGTGAAGCTACATCTATTTAATATCCTTTACCTAATATTAGTCTATCTGCAGCAATCCCCAATTCCATAAAACCTGCATTTTATTCTTCCTACTACAATACTATTACATTAATTCAGCATGTCAGTCAATAATTCCCAGAGAAAAGGAATTCAAGACTAAAGAAAAAAAGGAAAAAGCAAAAAGTTGAGGCCATCCATTGCTGCCCAAGCTCCAGTGGGGGGCGAGGGGCCCCACAGACGTGCTGCCACCAGAGGGACTCGCAGGGTTCAACCATTACATTGGAAGGAAACTGAAAGTCTCCCAGGTTTTAAGAAAGCGATTTCTGTAGCACAGTACATGCAATTGGAGTGCACATGGTTTACTGGGCTTTTCTTTTTTTCTTAACTTTTTTTCCCCCGATAAGATGATGAACAGCAGAAAGAGTTGCCTGTTAAGTGCCCCCATGCTTTTCTTTTTCAGCTGTGATACTGTAATTCCCTACTGAAGTGAAGCAACACATTTCAACCCTCGGCGCTGCCAGTCTACAGCCTGAGATTCCCCTTTAAGTCTGGTTCTTCACAATGCACATAACCAAAACAGGGAGCTGCAGGGGGGAAGTTTCTTAAACTGGTATTGAGTTACTAAAATGGCTTTAAGGAGTTATTTGTACCTGAAGCAAGAAGTATTTAATCCACTTCATTTTTTTTCCATGGCAACTATGACATTATATTAATAGCTTCTTCCATTTCTATAAGCTAGCTGCCTGCTGCCACAGGTTACCAATTATCATGCTCCATTCAGAGTTACATAGGCCGGAAATAAAACATTAGAAGAACTATCTACAGAAACAATCTCTTCTATAAAAGATACCAGTCCCAACAATGTATCACCTTTCTATAAATAAAAAAGGAAAAGGGGGGGGCAGGAGGGTGAGGAAGCTATGAATCCTACCAGGGGAAGAAACATCAACCTCAAACACATTTAAGCCACGGTACTGTCAAACCTTTATTAACCAGCAGCAAGTACATCTTCCCTCCCTCCCCAGTCAGTTACAAAAGCTTATTGCCTCTCTCACTTTTTGGCCTAAAAGTATGGTAATTATGTATGTAAAAAATGGGAACCCTCTGACCTGCTTGCAATGTCCTGTAAGGTTGGTCTAACAGTAAAAGCAAACAAAGAGCATAGCCATTTTTAGGAGAGAAAAAACACATACACGTTATGTGCAAAATTACTTTGTCCTGCATAAAACCAATCTCTAGCAACCCAAGAAAGGTGGGTTAGTTACCAGCCTCCACTTCAATTTATGAGGCACCAAACTATTTTAATACTTTTAAGAAGAAACACATGCTTCTCTCTCCTTTAGTCCTAAAGGGTAAAGTCCCTTACAGATAAACAGATCCATTAGTAATAAAAAAAGGCTTCAAGTTCAACTAACCAGAGAAGCTGGGCTAACTTACATGAAGAAGAGATACATGGAAAAGGATTATGTATGTAGATACTACCATAAGGCTTCACATCATCTAAGACTAACCAGAATTTAACAGCAATTTTACCAGTAAGGCAGAACACCTCACCCTTTCACAATCATAACCCCAGAATTATTTGCATTAGTTATTGCTAATCCAGAAATACCACAAATATATCTTTATTTCTTCATGAGAAAAACACATTCACTTCTTAATCATTCTTCCACACCTACAGAATGAATTTAACCCAGTACCTCTACATTTTTCCTTGGAAAATAACGATCAAAAAAGCAAACATTGCTGTTTTCATAGGGAATGTATCTTCTAGCAAGGGGATTTTCAAGCTTTTAGGCTTTCTGTGTTAATTTGCAGGGTGAAGCCCCAGTTATGTACATGCACTCATTTTAACGACTCCAAACGTAAAGAAGCAAGCACTCAAGCTAATTCCCCTCCCCCCCAGGACAGTTGTCTGCTATAAATCTAAAAACATGTAATTCACAATAGAACTTTGTTAAATATTTGTCATTCTCTCCTTCAACGCTTTTGAGGTCTTGGCAGTTATTTTACATGTACCAAAGTACCCCACAGAAATACACGGGGATTTTTTGAACTTTGCTTAGTTTTCTTGCAACTCAGTAGTAGTTTATGAGCTATAGATTATTGACTTTCAGTTGAAAGTACAAGTTAAGCATCCCCCCTAGCCTGGAAAAACACTCTCCTGAGGCCAGCGTTTCAGGGGAGCCTTCAAAGTCTGGAACTCAACCTAAAGCAGGTGCATAATATGAAATTACTCATGCGCTAAGCTGATCTTAGAGTTTCAAAATGATAAATTAATACAACAAACAGCCACCATAAGGACAGACATTTTTTGGTTGGTTTTGTTGTTGGTTTTTTTTTTTTTCCTCTTTCCCCCTCTTTCGACCGGTCTCAGCAGTTGAGTTTGTTTGGAGCTGAACAAATAACACGTATTGTAGCACCAGGGGGTTAAAGCTGGTTCAGCCCTCCGAAACAGGCTAAACACAGCCCTGCAGGGTGGGAATCGGCCGAGCCTTTCGTAGCTCAGACCCCGCGCCGTCGGCAGAGACACGCGCCGGCAGCCGCGCAGCACTGCGGAGAGGAGCGGAGCGGCCCGGGAGTACCGGAGCGCGGGGAGAGCGGCAGAGACAGCGCGGCACTCACCCGCCCGCCCACCCACCGGCAGGCCCCACGGGCGGGACCCGCTCCGGTGGGGCGAGAGCAGGCATCGCTCGGAGCAGTCACCTCAGATGCCTCCCAATGTAGGTCAGCCGGCTGCGCCGCGCTGCCGGCACAGCTCCCTCCTTCCACAGCCCCGACCCTCCGCGCTCCGACACCCCTTTTCTCTTTAAAGAAACAAAGCTAAAATCAGTAAACCCCTCTGGCACCCCTGGGCGCCACCCCCTGCACCGCACCGTGCACCGGCCGGCCCCCCACCGGGCCTCCACGGCGCGATGCCGAGCCGCGAGAAAGCCGGTCTCCCCTGTCCGCCTCCTTCCCCTCCCGCCCCTCGGGGCCACTTACATTTTCTGCACAGGTTTCCGCCGCTTGCGACTGGCGTAGGTGACATTGGGGTTCATCCTGCCGCGACTCCACTGCCCCGCGCCGCAGGCTCCAACGGCCAGGGGCCGCCGCCCTCCTGCCCGCCTCGCCCCGGCTGTCAGGGCCCCACCGGCGCCGCAAGCTCTCGCTTTGCTTCACCCGCGCGCCCCAACCCTGCTGCCCGCGGCCGGTCTCACTCCCAGCGGCGGCGGCGCCTTCCCCAGCCGGGCGGGGACAGAGGCGGAGGCGCTACGGGGTGGGGATCCAGGTGATCGGCGGCGGCTACACCCACTCACCGCCCCCGGAGGGCGCAGGTGTAGGGGGAGGCCAGGGTTTTCCAGCGCCTCTCGCCCCGCGTCTGCCCTGCCAAGCGGACGCCGTCTCCCGGCCGGCTCCCGTTGCAGCGGCGGGACAGTGCGCGACACCCTCTGCACCCCAACGCGGCCGCCGTCTGCTGGCCGAGCGCCCACAGTGTGCGCGGCCCGGCCCGGCCCACCCCGCCCAGCCCAGCCACTCGGCCGCTCTCCCGCCCCGCCCCGCCCCGCCCCGCCCGGTTGATCGGCCACCGCCCCCTCGCCGGGGAGGCCCCTCGCGGCGGCGGGCGGAGGGAGCGGCTGTGCCGCCATGTTGGGAAGGTCACGCGGGGAGGGGCGGTGTCGGCGGGGGTGCCGGGAGTGGGGGGACCGCGACGGAGGCGCTGCGGGGGCGGTGTTGGAGGCGGATGCTACCTGTGTGAAGCGATGGGGTTTGTGTCTTTCACTCCTCATCTCCCTTGGGCTGAAACCATGACGACCGCAGGGTCCTCCAGCAGAGAAACCGGAGATAGCACGCGGCCCTCCCAAAGAGGGGTGAGGGAGCCCTGGTCAGGAGTACACGGACACACCAGGCTCCACCGGGGACAGGGTCAGCGGGGCACCTACGGGAAAGAAGGAAGTCACTGGGCACACTGCTGCTGCTCGCCAAGCGCCCGTGGCATCCACGGGGGAGGACGCAGTTCCTGTCTTGTTAGGGTATAAATCCCCGAGTTATTATACCGGCGTTCTAAGCTAAACACTTACTTTAAGGGGAAGGAGCAGCAAAGAAAGTACGAGATACTGCCTAACTGTTGGCAAATAAAACACCCACGGGGACCCTTTTCTGACCTGCCGCCGCTTCTCCCGCCCATTTTCCTCCTCCTCCTTCCCCCGGAATAATCCCGATCAACTTAGTTCCAACACTGAACTCGGGAGCCTGGGAGTCACCCTTTGTAAACACATTGTACGCGGGCAGAGAGCCTGGAAGAGCTCCTCTGTCTCCCACCGAACACACCCGGGGTGCCCAGCCGCCGGAGAGCGACCGCAGCTGTGGGCCCGTCGGTGTCGCCACGGTTCAGTGCCGCCGGATCCGCCCGTGCCCGGCTGCCGGGAGGCTGAGGCAGTGTCCGTGGTGCTGGCCCCTGTCCGTCCGTCCGCATGGCCTGGTCGGGCCGTCAGCGCTGCACCAGCGCCCGGGCGCTGGCGCGATGGTGACCGAAGCCCCCGGCATGCGAGCGTCTCCGCCCCGCTTTGCTCGTGGAGGTGATGAGCGATGGCCCAGGTGTTAACGTGCGGGGAAAACAAGGGCTGCGCAAAGCCCGGCCATAGCCAACCAGCGGGCGGAGAGTGGCTCCCGCCTCGCAGTCGGTGCCGGTGCTCGTGCCTGTGCTCGGATGTGCTCTGCGGACGCTCCTCCTCCGCTGGGGCTCGGTAGCACAGCGCTTTCTTGTTCACCGGCTTAATTTGCTCAGAGTTAGTCTCCTAGGAAGCTATCTCAGATGCAAAGTACACTGAGCCAAGATATGCAGATAAAATTAATTTGACTAAACCTTAATGATGTTAAGGTTCGTGTTAGTACGGCAGGAGTTAACCCAATGATGTTTCGAAAATATGTCTTCAGCAAACAAGATTTTTGAAAAAATACAGTTAAAGAACCTCATGAGGTCGGTGCTTTGCAGTCATATTCCTGCCACATTCCTGGCCAAACACCTCTGCAGAGGACATCAGCTATTCACTAGCTTTTGTCACTCCTCAGTTCTTCACTCCTCTCTTCACAAGAACTTTCTAGTATCCTGGAAAAAACAAACAAACACATACGAAACAAGCACACAAATACAACCATGGTCAATACTGTACACCATGTCTTCCTTCTCCAGCCACTTTCTTTTGATTTTAGGGCAGAAACTGGAAATAAACGCACTCCAAACCTATCCATCTATCCAAGCACAGTTTCTTCCAGCCAAAACTGTCCAATCGCTTTCAGTACTCTTTTCACCCCTAGCCTCTCCCTGCTCACTGGTTTCTTCTTCTGTCAATACAAAGATGCAGTGATCACTCCATATGCAGAACAAATTGCTGTTCTGCGCTTATTCTTCTCTTCAGCTACTTTATCTTTGCGTTGAAAGCTTACAGTTATTGTTCAAGGCTCTTCTTCTTCTAATTTTTAATTTAATGGCTTCCAGTCTTCCTTTTGCTTCCTCACTGAGATTGAACAAAGTCTCTTTCTTGACCTTCTGTGCTACTTAGATACTGTCAGAAATACCCATACTTACACTGTCTCATCTGCCAGCTCCAACTCTATTAGGGGCTACATGAAGGAGAAACCAGGCTTTAGCCTCCCGTGATAGACTTCATCTCCCAGTTCCCTTCTGAGGCCCTGGGAACTTGCATGGCACCAGGGAGGTACTGTGGTTATTCTTCAGCTCTCTGATTTGGCAAGTAAGGAAAATTCATGCTGCTGGGCAGAAAGCACATCTTCTGAACATTTGTCACTACCTGCTATTGGAAATCCACTTCTATGGATCAGCCACCTATTTAACATCAAATATAAGATTTCAGTTGTTCAGCGCACAGAGAATCACGGCATGGTGAACTTCCTTATGTGTCACTGGGGCCTTTTGCACACAGGCACCTAACATTTTTGATATCAGAGTATCTGCAGCTTTTGCAAATCCATCCTCACCTGGCTCTGCCTAATCCATGTCTTAGTATTTTCTTTTCTATTTGATAATTTGGATACAGTAGAGATCCTGTGTCATATTCAGTGTAAAACAAGCAAAACTCATCCAATCATGATTCAGCAGTCGTGGAGCCTTCTTTACGGTGTAAGATTTTCTGTTGGGTTTTTCTTATTATTAATGTTCTTTTTAAAGTAGTATATTTTCAGGTTTAACAACATGTTTGATCTTGCAAAAGATGACTGTGACTGATGTCATGTGGTCAATTAAAAGGATTTATTCCTCTGCAGATCACCTTCATGTGTGTTATAGAGCTCTAACTAGCCTCTTCTCATTTTATCTCTAGGCTACTGCCCAGGCAGATTATTAGGTCTGAACTAAAGATTACATCTTCCCGTAATAAATTCTCTTGAACCATTAGAGATCACTTTTCTCCTCATTACTGAAATCCAGCCTTTCTGCCTTTGTAGTCATTAATCCTGATGCCATTGAATGATGAGATCTTTAAGAAAAATGTGTTTGTGCATCAAGGGAGTGGTTGCTTTCCCTATCCCTGGTGTGTGTGATGTGCCATATTAATGAAGACATTCTTCCATATCCGGTATGCTTTGTGGTTATCATCTTCTTCCAGAGCTCTTGCTTGTCAGCAGTCACACCTGCTACCCTGACTCCAAAAGGACCGATGTTCTTTTGTTCCATGCATGTGTTCTGCCCCATTTCTTCTCCTGTCCTGCACAGTCCCATCCTCAGCTCTGCCTCCTGGCCCCTCACTCATTTCACAAGTTGGGAGCTTTTTGGAAGAGGGGATTTTTACTAAACAGACAGAAATTCCTGAATGGGCTGGAGATTCACAGGATCACCATGAGACCAACAAAAATCTTGTCATTTGGGAGGAATTTGTAAGAATTATAAACACTGTTTGCTATCTTAAGGTCATCTCTGACTCATTTCTAGCCTTTATGCTACTCTTTCTGTCCATAGCCAAAATTTTACTTCCCTTAGCTTAATTCTGTGTGCTGACTTGTTCTATCTGTTTGCAGTGCAAATAACACAGAAGAAATCTGGTTTGGTTATCTATGATTTCTCTTCTGCCTCCCTGGAGACGAAGAAAGAGGAGTGCAATTTAAAATTGTGATTTGTGCAACTCAAATTTGGGAGGTATACAGGAGTACTGCTGATTTAGGTGTTATTTTGCACATGCCTTTGTTCTGTTAAGAAAGAATATCTATGGTAACTCAGGTGACTGTACTAATTTCAGGGAACTAATAATCTAGAAAAGTTGAATTAGAGTCAGTGAATAGTTTACATACTGATTCTATAGTGACTGGGAAGGTCACAAAAACAATTTACTGTGAGGAGCCAGGAATATTGAGGGAAATTCTGCCCCACTTTTTAAAACTTAAACAGAAATAAGTATATCTAGAAAAAAGAAACTCAGTAGTGGGGTTAACAGTACACTGCTTTATATTGACTTTCTTGTAAAAGTCTCATTTACAGGTACTAGTTGAACGGTACACAGTTTTAATGACAATTAGGTTGACAAGAAACGTTTTTCTTTTTTTCTCCCTGTTGTTTGTATTTTTGAAACCACAGGATAGAACCAGAACATTCTTTTTCTCTTCTCCTGTCTCCATACCTGGCTCCCTGTTCCCACTACCCTTGCAGGGTTATTTCTGATATGCCAGTGTTTAAAATTACACCCAGTTTTCTATTGAGTACTTAACTTGGGGAGCATTTCCAGAAGTTGTAGAGCCATATAAAGAAAATATTAATTAATTAAAATAATTAATGTTTGGACAAGCAGACTATGATCCTCACATAATGGTTAGTGCTGAAAGGTCTTTGTTATTAATGGTATATTCATTATTTTAAATTCATTAACTTGGACTAATCCAATGAAATCTATAGTCTTAGTTGCTTCAACTTTCTTCCTGAGTAGAAGAAAAACATATTTAGAGACAGTTTTCAAGTATTCTCCACTTTTTGAGAAAATTTGAGAAATTAATAAACACCATCTGTGAGGCAGGATCATGATTCTGCTCAGATCCTAAGATATGTAAAATGAAAAGCTTGTTTCACCTATAAACACAGGAATGAAGGAACAATATCATTATAGAGCAAGTATAAAAATCTATACATTGCTTACTATTCTCAGGCTTTCTTTTGTGTACAGAAATGAGCAGAAGAGAACGATTTTATGCAGAAACTGTCTTTCAGCTCGAGAGCTCTCTTTTTTTTAATCTAAACCAAAATGTTCTGAAGAGCTATACAGTTAGAGCAAACAACTTACTTTAATTAACCTCATCCACCTAAAACATTCAGCAACCCTCTTCCCCCCTAAGCATTAAAAGTAAATTTTATTATACAGCTAAAGTAGTCTTACATTATCATTCCTAATGAGCATCATGGCTTTATCCTGAAAAGTAAAGAGCCACTCATTATTTTAATCCAATGTAATCTACTCCCACTCAAGTACTGAGAGCCATAAAGTAATCAGTGGTAACAAGTCATTCCTTCCCAAGGGCAAGTCAGGATGACCTGGTAGAGCCTCTTAACAAAGACACTGGTATGACCAACTGCCACTCCTTCCTTCTCCTCTCCTTCCTGGTAGAAGAGGTAAGTTTGGTTTTGTTACATGATTATACAAAGATTTATGACTGCAAATACAAACCCATTTAAAGAAAAATCAAGAAAACTATGTTTCTGCATATATTGTATGATATTTTTGACAGACTATGAGGATCTACAAAAGCCGTCTGTTCTCACGATCCTTCCCTGCCAATGAAGCTCATTGGCACACAAATCAGATCAGTACTGTTAGATTTTCTTACTTTCCAAACTAGATGGCTGCATGCAAACTGCAGATGACCACTGGCATGTGCTAATCGCTGAACTGCCCCTGGGAATGATATGGAAACATGCCAAAACTGTGTAAAGGACAATTTAAAACTCCTGATGACTGAGTTTTAATGTCCAGGAAATTCCATTCCAGTTGTTAAATTTACTGGTACCTTAGAGTATATTTCCAATGCTTTTGGCCATGAATGTTGCAAATAGCCAACAATTATTAGTGTGCGGAAGCAGGAAAGTTTTGGTTCCAACAATAAATCACCATGACAATCAGCAAATGTGGGCAGCATATGATCCAGCTCCACCAACATATGATCTTGCTGCACCAAGACCTTCTGTGCTGTTATACACTGAACAAATATATGAAGAGCTGATCATTTTATGTCTCTTTTTAAACACTGCTGAACTGTACTTATTAAGAGGGCTTTGTTGCTAAATTGGCTTATAATGTAACAAAACCTGTGGTTTGAGAGGGCCTGAAACAAGCTTACCATTATGACAGCTAACTCAGTAGCCTGCAAATTCTCTTTCTGCTCTCATTAAGAGGAAAGGGTATACACAAAGTAAGACTAATGAGTAAGAAATATTACCTAAATTAGAAGTGACAATACAGTTGCCAGGCCAGAGTTTAATTCTGTACCAACAAACCTGAGCTAATTTTAATAAATATAGCTAGTTGTCATGAATTTGAATTTAGCCTTATAAAACCTTTCCATGACTAAGGCAAACTACAGGTATCGTATTAACTGGCAGTTGCATTCTCTCTTTTTAATAGAACTTCCTATCAAATCTAGTAGGTATACATAAAGAAAAATGTAGAAAATAGCAAATAGATATACCGATACAAGAATGCCAAAGGCCAAGGCTAAAACCAGTAACAAAGTAAATCAGTATAATTAAGTCTGTATAATTACAGAGAGTGATTTCCATGAACATAAGGTGTAATTAATAATAAATAAGAACAAACAAACAAACAAAAAAAAGAAAGCCCAAACACAGTGATTTTAATACCTACTCAGGAAATAACCTGCTTGGGAACAAAAATGTGATATGTGTTAGTTCCATTCAGACTATTTTCATTGACATCATACAGAATGCAGTCATTCATTGAGTCCATAGTCTTCAAAAGCATAGTGAGCTATACCTTGTGTCACACCTGATGGCTAATTGCCCAACCCATCATTTTCAGCCTTCTGTCACAAGGAGGCTGTAGCCTCCATGGGTAACTTGTCCAGGGCTTAATTCTAAGACACTATTTCTCAATGAGCAATTGTCATTTTTGTAGGTTTTGTAATTTAGACCTGTAACATTTTTTCCCATCCAGAGTGACCACAACTTTCTGTCATTCCAAGAAGAAACTTCAGCTGTGATTGACACCTAAGGAAGTGAAGGAGGGAGGACAGTCAGTCTGTTAGGGCAGAAAACTAGGGAAGCAACTGTCTCTGGAGAATTAAAGCTAGCGTGTATTCAGGGAGCTACTACATTACATAGAGTAAAGAGTAACACTGGAAAAAGGGTAACAGGAGCAGGTATCTTTGCTATGGGAAAGACTTGAACACTTGTATTCTACACCATTTGATATATTGTTTGCTTTACCCTTTTTTCCCCAATTATTTATCCTATTAAGTGTCCTATCCAGACTGTGTTTACATGAATCCCTAAGCAAGCCCCAGCTGTTGCTAGCTATCATCTTTATAGTCCTATTATCTCTGGTTCTCTGAATTCAGCCTGGCCCACAGAGTAACTTGTAGTATTTAACACTTGCTGGTAATGAGTCTTCTGAAAATCTTCTAATGAATGTGTCTTACACGCAAGATAAATGCTTACCTCCTCAGTTATAGTGACTTACCTGTTAATTTTCGCAACTAGCTATGTAGCATCAGCTTCAATGTAGAGCCTCAGGTGCTGTCTGAAAAGTAAGGTTTTAACAATCTCAGCTATGCAGAAGCTGTCTCTTAAATGTTTGTATATTATAGATGTACAAGAAACCAGGCCAGTGTCTAGAGTGTTCTTTTGCAGTTCAGAATGTTCTTTAAAGGTTTTTCTGTTTACACTAATATCATTGATGATACTGAATTAGAAAATTATCTGTACAGTGAAAAAAGTTGTTCTTCTGTTTCCTCTGAAGCAAATTGCCTTATTTCTCATTTGTATTCTGCATCATATATATCTAACTTGGTAAAGTCCCTAACAAAGAGTGGAAGTTGGAAAAAAAGCTATCATGGACATTCTTTGTAATAAAAGATCTTTCAGAAAAGAAGTGCTCAATTTTAGTGTGTCTTCAATCATGTGAAAAACAGTAGATAAAACCAGCTTCAAAACCTACATGGTGCCACTGCTTTTTTGACCATCAGTAGTCTTAGGAATTCCAGAGATCTCAGCACAAAGAGTTCAGAACTTCAGTTTCTTTAGTGTTTCACACAAATATTCTTACTGTGTCTCTATAGCTAAAATAGATTGCATCACCAATATATCACAAAACTTTAGAAGTTTATCATTTCCCCTGAATAGTCAATGGAGCTGCTATCTAGTCTATCTGCCAGAGATTTAAAGTTGCTCACTTCAGAGGTATAAAATATTGCTGTTTTTTTTCTGAGGGTGTGTATCTGGAGCCAGTTCACAGCTTATTTCGCAAGGAGGGCTTACTAAAAAGGATAGAGGCAGCAAGACTCCAGCAAGCATTAATTTTTCATCCAGGATTTCTCTTATAAGAATCCCTTGATTTTATACTTGGTAAATTTGGATCTGGGCTCTTCCACTTTACTAAATTAAGGGTGAGGTTTCTTTATAATGTGCAGCATGATACATGGTCCTTAAAAAGTAGTCGATAATCCTTTCAAGAAACACATTACAATACTTTGGAGTAGTATTTGAAAAGAAACCAAACAATAATCACAAAAATTGGGTGAGGCAGTCTCATCTATGTTAAGAAACAAACAAACAGCTGCAGGTTGGTCTGCCTGAACCTTTCAGCTAACCTTCAGGCTTGGCTTAAGGTGGCCCATGGTCTGGATAATGGCCCAAGACTGGTGTGATTTAAATGTGTTTCTAGAGATGGAGGAATAATTTCTGATCTTGTTACTACCTCAGTGCTAAAATAATCAGGAGTTGCAGCTGAAGGTTACTTCAGTTACTGCAGTTATTGAATGAAATGCAACGAGTCTGTTACACTTTATTTTTTTCTATTTTCTAGTAATCACTCTTACTATCCCTACTAAAAACATAAATAGTTATAGTAATATGCAGTGAATTGAGTTTATATTTCATCCAGTTGCCTAATTCCATCAGATCTGAAAATCTGGCAAATAGTCTTATGCATGCTCACTAATAAGAAAATATCATGTTGTTCTTGGTGAAATTATGTATTCATTAATTGCTAAAAGTAATTAAGCATCTCTGTACAATCTTGAGATGTTTAATAACCAGAAAGTCTTGTGGCCTTTTATCAGTCACAGGCCTTTTAGAGTCTTGTCTCTAGAACTGGGATTCATACAGTACATTCCTAGAAATGCAACAAGAATTGAACCGGAAGATTAAACTGATGAAAAGGAAAGACAATAAGCACAGCAGACAAGGAAATCCAAAAATAACAATAAACCAATAATTAAAAGAGTGGCTGTTGAAGAGAAAATTGGTAACAGGTAAGGAGAAACTTATGCCAAAAGGAAGGCATAACAAATATCTGAAAAATAAAAAAAGATGAAAATCAGAGTTATATTAGTAGCTCATAGAACCATGGAAGCTACTATTTCTTAATAGTTCATTTAGGAAGTCACTGTAGGATCTAGTGATCAGTATGTTGTTACATTAAAAAGACCTCAGAGTTTTCAATGGCTGCAGTTGCAGTGGCAGAAAGCCATACAAGGAATTTTACGAATTTAACAGTGTATGTATGTCTGAGCTGCAGTATCTGGGTCATTGCCAACATCTAGGCTCTACTTAGTTTTCTAGGTAGATGTTGCCTTTTATGCCCATGTTCTAGAATCAGCCAGTCCAAAGAATGGACAAAGAAAAGAAAAGATATGGGAATAATCTTCAGCTTGTGCCTGTACAGTCTTCTTGTGACCTATTGGCTCCATAGAGCATCTTGTGAATTTACAGTAATTCTTCCTTAGTGAAACCCTCAGGGAAGAAAGCACAGAGGAAAACCTCCACCTCCCCCCTCCCCCCCACAGTACTTCTGCAGTAAACTGGAAAAGGAAAGCCTCTCTAAAAGTAGACCTGTAAACAAGTTTACTTGGGGGTATTAGGCTTCCTGTAGAAACCTCTCCCCAGCTACAATTGTTTTGGCAGTCCATGTTCCAGAGTGTTATGGCTAGATGATGTTTGTTCAAGATGTATCGCTATCCTTGTATAAAATATTTAGGTCATTTCCATAACATTCTCAATATATAGCAAATATGTGTTTTGTGATCTCCATTGTTTAAGTCCCAAAGTTTGAACTAGTGTCATGGCAACATTTATAATGGACACAATGAGGCAGTTACCTTTAGCAGGGCAGAACCTGGTAGTTACTTTATGTGTGTTTTCCTCTTGTTTTCCTTTCCTACACAGATGGAAGAAACACAGCTCAGTGGGTTTTTTCACCCTTCATCTCTAATTTTTCTGTTTTACGCAGAGCAGAATAAAAAAACCTGCCATTTTAGGATTTATGGCTTAAAATGTTACGGCTCCTGATGGCTGGAAATACAGTTTCCTTAAAATCATGATTGTGGATCACCTGAACTGTTTTAAAAAATAAAATTAAGTACAATACACTAAGTACAAGAATTCCAGATGTGTTTGTGCTATTCTATCACTGCTAAGGTTATTGATGCTCTGACTTTGCTGAATTTGTTCCTTCAGCATCTATGTACAGTCTACCCACAAGCAGCTGAGTAGTTGCTACCATAATATATTTTTTACATATATGTGATTAATGACATTAAACTTGATGATGATGTTCCAGATAGCTTAGGCTGGTGGCTAGAACAACCTACTGTCGTTCTCGCCAAGTTTATTACAACTGCAGTCCATAAGCAGTGCAAGCGCATGAGAGATATATATATATCTGTATTGAACTATCCTACAAAGATCTATGTATGTCTAACATGCAGTCAGAAAATACAGTAACTTCCAACATCAAGCTGTATGCAGACTTATAGCAGAATTTTCTACAAATGGACAAATCGTTCTGATTTAGGTGACAATATGTCACAGGGGAAGGAAAGGAAAAAATGAGATACCCATTTTGCTGTTGAATTACTATTATTAACACTAGGCATTTGATGGAGTTTCTTGGTATTCACACAGTGTAACAACAGACAATATTGATAATATTTGGTATATTATGTTAATTGTGCCTCTTTGACACTGTATTTACATGTATGCAAAAAGCTGAGGTACTACATGTTCTCAAAAATACTTGATAAGAATGACATAATTTACAGAACAAGCTTTAAACACTACTCTGCATTCTAATTCACCTATGTCTATGAAATAAAACTTTTTTTTCTAGTAGCTCAGTCATTTCCATCTGTAAAAACCACAGAAATCACAGTGTTTAGTAGTATTTCACAGTTAGCAATATACATAGCTTAAGAAATGTACAGAGACCCACAGATGAAAATAAATCAGTCCTTTTCAAGCTTGTTCTTCAAGAAAATAATCAGGACAGCAAGCTGGTGACACTGTTCATGTCCTGTAACTGAAACTATTGCAATGGTGATATAGGAAGAAAAAAACATATCAATTTCTAGAAAACTGTGGCTTCCATGTAAGTTATCTAATATCTAGCCTAACTTTTTCTTGGAAATCACTCCAGTTTAAGGTAAGTGGCTCTCCTCGCTAATTCTGAGCAACATGCTGCTTTGCAAGGTCTTCTGTTGAAATTAATGGTTCATCCAAACTGTGGGTGCTGTTAGTCCCTGAGCAGGTGATTGTTGCATCCTATGGCCAGATCAGGTGAGCCGCAATTAAATATTATTTTCTCTCTTTCTCTTCTCTTTTTTCCTATCTTCCAGTTTACACTGGAAGAAGAAACACCTATAGCAATAGTGTGTGCTGTGTGTGTATCTGGATTAGGGATCAGTTACAGAGTACTCCACCTCAGTGTTCTAAATGCAATCCAGGAAGAGATATTACTGAAAATAAAGTTAACAGAAGCTAATCAATGATGAGTACTTTTGCAATTTCATCATACGCTTCTAAGGAGTGATAGGATTCAGAAAAAGAAACAAACAATAGTGCCGTTTGGTTTGATGAGCAGCCACCTGTACTGCCAGATGTACAGATCCTCAGGCTTTTGTACCTTTCAAGTCAGTATTCTGCAATTCAGTCAATCCAGCCAGCAATCAGGTAACAGTCTCAAACATTCAGCATGGCTCACTCAGGAATTTCAGCTGGGATTTGGACCCTACAGGACTTCCCTTGGGGGAGCTTGTCACAGCATGTTTGCACTGACAGGGGGCTTTAGAAACAGAGAAATTTATATTGCTTTTCGCAAAGTAAAAAGCCTTTAGGTAAAGCAATAAATAAATAAATCCTCTTTGTGAGCAAATCCCACCACTGAAAAGTAAACAAACAAAAAATCACCTTGTTGTTTTGAGAAGATATCTATGGCATATTTTGACAGTATCTCCTTTGTTTTCAAACTTCCTCCTATTGAAGGATTCTTGAGATTTTTGTTCTGCCCTGATCTGAGGATTACTGCCTTATCCATGTTGTATTCTGCCCAGCCACTCTTATCGCACTGTACCAAATTTGCAAGCACTTTCTCTGTTGCTTAGCAGAGGTGTGGGGAAGTTGTACCCGTACCATTATTTTAGCTTTCTTTCTCATATTTTTAACTCTTCCTTCATTGCTTTCTTTTATCTAACTCCTAGCTGTTGAACAGGCAGGCCACAATGCAAAGCTAAACACATTAGTCATTGAAATTACCTCCATGACTCTTCATCGGAATGTGTTTTCTTTTTTCTGCAGCTGTAAACTGCACAAAGACACATTCATGAAATCACACACAACTCTGGTTATTTCAAAGGCATGGGGAAAACAAGCAACAAGAGCAAAACAAGCAAAAAATACAGGAGTAGAAATATCCTTTTAAATTGCTTTCTTCACGAAATTAAACTGTGACCTTCAAGAATGAATGCTTAAGGTGCCTAAATTAAATACATGGAAAGTGATATTAGATGTAATTGAAATAAATACTTTTATTTTTTTAAGAGTTCCTGTGGCAATGCTTCAAAATGTTTTTACCTGCTGTGATCTTACTGCATCTAGTAAACAACTACAGAGACTGAAATTAGAAGATATCAATAATACTGACTTGCAAAAGGAAAATGACAGGTGTAGTTTGTAAGTTGAGAGCTATTTTTATAGACTCAATTGTTTACTAGGGAGGGGGGGAAGTGGAAGAGAATCATAAAATTCATTAATTTTGTCTGAACTGAAGCAGCAATAATTGTTTAAAATTGTTAAAAATTCCTTCATTTTGGCATGGCTTAAGGTTTCCAGCCTTTGGGGTAAACACTTTAAAAAGCTCTGCAATGAGTTTTTTTTTCCACTGTCAGTTGAAACAAAATCAGAATTATTGCTCAGTGGATATGCTGAAATAAATGAATCTTTGCACACTTTGCACACATTCCATTTGAAGTTATCAAGCTGTAATAAATAGGCACCAGTTTATATTCTGCAGAATAATTAAAAAATAGATTTGAATTATGCTCAGAAGTTGACTCTTGAAAAGTCAGCAGTAAATTGAACATCCTGCCTGAAATCCAACAAATATAGAATGCCTAACATTCCTTAAAATACCATATTACTCATACAAATAACACAACTATCACACAATACAGGTAATAAAAAAATCAAAATCCAAAAACCCTGTAGCAGTATATTGATGCTCAGTTGCCAAATTGCTCCTGAAGAGCTATCATTACTAGGTGGAAAACAATGCAAAGCAGGAGAAGATTTCCAAGGGAAATTTTTTTTTTAAGGAATTGTTGCTCTTGAGTGGTTATGCTTCAAGCGAGCATATTGATGAGAATAATAACGCTAATTTGAATAATTAATAAATGGCTCCCGAACCATAAACATACTGCACAAACCCTGACTAGGGGCCATGTCTGTTCACTTTCATTCCATATCTTCACCTTTGAGGGAAAAAAAAGTCAACCTCTTCTTTCAGTACTCCTCATAATGCCTCAAGGACTCAGGTGTTTCAAGCTCAACAGAGGCAGTGAGAAAACATAGGATATTAGGGTTGTAAGCAACGTCGGAAGGCAACCACAGTAAAAATACCCATCTATGTACCAACCACCACAGCAAGTACCATTTAAAAACTTCCATAGGAGTAAACTAAGAGTCATAGATCCCTATAGCCTTAGTCTTAAGGTGAAGTACTGATGGCTCTGAGATTTCAGCGTAAATACCACAAACTGCCCTAATATTAACATTTGCTTGCTCACCTCAGTTTGTGGAGAAGGAAAGACATTAGTATCAGTGTAAATCCATGTTATAGGTATGGTACAACTAGCTAGTTACAAAAAAAGTTTCAGAAATGAAGAGAGAAAATCAGGTTATAGGGGAGGAAGTGGCCAATAAATATTAATATAAATAAAGTAATATATATTAGTACCATTACAATAAAATGGAAAGAGTAGCCTGGAATCAGCACACAAACTGTTTCCAAAATAAATCAGAACTGATCTAAAGCTTGGAGGCAATGAAGTAGAAGAGAGGTTAATCTCAACATGTAACAATCCTTATGACCCTGTTACTTTGATAGGATCATTCCTCTTAAGAGGAATTAAAATTTACAAAAGAATAAATATGCTAAATTGTGCTGACATGAAAACAATTATTAAATTATATTTTGCTGAAAATAGCTGTGCTGTGAAGGCTGCCCATAAGACATCATTTGTCATCACTGCATCACTACCTCCCCCTGAAGGCAAGGTGCTGATTTTGAATAACCTGCTTCTGCAGGAATCTATTGATTCACCCACAGTGTTGCCTCACTGCTTCAGTAGTCTTCTCTCGGTTTGGTTTTTAGCAGACACTACGGGACATCTAGGTTTTCCATTTGCTTCAACTGAAAATAACTCTAATGAAATATCAACCAGCTTCCATTCATGACTGGTTCAACAAGCTGAAATTAGTAGGTGCTATTAATTTTTTTATCACAATTCATGCACAGACCTGTATGTTTCAAGAAGGTTTAAATTAAGATTTTAAAAGATTTTAAAATCCTTAAAAATATTTTGAAAGAAATCCAACAAATCCAGAATTTCTGCTATCGGATCATGAATACAAGATTTTGTGAAGTGTGTACAAACACTAAAATAAGGTTAGAAAGCTCAATCAACTTTCATGCTTTGAATCATCTAGAAGCCAAATAACATTTTTACAAGAACATCAAATAGACTGAATGAAAGGGAAAATAGATTTAAAGAAATTAGTTAAGCAAATACTTCAATTACTGTACTACTATTAATGTTCACTTTAAAAGTTTAGTTCATTACTGTTGTATCTTCCTTTGGACACACCTAATCAAATTGCCTCAGCATAATTTAATTCTTTTGGGCATAATAAGCTTAATTCTTTATATAGCAGTGCTAAACCTCACAACTGTGAAGAGTCCTGTACATGTGAAGAGTAATTCGTCATCGTATAAACCATCACGCACAAGTACCGCAACTTAGACAAAGCTATAAACTACTTCAAGCAAGATTTCAAAGGTGCCCGCACATGGCCTGACACAAAACTATTTGTGCAAGAGAACTAAAATGTATTTACAAAGCATAGATGCTTTTTTTTTCCTTTTGCAAGGCACCATAGCACAGTACTGTGTCCTGCACTCTACGCACACTGAATGTTCAGATGCAGTTTCAGAAATATTTTAATTAAAACAACTTATCAATGACTTGAAAGTAAAACCCCTCAAACAGTTACTTAGTCTCTTCCTACCTGTGAAAATATCTCATTAATAATGCTTTCTGGGACTGAGATGGGGGAAGGAAGACAGCTAATAGGTACTTTTTATCATAATGCTGAAGGCTATGTCTGTAGCTGGTATGCAGTATATAAAATGACAAAGTATCAGTAGGTCTGTTTATCTTTTATATTAACCCAAGGTGACTTTTGAATATATTGACATATCTCCTTCGAGAAAGCAGCCAGCCTTTTGTTTAAAAGATAGAAAGATCTTATATGTATGAATAGATTTTTAAAACCTTGTTTAACCATAAAAATTAATATTTGGATTGATAACATATGGTTAAATTAGACATAGCTACTATTACTAAGATACATTCACAATATCTTTTGAATCTGGATTTCTATTCCTAAAATATTTTCTTATTATCCTGATTTTTTTCTCAATTTTCCTTAAACTGGGAGTCCCATCTCCTCTCCTACCATAAAAGATCACTTCCAGTAGAACTATGATCTTATCAATAAAAAAATTTGCCACCTATTCTAGATAGCCATGGTGCTTTGGATTATTAGAAACGGGGATATATTTTGTATTCTAGTGCACCTTCTGCAGTATTTACTTTGGTTTTCGTCTTTTGTTTTGTTTTGTTTTTTCCTTAATAAATAAAATGCTTTTTTTGTCTTATACAAGGTTGTGAACAGGTCTGAACATTGCACGATTCTGTGCCATTCTGTAATTCTGTAATTTGTGAGTGAATTATTCTGCAGAAAAGTGAAATACATTTTTGTGGTTTCAATTGTTATTCAACTTGCATAACTGACATTTGAGTAGAAAAAAAAGTGTGACTGTAAATAGTCATTCCTTCATTCAACTTGATACATTTGCTCTTCTTTACTTTTATTTTTTTTTTTAACCAAAACAAGGGAAACCAAACAAAGATTAAAAAGAAAAATAAAAAATAAAGGAGAAGAATCGTGAGGTAGAGCATTTCCTGGGCTTTGTCAGACTTCTTTAGTCTCAGAATTTGTCTTTTTTTTTTTCCACACAGAATCCACACAGAAACACACTGACAGTGCTGCCAAGTTCACCCATTTCAGGTTATTTCCCTTTTCCTTTTAATGTAATAAAAATGGTAACAACAATAACAAAGATGTTACAGTCCATTGGTTTCACAAGAAATTCACAAATATTTGTGGCAGGTGTGTACATAACAAAAAGTGAGCAATACATTTTTTCATTATAGTCATAGGCTTTTCCTACTTCTGAAAAGTTTGGGTTTTTTTTTCCGTGCAGCAATAAGAAACAGCTATTTAGAAAGATGGGAAAAGATGGAAGGCCAAAATCCAAACCTGCTATTCAAACACTCTCAGGATCTGTGCACGTTCAAATCTAGATATGAAAATCCCCATATGTCTACTGACCTTTAACCTAAACACTCTCACTGAAGAAGCTGGCATGCAGAACAAAAACTGATGCCTGAGGCCTATTTGTATTTAGTGATCTTTATTATACTTTTGAGAATCTAAGAATCTACTTTTTGCTTTGCAGGAGACACTTCCGAAGGTCTGAAAGAGGACAGCGCCTCTGCTCAAGGAATACATACCATATGCATATTTACTTTGGGGAAAAAAAAAGAAAAAGAATAAAAAGACCCAACACCCACATTTGCACCTGTACTTTTCTAAACAGGGATGAATTTCAGAAGACTCTCAGGAGTTTCTCCAGCAGATGCAATGTCTCAATTAGTGTGTCACTTAACTGCCTATCATGCCAGGGAATGTGTAAAAGAGACAAGCAATACAAAGAGGACCCTGGAGAGGAGGAGTAGAATTCTCTTTTTCCTCATCTGTGTACAGAATGATTAATCTCTCACAGCCAGCAGTGAGAAGACTGGGCAGCTGTAACCATCCCGTTAACACTGGGGAAGCTAGGTCTTAAAGCAGAATAGCCAGCATATAAACGAATGGAACTCTATTTTATTGCAGTATATAGAAACAGGAAGGGTTGATAATATATTAGAGAATCCAGTCCTATGGTACTGTATGGTATAGCCACCAGATAGAAGTTGTAGCAGATAGAAGAATAAAATATCTGAGATATTCTGAAATATATTTAATACAGGAAACTTATCTCCTGTAAAATTAATTGAGAAGCAGAAAGAAAAATTAGTTACGGTTGTTTTGACAACCTGCGCCTTGATTCTTATTTTAGGAATTATTCCATGATTTACCAAGCATAGGTGTGTGTGTAATTCACCTATGAGGCTTCTGTGTGTGCTTTTCATTATGTAAATATTGTCAAATATGATATTCTGACCTTTATTTTGTGCTTCTGTGTTGTTCCCATGACTGGAACAGTGGGAGGGATGGCCAGCTCCCCAGCAACTTGCTGTAATCATCACTTCTCCAGAGAAAGCAAATCAGAAGTATTCACTCCACTCAGGTGCTTTCCCACAAAATCCTTCAGGTGTGAGGCTTAAAGCAAGCCCGTGAAGGTATCATATTGTGCTCCTGGGGAGTAGTTGCTTTTATGTTCTCTTCTTTCTCTGAGAAAAGGATCAGCAAAACATCTGCTGTAGGGTATGAAGTAGTTAGGAAAATAAGTTTTGATAGGCCTAGAGAAGAATGAGGGAGAAGAAGAATCCTAGAAAATGGATAAGCAGTATTAACATGCTGCTCAAATGTAAGTTTGGATACTACCAAAGATAATTCTGTCATATCTACCATTAGTACATGCAGAAATATAATAAAATTTAGCTTACTGTAAAGCAAGAAAATAAAAATTCTGGGATTTACAGCAGTCTAAGAAGCCTTAAGTCTTCCTTCTTATGTATTTCTTGAGAGGTCAAATAAACATATAGTGCTATACAATAAAATAACACATGATTATGTAATTGAAAGCAGCATTGTAATAGGCATATACAAATGCAACATAACACTACTGGTATCTTTTCCTACACTATAAAGCTTGTACTCTCAACTCAATAGTGTGTAGCATTTTACACAAAGTAGCCCTATCTTCATACCTTTCAGTTCTGTAACTCATAAGTCTTGGGACAGCTCTCAAACTGTCATTTGTAAGACACCTCAGCTATGGAGCTGCTTTGCAACCGTGATGTATTTTATGCATGTTTTCACCTTCTGAGAAAAAATGCCAAGAGGCCTCATATGGTAAGAAAGCGAAATTATTTCAAAAGTAATATACCTACGTCGTCATGTATGTTTAAACAAAGTCTGGAAAAAATGTTTTAAGTGTTATTTAGGATGTATAAGCAGCTGTTGAGATGTAGCTCTCATAGATCATGAAAGTGACACTTCAGCTCTGCAGCAAATTCTGGGTTCCACAATTACCTATCACTGCTGAGGTTTGGTTGCTCAGCCTCAGAACGTCCAGGAAAAATACATGAGAAAGAGAATATATTGAGACTTTTACAGAAGTTTTATGACAGAAGTCACTGACATCTGGGACTGTTTCCAGTAACAACTGCCTTGAGGAAAACAGCACAATCAGCAGCTATGAAGTCCAAAAATTAGAAATTAGTTTGGCATAGAAATCAGTAATTTTGAGGAAAGACGCCAACTGAAGAGCACTTTATGCATCTGGCATCTGGTGAATAGCTGCTCTGTATGGCACAGAATGATATTGTGGGCAAACATTTGAAACAAACTGGAAACAAGTGGCTTTAAATCAAGCTTTCTGGGGACTGAGAAGGATTCTGTATTGATAACAAAATGGAAAAACTAAAATATGAGTCTTCTGGGAAAATGGTGAACCACAAAACAGGCATTGCTAGGAATATGACTGAACAGAACTAAGTATTACTTTCCAAAGCCTTAGTGTGCAGTTAAGCTAAAAACACATCACTCTTAGTTAGACAACAACTGAGATTATAAATACATTATTAATTACATGACAAATAGAAAAAAAAGTTATTTTTTATTTGCTAGAGATATTAATGTTAACCTGTCAGTTCTTAAAATAAGCCATTTTCAGTGAGAAGGAGAAACGTGGAACTGGGATCTACAATATTAAAGTGACTCTGAATAATGATTTAATATAGTGTTAGATGAAAGAAGGCTGTGAATAAACTAACATTCTTGAAGCCCTAATGTGGTTAAGGCAGCAGCATGGTGCAATTTGATTAATCTTTCCAACAAGAAGTTGAATACTTTTGGGTTTCACAGCCATAAAAGAATCACTCTTTTCTAAGTGTTTTTTACTTTGATGGGGTATCCAATATAACGTGATGTGGATCAGCTTAAAGACAGTTGTGTTTGATTATTTTTCTCTCTGCTTATTATGTTCCTACTGTTATTTTAAGTAAAGGTATCTCTGCAATGCTGAGAACAGATTCAAAAGCTGTAATTAGCAGACTCTAGACATAGGCGACTCTAAATGTATACAAATACAAAAGAAGTCTTGAGCCAAGTCTGCGTATGATGAGTAAATTATTCTAAGAACCATTACTTAAGTATCATCGGCAATGCCAGACTGCAAGAAACAAACTGTAAATTGAAAACATGACCTTATATTTTCCCTAATTGCAGGCACTGAAAATTTACAGAGCCTGACCTACTTTTAACTGTGAGCTAAAATCTCTGTTAGAGAACCGTTGACCTAGGGCACCAACCTGTGTCCATAATTCCCTTATGTAAATCCTGTTGTCACACTGGTTTTGCGTTTTGTCCTCTGCCACACTGTAAAGAGTGATGTACATATAACTATGGCCTGCCAAACAAGTCTGCAAGACTTGTCTGGGCTTTACAAGAGCAAGTTCTCTACCTTCTTTCCTTCCAGTTTTTTCTTGCGCTTTGCCTCTGATCTTAGCCTTAGCCTTTTAACCAAATGATGTTTTCTTTGTCACAGTATCACAGTATCACAGTATGTTAGAGATTGGAAGGGACCTCGAAAGATCATCTAGTCCAATCCCCCTGCCGGAGCAGGAACACCTAGATAATGTTACACAGGAATGCATCCAGGCGGGTTTTGAATGTCTCCAGGGAAGGAGACTCCACAACCTCCCTGGGCAGCCTGTTCCAGTGTTCCGTCACCCTCACTGAGAAGAAGTTTCTTCTCAAGTTTAAGTGGAACCTCTTGTGTTCCAGTTTGTACCCATTACCCCTTGTCCTATCATTGTTTGCCACTGAGTAGAGCCTGGCTCCGTCCTCGTGACACTCCCCCTTTATATATTTATAGACACTGATAAGGTCACCCCTCAGTCTCCTCTTCTCCAAACTATAGAGACCCAGCTCCCTCAGTCTTTCCTCATAAGGGAGATGTTCCACTCCCTTAATCATCTTTGTTGCCCTGCGCTGGACTCTCTCCAGCAGCTCCCTGTCCTTCTTGAACTGAGGGGCCCAGAACTGGACGCAATATTCCAGATGGGGTCTCACCAGGGCAGAGTAGAGGGGAAGGAGGACCTCTCTCGACCTACTAACCAACCCCTTCTAATACACCCCAGGATGCCATTGGCCTTCTTAGCCACAAGGGCACAGTGTTGGCTCATGGTCATCCTGTCGTCCACTAGGACCCCCAGGTCCCTCTCCCCTACACTGCTCTCTAACAGGTCGTTCCCCAACCTATACTGGAACCTGGGGTTGTTCCTGCCCAGATGCAGGACTCTACACTTTCCCTTGTTATATTTCATCAAGTTACTCCCTGCCCAACTCTCCAGCCTATCCAGGTCTCGCTGGATGGCAGCACAGCCTTCTGGCATGTCAGCCACTCCTCCCAGCTTAGTGTCATCAGCAAACTTGCTGATAGTACACTCAATTCCCTCATCTAAATCATTGATGAATATATTAAATAATACCGGTCCCAGTACTGACCCTTGAGGCACTCCACTAGTTACAGGCCTCCAACTAGACTCAGCCCCATAGACTACAACTCTCTGGCTTCTCTCCTTCAGCCAGTTCGCAGTCCACCTCACTACCTGATCATCCAGTCCACACTTCCTCATTTTAGCCGCGAGGATGCTGTGGGAGACTGTGTCAAATGATTTGCTGAGGTCAAGGTAGACCACATCCACCGCTCTGCCATCATCCATCCACCGTGTTATTTCCTCATAAAAGGCTAAGAGATTGGTCAAACATGATTTCCCCCTGGTGAAGCCATGTTGACTGCCCCTCATAACCTTCTTATCCTTGATATGCCTTAAGATGGTACCAAGGATAAGGTGTTCCATCACTTTCCCAGGGATGGAGGTGAGGCTGACCGGTCTGTAGTTACCCGGGTCCTCCTTCTTGCCCTTTTTGAAGACTGGAGTGACATTTGCTTTCCTCCAGTCCTCAGGCACCTCTCCCGTTTCCCAAGACTTGGTAAAGATGATGGAGAGTGGTCTAGCAATGACTTCCGCCAGTTCCCTCAGCACCCGCGGGTGCATCCCATCTGGACCCATGGATTTATGGATGTCCAGATTGCTCAACTGGTCTCTAACCCATTCCTCATCGACTAAGGCAAACCGCTCCGTCGACCTGACTTCATCTAAGGTCTCAGGGGTACAGGGCTCTTCAGGACTGCCCGCAGCAGAGTAGACAGAGACAAAGAAGGCATTCAGTAACTCTGCCATCTCTTTATCTTCTGTCACCAGGGCACCCATCCCGTTCATCAGTGGGCCTACATTGCCTCTGGTGTTAGTTTTGTCTGCCATGTATTTAAAAAAGCTCTTTTTGCTGTCCTTGACCCTTCTTGCCAGGTTTAATTCTAAGGATGCCTTAGTCCTCCTAGCTGCCTTCCTACATCCTCTAGCAGCAGCCTTATATTCCTCCCAAGTGGCCAGCCCCTCCTTCCATGACCTGTAAACTCTCCTCTTCCACTTGAGCATACCCAGCAATTCCCTATTTAGCCACGCAGGTCTCTTGGCCCTCTTCCTTGACTTCCTACGTGTCGGGATGCTCCGTTCTTGAGCACGGAAAAAGCAGTCCTTGAATGTCAACCAACTATCTTGGGCCCCTTTACCTTCAAGCAGCCCTGCCCATGGGATTTCCCCTAGCAATTGCTTGAAAAGGCCAAAGTTTGCCCTGCTAAAGTCCAGGGTTGCAATTCTACTTGGTATTCTACTAGTCCTGCCACACAAGATCCTGAACTCCACCATCTCGTGGTCGCTGCAACCAAGGCAGCCCTCAACCCTTACTGCTTCGACCAGATCCTCCTTGTTAGTGAGGATGAGATCCAGCAGCGCTCCTCTCCTGGTCGGCTCATCCACCATTTGCAGGAGGAAGTTATCATCCATACACTGGAGGAACCTCCTGGACTGTGGCTGGGTTGCCGAGTGGTCCTTCCAGCAAACATCAGGGAAGTTAAAATCCCCCACGATGACCACGGCCTGTGACTGTGAGGCCGCTCTCAGCTGCCTTTGTCTGGTCATCTTCTCTTGGAAAGGTGTAGTACATTTGTCAGCAGGCACATTAACATTCTGCTGCATGTTTGTACTGAATAAGTGTTAATGTTCACCTCAAAACTCTACCTATCTGATGAAAGAGAAGGTGGAATTTCTGTTTTGACAGACCACAATTCAGTTTCTTCACGTATACAAGAAGCAAAAATGCAAGTGTGGGGAGACAGTCTTCTTCAACCACTCACCAAATCCACAGCTTCTGTTTAGGTTGAAGGGCCTTCAAGCTACCTTTGAAATGTAAACATTTACTAGTAGCAAAGAAATAATGGATTTTGCCTTGGGACATTGTAGCGTAAGAGCCAGGTCAACAGATTCAGAGAGCAGAGCTTTTTACTGCTTTCAAGTCATCAAATTTATCTTGTGCTAAAAGCCACCGTGGTCCCCAGTGAAAGTTAAGAGGCTGTTTACACCTTACAGGGAGAAGAAACTATCCGTAACTGATGTTTGGTGGGATGATTCCTGCAGCCAGAATCCTTCATAGTCAAGAAACCTCGTTTACCTCCCCTAGCACCCAGCAAGCTCCCCCTGCTGGGGACTTCTTCCTCTTCGTGAGAGAGAAGTTCAGACCTTGCTTTGTCAAGCAGAAGCCTGCCTCAGTATTGAGGGAATTCTTCCCTCATCTCTTGGCAAAGCCAGGGATCAGGAATAGTTCCCATTGCACCCAGTTTAGCCAGATTTGGCAAGAAACAGCAGCATTTGTCTCTAAAATTTCCTTCTGTAAAGCTTTCTTTCAAAAAAAAGCAGCCATTGTCAGTGTTCAGGGTGGGGAGGGAGGCAGGGTCATTATTATTGTTAATTCAAAATTTATGCTTGAGTGTATGTATAGTGAGCAGAAAACCCTAGTCTTTTAAGGCATATTTGCATTCAGTGCTACCATGTTGACACTGACGTCTGCTGTACTGCCACAGAGCATTTTTGTTTCGGTGTTGGCATTTCAACTTGGCATTATTTGGTAGACTCTGAAATCTCTGAAAGAGCGGCTAGCATCCCTCACACCACCTCTCCCTTTTTTCCTAGCCCTGTCATTACATGTTATGCCTTTGCCTGTATCTATTTCAGAACAAAGCGGCCTAATAATGCTTTAAGGCTTACTCTCCTGAGCCATTCATCCATCTAATATAAATGGGGGTTATACCCTTACCATTTTTGGCAGAGTTAAATACTTAGGCATATCAGCTCAGAATTGAAAATTTCTGCCATTTCCTGACATCTACACCACAGAGATTTTAAACCACTTGATAGACGAGATGTTACTATATTTGTTAATCAGATAAATGACAGAAATACAAACATGACTGAAAAGTCATGTTTCTGTTCTGATACAAAGTTCTCACTGAAACAGCCAAATAGAGACATGTAAATGTGAAACTTCTGAATGCGATGCTTCTGAAGCTGACAAACTCTTCAGTGCAAGTTCTCCTCCCACTATATTTTTCTGTACTCCTGTGGCTTTTTAAATCCATAGGCTCACACACCCACACAGAGCAACTAAATGAATCATTTTCCTCTGTTACTTCCCCCATGTCTACTTTTAAAATTGAATAACCAGACTGTTAGCAGTCATGTGCATAAAAATGAGAGCCCATCAAGGAAACACGGTTTCTCAAAATGCCAACAATGCCGTAAGTTCCATAAAGGGCTTTGAATGAGGTCACTGTTCCATATAGTTACTGTATGTTCTGCTGATCAGACCCCTTGGTTCTGCTGATCCGACTCCCTTGGTTCCCTATCCAAGGGAGGTTCCCTCTTAAAAGCATCTGATCACTTTCCTGCAAGAGCAATCCCACTGAGGTAACAGGCATATATAATTGTAAAGTTTAGCTCAGCTTACTAAAATGTCACAGAACAGGGGAACACCCACTTCACTCCATAACTGATTTCTTCAAGCATCCTAAGCCAAAAGCATTCTTTTAGTGCTGGAAAATATCAAGAAAACATATATGATACTCCTACAAACTGTGCAAAAATGAGCTCTATTTCAAAATGCAAAACAAAAAACAAGAAAGCAAGGCAAAGAAAAATAGTTAGAGAAAATCATGGCACAATACCACTGGGGAAACTTGTAACAAGTAATGAAACAATCTTTCTTAGGATCATAGCTGAATACATCAGTCTTTGAATACCACCCTGCTTACCAAACAGAATACATATTTCTGCCTTTCAAGTAGTACGAAGCAGCCAAAGCGAAAAATCAGTCTAGGAGGAGATAAGGCATCTGTTACATTAGCTACTTAGCTCTGGGAATAGGTTTTCACAGGTTTTAAAGAAAAAGCCAGGATTTATGAGCACATATTTTATTTCCTGTATTCTCCACAGTCTAGAATGCAGTTTTCAGTTTCAGTTTAATAATTAAGAAATGAAGTTGAGCTTTCCTGGGAACAAGGGAGAATACTATGTGTTACCCCTGTGTGTAACATTAATCTTAAAAATTTATTTAAATATCAGTAAAGGGCTATTTTCCAGCACTTTATTTTTCTCTGTTTTCTTGTGAAAGAAGTGTAACTTTTTCTTGTGTTGCAAAATATTAACATGAGACTGGGGAAAAATTTCAGTTGTATTTTATATAATGTACAGAGAAGGGAGAGAATGTGCTTCTGAAGTTTTGGGGGAGAGTTGTGAAGAGCATCTATAAAATTTCTGTTAAATGTGTGAGCATGAAGAAACGGGGGGGGGGGGAAGAATGAAATTGCATATGTACATTGACTGGATGAGTACTTACTTATCTGGAGTGAAGTCTGGTGCAAACATTGTGGCATTATCCCTCTGTTCTTCACAATAGCAGTGGAGTTGCTTGGAATACCTAAGGAAGCAGATGAAATGCTAACCTGGTGACTACAGAGGAATACTTCCACACAGGGAAGTGATTTTCTGTGTTAGGAGCTAGCACACTATTTGTTTTCTTCTGAGAGCTCACTCAGGCTAGATCACAAGAAGAATTTGAAGGGGGCCACTTAAATACCAGGATGGACCTCACAGACATCTGCCTCTGTGTTGTTTAAACTTGGTGCATAGACGCAGCAGGAGGTTTATTTATACAGTACTGACTGTTACTGACTGGCACTACCACAGTCTCCTGTAAAGAGCTCATCTTGATGTTGTTTTTGTTCAAGGGTCCCAAGAAGTATTTTACTCTTAGAGATGGAGATGGACAGGGGTAGAGCAGTTGATGTCATCTACCTGGACTTGTGCAAAGCGTTAGACACTGTCCCACACGAGGTCCTTGTCTCTAAATTGAAGAGACATCAATTTGATGGATGGACCACTCGGTGGGTAAAGAACTGGCTGGATGGCCGCACACAAAGAGTTGTGGTCAGTGGCTCAATGTCCGGCTGGAGACAGTAACGAGTGGTGTCCCTCAGGGATCAGTGTTGGGACCGATCTTCTTCAAAATCTTTGTCACTGACATGGACAGTGGGATTGAGTGCGCCCTCAGCAAGTTTGCCGATGACACCAAGCTGTGTGGTTCGGTTGATACCCTGGAGGGAAGGAATGCCATCCAGAGGGACCTTGACATGCTTGTGAGGTGGGCTGATGCCAACCTCATGAGGTTTAACCATGCCAAGTGCAAGGTCCTACACCTGGGTCAGAGCAATCCCAGGCACAGCTACAGGTTGGGCAAAGAAGAGATTCAGAGCAGCCCTGTGGAGAAGGACTTGGGGGTGTTGGTCGATGAGAAAATTAATATGAGCCGGTTTCAGTGCGCGCTTGCAGCCCAGAAAGCCAACTGTATCCTGGGCTGCATCAAAAGGAGCGTGACCAGCAGGTCGAAGGAGGTGATCCTGCCCCTCTACTCTGCTCTCGTGAGACCTCACTTGGAGTATTGTGTGCAGTTCTGGTGTCCTCAATATAAAAAGGACATGGAGCTGTTGGAACAAGTCCAGAGAAGGGCTACGAGGATGATCAGGGGACTGGAGCACCTCCCGTGTGAAGATAGGCTGAGGAAGTTGGGGCTCTTCAGCCTGGAGAAGAGAAGGCTGCGTGGAGACCTCATAGCAGCCTTCCAGTATCTGAAGGGGGCCTATAGGGATGCTGAGGAGGGACTCTTCGTTAGGGACTGTAGTGACAGGACAAGGGGTAACGGGTTAAAACTTAAACAGGGGAAGTTTAGATTGGATATGAGGAGGAAATTCTTTCCTGTTATGGTGGTGAGGCACTGGAATGGGTTGCCCAGGGAGGTTGTGAATGCTCCATCCCTGGCAGTGTTCAAGGCCAGGCTGGATGAGGCCTAGGGTGAGATGGTTTAGTGTGAGGTGTCCCTGCCCATGGCAGGGGGTTAGAACTAGATGATCTTAAGGTCCTTTTTTACCCTAACTGTTCTATGATTCTGTGATTCTATGGTTAGGAAATGGTTAAGCACCTGACAGCTGGTTTTCTCAGGAAGAATTTCTGTCAGAAAGAGAATGGTTTTCAAATACAATTTTAGCTCTTCTCCAGTCTTTCTTTTCACTTTCATTATGCAAGTAACACATTTCTTTGTTGCTATATGCCTTTTGATTTAATAAGTAAACTAAATAGCTTAATAGCTATTTAACAGCTTAACTATCTATAGGCAATAGTTGCATAGTACCAGAAAACTCTGACAGACTTCTGTAGGCTACAGCTACTTCAGGGAAGTAGTTGTACCTCACCCTCCCCTCAATACCAGTGTGCATATCTGGTGCTTTTCCTAATGCAGTTAAACACATCACCAAAACCGCAGCACTCATTGGAACAATTCATTGGAACAAATTATAGTCTGAATGCAATTCATTATTCTTCCTACCCTCCCTTGTGATAGCCAGGCAACCCATTTATTTTTGTGTTGTTACCAGGTATCAATAATTTAGAAGAAACAATGTACCATATGTGTACAAAGAAGAAGAAATCTATTAGTAAGAAATATTACAGTCAATCTGGCATTCTGTAATGAGTTTCTAGTTTTCTCTTTGCCAGAGCAAGAACCCTTTTGAGCACCACTGCAATCAGGATTTTTGACAGGACGAGTGCACTCCAGCTATGCCTCTTACCATGGGAAAAGCTGGAGCCTCATCTTTCTCAGTAAAACAGGAGTTACAAAGAAAGCAGCGTTACAAGATCCTCTATGGTGCATGCACTTTTTGTGGGTTGACAGGTAGCTCATTCTTCCCTGTTCATCCACATTAACATGCTGACATGACAGCTAACAAAAACTAGTAGAGTAGTTTAACCTGTATGGCCATCAGTGGTGTACTGCACTGCTTACGCACTGAAAACAGGAGTGAAATATAACCTGTTTCTTACCTGATAGCAATTGCTAGGAAAAAAAAATCTGGCAACTCAAAATTAGTACTGAAGTAGAGAATGAAAACATTTTGCAGATATTTCTGATTCATCCAAAAGTCTGGCAATGCCCTTAAGTGAGAAAGTAATAGAAGCTCTTTGAACAGCTGATGATATCAAATACTGTGGCATACAAAAGAAAAGCCACAAGTTTCGTCTTTTTAAAATTCTTCCTCGCATGACTGAGAAATGCTGGATGACAGTGAACTAATGCTTTCATTACTGATGTTTGCACTAAATGGAAACCTTTTGAAGTTGCTGAAAATATGCAAATATACAGTGATCCAATAAAGGCAGCCTGAATTTCAAAATCCTCAGAGGTTCCCTGCCTGTCATAAAAACATTAGGGGTTTTTAGGAACATGGTTTAATGGTGGACTTGGCAGTGTTAGGTTTATGGTTGGACTCGATGTTAAAGACTTTTTCTAGTCTGAATGATTCTATGATTCTCCAAAAATTCTTACATCAAAAGTTTGTGGAATTCCCATTTTCTTCTACATTACAATGCACAATGACAGAGGGATTCCACGAAGCTCATCTGTATCCACCGCTCTGTCGTGTGAACAGTAATAACCATTCCCCATTTGAGAAAAGGTAGAGGGGCACACGGATGCAAAAGCATGGATTTCTGGTCTAGATATATGAACTCTATTTGGAAGCTTGGGACATGCCACCAGCAATAGGTATCTTCTGTGTTGTGGTTTAAGCTTGAGTTCTCATGTTGGAATGTGTTAGACAGTTCCCATTACAGCTGACTAAACTGCAGATGAGTAAGAAAAAATCTCTGCTCCTAGGATTTAAAGCTGGATTTCCAGTTGAACAAGTGTTTGTTGGTGTTGTAAGGTGCCTTTTCTCTGTGTAATAGAGATGATTATATTTTATGGGATAATAATCTTGATTATATTATTTTTAGTGATAGAAATAGTCTGTCCTGTAACAAGTGTAATGTATACATCTACCACCTGGAAATCATGTAAATAATTCACATGTAAATGACACATGAAACCTTTCTTTCTAAATAGAAAAAAACTGTTTGATCACACTATTAGTGGGTAATGTGCCAACTCAAATGCAGCTGTGTGAATGGTTGTTATCACATGTCTTGTGATGAGTCTGTTCTTACTGGAGAAGCTTATAAAGAATACATATTTCATTCACACACCACAAACTATCTACATTTCAGCAGATGTTTTCTCACAGCAGAAATTTTGGAAACAAAAGCCAGTCTTTTTAGCCACAAGATATGAATCACACTTCATAGTAGCATGGAAACCAAGGTTTTAATATGATGCACATTCAGAAATAACAAATAAAGAACAAAGATAGCAGCTTATCATGATAACTAAAATTCTTAAGAATTTCTACAGGAAATCTTGTTTTCTGTATGAACAAATGAAACTTTACAGTTTACTTATGAATAAGACTGATTAAATTCTTGTGGGTTTTGAGTAAAAGGGGTTTGGACTGTTAATTAGCCCTTTTTGTAGGTAGTTTTAGTCTATGTTTGGTCTCATATTTCAAATTATGTCTCACTGAGTTTTATGGAAAAGAGCTGCTACCTGCACTTAAATTTTAAAATTGAATACATTGGAATTTACAAGATTTAAAAATCAAGGTGATTTTCACTTCTTGACTTCTTCCATCCCTTTTTGCCATACCATTTTCTGGACTCTTATTCTTTTCTAGCAGTACAGTTTCATCATTCCAGGAGGGGGGAGTCACAACCACCTTCTATTCTATGGTATCTGTAGATTAAAAATCATAACTGAAAATCTGAGGGTTTGGACATCTTTGCTTTTAAATAAGATTTGTTAATAAACTGCTAATTCTGACAATGGATGTAACAGATGGAGGGTCTCTAACCCAGGTCAGCTGCATGTACTCTGCAACGGCAATAGCAACAAAGATAGCAAAGGCAGCACCAGCAACAGCACAGCACAATGTGCTTGGCGAGATGCAGGATCAGCCAGTGCTGTGCTGTGCCGTGTTGCTGTCCCAGTGAGCTTAGATCTGGCCCTGGTACAGTGCTGTGCTGGGGGTACTGCACCTCACTACAATATTTCTCCCCTTCCTTTGTACTTGCATTGTGTTCAACACTCCCCTAACTTCCCCTTTGCTGATACACTCATACTGCTGTCCTTCCTCAACACGGAGTAGTTATTCTCACTACTGGTAGTAGTTAATATTAGCATGTTTTAATTTCATCATACAGTCTGTGTTGTAACTGTGGCATAGATGGGTATATATGTAGTTTATGTGTGTATATGTATATGGGTATGTATATATATATAATATAGATATGAGAGACATATCATTCAAAGAAGTTGTACACTCAGCAGCTACACAAGTTTGGCATACCTTGCCTTCATGAAGAAGTTTTAAATCTTGACCCACTGGGGCTATCATTTTGCCTCTCACAGACAGCTAAAATCTAACACATCCGAATGTCCTACAAACATTGGTTTAAGGGTAGAAAAAACAGATCAGCAAGTTGCAGAAAGTAATGTGAACGATAAAAAAAAAAACAACCAAGTGTTGACAAATATATATTTTTGTTAGCAATCAGCAGAGATGTATGCAAATAGAATTCATCCACCTTATCAGAATTATTACAAAAAAGCTTTGTTCTGGATTTATGGTTTGGTCTCATCACAAGTTTTGAGATTTTTGGCTTGTGGAATAGAGGGTGGTTTGACAGAACAAAAGATATGTTTATTCTCCTTTCACCACCTCTTGTTAAGCAAATCTGAATTATTCTGCATTTAACAAACAGGAATGACATAATAAACATGCCTGTATTTAAGAAAATCCTAATTAAAATTAAAAACATGAAGCTAATACTGATATCTTTTATTGTTCTTACTAACTGCAGGGCAGAAACCAAGCAAATAAATAAAGCTGAATGCAACAGACCTCTGCCTTCAGCTAAAGTTAGAATTATTAATGCATGCAGACAGGTCAAATACTGTTGTGGTTTCACATCAGTTTCCTCTGTTTTACTTCCATATTTCTGAGAGCTTCCCTTAGGTAAGGAACACATCTGTTTATGTCTGAAAACAATAGATATGCTCAAGCTGGAATGTGGAGGAGGTTTCTCCGCACAAAACAAGCACAGCACTTTCCTGGCAGGCTTGCCAGAGGGCACAACATAACTAAGAATATGAACTGCTCCACTTACCATCCCTATACAAACAAGAATTTTCTCCAGACATGCCCTTGATGATACCAGGAGAACATGTCTAAAGCTAACACTAGAATATTCCCATTTACGTCCTGACACTGGGGTAACTTTGCCATCACACCCAGAAAAGGAAGGTAATTCCAGCGTAGCATTATTCAGATTATTACAGTGCAGAAAAGCAATAATTATAAAAGGCCCAATGTGCCGTATCAGCGATAAATTTATTCATGAACAGGGCAAAATGCTGGCTAACCTACCTACATGTTTTCATTTTCAATGAAATTCATATTTAACCTTAATTGTCTACAATTGTTCATGCAATTAAAGTTGTAGTCTATTGAAATGAAATCAAGTCTGCATTAACATATTAAAAAAATAAAAACATTTGGCTAGGCTTTAAAGAATCAATCATGAAAAGGTTACATGTACACTACTAGTATGAGATTAGTGTTAGAGATAGTGCCTTGGCAAGGGTATTTCCTTCAAGCTATAGTGAGAAAAGAAAAACACATTTTTAGTGCAGTCATTAAGTTAACATCTTTCATAATTAATAAAGAATCATGAGTCATTTTCTGGGAACAGCATTAAAGGAACTTCAGGACATTGTGTTTGAAGAAAGAGAGTTTGGGAAGTCCTGCGATATTGTGCATTCTTAATAATTCAGACAAGTGATTTTATGTATCTTTGGAGGGAGGTGAATGATTTCTTTTAGTAAAAATGAATCACAGAAGTAAGAGGTACTGGAATCTGACAGTCAGAATGAAATAATACAAGTAACTAGCAATATAGTTCTGAGATACAAACAAACCAGAAGTTTCTGACAAGTGTTTTGTCAAGAAAACTTGGAGTAGTTACAGCAATATAAAGCATGGAGCAATTAGATTGTCTACTATTTTAACCAGTGAAGACTTAATGGTTTAGCAGGTGATACCAGTTAGAAAATTACTACTTTTATACTCATGCATGTTTATATGTATTTTTACATATGTTTATAACATTTAAGATTTCAGATAACACAGTTGTTAAGAAATCAACACCGTCCAGTGCACATGTTTATTTCAGATGTAGCTTCAGCAGATGGTTGGGTTTGTAGTCCTGGAAGCATCCAGGTCTGGTTTTGATTTTATTAAGTGATGAAGTGATGATCTACTAGAAATTCGTACATAATCCTGTCCATGGCATTTTAGTTGTGCCCCTTAGAAGGATACCTAACTGCTAAATGAGGCTTCCTTTTACTTGCTTTCTTTTTTACCCCATGACACCTCATTCTTGGCAGCACAGATGAATCAGCTTTAATCACCAGAGCAGCATCTCACTCAGGCTACTACTCAGCCTTGTGGTTAGGACACAGATACTGGAGTTCAGGTTCAATTCTCTACAGTCTGAAGCATCCAGTACTACCCACTTCCTATAGCAGTATCAGCCTCAATCGGACTTAACTGTGCACATCAAACTTCTCAGGTATTCCTGCCAGACATTGATGAAGCAGCTTTGCACCCATAGGAATGCAAAAGAGATGAGTGTTTCTCTCTCCAGGGCAGCCACTGTGAGCAAATGTTCTGAAATGCTGAAAATGTTGGGGGGCAGATGGAAAAATCTGAAATTTCTGAAACATTTTGAAACTTCTAGTCTGTTTTAGGTTTAGAATGTCATATTTAGTTTTGGGTTTAGAATATCATATCTAGTTTGGGGTTTAGGATGTCATATTTAGTTTTAGTTTTTAGAATGTAATATTCAAGGTCTGGCAGTCCCTGAAATGTATTAAGTAAATTTAAAGTTCCCAGATCTTCTTTTGGGCATCATTCAGGCAGATTCTGCTCTACTTTGTTATTAAATCTCTTATATAATCGTGTCTGATAAAAAAGCTAGTCCTATGTGTATCAAGGAAAAGGAACTAGAGCCTGTGCTATATTTTCACTCTTCTGTAATTTATTTGAGCATTTCTTTCTAACATTGCTTCAAAAGAAAGGAAAAACAGATTAATATGTTCCCTTCCTTCTTCTCCAGCCAAATTAAAATTCTTCCCTATGACTTGTTCATGCTTCAGAAAGTTAATGGTAACAATATTACAATTAATAAATGCACATTTAATGCATGATACATTTTATTAAATAAAACCTGAAAACTTTTATGAAGTAGGGGAGAAAGTTTAAAAGTAAATGTAAATGAAGGCATAATTTATCTTCTCATCTTCCTTTTCCATTTTGCTCTTTCAAAACTCTTTCTTCCTGAAATTATCTTTTTCTCACATTCCAACTCTACTACACAAACACTCTTACTAAGCTTTTTTCTTCCTTGAGTAATCTTTTCTCCCTTGTCTAGCAAAAAAATGAAAGTCTTCTGTGGACTATCCTGAATGATGCAAAGCAGGAGATTCTGTGCACAGAGGAAGATCTGTGCACACATGACTAAAGAAAACATAGCAGAAATGTGTTTCTCAGTGGCACAAATATTGTTTGAACAAGTCATTGATCAGGTCTTAAGGTATTGCAATGGGAAAATAACAGTCTGTATTTTACACAAAATGAGGCTTTCCACTGGAGGTAAAAAAAATAGCAAAATGTTTTATCTGCCTTGGGAATAAGAACTCCAAAATAACTATCATGTCTTTACAATCTTCCAGAATAGAAGTAATCAATCCTCATCCTTAAAAAAAAGCTTGGGTGTCTATTTTGTTTTAATTAGCTATTTTTTAAATATTTTATTTTTTTAGTTTAGGGAAAAATTTTAAACATTTGTCCTCAAAGAGACAAACATTTACTTTCTGAAAGCTGAACACATCCACACATTGCTTTATTGAGCCTCTTAGAAAATCTGAGGTGCAAGTGTTAGTAGACACATCTGTGCTTTTGCCTTTCGATAGTTTCAGCCCAAAGTGTGAAAATAACTGAAGTCAGATTACTCCTGCAGGTTAAATAAATAGGTCCTGACATGAGCAACAGAAACAGACAACCCAAATTACTTTCAAGAATATATCCTTTTATCTAAAAGAAGTAGTCCACCTGCTTTTTGTTTCTGTTGTTTTAAGACTGACTCTTGAACTTTTCTTCCCTGAAGGGGAAATACAAAGAATTGGAACTGATAACAAAAGACAACAAGTTTTACAAATGTATCCAAGGGACACAAATGCCTTAGGGCAGAAATGAAAAAAAAATAATAAATTATTTCCAGATCCTTCTAAGTTGTCATCAGTGACAGTGTTTCATTAAGAGGTGACATTGTTTTAATCTTCCCCCCAGAATCCTCTGACTTAAGGAAAATCCTTCCAGTTCATCAGTTTTCTTTCACCTCTCAAAAGGCAACCTGAGGTGTAACTCAACATGCAGGTGCAGAGAAAATTAGCAGACACTAAAATTCACCATTTCACTATGCAAACCAGCCTGAGACTTTCAGTGAAGCTTCTGGTGGAGTCCAGGATTTTCCCACTGCCAGCTCAGTGCAGGCACCGGCCAGGCCCAGCTGCTGCCCACCTTTGTTTTTTCTACCTTTCTGCTCTCTCACTCCAGAGACAACCAGTCAATACAAGTAATTCTTTTCACATTGAAATAACTCAGACTAAAGCATGGCCTAAATAACTGGGCTTATCTGCTCCACAGGACTGAAAGAAATGCCATTCCTCCTTTTTTGTTCCACCCTCTGTCATTTCTCTTAATCTTAGTGTGCCAGGTGATGTAGTATCTGCACAGTATAAGCAACAGGTGACTTCCCAGACATCACCTCCACCCCTTCCTGCAACTTCTTTTTCAGCCATGTCTCCTTCCCCAATCTCTTCTTACACCCTAACCTCCTACTGCTACCAGCATGTCCAACAGTTTATCCAAGGCTCAGTGGAGTATTATGGTGTCATTCAAAGGCTACATTTACTATACAAAACTAACCGTTATTAGCTATTTCCCTGATAAATACTGTGGCAGGTATGTGAAATACAGTTGTCTCAGACATCCAGATTGATTTATTTAATTCATAACTTTTTAAAACATGAGCATACTTCAAATAGTGCTGGCTAAACTTCTTTGTATTCTTTCTTCAGGTTAAAAAATTAAAATAAGGCAGGTAACCCCTGCTTTGGTTTATTACATGGGTGATATAAAACAGACCTTGCTCCCCAAAAAAACCCCATCAGAATCTACTATCATCAGGCATTTAAAAGATGAGAGGAAATACTTGCAAATACAATATAACATAGAATGACACCAGGTTGCTTTCTTTTATTCGTGTCACATTCTAAAAGCTATCCTACAAAGAACTGCTTTGCTACTGTTACTGTGCAGTACTTTAACGTGCAGATGTAATTACACTGTGTGCCTGACTTATCTGGTCATTAACTGAACAAAGTAAAAGAGCTTCAAAATGACGGTTTAAGGATCAGCTCGTGAAACATGTAATTCTATGATTTCAGATGAAGAGCCTTGGTTTAAACGATTGCACATTGATCTGGGAGAAAACCAGAAAGGAGAAAGAAACTCTGCAGGTGAGTTTCTCATCAAAATACAGGTCTTAACTTAAGAACATGTATTCCAAAACTATTTGATAGGGCCTGAGGGCCAATAAAGGCTGAAGCCCTGCACCATTCTGTCTAGCATCTATACAAATAGACATAGGTTTTCTGTAAAGCATGTCAAGCAAATTGAAAGGGAAGACCCAAGGTAGAGGAAATGGTAAAATAATTATTCATTTCATCTGTGTGAAAGCAGCACTTTCATTTTAATTTCCTTATTGACTAGAAAGGACAAAAATAAATAAATAACTAAAAAGAGTATAGAAGGAAGTCGAAGGAAAGGGAGTAAAAATCAAAGTGTAAAATTAAGCTGAGAAAAAACCAGGATGGTAAAGAATCAGTCATCACAGGACAGAGTAAGTGTTGCCAAATCTGGGAATGTTACCTGAATGGCAAAGCACCTGATTTAGTTTTCACTGATACATTAAAAAGTTGGGCACTCTGCTACACACTTGTCTGTGATTTTCCCTTATATTTCAAATATGGAGAGGAAAGGTACCTTATAGATTTCAACGGCTCCAGAGCTAGAGCCTCTTCTGCACTGGACTGTTCAGTGGTAATGTTGGGCAAGCCGTTTTTTTGTTTTCTCATACTATTTTATTTAAACTGTTGTTTTGACCCAGAAAGATTCTCTGCGCTACTTCAATAGGAAACGGGTTACGCATGGCAAGCAATTTAACACCCTGTGTACAGTTGCCTGAAAGTTCATGCAGTGAGATGCTCACTGTATGTATCATAACATGTTGCTGACTCACTGCTAGTACAAGAAAATATAATTTCCCCTTAGGGGCAATAGTAGCTTATCTGTTATCTCTCATCTGCAAAAAGAAAGAATAATAACCTAGAAGTCATGCTCTCCACCTGTGACACCAATGAAATGCTGAGTTGAAGCTGGCCAGGTGAAACTGTAGAGGTTACAACTTATAAAACAAAAACATCTGCCCAGAAAAGGCTGTATATTTAGACTTTGTTTGATGATTAACAAAAGGACAATGTTCAGTTATGATTTTTGTTGTGGAATGTAATGAGTCAAATAACCACAGTGTATGTTGTAGCAGAAAAAAAAAACAACCTCAAAATAACAACCAAAAACATCCCCCCCCCCCCCCAAAAAAAAAGAAACAAAACAAGAGAGTCAAAGAGAGGCAAAAAGGGATGTCTTCTGTCTGAGTCTGGCATCTATGAGAAACAAGAAGTTCCTTTTCTGAATAATTTTCTCTTCTTAATAACTTCCTAAACTCTCAAGGTATATATTGTATTTTGCTCCTTGACTAAGGGAGTAAAAGCTGGAACAAAAAGAGAAAAAATATTGCACAACATCCCAAAGGACTGTTTGTTTTAGAGATGGATCGTATTAGTCTAGAAAAGCAGAAACATTGTACTTGTAAAATTTAAATGTCAGTATAAGCACTTAGTATATTTGAAAATATGCAATTGCTGAGTATTTATGTTTGTTTTTTTTTCATCAAAACTTACAGATTTTTTTCCCACCACTGATCCAGAGTCAGTGAAACCTTACTTTGGTAGAGACGGTGTCAGCCATGTGCTCCCCAACTTTGACTAGGCAGCCTGCTTTGTTCAACCTTCAAGTCAACACAACTACATTTAAATTCAGTAATTTCAAGCAGAGATTACAGAATCACAGAATGATTTGAGTTAGAAAGGACCTTAAGGATCATCCCATTTCAACCCCCTGCCATGGGCAGGGACACCTTCCACTAGACCACACTGCTCCAAGCCCTGTCCAACCTGGCCTTGAACACTGCCAGGGATGGGGCAGCATCTCAGCCCACTGCCAGGGCCTCTCAACCCTCACAGTAAACAACGTCTTCCTAAGATCTTATCTCAGTCTCCCCTCTGTCAGGTTAAAGCCATTCACCCTTGTCCTGTCCCTACAGGCCCTTGTCAAAAGTCCCTCTCCAGATTTCCTGTAAGCCTTCTTTAGGTATTGGAAGACTTTTATAATATCTTCCCTGAGCCTTCCTTCTCCCACATAAGGGATTAATAACAGCTCCAGAAGAGCAAGAGCACAGAGTAAAGGAAAGTTATGGGCTTCAGTTTTCCTTATAGTTATGGAGGCTTTTTTCTCAATTCTCATATTACAAAAATCCGAGTGGACAAGAACCTTGTATCAAGCCAAGGTCAGAGTCAATCTCAGTCTATCTAGGACACTAGTTTATCATGTTCTCATGTTAAGATTCATTAACGGATACTGACAACAGCACAAACTGGCTTGATGTGAGTTACACTGTGCTTTTGACTGCACAACCTCAACCTCAACTCAAGTACATATTTACAGGTGTGAGAAATTTTTGGAATATTTTTTGCTTCAATTTTCACTTCTGGATCTGCAGAGAGATTCATTCACAACCATTCAGTGTAATAGGTATGGAAGAAGCAGCTATATAGGTCCAGTAAAGACATCAAAATCCTCTCATTTGCTTAGAAACATTGATTTCCAGGTTGGCAGGACATATGTACAATTTCATAGGACAGAAAGAGAGTAATAGTTAAGAACATTGTGTCCTTGCTGTAAAGCTTTTGCTGGAAGCAAACTTTTATGATTTAATTCAACTTAGAAAGAAAAGGGTATGGAATGAAGATTTTTCACAGTTGAATGTGCTTCTATAATTTAAAACATGCACCAGAAAAATCAAAAGTCAAGAAAAGTAGTGGTGGTGGTGTTCCCAAGATAATAGCCTACTCACTAATTTAAACCTACTCTGTATTTTGCCCTGGGATAGCAGCCAGAAACAGTTTTGAATTGTTAATTTTCTTTTAACTAGAGTAAGTATTTCACAAAGGAGTTATTAGAGCTTAGGTGATATAAAAGATAAATCAGTCTGACATGCAGCATAGTACTTCTGAAGGAAATTATCTCAGTAGAAATATGAACATTAATGCAGAGAATATAGCGTTGTGAGTCTATGAGGCACACTTAATTTTCATCAGGTCCATTACACACACTGTCACTGTGTCAGAGCCCTATATAATAAAGCATTTTTCTATCAATCAGTGTCATTTACTTACTGTAACTCAACTATTCTATAAGCTCAGGAGTGTTGAAATGTACAGGACAAACATCACAGAGGCCTGCATAGGTTATATTACTAGACTATTCCTAATTCAATGTAATCAATAACAGAAAACATAACTACAGCCAATACAGTTGGCAATATATATTTTGCTGTAAATATTCACATATATTAATGTTTGGATGGAAAACCTGCAGAATTAATTTCTTCATTCTTCATTTCTTCATTTAGTACTTGCTGTACTAAAACTTTCCCAGGTTTTTTCTAGTCCTGCCTACCCAAAAAGTGCAGTCTGTCATATTCTGTTGAATGGACAAAACCAGTGGAGGGTAAAGCTTCTGACAGGGTGGGTCTGACTGTTGTTCAATTCTAATTGGTGTGTCAAGGCACCAGAGCCTGACCTTCAGCTGGTCCAGGTCCCATTAAATAAACTCCCACAGGAATTTAGAATCAATGCAGAGCAAACGTTATGTGTCTCTTTACAGTAAATATTTCATGTAATTAAACCCATTCAAAAGTGACAGTATGAACTCTGGTATTGTTTCTGCAACTTCTGGATAAAGCAGTTTCAACACTAATACTGATGGTAATGAACCTTTGTACATACATGTTACACACACGCACATAGTCCAAGTTGAAAATCTTTTTCTCCTATAACAGCCTGCTATTTCGTGACTTTCACTTGTGGCATCATATCTTCAGTTTGAGCGAGCACCCAATTGCTCAAATTAGCGTATGTTATCACTTTATTTTGATTGGTTATCAAAATTCATAAATTTATTCAGAGTAAATGATGCTGTAGCTCATTTTCTAGCACAGTGTGTAGTACAGCATGTGCTTACATGGTGTGAGTTCTTGTAAAGCTTGTGAGTGAAATCCAGACCTCACTGAACTGTGTTGAAATTAGTGGCTCTGCTGCTGACCACTAAGAATTCATACTTCTACCCTCATTCTCTCTATTGCTCTGCAAAGAACCTGAACACCCTTTTAATTATGGATGACATCATTATCTGAATGAAATTGTAAATGCTGATGATAAAGCTTCCTGTTTCCATGGTGTTAGGAAGTCTAATAACAATCTAACCCTTACCACACATTTGTGACTGCTGTGAAGTGTTCACCTTCATCCATCTTCTTAAAAGTATTGTAATTTTAGAACCTGGAAATGAGAGCCAAAAATCAGAAGCAGAACTCTGCTAATGATTCATTGGTGATTCAGAGTGTGTCATTTATCCTCTGTTTGTTGCCAAGGAAACTTGACACCCACTTCCTACCACATCATGGTTACAACCAAAACAGTGTCAAACCACAATATTACTTTGCTGCTATTTATGACTCCTAAATACCAACTTCTTGAAAAAATAACTGCGCAAAACAGGTTTTCTTAATATCATTATTGAGTTCTATGGCTTAGAGCTATCAGTGGTCAGCTAGAAATCACACTGGAAAAGAACGGTATGATCTGCAGCTTTCAATCTGTCTTCTGCTCAGTGATTTGAACTACAGTGCACCCTGAATCTTGAATTGTGTAAGGGGGTTGTTTTTTTTAAACTGAAATATTTTCTCAACTTCTGAAACTGTTTCAACAAAAAATAAGCAAAATTTGGAGGTACTTGAAAGTGGTTTTCTGGTTTGCAAAAAATGGTCTGGATTTTTTGGTTTTATATTTTTAATGTGGTTTACATCCCAAGTAGATTAAATCAATCTTTTTCAACACATCAATGAACTGCAAACTTCCCTTATCTTATTCACTGTCAGTCAGACTGGCATTCTTGTTACCAGATGTGTCTGCTCTGAGGATAGCGAACTGAAGTGGCATGCAATGTACTTTAGCTGATTTTTTTAGGATCAAACAACTGATCCCCAAAGAAAACACCTTGCTGAAGATTTTTTGGCCTGGCATGGTAAAGATATTTCAGACTGGTTGTATATCTTCTGACTTGAAAATTAATTTAGCTGAAATTATTTCAAAAATCTTTAGAAAGTCACACACACAGACTGACTTGTGGAATCACTCAGTGATCTCTTTTGCCTTTTTCAGATGTGTCTCTATCATTTTAGAAGAAAAAGGAAGTTTGAAGAAAAGCAGATGCTTAGTAAATAATGAAATAAGTTTATTTTTCATATTTACCTTGTAGTATTGCAGTTTCTTGGGTGATTTGCCTCTTACAGATCCTGTTCTCACTGAGGGCTGGACTTTGCAAATTGCTGGATAAATCAGCATTGGCAGCATTTTCTTGTCACACGCAGAAAATTGGTTTTAAAATCCCTTTCTGTATCAGTACAGAATAAGTTCAAGAGAAGTATGGGAAGAGGAGAAAGCTCCACACCATACTGGAAAGGGCACTTATTCCAAACCTAGAGTTTAGAAATTCTACATTGGAAATCCATACTTTTTTCCATTCAGAGTAACTGGAGACAAATCTTTCCTTCAAGCCAATCAGAAAAATAATTTTTAACCCACATCTTCCACTGACAGAATAAAACCTCCCCCCAGGCTAATCTATGCTCTGTGGCATACTTTCACTGGAAATCCTTCTTCTCAACTATTTTTTAATTTCTCTTTGCTGAAACTAAAATTTTTTTGTTTTGTTATGTTGCATTTTGACTGGAAGAAATCTTGGCAAAGACAATTCAGTGTTAAACATGGTGGCTTTGATCCAACAAAGCATTTACATTCTTAACTATAGGCAAAGAGCTAGCTCTTACTGTTATAGCTACTTGAAATTATGTAGGGCATTCCTTTAACATCAGGGCTATAATAAGATAGGAACTTAATAAGAACATATTCTAAGGCAAACACCCTGCTATGGTTCAGAATAACTATGAGTAATGTTCTAGGAATTCATTAAGATTACAGTGGTTTGGTTTAATTTGTCAAGAACAATTAAAAAACAATGGGAAAATATTTTTTGAACTTTCTGCTATAGCTTGGTTTATTCCTCAAGAATTAAAAAGTAAATTTCCCTAAATTACTAACAAAGTCTATTACCTGTGGAAAGAAAATTCTGTAGTACAGGAAGTATGGAAGTGGAGTATAATCCCATTTTATATATATTTTCTTTTTAATCCTATATTGTTTAATATCTTTTTGCAATATGAAAAGTTATATTTGCTTAAACATACAAGTATTTAGAAAAGGTAATTGATTTTTGATAAGAAGCTATACACATTTATAACTGACAAATATAAAAAAATATAAATACGAGTGCCACATGAAGACCAGGGATATTTGTTTCTGTCTTCCCAAAACTGTGTGAATAAAACTTGCTTGTCATCTTATCTGTGTTTATATATATATGTATATACATAACTAGCTAGAAAGAGATTTCAACAAAAGGTTTCAGTGCCTACTTTTTCATTCAGTATTTTTCATCTGAGAAAATATGGGTCTCCTATCTTTTGGGGAGTTTAAATCCACTTGAGATAAAATGTGTAATACATAATAATAATAAATATATGTAATTAAGAATATATATAATTATTATTAAAATATATAATTAAGGTTAATAAATATATATAGATAATAAGATAATAAGGAAAAGCAGATAATAAACCAGAAAAATTTCTTTTAAGCTTAACATTTGTTCTTAGACTCTCCTCAGTGTGAGAGAGCATTAGATTAGGTTATATTCTTCAGGCACAATACAATATTCTGAGGCCAAAATATATTTTTTTACTGTTTTTTTCACTGCAATGCATAGTTGCCTGGGTAAGGGCCAATGACTGAAGCTGGAGTCCACTTCCAAGGTGCTGATGCAGAACATCTTGCTTCACGCAACTTCTATTTCCATGGCCTACTACACATACTAGTACACTACTTTATGTTGTCAGGAAACTGAGGCAAAGAGAGGTTATTTGCCCAAGCCGAGAGTAGATTAAAGAACCCATGGGAATAGTGGAGAGCCATTGGCTCTCAGCCAGCTTGGCTTTCAGTTCTGAGACCCTGGGGCCTCTGCTAGATGGATGCTGACAACCAGAAGAGAGTGTGTGGCACACCAGCAACGGCGTTATGTGAGACCTGGAGGCAAATTTGGAGCAGAGCCCTGTGTCTTGGACAGAAATACAGGGAGGAAATATAGACTTCAAAGACCCACTACATTGCCAAGCAAGCAAAAAAGAACTTAATTATAACTCTGAATTTGGCCAGCAGGGTCAGTGGTCCAGATGGAAACCAAGCTCTATTTGCTTCATGTTCAAGTTCCCTTGCAGCAACCCTGTGTCAAATGTTAAGCGTATTTTAGATGGTAACTTTTTTTTAACACAGTTTTAAGTTTTAACTAGTTCACTTGAAATCAACAATAAAACTTCTATTGACTTCAGTGAAACCAGGCCTGTAATCCAGGACCTGAGAATTTTTCTTATATTGGTTAGACTCCATTTGTTCTCATGTTATTTGTACTTTTCTCACCATTTTTTTCTGAAGGAAAGGATTTGCACCTATAGGAAAAAGATAACACTGGGTCTAGTACTTCTGGGAATATAGACCACACTCTTCTGAGTCTTCTTAATAATATTTTCATGCCCACAAGGAAGGCTGATTAGCACACCCCTGTTGTGAAACTTTCCATCAGTTACAGCTAGAAAGAAAGCCTTGGGTTTTTTTCCACTTTCCAAGCATCAAGTACTGTAAGCTCAGCTCAAAAATACAAACAAATGTATTTCTTGTAGTCTCAGCTAAGGAAAATTTTCCGAGTTAAGGTCCATTTATAGATAAAAGCTTAATGACGTGACATTTGGCTCAATACTGTAAGCTGCTCATAAGTTTAAGAGATTTTAAGCACATGACTGATATTAGGGTGCCATCATTATCTTATAATACACTTCTTTATATGATATCTTTTTTTAGAGGTGAGGATGGATAAAGAATATTAAAATTTTGGTACATATCCTTTCCTTTTCTGGTGGCTGCAGTCAGACATAGCAGCCCTTCATATGAATTTTTTCTTTAAAGAAGAGGTCTATCCTTGGTCCTTTGGCATCTTCTCAACTCCTTGTTTGCAGGAACAGTCACTTTTAGATTCTACTTATGAAGCCTTGTCAATTCAACAAAAATCTGCACCAACACTGTAAAAAGGGGGCTGACTCCCTTCTCTGTGCCAGCTCTAGTTTTCAGGTGGCTGCTCGGGGAACTAAATTAGGGATTCAGTCTGCCTGAAAAGTTTTCTGGTGAAAGCAAAGACAACACAAACCCAGCAACCTGCACTGCTGCTGGATGAAAGTAGCTGTATGGCTACAAACACAGCAGAGTTGGTGTTAACTGAGATGCTGGGCAGCCTTGGAACTTTCCTAAAATAGTCTGAGTCCAATCTGTCACTGAGCCAGCAAACACCTCTGGCTTCAGCCTTGCCCAGAACACCACTACAGGTGCCCAAATGAAATGAATGGCTGTTTGTCTGCATTGCTGGGTGGATAGCCATCTATCTCAGCATGGAAGCACATAATATTGTTATTGAAGCCATTCATGTCACTACTTGCTACAGATCTCCACTTTCACACATATCAGAAATGTTCCCTAGCTTTGAAATGTTTCAGAACATTGTGAATAAAACCCTTTCTCTCCCTGCACCATTTTCAGCCAAAAAAGGAAAAGGAAAACAGAACAGCCAGGCATTTTCAAGGTTTCCCAAGTAAAAGTTATGTTGTGTTGTGCATTGTTATGTAATCACAGTTGAAATGGATGTTGTTTTTTTTTTTCCCTGGGTTACTAAATCCATGCTTTGAACTCTAAGTGTTGGTATGCATTAAATTCAGTAAAATATCAAAAGTTCACTGCTTGAAGGCATGTCTCCCTTTTTAGGCAGTGCTCAGGTCTTGAACTTTGGAAGGAAAATATCTCTATTTTTCTAATACTGCTGTGACTACATCTGCAGCTGTCAGGAGATCTATATCCAGTAGTCCAAAAGGCATTTTTAGATGCGTTAGATTCAATTTTTAATGTGAATGAAATAGCTTAGTCCATTTTATTAATTCCATTTAACCCTTACAGACATTCCCCTTTTCTCTTATAGTAGCAAAAAGACTGTCAACACTATCACCAACATAATTTCTGACGCAGCATATGGACTGTTGTTACAGAGCTGTGTGTGGAATATATTTTCTTTGTACTTCTTTAGTGTCTTATGCCAGAGCTCAACAAAATGATTCAAAAACATCAAGTGAAGCAACATATACTGGAGCAAGGAGATATTTATGGGCTGCTTTGCTCAATGCTAGATGACAGAAAAAATATATAAAAAATAATTAGTAGCTATAAGCCACTTAATATTTTGATCTAAGCATTGTTTTTTTCCTGAATGCGTCTAAAATCACAGCTTTTGCAAAACATAGTATGTGTTGTATACGTAACAAGATGTATTTTTTACTGTATAGGTGTATACTGCACCTACTCATTCTAGAAGAAAGCTATAAGTAGGCATTGTCTTGTTTTCAAATAATGCTTTCCAAAGAAAATCTCTTCTTCTCTAACATGGAAGCCTATCTTAAGAAGAAATCTGTTGTGCTTTTTGTATTTTTTCTACCGTTTTTATGAAAAAAGATATGCTATCAGGGAATCTTCACTTATCACAAGTGATGAGTATATGAGTTTTATCCCTTACCTGAAACAGGGCTCCTCCAAGAATGTAAAGATTCTCAAACTATAATACTGATGGAGGGGGTTAAGTCATTTTTGGAGTAAAGTGCTGTTCACAGAGGGTCACTGTCAAACAATTATTTTTTTCCTGAAGTCACCCTTCTTTACATTAAACTAATAAAATGCTTATTTGGTGGTGATACATTATTTCAGCATAATGTAGCTGGATACAGACCAGCTGCCTTGACTGCTAACAGAATTGTTATGTGAATGTGGCTTGGCCATGTGCAGTTGCTGATTCATTGGCTGGATACTCTTACAGTGTGGCCACTAGATCTGATTGATCCTTTTTGATTGAAATATGTAGTTGAAAGAAATTGCCTTGCCGGTAGTAAAATTTTTCATCAGAAATATTTTTATTTTTCCACAAATATTTTGACTTTTTATCTCATGTTTTATTTTGATATTGTATTTTTAAGGCCAATGTAGAATTTATTTCACTTTTAACAATAGGTAAAACTATGCCTTGAGTTGCATTTTATATTTCAATCATCTTTGAAAAACAAAACAAAAAAAAATCTAATAGAAATAAAGCAGAGAAATGTACAAATAATTTTTATTTCTTGAAAATCACACAGAAGTGTTAATTTGGATTATGAGAACTAGAAGTAAAGATTTAAATCATCTTGAGTTGCAATAAAAATCCAAAGGGAATTTTATCACCAGCCAACCCAAAAGAGTCATGGTACTGGTTTTCTTAAATTAGTGGAGCCTGTATTGAATCAGAAGTCCAGGAGAATAGGAAACGTCATTAAAGCCTAATGGTGCTGAAGGGCTGCAAGAAAGGGTACTGTGAAATGATTGCTTTAATTCACCTCTGATACAAGAAAACTTAACTCATTAAATATTTCAGCTAACTCTGAAATTACTTTTTGAAGTAATAAGTAAAAGAAACCTCACTGAAATGAGCAGGAATTTTCTTTAGAACATTGGTGGTGGTTTTAACCATCAGTTTTGAAGTCAGCTTGAATAGCACTTTACTCAAAGAGTGACTTTACCCTCTCTGTCATGAAGCTGCACCCACAGGATAGCTCAGCAATCAGAAGTCAGTCTGTTGCAGCTTCCCGATACTTTGTGTGGTGTTTTCAAGAAAAACTTGAAGGTATGGAACTGCAATTGCAGTAAAATCTCCTTTGATGTGCATTGGGGTAGCTCCTACTCAACTGAGACTGTTTTCAATGTTATAACCATATTATGAATGTACTCTATTTTTCCTTATAAAACTGGCTTCCTAAAAAATGGGAACTGAGCTGCAGAGACGGACCTGTAACAGCAATTATAAATAACATCTTTTACTTCAAAGGCCTAAAGTTGTTTTAAATAGCTATGCTACATAAATTAGATTTAGATGTATCTCATGTTCCTCAGGCTTCTAACTGAATTAGTAAATGCGAAGAATCTTCCCATTTCTTCCAAGTGAAACTATCTTGGGTAACATTGTCCTAGTGTATAGCTGCAGTTAGGTTAGGTAGTGACTGAGTATTTTTTCATGGTAACTAAATCTTTTATCCAACAGACATCACTGTGGGATTTAAGAAAGATTAAACTTCTAGAATCCTGCCAAAAGCAATAATTAAAGTAACCAGGATCTGCTTATATAAATGTCATTTTATTTTAACTAGGACTTTTGCCTTTTACTATGGTCAAACAGAGTAAGCTTCCGAGAGAGTAGACTTTTAAGAGGTTCCCTTTAGTAACTGTATCTTTTCTGAAACATAGTACAACACATCATTTGAACACTCTGCCCCTGCTAAGATGAAAGTATAAATCCTTGAGAATTAATTACTGAATGATAAGTCAAGTTTTGAACAGAAAATAAACCCTGAAATTGTCTTAGTGCAAAAGATTTTCAATGTAATAAAAAGATCAGAAACGTGAAAAGGAAAATGAATAGCTATGACAAAGAAAATAGTCAGCTGTGGAAGAGCAAGAAAAAGCAGAAAGCCTAGCCCATACCTCAGCTGCGTGCATCCTGAGTGCTCAGGACACCCAACGTTTTGCCATGTAAGTAGGTGTAAGTCATCTGGTCACAGTTGTTTATGAATTTCAGTGACCTGTGAGACAAACGCTCATTTCTCTAGGATGAAGGCCAGGCAGGGCAAATGGGGAAATGGTCCCCATCCCTCCTTCGAAGTGAAAGCAAGGCTCCCAAAAACTGTGTGTCTGCCCAACAGGGGCTCCTCAACTGCTACACAGTGAAGACATACAAGACACAAACTTCTTTCTGTGAATCCTGTGGAGACCCGCATTATGGTTTCATTGATGGTGGGCCCGTCATGCTTATTTTTCCCCAGTCTGAGCCCCAAATCCTGTCTGTGACTTCCTGTAGGTTGCCGTAAGCTCCCACCCAAGTGCTCCATGACCACAACTCACAGTTTGATGAAGTTATTGGGTACTAATAGGAATTCTAGGATGTGGCCCATGACCTGTTACTTTTAACATGTGTTTCATTTATGTTTCTACTTTTAATTGTATTGTTTTGGCTGGAAATGAAGGGAAAAACTGTGTCATGCTGCTGAAAATCCATCATTAGCCACCGGCAAAACCAGCACTTATTTTTTATTCTCCTCCAAGTCTTGCTTGAAGGACAATGGTTTTAACTCTGTTTTCCTATCCTTTAAGTAAATTAAAAACATTGTATTAAAAACAATGCCAGCAATGTTTTCCCTAATAGACAGATAGACATACACAGTTTATTGGCATAATTAAAGGCAGACTGGTCTTTAAAAGCTAACAATTTCCACAGAGTCTGAGAGTCTGTTGTTGAATTAAGAGGAAACAGTAGATGTATTTTGTGATTTCTTTGTTGAGGACATGCCCTCAAAATTCAGAACTGAGTTCTTAGGTAAACCCAGAAGAGTCTTAAAACTCCCTCCAACTCTCAGTGTGCACTTTATCCCAAATCACTTGAAATCTGACTGAGTTAGCTAAAATTCTGGCTGCTGAAATCATGCTCTGAGGAACTAGAAGAGAAAGGTGTATAGGAAAAACTACCAGCAGGAGGGCTTAATAAATTTTAAATTAAAAAGACCACCAACTACTTTTACACAGATTATGTTCTGACTTCTTGTCAGTTAAATTAGTAACATTTTAGACACCCCCATAACAGATGCTTTACAGTCTTAGAGAGATTTGCAAATGCAAAAAAATTCAGTACAGGTACTTTCAGATACTATTTTGTATATCTTTTTATAGAGTTATTGCTTTATAATCAATTATGTATGGAATAAATGATCGCTGACCCCAGATGCATAAATATAGTGGTCGTGAATATCAATCTCTTCTCCTTTGACCTCCGTTCAATCTGACATGAGCATATCCCCCTGTCAGAGCTGGAGGCTCAAAGGCTGGTCTCTCAACAATGAGGATACATGAGAACTGGGCTACACTTTAAGTTTTGTTGATTCTGGCGCTCAGTGGCCACATCTGTCTGTCATCAATTCTCACAGCTATACAAGTATACGGAAGTGCATAGAGCAGATAAGTTTATTTGAGAAGCATAGACATTTCTGTCGGCTAGACTGAGAGCTCTGCACGTTGTTAATGGGATGGTCGTCTCCTTCCCTCCTTCCAGTAATTCTCTGTACCTGAAGCTTCTGACTTTGCTACTCCCTTAGTCATCTATGCTTCAAAAGCTTTATATCACTAAACTCCATGTTAAACCTTTATTTTCCATGTACACCATACTAGAGAGCTTGTGCACAGTTAATTCCTGCTGCATCTTTCTCAAACTGATCTTCTAAAAATAAAGCAGCTAGAGAAAAAGAGTGATCAAAACCAGGGTGTAGTTGGCCCTTACTAACCTGCAGCTAATAGAATCACTACTCTGAGTGATATGTGACAGCCAGAACCTTGAGTAGTTTTCTGAAGTAAAGTCAGTGTGGGGAATAAGCTCTCAGCTGATAAGTTATTTCTACCATATTTGTTACTGGCATAAGGGAAAGAGGATTATAAACAGGAAAGAATCTGCTGGGCTACAGCCAGAGCTGTTACTGTAACAGAGAATTTTATTGTTCCCTGGAGCATGTTTTGTTTCTCTCAGGGACAGAGGACAAATGGTGCCTTTCCATAGCAAATTGCCCCCATCTTCTTTTGAACATATTAATTTAAAAAAAAAAACAAACCTGCAGACTCTGGCTGCCTCTTGAGACTGTTTTGGGAGATTTAAAGACAACAGAAAGCCCACAGGCCTTACAACCAAAAGCAGGTATTTTCAGAAATGTACTATTGGTCAAGGGATTACACCATAGAATAGTGTTCACTTTGCCCTTGCTAGATAGCAAAGCATGGATAAAGCATGGGTTATTTCTTTAGTGCCCAAATTTATATGCTATAGGTGTTAGTGGTAATCATTTATCACCAGCATTTTTCATGTTCAAACCACCTCATGAGACCACCTGAGCAGGAGGAAGATGGAGTGCTGTTTTGCAAAAGTGCTGTTAAGCTTCTTTCCTACAGGTCTGCATGATTTCAAGTGCATATTAGTAATGGGGAAGTCAACCCAGATGACTCTGATTATGCTGCTTCTATAACACAGTCTTACAGTCATACTGCCTCTGATCTTACTCAATAGTTTTATAGAGTTGCACCATGCAATGTAGGCATGCACAGTGCTAATTAGCACAACAGCAAGGGCCTTTCAGAGCAGGTGGAGTTTCTTGTGTTGATAGGGTAAAAATCTCTTACCTTGTGCCACAGCTAAATACATCCTACAATATCTGCCTAGAAAAAGTAACAGTATGCAGGAAGGTGATAGAAGATTCCTACCTATCAGCACAAAAATATTGTGAAAACAAAAAATATTAGGATGACAGGAGGCAGGCTTACCTAGGTCAAGTTTACAAGCTGATGCTGTAGTCTGTATGCGAAATATGTGCTTATAAAATAGCAGTTATGGAAAAGAAACTGTCAAGCCCCTGTCCGTTCTCTCTTTCATGAATGTCATCACAACAAAAGTGGCTAGTCTTTCTAGATCAATGCTCTGCCTCAAAATCTGACTGCATCTAGAAAGAAAGTGTGAGGAACAGTCTTCCTTGGCAACAAGTGGAAATGACCACCATCCAAACCAGTACGTTGCTCAACAAAACTGAAAACATGACTTGTCTCATGAACCATTGGGTACTTGCCTGTTTTCAGGGAGCAAAGAGATTGACAGCTGCGGTCCTTTGTCTGAAGATGACCAAGTTAAACAGGGCTATGGAAAAAAAAGAACACATCAGAGGACTGATAATACAATCAGGCCAGTACATGAGCCAAAGGAGGAGCAGGTTAAAATTAGTGAAAGCACCAGGGGAACATATTTCCATTTCATGTTGGACAGTCTTTATACCAGCTACTCGCGGCATTTCTTCATGCAGAATATCTTACAACTGTGGAAAAAGTCAACATAGCTTAGTGTAGGCTTTTCTTAGTTTGATGCTATTCTTACTTCTTGTAGAATAATGCTGGGGGTCTTGTGGCACATTTGTATGATGGATCTCTCTCCAGAACTGCTTTTGGCTGTAGAATTCCTTAAGTAAGTGCATATAGAACAATACCATTAAAAGGTAATGTTGGAAGTCACCTTGCTTGTCTAGTTACATTTTCATAAAGCTGGCTGAGAATCAGCTTGCCCATCATCGGCAAACTCTTGTCGCTTTCTGCAAGAGAACCTGAACTGGAAGTGCTGGAATGACCCATGAAAACAAAACATAATGTATCAGTTTTGAACATTAAATAGTTTTACAGTTTCCACTTTCAAAATTAAAAAACGTTGAGTTCTCTTAATTAAAAATACAATTTTAATAGAAAATAAGGATCACTCCATGAAGGTGTCAGAGAAGCCTTTTATATATACATATTACTAAAAAAAGGCTATTTTGGCACTTTCAGATTACCCAACTTCTTTTTTTTAAAACAAACTGAACTTTCATCCGCATCAGTATGCTTTTCCAGCCTTTTGATTTTTCTTGATTTAAGCAGCAGGTCCCCTTAAGCCATACTATACTTGCAGAAGGCAAAAGGCATTTCTATGCAATAAATGCAAAGACAAAAAGTTTACCTCCAAATGACCTTCAGTCTTTCATGTAATCATCACAATCTGGATGGACGCACTTATTCTAGAGGAGCTGACATCAACTAAACTTAAAGTTAAAATAATTACAGTACTTTATTCACTTAAGATGTATACCTTATTTACCACTGCCACTGATAAGCTTATGGAAATTGAATGAACACTGGCCCCATTCACTTCCTTATGCTCAACGTGAAAAAAAGAAAGAAATTCTGGCAAGAAAAAGCACAGGGGCTTTTGAAGTGAGAGAGAGCCTCTGTTGGCCGCTACAGGCTGTAGCAGTTGTCTATATAATAGCATTGTGGGGGAAAACAAAAGCTTTGTAGTCAAACTGACAGTGAGTTTGGAACCTGGAGCAATGTTGTAGTTGTATTTGGTGGAGGATAATCAGTCCTGAGTGCGTTAATTTCTTTTAATGTTCAAGGACAGTAATACATATATATATGACTAATGTAGGAAGCATATTTTAGGATTAGGAACTCTTCAGTTTTGCAGCAATCTCAGAGTACCTTTTGATAGTTTGAAAGAATATTTTTAATGCTGACTATGTCTCGCACCATGACACTGCCAGGTCCTATATTTAATGTATACCATGGTTGCCAACACGCATGCAAGATAAGGATGCCAACAGGGAATTTAAGATTAACTTGGTTTTTTTTTTATATTTATGCTGTATGGATTTTTTTTCCTTTATCTAATCCCCAAGATCCAAATATTATCTTTAAATTCAATTTTTTTATATGTTTACATTGAGTTAGAATAAGTAATACTTTCTTTTATCTGCTCAGCCTATTTTCATTAGTGTAATAAGGTCCATTCTTGTGCACAGGAATGTACAGTTTACACAAGTTAAACCAGAAATTTGCATAAATGTAAAGGAAATTAATTTTATGAATATGTAATGTAAACACTGTTCATATTGTGCTTAAGGCATTCTGGAAAGCAACCCAGTCATCAGATTTGAACCAATAGGGAGGGAATGGAGTGCTAACAGATAGAGCATTTGCAGAAAGATTTTCATAAGAAGCAATTGATTTAGCAAAAACAGTAGTAGCAAAATACTTGAAGAGGGTCAAGCACAGAGTTCCTTTCCTTGTCTTAATCAGTGGGACTAACATAGGGACCAAGGGTGCCTTGAGCATTCCTAAATGTGTGCCAGCTACCATGGAAAGAAGTTTGTCTAAATGAAAAAAGAGCACCAAATATTGGCTGCACCAGTTCCAGTGGGAGTTTCGCCCAGATTTCAGGCAGTAAGAACACTCTAATTTTGGCTCTGAAGAAAGAGCTGTACTGGGGAAAAAGTTAAGGAAATTTAAATAACAGTAAGCTGAGTATTATGGCCTGGAAGTAATGCTTAGTGAAGAGGTGCAATATGAAGATTATGAGACATAGAAGGGAAAATGATGCCATTTAAATACCAAAATCTCAGGGATATACTAGCTATTAAATGAAGATGAACAGCTCTACATCTGTGCTGGACTTGAAACAAACCAGGGTTTATAGGAAACTGTTTAAAATCTCGTGTTTAACTGCTGATCCACAGCTTACTCCAAAACACAGATGCCTAATGAGCAGATATCTCTGTTGAACAACAACTTAACGAAACATATTTAAATCGTTTACTAAGAAAAATAAAAGTTTATGAGAAAGGAGAGGTGCAGAGAAAGCTGAAGGGTCAAATTCTGTTCTCAGTTACACGTAATTCCAATGATTTCAAATTCATGTACTTGCATGTAAACTAAGAGCAGATGCAGGGTGAAAAGCAGATTTTGACTGATTTTGTTCAGTCTGCCTCAGCCCAAGAGGAACCTCGACAGTTGTATTTCTAAGATTTGTTTTCATGTTTCTTTCATTGAGTGAGATCCACCTACACATTTAAGGTACTATGAATTGAACAATCACTCATTAACACTATTAATTAATTTTAGCTGCATTAAATGTCACCTTTAATGATGAGTAATTCTGGATCAAATAGAGAAGGATTAAAGAGTCTCTAAAACAGAGTGGGTCAACTGATGCTTTAATCTGTGCTAGCAGAAATCAAATTATTTCTCCAGATGTGCACCTTGTATAATATATTGTTAGAAATTATGAGTCAAGCAAGCAGCAGGTCGGTCCTATAGTAACAGATTCTGGGTGACACTTTCAGTCTCAAATGACACCATTAAAATATTTCAAAACCTATTTAGAGAAAACAAAGTGAGGATTTTATCCTGCAGTATATTTACCAAGCTCAGTACTGCTTAGGGCAAGTCCTTTCCATTATCTTTGATAAAGTTTACAATGAGGTAAACAGTATTCTCATCTTTGATAGCACTGGGAGCTCAACAATTTTGTAGGTGCTGGATTGTGGGGGTTATAATTCAAAAACAGGATAAATTATACTTTCCATGTATAAGAAATGAGACTTCTGTAGGTTATATAGACTTATCTATATGCATCAGTTGTTAATTGGGAAGCAATCTACTTAGATAAAGTACTTTATGTATTACAGCAAAAGGTTTGATCACTGCAGTAGCAAATCTGTGGTGTTCACATTCCCCTAGAGGATTCTGTAGCTATAGGGTTTATGAATGTTCACATCAAAAATAATTTTGCAAGGAATTGTTTCCTTCTGTGTAGGGGAAGTTTAGTTTTTCCTTGGAAGAATCAAGTTTAAAGTTGTTTTCTCAACAATGCTGACATCTTTTACAGCCTTGATTATTATTTCTTAATGTAAACCAAATATAAACTTCATGGACTTTATGCCTCCAATTCACATTATGTTTTTTATTCTTAAGAACTGGAGAATACCTTTGAAGAGCAAAAGGATGTTGTGGAATGAAGTGTTTCTGTCCTTAGTTTTAAATTATTTTGGCATGAACCATATGTTATAAAAGGTACATATAAAAAAGACATAGGAGGATGTACCTTCAATAAATTTGCATCAAGCCATCAAGCCTGACTGTTCATTGCCTACTTCTACCCCAATATAATGTCCAGACTTATAATCCTTCAATGAGAAGCAAAATCATCCATGTATTAGAAAAGGAAGCTGGAAATTTAAAGCCCTGAGTTTAGTTTTCTGTGGCATTAACATTCCTGTCGCAGGTTCAAAAACAATTAAAGAGAAAAAAAACCTAAATGTGAACATAACCTCATGACCCAAATCCAGGTCAGACATACGTTTTGATATACAGATCTGGGATGCCATGTGGAGTTGCCTTCCTTTACATCCTTTGCTGAAGGTACCACATGCTCCAACATGACCTGGATTAGGCAGTTTTGATATAAAACATGTCACTCAATTTTGCCTACCAGAATACAGTACAGTCCCCACCAGATCTTCAAATCTGATGCTTTTCTCTTTCAATACACTCCTGAGTAATATCATTTGTTATTGATCAGAACAGGAAAGAGCATGTTGAGCTGCAGAAGCCTTGGATCTGGCCTACTATGGCTGATTTCATGTTCTAACACAGCATTCATCAATATTGCTATGAAATATTCTTAATGATAAAATAACACTTAACGGGCTTGTAGGCATACTTCAACTTGTGGATACAAATTAAATTATTTCTCTATTATTCCCAGACACCACAGATTAGTCCTTTAGAGAGGCCATTTTCTCAGACTCTTTGTTCCATGAGAATGTTTTCCACAGGGCATAGGAAATACCTCAGTGACAGAGAATAGACACCCAAAAGCATCCTCAGTATTAGTGGGTTGCCAGTAAAAGAGAGAAACAATTATGCAGAGGGTTATGATTCAGAGCCACTGACGCCATTGTAACAATATCTCCTTTATCACTTCAACATAGATTATAGTCTCATGGCAAGAGAAATTGCCAAAAACAATCAGAAAAATATCCAAGCAGGCATTTGGAGCAACAACATTAAGACATACTCAAAGAGTGTGTAATGTGCACTCGCAGCCGTTTGTTGTGTCATCTGTGACTCGGTGACCATTTTTAAGTGATTTCAAGTCCTGCTGACTGGGCTGAACCTATTTGCCATGCTTCAGTAGCTTGTAGTGCAGACCAGTTACATTTATTCTGGGAGTGAAAAGCGTTTACTCCAATACACGTGGTGTGAAATAAGCCGTACCGTTTTTTTATGTTCTTACCTAAGTTCTGAGTATAAATTTGATATTTTTGGTCATTGTGACAACTCAGAGCAGTGATGGGCTCAGAAGCCACACTCTCAACAATGTAGGACTTTGGGAGTGAATAGCCGCAGGCAAAATGCAAGTGTAACCATGTGAAAAATTAAAAAGTTCTTTCAACAGGGTACCAGTCTTCAGAAGAAGATTACTTATTTTGCAACCTTTGTAGCTGCTAAGTGGAGTTTCTTGCAAACTCACTATATGCCCACCACTAAGATGACATGCATACTATTTACTGTAATTAGTCATGAGGTTTCCTCGTTATCTGCTTTCTCCAATTAATGTAATTAGCCAGTAACAATTTCTGAATAATAACTGCTTACTAATATGATAATAAATACCATGGATGAAATTTTCAAGGGAGGGTAAGGAAGTCAACTCCCATGGAGGGTTGTGTTTTTAAAGGAAAGAGTGCACGCACAATTGCTTTTACGGAGTATTACTCACTAATTAGTAGCAAACTACGCAGCAGATTCCACAATTTATGGAACTGGCTGGTAGCTGAAGCACAGTTTTCATCAGAGTAATAGGTTATTTATTTTAGGAGAGAAAATTACTTCCCTTTTTCTTTTTCATTAACAAAGAGTCAGATGATTGGAGAAAAAATAGATTTCTAACTGTAATTTTAGTTTGTGTTCTGCTTTACTCAAAACTTATGTTGAACAGGAGGATTGTTAAACTCTTCCTGGTGTCTTCAAATTCCTTCCATAGGGCTTTAAAATGGGGTTTCAAAATGTTGAGCACTGATGCAAGACTGAGCCTTCAATTTCTACAGACCTGGTAGGATTAAGCATCAAAGCTGATTCACAACCTCCTGCTACTCCTAGATCACCAAATGCACCAAGAAGGTTTCAAGTGCTTAAATGTAGGCATACGACATCATTTTTGACATTCCTGAGTGTCTGATGCATCCAACCCAGGGCTTACAATATGACAAAGGACAACTTGAGGTACCTCCAGCTTTCAGGAAAATATAGGGTATGTCTAAGATGGAGCCAGCCACTTATGATTAAGCCCAGTAATCTCTTCTGAAAAATAACAAGAGAAAAGAACTTCCAGTTTTAGTGAAAGTGAGTGCGCTGACTTTACTTAGGACCAGATATTGACACTTCAAGTCAGAAAATAAAAATAGTTTGCTGGACTGTGTTACTTAAGGTTTAATCACTTCTGTGTATTTTCTGAAGATGTCTGAAAATTCTTTCTTCCCAAGAAGTTCAAAATGTCTGTGCAAGCTTCCTAGGAGTAATCAAATTATTCAACAGCACATCTCCCAGATTCGTATTATGTAGTTCTTGTGTTTAATTCAAAATGGCTTACAAGGGCTAAGACACCTTAAAGCCAATGGCTTTCTGATTGCAATTAGAGTAGAATCTGTACCACTTCAAATTATATTCTGCTTCTCCACAGGTTTCAGATGGCATGCAAGAAATTTATGATAGTCATACTTCAGCCATGTCACCTTCTCATCCCTCAGGCATGCCATTTCATCTAGTAAGAACATGCTCTTCATGACTTTTCAATCTTTAGCACTTCCAAATATGATCTTTTCTGTGTTTCATAAAGGCGTTTACTACACAATTAACTTCAACAAGCTATCTCACTTCCATTTTAAAGACAAAAATATAATGTTTTCAGTAAGCTAGCTATCTTAATTACTTTGTATATCTGCAGCTTACTGATGCGGGACAGTTCATACAGAAATAAATGTCTAAGGTTATAGTTAAAGAATTGTGGAAAATATGTGCCTCATTTCTCACTGTTTGAGGATTCCCTTCAGAGTAACCTCAAATGTTGGGAGCTAGGCCCTGAAACTAAAATGAAAAAAACCTAAAAGGCACAAGAAGTTACATAAGTATATTCTTTTGCAAGCAGTCAATAATTAGATCGAGTAATTATCTAATTATATCTCTCTTTCAACTAAAATATTTTATGTAAGCAAAACCACTTCTTTTTTTTTTTTTTTTTTTTACTCAAGCAGCAAACAAATGCTTTGGAAAGGTGCTAGTGGGTATTTTGAGGAAATATTTATCCAAAAGTCTTATCTCCCTCCAAAGAGCCAAGCTTCTGCAAGGAACATCTGCTCTGAATTTTCTGTGCCTAAACTGGGGACTTCTAACTGAAAATGTTTTTTTTTTTCTGCTGCCAACAGCAAAGTCCTTAGAACTAGATAATTACTGTATTGTATAAGCTACAGTCGTTCTTACACACCTGCACACATTTCTACGAGCAGTGCTTTTGGGACATGACTTAAAAATACATCCATGACAACTGAACTTTTGCCTTTGTTTACTCCCTCGTTGATCTTTCCCTCACTTGGAATTTCTCAGAAAGCCTGTCCAGAAATGGAGTTTATTCAGAGAGAAGAGTGGAAAAAAACCCAATGATGAATAATTACATTGTTAGGAATCTGACGTTCTCAAACTAATAAAGTCTTTAGAACAAGAGGTAGAAAATATTCCAGTTTTCAGTGTCTTTACAACATGATTGAAACGATACGTAATATCAGAAAAATTGCTTTCAGTAAATTGGCAATGGCACCCAGTGAAACTTATATAACTGTCTGGGTTCAGAAGAATACTTCTTTGAATGCCAGTGATTTCCCAGATTGTGTCAGGCACTCCTTTCATGGCTGTAAAAAAAAATACCCAGAGACTTTCCCATCAAATGAAAATAAGCTGATAATCTTTTAATTAATGCTAGATAACAGGGAACTACAGAGAAGATTAGCTGAACTTCTTCATGTTATCTGTTGAAAGAGTCTGCTGTTCCAGTCACACAGCTTAACAACATCATAAAGTAGAATTTGAAACAAGGAGCAGCCCAGCATGTCAAGAGTCATTTATTGTATAATTCATTTAATGCAATCCTTTCAACAGCTATACTGCTAAAGACAGGCCAGCCATGTTGCATTTGAAAAAGGCTATTTTTGTAGAACAATGTTGCCCAAAGCATTTCCTGTTCTTATCTCTCCTACGGCAATATGTCTGGAGCTCATTATCAGTAGCTCCAACTTTCAATAGTCAATCTTTTGCAAAAGTTCTTCATTCATATTTTCTCCCCTTCCCCACCAATTTGACTTGTCACTTTCACTGATTCACTTAGGAAACACAGACCTATTCAGATATCAAGAAAAACTGTAGAACAAAAGGCAAATTCTTAGATCACCCACTCACTGAAAATCTTCTGTACCTTGCAGATAAAAGAATTCAAAATATTGAAGGAATTAATTTGCGCTTTATTATTCAGTGTTTGTCAAGTAAGTAATTGAGTGGCTGTGTTGAGAAATCAGACTAAGCATGTTTTTTATTTCTCTTTTATTGAAAAGCATATACCAAGAACATTTGGTAACAATTTTCTATGTATTTGTTCTGTGTTGATGGCCCTTAGGTGCTGGTTGCTATGAGTGCATGGAATTATCTTGCTTAAATATAGTATCAAAAGAATAAAACAATATAAATGCAACACATTTTGGAAGCTTCAAGAATGAGGCTAAGTTTATAGAAAATGTCTTAGATGTGTGAATAAGGATAAGCTAATGAAAGGGAGTCTATGATGTGGTAGGAAAAGGAGTTTATAAACCAGGATGTCTCTTTCAGGGCCACATTCTCAACGTGTTATTGATGGGGCAGGATGAGCTAAAGTCCTGAAGTGGTTATGAGAAACCTGAAGAAAATACAGTGAAAAAAAAAATGCTTTTCACAGAAGCTGCCGTTCAGCAAATGGTGCAAGCATGTGCCTGTCTTTAAGCGCAAATTTAATCTTATAGACAAAAATCCTGCCTTCACTGAAGCTACGTTTCACATTTTTCAGAGATTCCCCAGGGTTTAAATCTATGCTCTTATCCATTGACTTCAGAAACCTTCAGAGGCTGTACCCCTGCCCAAGCTGGCAGACATTGCCAACAAGACTTTTCAAGGACAATATTCACAACAGAGTCTTGCAAGCGGGTGAAATTGCATGCCTGCCTCCCTGCTCCATGGGTGAGCTAGATGTTAGGCACAGGAGTGGTGTTCACAGAGATTCTGAGGAATATAATTTTCATGCCAAAATCAATGGAAAGAGACAGTTTAATTAGTTACTGTCTAAAAAAGTTAACATCCATGGGAGAGTCTACATTTCTCCATTGACTCTACAGGAATCATGGAATTCTATTTACAGGAATCACAGACTTTTAGTTCATCCAGTGACTTTGGTAGTCTGAGATGACCAGCCTGCTGGCCACCACATACCCACCCCATTCCAGCCCCTGGAGCAGCAATTGTACCAGACCCTGTGCCACACCATCAAGCGAAAACACAGACAAAATCCCCTAATTTTTTTGGCAGTCAGGACTTCTGGTGTTTAATGAGATGAACTCATTGGATGAGGCCTTGGGTGATAGGATTTAGTGGGAGGTGTCCCTGCCCATGGCGGGGGGGTTGGACCTTGATGATCTTAAGGTCCTTTCCAACCCTAACTATTCTGTGATTCTATGATTCTAACTTAATTGCAGTGCAGAGGCTGCTAGGGACAAGGAGAAATGCCTTGATCAAGAATAAGAGGTAGGGTGGCACTGCAGCAGCCATTATTGGCTTGGTAATGGAATCGAAGCCCTGAGTTAATGACTTAGATGCTAAGAAAATTAATGCAGCATTGAATTCAAGTCTGATACACTGAAACTTGACCTCAGCTTTTGTATATACTGTTGAGGGGGAGGGGAGACAAATACAGAAAACACAACACAGTGTAAAATATATAACTTGTGAGACTCCAGTACCATAAAGACTTATTCACAGGCTTACGTGCCTGTTTGTATTCTAAGTGACGCTCCCAGGAGTATATTGCCTGATAAGAGAAATACTGCTTTCAAAGCCAGATATAGCACATAAGAACACATGAGTTACCAGGATATATTTCTAAGTGACGATCAAAGAGTGGCTAAAATCAGTACATTATCTAATTTTGAGGATTAAAATCTTACAGTGAAAGACCTTTTAAGTGTTGCCAATAATTCAAAACAAAGGAAAAGCTCATAAATGAATGGAAGTCATGTAGGCATGAAGTCTACAGTGTTCAGAAGTGACCAGTCTCCTGTGTATCAGTTACTGCAGGGTTAAGAAAGCAATAATTGCTTCCTTAAATAATTTAACTAAATGCATATTCTTTTCCAGCAACGGACAGGCTGTTACTGGAAGTAGGCACAAGTGTACCACTATTTGTATGCATTATAAAATTTGGAGAAGTGCTATGTTCAGGAATTCCTCAACACTAGCTCTTACAGTCTGAACATCTGAGTCAGATTCGGACTTCTTTTCTACTCATTCAGCACTTGTATAAACCCAGTCAACTTAACTGAAAGACCTGATTTTTACACTTCAGGATTTCAATAAGTCTTTATTCTCTCTCTGTTTTCAAGGTAGTGAACTTAGCAGACTGTAACCCCAAAAAGCTGATATACAGTGCAGGAATTGCTTCTGACCTCATCTTTACAGTGACAATTTGAAAGCTAAGTAGTCTGCTGGGCCTTCAGCAGCTGTTGGTAGGAGCTTGGAAGAAAGGAAAGGAAAGGCAAGGCAAGAAGCTAAGACGCCCAAGTTAAGAAATTGTTTTCCCAAGACTGTCCGTATTATGAAAGTATAGGGTCTAAGGGCAGAGTCGTTCCTTTCCCTTCTCATCCACCATAGCCTAACACTCACTATGCCAGCCAAAAAAAAGACATGAACCTCCCTCCTTCTTGCCAGTACAGATTCAACTCAGGCTGGTTCCTGAATCTGCTTTAGCATGTGACCATACACGTGTTGATGTTGGCACAAGTAGAGGAGAGGTGGTGAGGAGCAGGAGAGCAGGACTGCCTTTTCCAGGGGCATTGTCTTGTACATCCTAGTTTTATTCATACTGATTTTCCTGTGTGAACAAGTCTTGGCCCTGCATATCATCTCTTCCTGCCTATTGTCATTGACGCACCAAGTAGCACAAGTGATAAAAGGATTAGGTGTACCTCATCTGTGTCCACTCAAAGCAGTGGAAAAATCCGCAATAATTTTTATTATGAGAGAATAATGAATATTTTATATTGTTATAGACTATTGGGTTTGGACCATGCTACAAAAATCATATATTTCATGCAAACACATTAGCTTATGATACACTTGAAGCGTGAAAGTTAAGATACATTAAGATATTTTTTATGCTATTTCAACCTCAACCCAGAAGTTGCCAAATATCTTACAATAAAATTCTTTCTTAGTAAAAGCAGTTTGAAAAGTTTTCATATAAACATTACATTTTTTTCACAGCTTATTACAAAACAAATGCTTAACACTGAGACCACTGAAAGATTTAAAACGAGAGAAAAGCTAAAAAACTTTTTTAAATTTAGACACTTGAAAGTAATCAAGATTTAAATTGCTATAGCCTGAAACAACTCTGCTTCTCTCAATGTCAGAGGAATTATGTCCTGCATATTCAGACATGTTACAGGACATACACATTATGAGACAGTTTTCAAACCACCGCTTTGTCTTCTTAAGGATGCATGACCTGAAATTTATGCTTTAACTTTTGCCCAAGTCACTGGAGGTTTTTATGTTATTTGTATCCCATGCCACTAATGAACTAAGGATGCATGAAAATCTTCCAGGTTAGGAACCTCAACAAACTTTGCCATGAATGAGACAGAAGTTCCGGATTTGTGACAGAAGCCCAAATAGGGCAAATTTGGGTCGGCTTTGTCTCCACAATTTTTGATGTAGGTTTGGCTGAATACTCATTTTCAGTCAAACTTTGTTTTCTGTTTGCTTGTCACTTTCTCTGGATTATTAATAGCCACCAATTCACATACTGAGCTCATCATAACAGTGATTGTTTTAATACCAGTCTGCTTTAAAAACTTAGAAACAAAACCATTCTGCTATCAAATTTAGGCATGCAATCATCTTTTGCTGCATTACATCATTTTAATCTGCCACAATTTAAGAATTACTGAAAAGATATGTTATACTGTATGCAGAAATCTCTTCTGTTTAATTAGTTCATACTGTGTACATTTTCTTCCTATCAACCATCTGACTAGCTTATTTAAAACCCAATCTGCAAGACCATGTGTGTTGACTAATTGGAAAGGTAAACAAGTGTTAAAGAAAAACAACATAGTAAGAAAGTAAAGAAGAAAAATTCCCACTGGCAGAGGTCTCTTGTATTTGGGAGCTGATTTTCCCATTTCTGTGTGGGAACAGTGCTGGAAATGAGGTTCAAAGTAGCAAGATGAGTACATAATGTTAAAAAGCATTAGTTTATACAGCAATTCTAACTGGGCTCTGCCCTTCAGTCGTGCCTCTGAGAAAACAAATTGAATTTCCTGATTTCAAATGGCAAACTCTGCTATTACATACTTTGTGATTTCAAAGAGCATCTGTCATCACACAAAGACAAATGCATTTCTTGGAGAAACATCTGGTGCTTTTTTAAACAAGCCTCAGGCCAGGTCTGCGCAATGAATGAAATATGTACTATAGATAGAGTGTTATTTAGTGTTGCTTTTCATTTAATCAACTGTGTGTGGAATGTTTGTATTGCATTAACTATCTCTAAAATATTGGCTTTCCTACCACTTTGGGCAGTTGTTGCTTTTAAAAAGAAATAGAAATTGTACTTCGAGTATAACAACAAAGAGTAATAAATCGGCTCTATTTGATTTCCTATTTCCTAGCAGGATATCTGTGGGAAAGGCAGTAGATGTTCACACACTTCATTTTTAAGAAGGCAAGTGTTTAGTCTCTGTGCTTTGCAAAGAAACCAGCAATAAGCTCTGTTCATTTGGCTATCTGAATTTGCAACAGACAAATTAATACACATCTGACCCCACCCCTCAACTGAGCTAATACCAAAAATCTTTGCTGTAGCTCAGAAGAGAAGACACAGTAAGCTGATCAGCATGGAGGTACCCCTGAAGATCCATTTCCCAGATTTTGATCCTTTTCTTGGGTGCTTCTTGTGTGATGGCATTGAACCAGCCAGTAGGAGGGTCCTCACCTTCCGATGAAGTGTCACAAGCTCATTTGTAAGATTGCTCTTATGCCAAAATTCAGAGTGGTGATGGCCATTGAATAGCTCCTTGATTGGTCTCCATGATTAGGCTTTGTCATGTCTCATGTATGACCATGTCTTTCACTGTAAATTTATAAGTGGACTGAATGGACAGGGGAAGAGCCAAATGCATGAGTAAGGAAGCTGCTGGGAAACTGAACTATGGCAAACTGAAAGTTAATACGAAACGAAAAAAGAGAGAAGGGGAGCACAAGGATGGAGAAGAGGTGAAATATCTCATCCAGATCTTGTGGAATGACCCTAATGAGAGATTCATACCTAGGACTACACTTTCCACTCTTCTTGAAATGCAGGGACAGTGCTCTGGTTTTGGTTTACTCTATAGCCCCTGTTGGTCTGTTACCCAATATTGGTGCAAATGTTTTCAAATTCTAGTTTCTAGTTGTGATACAGGCACATCTCACTGTGTCTCCTTGGACTTACACTACCCTGGAATAGCACACATTCAATGACCAGCATTGTTCACTCCATGTACCATGCCCTTTTTCACTGTAGAGCATTTTTTCTGCATCCTCTACATTCATATCCTGCTTTTAGGTGAATGGTTCAGCAGTCAAAAATGCAACTACTAAACTAATGTAAATAGGCTGCATACATTTGGAGAACAAAGAAACAAAATAGTAACTCTGCATAAATAACTAAGTCATAAAGTACTAAAAAAAACCACAGAACGGCAGAATCAAGCTGAAGTGTACATCTCCATTCAAAACAAAACAAAACAAAAAGGAGAAACAAAACCTCAGAATGCATAAACAAATAATTGGAACTCATATACAAAGATTTATTGCTAGGCAATGTAACACACTTCCCATTGAAGTATCTTTTGCAATACTGTCTGCAAACTAAATCTTCTAAGCCAACCCTTGCTTTCATTAAGAGTGACTGTCAATTAAAAAAGTAATTTCGGGATAAAAGAGAATTGTCAAGCTTAAAGGCATAAAATAATCTCAGACTAATAGAAGTCATCAAAAAACTTCATGTACATGATATTATTCCATGCAAGCTCCTTGCATGTAACTGTGTTCCAGACAGTTTTATCCACATTCTTCTGTAGCAAGTGAAATGTGTTCTGTTAGTCTGAAAATTGAACATAGACACAGAGAGAAATGATCTGATTTGGGCAGTTTAAGAGCTTTTTTATCCCCTACAAACAGGAAAAGTAATGCAGTAGACATCAAATAGTCCTTTTGAGCTAAATTCTTTGTGTGAGTCTGACATTTTAGGAAAAAAAAAAAATATTCCTTTAGGAGGACAATGGCAGCCTGGGTAGCAGTACTGTATAGCACATGCATTCAACAGGCAGCTCAAGTTGCAAAGAGCTTTTCCATTGTCTGAGCCAACTATCATGAAGTGTTTGCACCAATGCCAAGTTTTGAACTGACACATTTTGGTGGGCACCAGTAACAGTGAGCTACAATGTTTTTTAAAGTAAATTTGTCACTACATGCTAAAAAGGTTTACTGTCACTGATGCAAGCTACTCCATTTCAGATGTAATGGCCAGTAGTCCAGGAATGTGTGATAGCATGTATAAGATAAAACAACTATTCTCTGCTCTCCAAAACCTGTGAACCTTTAAAGATCATAGAATAATTTCATCTGGAAAGAACTTTTAAGATCATAGTCAACCATTAACCTAACTCTGCCATGTCCACCACTAAGCCATGTGCCTAAATGCCACATCTTCCCAGCTTTTAAATACTTCCAGGGATGGTGACTCAACCACTTCCCTAAGCAGCCTGTTCCAATGCTTGACAGCCCTTTTGGAGAAGTAATTTTAATAATATCTAATATAACCTCATCTGGTGCAACTTGAAGCCATTTGCTCTTGTCCTATCACTTGTTAATTGAGGGAAAAGACCAACACCCACCTGGCTGCAACCTCCTTTCAGGTATTTGTAGAAGGGATTAAGGTCCTCCTTGAGCCTTCTCTTCTCCAGACTAAACAACCCCAGTTCGCTCAGGCATTCTTCATCAGACTTGTGCTCGAGGCCCTTCACAAGCTTCTTTGTCCTTCTTTGGACTCACTTCAGCACCTTGATCTTTTCTTGTAGTGTGGGGCCCAAAACCGAACCCAGCATTTGAGGTGCAGTCTCACCAATGCCAAGCACAGGCGGATGATCCCTTTCCTGGTCCTGCTGGCTACAATATTTCTGACACCAGCTGGGATACTGTTGACAGCCTTGACCACCTGGGCGCACTGCTGGCTCATATTCAGTTGGCTGTTGACCAGTACTTCCAGGACCTTTTCTTCTGGGCAGTCTGCAGAACTTCATGGAGTTGTTGTGACCAAAATACAAACCTAGCACTGAACCTTGTTAAATCTCATACCCTTGGCCTCAGCCCATCTATCCAGTCTGCCCAGATCCCTCTGCAGAGCATTCCTATTCTTCAGCAGATAAACTCTCCTGCCCAACTTAGCATTGCCTGCAAGCTTACTGAGGGTGAACTTGATCCCCTTGTCCAAATCTTTGATAAAGATATTAGACAGAACCGGCCCCAGTACCAAGCCCCGAGGAGCACCACTTGTGACTGGCCAGCAACTGGATTTAACTCCATTCACCACCACTCTTTGGGCTCAGCCGTCCAGACAGCTTTTACCTAGTGAAAAGTATATCCATCCAAGCCATGAGCAGCCAGTTTCTCCAGGAGAATGCTGTGGGAAGCAGCATCAAAAGCTTTACTAAAGTTTAGGTAGAGAGCCTTTCCCTCATCCGCAAGTCAGTTCACCTTGTCATAGAAAGAGATCAGGTTAGCCAAGCAGGAACTGCCTTTACCCAGAAGTCTTGGTATAAAATTAACCTATGATACAAAAAATATTCCTTCTCATGCTAAATCTGCAAGCATAGATTAGTCTTCTGCTCTCAAGTTTGGATTCTGCTTCAGCTATAATTCAGACAAATTCAATTATACAAATGAAATAACAAAATTACTTGATTTCCTTGATGTTGTCCCCATACTGTAAAGTTATCAAACTGAAACAAAAGGTTAAATAGGCTGACTTATTGGCCAGAATTATAGATGGCTACATTGTATGGATGCAAACAAAGGTGATGGGGGATTTAAAATACACAGAAATGCAATTATTTTGCTTTTAACTAATGTAAAGATAAGAAATATCAGAGAGCAAAGAAAGTAACTCTACTTGGACTGTAAAGTAAATGCTTGAAATATCGCACAAATGTATAGTTCTAAGCGTGTATATATTTGTATATATGTACGTATTTCTCTGAACACCGAATATTGTCTGATTTTTCTATTATTTTCATGGATACCACATTGCACTGAGTGACAGAACAGACCAAGTGACACCCCTTGACTTTCTATTTTTATTTAATTTATATTTATTTAAAATTGATCTAAATTTTTTTTAGATCAATTTTAAATAAATATAAGACTTTCTATTTTTATTTAATTTATATTTATTTAAAATTGATCTACATTTTTTTTTTTTTCAAACAGCTTCCTTTTGTGGTATGTTGTAATGTATCAGCAGTGAAGTATAGTTACTGCACTCTAATGTCCATGCCCTGAATATAGAGACCAGCAGCATCTCAGTGGCCCGGTGTGGGAGGTTTGGGCTGGCAGCACTGAGCCCTGTATCAGGGGATGAAGATGGAGGCATATTTGGAGCAGGGATCTGAGCAGGCATTATTGCCCCTCTTAACTGCTGCAGCTTTCAATGCCTGTCTGCAACCAGCCCGGGGGTATTTATTAATGTTGACTTCTTAATTACTTTCTTTGCTCTGGATGCACTTGGGGGGTTATGGTATTTCTTTTGCTGTAGAAAAAAAAATGACAAAAAAGATGAGAAAGTAGGAAAACAAAGCAATTAGACTCTTCCTAAAACAAGTGGAGAAAGGAGCTTCATGTGGTAAAAGACAGCAAGTCAGTGTCCTCAGAGTCAGTGTGATGTAGTGACAGAGCAGTTAGAGAATAAAAAAACTTGCAGTGTGATTTTCAGCAAAGAAGGAAGATGTGGGGAGATTACAGGAATCAGACTAAGACCTGGATGTTTTCCTATGCTAAGGCTTGGGATTTTTTTTAAATCCCTTTAATTTCCTCGTTCTTTATTACTAGCAGAGTGTGGGCTTACTCAAAGTTCTATACAGTTCAGTGACTAATACATGGTAGGTACATTGAATGGTATTTCTTTTGTCTTTTTAACCAGAAATTGACCTCATGGAAGTATTCCCCATAACGCCTATCAATAAAAATGAGAAGCTATGGACACGTTGCAGCAAAACCTGATTGTCACTGAAAAAAATTATTATTGCAAGAAAATAACAAAATATGCTGATAGTCACTTTACACACACTTATAACTCCAACAACTTAAATAAAATAAATATTACCAAATACACTTTCTTCCAGGTCCAAGTCTCTATTTCGACTAAACTGTTCCATTATTAAAACTCTCAGGGTACTGCTTTCCCATATTTCCATTAAAGCCATTTTATCCCATAAAATGTATTCCCATCAGGTCTTACTGAAACTATAATACTTTTTGTCAGGGGAAAAAAAAAATGTATTTTTCAGTAGCTCTTGGTATTCAATGAGAGAAAACCTATTATTGAAAAAAACCTTCCCCTACTCAGTTTTTAACTGTAGAAATATTCAAGCAACGTATCAATCTTCTTCTAAAGGATTGAGATTAAGAAGACAGTTGTAGAAATAATTTCCATATTGAAATACAACCACCTAAGGCTAAGCAAGGGTGACAAAATAAGAAACCCCTGAAATTTACATTAAATTAATCCCACACTTCAAAGCTGTTTTTTGACTGCTTCTGTGGATTTGTTTTAGCTTGATAAAGTCTACAGTTAAAAATGGATTAATAGAATTGTGGAAAGAAACACAAAACATGCAGAGATGATGTAATTAAGTTCACTCTAAAAATCAAATTAGTTTATTGCTTCTTACTTGAACATATTGTTACAGGTGGGAAAATTAATGTTTTGTGAAAAATTAAAAAATGACACGGGGGAACAAAGGAAATTGAGGAGCATACCTGACACATTAGAAATTGAAGTATAGAGGAGTTATAAGTACAAGCTTAATTTCTGTTATTAGTCAAGAATTAGAAAATAAAGGGTCTATAATAAAATTCTCAAAAGTTCTTTTAAGCTAAGACAGATAATTCTATTTGTAATACAAAATCAAATGCTAGATTGTGGGCATTTTGCTGTATCCTGTAACAGCGACACTCAACATGTACCATTTCTGTCCTTTTATTTATGTTATTAGGCAAACATCATAACCCTCATTGTAAACATGGGGAACTGAAGCACAGCACCGTGGAGATGTTAAGACCAGTGAGCCAACTTTTCTTTCCTCAGATAGCAGCCTTGACACTCTTGTCCTGCTGGATTAGACTGTGACTCCTTATGAGCCAAGAGGCAGCCCCAGTGCTGACGGAGGGGCTGCACAGTAATTTAGGAGCATGCCATCCCAAGCTCCATGTTATTAGTCAGTCTTGTGGATAAGTGTTCTCTTGAGTATCATTTGTCCTTCTAGAAGCTCGCTTTCAAAACAGAGTGCATGAATTTGCCGGCTAACAAGCAGCTCTCTTTTTTCTCCATTCCACATAAACTTCCTTTGACCTTAGACAGTCCAGCAGCTAAATATGTCTTTTCTGCTGTATAAGCACATCCCTCTAATTGTCCTTTTAGTCCATCACTTTTAATTCTTGTGAAATACCTAAATCCTTTTTATTCTTTTTGAAAATGTCTTACATTGTCAGTTATGACCTTTTGATCTGGTCACAGGTTTTCAACTCGCCTTTATATATACATAAATGTTAGAAGAATCACTTGTCTCAACTTCAGACGATATTTCTAACCATTCACATTTAAAGTCTCAACATGACTGGGGCTCTCTTTTGCTTTAGCAGATACTTTGTAAAGCTGTAATCAGCTCACAGCGGTCTCTCAGTGCATTGTAACAGTTCATGCTTTTATCATGTTGGCCAGAACTTACCAGTCGGCAATAGAAGTCTTTTACAAAACAACATCCATTCAATCTCAATGAAGAAGTCAGAAATACTTTGCATCTTATACATTCTTATTTTACACGAGTCTACTGTGATTAGTTACTATGGAAATTAATTTTTTCCAGCGCATAAGTATTATTAAGCCATATATCAGATATCCTATTTACAGGTAATAGATATCATGGAACTAAAATAAATTAATTTGTAAAACTTCAGTTTTAAATGATAGTTTGGAAACATGTAAATTCATCTGAAAAAGATTGAACTCTGCTTTGTTTTGGTTCTGTTAGATCAGGTAAATCTCATTTTCCATACTTGCTTCTGTTGACACAAACTGTCTGTTACTGACATCAAACCATGTAGGAAATCCCAGTTCCTTTTAGTTAAGACCAATTTTAGCACAACTGTGGTGGCTGAGAAACTTCTGGGTTTGTATTATTCAAAACTCAGCTACATATTTCATTAGTGAGCCAAAAAAAATAAATCAAACTTCAGAACACAATCACTTCAGTAGTATAAAATGTACCAGGTACTTTCTGAGCAATAATGTTTATGCCCTACTGACCTGATAGTAACACTGAAGTGTACCGCAGTTATCTGGTTATCTAGCTCAAGAGTAGCAAATGAAATAAGTTACGTAATGGAATTGTTTTCTTCTCTGTGTTTTACGCAAAAAAAAAATTTTCACCTGATCAGAATGTACCATCATGATCATCCTGCCCGGCCTCTTGCATAGCCCTGCAAGTCTAGCATAATACAGATATTAGTTTAAAAATGTGAATAAATAATAGTTATAAGTTCTGCTGTCTTCTTTGTGAAGCTGGAGTCTGGAGGCACTGCTGATCTGAAGGGGAGGAACAGCAAAGAGCAAACTAAAGCCTGTGAACAAAGCGATCATCAGCCAGTCATTAATGCTAAATTCTCTGAATTTACATGTGGGAAGAAATGTTACAAAGCTTCCTGTGACTAAATGAAAAAATAAGTTTCTGTAACAGCAGAAACAGTTTTGGCAGGTTTTCAGATGAATGATTCCGTATGAAAATATGTGTGTTTAAAGCATTTTAAGTGGTGGATTTATAGCAAGATGAAGCTCCAAGCCACACAAAACATGACACAGAGACAGCATAGACAATGTGAATATATTTGCACATTTACCAACTGCTACTGTTACTGTAGTGTGGCTCCCCTGCTCTTTTATCTCACTGTTACAGGCAAGAATTTTATTCTTCATAACATTAAAGACAATTTCTAATGCAGACAACAACATAGACATAAGGATGGCAAGACTTATATTTTTTTTTCTTGTTATCCATTTGTCTATGGTTGTGTCTGCATTAGAGTAAAAGACAAGTTCCCACTGCCACAATAGCTGTCAAAGATGTTCACTAAATTACTTCCCCTTATGGAGATACGCATTTCCCCCCCATGGACCATCTGAATTGCCACAAAGTTCAACCTATATGACCAAGAATGCTTTTGATTAAGAAGAAGTAGATCCATGAATCTATCACTACCTCCTTTGCTGGTGTAACAGCTTGTCATTCCATAAGGAAATGGCTCAGCTTAGTGAGAAATTGAGGGCATATTCTGATTCCTTTGCCAGGTCCTGAATTCCTGTACACTGTTTGTACTTTCAGCCCTCATGACTGTTGTTGGAATGATCAGTCTTCTTAAAAAGCATAATTAAGCTATATAATATCAGTCACAGAGCTGATTCATATCAAGTGGCCCAATCCTAAAAGGTTCTGAAAGCTGCATCTAAGTGCTCAAAATTTTTGTTAGAAACCAAATCTGAAGTGTATCTCCCATCCAATTTAATGATCTTCCTTAATTTTGAATGTTAACTTAGATGAATTTAGGCTCATACAGTTGAACAGAATTAATGGCTCTGATTCTAGGTATGTTTGTGTGTGTAGATAGATAGACAAATAGATAAAAATCAAATATGTGTGCACATGTGGACTGGACAGTAATTCCTCATTTCTATTGTTTATGACAGTACAGATGCAAGGTTGGGAAGTATTTTTTATGAGGGATTTATATACAAATAGAACTGGAAAAAAAAGATTTTTATAAAATGTCATGGGTATGTTAGTCGCAGAACTGTGCTGAGGAGGAATCATTCATATCTTTGGATGTTTCAAGGTGAAAGATTGATATTGAATCTGACCAAGATAAACACCCATGCTAAAAGCAGTTTTCTTTTAACTTTGATCAGAATCAAGGTCTAAATATTCCTAAGAAATTCCAGAGTCTGTATTTGATGTCCTCACAGTATTATTTAGCAAGATAATCATATTGGAAGTGTAGTTTTCTATGTAGGAGTATATCCTGAACAAACAAGGAAGACTGGTAATATATGGGAATACCAGAAAGCTGAAACAAAATTCATAGCAATTATGTCTTTTATCAGCACATTTTGAAGCTTGATGCCTTGGAAGATTCATATTTTGCTCTACATTTAGAACCAATGTCACTATGAACTGAAAAAATAGCATATTCTATTCTCTTCAGAGAACCCAGTTGAGTCCCCAAAGGTAGTGAATTAATCAGCTTAAAAAGTGCCTTGTATCATACTGTTGACTCCAGGGTGTTAGACATTTAAGCATCAGGAGATGTATTGTCCAGCTACTACACGCTGCAATGGTGTCATACGCAGTTGCTGATTCTCCCCAAGTCCTGCTCTTTGTCGTAAGTTACAGCAATCACATACAGGAACTTTACATAGTAACCCGCTGTCCAAAGGATTTGAAAATGCAAAATAAAATAATGGACAGATTAATTCCAGGAAAAGTTCACGTTCCTTGTAACAATTAGCATTGAATATTAAGATAATGTCAATGTGCAGGATTTGAAGGAAAACAGACCAGGATATGCCTTTTGTTCTGTAGCACATGCTAGACTAATGCCACAGGATAAAACTGATAAGGTCTTACAAAATGTCACTTCATGCTGAATTTTATTTACTTTGTTGGCAATTATGCATGTAAAAATGGGCTATTTAGACAATAAGGATTTCTAAAGATGTGTCATATGTTCATGGTTAAATATGCTAAATGTCACATTAAAGCTGACATGGCTGTGGCTCAAGGCAAAAACACTGTCAAGCTGCCTATGACCCAGATGTGGTATATGTCATCAAGCTGATTGCTTCTGTTTTACTATACTTTATAGTGCATAATATTGTGTATCAAATGTCCTGCAAAAGTGCTGCTTGCCAGCCTCTTGGTATTCAACTGAAGTTAAGTCTTGTTGCAGCTGCTGACAGACGTTGAGGATATGTTCCAGTTAGTGCTAGCTTCTCTTTCATTGTGAAGTATGTATATATACATAAATATATTTACGCATATATATGAGAAAAATAGAAGTAAATAAACGGGTATAGAATTAAATTACTGTGGAAGCATACTCCTTAGAGGAAACCAATAGTACTACATTGTGTAACCTTACTAGAGTAAGCAGACTTTCTGGAGAAATTGTGAATGTGTAGGGAAGTTAAGATTTTTCCACTAAAGTCTTGTTAGGCTGCTTATGGATCAGCTGAAAGTGCTCTTTTGATGACATTTTTTCATTCCTGGGCATTGGCTTTGTCCTTTTATTAGAGGAGAGAAACAGTGCTTTTAAGAGAGAAGTTTAAAGAAGCTTCAGTAGCAGTTGACTCAGAAGACTACCTCTGGAGCAAACCACTTCAAGTGGTGATTTATAATATTTTAATTATCTTTGATATATGGCTTTTTAACACAGCTGGACCTTTACTGCATTTGTTCTGAGAATCTGTACTTGCTGGCAGATAGCATATTTTGTTTTGCCAGACAGATTTCTATCACCACTCATAACTTTTTTTTGCCCATTAAGTGGGATATTTATAAACACTGTTCCAAGCATGTGCTTGTGGCATAAATTATCACCAATTAAATCCTCTAGGAGCCATTCCAGTTCATCCTAGAAAATAAGAGTTTTTCATGCTTTTATTGTAGCTCTAGAAATTAATGATAAAAATAGTAAAAAAGCCTTGATTTGGACTGGAGAGAGCCTTTGAGTAATGGTTGGTGTTGCTCCCAGAGAAAACCCAAGAAGGATTTTTATTATTATGTCATAAAATGCCTTTCTGCTTTCCACAGAAAGAAGTTAATGTGATTTTTAACTAGATTCAGAACACTTACTGTCTTGTAGCAGAACATCTCTAATTATGGCACTTCAAAGAGAGCAGAGCAAAACCATGTCTCCATCTCTTTCTTCACCTGACCAGGAGGCCCTTTTGCTCATTTGTGTAAGGAGTAGAGGGTCCTTCTTTTTTCTGTTACTGCTGTACCAACTCTGAAGGAGCTTTATGTGGTTTTTACACTCTTTTATTGTTGTGTCAGGCTGCGCTAATCTATTCTTTCCTGCTTACCAGGGCAAGACTACTAAGTAGTACAAGCAGAACTTGTTGAGAAAGCTTTGATAGAGACATTTGGCATCAGAAGACAGCTGCTTCTTGTAATCATGACCTCTCCAACCATAATTTCTTTCACTAAAACAGAAATGGGCCCTGACAAATGCCAAAATGATTGCATTATAGTGGCAGAATTAAATGTTTGACATTAAACACCGTTTTGCCAAAGCAGGAGGTAGAGGTAATTATTCATATTACACATTATAATGGACATTATCTTTTACTTGTTTGGATTCCCCTGCCCCCCTACCACATAAGGAATTTGAAATTCTGGACCATTTGTTCCAAGCTGGAATCATGTTGATATTTAATGGTCTTTCACAAAACAGATTTCCCATCCTCAACACACTGAATGTTCTGCAGAGAACAGGGATTTATAGCTTATTTCCGGTTTTTCTCTTTAACTGACAGAAGCCCTAACAGTGGTGACAAATGATACCACATCTAGTTGGCCACCGGTCACTAGTGGTGTCCCTAAGGGCTCGGTGTTAGGGCCAGTGTTGTTTAATATCTTTATTGATGATCTGAATGACTGGATTGTGTGCACCCTCAATAAGTTTGCGAACAACACCAAGTTAGGTGAGTATGCTGTGCTGCTACAGAATAGGAAGGTTCTGCAGAGGTATTCCGACAGACTATGGCCAATGGTATGGGATTCAACAAGGCAAAGTGCCAGATCTTGCTCTTGGGTCACAGTAACCCCATGCAACGTTACTGGGTTGGGAAACAGAAGCTGGAAAGCTCCTCAGCAGAAAAGGATGGGGGGACCTTTTCACTCTATATAACTACCTGAAAAGAGAATGGAATGAGCTGGGTGTCAGTCTCTTCTCCCAAGTGATAGGACAAGAGGAAACAGCCTCAAGCTGTGCCAGGGGAGGTTTAGATTGGATATTAGGAATAATTTCTTCACCAAGAGGGTGACCAGGCACTGGAACAGGCTGCCCAGGACAGTGTTGGAGTCACCATCCCTGGAAGTGTTCAAAACCTGTGTAGATGAGGCCCTCAGTGACATGGTTTAGTGGTGGTCTTGGCAGTCCTGGGTAATGGTTGTACTTGATGATCTCAATGGCAGTCCTGGGTAATGGTTGTACTTGATGATCTCAAAGGTCTCTTCCAACCTAGTTGATTCTATGAATCTAAAGCAGAAAGAGGAAGCACAAGCTTTATCTAGTACCCTGGGGAGTGTGTTTAGAGCTCAGAGGTTGCCATAATGGCCTGTAAGGAGTGGGAAATGGCTATCAACTTGAGGCACTTAATACTGGTGACACAAGCTTTTCAGGTTTTGGTGCTAGGTAAACATTAATATCAGTAGAGTGACAAATCTTTCCACACAAAAATGGAGAAATGGAGATACTGGTCATGTATTTTTGTGCTGTTAAGATCACAATTTGACAGCATGTAGAAAAAATTAGGATCACAATTTGACAGCATTTTTATTCATTCTTGTCTAAGAATAAATTAAATGCACTGCTCAAGTTAGTATGTGGTCCATGCAATTCTAGGGCCAAAAGCTCCAAATTCCCAATATATTTCCTGCCAGATCTGTAGTGAGTAACTCAGTTGTTCCATACTATTTAGGTGCCTCAGCAGCTGCATATCCCTGGAGAACTGTAAGGTGGAAGGTACTGTAAGGTAAGGAACTGTAAGGTAAGTAGGTGGAAGGAAGCTTCTCCACTTATGACCCCATTCTACTATTAACATCTCTGAAACATGTTCAGAGGCTGACAAAAAAGGCACACTCCTACACATTTTTAGCACATTACCAAGTTTTACGATCCAGAGCATGCAAGTCTAAACTTGTGAAACATGTTTTATAATTGCCTGTGAGAAGTGTATTCTACTATCTTCATGTTCTTTTTACATTGTCAGAGAAAGTGGAAGATACAAAGTCATTCTCACGTCACTCTTCTTTGAAGTGCAATGCAAGCCACAGGCCTAATGGCTCCGTAAGGAAGGCATTGAAATAATAAAACGATGTAAATCATTAATCTGGAAACCGCTTTTCTGACAAAATGAGCAGGGCTCTAAAGTTACGTGGTTACTAATGACTGCATGTGAATTATGTGGTTGTAGTTGAGGTTAGGATTTGGAACTTCAGGGACTGAAATTCATGAGTAAAACTAACAGAAGTTTGCAGCTGATTTTACTTCTCTGTATGTTTCCTAACTGCAAAAATACTTCAGCTGACATAAGTGTATGATTCTTTACGTTGTGTAAAAATCACAGAGCAGGTTAGCTGGTTTTGATAAAGTAGAATCTGCCTCCTAGGGGGAAATTAAATTGTACTTGACAGCTGAAAAGTATCCACATGACAGACACTAGAATCAAAGCAAGTTACAGGATTCCACACCTCTTCTGAAAGCATTTTTGTCTCATTAATACCACACAGAGTTTGAAATCTTAGCTAGTTTCTGAACATGTACTGTAACCTGTCCCCACATACACTGCTTCAACCCATGCTGCACCTTCTCCCTGGAGCCAAGCATTTGTGCGTGTGCTTATACCAACAGGCAGCTTCTTCATCTCTTTTTGATCTCTAAGCATGATGGAGCCCAGACCAGCTGTGTGGTTTCAGTCCTTGATGGGTCCTCATTTCTTGCTGTGACTTAGGTGCTTTTCCTAACATAGATAAAATCAACATGTCTCTGTCAAATATTCATCACAAAATCATCAGTGTTTACTGTGATGGTACATAAGAAGAGTTAGAAGACAGAGATGGAAATAAAGATAAAGCATAGACAGAGAATAGAACTAATGGACAACTACTAGTTAAGGCCAAGAAACCACAAATGTATACAATTGAGTCACTTCCAGACACAGCATTGGCAAGACATACGTATATAAATATATTTATTATTTGTTGCTAGAGATGAAATGTGAGTTACTGAATCAAGCATTACATAAAGAGAGTAAAAAAGATGTCATAAACTATATTATTCTGTAGATAAAAATTATAGACAGAAAGTAGGGAGGAAAACAAGAAACAAAGAAAACAAAGTTGAAGCGATGTGCGCAAAGGAAAACATCAATGTAAGAGCTGAGGGAATCCAAAGGTTTTTCTTTTCTCTATTTTTTTAGTTTGCAAGTGTTAGCCCCGTAGATCTAATGTGAAATTTAGTGTTATCAGTGAAATTTGACCCACTGAGGTTGCCCTTGGAAAGAGACATTTTGATTTTAGTTCTTCTGTTAAAATCACTTCTTCTATTTTCACAGATTGTGCTGCGTTTAAAACAAGGGTGGCTGAGAGGTCCTCTATAGTGTGCTCTTGTTTGAAAATGCCATTTTTCTAAATCAGCTCTTTTTATGAGAATGAACAAGCTTCAACTTGACACTAGGCTCTTGGCTATACTATTCTTGAAGGCATTTCATATTTTATTAATAGTAATTCATACAGACTGGGGAGAGAACACTGATTGAAGCAATTGCCTTATGTTCACCTCCCTGATCTGCTGCAGTCAGCGCTGAGGCGAATGCTCTGACTAGCCAACACTACTGGGAAGGGCTCTCTCCATCTCTGTTCTAAAATAAACAACCTCTCACTAATTCTTTTGAAATCTTTGAGAAGTATTGATGGCATTCTAAAGTTTGTAAACCTCCTTCTATTCTAGTTACACTTCCCCTCAGATGAACAGAAAACCAAAATGGAAAGGTACTTTCCATGCCACCTCTGCCCTCCCTTGCTGACAGACTGCTCTCTACAGCACAATCCTATGCAAGATTTGCTTCTGTCCCTCCAAGTTCCTATTGCTTCCAATAGCTTGTTGAAGAATTCAGGATGCCAAAGTTTTAGGCTTTTGAAAACCTGACTGACATTTCACCTCCAAGTTCTGCTTGTTACATGCATTTTGAGGTGAGTTGTTCTACATAAAAAGCCATGACACATAAAACATCCTTAACAATCTGAATCAGTGATTAAATGTGTATTTTCTGTCCTTCAATCACTACCATGTTAATGTAATACTCTGGTATTAGGCTGACCAAGGAACTTAAATTTGCAGTCATAAAAGGGAGCTGTCTATGGGCTAGAAGTTCAAAAGATTTCACTTTAAATCTTATCTAAAATAACAAAAATAAGCATAAAAATAAAAGAGAAAAAACTAAAAAAAATTAAAAAGAAAAAAAGGAAAGGAAATTAAAAAGAAAAAAGGAAAAGGAAAATGAAAAAAGGAAATGGAAAAGGAAATAAGGGAAAGGAAATAAGGAAAAGGAAATAAGGAAAAGGAAAAGGAAAAGGAAAAATATAATACAACATACCACACCACATTAAGGTTACAAAAGTTAACACAGTTGAACTGAAATTCTCATAGCACTTCATTGCTGACTGGTTTCTTAAGTTTGCCCAAGATTCTACACTTGCCAAACAGCTTCTAGTATGAATTATAAACTAGTAAAAAAATTTCAGGTTTTAACAAGAACTGTTAAACAGCCCTCTGCACATTATTCATCCTGCTGCAGAACAAAGTTCTCAGCTTCCTCTGAACGCAGCTTGCATGTGTTGTAAAGGAAGCTAGCTTGTGCCAATTCATTTTCTATTCTTTCTTTAGTCTGTCCTTTCCATTAAAAGATGCAGATGGGGTGTTTGAGGAGAGCTAGCCTCTTGTGATAGCACCAGGTCATCTGTCTGGGTTACAGCAATGCTATTAGTTTTTACATAGAAGTTTCCACTCATTGATTCTATCTGTAATACTGAAAAGATTAGATTTTTTTTTGTGTTTTGGAACCTAAAGCAGAGCAGCCCATCTATTTGGATGTATGAACAGACTTTTTTCACACATTTTGAACTAGGTGTAAGAGGAAGAAATTATATAGTGTTCAGGAATGATGGCTTCTAATGCTTTGCCCCCAAACAGCTTTTATTTTACTGACATTTCCTCTCCATCCATGCTTTTATGTCCCCTTAATCTCATAGAACTTAAAGGAAATGGTTCAGAGGAAAAATATTCCCTAGCAGTTATGATGAGCTCTACAAGAGAAGCCTTTTTGATCTGCCTTGGGCAGGGAGGCAGGGAGAAAGTAGTAAAATGAGGTAATTTGAAGGTAAATCAAAGTGTGTTTTGACTCTGATTCTGTTATGTATATGTAAAAAGGTCTTTATGTTAATTGCTGGTAGCATGGGTGCTTTTCTCTTTCTATTAATTTTTTTTTCCGTTCTTAAGAAAAATGAGGTGGTACAGACTGTAACAAGCTGTACAAAACCCCCATAGGAAGGACTGTTCTTCAGAAATGCCCATAATCACAGAGCAGATAGCGTAACATGCAAATGATTCTGCAAACTTCAGCTGCTTGCCAACCTTGGGTTGGCAAACTGAAAGCTTCCAAACTGAAATTAGCAACCCTTCAAACTGCAAACTAGGCTTTGCTCCTCAGAGGTAACTGAGGTTCTTTTCTTCCAACTAATCTTGTCCAGGTCTTGGTGGATGACCTTACCATCACTTATTTACTTTGACAGGAGTTCTTTGCTTTCTAAAAATACACGACGGCTATTAGGTTTTATACCATAACAATTTCAAGCAAACGCTGCTTATAAAAAGCAGAAATACCAGCCTGTAGCAGATACGAGTAAAAAGAATGGTTGGCTCTGCCGAGAGCTTTTGATAAGCAATTCAGAAGTCTGTTGCATGAAAGAAACCCACGACTTCCTTCACTCCTCCTCCTCCCCACTATTTGTTCTAGCCATGGAAGATTTTCAAAGGTAGAGAGGTTAGCTTTTTGAGTGGAGTAGGGCCTCATTTTTTTTGTAACAGTCTCTGTAGAGCCCTGAGCCATGCAGGAGGCAGAAAAGGCTGTCTGAAATCTATGGCCTAACATTAGGACTCATATCAAATCTGATATCCATCTTTGGTAAGAAATAGCTATCCAGCCATTTATATTGAGTACTCAGCCTGTAAAGCTATCTGTCTGACCCTGAAAGACATGTATTGATCCCACCTCCTTCCTCACATCTGTTCTTTATGCTGTCAACAGCCACTGTGATGTTCTATTTTCCAGGTACCAGTCCCAGGTTACAGGTACGCTTCAGTGACTATGGACTACTACAGTGACTATAGGCTACTACAAGAATTGGCAGTACTGAGATTAACCAGCTCCCACCTGGCTATTAACCAGCTATCTGCAGCTTCTCTGATCATCAGCCAACTGCCTCATCACATTTTGCCATGCAGCCAGGCTAAGCCTGAAGCATGTTCTGTATTACTACCTGTCAAAAACTTCAAGCTTGGCTGTGGGCATCTACACTTGCCGGAAGATTTCTGCTGCCATAATATTTTGACAACAGTAAAAATAAAATAGGGAGGCATCAGATACCAGGCACAGTGTGCCTGCTCTGCCAACTGCGGGTCAAGGTCAGTGCTAAGTGAAGCATGGTCTATGCTTCGAACGCAGTGCAGAGCATGCCAAGTAGGAAAACCATGGAGAGAAAATAAAAGCTTGTTGAATGAACTCAAATCAAAACAGAAAGCCAGAGTGTGAGGTCTGTGTCTTTCTCATTACTCCTTAATATACATCATAATGGATAGAAAGGAAATACCAGGTCAAATATACTAAGAGAAGGACCTTAAACTAGAATGTGGTAATGCACAGCCTACTCAAAGCAAGCAGGCCATGCTTTTTACTTCTCCATAAGTATACATAATTCCAGGCAGGTAAATTGAGCTACCCCAACTCAGAGCAGAGTGAAAAAAAGAATTAGGGTTAAGTCTTTTTTCCCTCATTCTATGCATTCATCTTCTATGTTTTCTTTTTCTTTTTTTTTTTTTCATGCTTATTGGTTGGAAAGAGGAAATTTACAAACGTAGAAGCTGTAGAGTCCTTTTAACTTCACAAAGTTTCCAATGCAATCAAAACCCCATTTACAACAGAAATGGTATTTCAAGAAAAGCATTTAATGTGAATTTCCATAACTTAATTTCGTACTGTTGTATATCTCTGCATCTCTGACTTCTCTTTAGAAAAAAACAAAGTACAAGTTGGGGACCCGGAGAGAAAGGGTTTTATTTATCTGCCATATAGTATGCTGATGACTGCAGACCTGCCTGGTTGTCAAAAATCACTCTGTCTTCTCAATTCTATCGAAAATTCCAGTTTATGATTCTTTGCTCTTGAATAAAAGTTACTGCTGATTATTGGTTTGGACTGTGTTTACCTGGATCTTACAAGCCACCAAAACAACCACTGAGCAGAGTTGACCTTTTCTTCTTCTCCCTTTTCTATAGATATGAGGTTGTCAAGACATCATAATGTTAATGACTTTAATTTTCCCAGCACTCTGTAGGAGTCTAAGTATTTCTTTAAATTGCATAATAGGAAATTGAACTTTAAAGACGTGAAATGAATTTTGGAGCCAAATTGTCAGACAACCTGATTTTCAAAGTTACTGACAAAGGGAGTTTGGGTTCATGAACATCACTGTTAATCTATTCTATGTTATTTCAAGGGAGTACTCAAAATTGATGTGCATTTTTAAAAGCCAATCTCATTTGGGGTGGAATCTTTAAGTACTTTGGCCTGGCTGTCAGTCTTGTGCTATAGCTGTTGTACCTTAGCTGAGGTTTTTTTAAGTGCATATTTCTAATAGACATTTACCAGACATCTCACTCCAAAACACTGTAGCAAATATTGACCTATTTTACTTCCAAATGTAATTGTGTGTGACAGATGCAGAGAAAAGAGACAATCCTGAAGAAGCTACAGATGCTTAACTATGGCTGCTTCAGCTCTTTTTTTTCCCGTAATTCACACTTCCCTTCTTAAGGTATGAAACAAGGCTCTATGAACATTGTAGGACTCCCTGTAAAACTCCTCTCAGAAAATGAAGAGGGTCGATAGTACTAATAGAAAGATATTTGGAGAGTTTCCAAGCTTTCTTTTTTTTTCTATTTTTAGATTTTTATCCAAAGTCTGCTGTGCTTAGAGTAGCCCAGCCTGGCCTTTTAGCCTGAATTGTGGCAGGGAAGTTTTGAATGACTGTATAGGATCAGCTCAGTGGTACCCTTTGAAGTCTCTCTAGCACAGCATAACTTTCCCCATATTGTCACCTACACAGCGCAATGAATTGAAATGGTGGCAGATGAATACCAAAGGCAAAAATCACAAGCTGCAGCAGCAGGTTGGGCATCCCTTGACCTTGTCAGCCTGCTCCCACATCACCCTCCCTGTGAGGGAAGTACAATGTGTAACTATTCAATCATTGAACTAATCTAGGGTAAAAACCAACCCTCCCAGAACAAATGTTTGCACTGAATGTGGCTCAGTGTCCAGATTTGGTACAAGGTAGGAACCTGCACTGGGAGCTGCACTCACCATGAGCACTCACTAGAAGAAACGGGTGTGAAATGAGAGCCAAAACAGGTGCTTGCTTGCTCACCTCCAGTCAGGATCATCCCAAACATCTCACACTGCCACTGCAGGCTGCACAGTGCATGGCATACTCTTGAGGTGTCTGGTCAAGGGCTTTGCACTGTGCTCATCACATTATCACAGTGCTCAGTGCCGACAGGCCCTCCAGCGTTACAGACTGCCTTCACTGCAGGAGCTGCTGGAATAAAGATGAAGAGATAATGTAAGGACAACAGCCAAACACCTGGAGCATGAGAGGAGGGAACAGTTCAGTTTGGTAGTCTATGAAATGCTACATGAGTGGAGGGAAAGTTAAGACACAGCTCCAGTAAAATGATTGTGCTTTGGCATTGTCTGAATGACTTATTACACTGGTGATCGATAATAACAATTTCATATAATTATTAGAGTTTCACTATTTATTTTTTTATTTTATTAAAGGCTCAAAACCATTGAAATATATTAAGTTACTTGGAAGGAATAACAGTATGCTAAAATTATACTTTTAGTAATCTTCTGTCCTAAATAAGAAAAAACACTGATAAGGTAATAAATAGATACATTAAAAAAAAATCAAGACAATGCAAGCAAAAGTAGGTGTCCTGGGTTCAGCAGTAGCAGTCGTTTTTTTCTCCTTCTTAGTAGCTGGTGCAGTGCTGTGTTTTTGACTTTCAGCCTGAGAACAGCACTGATAACACCGATGTTTTTAGTTGCTGCTTAGTAACGTTTAGTCTGACCAAGGACTTTCTGAGTCTCATGCTCTGTCAGGGAGGAGGGGAAGCCGGGAGGAAGCAGAGACAGGACACCTGACCCAAACTAGCCAAAGAGGTGCTCCATACCACAGCACTTCATGCCCAGGATGTAAACTGGGGGCAGTTACCCAGAAGGGCTGGTTCACTGCTCAGTCGGGCAGGGTATCAGTTGGTGGGTGGTGAGCAGTTGTATTCTCTTCCCTTGTTATTTCCCTTATCATTATTATTATTGGTGGCAGCAGCAGTGGTTTGTGTTATACCTTAGTTACTGGACTGCTCTTACCTCAACCCATGGGAGTTACATTCTTTTGATTCTCCTCCCCATCCCTCCGGGAGCTGGGGGGAAGGGGGGCAGTGAGAGAGAGACTGTGTGGTTCTGATTTATGGCTGGGCTTAAACCACAACAGTAGGCCACATGAACTTTTCTAATACAAGAAACCACACCTGCTAATCTAAATATCCCTTCCTGCTCCCTCCCTCTATTTTGGCTTGCTGCACTCTGAAGCCTTGTGAGAGGGATGTGTCCTGAAGACGGATATCTCGGTGCTCTCATGGATCGTTCAGAGTCTCTCCAGTCTTTTTCTGTGAATTTATGCTCCTCTTTGGATGATGTGTAAATCCTTCAAATACACTCTTCAGTTGAGCTGAACACTAAGGGGAGTGTGGGCTCTCCTTCCTAATGAAATCCTTGAGATGAGGTGTTGAGTACTTTCTTTGTGACTAAGTATTTCATAGGACCTACCATGACTGGCTTCTCAAAGTGAAAGTTTCATTAGCCACCAAGCCCCAGACTGCCAAGCAGCTCAGCACAGGCACTTGCTGGGTCTGATTCACCATTCAAAGAAACAAAATGTTCCAACATATTCATTCTGGTAAACATGATTAGTTATGACCTCCTCACAATGACAAAAGAGAAGGAATACAATTTGTCTCAAAGTTCACTGACAAATATGAGAGGAAATGTTTTTTTAAGCTAGTGACAGATATGAAAGGACAGCATATTCCAGGTGAATGAGGAATAGGCAAAATGTCTCCTCCTTTCAGAGATGTTTCTACAAGTTCTTTTTTTTTAATTCATGCTGACAAGCATACACTGAACCTAGTAGATAAATATTTTACTCAGATTTTATGCTGTCACTGACATGTTTGCACAGCAAGAATCAAGTCTGCTCCTCATTTTCAGGGACATGCCAAAGCAAGTGCCAGCCTACACAGCTCCGCTCTTCAGAGGGCAGACTTTTCTCTGATGGCTGTCCCTGGCAGGTACAGCAGGGCAGGGCTGCAGCAAATAGCTAATTACTTGTCAATTCTGCAATCTAACAAGTCAAATGCTACCAGTACAAGGGAGCAGCTGTCTGTATGACAGCGGCATTTTGGTATTCAACATTTTGCCAGTGGGAAAATGTCTCCAGCTGCAGGAACTGGGTAAGTAGGTTCCTCCTGCCCAGAGTCTTCACTGTGTTAGCAGGGCTGGGGACAATCAGCACTGGCCCTGGGCTCACAGGATTTTTACCAATCTTGTTATTAACCATAGCTGCATTTTACAAAGCCAAAAAGAGGATTTGCATGAAGTATTATTTAATGTTGAGTAATTGTCTGAAACAATCACTAATTTTAAGGCTTGATAGGGCAGTTGCCAGTTATTGGCATTTTAGAACATGCTAGGCTGCTGCTCAGATGGGAGTTTATAACAATTTGATCTAGAAATGTGATACTGCAAGTTTAATGCCAAATGTACAAGTAGGGAGTTAGGGTACAAAGTAGGAGGTTAGGATACAGGGACTCTTAAGTTGTGTAAAGCTACTCTTTACTATTTTACTGCAGCAATATACTTACTGCAGTGAGTTTTGTTCAGGTGACCAGCTGATTCAACAACAGTAAGAAAAGACATTTTGTAAGCACCACTGGGTATTGCTGCCAGCAGAACTCTGTGTTTTTTTATTTAGAATAACAACAACTTCAGCTATTAGTGCCAGCTTTATCTTTATCTTTATCCTTTTATTAGATGTTCTCCATATGCCTCAGCTTCATTCACACATCCTTGGTAACTGAACACAAGAAGTACAGTTCCCAGGAGACCATGATAATAATCAGCTTTTTATCAAGATGAGACAAAGCTAGAAGACAGAGTCAGTTACTGGCACTAAACTATTAGCACAAGGCACTATTAAACCACATTTGCTTAATCCAGAGAGGTTCCAGTCAAACAAAAGCAGGTTCATTTGCTGCTAATCCAGAGAGAGATGAATCACAAACTTTGCTGGCAAGCTTTTCTTTACCTTGGCACAGGCCAAGACATATCCAAATTATAAAATAATTGGAAGTTAATTTTCTTCAAATAAAAGAAAATTGTAGGGAGGACATTGTGCTGGAGAATGGAAGTGGTGTTTTGCTGTCAGGTGTTATACGCAATCAGTGGTGCACCTTCCTCAGAGGTGCAACAAATTCACCAGGCAATAATCAGCGAGGTGGAAATATCTTGTGAGGTGAGTGGATGGGATCAGGGCAGTGGGGATCACTCCCATAACAACAGCAGGCTCCTGCCCAGTCTATTGACAGTCCAGCAATAGACAATCTGGCAGTTCACTGAGAGATCGAGCTGTACAAGGGATTAACATAAACAGCACAAACTCCAGCATTGCAAATGTACAGGTAAATATGACTATAGACAAACTGCCTTGCAATGGCAATGCTTTCTTTTTCCCTCTGTTCTTATTAATTTCTTGGCTCAGATCTGTTTTGGTTGTAGCTTGAGATCAGGATCTTTCAAACCATTCTTCTAGTCACTTGGTATGGGAGGCTTTTTCAAACAATTTTGCATTTAAAGCTTGAAGTCAATGGGAAACAAATGTTTGTGATGCCTCCCCAACTCAAAATCAAATGCTTTAATATAGTGATGCAAATTCCAAAGAATGGCTGCATTTTCACAAAGTATTTTGTGGGGTCTTTTTTAATTGATTTTGAACAATAAAACCCCTCTGTCTGTTATTAAGTGTCACTTTCAACATCTGTGCATTTTTTGACATTTTCCACGAAGAAAAGTATTTCTTACATTTTTTAAGTGACACAAACTGGCAGCTAGACATCATACTGTTGGACAGATTTCTAACATTGGCATTTAAAAATGATTTATATGCATTTATGTGTGAATTTATATGCACGTGGGCAAAAAGCCTCATTAAAATGGCACTCACAAGCAGAATGGCAGATGCTTTGGCATTGTTTCTGAATCATTCTGACATATTAAGGAAACTGTTCAAAAGACTCGTTCTCTCTCGGAATATATGTGTGCATATATATTAACAAGGGATTTTTTTCAGTTTGTGTTATCACCACACATACTCCACCTCCTATTTGGAATTACCTTTCCTATAAGTTGGGATCCCAAACAGCTATCCCAGAGCAATAAAAATCACTCCCAAAACATCAGTTCTTGCATCAATTCACTTCCTTTACTGACTCACTTCATAGAATCACTTCTGAAAAATTTAAAGGATCATACTTATTTGTGAATTGCTCCATAAACTGTGTCCACATACAAAAATCTTTCATTTGAGTCCCTATCACTGTGTAGCTGTATCGAACAGAGCAATGATGAGAGCTTTATAGGATACACTTAACCCTGGTGAGATTTCCACAGGCATTCATTCTGGTTGCTGCCAGGAGGAGCTGTGCTGCTCAAGAATATCTCTGTCTTTGTCTGACCAAAGAGAGACCACTCACAACTCATACCAGAAACCCCTGAAGCTCCCTCATTTTCACCTCAGGTGCCCTTCAACGTTGTCACAATACGTGGCTCTAGCAAGCACATAGCACATAAAGAATCATGTCTTTACATATGCTAATTTTCAGTTAAAATGTTTAACAAAGAAAACATTTTTCCAATTTTTGTGGGTTTTTTTTTGCATTCTGCAAAAGATTGTGGTCCAAACAAACCTTTAATAACTCCATATAAATGTTGTTTCTTTCTGATGTGACAATATGTTATCAGTATGCTTGTATTTTCTTTATGCTACCTGTTGAGTTGAAAGCATGACAGGAAACATGTAATGCAGAAAAACAGAAAGATTTGCTCTTCTTCCTCTGTTTTTAGACTTAGAACACTCATCTTTTTGCTGCAGAGCCTGCTTCCTTCACATAATGCAGAGACTTTCAGGAACTCTTTACCAGATTGTGTTGTTGATAAAAGCGTGTCAGTACCACAGCCCACAGGGTTCTGCATGGGTGCAGTTTACTCTTTTGCTGTCGTTTTCACCTATGCCTAACACAGGATGGGGAGATACAGAGAAAGTGACTGAACTGAAGTCTCCATACTACAACCTCCAGCCAACCTCAAAGATCATCATCATCAGAGTGAATCACTGGACCACACACTACAGAAGAAACAGTGGAGTTTGTCATGATTTAATGGTTCCATGCCCTGTGCATACCAAGGGAATTAAAAAAGAAAAACAAAGGTGTTGCCATACAGTCCTGTCAACTAACAGTAAAACTAAACTAACTAAAAGCTAGTATTTCCTTAAGGTCTTTCCTCCCTCACTGAAGACAAAAAGCACCGAAAAGGCATAAAGTCAAGTACATTAAAAAATGTTCTAATTTCTAACCCACATCTCCTGTCTGATAAAGCTCAAGAGACTGTTTCAACATGTTGGACATTGCTGAGCTTCTGGAGAGGTTACCATCATGGGGTACTGTACTGCACCATACTATCCCACCCGCCAGCTCTCTCTGCCTTAACCACAGCTGCAAGAAAAGACTACTTTTTATTTATGATGGTGTTTATGCCAGCTACCAGTGCCAGCTGGGATCTCCCCAGGGCAATTATGATTTCTCCTTTGTCTCATGTAGCCAGTAGTGCATACAGGTGTAATTAAGTACAGGACTCTCAAACCCTGATTCAGTCAGGCATTCAATACTGAAGTGAACTTTTTACTTTAATCAAGAAAGTTAAGCAAGTACTGGCTTCCAGCAAGTAAGAACTCCACCAGTAGTTTGTATCAAAACACACTAGCCCTACCATATAAAAAATGGGAACATTTCCACTGTACCAGTTGTGACAACATGTTTCAAACCAGGCTTGAAGCAAACTGCCATAACAACAACAGGAAACAAAAGCCCACTCACTACCCTTCACCAGATTCTTAAGATTTCAATGTATCTACAATGAAGCAAACTGATCACTCAGACCCATTTGCCAGACGTACCAAGCACGAAGTATTTCTGAATACACACACAGTTTATCAACACAGGAATCACAATCTAATGTGGACTTCAAACCGCTAGCGAGAAACAAATGGTAAGAAAGTGTGATTCAAAATACCATGAATGTAGCTCAGACTGTAGTTGTAACATCAGTTCTGGCAGTTTTCAGTAAAGCTGCACAGACCACATAGTCCTCTTTTTGTTATCACGTAATATGACAAACAAACAGCCACAACATTACACCTTTGCTTTTCCTTCTTCTTTTGTTGTTAGCAGTGCTCTGCACAGAAGATGACCAGGATGTGATCTGTCAGCCTTGGAGGTGAGCGGTAAATCCCCTGAAACCAACATCTCTTAAATAAGATCTTCAGGGAACAAATGTGTCAGAGAAATGGCTTAAAAATGTGATACAGTTACATGAAACAGCATTGGTTTTCTTTCCTTTTTCTTGCTTGAGCAGAGGCTGATCTCTGTGCCAAAGGCCCCTTTCTGTGATGAAGTCCTCACGATGATATGGCTGTAAGCTAACAAGCTGATTGAAAAGGAAAGTTTTAGATTCCCCTTTTGACTAAATTGAAAGACTGCACACATTTTCCGTCATGGTTTGTTTATGATGTAAATATTGGCTTAAGCATTGTTCTTCATTGAAAATAGTCCAGCTGCCTGTAATCTGGCATTGATTTATCCATGCATATTTTTTAGATTTTGAATGGATTCTTGGCAAGAAAGTTAGACATTTTAGCCTATGGTATTAAAATCTGTAACTGAACTTGAGAGCAGGAAACTTTTTTCCAGGTCTTCAGCGTGCTCCATTCTAAGAAGCTCCATTTTGGTCCTGGATGCAGGAGAACGCTGCATTTAAGCTATCAGCAGGTGTGAAGTGCACCACGGCTCCGGGAGCATTATTTTTCTTAAGCCATTTCTCAACAACATGGGAGCCTCTGACTTGCTGTGGCAGTGTGCATCTGCGTTTGCTCTCTCGGTTTATGAACAAATTGCCACTTCATTTAGTTTGGAATTATGGATGATTCCTTGTTAACACAGTGTAAAATATTTGAAATTCTGAAAATATCTAACCCTTAATTACATCATTCAGTGAAATCTCTTCATACTTACGCCTAATCGATAAAACTAAAACACAAAAGCAAAAAGAAAAGCACTTCTCTGCTGCTAAAGATAACCAAATTTGCTAATACTCTGGATGCAAGTGTACAATTTAGAATCTCCTGAATTATAACCATTAAGGTTTAAATTGGAAGACTTATCTCTTCACTTGAAGTTAGCATGGGTTTCAGACATTCAGTGTAAATTATGGTTTGTTTAAATGGTATCCTTCATTTATAGCTGTGAATAATAAAAAGCCAGACCCGCAGCCACTGCTACACCAAATTAAAGTGCTGTGAGAAAAATAAACTAAAAATACATCTGAAAACCATTGTGCTATAATACTATCCCATTTCTCTCCCTCAAGACACTTAAAATGCTAGGCTGAGTTCTAGTAGAATAAACTTGTTTACACAGAGTTTGGACATAGTAAGTTTCAAAGACCCAACAACAGGGTTCTGAAAAGTCTCAGAGAAGGTATCGTGTTTCTACTTAGAACACAATGCAGGTATGATGTGTCATTATTTTCATAAAAAAACCCTCTTTATTTGTATCTTACTGAAAAGCCAGCACACTGTAATACCAAAAAGAGAGTAGCTATTAAAACTGGAGACTTTGCAAGTATTCTGTGGCAGTTTATAATGGAAATAATCATTAAATTCTGGCTCAATAGCTGAAATATTGTCACTCTTTTGAAACAGCAAATAAAGTAGCTACTAAAAGCAGCTTGCCCTCACAGCTGTGGAAGGGGAAGACACAAGGTTTACCCATCAGCACATCATTAATTTGGATATTCCTTTAGCTTGTAAATGAACATTCGGTTGCTTTTCTGATCCAGACATGGTTGATATAAACAGAAAGATTTATGCTGACTTTATTAAGCTTTGCATTTAATCCTTAAGAAAGAGCAGGTTTTGCCAGAAGTTGAGAACCTTGCTGGTGTTTTCCCATTCTCTTGCTCACTCTCCAAGAGAGATTTTTGGTTTGAGGATTTCCACCATCAGAAGACTTTGTCCCAGCAACTCTTTCTACAATAGCTTTGATACAGTTTTGCCTCATTTGATCTCACAGTCAAAGTACATACGGCTTTGTGCGGTAAACATAAATTGCCAGGGGTAGAGGACACAGGAAGACTTGTGAGCCCACACTCCAATCCTCCTCTCACAGACACTATCAAGGGGCCTATGCAGAACAGGGGGCTTGGCACCACACTTGGGCACTTGCCAAAAGCAGAGTCTCACTATGCAAAGGACTAAAATTTCTGCTGGCTGGTGAAAAAGATGATGCAGGCTGCTCTCCACCACAGACTAATGTCAAGAAATACCTTGCCCTTAACCAGAGATGACCTCAAATCATTGTAGCTTAATTTTACTTCCATTATGAGATGGACTGGACATTTAGGTTATGAAATGTTCAAGATGTTAAATGAGGTTTAAGTTTGAGTTAGCCACATTATGGGAAAACAAGGATAATTTAGCATTTACAAAAAAGCTTGTCAAGTTTTGTTTCCTTCTACCAACATTAGACAGGAAGGTTTGGATCTTGTTTGCACACAGAGTCTGGGGAGCAAAGAAGATGGAAAGGTTCCACGTTTGGCCTCTCTTCCTCACCATACTGAAAATCAGTAATGGATAATTCAGACAATTTCCCTCTCCTTGAAACTATGAAACTACTCTGCTGGGCAGATGTACAATACTAGTGCAAGCACCAAGAAATATGAGAATAGCCCTACAGGATTCTTTATACTACATGAGCGTTATGGGTGCTTTCCCATAAATACCAGATAGACGGTTGAATTCTAAACTGATTGTGTGCACTGATTTTAACTTACTCCTTCCAACCTCACTCCATTCATCTCCTGTTCCTGTTGCTCTCTAAAGTCTGTTTGACAATTTCTGTTCTATCTCCATATCTCTCTTCTACACTTTTTGCGCATAATTGGATTACTGTGGGTTTTAAGCATTTGAATGTTTTTCTTGTTCTTTTTTCTCATCCTGTTTTAATTCCCCAGATTCGGTTTCATTCTCATAGTTCATGAAGCATTTGTTTTCCTAGTTGTTAGGGTTTTTTGCATCTCTGTTTTTTCTCTTCCACCCACTCATTCAACAGTGCATGTTCCCCCAAAGGCTGATTCCTCATTCTGAGTTTTATTCCAGTATCTCTCCTCCATTATCACTGCGCTAACACAGTGTGTACAATCATTTCCAAAAGACTCAGAAATTGTAAAGAGGTACCTTTCCTTCAAAACTGCACCACATCAGCATTTAAACTTCCACAGAGTGCCACCTCTTCTAACACAAGGTAAAAAAGGATTAAAGTTTATTTTGAATGGAAACTATAATACTTTAACTGCAACAGATTCCTTGGAAAGTATAACCATCTAATATCTGTGAAATGATTCCAGCGTTAAGAAAGCATGCCAAAACTGAAAAGCGTGAGCTGAACATGAACAGATTTGGAGCTGCCCTGTAATAATCACACATGCTCAATGCTGACCTGCTTATTGGAATAGTTACTGTGCAGATAGATTGAGCTTGTTTATAGTGGGGAAAAAACATCCATGACAGAAAAAAATAGGGACAGATAAGTTACTTTTCTCTGGACAAGAAAAGATAGTTCAAAGACAATAACAGGACAAGAAGAAGCCTGGATAGCAAGGGAGAGCAGTGGTTTTAAAAGCAGCTTTTTCTCAAGTAACAGAATGATCCTGGGAGCCAGACTGAGACAGAGACATCCTACCTTTGGTTGTCTGAGGAAGCCAAGCCCGGCCCACCAGCCTTGATCTGGTCAGGACCCCACTGTGATTAAAAAGAGCTAAAACTTTAGTCAAGTGTTTTTAGCCCAAGTGTACTTTAATCAAGTAGCCCAATGAGTCTCTGCAGCACAGAGGGTTATTTTGCAGTGACTTTAGTGACTTTTGTCTGAACTGACTCAAAAGCAAAATCTCATAGCTTCAGTTATTTAGTCTTCTGAATGTTTCAATATTCCAAAGTTCCTTAAAGTATTTTCATCATTCCTTTTAGGATGTCTTAATAGCATAGAGTGGCCAGTGTCTTTCCCACATCAAATTTTCCTTAAAGCTCAAACTCAGGCAAAGAATTTCTGTGTTCGTGCCAGTAGTCCTATTCCATGGACAGAACATGTAGACAAAACCAAAAGAAATCCACCCTTGGAAAAATAAAAAACCTCTTGTGAAATACTTGCTAAAGAATAGTTAACAAAGCACAGAGAAGTCACGTGAGCATACTCCAGCCAGAGAGTTATGCATATTCTTCAGATTTTTAATGCCTTCTCTGATGAACCTTAAAATTCTTGGTTCTCGATTAGCATCCAGCCTTTGAGTCAGCAATCAAGAGGGAATAATTCAGAACTGACATCACAGCAACTTCACAGTTTAATGTCAACGGATGACAGGGAAAGGAGAGACTTGCATCAGGTTTTCATCAAACTGTGTTTAAAACTTATCATGGGTTTCTAAACATAGGTCTGACCAGTCTCACATTTGGCACCAAGTGCAACCTTTCACAGTCTGCTCTGGAAGGGATCTTTTTGACTTGATTTCGTCCTTGTCAGATACTGTAACCATTTTTAGGGGACTAATGAATATTTTAATCTGACCCTCTAATCTCCAAGTGTGTTACATGCCAAAGAATAATAAGACAGGGGAGATTGTGTTACAAAACAAATTATTTCATTGAAAATCAGAATCCCTTGCCAAATTTCACTGTAGTTCATGTTCTGCAATATGCCAAAAATACCAGGCAAACAGGCATCAGTATGATTAATTTCAGCACTATTTCCTTTACTCCCTCAATTTGACCACTGAGGCCACTAAACTGGCATGCATAAGCATACTCTTTGCACGTGTTAACTGTTTGTCAACAAGTTACATTCCTTTCTCCATTAGCTGATCTTTAGTCAGCCATCTTGAGCATCAAATGAGTGGTTTGCTTTTGCATCTCCATCCATGCCAAACTGAAATGGGTAAAAAACATTCACAATAGAAAGGGGGTTTTGTTTTTAAGAACTAGTGTACAGATTTTGTTTCATTAGATCAAAACCCCCTTGAGTATATCTTGGATGCAGAACCCTTCCAAATGCTTCTAGGTTTTGGGTCTTTTCCCATCTATGATCTTACTTGTAGATTATGACTAATAATTACTAAAACAAGAGGTTTTCACATCCAGTTCCTTCCCACTGGTATACACTTGCAAATGTCACTGATGCCAGCTGAAGTTTAATCTACATTCCAAAGAATAAAGTGTAAGCCTTGTCCATTGACATCTCCTGGCAAGTTTAAGTAACAGTATTATACCAGTAGAGAACTTAGGTCCAGAATATAGCTCCAATGCATGTGTGGAACTGCTTTTTCTTCCATAACACAAAGAACATCTTTTTTTTCCAGACCAGTAAGTGTAATCCTAACTTCTACTTGAAGCATGCAGTTTATTATCTCATTTTTTCAGTTACATTTTTCTATAATGTCTCTAAATCCATTTCACTGAAAAAGGGATTTAACAAGTGTAATGTATAACAGATTTCCTGATAGACATACAATTTCCTGGGGTTTTTTCTTTCATTAGTGAATAAAAAGCTATTTTTTGTTGAACTTTTGTAAGTGGGAGCTGAATTAAAAGATATCCTTTTTTTTTTCTAACCACTGTACTGAACCCTGTGTCTACAAGTATGTTGGAGAAAGATCAGAGGAATATCCATGTAGTGTCATGCATATGTACAAAATTTCTAATTGATTAATCATATATTATGCAAACCTGTCAAACATCATGCTAAATTGTATACTGGAGTTTCAAAAATGATGAAGTAATCCTTCTGAGATTCCCAAAGCAGGTAAAAAACAACTGAATTCGTCCTTGTGATGATTATGTACCACAGGTAGTATATCATTTTGAAAGACAAGAATCATTGTTTTCTACAAGGACTTCTCAGTTTGAGCCATCAGTAATAAACTTCTTGATAAGGATTCTTAAGAGGTATCAAGAATCTAGATATTGTGATACGGCAGATAGAGCTGTATATGTCATTCCCTTCTAAACAAGCAAGGAAAGAAACAGCATTTGGGACTGCAGGAACACATAAAAACTGAGAGAATTAAAGTTCTGAGGGAAAATACTTACTTAAGTGGGCTTTCCAACACCAGGCAAGGACTTTGACATAACCCAGCTAAGAAGTCAGGCCTCACAACTCTACAACTTAACTGTGAAAACATCACTTAGTCTGCGCTAAGCTATATTCTAATGTTTGGAAACTTCTGTATAGGCCACACCTTCTTTGCAATAGTCTCTCCAAATATTACGTGGTGGTTTATTGCAAAATTCTGTTTCCCCTGTACCTGTATTTTTCCCCCCTTCTTTACACATGGTCTGCCTGATTCTTAGAATAGCTGTGTTGCCACTTCATTAGCTGGTGGCTCACTGGAAACTCTTCAGTTCCAGAATCCAAGAAACACATTAATGAAAACCCCTTATCTTTGGCCTCAAAGGGCTGCCTCTACACATGCAGAAGTAGGAAATGAAAGTCTCCAGAGTCGTCTTGCCAATCTGATTCTGCCTTCTGCAGAGGACAGACCTGTAACAATGTGAGAGTTTCACCTGCAAGTTACCGAGACAGAGGGAAGAGGAAGGAAGATGGAAGAATTTATTTAATCTCTCCCTGAAAATTTCCTGTGACTCAGGAAAGCCATCTAAAACCAAATCTAAACCCTTGGCCACATTTGCTAGTGACTCCTGTAATTCTGAACACCTCAGAGTCATCACCAACAGCGGTACCTCTGACAGCTTTGACAGGAGAAACCAATCCTTCAGTCCTTCCGCAAAAATCATTTCAGGGGCAGGGAGACTAGAACTAAATTTTGTAGAACACACAGCAAATCTTCTCCCATTTGGCTGCAGTTGGGAAGTATCTGCTTTCACAGCTGTCCCAGGGTTGAGAGGCTGAAAGCCCCTGGATGCGTACTACATACCTTGAAATGCTCAAAATGGGGAAAACTCTGGGGGAAATTAATTGGCAAGAAGTGAAAGTGATTCTCCAGGCGCCTTCCACAGCTCACTCAGCAAGCGTCTGCATCCCAGTGCAATTTTGGAGCTGTGTTTCAAACACCTTTTAGCCTTTACTTCCCCCCCACCCAGCTCTGCTTCTAGGAACACAAGGCAGCCACCACGAGGAACTGTTCAGGAACAGCTCAAGTGCAATGTGAGTTTCAAGAGCTATAGTTTAGCTACATTTGGTCTAGGAGGGAGTGCACAAAAAAAGGGATTTCTTGTTATAAAGTTGGAGTGGCTGAATGCAAATGATGAAGGGTGCTAATTTCATCATCACGAGGTCTCACATCCAGTCCCCCAGACAGGAAGCCTCAGCACAGCAGCTCAAGTTTTGCAGCATCTTCTAATAGAAGAGCTGCTGCACTGCATGGTTTGGGCAGCTCCTCTGAGTGGCAGCCCAGAGAGAAAGTATTTCCACCTTCAGTTCTAGTCAGAGCAGCAGCTGAGCTGGAAGACAGCCACGCTCCTGCGGGAAAAAGTCAAAAATCAAAAGAGTGGCCAAAAGCAACTTTTATTTTTTTTAATAATATTTTAATTGCAGAGTATCTGATTAATGACCTTAGAAGTTTCAGAGCAGACAAAGTTCAGGATGAGCTTAATTTCAACGTAGTTCACAGTTCAAGGTAATTAGTAGTAATAACGAAGACCCCTGGTCTAAAATTCAGGGACTTGGAGTCTTTTTGCATCACATCACTGGATCACCTGTTCATAATTTTAAGTATAACAACCTGATGACATGTTGATGTCTCTGTAGTTATCTGGGGACTTTTTATAGTTCTCAGGAATACTGCCTAACCTTTTTCTCTAGAATAGAGAAACATGCTCTGCTATGATACATTCTTGAGCCTCTGCTTCAGCAAAAGCTTTAACACTTGCTTTGAAATAAGCCTATACTGAAAACCTTTGCCGTACAACCAGCACATTAGCTCATATTTGAGCATCAAAGCTAGTTTTCAGGTGACTTTTCAGGTTACTTCGGATGATACACACTGTCCAGTGCTGGTTTACACTAAAAATCTCTAAGCATTTTTATGAGGAATTTTCTACTTGAGAAGGAGAATTTGGACTTGCTGAACCTAATCTTTCTTTACTTGTTTTAATTTTTTAATTTTTACTTTTTGATGATTTGGAAAGCTGATATCTGGATTTTTTTCTGTAGCTTTTGGAAAAGGAAGTAAGAAGAAACCCACACTGGATTGAAGCCTATACAACCCAGTTTTAAGTTTTACCATGCAGCATATTCATTATCAAATTACAACCCCAATAAAGCATAGTTTGAGAGCGCCATGGCAGACTAGCATGTTACAAGATGGAGACAAAGTATATGCTATGTGACAAACTGGGCTGCACAAAGGCTGCTTACAGAGTTTCTTTGTTTTAACTCTAGGGTTACTAACTTAGCTTTGGCTTCCAAATAATTAAATCCTATTGTAATTACCCTCATTAACTATATCCTCTAATATAAAAAATTGCCTAGCTTCAAAAGACGGTGATATAATGAGGGTAGAGTGTGATGGACATGTACTACTTTGCTTCCAGGTACCCTGGAGGAACGAATATATGTTTATACTCATTTTTTACCTCTTTGGGTCTTATTCCACTTCCTCTGTGGTTGCCTTGCTCTAGGCCTATGATGACAATCAATGATAAAGGCAGACTACATACAATTCAGCTTCAGACTTACAGACTAATAGGCAGAGGACAGTTAGGCACACCATAAAAAGAGTTTCGGGGGAGGGTGTTCAAGTAACCCCATCCTTGTCATTTTGTCTTTTTCTCTTCTCCTCATTTCCCCAGGGAACAATTAAGTTTAAGAATAATCCCCTCTCTTAGCATATTTGAACACAGAAAATTAAATTAGCTGCTTCTCAGGCTACAGTTCCTAACATTATTGCAAAATGCTTAATGAAAGCTCCTCAGAACCTCTTCATACATCTTGTTAACTTAAAGTCCATGGTTTACAGCTCCTAGCCACAAGAGCCAAGAAATGCCAATTAAACAAAAATGCCTTATTCAGAGAACATACACAACCAAAATATTAGACACAGATAATGACTATAGTGACTCGTATTAGTCTGGAGGCTGCACTTGTTACAGATGTATAAACTAGGTAATACTCATTGCTCCTAATGGCTTTTTGCCTTGACACATCCTTAGGTTATGAGAGCATGGGATGGTGAACAGAGGCTTATGAAAGCCCTTAGCAATTGAGCCGGTGGCCTGGAGAAAGGCATACAGTGTGGTGAAATACCCTTTCATGAGACCTGGCCCCCACTAAGCAAAAAAGTACCTCAGGCAAGAGTTATAATTTTTTGTAAGATTTTTTAAAAAATAAGATTGGGCAACTTTTAACCACCATAAAGACAAGCACATTGAAGAATATAGAAAACAACTGCAGGCTAGGTTTCAAGCCCAGCCCTTGAAAGTGCTAGGCTGTATGCCAGCTTTCAGGCAGCCCATGTCATAACAAAAACTAGGGACAGACCCAGGGCGCACTGAAGTCACAGACAAATGTTCTGCTGATTTCAGGGTATTAAGGCTAATGTAAAAATAGCTTCCTTAACCAAATTCTAGTTTTGCTAGCACACCAGCCTTTTATCATGAATTTATCCACCCATATTTATTTTAAACAAAATATATTCTCCCATACTGCTTGTTAACAAATACTAAAAGGAAAAAAATGTCAATAGTTTTCCTGTACCTTATGCTGACCTTAAAATGCAAATAACTGAGAATCTTTTTCAAATCTGCACTTTCCATGTGTATGTGTATCCATACCAGTTGCTGTCATGTGATTTTATTCACAGGCTATGAAAAAGACTTTAACAGTCATTAAAGCACACTCTCAGCAGCGTGGTATAAGTCGGTCTGAGATGCTGCCAAGGATTCTGCATTTCTTAACCTCTTTGGTCTGGAGGTATTTCAAGATTTCTAAGAAGCATTGTTTGTTATTTTTTTTCCCCAAGATAGTCAAAGTGTACCACAGATAGCTGCAATTTTGGTAGCTGTACAGTACTGAAAAAAAAGGACCTATAATCTAATATTACCCACTGGAAGGTGAAGCAAAGTACCCTGGTTCCAAGGTCTGAGTGACCTAGAGTAGGGCCTGCAATCTGGTGTTGGAGCAGCTCAGGAGGGTTCAGGGGTTTCTGTATGCCACAGATGTGGGCTGTTAAGGTGCTTAAGCATCACCTTAAGCTGTTTAAGCATTCAAAATGAACAAAAAAAAAGAAAGTATAGCCACGGATTTTGTTTTGATTCTAGTTTCTCATGTGTGCTTTATTCTGATCTCATTTGATTAACCAGCAATGAGATATGAGAAATGTCAAGGTAAACAAAAGTAAAATACTATCTGTGCCATTCTTTTTGGACTTGCAATCTATATTCACAGATGAAGTCGAAAATCACCTAGATAAACACATCTGTTGAGCTATCATTTTTCAGTGATAGCAGTTTTAATGTTGTGAAATATATTTGATGTGTTCATGTTACAAAGACCAGTTTCCAAAATGTTACTTTCCAACATTCTTTTTTAAGTGTAAACTGAACTTTTTCCTGTTGGCTCTGTGCTGGCCAAGATATATTTTATTTAATACTGGCTAAAGCTAAAGGTAGAATGCTAAAATACTCCAGTGGTTTTACATGTACTTTGGAAAGAAAATACTGTGAGGGCTGTATGGAGAATAAGACCAAAACATTTAGCTCTGTTAAATGTCTTCTTTACTGGTTCCCCCATTGCAATAGATCACTTTGGTCAATAGGTAGGAAAGACCATACTTTTTCAGACAACCACATTTGGCTTTTTTGAGCTCCAAGAGAAGGTTATCAGCAATAGGAGGTGATAATACAGACTTAGAGTCATAGACAGCACTGGTACATAATGCAAAGATATCTGTAAGCATGTCTGTAAACATTTGTGCCTGTGCCCGTGCAGAGGAATCAAAATGTCCAAACACGTTCCCTTTGAAGCTGATACAAGAAAGTCCTATTTGCCTTCAGGGTGCAATATCAGGTTCCTCATGATAATAACAGAAGCATGACTGGTAGGGTGATAAGAAATGGTTAGCTGGACAAAGGACAACTAGAGAAGAGAGATGGTACTTGAACTTAAAAATCCTCTCTTGCAGTGGCTTTTAGTGTTGTTTTTCTATGTATTTACATTGGTAGCTATTACAAACAGCCCATCATCTGCACCATTTTACTCGTCATTCCTAGGTTTGGTCCCTAGTTGCTGGGACCAGACCAGAATTGAAACCTCGGAAAAATAGCTGAGAGGGCAAACACTCATTTTTTGCTTCTCCCAGGCACAGAGAGGCTGGCATGGCAAAGGTCAAAAACCCCTTTGCAGGTAAATAGGTGAAGAAACAATCTTTCATATTTATTGAGAATACACCAACTTTGTTACTTGCGTGAATCAAGAGATTTAAATTGTTAGAAACCCTATGTCTAAGCACCATCCCAGTAATTTCCTTTTAATCAGAAATCAGATCTAATTTGCAGTTTTCTTCTTTGTTAAAGAATCAACGGTTGCACTTTAAATGGTATTTGTTTATATTCATGACAGTTGGTTTTCTCTTAGCTTCTTAAAACTTGACGCAGTTGAAAGGCTTATACTTGCCAGGCTGCCATCAGACATTGATAGTTATTAAGCAAAAAAGAGGGCACATGATTAGTGATGTGCTGTCATTAAGTGCCTAGAATGATCTCATAAACTCACCAGTCCAGCCATATTAAGAGCGGTAACAAAATACACTCATTAGAGCACAGAGGATAGACTACAGCCTGAGATTAAAGTACTTTAATCCTCTTGCAGTACAGCTACTGCAGCAGTTATGTTTAAGGTCATCTGCTCTTACAAGGCTTGATATAATATGTGTATAAGTAAGTAAACCAAGAGAGTACTGTTAATACTGATTATACAGAGAGTTCAGTGGGATTTTCCATGCCAAATGCTGAAATGAAGATATAATCATGTGTTCATGGAAAACATGGACTTCAAAATTCAGCAGAATTCAGCAAGTAACCACTGAAGTGACTGGAGTCATGTTAGCTTTTGGGGGTTAGACTTTTGCAAGATGAATCAGGATGTCAGATGAGTGCGAACTTTAAATGACAGCTGTTCATCTCTCCCCACAGCTCCTGCAAGCAACGCCCTAACAAATATTGGAGAGACACCTCAATTCTGACACTGGCAGCACTAACAGTGCTGTGCAAACTCTCTTAAAAAAGCCCCAAAAGCCAGAAGGCAGGATAGATCCTGAGGAGCAAGTGTCACCTTGCTTCAATTCTTTTTCAGGTCCTCCAGTTTAAATGTCAAGAACTGGAGCAACAGAGGTGCTGGGGAGGAAGGCCACAAGAAAAGCAGAAAACGTGAGAGGCACAAGTCTTCGTCAGAAAGTAAGTGAAAATGGTGATGTTAGGTCAGGATGCCTAAGACGACAAATGTGCGAGATTGAAACAACAAGAACACAGGAAATAGTAAAGGCAGCAAATATATCAGATGAGGCAAAAGCTGGCCACAGAAAAAGGAACAGGGTGTGAGTCACAAACTGGTAGATAGGAGGAAAGTGAGAGTCATCCAGATGGTGAGAAAGCAATTCCAAAAACAAAGAAGGAAAAAATAAAAGGAGATATATTTTAGATCAGTAATCAAGAGGACATTCAGTTTCTTAATAAAACAGTTAATGGATAGTTAGAACTCAAATTCCTTCATTGCAAACATCAGATGGGGTGATGCTAGAAAGCTTTGTGATTGTGCTAGTTTGGTAAATCATGTAACTTGCACATGGTGGACATGGGGGAATTTGGCACCAAAATTTTCCCCAAGAATCAAAATATTCCATTTCAACACTTTTATGAGATAAATACTTTTTAAAATTCAAAATATCTTTTTTAAATGTCCCTCAATTTTGCTTATTTGACCAGGAGCTATTTTTAACCTAGTTCCCTTAACAAAATTGAGGACTTCCACTTTAGATAACACTTGATGGGATGGATTTTATCAACTGTAAAAATAGTTCACAATTCTTTTTGCCCATGCAGCCACAGAGTAGCAGAAACCTGCACAGAACTACATTTTTTTTCTTTAACTGCCAGCGAACCAAAAGGGAGGAAAAAATGAATCATTCATTTAGTTCTAATTCAGAAAATTTGAGACTGATGCTTTCTCACCGACTCTTTTGAGCTCCTGGTAATGTTCTGATGGCATTTGCTCAGCTCTGGAGAAGGCCCACAGATTATAAACTCTTTCTGACAAGAACTCTCATTTATTTCCTGCTGCCTGGAGTTGCCTTAGGGCTGTGTCACATGGAATGGGAGGCCTGAAAGAGTGCCGAAGCTCCCTTTCCCAGCATTGTCTGTGTTCTGTTACATAATGTAACATAAACACAGATTCCATAACATCTGAATGTTTTGGAGAATGTTTCACTTTGTTCAGAGAACTAAAAAGCCCTCTTTACTTGAGTTCTTCTTGAAAACGTTTCAGCAACATAAACCCAGATATCATGAATGTCCCACTTCAAAATTTATGATGTTTTTTACTAACAATTCAAGTAATTGTAACAACTTCATACTGTTGCTGGCTACTTCCAGCCTCATGCTCCAAGAATATAGCCATGCGTTACTGAACTTGGAGCCTTAGCTTCAAAGTCAGAAGTGAGAAGTACTTTAATATCTCGCCTCACAATACATTGGAGTAGGAGTTCTATCAAGACTGTATTTGCAGATTTGACAGGAATGACTGCAGTCTTGAAGAATGTTAAGAGAAAAACAATAGCTCGCTAAAAAGAGAATGAAACTTCTCCCTGTTTATTGGAAGGTATCCTATTTAGCTTGGGATGCTTCTTTTAGGGACCTATGAACTCTGCTCTAAAACCTAATACTGATAAAATCTCTAGGACTGTGGTTAATGGCAAGTAGCAATCACCTAGGGGAGAAGAAAAGCATAAACCAGAGACTATTGCATTATATTTCTATAAATGAAGAATAGGCCATACCATTTATAATGTGATCTGATGCCATTACAGTTAATACAGCTGTACAGTTTACTCCCAGAGAATTGGGCTTTATTTACAAGAGAAAGGGCTTAATTTTTTGTGGCCATCTATCTTCTCTGTGGACCACTTCCCTTCCAAAAATGCTGAAGTTGAAAATGACCATACTGAGAACCATATGTTGAAAATAGGTGCTTTGTTAGAGGAAAAATGGGAGTGTTCATGGAGATACAATAGGCTATTATTTTGTGTTCATAAATTAGTGAATACATTTCTTGGAAAGCTGTCATTACCGAAAGGCATGGTAGCAATGTAGGTGGTCTTCTAACTTTATTAGTTTTTATCAACAAAATGTAGTAAAGAAACTCCTCTGAGGTGAAAGATGCTCAAAATGAGACAGAATTTGTAACTAAAATGATGGATTATGGGAAATAGCTTGCAGCCAGAACTAATTGAGTGGCCCTTACAGTTTGAAAAGCATCAATCAGTACAAATTTCTCTATAAAATACAGTTATGGTCTACTTTTTAAAAAATATTTTGTGAGTCCAAATGGGCATCCAGTTTTCAGAACAAGTGGTCCAGTCAGCTCCACACCAACTTGGATGCTTACAATGGAGAAATAAAAAGGTTTTAGACACCGGCAATTAGGTCAGTATAATCATATGAACTGACTTTCAGCACATTAGAAATAAAAAAGGAGAAAATTCGTCTCTTGACAGATAAGAAAGAATTCTCTGCAGAATACTAGAAAGTGTATTTAGCTACAATGACTGAAGAGGAAAAACATCACCTAAGAAGAAAAATTACTAAAAAGAAATAATATAATTCCATGGCATGGCTAACTGATGCATTTGATTATATTTTAGACATGGATTCAGAGACAAATGAAAACTTTTTTCTTTTTTTTTTTTTTTTGCTAACATTCTGAGTCCTATATTTAACCCTGTATTTTATACTAGGGGATCATTCAGCTACTGCTAATTAAAGAGGTGAATGAAAAAGCTTGCAGTTTTGTATGGCTGCATGTTAGGGATATGCACACAGGAATCTATATTTCGCTGCTGCACAAGCTCATTAAATACTAACTTTTTTGCCTTGTTACTTTCTAAACAAATTATCTCCAGTTTATGAATAACCAAACTTGACCTGCCCTTATAAGAGGTTTCATTTGGTATCCTAAAGTATCCAGTTTCCACAAAATAATTATTTTTCAGCCATCACAATACTGTTCCTGTTAAAATCATAGTTCAGATATTCAGACATTGAGGGGTACTCTCAAGTGCAGCTACTTCTGTAAAATAAATAAAACCCAGTACCCTGTGAGCTAACATTAATAAAAATCAGTCCTGGGGACTTTTTCCTGCAGTCACTGGGCCTGATCAAAGCTGCAAACTCAGTGGAAAAATTGTTATTCACCTCAGTAAACGCAGGCCAGTCCCATGCTTAAGGGCTCTGCAACTCACTCCCCAGTTTCTTGTCACTGTTAATGCTGCTGTTACTGTTCTGTGTCCTGTACAGTTGCTGTCTGTGGAGAACTCTCATCCAGCAGACTTGGATGATTTACATGCTCAGACATGGCAAAATAATAGGCTATAAAAGTAATTTATTTAGCAAAGTAAGAGTGCTGGCTGTGAAATTAAAAAATTGTTAATAATGAGGGTGGTTATTTATAGATCACCTGTAATCAACAGATCAAGGCACTCACCACATATTACGTGTTGAATTGTAAACTGTACATCATTGGGATAATATCACTTAGCAATGAAACCTCTGTAACAGCATTTCATGGAAGTGAAGTGCAGAACAGAGTAAGAGGGAGAAAAAACATGCCTTGTACTCACTGTGCCAACTGGAATTTGCCCAGAACTCCAGAGCTAACTCCTCTAACCTTGTGAAAGTACTAGAGCATCATAAAAAATCATGCCTGGTGTTTCAACTAAAACATGGAAAAAAGACTAAAAGTGCAGATTATTAATCACCATAGATGACATTCTAAAGCTTTTTCTTTCTTACCCAGCCCTGTCTATTAAAAGCTTTTGCAAGATTTGCTTGCAAGAAATCATTTTCTACTACTACAAAGTACACTGCAGTGACTTAGACAAAGACATGACACTTCAGAACATTTATTTTCTCTCTGTTTACACCCATCCCCACCCCACACACACACATTCTATCTCATAATGAAAACACATTTGTTTACTAAACTGGGATGGGAGCAAGAAAGTGTCCTGCAAACTTTCTTGGATAATTCAGCAATAATTCTTGGATAATACCTCTTGCATAAGATTTTATTATCAGCAAAGTGAATGACATCACCCATCTCTTGACTTCCGCATCATTAAATGATATAAATAAAAATCATATTTTGCAGCTGAGACATGCAAAAAACCCCTAAATGATAAGCACAAAAAGCTCAATGACTTGCTGACTTGAAAATACAATGTGTAATAGCTGTTTAAATCATGAAGCTAAAGAACCAAGAAAAAAATATGGCTGCCTTGCTTGTTTATAAAAGCAATACATATTACATATGTTATATTCTATTTTTTTAAATCGAGAATTCAAAAGGGCCTGTATTTCATGGGCAATGACTACACAGATAGATTCTGGCTCTGTGTATTACATTTTTTGTATAAGAAATTCATCGCCTGAGGAAAATAGTAAGGTGCTCAAAACTGAGAATAAACACTTTCTAGCAGTCAAATGTTTTATTTCTCCCATAGCATTAAGGGAAGTACAGTGACTAAGCTGAAAACATCTGCTTTGCTCTTTGTATATGGAAAACATAACCATCTATGTATAGTGCCAATATCAATATACTGCTTCTTATTTGCACTGGCTATCATCAAAAGCACACCTTTAATGGAGTAGCTGAAAGGCACAGATCCACAACTGTACTCAAGTAAGAATGGGATAAAGAGGTGATTGTGACTAAATCTGTTCCTCATCATTTTACATCCGAGATGAAGTGAAAGGCAGAAATTCTGTACCACACTCCCAGCTCACTTTAACTGGTGGCATGTACAGTTTTCGCTCTAGCTCCAAGTCTGCCAAAGCCAGTGCTTGTGAAATGTGATCTCTCTCCTTCTTGCCTACCAGCTGCTTGATTAGAAGACTTAGGAAATAGATCACAAATACTGAGTGTACTTATCTCTGTATGGTTGCCATAAACAATATCCTTCAAGATAGGCTCCAGGGCTTTTTAATAGGTGGCAAAGGAGCCTACCCTAAAACAAAACTTTTTTTCACCTGTTGCCTAGTACCAACAATGTATTCATCAGCTCCCGTTCTTCACTGGTGAAGCTCTTCTCACAGTGGTCTCCAAAAGTCTTCATTCACCCCACATCCAGGTGCTGCATACAGATAACTTTGCCTTTAAATTAGCACTAGTCAATTCCATGATTTCCTTTACATCATCTTTTCCTCCCCTCTTGCTTTAGGAATGACTTCTTGTTGCATTCCCTCCTTTTTGGAGGAATCTTTAGTTTGTTCTTTGTTTTTTCTCATACAGTGGGACTTCTTCACAAGCCTCTGTGTTTTTCCTCATGTCAGTGAAGCATTTGGCATACTGTTGTTATGATCAAGATGTTAATAACGTACGGTAGTCCTGGACTGAAAGGATAACAGGGACAACAGCATTTTTGACATACGAAGACAGAATCTGTCAAGAAACACTAATACATTGAGCTGTAGGTTGTGTCATTTTCTCCTCCTTCCTTCTAACTGGACCATTGCCACGAAAGACCTAATTCAGGAATCATTTATACCAGCATATAGGAAGACTAACCTCTTTAGAGCTGTTGATGCCTGGGAGGAGCTTACATCACAGTCCTACCCTAGCACTGAAACCACAATGTTGTGTGCAGGTAGCTCTAGGGCCCTGCAAGGTCTGATGCAGGATTAGCTGCTGATGTTCTAGAGGCAGGTTATAAGTTACCCAGCAACTGGCATTTTATTTCTGCTCATAATTACTCAAAACAGCAAAAAATTGTATGCATTTGGGGATAAAAAATAAGACATTACTCACCTGAGTTATGAAACAACAAACAAGATTGAACACTGCAAACACCTTCACAGTGCCGGGTACCACATTTTACTTAATCTTACATAAATTTCTTATATAATGAAGGTAGTATCTGCCCTGTGGGCAGTAAGTATTTTTTTGACAGTTTTGCTAAACACTATGCTAGGGACATTATGATATTTTACCCACCAAGATAAAAGCAATTTGTGTTCATATCTGTTTTGCAAAGATCCCACAGAGACACCGTGCTCATTAGCAGTTGAGTATAAATATATTTTTGTATGGTTAACAGAAATGGTAGCAGCAATATGTTAAAATGGTTTAGAAATGCAAATATGTTTACTATATTTTCTTTCTTAGCTATCAGTGTAGCGATGGAGGGTGCAATGTAAAATTCACAGTTTGAATCAGTTTTCACAGTTATGATACTAGAATGACTAGCAATTACGCCAAATATTCATATATTATGAAGATGACAGACAGACAGCCGAAGGTTTTTGAGAGATACTGTGTTTCAAAAACAAGCAGTGACTTGAATTCACAGTTTGGGAAATCTTAGTGTTAGACTGAGCTTCCAGAATCTTAAATCTTAAAATACACTGTCTAGGAAAGGGTGTTTTCATAAGCCCCATGCTGGAATAAGCACCCAAACAAATAACTCTTCATCTGTAACTTCTGTATTTTAATCTCCTTGGTCTGCAAAATTGTCTTAGAAATTTTGCAACAATTGTCTTTCAAATGAAATTTCTGTTACTTCCTTATTTACATTAAGATGGGGAAAAAGGTTTCAGAGTAACAGTTATCTCAGCACATCACTATTTTACTTCTGCTTTTGATCAACCCCACAAAACATAAGAGCAGGCAAGGATATCTAGTGAGTGGCAGGATAGTTATGGAAGAAGAGAGTTCCATCAGATTTTCTTGAGATTCAGGCAAGATTTAGTTCACATTTTAAGTGGAACCCTTATAACCATTGTTAGGTTTGTTTGTTTGTTTTTCCCAAATCATCATAATATATTTGTTTCCAATGTCATTTTTTGTGTGTAAACTGTGTGACTACCACTAGCATAGGATGCTTTTTACAAGCAACCAGGATTTGGAAACAGCATTCAGAGTTAGAAGGTGAAGGGCAAAAATAAGAAGCCAAAAGCAAAAACAAATTTGAGGTGCACCAGCTTAGCCATCATCATAGGACTTGAGAGACATAGCCCATGCCCCTTCAGGCAGCATTAGACTGAGCCAGCGTGTAAACCTCTGCCGTACGGAAACACCTGAGTACATGCACCTCTTTTTTTCTTTTCCTCCATGAATTACGGGAGATCTTTTTCCTCCTCTCTCTCAAGAGAACAAAATCATAGGCAAGTGGTTATCAGCTAAACAGTGTAACAAGGGCTCTGACATACTTGGTCTAAAATGAACTGTCCTGCCTCAGCTGGAGGCACCACCTAATGAAATATTGATGGAAAGAAGGTAGAGGAATCACAAGCAGCTCATCACAGAGTTTTAATTTTACAGAGAGTAATTAGCCCAGCCATGGTAAATGTTGTTTCCACTACTGTTGGGACTTCTCTGTACATCTTACCTCCTCGGTTAGTGATTACACTGGAAAACCACAAACAAACCCAGACCTAACTGACATGAGATAAAGGACCTTCTGACTTCTTGTTTCAGTTAATGTTTTAGATAAGTAAAGCACATTAGACCAAACTTTCTGCCACAAACCTGGGAAGAAATCCATCTTGTTAATCCCTGTTATAAACAGAGGGATGTTTGGAAAAGGTGTCCCAGATATTTCTATTGATGTGTAAGTGGGGCATTTGTGTCTTAACTAGTCTTAACTAGAAAAGCAGACATCACAAAATTGCTATTTTGTTTATTCAGAACTGAGTGGAAACAACACATTAAAATGAAGGTGTGCAGCATCCAGTGGTGACAGGAGCAATTTGCCAAGTGTGATAAATATGCCAATGTTACTAGACATAATGGCAGCATTCTGCAGAGGCTGATGACAAACAGCTTCTTCTTCAGTGCTGGTGCAGCATTTAATGCTCCCAGACTGACAGGAAAAGGGAGGAAAGGAAATGAAAGGAACTTTCACATTGAGTTTCAGTTAATTAGAAGCAGAAATTTTGGAGAGGGAGAAGTCTTACCTTTTGAAATCTTACTTGCCCCTCTTTGTATTATGCCCAAAGGCTGAATAAATATTCTTTTGGTGTTTGGAGCCAAATGATGACTCTTCTCCATAAATATTCCCAGTGATGTTGTATGTGCCATAGAAGGCGTTGAACTTATATGTTTTATTTTTTTCTCCAGCCTCAGCCACGAAAGTAAAACAAGAACATTAAGCATTTGTGGTCAATTTGTTCTGGGGAAAAAAAAAAAAAAAAGAAAAAAAGAAGAAAGAGTAGATCACAGGAAATCACACTTCTATTCTGCACTTGTAAGATTGCTAGAAGGAGCTGATTGTAAAAAAAGGAAGCTAAAAATCTGGCTATTTACAAGAAGTGACCACTTCCTCTTTAGGGACTGTCATCATATTCTGATTTACTGAGGGTACATTTTCCTGAATCTTAGAGCAGAAATAAGACCCTCTTCACTAGTTCCTCCACTTGTTAGAATCTGAAACCAATAACAAATAGTGATTTACAATATCCATTCTGGTAATTCTTCATACTTGTGTCTGAAAATGCTTCATAAGCCATAAATTCCAGGAACTGTCTCAGAAGCTATTTGCATTTCCTTTTGTACCATACACAATCTTAAAAATAACACTGTGCACAGTCCAGTATTTCATTTCTTTCACAGCAATCTAAATAAATTCTTTATTAAAATAATAGATAGTATATAGTTATTGCTGAATACTAACTTTTAGGGGATGGTTTGTCTGAAGTGTTGAGATCTTGCCTGTGAAATCTTGGAGGCCTTGATCCAGGAAAACATTCCAGTGTTGAAACAATTCCCATCAATTTGATGTATTTTAGTTAAGCATTTGCTGGGGATTTTAAATTTTATTTTAACAAGGCATAAAAGTTTTGCTGTTGGTCATTCTCCAAAACACCTCTATTTTAAGAGAATTAGTTGGCTGTAGGATGGGATTGCTCTGGCTTTAGCACATGCACTGCCCATGCAGCTGGTGGAGCTCCTCACAAAATGCCATGAGAACCACCACTTTCTTATAAAATCCTGCAACTATAGAAGGACTGCTGTGACTGCCCTCTTTTAGCATGCAGCTCACTTTCAGCAGTGGGGACAGATAGTATCCTTCACCTATGGTAAGTTTTTAGTGTGTTTTCTGGGATGTACAGGATGTGCAGGTTGGAACTCTTCAGCTGAAAAAATTACTAAACTCCAGGATTTCTACATTTCATCAGGTAATCTAGCCATTACTGTACTGCTTAGTCCTATCAGTTATACTCACCCGACCTTCACAACAGAACACTGAAATTAAAAAGCAAAGCCAGCCCATTTCCTCAAAAGCATTTGAGAGAAGCTCAGGCTATGGAACACAGCTGGAAAATTCCTTCTCCCTCTAGCCAAGAGTGAGGGGAAGGCAAGCACTAAGAAAGGGTTCACAGGTCATTCTTGTCCTTGTGGTTTCTCACTGGCCTCTGTGTGATGTGCTAATGGATTCTCCCAGGCACAGGGATGGCTGTGTTAAATCACTACGCTAATGAGGGGACATCCCTGCTTTCTCTATAGGCAGCACAGGCACCCACTGCTTCTCAGCATCTCATGGGGATGAGGACAGCTCATGGTGTTAGTTTATCCTCAGGTAACTTTCTTCAGCCTACAAACTCTCTTGGCAGGGTGACTGTAACAGCCAGGTCCTGCTCCTGGTTGTCCTCAATCACTTCAATAATAAGCATGAAAAGATAATTACTATGAAAGGAACTGAATAGTCATTTAAAAATATAGCTTCCTGGCACAAATATAATTATCAATTCTATCGTCTGAGAACACAGATCCTGTGACTCCAGTGACATGGCAAAAATGCTTCTGCACTAGCATCTGAGGTCATGTAGAATTGGCCTTGTCTCATTTTATATTTGCTCTAGTTTCTTAAAATTCAGACCATCCAACCACTGCCTCAACCTGTTTGTTCTGTTATAACCATTTTCTGTTATATATCAAATGTGCTGTCCAGCTTGTTCTTATAGTAGGCATCTTCTCTGACAGATCTATTTTTTATTATTATTCTTTCTGAACTAATTCCATGCAGACTTACTTGATTTTGAAATTAAAATTGAACTGCCAGACCTGAAAATTAATAAACTTGAATTTTAAATCTGTATCTTCCGTTACTGTGGTTATCAACATAAAAGGTCTTACAGTCCTGTTTTTAAAAAACTTTCAAACAAAAGTATGTTCTTTTAACAGTTGTGCAAGCTCACTATTTTCAGATTTTATCCTTGCATTATTTTAGTGAAAGAACAGGTATTAATTCCCAAGCCAGTGGCACGCTGTCTCTGGAGGCCAGCAAAATTGGAGTGACATTTTACTATTGTTGGATAGATGTAATTGTTAACGCATTACTTGAACAGAAATGTTTATCACATGCTTTGTGTTTCCCTAGGAAACTACTCCAGAGTTTGGACCTGATGCGACATTCACCAGCTATGTCTTTACTAGTAACTAAAAAAAGTCCAGAGCCCAGAGTCGAGGTCTATAGATGTCCCATCCCTGGAAACATTCAAGGTCAGGTTGGACAGGAGTCTGAGCAACCTTATCTAGGTGAAGATGTCCCAGCCCATTGCAGGGGGGTTAGAGCTAGATGATCTCTAATGGTCCCTTCCAACCCAAACCATTCTATGATTCTATGATTCTAAAGTCTAGTCCAGGATCACTCAAATCATAGAACCCTTCACTCAGTCCTGACCAAAACTACGGGCCATACTAGCTCTCACTGGTGAGGCATGGGCAAAGCTCCCAGCCCAGGGACCACATATCCCATAGGATGCAGGATGTTTCCTGCTGGTGATATGGATGCGGTTGCCCTGCTTCGTGTGCAGGGAAGGCGTTGAGACACGGGCACATGGTTGGCCATGTTACACAGCTTCAGACCCAGAGAATAATCTGAGGTCTCTTCAATATCACTGACACCACTGCAGGTGGTCCCCTCATTGCCCTCAGTGAAGATGGGCAAGCCCTTTTGTCAGCGTGCTTAGTGTCATTGCCCTGCAACCATGACAGAAAGATTAGAGCTCTGTAATTCATTGCATTTTATTATTCTACCATAGAAGTGCTAACAAAGCCAATCAGCTGAAAGTATATTTTGCAATGACATAGAAAAACAGGCCGAATAGAAGAGAACATCTTCTTGAACACTGAAGGACAAATTTCTACCTCAACTTCCCTGTCAAATGCAGTACTTCTTCAATTCCATTTTTAGCTGATTAGAACCCAGCTAACAGTGCCTAGTACTTGTGGGCCTCAATATTCTGTGAATAGTAATAGAGGCATAGCATCATCCTGAGCCAAATGTCTACTTCCAAAATAGTCATTTAGGCTTTTTTTTTTTCAATAATGTAAAAAATTATGGCTAAATCAAGTCATGTTGCTGTATATATCATCTCTGGTGGGATGGAATTAGGCTGTAAGATCTTCTTCTAGACACCTGCATCCAAGAGTTGTTTTTCTCAATTTGCTTATTTGTCACTAAAGTGTCATCCTGACACATACGTAGTCCTTCTCATCTCTTGCTGTGCTCAAGCTCAGGAAGAGTAGTTTGAAGTCTGACACAGCCTAGGAAGAGCAGATCCTTAGTCATCTATGTTTGAAATAAATACGTGTTACATTGGCAGTGTTTCTACTTCGTCTGTTACTGGCCTTGAAATAGGCTAAAGAACCTCAAAAATATCTAATATATCTGTGGGGAACAAAAAAAAAATAAAAGGGGGGTGTGATTTAAATCTGGTTAACTTGTAGAGCACCTTTCACATTTGGCTTGAATTTTCACACCATATGCTTTTGGATTTTGCTTGAGGAGTCTAGTGAGTCTGGTGTTCCTTCTGCTAACACTAACCAATAGTGGAGATACATGAGATTACAGGGCAGGCTTCATGCAGTTTTCAACAATTCTTTCCTGATCTCTGCATCCTAAAAGGGCGTCACTCAGAGGTGTTGCAGGGACTAAGGAGGCCAGAAGGGATGGAGTTCACCTTGACTTGTGTGTCTGAAGGACAGGCATTGAGCCAATGTTCCTCTACAGCCATGAGAAAGACCGAGGCATCTCATACCCATCCAATCCTTACCATAAGCTGCACTATTTTCCTCTCAAGTGCTTCTCCCTCTCTCCTGCTCTCTCCAGCTGAAACAGAGCCCTTGTCTTTCTTACTTTTCACTAGCTCACTTCCCTGTACTACTCGGTTCCAAGTGAAATTGAAAGAGGAACTGTTGAAACAGCAGAGAGAATTTCTCACCGTATTTCTGGATGAAACAGAAGCACTGAGCACTGGAAATCTTGTGCCCAGTTTTGCACACTCTGAGAACAAGTAAACAGCTTCTATATCAACATAGCTGGCTAGACAAGTGATGAATTCGAATGTAAAATTGCAGACACCAAGGACTCCATGATTTATAAACACTATAAACTCTACCCCACAATTATATAAACCATGTTTGCCTTCTGACTGAAAAATATTAAAAAGGAATAAATCAAAATCTACAATCAATTATTTATTTTTTTTTTTTAAGGAGGAAAAATATCTGTCAGTTTTTTCCTCCCAAAACATAATGCACAGCCTTTGTTACTTTTGGCTGCTTAAATCTGATAGCTGAAAATTTCAGCACCACAGTTGCACCAGAAGTGCACAGAGAAAATAAATATTTGAACTACTTGAGGACCTAAACTTATACACTTAGAGTAAAGCCAGCATATTGTGTTGCATGGTAAATAATAACAGAAGTGGGGGGGGGGAAGTGGAGGAAGGATAGAGAACATTACCTGACTTTGTGATCAAACACAGAAGAGTGTACTTCACCAGCTAAAGTTTCTGAATTACCTGTATGGACAGCCCTATGCAAAAGACATTGCAATAATTTAGCTAGTGACAGAAGAATGAATAATTGCCCTGACATCTTTATGTGGTATAAATATCTATCCAGGTGCTGATGGGGAAAAAAAAAGTCTTTTGTGGTTTTCCATACCACCTGAGACACTGAGTTCCTAAAATTAAATCTAGACATACAGATGACTTAGTTCCTAAATGGTTTCAAGGCTTTCTCTGTGTGTTTAGGTTCTTTATGAGCATTTGTCTTGGGCAATAAATTGCTTGTTACAGAGACAGTAACTACAAAGGAACACTTTAATAAAAGAATGAAAATCCAGCTCAGTATTTTCTTGTAGCACTCAGAGATGAGAAAAAATAATTAAAAAGAATTTTGCCCGAGCTATTTGCACACGCACCTACAATATCATTTAAGTGATATTGCTGGACTTAGACAAGTAAGAAATACCAAGGTCATCCTTACAATTGTATCTCCAGCCAGTTTATAAAAACACCCAGTGAAGGAGGTTCCCCAATATTCTGTGGTTGCCTGTTTCACTCTTCATTGCTCTTGTAACAAGGAATTTAAAAAAACAAAACCAACCCAAAGTAAAACAGAAAACCACCCCAACACTACGACATGTATATTTTAAGCTGAAAATGTGACTGCTGCACCTTAGTCTTCTCTTTTCTAGACTACTCCTCACACTTACCATTTCCTAAACTTATTTGTACTGCTCTTCTCTGGGCTACATCTAAGATGTCTACCTATTTCGTGAAGTCAGTGACCCAGTAATGAGTAAAGCGTTCTTGCCAAGGGACAAACAGCAAAACATAAAGAGTTACAAACTCTAATGGTTTTTATGTATTGAGCTCTTATCTGTGAATTACTTCTGATTGTTTTCCAGAAATGCCATGTTACTGATGCTTCTTTTCATTTGCAGTCTCAGGTCTTCAGTATTCTTTGCCTAACCCCCGTTTTTATGAAAAAATATTCAGATCAGACTTCACTTTCTTCAGCACTGTGTTACATTTACCTTGCGTGAAATATATCATTGTGGCTGATGTTAAAACCCGTATGTTCTTTATTCTGTCAGGAAGATAGTTTCCAGCCTTAGCAGTTCCATAGAGTCCTGCCATACTTTCTTCACAAGCCATGGCAGATTTAGTCCTGCAGTCCAGTATTTGCAATACAAACCTAATTGTCTTTATTAGCCATTATATTTTTCTTAACAAATTAACATTTGAAAGGCTTGGTAATTCTATTTAGAGGGTCTGTTGTGGGAAAAACAACCTCCAACAAATAACTGAATTCCTCAAGCTCAATGCAATCATAATTGCTTGATACAAGGTACAGATTGCCTCTGTGATTTCCTAAATGGGATTAATGCTTGGAGGATTCAGTAACTCCTCATTAACAGGCAAAATGATTGAGTGCAACTGGGTTCCAAATAATGGCTTTGGTCAGATTATGAGTGTGCCAGAGAAACATATACCCTAAATGACTGAAATAGTCCTTTCAGCTTTCCCTTCTGTGCAGACCATGGATCTGAAAGGATAATAGACTCCCAGCTAGCATAATTGCAGAGTATTTTCTTATTATCTCTGGATAAATATCTACGTGGGCTAAACAGAAACGCAAAATTTGAATACTATTTCCTGCTTCTGCAGAAGCAAACTGCAATATAGTGCTAGTTATCACAAAGGAGAGAGCCTAGATGCAGAAGTGCTTTTGTGGACTGAGCGGACCTATTCACCATATAACAGCAATGGCCTGTAATGTAATTCATAATTTCTCTGGAAATAAAAAAGCATCATTTGGCACTTGTGAGGACTCCTGCTGGGTTTCCTAGTCCTTCAAGCATTGTGTGCCTCTTTGTTGAAGGAAAGGTGAGTTCTGTCCTTTGGTAAGGCATCATGCACACCCATTACATAAATACGTGACGGAGCCAAAGAAGGATTTGGCACTGTGTCCCTGGTCTCTCTTTTTAAATTTTTTTTCCACCAGTAATTAATGATGCTACTGGGTATATGATGCCAGGAAATTTGCTCAGCTTCAAACATCTGGCAAACTCTCAGGTTCCACAGTTTGAAAGCTTCCAGAAAGGTAATTGAAGAGCTCTTACGTAAACCTCTCAGGGCAAATGACCATGGCATTAGGAGTATGATCCAACTCCTACTCAAGGCAATGGAAGTCCTTTCACTGACAACAAAGAGAGACAGATCAGGCTGCTGTCACATGTTTACTTCCAGGTAACTTCCAAAGCTGTAACAAGCATGCTGAAACCATTAGAAGAGTTCACAGCACTGTAGATGCAAAGAAAATTCACCTATTGCTATTTACAACTAGAATAAACATGTAAACATACTTCCTGGATTAATAATGCTGCTATTATTGAGGTAAAGGCCTCTACTTACCTTAGAAATGTGCTACTGAATTTTGCTTTCTTTGCTCGGGATGCCATTATTCTAGATAAGGGAGTGTGTATTCTTTGCACATCACAGGGTGTATCTAGCCAGAACACCCCTGCCAGGCCTCTGAGAGAGCCTCAAGACCCCAGCTGCACCAAGAACATGCAGAAAAACACAGTTCCTGTTCATAGAAATTTAAATTCTAAGTAAGTACTGCCATGCTGTAATTGAAGTGCTTGTTTGTTATGCTCTGGTGATTTCCAGCTGCAGAATGGAAATAAGTCGAGCATTTCAAAGAGCTGAAATTATTTACTCAGCATCTTCCAACTTATTATGCACATCAAAAGACAAGATAACTGAATGATAATATGCAAGGATGTTGCATAAACAGCTTTAAAGCATTTCTTATGAAAGCACTGCGTGGTTGGACTAATGTATCTATTCGCAGGAGGCAGGGTACTCCAGGAAATATTAATGGGTCAAAAATTAAAAGACACAAGTAGGAAACTATAAAATAAAGTCTAAGCAAGAAGACTTTCTATTTAATAGTGACTTCAGCAGAAATCTACAAGAAAGGTCATCATTTTGATCAGCTGGACAAGCAGAAAAGCAGGGTACTATGGTAGGAAAAAGGGGGAACTGTCTTACAAAAAAAACCAAATTATCCCCTGGCTCTGAAAAATATTTTGAGTTGAGAATTAGGTTCCTTATGTCCCACATAACTCAAAAATGTTATCTTGATGTCACCCACAGGCACAAGATAACAGTACAAATCTGTAGCACACAACTGGTTTGTCTCTCAGGAGAGAGGAAAAGGCCGAGAACCTGCAGCCGTTGGGTGCTGAAGTATTTCTAGTCAAATACGACTACCACCTTTGTTTAGGCTCCCATTCTACACACTATTGTATAATAAAGAGTAAACTGAGGAACCAGGGAGCACCACCAAGCAGCATTTCTACTGAGCTGAGGAAATAGAAACCTGCACATGAAACATCTTTTCAATGAGGAAACACCCTCTTACCAGCTCTTGGTAGCAGGATATAGGATTTGTAATTACTGACTCCCATTTGAACAGGTAGCTTTTCTTTTCCTCTAATGGGGGATACAGGAAAGTTGCATCTCCCCAAAGGGAGCTGCAACAGTGTCTCCAGCATATGGAACAAGGGTTTCCAAAGAGAGCTGTTCCTCAGGGAGGTGCAGCACACATTTCATTGGGGTTTATCACGTTAGGCAAATGAGTTAAATGATTTGCCTTTGTTTTGAATGGAGAGATATTCTTGTTCAAATGGGAAATTCATATCTTCATATATTTTCAAATCTGGTTGGCATGGTTTCTAACACTTTTCAGACCTAAGACATTGGTGGGGTTTTTTTAGAATTTTAGAAGCAGATGGGAATTTTAAATTGAATGGTATTTTTTTCTCTCCTTTGTGAATTTCTCCTTTTCAGGTTTAATTCCAAACACCAGTTAAACAAGATAGTAGTCCAAGTGAAAAGAAGAGGAGAAAAAAATAAAAAGGAGGAAAAGACAAATAACCAGCTCAGTGTCACACAACATTTATCACTGAGGTGGCAACTTAAGAGTCTTTTCATCACAATAATCCAATCTAGTGTTCCACACTGCCCTGATTTTCACATGTGCAAAAAGTCTCTTTCAAGACCACTTCATATTATGGTGTTCCCTTTTCTATGTTTAATTGTTTTCTGGAAAAACAAGAGATTGCAGCTTAAGAAAAACCATTTTGTTTTGTCTTACTAAGATTTAACAGCAATAAAAGAGGTTATTAAGTAATGGCTAGCAGCATAATACTTTTGTACATATATTGCTTTTTATTTATACTCAAAAGCTAAGGAATTTATCTCTTAACCACGCATAGTGTTATCTAACACAGTTTTCTGGAATATTTTTAATGATGTGGGTGGTAAGGATGATTAATGCAAAAGACACAAACAGCCTTTCCAAAGGTTTTTTTCTCACAGATTTAATACTCCCATGTCCAAACATGTCCACTGGTGCTCAGCTATACGAGAACACAGCCACGCAAACTCTGTAACTTTGGGCTTTTTCCTCCATGTCAGCGATCATTGGAGGAATCACTGAAGATACCAGATGTGAAGAGTGGATATGATTTCCAATGCCTGCTGAAGAAAGCTGCATTAATGGAGGTTAAACAGAGACCTTATCTGTAGCTCCAGGTCTTGGGAACAGCATGTTGGTCACAGGTAGGGACAAAGGCAGAGCTGGAAAGTACAATGAATGTGCCAGTCAGTTGTAACCCACCAGAGTGGTCCCTGGGACTGTAGAGGAGGCATCCACCATCATGTCCTTTGGAGTTCCAATTCCTATTGCCTCATGTGTGACAAATGGGTCTGGCCACTGCATTTGATTTCCTTTCTCAGCGAAACTAAGGTGCAGAGCAGGAAGGCTGGTGCACTCACCCAGACCTACAAGCTGTGCAGCATGCCCAGCTCCCAAACCCTAGGCACAGCATAAGAAACCACCGTACTTTTGCAGACCAGAAAAAAATTATTCCCTGTTGTCCTGAGCCTGAGGAAGTGAAAAGTGCACTAAAGGTTTACCTATACCTATGCAAGCCATGAGTTTAATGGGAGCTGAAAGCTTTCAACATCTTCCCAGAGGCAAGTATAAAATGCTGGGTTAAAATGCTTGGCAGAGTTTTCCCAAATATAAATAAATGTGACAGTGGAGGTAACTGTTTACCAGGTGAGATAGGCTTGTGCCTAGGCTAGTCAGGCCAAGCCCTGACCTCTGAACCATCCCGTCCGTTAATCTCCTGACCCACACTCCGACAGCTCCTGCTCCCACCCCTGTGCCTGCAAACTCCTGTTCAATGCAGAGGCTGAGCTTCCTCCGAAGTGCAGACAGGATAGGGCCCACCCAGCACATCCACCTGTTGTAGTCCAAAAAGCGCCATGATGGTGAACACCTCTTGCTAAGAGCTGAAGTAAACGAGCATCCTACCTCTGTTCCCACAGTGCAGCATAAGCCACAACCTGGTCCTACAGGGCTTTGAGCAACCTGGTCCAGTGGAAGGTGTCCCTGCTCATGGCAGGGGGTTGGAACTGGATGGTCTTTAAGGCCCCTTCCAACCCAAACCATTTGATGATTTTGTGATTCAGTGATACAGTCGGGTTCCAGCTATAGCATAAAACCAGCAACCAATAGGTTCCAGCTAAACCCACCAGCTCAGACATCTGCCTGGGTACAACCAAGGGAAACACTAGCAGTGAGCCAGGACTAATGTCTGGATTCAGGATGGACTATATATAGATGTTTTTGTATATATGCAATATGAAATGGAACAGGAGTTCTTCAAGGATAAATGTCATGGTTGTGCAGTGGCAACAGATTTACATCCTCTGTTGTCTGGGACAGGTAGTGTACACTGGATTTTACAGAAACAATTCTATTTCCCAGATCCTTTCTCACATTTTTACCAACAATAATATTCTTTATTATTAAAGCAATTCACAGAATTGTAGGGATAATACACTTACTCATGTAATCTGACATATTGTATAATAAGAAATGAATCAAATTTTACGTAGTGATTAACCTGGGGTCACACCCCATCCCAGTTTGAGTGAGGCAGTCCTGATTATGGTGGGAAATATCTTCAGGGCACAGGCTGAGGGAACAGATATTTAAATGCTGCAAACATGTAAAACACATGGTAGTGGGCACCGTATGTTCTCTGCCTGGCTATTTAGTGAGGTACTACTTCAGACACAATAAAATGAACTTCATTAAAGACCTGTATGTTTAAAAAAGCAAGTAACAACACATCCCAAATCATAATTTAGTTTCCTTCCTTGCTTATTAGACAACCCCATAGCTGATGTAGTAAGGACCAATCTAATAAAGGATTTTTAACACCACCACAATTAAAAAAAAAAATGTCCTATACATTTTTTTTTAAATACTGGTAATGTCATGAAAATGTTTTAAAACATATTCTGAAAATGCATGTATTTTTCAAGAATAAGTACTGAGCAGGCTAACCTGGTTATTCCTGCTCGTTCTGAAAACAATGGTCCCTAATTTTTACAGCAATAAGCTGTATAATAGAGGAACTTGAATTAACCATATCCCTGTGCTTCAGAAGACTTAGATAATATTTAGCATAACTTCAAATACCAAAAATCTTTTGTAACTACCCAATTCATCTGTAATGATCAATGGTATAAACTTACAGCATTCTACTTTAAACCTGTTAGCCTTTAAATACCCCCAATTTTTCAAGCTGAATAAAGGTTTCAATCAATCATTTGAAATCTGATTGCTCAGTTATTGGGCAGCAAACCAAATTTGTTTAAGAATAACTTTATTTCAGGCTTGAGAATTTTGGTCATCAAAGATTTCTTCAATAACCATGTTAGCTTTACATCAGAACAGATGCTTCTAATTGTAGGACCAAAGACCTCAGTTAATTCTTTACTCAGATCAAGTCTTTATTCAGACAAAACTCCAATTTATCCATTTAAGCACAAGCCAGCATAAACTGTGAGAGCGCTGAATGAGGAGTAGAGATTCAGCTAATCTAGCACCCTGCCCTGAAGTTTGTCCTGCTAGTCTGTGGATGACATTTGCTTTCTAAACAGAAGGTTCAATTATGTTTTTAAAATATCTGGAGGGAAAAAAAAAAAAAAAAAAAAAGACCATTTCCATGGGTGGAATTAACTTTGTCCTATAAATTCTGAGTGTATCAGGGGTCCTGGGTTCAGCAGTAGCAGTCATTTTTCTCCTTCTTGGTAGCTGGTACAGTGCTGTGTTTTGACTTTAGGCCTGGGAACAGAGCTGATAACAATGATGTTTTAGTCTGGCCAAGGACTTTGTGAGCTTCATGCTCTGCCAGGGAGGAGGGGAGCCGGGAGGAAGCAGAGACAGGACACCTGACCCAAGCTAGCCAAAGAGGTATTCCATACCACAGCACGTCATGCCCAGGATGTAACTGAGAGTTAGCTGAAAGGGCTGGGAGACTGCAGGGGAGGAGGTGTGGGTCGGTGCTTGGTCGGGCTGGGGGGGGTGAGTTATCGGTTGGCTGGTGCTGAGCAGTTGTATTCTCTTCCCTTGTTATTTCCTTTATCATTGTTATTATTGGTGGTAGCAGTAGTGATTTGTGTTATACCTTAGTTACTAAACTGTTCTTATCTCAACCCGTGGGAGCTGCATTCTTTTTAATTCTCCTCTCCATCCCTCTGGGAGTAGGGGGAGGACAAGAAGGGGGGAGTGAGTGAATGAGCTGCCTGACTGGGTTTAAACCACGACATCAGGTTATCATGGAAAGTCGCAGAGTAACTTGAACTTATGTTTGATTGGCACATTAGCTGCATGGCTCACAGTTGCAGAGAAAAATAAGGGAAATTTGGCTCAATAATAAGAATCAATTCCCTAGTCTAACACTTTGATATTAACAGTTGAGTTGGACACTGCTATATGTTGTATAGTAAAAGGTAATTTAGACATAGTTGGGGTTGTCTTGGATGCTGTCTTAAGAAGGATACCTGCTGGAATCCAGTGCTCCCTGCCACTTTCACACAGGCATAATCACAACAAAAGATGATAAATACAGCACAGTCAAGCACTTGGAAATATCAAAAGGCTATAGATAACCTTAATGTTAATTTGGCTCCTTCCTATGGAACCACTTTGGGAACAATAACACAGAAATACCATAATTTGGTCTTCATACAACGTTTGCATAGTGTTAAGTGACAAAGGCAGCTTCACGCACTGAGATGCAAAACGAAATGCTAACAGAGTTCTTCCAGAAGAGGTTCTGTGCATGTACGAAAGTGAGAACATGATCCGGTGAGGATGAACCCCTGTATAAGTAGCAGTGCTTCAGCTAATTGTTAAAATAAATCAAAATAACTTCCCTCTTTCAATACTCAAGAGTTGGATAGAATCTGTTCAGTTCCAAAAATTACGTTGTCCAGGATTGTTTGTATAACTCATGTCTACCTCAAGATGACTTAATTCTGTTGAATCAAGGTTATGTTTGGTTTAGTTTTTAACTCCGCAATGCTAAAGCTCTGTTTTCAGGTACGGCTGTATTTTAACTCCCACACTGCCCATGGTATCCACCTACCATGCACCTTTCTTAGATAAAAGATTTCTGCAGTTTGGTCTTTTTATTTTTTCCATTCAGGTATGACAGTTCAATACCACAGGATAGTATTTCAAAAATCACATTAAATGTGAAACAGTATAAGAATAATTTCTTAAGAGATCTTTGGGGGAAGGGGGGGGAATAGATCTAAATAAACCCAGTCTTCAGACTTACTACTTGGCTTCCAGTGAAAACCAGCTAATTTCCTGAAATCTGTGATGTTCTGGTACAGTCCTTATCTCATCAGTCTTGCTCATTTCCAAGAATAGATATTAGACATCATCTGATGTGATGTGTTATAAGTCTGATATGAATCATCTTCAAGTAAACCTGTGGCATCAAATTGTTTGCTCCCTGTACAGAATCTAGCATACAAATTAGTCTGCTACCATAAATTTGAATTATGTCACAGGAAATACCCACTTACCCTCTAGTAACACCAAAATACTTACCTGGATTATTTGCCCTGAAGTGATTGATTCATGACAAGTTTTAATTATGTGTTTTATCCTGGACCTGCTCCACCAAGAAAAGCTAGTAGGCAAAAAAAAAAAAAAAAAAAGGTAGTTTTTAAGGAGCTATATTATTGAGAGGCTTCAGTGTAAGCCACTTAGAAACTCTGTTTCATGCAGAAGTTAAGCAATGCTTGTAAGTGTGCATGCATCTCTCACTGTTTAACTGATGGCTGATGAACACCTCTTACCAGGACCAAATGGGCCATGAAAATGCTGTGAATCTAGCTGAAACACTGAAGCAGTGTGGACATTGGAGTAAGTCTCAAAGGAAGGTTTCATATTTTATCTGCTAGCAGCAGGTACCTGCAAAACAGAAAAACCCAGAAAGCAACTTTTTGGTTACAGCAGTGTCTGTCAAACCAAGCTTTTACCTGAGTTCAGTTAACATGAGAAAGTTAGTAATGAATTATACTACAACAAGTTGAGTACTGTATGTTGCATGAGATTGACTTTTAGAAGGTGGAAAAACATGAGGCTGTTCAGCCCAGCAGCCAAAGAAAGGCAAGGCTGCCCCTGGCACATCCCCAGGTTCAGTGAGGCCAGCAGGCATGCACACAAACACCACATCTACACCAATGTGCATAACAAGCCACACAAGTTAATGCAGTCATGTACACTCAGCATGCACACAAATGTAAACAGCATCCTCATCCTGTTCACCTCTCTGGCAGACCAGGATGAAGGTCCGTTAGTGGGAATATGTATGAGCACGTGAACAAGGTGGATCCCTACAGCACTGTTCAGCCCAGGCACTTGGTTTGCCCAGTAGGTGTTCATGAATCCCAGCCTCCCCAGTTGCTGGCACCAGGTCATACAAGCCCCAGGGCCACAGCCCCAGTGCAGAGCCCTCTTGCACAGATCAACACACATCTCTCAGTCAACCCCAGACACCACAGACCCTCTGGCAGCTGCTCTGGACCTCCTGGTCTCCATGGTAGTTAACTCCTCTGGTGGTCTCACACACAGTGACACACATATCTTATTGCTGCTTTGGAAAATGGGTCCCAAGACAGTTACCTTACTTGATGGCTAGTCCAGTTCAGTATTTGCTAGCTGTCACACACTAGCATATGTACTCTCAGCCAATGTGGTTGCTGGCATCACAGTCATGTGGTCCCCTTGACCATGGCCTGACTCCAGCTGCTGACACATAGCCCTCCAAACACATGCACACAGAATGCAGTCCCTCACCCAGGAAAATAGTTAGAAATGGAGTTAATAAGAAGGTAGGACAGACGGTGCCGGTCAGGTGCAGGGCATGGCCAGATAAGGCTACTGACCTTCAGCCTGCTTACTTGCAGCCTTACTTACTTACAACCAGCCCTGACTCTACTTTCCACATTTCTTCCTCCGCAAACTGCCTTGATCCTTCACTTTCCCTATCTTTGGTTCTTCCCATAAACCTCCCATAACAAATCTTGTGCAACCCCACAAAACTCTTTCCCTGCATCCTGTAATGTGTCCCATACTCCCAGGCAGTGCCCCCCATAGTCCAAAAGGTGCTCTGGAGAGCAGCTGGTGGTGGTGCTGGGTCACCCCTAGCACATGGGGCTGAAAGTACCTCTGGGACAGCCATGGGAGAGACCATGTCACTTTCCCTGGCTGGGTTATTAGGTTCTCCTGCCTTCATCATGCTCCTGAGCACCTTTGTGTCTGTGCCTTTTATCACATAAGCTGGCAAAGTATTTCTGTCAGACTCGGGTCTTCTGATCATGCAGTTTTGTGGCTGAGACATGAGGGGACTCTAGGAACTGAGGACAAGCATTCACCTAGCTAGTCCATGGCAAGCCCCTGAAGTCAGCCTTTAAAAAGCAACTGGAATATTACATTACAAGCAAAAAAAAAGTCACCAGTTCAGACTGAATCCTGAAAGGGTCTCTGTCACTGTGAACGCAATGAGGAATCACAAATATCACAAGAGACCTGAGGCTAAAATCTCCAAGGCCATGTTCACAGCACTAGGAGTCCCACAAATTAGAGCAAAAACAGACAGCAAGATGACATGTGATGTTTGGGAAAAATACAGGAGGCTCAGTGGTTTATATTTCTTTGCCTGAGTTTGCATTACCATTCAAGTGTGAAAACCTAGGAAGATACAAAAGGCATCAGAATTGCTAGGTCAGAGAAAATACTCCTCTAATAAAGAGCCACATTTCAGTAGATTATCAAACTACACTTCTTCACTGAAAGCAGAAGGGATTGCATTAATTTTGATAAAGAACTGTAGGTCAGTGTAGCAGTCACTGTAGGAAAGACTTGCAAATCTGGATTAAAACAGTGGGCATCAAGGAAACCTCACTATTCAACCACAGGAGCCATTGTAGCTGCTTCCCAGAATATCCCTCTGATGCCCTAGGCAATTGAGACAGTAATAACTCCTGGCTCCTATGTAACGAGCACCAACATGCATCTAATATTACATGCCTTCTGCCTCCCACTCCATCCCTTAATGCGGAGGCACAAGCAGAAAATGTTTTTGGTTGCTTTGTCCCAGGCTATTTGCAAATGCAGAGGAAGACAGTGGCTGTTGGCATCCAACAGCTTTTCTGCATCTCCTTGCAATGGCACCAAATGGAGCCAGCTCTGTTGGGTCACGCTGGTCTGGGTAATAGAGATCTTGTCACAATTTGAACTTCCCTGGTCTGGCAATGTCCACTGTAAGTTAATAATCCTTTTATATTTTTGGGGAGAAAAGAAGATGGAGAGAGTAGTACCTTTAGGAGGCTCTGATACCAGTTGCTTGAGGCCACTTCTGTGATATATCTCAGCCTTTGTTATACATAAATGCTTACACTATAGACAATGTGAGGCTATATCTAATTTGCATTCTGCAGTACCTCTCTTCCCATATCCCCACCCTCCAATGGGCCCCCTGGTGGTCCAGGCAGCATGTGACATGCCTTGGCGCCCTCACGGCCTCAGCCCACAAGGTTGCACCCCATGGATAAGCAGGCATAACTTGCTGGGGCTGGTGCATGCCCAGGTCTTGCTGAAGAACTGGGAGACAGCCAAGGCACATACCTGGGAGGAGCTGAGTCACAGAGTAAGAGACTTCTTGGCTCCAAGGTACTGCTGAACAGCACATTAAACGTTGTGACCTTAGTCACCCTTCAAAATGGTCCTCAGCCCTTTTGTATGGTAAAGGTAACAAACTTCAGTTAATTTTGCCATCCACCCAACTACAGATCTCTTGCAGTGAAAACAATGGGGAAAAGCTCTCAGTAACTTTGGACAGTGAGATATATTATAAGGAAATTAATGTCCTTTATATCATCTATTTAAGAACAAATTTCACCACTTGTGAAAAGCCTCTTAGATGATACTCTTCCAAATGACAATGGAGAAAAAAGGAAAGAGGAGGAAAGGATAAAACAGTGGTGTTTTTTTTCTCCCCAAAACATCTAGTTTCAATAAAATTCTTACACAGAATATTTCACTATCACTAGCACTGGGGGGGGGGGGAAACAACAAACTCATCTGTTTTCACTGTAGCCTCCAGTTCTGTCATTCTGTTTCTTTTCATGTAAATTACAGTAAAATACTGCTGCTGTTATGCATTCACCTTTCTGGCTGCTCTGGGAGACACCACCTTGGGGCCACCAGAGTAGTTCATCTGTTCGGAGTGCATTACTCTCCAGCTTGAAAAAGGATTTTCCATTTTTGCAAGGTACATTTGTCCTATGCTTAGAGCATTTCTACCCTGAGGTAGTGTCAGACTGGCAGCACCCAGAATGCCACCATGACACAGTGATGATCTTGTTAAATGCTGAATAAAAGATGTTAATATGCTGGAGTGCTGCCTGGCAAAGGGCAAAGAACTGCACCATCTTGTACCCACTGCACAATGCACTGTCAGCAAAACCCTCTCCTTGCCATACTACCCAGCTCTACTTTTGGTTGTGTCTTTGTGTGCCCTTAAAAACTTTCGGTCACCAAGTGTAAAAAGGCTGTGCTGATTTAGCCTCGGTATGGTATTTGTTCAATGGTCAAATGTTCCAGAAGCACTTTTTTAGAGAATCAAAAAGTATTTTTAAAAGGTAACTCACAGCACCTCTTTTTTAGGTTCCCGCTTAGTTAGAATCCTAGAAGGCACAGCCCACATTGTGTCCTCTCATGAAACACATGTGAGAAAATGTAATAATAACCCAAGAAACTGTTGCAAGAAACTTTGCATGCCTGCACACCTTCTTATTAAGCAGGGAAGGTGAAGTGCTCACCAGGTTTAGTTTCACAGGTCCCTCAGGTCCACAAGAAAAGGGGTGGGAGATTTCCAGGAGGGGTTTCCTTCTCCAGATTGTGCTTCTTTCTAAAAAAAAGAAGTGATCAGAAATCTTCCAAGTCAGCACAGGCAGTTACTTCTGTCTCACTTGTCATCTTCACTCCTAGTCCCAGTCCCGTAGGCTCACAGCAAAAAACAGAAACCCCAGCCACAGAATCTAGAGAGGCATGGATACTATGGACCACTGACCAGAGGTAAGATCTTCTGGGTCTGTGAAGTGGAAGAAACAGCGACAAATGTGAGTGTGCGAAAGCCCCAGGGAAGGCTGGCACTCTGTTGCTGACACACAGAAGGATACTGCTCCTGCCTTGAGAAGCCTCTGGCCCCGGAGAGCAGTGATGCTAAACTTCGGCTGCCAGAAAGCAAAGAGGAAGTAAATGCAAGTTTTGCCTTTTGCAAAAGCATTGTTAAACACTATCACTCTGCATGAGAGAAAATCCTCCGCTGCAAGGTATGCAAGAGGACTTACACAGCCTTGTTCAGTGACTCTCCCCCTTTTCTCCCAGCTTGTGGATTGTAAGAAAGACTTTCTATATTTACATTATTTTTATTTTCTTGCTAAGTATTTCCTGCTAGCTGCCTTAGCTGATAAAACACTGAGTTAAACAGATCAGAGGTTTGACTCACCATGGCTGTTCTTACGTTGCCTTCTCACCCATTTCATATCACTTGCTCAAAAGAGAAGGGTCACCTCTCCTTGGCTTTTGCACTTGGCACATTGTTTGCACCTTGCTAAGTGGGTATTAACCTGACCTGTTGGTATAGCAGAACTTTGCACTCACATTTTCTCAGAGCAGGACACGGAAAATTAGAGCAGTGAAATCAAACTGACAGTTCCTGTAAAATCCATCTCAGAAAGCACAGCAGAGCTTCCTGACCCTCAGAACCTCGTGACAATGGTATTGAACTAAAAAATATAGTATTACTTCTATTTAATTTCTTTTTCATAGTTTTACCGTACCCATGGACTCTGTTTGGTGATGAATTCCCAGCACAAGTTTAGCATTTGTTTCCTCTAGCTTAAGGACACTCTGAGCTGGCAAAACATAAGGCCAAGATTACCTTCTGGGGAGAGGCTTCCTCACCTAAAGTGCTGAAATGCAGAGACCTGTTTCTTTGCATTCATTCATGTAGAATGACACCTCCCTGCAGACCGCTGCACTGACTGCAGTCTTACTTTGTCTGCAGCCTTGGGGAAAACATACACAAAAATCCCTGCAACATCCAGATGGTGCACCGAGAGGCTGGAGTGAAGAGAAGCTCTGGAGTTCGCTGCCTGCATGGAAGCAGCCAAAGCCTCTCCAACAGCTACACAAAAGAGCCTCTGTCTCTGCTGATGAGAGATCCCTTTGAAGCTTGGGAATCCTGACTGGCAGCAATTCATATCTGGCCATCTTTAGGTTTGGAGCAATGAAGAATGGGAAAGAAGAAAAAGATGGAAAAGGAGAGAGCAAGGAAGAAAAAAGGTAGGATCAGCTTAGTATAGGCTTGGCTAAGGGCCCATGACAAGGACATACATTTTGCATTATCTCACCAATGCCATTTCTTGGTTTAAGGCTTTCTTATCAACATGGAAATTTCCAGTTTGTTTTTGACCTTTTGAGCAGAGAATAGGCAATTGTTCTCAGCTAAAGAGACATGTTGCAAATCACTATTAAGAAACACAAAACACCTTCAATGCAAAGGTACATCATAAAACTTAATAAGCCTAAACAAAAGCATGCAGTTTCATTTTAAAGAATGAATGTATTGCTAGCATCTCTATCAAATTATGGGGAATTCTTTATACAAAGAAATTCCAATTACCTGCAAATAAACTGATTATGTCTGATTATGAATATTTCCAAGTTTATAAAACTGTAGTTCACTTCTTAGCTCCCTATTGTAGTGTGGTTACAAAATATTTTTACCCCTCTATGCCTTGCTTTTTTCACTCATTAACTGTACAACTTCCTTGTTGAAGTCTGTAAGAATGTTCTAGATGATTCTTGCACAGCCCCAAACATTTGCTCTTTAAAGATAAAAAACGTTTTGGAATAAAACTTTTGATGTTAACAAATCTGTTCCCTTCAGATGTTTTTCTTTACCACTGTCAACTTCATGTTTCCCTAATGTATAAAACAGGAAAAACTTCACTTCTCTGATCAACTTTTCTTCCGTTTCTGTAATTATTCTACCTTATCAATTAAATGTCATTTACTGTGACTGCAGGGACAAAAAATGGCTTACAAAATAAATTAAGCTTTCACCCTCAGGTCTTTGAATACAAAAAGGATCAACAATTTAATTAGTTTGTAATATTTACCTTCTTATTCTGTTATTTTCTGTTCCTCTATTTAAAAATGCATAACCTTAATTTTGTTTGCAGAGAATCCCATGAAATCCATGAAATATCTAGGTATTTCAGAGATAAATCAAGTGCTAAGAATAAAACTTTCTGATTGACTATAAAAGGGCTCAAGAAATTACTCTCCACATCTAAAGAAAAGGCAGGCTGTGATTCATCAAGGACAAAGCAAGAATGGTAGAGAAAGAAGTAGACCTCAAAAACTTGTGATTGTCACATTTTAAAACTTTTAATCTTTCTTTTCTGAAAGTCTCAAACTTTCACTTTCTTCCAAGTATGCTTCCCAATGTTTTCAACACTTGCTTTTTTACCATAAAATTGTAGGACTTCCAAATTGTCCTCATTAATCTATTATTACAGTGTCTTTTATGATTGTTCATCGCAGGAACAGCCCAGACATGACTTCTGAGCTGTAGGCAACTCAAAGGTGATGCCAGATGACCAGCCCCACTGGGATGCTTCTGTGCTTAAATGCCCATGTGATGAGTCCACATAGGGCTCAGCTGTCCTCCATACTATTCACATCCTGCCAGAGCGGCCCCAGGGGACCACAGCCACAATCCCCTGATGATGAACCACCTTTCCTGGAGCTGCCTGTCCCCTCTGTTCTCTGTACAGCTGGTCTGACTGTGGAAGAAATGGGTGTGAGGGGGTGAACAGTAAGGATGGTTGCCTATTCCTTGATTAGTGCTTTCATTTTGCTCTAATGTGCAAATACTTTAAAGAAGAGAGTGGAGGGGGGAAAGAGAAAGGGAAAAAAAAAAAAATTCAATATTTTCCTCTTCCTCCTACAGTTCAACACAGGAATGTGAAAGAAAATCCCCTAATGATTAATTTCATGGGTGAGGACATAGGGATTTTCATTTTACACACCTAAGTAGATAACAATGAATGCTACATTCTTTAAGGTCTGAAATCTGTCCTCAAAAGGGTAGGAGTAGCTGGGTGAAAGTCTGTGTTGTGGGAGAGACACAGGAGACTGAATTACCACCCCTCTCAGCCTCCAGGAAAAAAAAAATAATGAAATATTTATAGCCTATGAATATAATTTATTTGTGACTTGCCTACAACTATTGTGCTCACTGACTTCACTTAATCTACACTGGCAGAGTATGTCAGCCTGGCAGAAGTGTTGCTCCATTACAGTGCACTGACTCCATTAGAACACTGCACAGCAGCTTAACTGGGGCAATTCTACGTTTATCATATCCTCAGCTGGCCCTGATGACTCAGGAAAGATGTCATTCCTAGCAGAGGGGAAGTGTAGGCAGACTGCCCTCCACTGCACACCTAGAAGCCTGCATTTGCCTGAAAGATGCCCCCAGCGAGTCCTAACACTTACCCTCAGAGGGACATTGTGTCCCTGGGAACAGCATCTTTTTGCTCTTGAAGGAGCAGCCACAGAGCCCTGAACAGAGCTTCTCTGTGACTGCACATCAGTTGTGCTCATACAAACATAACTTCTTGGTTGCATTATAACGGTCACACCAGTGAAAAGGCAAAAATCAGCAGCCATTAAGGGTAGACTCATCAGGGTTCAAACACACCCACTACCTCTGCCACGATTCACTTGATGGGGAGCAGAGAGCCATGACTGAAATTATGCCCATCAGCACCAAGTCAAATATTTGCCATCTCTTCAGGTAGATCCCACTTGACGTCCAAGCTGGCGCCAGACGGACTCCTGGCTGTTAGCTGATGAGACATCATAAAAACTCGGAAGCAACAGTTACCTCATATGCGAACAGGTACTTATTAACATCTCCTCATTGGGTCTGACACAGTGTAACATGGCCTGTGTTCTAAGTACGTGCCTGAGTACACACAGGCACTAAGAGCTTTAGTTATAATTATTGTTACTGCTAATGGACAGGAGCATTAGGATAATTAACACCAGCCAATTGCTCCCTGCTTGGGAACCTCTGCTGGGAGCACAAGGCAGGTAGGTGACTCACCCCTCCTCTTCCTCTGGGACTTTGCTCTTCTTCTTCTGAGTATTTGAAGTCCACATCATCATTATAAAGTTTTACTTGCCATTTTTTTCCCTTTTTAAAAGGAATATTTTCTTTCTTGCACAGGGTCTTGTGTCATCCTTGCCAGGCTCTGCTACTCTGAGTGGTCAGACAAGAATTTTGCTAGCTTTATGATAAAATTTGGGAGCAAAAATCTTTTCATTTTAGTCAAACAGCACAGGACTTTTCTCTTGGACTTACCACATTTATAAAACAAGTATTACTTTCTGTCTCCTCTCCTGTGTCAAAATACAACCTAGGTTTTTATATAGTCATTTTGTTCACAGCATTTTAAATAGGAAGAATTACTAATAATGATTTGAGATGGGAAGCTCAGCACAGACAAACCAAGTGACATGCCCCAGATAGCTGAGCAGGTGTGACACACACAGTAGTGAAACTCAGGTCTATGGTACTCAGAAGCTTTCCTGAGTGCAGTGTATATGCAGTGCTGCACAGCAGAGCTGCAACAGGGTCCCAGGCCTGAAGGGCTCCTTTAGGATCTTCCACAGAATAAATAAATACAATTTCCCACTAACACTCCAGGCATTTCCTGCTATTAAGCTGTTCATTGGTTAACATAGCAATGTCAAGAGATCAGTTTTAAAATATTTGGCACCTAGAGCCAAGATTAGGCTCAAAAAGATGTTACCCAGACTGTCAGAGGCAAATAACACTTGCAGCTTGCACTCTCTTGGCATCAACTGCTTGCCCAAGTGCCTAGATATAAGTTACATCCCTAGCAGATGTCACCCAAGTTAAAAATGGTTGCTCTTTACCATAAATTCACATTGTTTCCAGCATGTTGGATTAGTATCTGTGATAAAATGCTTTACATCTGACTGAAAGAATCAGCTTTTCTTCTCTGAACTGAGCAACAGCTGACTTCTCTTGCCCGCTCTCTTTCTTGTCCAGGCACCTAATTGTCTTGGGGAAAATGACCTGTTTATCAAGTTAAACAAAACAACTGCTCTCCAGAACAGACCAATAAAACAGGATTTATAAGAGGAGCTATGGGTTTACTGGCTATTGGTTTAAGTTGTTTGTCCTATTTTAGGAGAGTGTCATTTCTCTCCCCCCACCCTTCCTGTTGAAGACTGTTCATTGCATTGTCATAAATAAGGAACTATATTGTTTAATATGGCCATTAAAAAGAAGGTTTATAAATCACATAGTCACAAGAGTTCACATGGTTCCCATAGTAATTAATAGAAATGGATGTATAGAGGCAGTTCAAACATGCTCTCGTTCGACCTTTTTGCCCTACATTTTCGATCGCTTTGAGATTGTTTTATGTTACCTCTCAAAAAACTGACCTTCATTGCCCTCTGCTGGCTACGTCGTTTACTCGTTGCCCAGCGTAACTGCACAAACTGGGATGTTAGCTGGACAACTTATGGGGCACCCGAAAAATGCTGCTAGAGGTAGGAGTTGTGTCAGGGACCGCCAGCAGTAAGGCTGTGATCTAGTTTTGCTGTCAACTGCAATCATGTTAATGAGCTTAATGCATAGTTACCTACATTAAGGACGCTGCCGCTTAGAGCAGAGACATTGTCTTAGGAACAAACCGAGGGAACATTCCTACCACAAAAAAAAAAAAAATATATTTTTTTTTTTTTAATCATAGTGATTCAAACCGGTACCTTACAGCCTGCTCCAATAACTCAGCAAAAAGACAGTCGTTCTACTTTACCAATATATCTTAAAAGCCCTTTCTGATGCCTGCATTTAAAATAACTATTTCAGGATCAGTGTAAAGGTAGTCAATTTCTGTGATATCATAACATCTCTGTAGGTGTTTCAAGTGAACTGGTCAGGAAACACTGCAAGAATGATAGCCAGCCCTAGCTTACTGATACATATTTTGTCTGATGCCGAAAGTGAATGGTATTTGTTGGTAGTGTAATGATTTATGTGAAACATGATTATGCACAGAACCCTGCTTCTCACAATGCATTTACATGAAACAAGGGAATTTGATAGTTGGTTATTTGGTTGGCAGGGGCAGCTAGGGATCCAGAGCTGAAAGGAGCATTGAAGCAGAGCTCATCTCTCTGCCTTAGCAGTGAAAAGCCTGTATCACACATTAAGGGCTCTGGAGGAGCAGGGACATTTGTTTTGTGGTTGCCTTTCCTACACCTATTTCTTGAGTAAGTACAATGTTGATATGCCTCCTTTCATGAGCATCAAATTCACTAAACACTGAAAAATCCCTTCATATATGCTCCATGTGCTTCGCAGGTGCTGATCACACATGCTGTAGGAAGCTGGCTTTGAAAGAGTGATGAATATCCCCTTTCACGCAGAGATAATGTAACCCATGACTCTCGGGCTTTTTTATTTTTTCAGCCATATCCTTTTCCTTGAAAATAGTTCTGTGAAGACATTTTTAAAAATACAAGATGACATATTTGGCAAAACACCAGGTAGGCATTTTTTCACCAAGTAGGAGGATTATATTACAGAAGTTGAACCATACAGGTACTTTAAAGATTTAAAGTGGGGAGAAGAGAACATTCTGGTTACCTTGCGTTTTCAGCAATTAGATCAAAATAAAATCACAGTGTAGTGAACATAGCAAACTGTGGGGTGGAGCTGTGTTTGAGGAAGAAAGAATTACCTTAAATAAAATTTAAAAAAAACCTATATTTTATAAAGAGGATACAGGAAAGAAAGTTAAATGAGTCATGGTCTTGGAATGAAGAAGTGGCTATTTTTCTTGTTCTGCCTGGGTTGCCCTTAGAAATCAGCAGTGATAATACTTTTTGGTTTTCTTTGAAAGGTTTTTTAAGACACATAGGACTGCATCCATTTTCTCATGGTTCATCAGTGGACTTTACCAATGTTTTCTATAACTTTCATGCTATTTACTTGAAACTCTCAAGATGCTGCTAGGTCTGCCATTTAAGATGGGATTTTCAGATGAGATGTCTGAGCTCTTTGTGCATAAGAAGGTAAGGAAAGTCCCCTCCGTGTAGCTGTCACAGGGCCTTTTAACACTGGATACACCATTTCCCTTAGAGAAAAGAGAGGGAGATTGCTATTCTGTTAAATTCACCTTTCAGTAACAAGTTTATACAGATCCCTAGTTACTATACTTCATTCATCATCATTGAGACTTAGACCATTCTCAATCCATTAGTGGATAATACGTCATAAGAAGAAAGCTGCATCTTTAACTGGAGCAAAAGATGAGACCTGACTGAAAATGTCAGCCTGTAAGGACCTTCCAGGCTTCCTGAAGTGCAACATGCCTCTAGTCAATGCGCTACACAATCAAGACACTAAAGTTTAAACCTTAACTTTATTCATCTGATTCCCTCTGGTTTAATTTGGCTTTTAAATCCATACATCATTATCACGATGGTTTCCCACCCGCAACTCATCTGCCTGTCTTGCCATGACCATGTAAATGCTTTACACGGCCTCTGAAGGGAACACATCCCATCACACACATTGTGGGCTTGAAAGTATACAGTGTGACCTAATGCTTCACACCCAGTACAAATTGACCTTTAAAAACTGTATCATTAAAATGATGTGCTCCTGGAGGTTATTATGAAAGGCATGTGTTAGACAGCTAAGCAACTGTCCACTTATCTGACATTTTGTCTTTACATAGTCAGGATTTTTAATATGGACTGGATTTAAATGCCAAAATAAAGTAAGATGCATTTAGGATTAAAAAAAAAAAAAAAAAAAAAAGAAAAAAAAAGAAAAAAGAAAAAAAAATATCTTGAAGAATTGAAAGTAAAGCATTTACACTCCCATGAGACAAGACAGAAAGAATATCAATTCTTCCCTGTTGATTAGAGTATCTGTCTTGCTCAAGAAAACCCACATAAATGGGAAGAAATGCCATTTTTGAATAATTATCCCTTTTCTGGCCTCCTACTCATTTTACCAAGCCATCTGTAAAAGACAGGCCCCATCTCCATCAGAGCAAAGGCAAAAGAAAATTTATTTTTGACAAGATGACAGAATATCAGGAGGGGTCCTCAGCAGGAACTTAGGAAATTGATTAAAAAGAAGACAGGCTTCTTTTTAAAATGTTATGAAATCAGATTTTCTAATGGTATCCCATGGCTTTTTCCTATTCTCCATTGGTCTGGAATGGAAAATGTTCAAAGGATCTTGTCATGAAAACACTTCCTATAGAATAATGAAAATCTCTGCTTCCATCTTGAAAGCAACATGAGCCTGCTATACATTAAAGCAACAGACAACAAATGAAGTTTCCATGCAAGTTCTGGGAAAGGGAAATGTAAACTCATACTCGTCTCTCCCTTGTCCCTTTTGATGTCATACATGCATTCATCAAAGAAATCCAGAAACAAATTGAGTGGAGGATAATGAGTCTGAGGAAGTTTCAGAAAGTTCTGGCTTCTCTTTTAACAAACCAAATCAACAACACATCATTAGCTCATAAGAGACCCCATCCAAAATCAGTGAAATCAGTGGGAAAGCTCCAAGCTGGCTTCAGCAGGCTCTGAATCAACAAAAGTACAATTACAGATGCTTAAAATTTTTCTCAGTGAAATGACTTTTTAAATGAAAAATGGCTTTTTAGCAACAGTGAAGTTCTCATGGGACCATTTGTTTTCATTTATATAATTGCAGCAGACTTGAGATAAATAAAAATTTTCATTTCACCCGTCCCCCAAACTTTTTAATTTCATTTCTTTCTTTTTTACTGGAAAACAAGCATGAAAAACTGCATGAAGCAGGAATGGGTTCAAGAAGGCAACAGAGTGGTCGGATCAGAGAGTTGACGCACCTGGAAAGCTGTACCCCTGCTAGAAGCAGGGGACAAATAATCCCAGAGGCAGGTATCTTAGCCAGTTCTCTTACTTTCTTGGTTGCCCCAGCAAGTAACTCCTTTCTCCCTTGTCTTTTTTGATGCTGCACACAAATTGATTCAAGAAATGCAGAAACAATACAGCATGGAGTGTAAGAAAACTTTCAGAAAGTCTTAAAATATGTTGGCAGAATTGATAGAATGAATGAGTGAAGTTAAGCCTGGGAAAAATGGGTGAGTAGGGGGAAAGTGTTTCTTTAATTTTTGGTTTTGCTTTTCACCATCTAAACATATTTGAATTGGCAGTGAATTAAAGAAATTTCCCCCAAATCAAGTCTGGTTTGCTCAAGATGGTAACTGGAAGTGATCTCCCTGTCTTTATCTTAACCCACAATCTGTTTAATCCTATTTTCTCCCCCTGTACTGTCCAGAGGGGGAAGTGAGTAAGAAGCGTAGGCTGGCTGCCACATTAGCTGTATACCTTTCTGTTGCTACTAGCTATCAGTTGCAATGCACTACTGCCTCAAAACTTCAGCTAAAACATTAGCTGCTTTACACAAGATGTTTCAAACATACAGATCTCTCCTCAGTCTCTGCCAGCCACTAAAGTTTAATAAATGTGTAAGTTAGTCACTAGGAAGCCATCTAAATAAATGCATTAATGACATCAGTTTTCCCTTCTTTCCTTTCAGCTCTTATAAAGTGTTGTACATATTTCATTCCTTCAAGAACAGTATCCAGCCTTGTGTTTAGCATTACTGAAATCTGGAGTAATAGCATCTCTCCCTTTCATTTCCCCCTCTGAATGTGCTTTAATTAGCAAAATCTTTGAGCCTTGAGATGAGATTTACTACCTGTCAGCACATAAACTTATGTTACTTGAGTCCGTAACACTTTCTCTGTTATTTCATAGCCATAATTTACTGCATTCAAGGACCCTATTTGTTTTGCTAACTACTGATGCATGCTGGCCAAACACGTTTGCTGAGATCTCTGGTTAATAACAGGGCTCCTGAATAGAGCCGAGAGTGGGGAAGCTGTGGTGGTCTGCAGCATTTGAAGACATTATACCCACAGAACAGGCAGATTCTCAACTTTCTTAGCACATTCAAAAGGTTGCTCATCTGATTTGCAGTGTTTATAAATAAACTTAGCAGAGTACATTTCACTGCAAGAACCAAGAGCATGAGTTAAAGCCTCACACCTTGACCACAGTCAACCAAGTTAGAAATGGCTACCTGGCTATCAGGTTGGAAGGTCAGAAGTGAGCTATGGCCCGCACAAATTAGTCTATTCTAACTGCACTAGCCCATAAGATTATGTAGACACAAGGTGTAAGCAGAAGCTCAAATAACTGGCACAAAACAAATCTTACTTTGATTTGTATCTTTCTGCCCAGTACTGTCATGCACAAGTTACACATTTGCATTCATCCTTTTAATAACAAATTGTCAGGACAATTACCCAGTTAAGTCCTGTCTACTGTATTCTTCATCTGGTCCACCTTTCACTACTTCCATCTTTCTCCTCTTTTGGACTCCTTCTATAGCAATCCTGTCTTTCATGTGGGGGCAAACAACACTCCATGCAAACCGACATGGACTCATTGCCTGATACAAGGTCTCTGTTACTTCTCAAGGTAAGTTTCTGAGTTTACAACACAGATATCTTGAATTTGAATGGGTCTCATGGGTAGCATCCAAGTGGACTCCAGAATTTTCCACATTTATCCAATGCTGTAATATTACATTTCCTGAATACTGCCACATGGCTTAAAAAAGACGCAAAATGCATTATACTTTCTGTGCACAAAGAATTATGTGAAAAAGTATGTTTCTTTCCCATATGCAGGTACTCTATGAAATCTTTTTTTCTCTAAATACATTCAGAGGTTCATGCCCACATTCCTGTCATCTTTCTGTGTTTCCTATAAAAATCCAGTATGCTACCATAAATGTCAAGAATGAGGCCAGATACTTTCAATTACTTATTTCAAGAAGATGCCTTTTCAATCACAAGTTCTTACTTAAAGAGCAGCTGCTTGGGTCGCATTACATGTCAAGAGGCAGACTTCATGGTTATTGAAATTCTCTGTATGTGTAAGTCTCAGAAGGCAAGGAAGAGCAGACTGCCCACATAAAAAAGCATTTCATAGTGAAAATTACTTCAGGCACATAGGCTACCACTGAAAGGATGGAAATCTTGAGAGGAATGTGCTGGTACTGGATAGTTTACTTTCATTTGATGGGCATCACCATGGCCAGAGCTGCACAAAATCTACAGTTACATCATGCCAATGTTCCAAGCAAAGACAGGTGAGTATTTATAGATGTGGTTTTATCATGGCTGAAGACACCACCTCCTGAAGTAAGTGGAAAGGTTAACAAGGACAATGAGGATTTTGGATGAGGCTTTTGCTTTCTGTGATTTAACCAAGAATTTAAAGAAAATGTAAGCAAGAAGCCTTGCAGATGGCTAAGTACAAACTACTAACACCTTTGTTGTTTGTCAGTTTCTTCTCTAGGTATCAGTCTAAAAAGCTCATTCTTGGAGTCAGAATGTCCTGGAAGACATGCATCCTATTAAAAACTCGAAAGAGCAGTGTTGTAGGGCTAGGAAATCTTGCTGTGGTACACCATATAAACCAAACCTGCCAGGCAGGCATGGATTTACTTAACCTGTGTTGGTTCATTAATTTTAAGCAACAGTCAGCGGAGCTACTCCAGTTCCAAGCACAGCAGCTACACCACCTCCAGCAACAAGTACAGCTGCTACTCAAACTTTGGCTGCTTTGGTTCATTAATTTAAATACCTCCTGCAAAACTGAAAAAAAAAATCAGTTCAGCTGCAAAGCTTGCTTGTGAGGTAGTTACAAAGGAAGGAAGACTCCTTTCCCTATCAGTAGAACATAACACAACTGAGGACTCCATGTATAAAGACTCTCCTGCTTATTCAAAAGCATGATCTCTGTAGCCATACAATGGACTTCACATTAGCTGAGTAATTCCTTAAGCAGAACTCCTTACTGTTCATTCCCAAAATCTCTTTCTCACCCTGTCTTAAAGTGTTCTGTGAAGCAGAAATCTGTCCCACAGGAGCAGATACAGACCTCCTTACATAGTTACCTTAAACTTGCTCATGCTTGAGCACACTGACCTAAACCAAGAACAGTACTAGGGATCTCCTCCACTTGTGAAAGGATGTTGGAGAACTGGCAGTAACCGATGACTTTAATTAATCAACTCAAACTTTAAATTCTTTCATTAAAAGTTAAAATGGTCCTTCTTTTTTTGTAATATAAAATTTTTAAAAGTTATCAAAAATGTTACTTTTGTGTCATAATACTTCCAAAGTTCTGAAAAGGAAGTCCTGTCTAGAAACTCATAGACATACCTATACTTGATTCATAGCTGAATAAAGATTTAGGTCCCTTTGTGGTAAACATAGTTTGGTTGGTTGATACATGTAGTGGCTTGTGAGACCACTCTGAACCAAAGAAGAATGAAACAGAGCTAGTTATGAAAAGCTTCAAACAAATTCATGTTTTTGTGGTAGGAAATGTACTTTCAGCTGGGGAAAGACACAGCTGACAGCATATGGAACTTCTAACTAACACCATTTTTCAGACATTTCTTACAAATACTTTGCCAGTTAATTTCCACCTCACTAATGCAGATTACTTTTCTCTTTGTCTTCTATTACTGTTCTTCTCCTGCATTGTCTTCTAGAAGTTAATCTATTTATGCGGCTCATATTTAGGTAATCAGTTTTATCACAGCCATTTGCCATGAAAATAGAAAGCAATAATTCAGGGTGAAGTTTTCACATGATAAGGAACAATTAAGGTAATTAAACATATCACATGAAAAGCTACCATTGCTGTTAATCCGTTATAATAAACAGTAACAATGAAAATTTTACTGCTGATTCTTTCAATTTTTCATCTCTTTGCCAACCTGAAACTGAACTACAATAAAACGTGATATAAAAACTCACAAGGACTTTATATGTCTGCGTCAGAACTGTCCAGAGAAAGCTTTGATGGACATAATATTATGAGCATGAAATAATTATAACTAGAACTGGTAGACAGTATCATCATAACGCAAATGATCTATGTATTGTAATTTATTTCCTAGGGGCACAAACAGACAAAAAATACTATGACACAATGACATAGAAATGGGTATTTCCAAAATAACTCATAAAAATTATAGTTCATATGTAGTAGGAAATGCAGCTCCTGAGACTTGTCATCAGTATGAACAACAAGCACTGCCACAGAATCACAGAAAGTGTAGCTCAGACAGACAGAGGGGAAATTATTCAAGCCAGTATTACACAACAGAAAATATACCCAAAGAAATTAATAGGAATGAATATAAAACATTGATTAGTGGCTAAAATGTGACATAAAAATCAACAGATTTAATTGATATTTTGGGAAGCAAAATATCAGTCACAAAGAGTTCAAGAAGTATTTCCCAGATTTCAGGCATCAGAAGTATTTAAATCAAATCATAAATCTGATAAAAATATCATTAAATAAATGGTGCAAGTGAATAAAATAAGGGGTTACAAGAAATCTACATAATTTTTTTTTGCTTTTTTTTTATATTCATAGAAGTTGATCATAAGTAACCTACCTTAGATCGTCACTTTTAAGACAGAAAGATGAACTTTTATCAAGATGTTCAAGGAGTGTTAAGATGTTCACAGAGAAGAAATAGGAATAAATTATCTTTGCCTCTTGTCCAATTGGCTGCATTGTCTGTGCTTGCCTCAGCCCACCAGCCCATTCTGCAATGGGTTATACCTACAGTGGTCATGTGATGCAGTACTACATGTACTTCAGCAATCCTCAACTTAAGGCCTCCTCCACATCACAGTTGACTTCACTTGTGTAGGATGAAACTCATACTGAAAGAAACAGGACATGGTTAGAGATTGGCGAACGCTAACCTTATGCTATGTTTTGGTCTTGTGGTATTACAGGCATCTGTGAGTTATGAGTGTTGCACATAAAATAATGTGGCAGTAGGATAGCATAAAGAAAGCTGAAAGCTTTGAAACTTTGCACTCCAGACTTCTTTTGTGTGTATTCTGCATAGACCCAGACAGCTGGTTTGGAAAACCTGAGTCAGGTTGACCTAGACCACCATTTTCAGAATGAAGTAATGCACTTTGGGAAGAAATAGAACAGTTCTGTTATTTCAACTCTACATTTAGATACCATGTGTTTCTTTTCTGCATTATTTAGGAGTGTCTGTGACAATCACAGCCTATCAGAAGAGTGCTGACACCCTGGAAGTGAAGCACCATTCAATCTAAAATTTGGCTGGGTTATTTGACATTTTTTCCTCCTTCTTTACTTTCAAGACCTCCCCCTATTTCTGCTGCTGTTTTCCTTATGCAATCAATTTATACAAATGGTCTTCTGTTTATTTTTCATTGATATAATTTCTCAGTGGCTTTGCAAATATGCATTATTTGATGTGTGTAATAATTAAGAAACAGGAGAACAAGTTACATTATTGTCACTATTGCACAAATGGATAAAATTCAGACACACCACTGATCGAAGACATTGTGTACAGTATTTTGATAAAAAGCAAAAGTCAGAGTCAAAGAATAGTGGAATGGATGAAAAGATGCCAAGGAAGACCCATATGGCTACAAAAACATGTAGACTGAGCACTTAGAATAGTCTGAGATGTGAGATGACTAGTTCTACATAAATTTCTTTACTTTTTGCATCTAGTACCTACAATTACACCTTTACAATGCCATTTCTCTCAGCACAGTCAGTTTACTAGTTTTAATTATGCATGTTGAGATTATTTTTCCTGTTTTTTCTGGTTTTTGGCAGGTTAAAAGTGCTTCTGAGATTCACCTCTTTGATAAATTCTGATCTTTTTTTTAATCTCATTTTCCATATGCTTCTGTGAATATCAGACACATATGAGCATATTAAAAGTAATTTTAAGAGTTGCTTACAGATTGTGCCATGGACAAAACAGTAAACCGGTTTGGTTCTCATACCCTAGAACTCTTCCTTTCTCTAGGACATGGTTGCGAAAACAGAATGCTTATGCATGTAAAGTGGCAGGCTTGAGCTTGAAATCTTTAATTGTGAACTGATAAATCAAACTGAGAGATTGCTGCTAGGTCCCTGCCTGGTTTTAATCATATGGTCTTATTCTGTGGTTGTTCTATTCTAAGCATTTCTGCTTTTCCACTCTAAGCATTTCTCCTGGTTGTTTGAGTGACTAGATGTGTTTTGTTCTAAGACTCATTTAATGTGATTTTATTTCCGGAGTGCCATGAAATTCAAAAATCAAAAAAAGCCAAGTCCTGAACCTGGGATGAGTTAACTGTCTGCAGTGGCATAGTCTGGAGACTGCCCAGCTTTAGTAGCAACAGTGCTGAAAAGGACTGGGGTCTTGACAATATGTTCAACATGAGCCCGCAGTGTGCCCTGGCAGTAACAAAGTCCAACAGCACCTGGGATTAAATTAATCAGAGTTCTGCTACTGATTATTCCCCTGTACCTGGCACCTATTAGACCACATACAGAATCATAGAATCAATTAGGTTGGAAAAGAACTGTAAACCTGCATCAAGTTTTGTACCCTCAAAAAACATGGAAATTGAAGATAGACCTTAACAAGTGTTTTTAGCAAGATACCACCAAGTTGGTCAGAACCTGGAGCAACTATCCTGTAAGGAAAAGCTGGAGGATTTGGGTTTAATCAGCATGGTGAAGAGATGCTTTAGATATTTTAGAGAAGACCTGACAAAAGCCTGTCAGTGTTTACTGAAGATTAGAAGAAGAAGCCAAGCTTTTCAGTCTGGGAATAACGGTTGCGAGCTGGAACAGGGACAGTTCCAACTGGACTCAAGGCCAAAAAAAAAGTCTCTGAAGATAATTGGTATTTCATTAGGTTACCCAGAGAAGCCACGGAATCCCTCTTCTGGCAGGTTTTAAAGACCTGACTGGATAACGCCCTGAACAATGTGATCTGAATTCAGCGTCAAATATGAGTAGGAGGTAAGGACCTCCCAAGATAATTTCCAACTTGAACGTTTCTGTATTTAAATTCAGAGTCAGTTAGGAAATAGGAGACAGATTTCTCTTAAAATAATTGAAGAAAACATTGATTTCTCTGTTTTTAAAAGCATGCTTTAGAAGAAGCTAAAATAGCATGGCCTGATGGTCAAGAAAGAGAGTTTTATGAAGATAAGAGAAGATAAACAGGCAAGAAATTACTGTGTTTCAGAGCATCACCCTGTTACCCAAATGCCAATTCAGCACTGTAACTAAATTGGGCCTTATGATGCCTCTATAAAGTCTCCCTCTAATACGCTTTCAGTGTAGTACAAGCAATAGCTGATTTTTACATTCCTGTCATGACCCATCTTTGGCCTATGCTTCTGTTTTAGTTTGGCGGACACTGTCAAAGAGACCTCCCTTCAGAGAGAACCTAGGATCAGCTTCCTGTCTGTCAGGGTCGGTTAGTTTTGATAGTTGGTTCTTACAGAGGCTCTGGTGCTGTACCCTCCCTCTGTCACTCCCAGCTGAAACATATGGGGGAGATTTCCTTGCACACAACTTTATTACAGATGCCGACAGTGCAGACTTCTATTCATTGAGCTAGTCAATGTACCTTTCACATAAGTGCCTTATGATTAGTGGAAACACAAAATTTAGAGATCCACCAACCTATTTTACACTTCCGTATTAGAATGAGACTAATCACAGTGCAGGTGTCTGCATTTGCCCCAGGGGAAATCCACATGGCATTTGCATTGTGCTCATATTGGAGCTGGGTCTCTCCTCTCAGTTATAATACAAAACCATGGTAAATTGCGCTATAGCATCCATATAGCACTCTCATGAAAATTATGCCGTTGGCAAGCTAAGCTAGAATTAAATCAATGTGTAAAAGAAGGGGAAAATATCTGTAAACCACTAGCATTCTCCCACGCAGTCCAGCTCTCATTGATGAGATGCTGGGCCAGTTACCTCTGCAGTAATGCTACACTGTGGACCTAGTTCAGCATTCAGTCTAGTTCAAGTTCTTATGACAAACAACAGATGTTCTTTTCAGCAAGTTTCCACTGATCTTTGCTTTGTGCTGGATTTTCTTCCCATAATTAAATATCGTAATTAAATATTTTCTTTCTTTTTAATTAATTTGAATTTGTCTTTCCTGCAATATGGACAAATTAACTCAGCCCTTGGCAGATACTCTTTTTCATTCCAATCTCACCACTGAAATCTTACAAGTACTAATGAAGAAAAAAACAGTTAAAAATCAGATCTGCCATTTTACAAAGCATCAATAATGCTATTTGTCCAGGATTAGAATCATAGAATCATAGAATAGTTAGGGTTGGAAAGGACCTTAAGATCATCTAGTTCCAACCCCTCTGATTTGTTCTTATACATTATACTGAATAACTACAGTTTAAGGATTTTTATTACTCCAGACATTAAAGGAATTTTAAAAGTTTGTTGGTTTGTTGTTTTTTTTTCAACTATGAAAACTATTAGGAAACTTTCTGGATAAAATCATATGGTGCCAAAAGATGGGCTTATATTTCAGAACATACTATCACATTTCTAAAAAAAAAAGATTGCTGTAGCTGACAGCATGGCTCCATTAATGCAAAGGAAAGATTGCCTTTTATTCTAGTGAGATCCAGATTTTGCTATTTTTTGTTCAAATAAAAGAAAAATAAGAAAAACGGTCCCAAAATCTTGGGCAAAGTTGATATCTAAGATAAATACAAGACCTGTGTGCTTTTCACTGACCTATGTTTCCCCACATATTTGGGAATTGTGTTTTCCCCAAACATATTTGCTTCTGTCTAGGCAAAGGTAATTGCAGAAAATGGAGGAATCTACAGTTAGACAGTCCAAGGTATCTCATTTCACATATAAGGCCAATCTCCTCAGTATGCGCCTTTGGTCAACTGAGAAAGAAGGCACCTCCCAAGAGGGTGACTGGGAACAGGAGTCTGGTTTAGTGTAGAGCTTAGACTAGACAAAGTGTCTTCGTCACTAGTCACATAAAGTTAAGAAATTTGAATACCACTTCACAGCCTTTAATGTGAATACATTGGTATCTCTGTGGGCTGTCTCTAATTTGCAGGGTTGTAAGCTGAAAGAGAAACTTCATTAATTTGCTCTCCACCCTAGAAGTGTAATGTGACAGAAGCTGAGCAGAACCCCAGGGTAGTTGCAACCTGCACTTCACCACAAACCACACTTCCTGAAACACTGAACCAAAAATCTTTCAGCCAAATATCAGTTGCAATGCTTTACATATATATGCAACAATAATGTGTTTGTTATTCAAGAAGGGGGAAAACATAAAGTCACTGGAATCTCTTACATCATCCTTTGTTCAACACCACCACCACAGGTAACAAAGAACTGCCAGGTTATCCTTGCCTACTGAGACACCTCACTAATTCAAACAAATCATCCTTTATTCTGAAAAAAAAAAAAAAGTTTGAGGAAATGTGCCACAGCTGGAAGCTATTATGCAGGCTTTGAAATGATTGTCAGCAGAATATCGGTTAAACAGGTGTATGCTGACTGTTAGGGCACATAATAGAGTTGTTAATGTAAGCTCCAGTATCAGTAACACAGCTTTTAGTCTTTCAGATATCTAGACTTTTAGATTTGAAATCTATTAAATGGGGGTTTTTTTTGTTTGCTTTTAGGGGGGGGTTGGTGATCTAACATCATCTATGTATATGCTAAGAAAAAATGCTGATACAGCAAGATCTTCCACAGGTGTGACTGGAAAGATATCTAAAGGGACTATCAGTTGATGGGAGCAGATCTCCTAAGGTCCCTTTATGTGGTGCTTCCTATCAGGGTCACATCTGGCTTCTCCAGATGGTGATTTAGAGTAGACTTAATCTATATGTTTTCAGTCATGTCTGTTCATCTCCATTGCCTGAAGTATCGGCTTTAGGGAGACTACCTGCTTTGGGCTAGGTTTAGCCAGACTGAATATTCCTACAGGGAAAAATGCAAGTTGTTCCAGTTTTCCTCACTGTGGAGACCCACTCATCCACATCTTAGAAAGATTCTTAAAACTGAAAAAAGGTACTCTTAGAAAACATTCTTTTCATATAAACTACTGGCAGACATTTCTGCTCAAAGTTAGGAAAAGATCCTGAAAGATAAAAATGTTGGTGTAATTATGGTCAGCCATAGGATAGATCATACTATGATAATTGTTCGTAACTAACATATAAAACATGCTGTAGGAGGGGCAAATGTGACAGTAGGAGGTATCAGGCAACATTCACAGAGAGACAGAGTAGTTGTACAGACTCACATAAGTACCTTTCTCTTCAGGAACGCTGAATTCGCCCTAGAATAAATGCAGCAAAGGACAGCTAGTAGTGAAAGAAGTTTCCTTGAACTGAGAATCTTAAAATCCCTTCTTTGGTCAATCCGGAACAGGCTGAGATATGATTTCTCTACAGAAATACAAGAGAAAGATAAGAATTGTTTAGGACAATGCTGGTGGAAGAACACTGGATCAGAAGCTGCCAAGTGTAAGGTTAGACTAGTTAAATCAGAGTTCCTCTCAAAGAAGTAAGTTTCAAAGGGAGGCTTGAGAAAGAAGAATGGGCAAAAATCCTAAGTAACTTTAATGCATATAAAAGCAGAATAATGCAGTGTGGCTGCCTTCAGGAGCAGAGAACAGCACTTGATGACTCAATGTTATGTCTCTGTTTGTATTCTGTTAACCCTTCGTTTTAAAAAAGCAACAATGAGAAAATACTGTGGCTAGAAGCTAATCTGAAGCTAAAGAATTTTCTGCATCAACTACGTTGGCTATAAATGTAACAATAATATAGCAAAAAGTTATGTTTGGACAGGCTAAAACTATATTCCAACACTAAAAGCCAACTGTCACTCAGTAGAAGCCATGCTATGATATTTAACAGTTTGTAATGGCTTTGGAGATAAAGAAAAGCAACATCTGGGATACCTGTCAATGTTTCAAGATATTTGCATGTAATTTTATATATTCCCAGTCTCTATCTCCGCCACTCTACTCAAAGTGAAATTGTTTTCAATTTGGTAATGCTAACTTTGTCCTGCTTCTCAGATAGGAATTGTAACAAAAGTTTTATTTGTTGTTGGGTTTTTCTTTTTAACTTCTGATTTAAGTTTTCTGGATATACTTAAATATTCACATATATTATGAAGAATAATATATGTGAAAGCAGCTTTCTATTTTAGCAATATGGAAGTCTGTTTTCACTTATCTTTTTCAGACTGAAAGTGCTTCATGTGACAGCAACAGGTTGCAGATGAAAGGATGAGAGCTCCCTACATCCATTGCAGTGAATAAGCTCAGACTTAAAGTAACGGGTGAGCACCGCTGAAGGGGTTAGGACTGGTGCTCAGGTAGGGAGCTCTATAGTGCAGTGGCCAAAGCTGAAACCTTTCTGTTGGTAAAGCAGCATGGTCTGCTCCATCAGTGAGGAATGATTAGCTAGAGCCCCTTTTTAGCAACCGGCTGTTGCGGATAAACATGGCTGCACCAGGACAGGTTCATATCAGAAAAGTTTGTCTGACTTCTTTAGGAGAAGCCTTCCTGGAGGCTTGCCAGAGACCGCAAGCCCGTATTCTCTGATCCAGTATAGACACTCCAGAACATGCTTAACTTTAAGCATATGAGTGGTCCTATGGACATCAGTGGAGTTGCTAATGTGCCTAAAATTAAATATGTATCGAGTGCTGTGCTGGAATGGGACCAACGACTCAAAATCTTGCAGGATCAAGGTTTGGCTGAAGAACAGAGAATAAAAAGGGAGACAAAGCTGAGTAACACTGAGTTGCTCTTATGCCCTCTTGCGTCAGTCCTTCATGGAAGCAAGCCCTGGGATAAATCCCTTATTATAGTAAAAGTTAAAGGAATACCTGTACAGAAACCTGAAACAGTAAAAGATACTGTAAACACTCTCATTTTACAGCACACAATGTCTTGTGATTTTTAGATGGTACTACTTTTTAAAGCAGATACAGTGATGTCACTGCAGGGAAACATCACAGAAACACTGCAGCAGCAGGCATCTCTTTTAACAGAGGCCTGGTTGACTCACTCTCACAGCTGCGGCAAAGTAGTCCAGTGTGTTTCTGGAGAGCATTCTTGCTTGTGAAGTCTTTATTGGGACAGTCTTGACTGTAGGGGAATGCAGCCGCTTTTCATTTCTTGTGGCAGTCAGAAAGTTTCATTGAATATTTCAGAGCTCTCAATCTCTTCCAAAACACATGCTGAATTTCCTGGCTCTCTTCCTTAAAATCTGGTCTGTGTGATTACCCCTCCCCCCCTCTCAAATTACTTTATACGCACACACAAAAAAAAAAAAAAAAAATTGAGAAGCTGTTAAAAAAAAAAAAATCTGATTCTTCAAAACTGATTTTAAGATTTTAACTGGTTTTCCAAACTTTGTGGATTTTTCTATATGCAATCACTTTTATGTTTAAATGATTTGTATTCTGTGCTTATCACTGGAATCTAACAAAGTTAAAATAAAACCATTTGTTCTTTTCCTATTAGTAATGCAACACTGCCAACTAGAGGCATTGGGAATGATCGAATTCTTGTCTTACGAACCACATCAATAGACTTAAAGGGTTGTTTAACCATAAATACTGAAAGACCATGTTTGCTGTACAGAAATCCCACCCAAATCCTCCAGCTACAGTGGTGGTGGCATTTAATTTTCTTTAGATGTTGATGCTTCAGTATGTCATTCATTGAATTCAAACACCACATTGCATTATTCAGAAACTCAGACATAATTAAGTTTGTTCTCAAATTACTTTAGATTCCTCAAAGACTTACTGAGCTATTCTAACAGCTTTTGGAAATATATCTACACAAGACATTGGAACCACTAAAAAATTTTATTTTAAAATCTTTTTCTCAACCCACAATTTAAGTAAGACTTCATAATTTATTGGAATAAAGAAAACATAGTCTATTCAGGTGAGGTAAAAACCCATTTCTGCAAATTTTCACCTCTGTAAAATGGCATAGACTTTGAGGAGGAAGATACCTGTTCATACCTGGAGCAGTTACATCGAAAATAGAGAAAAAATGCACTTGACCATAAAGTCTTAGTTACTGCCTGCTACATGTAATTCCTGATATGTTGCTAGTTCAACATATAAAACGAGACCTAACACGAAGCTGTGGATGCTCATGCACTATGCACAGGCTGGAGCTGCCTGGGCACCACTTTGCACCCCAGCTCTCTTCCCTTCAATGTCCATGATGACAGAGCACAGCAGCATGCAGATGCCCCTCATCCCTCCAGAAGGAGCTGGAGCAGAGGAGTACGGGGACCTTCTGAAGGTCCTCATGCTGTCTAAGATCAAAGAAACCTTGGGTAAAGGCTCATTCCAGCAGCCCCCCACCCCTCCTCTGCCACGTGACTGAATTAACGCAACCCTGTGCATAGGCAATCTGCTGGAAGGGAGAACACTGGGAGGCCTGAGGATGTGCCGTACTTCTAGGCTTACCCACTGTGCTCCAGAATTACAGGACACACAACTCTCTCCTTTTCTAATTAAGGACTTTAAACAGAAAACAGCTTTGGGAGCTCTATCTGTGTCAGGTCCCTTTGGAAAGATGTTTCCAAGGGACTTTACTGAGATGGCAAAATAAAAGCAGGCAGGTGGCAACCCTTCATGCTCCTTCACAGCAGTCAGGACCTGCATAGCCACAGGCAGGGAGTGTGAGGTACCCCTCCTTCTGGCTGACAGTGCATGCCCTCGGGTGCACCAGGAGCTTGGGAGGCCAGAACAGCTTCCAGGGCTTCGCCTTGCTATTGCTCTGCATCTCTGTATCTGCATCTGATAATCAGATGGAGAGCCATATGGATACAAATAAACATGGCTTTTCTTTAGCAGAAGCCTAGAAGGTTGTTTGAAAACTGCATGGCTAGAACCACAGTGCAACAGGAACATCTGCTGGTAGAAGGGCAAGCTCTGCCGGTTAGAGCTCACATGGCACTAAGAAAACATAGTGACCAGAACAGTTTGTACTTTTGGACTGAAGGAAGTAGCCAACAGCATCCAGCACCAGTTTTCTTTTATTTACCAAAGCACATTTATTCTGTAAATCTCAGCAAAATTCATGAAAAATAATAAATTACATTTTTCCCCTGACGGTCTTCAAAGCTTTATATCTATAAAAGTGCCTGGGAAATCTGAGAAGCCTAGAGGGCAGGAAAATAATCTCATTGGGAAGTGGAAGCCAATAGACAGTAGTGAGTCACAGGGGCACAGAGCTGCAGAACAGCTGACAGTGTGGTGCCAATTAAGCCTGGAACCAAGTTTTCCAGGGGCTGTACCACAGGGCAGTTTAAGGATGGAGGAGCCAGCTCCCCAAAAATGAGGAGAAAACCCGGGAGGTGGTTAAAGGTGACAGTACTGGAATAAGATGAAAGTTTAGAAGTGAAAACATAGACATGGGCCTGGGAAGCAGAGAATATAGTTTGCAGCCAGTATAAACCACTGTAAAAACTAATTCAATAAATGTTTTTCCAGTTATATTATTATGTTTATGTTCCGTAACAATGTCCTTATAGGAACACAAAGCTAAATAAGCATAGTGGTCCAGTGGAATCAAACCACTGGGGCTCAGGCAATACTGGAGTAGTTTGTTCACTTGAGCCTTACCTAGAGCTCCACTTTAAGGAAAGATAAATTAAAAAATAAGAAGTGCATCTGTTGTGAATCAATTTGTAATACCAGAAGCCCCGTTTTCACAATGGTGACTATTTTGAAAGAGACAGACAGAAACAAAGCAGCATGTCAGATCTAGATTTCTTTAAATGGCTTTACTGAAATGAGCCAGACATTTTCTAATAATGATTTTTGGCTGTCAGTCAAAACCTAAGCCAAACAGACACTTGCAGGATTTTTCAATTTATTCATTTGTTTTGGAGAGTGAAAGCTAATGTTCAGCCCTCTAAGCCTGAAGCGTATTTCTCAGCTCTGGTACTATGTGCTGCTTGATTGAGCCCTGAGGTCCAGACCCACTGCACACCAGTAACCTGTGTTAGCAGCTAGAAGTACCTCTCCTCCATAAAACTATGTGCTCTGTCAAGCTTTCTGCTGTTGTTCAGTGTAAAATTTGTTTGAGCATTTTATCTGTTTAATCTCCTAATTAATTTTGTATTGATTTGCAAAGGTACATTGGACATGTGTAAAAGTCTTCGGTAGAGTTGTCAATAGATGTTGAACGAATGATGCTATATTACAGCTGTCACAGGAGCTGTGATCTCATGGGCTATGGCAGATTTGGAGAGAGTAAGAACTTCAGCAGCACCCTCCCTTTTGGGGGAAGGAGATCGACAGCGAGTCTTTAACCTTCCAAATCAGCCTATGGTCAGTCCTGCTGCTGGTGAGCATTAGCTGGAGGTACCATCTTTATACAAGGCAGACCCAAGGACTCCGCAGCTCCTTGCTGTCAACATTTTTCAGTCCTAATGTCACCAAGGGTGGTCCTAGTGAGGTAAACCCTTTAAAATTCATTGTAATAACTAGCTTTTATCTGAATTAACACAGCTCACCTCAGTTTTATGGTATAATGAGTCAGAAGTAAATTAGACTTTTAACAGCAGAATTTGAACAGGGCAAGAAAAAATTTCAGGATGCCAGCATGAAATAAAACTCCTTATATTATGCCTGAGAAAACTGAGCATTTTGACTGCCAAGGGGTAGAAAGTAATAATTATAAAACAAAGGCCTTCTGGTATTTTGAAGATTTTCTTTACAAAAGGCTTTGAAAACTTACACTGCTGACAATGTTTGCTTACTCCAACACGCACTTGAGTTACACATGTTAAGACAAGTTATCTTTAGCAGGTTCAAAAACAAAGAAGAAAAATCTGCCTACCATGGTGCCCTGGTTAATATACTTGTGGATGAATCAGAACAGTTTTTAAAAGCAGATCTAGGAGCTCTCTGTAATATCAACCTTCCAAAGCAAATAAAAATTAAAAAAAAAAAAGAAGGTCAAACACTGCTATGTTGTCCATCATCACTTAACTTATTATAACTCTTTCCACACATACATCTGTGCAATTAAAATTTTAGGATAATATATGTGTATTACAAACTAATATTCATGCTGCCTTAGTCACTGATGGAGTGAAACAGGCAATGGCATTATATTCTGCAGGTCTTTGCCCTGAGGTATTTCGGTTTGTGTTTTGTGAAGTTAGTTATCTTGAGAATTCATCTTATCAGCTTGGTATCTTGCCTGATTTTGGCTGGTATCTTGCCTCTCCAAGGCAGGAGAGGCATTCCCCACAGCATGCTTTACAGGGTAGGGTGAAGAACAAGGACAGTTTTTGTGAGAGCTCCCTTCCCAAGGTGGATATGCTTCACCACGCAGTACTGCAGCAGAGCTCCATATAGCTGAGTGAGCTGCTACCATAGGAATTTCAGCCAACAAACCTTATTTTCTACCTTCCCAAAGGTGGATGTGAGATGGGTCGGCAGGCTTCAAGATGCTTTATGACTTGCACGAGATATAGTTTTTCAGCAGGGTGTAATGTACACCAATGTTCCTCCATACCACTCCTGGGTACCAATGAACTAAAGAGCAACTGGACACATATTATACACCTAGCATAGACTTTCATAACCGTGGGATTAACCCCACCAGTGTTGAAAATCTCAGTTTACTAGCAGGTTCCCAGGTTGCTCAAATGCCTCCTGAAAGTCAATACTCAGCACAAGTAGCAAACTTTAAAACTCCCTGGGAAAATTCTCACACCATCCAAGCTAAAGCCAGCTGACTTCCATGGGGCAGGCATTTAACTCCCAGTCATCACTAGGAGTGTGGCCCAATAAAAAAAAAATAGCAGCAGCACTAACAAGAATTCACACCCATCTTGATGCTTTTGTGGAACAATTCATAAGGAAAAAGAACAAAGTCGTTTATATAGAAGTAACTCACCACAAAAACCTGAATCCTTCATTCCTTTTTTTATTCCTCTGTCAGTGATGATAGTGCATTTTTGATTCTCTTTCAAACCCAGAGCCTTTTGTCTTACTGTCATAAAGGCGGGAGTTGATACTGCCAGGCTTACAAAACAAAGGGTCAAACTGTTTGTTTTCATCTGCTGAAGAAATGCAGTCAGGATTTAAGGCAATTGAGTTGGAAATATTCCCTGGCTTCCCGCAGTGAGACCAACTTGCCTGCAGCAGCAGACAGTGTTGCCAGCAGGCTCTCCAACACATTTCACCAGATCCACTTCACCCTTTCTTCTTAAACTATAATGCTTACGAAACTAAGATACCTTGACTGGCAGACCCAACGAAGTGCCTGCATCAGAGGTGCTAAAACAGAAATCAGCGTTTTAAAGGGTCTTAATATTCCTTTTTATTACCTTAGTGGATGTATGCTTCACACTATCATCCTCCAACCAGAACACGTACCTTCCTCTGAACACAGGAAGAGGCCAGGTTCCATGGAACCCAAAGAGACAGGAGCAGCAGAGAGGAGGTGGCAAACAGGAATGTTTCAGTTCTGCAAATATTGAAGTATTGAATACTTTTAATAGTTAAAAGCAAAAGTGATTTTTTTAATTTTAATTTGAATTTAGCAAACTTAATTTTACTTATAATAGGGGTTCCTTCTACTAAGCCTGCTGTAATTCAGATTTTACACTTACCGTCATTAGAAGAAGCTCTAATGCATGAGAAACACATAAAGTAAAGGTGTCACTGCAGGAACTTTTTCCCTAGAAATTCTCTCAGATGCGAAATTGTCTTTTATCTTCTGTTCTCATACCATGGATTTTCATACTGTGCACTCAGCAAATTGAGATTCATACTCAATGACTCAAATAAGTAACAAGGGTTAACAAATCTGAGATGGTTATCAGGTTAACTAACCTCAGCATTGCCTGCACTCATGCTGGTGGCCCACAGAGTTCTTGTGGACACAGAGTAGCTCATTACACCATTGTAACTGGATCATATAAGCAAGCCATACCTGTGCAAACACTAATGGAAAAGACATGGCAAGTTGAATGACCTAGCCCTAGAGATCTCTGAAGCCTTGGATAGGAAACACTGTTTAGACTGATAGTGATGCTTATCCTCTGTCACTGACTCATGCTATAGGGTGCAGCCAATTACTTCAGCTTGAAGACTGATTTTCTGTCTACAGAGATATCACCATAGCATTATTTTTGGCACTGAAGATTTTTTGCACCTTACCCAGTTAAGTACTTTGACTGGGCTTTGAATAAAATTTTATATAACTAAAGTGTATTACTGTTAGGCAGTCAATCCCTGATCACTTTAATTTAAACTTATGCATAAGTGAGAGCAAATGCCACTTGGAGTTGTCATGTTACACCCTGATTAGCTGCTTGTTCCTTCCTTTGGCGTATCCACTGACGGGTACCAGAGAAAACACTTATGAGGCTGCTGAAAGGGTGAGATCAGGGAACTGATCAATACAATGGGGTTGGGATTTTTATGTATTAGCATTTGTGTAGCACTATGTGAAGAAAAATGAGAAAGTCAATTTCACATTTCATAAATGGGCTACATCTATGGATACATACTTAAATCCATAGCGTGTGGGCTCACGCGAATACAGCAGCATGTGATTACAGGTGTCAGTCATTCTACACTGTCTTGCTTTTTCTGAAAGTCAGTCCTCTTCACACGCTTTATTGCTACTTTGGTCTGCCCTATATTTAGCTAATTCTTACATTTCCTGATTTTGAGCTGGATACAACTGTATATACATAGTTAATCCATAGTTACTCATATCTCCAATATTAATCTTCTAGAGTGGAAGAGAAAATGGAAACACCTTCTGCCCACATTACCTTGGAGATTAAGTTGGCCAACTTCAATAAAGAAGACCGAACTAGTTCAACAAATAAGAGCAGAAATGTATGCTCAGTGCAGAGATTCAGCATCTAGGTAGGTGTGGATGCTGAATACAAGCAGAAGAAATTAGGAACAGAGAGCTGATAAAGTTCCACCTAACAAGCAGTGACTGGTATAGTGAAGGCATCCAATTTGGGTTTATAAAGTATCATGGTTATTTTTTTCCAGTATTAAACCTTGACAAGTCTATTTGATCAGGACTGCCAATCTCTCCATGGCAAGACTGACAAAGGCTGAAATTCTGATCTTCAAATATAAAGAATGGAAGACAAATTGCTGAACATCATCCTGCCAAAGGGTGCTCACAGGTAGCTTAGCACTAATTTTAATCTATTTGATTGACTATCTACCGCTTTACTCCTTACAATAGAAACCTCTGCAGTGAATAACACAATATCTCATGGTTGAAAAGCACAATATCTCAAGGTTGAGCAGCAATACACTTCATTACAGTTGGAAAATTCCTATATTACTGCCTACTTAATGATCTGTAATTAGTTGAATGGTAAGAAGAATTGAAGCTTCAGTGCCTGGGGTTTCTACATGAAAACTCTTAGCTTGGATGGAGGGAGGTTCTTTAAATCTCTCTTGGTTTGACAACAGATAACTCTTTTTATTTGCTTAAAAAGTAAATGAATAAACGCAATATAGCACTTACTTTGATTTAAAAATATCTGCCTGCCTTTCTTTTGTAACTGAACTACATCCCATTTTTTTTCAGCTATTCCAGGAGCTAAGTATATTCATAGAAGCATAGAATGATTTGGGGTAAAAGGGACCTTAAAGATCATCTTGTTCCACCCCCTTGCCACAGGAGGGACACCTTCCACTAGACCAGGTTGCTCAAACCCCTGTTCAACCTGGCCAGGGATGGGCAGCCACAGCTTCTCTGGGCAATCTGTTCCAGTGTCTCACCACCCTCACAGTAAAGAATTTTTTCCTATTATCTAATCTAAATCCACCCTTTTTCAGCTTAAAGCCACAGATTTAAATACAGTCACTATACTTTTTTAACTGGAAATGCAAGTTTGAATTCTCAATTACAAATATTAAAGAGATTTAACACTCAGCACTAAAAATATAGAAAGTTACATTTTTTGCCTTTGGGTACAAATATATTCGATAATGCATAACACTAGAACTGTATGTCATTAATCATATACATGACAATGACAATAAACATTAGGAGATCAAAACATCAAAGACAAATAGGAAGTCAGACTTTACTTGAAAAGGAGGAAGAAAAAGTTTAACCATGCACTCCATATAAACAGATACATGGGAAAGGAAGAACCAAAGAGGAGTGCCTTCTGATTCCCTAACAAAGTCTATCCAAGCAAGAGGGGAAAGGTTATCCAGCTAATACCTTCTTCATACAAAGATGATGAATAAAGGAGTTTTCCTTTTTTAGTCAAGTTAGGTCAAAAGTATGTTAAGCAGCATAACCAAGAAACAGATCATTTTAAAACTACAACTCACAGAACCAATAATCTGATACTTTAAACCATATTGTTTAAATAAATAATTTCATTTCTCCTTCAAAAAAAGTTTGTTTTATTTGTTAATTATACTCTTCCAAACAAAGTAACCCTTGTGTCTTCCTATTAGATTCATAACTATCTTCAAGAACCAGTGAACCCAGCCATTCACTGGGAACAAAAGCACCTACAGTTCCAGCTTTCATTGGTGGTTTCTTTTTTCACTGGACATAAGCCAGATTGTTTGAGGGGGGAAGTAGCAGGCAGACATAAGCCACTATTTATTTCCAATCCTCATACAAGACACCTGATACCCGCCAAGATGAAAAGAAATCCAAGGATTCAGTGTATAAGCATGGGAACCCACAAGAGCAAAAGTTGGAGGGATCACAGAAAAGGAAGGGGGAGGGTAGAAACGCACAAATTTGGTTTTCAGCTAAAAGGTTCCTCTCATTTTTTACCGGATGAATGTGCTGTTGTTGCTACACAGAGACCTGGGCAGCACAGGTATTTTGTGCTCAAATCACACTGAGTTTTAACTAATCAGTTCCAGAAAAAGGACCTTCCATCAGGAGAATTTATCGCTGCTGGTGAGCAAGTATTTCTCATTCTTAACTTTCCTTTAGTAAAGCAATGAGGTACGGTTGATAAATGCATTACAAGCCTAGTTATACAAAAAAAAGACAAATGATAGATGCTTAGAGATTAGCTAGCAAAACGTTTGTTCTTACAGAGATGAAGGCAGTCTGTATGGTGTTAGCTGTCATTTTTTTCTCTTAATCAACTAAATAACATTGGATCATGTAACATCAAAAAAATCAGAATATTGAATTTAAACTGCCTCCAGATACAGCTCCATAAATTACCCTTCCTTATTTGGTTTTGATAGGATGATAATCAATTATTTAAACTTCATATAATTAATCCTATGACTTGAAGAGGTTTATACTTTGATGATTTTATGAATACATCATGAAAGAAAGAACTGATTCATGCATTCCATGCCTGTTTTGAAAAGACATTATCTGGTGTGATTTCAAAGGCATAACTATTTATGTTTAAATATAATTTTAGCTAGTTAATATAAGTGCTAGATTTTATTGTTAACATCTAGTGGATAAACTGGCATTAAAGATAGTTATTAACTTTCACATAGAGTTGCTACAAATATTCATCAAGAGTTTAGTAGCAGGGTGTAATGATGGGGTTTTGCTGACTGAAGTTAGTGTTCTGCACAAACACTGGGAAAATTCAAATGGAATTTTTACTACCAAAAATTCCTCACCCCCCCAGACTTAACTAAAAGTTATAGTCTCTCCTTCAGAAACACTAGAAAACCTTTTTCTTATTAAATATCAATAATCTCCAAACATCAAATTAATGTGCATAATTAGTAAGCTCCAAAGTAGACTCCTTTCTAAAACTAAATCAACAATAGCTAACTTGAACAAGCCTAAGGACATATGTCCTTAAGAAGCACACAGCATCTTCTTTTGCCAGTGTACAAGGCTGCAATTCCATACTGTATATCACCTTTTAAATCAAGTTTGATTTTATATGTTTTCTTTTCTTTTTAGCAATCCAGGCACAAGTGTTTCGGGGAATTATTTTTGTGTTTAAGTCAAATCACTTTCTCAGTGGGTCAACCTGATAACTCATAAAGTTCAGCCAGCCTCTGGAAAGTGGAATGTCCAGTGAGAACCAATAAGCTCATGGTATCCTGGGTTACATGCATTATAATTTTTAACTTAGGTCAAGACATCAGATATCCACCTAAATATCAGAGTTTTAATGCATAAAGATGATTGTACCAGGCAGAAAGAAGACTTACAAAATAAAAAAAAAAATATCTTTGTAATGCTTCTCTACAAGTACTGCTTTTGTTCTCTGACTTTTATCAAGACCAAAAGTTACTGAACTTCTGAATGATGATCTTTGTCATGAAAAGAACTAAATATCTTCAGAATACTGAAACAGCTAGGAACACAGATGGATTGTTTCATTCAGCAGGAGTAGAGCTGAAAATAGAGTTTAAAAATGCCATGAAGACTGGGAAAATTTTTCAAGTTTTGATTGCGAGAAACAGCTGGAAATTACTTTGACATTTATTTATTTCACAGTCTTTAACATCCTGGTTTTTAGCCTGGTCCAGGTTAAAAAAAAGATGGCAATTTCAACATTCTGAAGGGATTTGCCAATTTAAAATGTATTACACCTGAGGCAAATATTTGTCAATTTTCCTATTTTATTAAAGAGGGTATCAGGAGACATCTTTTGACCAAAAACCCTCTCCATAAAAAACTATTCATGAAAAGATCACATGACTTTACATGTCACTAAAATTAAAAAAACCTAACAGAACAACTAGTAGCACCGTCTTGAGATTGTCATGATCCAGGTTTACAATTACTGTACTATTTCGTAAGAATCAAAGGTGGGTGGCCAGAAGTGAACTGAAATGAACTTTGTGCCCTTGATCACATCATAGTGAGAACTGTCCAATGCAGACTAATTTTGACATCTGAAAGCAGTGTTGCATGATAAAATAAGGCACTTCCATTTTGCGCTTTTCTCACAGAGAAATAACCCAAACTGTCTCTGTAGTATAGATTGTTAGGATACCACTAACACTTTGATTTACACTGCTCCAGGTGATAAATCCATTAGACTAAAGCTGTTGCTTTGTTTTCCAGTCTCCTTGCTTCATTGAAAGGGAAATAATGCTCCATTCAACACTGGCCTTGTCCCTCCTGCTAATTGCAGTCTCTTCTAACCTTGCAATGGCAATCAAGAAGGAAAAAAGAGCACCTCAGACACTGTCAAGAGGTATTGTATTATCTACTGTGTATAGTTACCTCCTTATCTTACCATATAGGTCAACAAATGCTTTTATTTAGAATGCAAGTGGAAGCACATATATATTTACTGACACCTGTTTCTCTAGTGTTAAGTGACACTCTAGGTAGTGCATCTTCTTATTCCATGTCATTTCACTCTGTCAGTTTGCTCTTAAGGGTATGGCTGAGGGCCTCATATAACCTGCATAATTTATATAATTCACAGTGACCTAGTAGAAGTGAAAAACCTAAACAGAGTTTCCCAAATAAGGATGAACTTGTAGGAAAAATGGTGAAAATACATTCATCCATACACCATTTAAAAGATATTTTATTATGGCAACTTATTAACTACCGAAACACAGTTTTGTAACTTCGGTTGCTATGAAACAATTTTTCTACACACCCATTTTTATACACAAAACAACACTCTGAGCCACTACTGGGTTTTTCTCGGTGACTTTTTTCTCTTGCTTTTCGTCAAAGTCACAGTCACACTTTGCAGTGAATAATTCACTTCCTTGCTGTGCATAACTTTCAACCTGGGTGTTAACTAAAGACCCTATTTTAAGTTATTTATGACTGATCAGTCATTAGAAATACAAGCAGAGAGAGAGGTTACTGAGGCCTTTTCCTCTTCTTCATCTTCTTTGGGCCTATTCACCCCAAAAAATCTCCAGCTCCCTTCCTGACCCCCTTCTGCATGCTATGCAAAGCCTGCAGAACCCACAGCTCACATTTGAGGTCTTCCTATACAAAGCACTGGCAAAATCACACCTACCACAGAAATCCTATCTGAGACTAATTGCTCAGGGAGCACTTGACAAAATCATGCAGCACCTGGACTAACCAAATTGAAACTGCAAATCATTTCTCCTAAGAAGTATCCCTGGGGAAAGGTTATTATCGTCTGGTATCTACACCTATCTTGCATTTGTCAGAATCTGTTTTTCCCACTATGGCTAAATTCATAAAAAGATAAAGAGCACCTTCAATTCTAGCAACTTTGAAAACAATAGTCACAGAAAGCAAGTACCAGTTTTAATCCTGATTCAGGCCTTTTGGGATGCCTTGAGCACTTTACCTGTAATTTTCACAGATCAAAGGGGAATACTCAAATGTGCTGCAAAATGACCCTTGCTGACTCCTCTGTGAAGTTACCTATGTCATCAGTTGACTTCAGCCAGGCAGGGAACACACTGGTCAGCATGCCAGAATCCCACCTTTAACTGGACAGATCCATAATAGAAATTACTCTCCCAAAAGAAAAGATGACCTAGTTGCGTAACAAGCAATTGTCCCTTGAGATCTGCATAACCTAACACTGTCCAGACACCACAGAAGAAACGCTACCTTAACCTGGTCCAGATCCAGAAGCTGTTCTGCCATCCCCTTGAGGACCATCATGAATGGAGCAATATTGTCTGGGAGGCAGGAATCTACTACAAACGGGTTGGTGCCTTTGGTATCTGAAGGCATGAAACAAACTGGACAATTTGTTTCTTGATATCAGCGTATCACCAGCTATGGATGAACTATGAAGCTGACGATTCATTAGGGTTTTTGTTTCAGTGGACATTTTTATTTAAGGGCCTTTTTAAAAAATAAATACATTATGCGATTAAATTAAATACTTGTAAATTGAAATTCATTACTTTGGAGCTAAGTTTATAATCCAAGATTGTTCTAACAACATTCATATTAAAGTTGATCTTATTTGAGCTGTATTTTATTCTTTTCTCTTTTATAAGCTAACAGTCTCTTTGAGCCCCAGGGTCTACATGAAATATGGAGCAGACAACAAAGATATAAAGGATTTGGGTGCTGATTTAGGGATGTCTGAGTATTTAAAAGGTATCTGACAGGTTTGCCAAAGGACTTGAATTGGATACTCGATCAGCTGAGGGGTTTTTTTGTGGCGTTTGGTTGTTTGGGGGTTTTAAATCTTCCAATGCACCTATCAGGATATGTAGAATAAGCATATCCACAATGTTCAGGGAACTTTGACTACAAAAAAAACAAATCCTACTTGTGTACTACTATTGATAAATATTAAAAAAGTAACTTGTTATGAGTTACTTGCCTGGCCACCAGTTAATCTTTTTGTTATATTTCTAGGATGGGGAGATGAAATTACCTGGGTACAAACTTACGAAGAAGGGCTTTATCAAGCGAAAAAAAGGTAAGGGATTAAAACCAGTTTGAAAGACAAAGATGTTAATTGGTCACGCCAGAAAATACTATAACGAAACAGAACAAAGAAACACCATGACAGCTGAGCTGCAGACCACCCTGTTAAATAAAACATATTTTGTCTCTATAAGTAAAAGCCATATAGGGGTCTTATGGCTCTGAAGCAACATCATGAACCAATAGTTTAACGTTGTCATTTCTTTGTCACAACAGCAGTGTTGTCATTTGAATAAACAACGATAAACAGGTATTATAATTTGAAAAATACAACTGTTGTGGTTTGTTGGGTTTTTTTTAATATCATGTACCTCTGATTACTTCCTTAATATTAACATCTGGAAATCAGTTACATTTGCTCTTGCATGGTAAACTACTGCCTCTCATGTTTTCCCCAACACTTTATTAGTTGGCATAGGTGCATGATGTACTCACAGATTCCCACTATCTTGGTAGAAATTAAAGTTTTACTCTGAATCTTCTCTGGGACTCATCTGAAAATATATCTCTGAATTAATTTAATTATTTAAACATCTCTTGCAATTTGTTTTAGATAATAATGTTAAATTGAAGGCAAATTATTTTTAAAGTAAAAGGCAATTAATTTCATGTAACATGAAAATGGCTAGGAACTGAATAATTATTGACAGTGATAGCAGATCAAGGTTAATGCCTAATACGCTGAACAATAACAGTAGTTTAAAAAAATACAGGGCAAAATGCACAGAACTAGTTAATGTTTTAACATCCAAAAAGATAAAGTTTTGATACTTTACCAAAATATTTACAGAAGACATAATTTACTGTATATCTGTTCAAGAAACCTTAAAAACCATGGAATTTTCATGGAAATATTTGATGGTAAACACAATGTTATAAAAATTATTTTATTCCAGCTCATACACATTATTTTTATTTTCTTAATTATGGAGAAATTCATACCTAAGCATTATTAAATACATCTTCAGTCTGATTATATACAAACTGAGAATGAAATTATGATGGCTCAGTTGTTTGTTTCTTCTAGAATCTCTTACTTTAGAAAACCTAGTTAGATATGAAAACTCTCTCTATTTCTTTCTTTTATGAAGGAGTTATGTCCTTTCCATTTCTCAGAAATGTCTGTAATTGTTTACAGAATGTCTGTAAAAAAAAACCATGGTTTTATTGTGGGTTAACATAACATTAAATGTAATTCGCCTTTCTCTTCTGCTCGTAAAGTCACCCATTTGTATATATTTGTCAAATTATCTAACTACATATTTTATTATTATTAATAAAGTAACAAGCCACTGATGGTAATTCATCATTTGGAAGACTGTCAGTACTGCCAAGGTAATTTTGATTTTTTGAGTGTAAAAATTATGTGAATACTTTCATGAGAAACTGCACTTACCTATATATTTACCATGCACTTATTGAAAACTATTCAAAGAGGTAAATAAAAATGTGTTTGAAAAGCTAAGAATTTATTACTGTTATTTACAAACACTCCACTATGAAGCTATCCAAAAAAGAATGTGAAAAATACTCAGTGCTGCTGTCCTGCTATCCTTAATGCTGCACTCAGCAGTTTAGATTAAGTTGCACAGATTTGCTACTGACTCGTTGAACAGATTTAATATTGTTTGGCTCTCCTGAACTAGTAACTAAAGAAGGACACAAGGACAGGGCTGCTGAAATCGATCTAGTAAGAATTTTCTGAGAATAATGCACTTTTGTCCAGCTGAGACATCGTATCCATTGAGATGACAGCCCTCACAAATAACAGAAGAGAGCTTCCATTTTCATAGCTGGGAGGTTATACTGACGTGGGTCAAAAAAACAAAAAGCAGTGGTGGAGCCCTTAAGTGTCTCCTCAGGAATGTGAATCAGCGGGAACAGGAACAATATAGCCAGTCTCTAGCCAATGTGGTGCCTAAATGCATATGGAAAGGCAGTTTCAAATGAACTTCAAAATGATCATGTCTTTTCTAGCACTGAAGAAAGCTTTTGCAGAAAATGAAGAGATACAGGAAATGGCTCAAAATAACTTTGTTATGCTGAATCTCATGGTATGAAGGGTTTGGGGCTGTTTCACTGGGGTTCTTTTTTTGGTATTTTCTTTTTTTCCTTTTTTTTTTTTTTTTTGGTGTTTTCTCATTCTTTGTGCTTTTTCATGTTATTGTAGCTAAATACCTCTGGCATTTCAGCTACATGCAAGAACAGGCATTTGTGCATGTGTATCCACACACAAGTAGTACTTTCATTTTAGTTTCGTCCTCTGATAGAAGACTATTCACATATGGTAATATTTTGGCAAGATCTACAGAAATATTTTAATAACTAGCTTTAATTTCTCTGCCAGCATGAAACCACAGATAAAAACCTGTCACCTGATGGACAATACGTGCCCCGAATCATGTTCATAGGTATGTACAATATTTATGTAACTTCAGAGGTGTGATATCTGAATCTATACCAGTGTCCTCCTTTTGAAACATCAAAATAATTCATTTTACAATAAGAAAATAGCATGAGATTTATCATTACCATGGCATTAGTCTGGAACTTAGCAGATCTGAGTTCAGTTCTCCCTCTGTCATAGGCTTTAACTCTTGTAAACTTCCTCAGATTATAGATACTTTAGGAGGGTACCTAATTTGTGCTTGGGGGCAAGATGCTTAAATATCTGTTAGCATAGGGGCTTTTGCTCTCTGTGCCTCTTGCTAGTGCTGCTGGAAGACAAAGTTTACCGAGAACAGTCCAATATCTGACTGAATGTAGATATCTACAGTATGGACCTTACCACAGAACAAGTCAATGGTCAGTGACATCTAAGAAGTGATTTATCCCATCATAAAGCAGACTTCTGGAATAGATAGAATGAAACATGCTGCAGAGCACCTGTTCCTTTTCACTGGCTGTACAAGGAGCTTAGAACGACAAGATCTGTGGTGGCATCCAAAGTTAGATGAAATGAAGCCCACACTCAGACAAAAAGCAATGTAGTAACAGGAGTCTGTGGATTAACAAAAAGCTTGGAAGGGGAACTGGGAAAAGAGATGTCCACAACAACTTGTTTCCATGATGGGAACATTAAGAATCACAAGATTTTCATCCTGAAGGCTCTAGGTAGGTCATGCAAATATTGCATTAGGTATGCGTGACCCTCACTGTGTGTGCATCTAGTCAAATCAGCCTCTCCTGATGTAACCTCAGAACTTGTAAAACAGGATATATTTTTTTAATTACTGGTGAAATGCATGTGTAATCTGTCACTTTAAAATATCTGCATAATATAAAAGTGAACATTAGCTTTTGTCTGGATTTCTTCAAATAAAAATAGTTGGTTGGAACAGAGAGTAAAGGCATCATAATTACCTCACTGATGAAAGCAGAACACACAGGCATCATCTTCATCTGTTGTGGGAATGGAAAGCAGTGTTTAATACAATTACTTTTTCAGACCCATCTCTCACAGTAAGAGCTGATATCACAGGAAGATACTCCAACCGACTTTACACTTATGAGCCACAAGACATACCAATCTGTAAGTGTCCCCTCTGTTGTGTTACTCTGTATTTCACATTGTAAGCAGCCAGATACACCATATCCAATTATTTTTGCTTGAGAATACATTAAGATCTCAAAATAATTAATAAAGACTCTGTGTGAGCATTTGCAATAGAATCATAGAATAGTTAGGGTTGGAAAGGACCTTAAGATCATCTAGTTCCAACTCCCTGTGTGGGCAGGGACTCCTCACACTAGACCATGATGCCGAAGGCTCTGTCCAGCCTGGCCTCGAACACTGTCAGGGATGGAGCATTTACCACTTCTTTGGGCAACCTGTTCCAGTTTCTCACCACCCTAAATAAATTATCATAGTCTAACCTGTTTAGCAAAACACTTAAGCACAGCTATTGTCCCATTGAATTTATTGAGACTGCTCAGGTGAGACAAAGATCATGGGTGAGAACGTTCAGGAACAAGATCTGAGCAATTTGCTGGAGAACAGTGAAAGTCACTATACTCAAAGGTAACCAACAGCACAATGTGAACGGTCAGTGGTGCGAGGGAATCAGTAAAGAAATGCTAGTGATTGCCTGAGTATCACCTAACACCTATATTTCATAAAGGAATGTGATTTTTCAGGTTGAGCTAGCCTTTACTCTGTACCATCTATCTGACACCAATGGAGTATCTCACCACAAATATGCACGTCACATCTGATTACCAGACTTGCTGTTGAGAAATGAAGGAGTTGAAAGGAGTGTTGTCAAAACCCTTTAAGTTAAATATTTTGATTCATGAAGCTTCTACCTTCTGTTTCAGTATCAGTGCCAGAATTTTCACAATAGAAAACTCTAATGTGTGACCATAAATTAACTGCAGTGTGAACAATTTACTAATCAAAGAAGGTGGGTTTTCTAATAGTACAAATTCACTTTATGTACATTTTTACAGTTCTTATTTTTTTTCTTTCAGTAATAGAGAACATGAAGAAAGCACTACGTCTCATTCAGACAGAACTATAGTCAGCAACAGTAAAATGACCATAGCCTCTATGAGGTGAAGCTGCACCTCTCCGTCTCTACTAGCATTTTGAACTCTTAACAAGCAGCACTGGTCTATCAGATTTAATGAGAAATTTATATGTACTATTTGAAGAACAAGCGCAGAAAGACTATAATGCCCATTTGGAAAACAAGAGGAGAAATCTATGAAACACTTTGAAATTAGTTATCTGAGTAACCTAAAGTGATGGTTTAAGGTGCAGCACCTTTGAGTTGTATTGTTATCAATCCAACTATGGCTTTGTTAAATCAGCTATGACTTCTGACCAAGATTTATAACCAATGTTTTTGGTGCCATTTTGCAATTTTTTGTATAGGTTAATAGGTGCATCTTGTCTCATAATTTTTATTTTTGACAAGAAGCTTATTTTTGACAAGTCATTAGTGTATCTCTGTTTTGTGCATTTATTTCTCCTTAAAGCAAAAGAAACTTTGCTGGCAAAGCAGAGAGGAAGGCTCTTCCTATACATTTTTGAACAGTTTATACAGAAATAAACGAGGGATCTGGGCTTAGCTTTCTTCTGTGTAATTCTTTAACTGTCATTCCAATACGCTGAGAACAGAACAGATAGTTCACATTGAGAATGAGGTCTCAGTGAGGTGATAATGATCAAACAGCAGCTACAGGGTTTGTTATGGTAAAGATACAGTGAAGCAACAGAGATGGAAGGAGATAGTCCCAGAACTCCACTCCTGAGGCTAAGTGATGCTTGTAAAGTCTGGCATGGCAAAAATAAGCAGGATTGTCCTTGTTCTTTTCATTTAAATGGCAGTTGAATCATCCCAGCTCATCCCTTATTTTTCTGTAGCATCCTAACCCAGACGTCAAGGTGGCAGCTTGTATATACAAAGTCTACACAAAATTTCTCCAGGATCACAATATGCAAGGGCAGATATCTGTTTTAAGTAAAAAGCTGAAGTCAGTTGAAATAGTTTGTTATCCCAGCAATGTGCTTTTTCATGAGAGCAAGATAGTGATTCGTGTGCAGTAAGAGCACAAACCTGCAAAGCTATGTTTGTGCTGCCTGCCATTTCTCATGAGGTTGCCTGTATACAAATATAAAAGACGAAGAAAGGATCTTTGAAGGACAGCATTGTTGATTTAAAATACCTAGTATGAATTTGTCATGATTGAGTTATAGTGCACCTAAGTATAACTTCATAATTGTGTAAAATTTGGATATAAGCATATATTCCAACAGAATGGTGATAAATGTCCGGTACACAAAGAGAAAAAAAAAATAAAAAACTTGTATTAGTCATTAACAATATACTGTCTTCAGTAATCAGTTAAATGACTTTTTTAATCTATTAGAAAACACTAGAAACAACATTAAACTGATAATCACATTCCTTTGACTTGTGTTTGACTCTACTCCTTTATTTCCATATCTATTTGATCTGATCTATCTGATCAATCTATCTGATTTAGCAACATTTCCCAGTCTGTGGGCATACCCTCTTTCAAGCATGCCAGAGATGTTCAGGAGAAAAGGATGTGAGCCAGCTGCCAGAGGCAATACAGGATAGCCATGGCAGCACCTTTACAAAGTAGGGTCGAGTGAAGATTTACCACTAAGAAAAGCACAACACAAAATAACTTTGGAAATGCTTCAGTACGGTAGATTCAAAATATTACCAAAAAAGAGTAAGTGGAAAATGCTGGGTCTTTGCTGTCATATTGCATGGATTTTTTTTACTTCCAAACATTCACTTTCAACATCAGCCCAGATCACAGAAGACATTGGCTTGAAACAGCCTCTGCTCTGACTCAGGCAGGAAATCAAATGTGGGATAGTTACAGCATCAGTCAAAGCCTGCTTCACCTACTTAAGATGCAGAAGACTAAGGCTGCAGGTTCTAGATGGATATTTGAGAGAAGGCTGAGCTTGTGGAAGTGTTTGCATGGCTATGCTTTAATTGCAGTGTGGAACAAAAACTTCCCATTTTGTATCTGGAAATCAGCTACAAAACACAACTATTGTCCTCCCTTTAGCTCTAGTAACTACATCTTTGTTCAAGGTGCTCTTGTTTCCTTGCCTACTACTACAGTTCTATTAATTGCAAAGATGACGGCATCTGCCTGCAATGACTACTGTCACGGATTCCCCTAGTCTGTCCAGATACTTGATAGCTTCCAAAGTTTTCAATAGATTTGACAAATCGCTCATCCAATAACCACTTTCTACAAATGTCATGGGCATGTAAATTCCTCTGTGTCATATAAGAACTGTTTGCAAAGTGACTAAAGGAGATTTCACCCTTTTATTTCCCTTCTCAAATCTCTATGGGTACCAGGCTGAAATCTGCCCTTAGCATAGTTTGAGGAATCAGACTAAATATTTGTGATTCTTAAAGATTCAGATCCAGACCTTTTGGTGGAGCTAGATACTCAGGTAAAAAACACCCTGCATGTTGCACACATATTTTCCATTTTCAGCCTAGTTTGACATTCATTCTTAATTTTAGTGATGCTACTATATTTCTGTATTCTCCCCTTCAAAGATTATTTTGCCAGGTAATATCTTGCCTGATGGAACAGACACTCACACCTCTGACTAAAGTCTCATTGATCTGGAATAAGATAATAAGTCTGTAGCCTGTGCAATAACAGCCACAGCATGATTCTGCCCCCTTTTTTCCTCTGAAATGAATGGCATAAGGCACTACTCCTTCTTTTATCCCCTTCTTGCCATACAGCTTTATTCACAAGATTAGTGGGCAGATTTTTATTCACACTCTTTACTTCCCTCTCTTAAGAAAGAGTGGGAAACTGTTCCTTTTGTACCTTGGCTAACTGAAACTAAACAGAACAGAATTTTTTGAGCCTTCATTTCTTGGGTTAGTATTGAAAGAAAAGAACAAGACTGAAAATGTTAGTATAAGAGCAGAAGTCGTTTTACACAGAATAAATTCAGTCACAATATAAATTCAGTCAGACCAATAGCTGAGAAAGCCTACATGTGTAGACTGTGTGCTTTTACAGAATTCATAACCTGTATGTATGGATGCTGATATTAACATGAGCATAATATAGTGTCACCTGTGGAAGCCGATTTTTTCTATAAGTGTTCTGCCTTTGCTATGAACACATTCTGGGAAACCGAATTTACTGCCACTGTTCACACATCCATACCTACTTTACTGTCTGGACTTATCTGTTGTAATCAGACCAAGGTTAGTCAAACAAACGTGGACTTAACGTCAGTGAGGTGAGGCACAGGAATCTGAGAACTGACAGAACAGGATCCTCCCCCATGTATCCGTCTCAATACAGAAGGGTGTTGGCTTTTCTAGGCAGATGGCTGATGTATTAGTCCGCAGAGCTAAAACATTTTCCCATGTGCAAATATTTGCGCTTGACTGGAACAAAAGAAAAGCCACGATACCTTTTATGTACCATGGAGCTGAGTGACTGTGGGACACCTCAGCACTTAAAATGCAAAAGGCTGATATACTTTGGATTGTTCCATGTGCTACACATGTCTTTACCAAAGGTTGACACAAAGAATTTTCCAGATGCTGAGGTGTCCTCCACAGGATTGGCCAAGTCACAGGTCTCCTTCCTTCTGTTTCTTCCTTTGTTCAAATGGATGCACAGATCCACAGTATGAGTCAGGTGGAAACAAAAAGTTGCCATGGCAATTTAAAAGTCCAAATCATGGATCAGAAGGGGATGAATATTTATTCTTCCACCAGAAAATCTCCAGACTAAAATCTATATATTTATACCTTTTCCTAGCTGTTCGACGTGCTCGTGCTATTCATCACTTGCCATCTTGTGTGGCTACTGGGTACTGTAAAGTAACTGACCCACTAGTCACTACAAACGGATCTACTTTAGCAGCCTATTTTCTTTTAGGAGGTATTGGATATTTGCTGCTTCCTTCAGAATAAGAGAAGACACACAAAAACAACAGCTTCCCCTATTTCAGCATATTAAGCAGTCCAAATACAGCAGTCATCCTTTAGTTCACACTGCCATATCAAGCATTGTATTTGAAAATTCCCCTGTGATTCCAACTCCACAGTTCCTAAGTAGATGTTCATCAAGTCCTTTGTACATGTCTAAGTGTCACCTGTGAGAAAGAAGAAATACCACACGTAACAATTTTTCAAGGTATAGTGCCCAAGACACAACACTCCTCAGGTAGTTTTTCGGTGCTTAACTTGGTTATTGCTTCAGGAAAGAGCCTTCAGAAAGATCTACTGTGTCTTCTGTTACCTTTTTGTGCACACTGAGGATCACTTGTTACTGCTTTGCGCTCCCTGGCTGTACCTCCCCAAGTGACTGTTGGTAAAAGGTTGGCACACATGAAACCACACTGCTATTTAGCACTCAGCCAGCTGGAGAGAGCTGAGTTCATGGACATACAAACCATTGGCTTCACTGCTTACATTCACACACAGGAAAGAGGAGAGTGACTGCCTGGAGAAGAAGCTACACCCTAGGGTGAGGTGTGCTGTACAGGATGGGGAGAAAAGGCCTGATCTGCCAAATTATTTGTTGCTTCAAGCCTGCAAGCAGGTGGGGCCGTGATTTTACACAGCTCTTATGCATTTGTATCATAGCACCGTGTGGTATCTACTATATTAACAACATCAAGTATGACTACTGGCAACACCTCAAGGCTGCCTTTCCTGACCAAATGTATTGACTGCCCAGCTGGTGAGCTGAATTTTTACATTCCCAGGTACAGCTATAGGGCATCTCTAGAGCATGAACGACAGACAGTTTAAGCATTAGTCAATGCTATTGTCCATAAGCAGGTATGCTGCCTGAAGGTTGCCTACAAAATGGGAGTAGCATTAAAGAGACTGACAGATGCTTTGGGTTTTTACCCTGAAGGGGTATAATATCCTTAGCTAAGGATATTTAGCCTTCTGTATACAGAAGAAACTAAAACACAGGCAGACTAAGATCACACAAAAAATATGTAGCAGGACAAAGAACTGAATGTACATTTATTTAGCTGATATGAATGAAAATAAGCACAAACTATTTAGTGGTGCCCCTTTCTGACTGTGCAATGTGTTCTATTAGTCATCTGAAGTCTTGAAATTAAAGGGGAAAAGGCATTGTACTAAGATAAATTAAGAACATCCACAATTTCATAACCAATGCATAAACCTTAAAGAATAAAGTCTTTCCTTCCTGCACTGAAGTAAATCAAAGGATACGTGTCCTTCTAGAGAAAGGGTGACTCACCAAGAAAGCTGAGGAAAATTCTTCCTGTGCTATATAGTTTCATAACATGCTCTACTGAGCCACAAACAACCCCAGAATAAACAATGTCTTTGAGATAGAGTAAATTCCAGAAATATCTGTGGTAAACAGATAATTCTACAGCCTTAACTACAGTGCTAGAGGTTTTATGATAGCTACCACATCCACTGGTAAAGTTAAAATTAATTTAAAGAAGTAACTGTGGTTCCAAGTCTGACAATAGTGAGTATTTCCAGTACCAGTAAATGCTTTGGCATCACTCAATGTGCGTATTTCAGTCATGTAGACTCAATACATTGCTGGCAGGATGCTGATAAATCATGGAAATGTTCAAAACTACAGAGTGACTACAGCAGCAAGTTGCAAAATGTTGTCAGGCTGACGACCACATTCTGAAACTGCAAAGTTGAAAAACAAGTAAAATCTTCTATAAAAACAGTTACAAAAAACTGGGGGGGGGGGGTGGGAGGGAGAAGAAAGCTTATGTATTTGTTTGTATGAATTCTGAATGCATTGGCAAAACTCACGTAAGAAATCTGGAATAACAAATACACTTCTAAGGGTATTTCATTTGTAGAAGTGTAGATGCTTTGTATGCGTATGAGCGGCATCATCACAGCTCTCATAACTTTTGTAAATAACCAGCACAGATGGGTGTCTCTTTGAAGTGCCTGCCCACTGACCATGGGGAACAAACAAGGAAGAATTAAGAGTTCTGCATGCAGTTGCTGGGTTTACCAGGACTGTAATAGGGGGAAGAATCTGGGCCCAACAGCAGAAGTTAGGCTGATGTGAACACATTTCTCCTTTTTGACCATTATACCACTCATATGGCACTTCACGTGAGTGATAACTGCACACGTAAAATACACTTTTCTTCATAGACTATACTGGCTTTGCCTAGATGAAGGGAAGCTATGGTAGCTGCTCTACTATGTTCTTGGTTCATTTTGATTAAACAATAATCATAATCCCATGATCGTTATGATCTTATCTGGAGTTTATCATGTAAGTAAACACTAGTTGGCCTTGTCCAAATTAAGGGGAGAAGGTTATGTTTAAAGGCAGAGTTTTCACTACAGCTTGAGGCAGGCTACAGGAGTAGTAAAGGGATGGTACTGCATCTACCATACATGGAGCTAACTTCTATTTAGGGAACAGTGGTCACCACAGAGCAGAGCCTTTTCTTCAGTGTACGGTTAGTTACCAACTAGTTCAAGTCTTGGAATTTTCTTACAAGTCTTTTTCTCTTATGTTACCAGTATTATTCTAAAATCAGAATAACTGTTAGCATAAACAGCCTGAATTAGAATGGATGCCCCAAATGCCCCATTGGTACCTGAAATTGTGTGAGCACAAGCATATGAGGACCCATTGTGATATACCTACACATCAAGTGCTTTAGTGCAATTTAAGTACATACTTGTAACATGTTGTCTCTCCTATAATGGGTGGAAGTATTTTTAATTACTAAATTTATTGCCCATAAGAAAGATACAAACTTATTGTGTGAAACATCAAACGCTTTGTAAATGTGTTTCTGTGGTTAAATTGTGGGGATGGTTATAATCTTCTCTCTAATTATCCACGTAGTTACCAAGGTGATTGCCATGCAATGATGACAGAAACTTTCAAACTCATCTCCTATATAAGCTAGGCTTTGTGCAACCAGAATAGAACAGCATATAAAGATTAGTTTGTTTAGCAGAAAAAGGGGCACCTTGCACAGTTGAAATCACAGCGCTAGGCAAGAGTAGAAGTACGGAACTAAGGTACTGATTTCTTTTTTAATTTTAGACTGATGTAAATAAGTGGTAACTTACACAAGTGTAGCACATATGAGTAACTTACATGAGTGTAGCCACACTACACATTAATTAAGCTTGAAAAATGTATTCTCTCTCCACAGCTGGTTTTTGGTGGGGTTTGGTTTTTTGTTTTTTTCATTATGACAAAACCACAGATACCACATGGACCTGAAATTCATCTTTATATTTGAAATCATTCTTTAGGAAAGACAGCAAGAGAGACAATAGATGGCCATGACAATTCAGCAACCAATAATACTAAACCATTAGTTAACATACTGCAAACCATTGGATGCTAAGGATTAAGAGAGCAATATATGTTACTTTGTTTCAAAAAATTGCACAGGCATCTCAATTTTCCTGGTCGTTGTTACCTTGTCCGCACATCTGTATCTTCCTTTGATTTAAGAACTAAAACAAGAAATAAAGCAGCATCAAAGATAAGAGTGAATCTCTAAGACAGCAGAGGAAGAAAGGATAAGATATTGACTAAAAATTCCTCAGCATAGCTTTAATTCTATTTTCCCAAACTTGATTCAGAATCAAATTCAGAAAGACGGCTCTCTAGGAGAGAAGCATGAGTCAGCCATCAGTGGCTGCAGGGGGGAGGGAAGGTCTTCACACTCACAGGTATTTAAAAAAAAATATTGTAGTCTTGTCCTACTGAATGAAAGATGGAATGACAGGGAAGAGAAATCGTCACAGGTTTTAAAGGACAACAGTGCCAAATGTGTCTTTATAGGCTGTTTTCTCCACATCTATACCTGTGAAGTGAAAGAATAAGTTCTTTGCACCAGAGGTGCTGGTCTGAGTTACTTCTAGCAGCCACTTTCCTGCACAGTTTTGCCAGAGAAGGAGATTGGGAATCCGATCTCACCTTTAACAGTGATTACGCATTGCACTCACTCTCGTATCACAGGACCATACAGCTACCTCACATAGGCAGGTTGTGGTTTTGTCTTGCTACTTCCCTGGACAAAGAATAAAATGAATTATAGTCGTGACCAAAGAAATCCACTTGGATAGTTGAGCTGGTAAATGAATCAAAGAAGGTAAGAGTGGAAGTTTCTGCAACAAGCGGTGGAAATAAGGAAATACTTCTCCAGCTGATTTCTTTGCAAAGTGACAAGAATATTGTTTTATCACCAGGACAGATCATCAAGGGAATTTTCACAATCAGAAAAAAAACCAAACCTGCAACACGTTTATTTCAAGGTAAAATGATAGGGACAGTAGAGGTTTGGTTTTTTGGGTTGGGTTTGGTTTGTTCTGTTGTTTTGTTTTTTTTTCACTAAAACAGCTCTTTGTCTTTATCTGTATTATAAAGTTAGCTGCACAAATAAAATAAGCCAGAATTGGGCATGTATCCATGACAGCAAACTTTTGGTGCCTGCACACTTCTGATTGTTGCTCAACATCTCTTTGTCACTGTCATTGTCTGGTTTATTATATTACAGATTCTATTTACCTTCATTTACCTTGAGATCTTTCCTTTCTGAAACACCAGTGAGAACAGAAGTGAGCCAAATCCTCCACAATGCAGCTATTCATTGTGGTCTCTGCTAAGCAGTTGCTCAAGATTATTCATGTTAGAAGCAGTTGCAATTACTCCTACAGGCTCTGTGGGAGGATCTGTGGGAGTTAACAGCATCCTTTCCTATACTACAGGCAGTTCATACCATAAGCGTGTGTATCACCGCCCTGACTCATCGCTTTCTCCTCCAGTGTTGAGCTGCATCCAGCAAGGAAACAGCCAGGAACTGCTGTTGGTGACTGTCACAACTCCTCCTTTTCAGCACAGAAAACACAGAGCAGGCTTCTTCCCTTTTCGCTTCATGACAATTCCCATGCTTCGTCAAGGATCCTACGCACAACAGGCAAACCCATCTGAGCTCCTATCCACTTCCCCGTGCTTCATCAAGGATCCTACGCACAACAGGCAAACCCATCTGAGCTTCTATCCACTTTCCCTTTGTCTCCTAGCATCCACCCAGCTAGGCAAACACAACAAGGCAAGGCTGTGTTCAGCTGCGGCAGCCAGCCTGCACACTGATGCTGCTCCCCTCTGCAGAGGCATGGCTCAGGCAGAGATGCTGAAGTTTGATTCCCAGAATACAACTATCCTCCCAGGTTTGTCTGCACAAAGCAGCCTGTGTTCCTTAATTCTTTTCCACAGATACAACAACTTCAGTGACTGCACAGCAGGGCCTTACTCTGAGCAATGAACTTAGTATGACCAGCTTAGGGATCAAAGGTTCTTACTGAGCATTTACAATGCAAAAAGTGTAGGCAAACAATACGGCAGGAATGATCAAGCATTCAAGAACCATGCTCTACCACTCTTTTTGATAGGGTATACCGTTTCCTTTGCTCTGTCAAAGCCAGATTATTACGGGGGGGGGGGAGGGGGGAGGTAGGGGAAGACAGCATATTTATCAGCAATAACCAGGAAAGAAGTAAACAAATAGCCAGGGTCAGGATGACAGCTATTCCTCCATGTGCAATAATGGCTTTAGGGGCTTTGTTGAACAGGCTACCATGTGAAAAACCTCCCTGTACTTCCCCCAGAGCAGCAGCTTAGCTCAGTTGCTCAGTTTCGCATTGCTGGGCTCCTCAGAAACAGGAGCATAATTAGAGCCAGGACTGAAACACTCCTCAGCCTGGGCTGGCAGAGCTGATGCTCTGCCCTCTCCCTCACCAGGGAGGCAGTGATTCACTTATCACAAACCACACCATGGATGTCACACCAAGCACTGTAATGAGACGCCTGACCATCCACTGAAGACAGCACATCCTTTTTCAATGGGCAGATTCATTCAACTTGACAGTGCACCCTCCCAGACATGACTTAGTGTTTTAGAATATTCACCCATAGAGGAGCAGGCATTATCTCTGCTTTGGCATTTCTCCTCCAAGGTAGTACCACTAGTGGCACTGTTGTTAGTCGTAAATGTTGGCTGTTGATCATGATGAAAAGACCCTCAGATGGATAGAGTTTTGATATCATTCTTCAAAAAAAAAGAAACCCAATAAGAAAAGTCCGTGTCTCTTTTTAAATTTTGCAAAAGCAAGAATTGGTCTCAATGAATCTCAGCTATTTAAAATGGCCATGAAAGAAGCTCATTTCCTGTTCCCAAATATTAATTGAGAAAGAGGCTTACTGTGTCACTGCTTCAGCAAGACCCCTTGTCTTTGGTGGAGTCTGCATGTGTATAGTCATACATAGACAGAAGTTAAAAAAATGCAGATTTGACAGATGCGACAATTTGAAATTGGTAGAGGAGGCTTAAATGATATGAGAGATTTGCGTTTATTGGAAACAGGAAAGACAACAGGAATGAAAGTAAACAGATTAAGAACAGGTCTGCGATTTAGGTCAAATTATTCCAATCTAACCAGTAAGGGAGACAGCCATTCACAATCTGACACATATTCTCTCCTTCAGTAAAAGTATTTTGAAAGGGATTTATATAGCAGTAATTCTCAACAGAATTGCTTTTGCTTAGCAAAACGTGCTGCAAGTAGAACAACATTTGCAGCAGACATATCTGACCTAGGTCATCTCCTGATTAAACACATATACATGGGAAGGAGATTAGTCATTAAGCCAAGCAGAAATACAAGACAAGCTACAGCTTACATGGAGAAGCTATACTCAATTAGCTTTGCAAGTGAGCTAAAAGCAGGAATTAACAGAAAATTCCAGGGCAGTTAGTGCCAGTATATCCTGTTCAGGATCCCTGAGCACATGCACACTCCATCACAAGCATGCACAAGGATAGGGTTTCAAAGATTATTAAATCTTGACATCTCCATAATTGAAAAAGATGAAAAATGAAGGAATGAATTAAAAATTTTGAGGCAGGTAACAAAATTCACCTTGCATTATTTTAAAACCAAGAGTTACAATCGCACATCATCATGCCCCCAGATCACTCAGAGTGTGGACTGAGATCTCACTCTGAGTTGATGTATCAGTTCAAAGCCAGTCCCCAGAAACTGGAAAAGAACCAAGACATAACTGAGCATTTATGCATGATACACGGGCATACCTCGGGTAGCTTAACCTTAAAACTGGCAGAAGTGAAACTCTTTATATAGTCCTGGTGATGGAAGAGGTGCTCAGAAATATAGCAAAGCTCACCTAAGAAGAAAGAGTTCTCCAGTGATTGAAAGAAAGAGACAGTGCAGGAAGAAAGGCACCTAGCTAAGCACTTAACCGATCACCCATCATTGTGAATGTGATGCACTCCATCTGTCAAAATGACAGTAAGATCATTGCTGTCTCCCAAATAACCACAGTCCTGCATAGGCTAATTTTATTCCTTTGGGGATTAAAATATCTCACAGTATCATATCACATAAGCAAAGGTTTCCCACTCAAAAGCAGAAGCTTTTCCAAACATTCATGTCACTATGTTGTGGCTGGCTGACTTCTGCACTACTGTGTGCATTTACTACATGGCTCTGCTCCAGTAGCTCTGGCAGACGTGACATCAACTGAGCACTCTGTGCTCTCACATCTCCATTTATACTAATTCTCTTTTTGTTATTGTAATAGTACAAGTTTCATAACTGAATTTATCCATAGGAATCATTTTATATGTTTACAATTGTTGGCTATTTGTTTTCTTTTGGAGGCATAAGTTGTAGAGATTCTTTAAAGAAAAAAAATTGACCCAAGTTGTAGATGTCAGACTGCAATGCCCAACAAGAACTTTAGAATGAGTCAGGTTCACATCCAAAACCAAATTCCTCCAGAAAGACAAAAACTGGAGTCATCACGCAGTGCTAAGCATCTAACCCATATTTAACCAAGTGTTTCTAATAATCAAGAACAGAAAGGTGACTGAATAGAGAGTCATGAGTAAATTCAGTGATGGTAGACACCATACGCAAAACTGGATTGTGGACCCAAGTGCTGAGTCCAAACTTCCTCAAATTTCAGCAATGTTTTGTCCTGGAGTTGCAGGTTGAGTAAATCACAATTTCAGAACTTTGAGTTTTTTTGCCCTAATATTTTCAAACGCCTCACTGCACCTGAAGGAGCACACAAATTCTCTGCTTTATTCCACAAGGAAAAATTTCTCTAGAAAATTTCTACCAAGAGTGGAAGACTCCTATGAAGAACTACACATTTCACCTGTCATGCCACATTTTTTCTCCACCATTTTCTTTCCTCTAACCAATCTCCCACCAGACTGTCCCCCCACTTAAATCATTTCTAAAACACTGACTTTTGTCTTTTTGTGTAACTGATCTGTGCTTTCATTTACAGAATTCTTCACACTGCCAGTTCTTACTGTATCTCCAGTAAGAGGCAGCACAAGAGGCAGCACAAGCAATTCTCTGCAACAAAATTTCATTTTGGGAAGCGAATCTAAATAATTACTGTTTCTAAATAATTATTTCTTTTGCACGAGAAAATTTGAAAGTCTTACTTTTCATTCCAAAACGGATTTTTCTTTTTTTTTTCAAAATGACAATTTGACACATCAAAAATCCTATTCTTTGATCAGACACATATTAGGCACAAAAATATTAGCATTTCCAAAACGCTTCAGTGATAGAGCTGTAAAGCTGTTATGCTTCAGACTGGAGCTCTGCAGAGTAAGTAAGTAGTGTAAAGCTTCACTGGGATTATTTTTACAAATAGTTTTTTTAAAAGGTGTTTGGTTGACAGCAAATAACCGCCTGGATCTCCATTGCCTTTCCGAAAAGGTTGCCCGAGTCATAGTTTTGACTCATCTGCAAAGATCTGCATGAATTGAAAAATAAATGAATCAAAGTGCCCTGAATTTGACTCCATTGTTATTTTGAAGTTGTACACGGAGCAGAAGCTATGAATAGGCCATGGGATGGTGGTACACACACTAAAACAAAGAACTAATGCTGCTATTACAGACTCCAAATGTGCATTAATTTTCCAAAATATCAACACTAGCTCCTGGAGCTAATGGGGAATAAAATATTCCAGGATCTTTCATTAATATCTTTATCATTGATATAGCATGAACTGGAAAAAATGCAATTTTAAAAATGGAGAATGATATAACAAAACCCCCAAAACTGTAGAATGGAGCTTTTATTTGCATTTAGTTTTATATCCGGTTCACTTCCTGTTGGTAAAATTGCAGTAAAACAACTTGTACTACTTAGCTGCAAGCTGTTGTTTAACCAGCACACTAAACCCACCATTAACTTTCAGCCATTTCAGATTTACCCACTGAGAACAGCATTCCTGCATTAGGATGCCCTCTCCAGTATGTTCAGAATGCAGTAACACCCTGCATAAAACACAAAGAGAAAGGAAAAGGGTATCACCCTTCATGGATAGAAAAGTCTTTGCTGTTTGTCCAGCACAATACTTAAACCTCATTACTGTGCTAAGCCACAGATGTACTCTCTCTCCCCTTCCCTAATAAAACTAAAGGCAGCAAGTGAAGTATTTTTGATTATTAATTAAACAAAGCCACTCCCAAATTGCTATGGTGCTACAGAGCAGAGAGCCAACACCCAGGGCTGCTGCTATTAGATTCCTGCTCACCAGCTCTGTAAGTCGTCCGGAGTGAGACTCGCTCACCAGGCAGAATTCAGTGAAACAAAGAAAACTGGAGAGCAGCATTGCCAGGCAACTGGCTGGAAGGTTTTGCAGAATTCAGCTCCTGCCACAACGTATCTTCCACTTGAACCAAAGCATTTCATCAAGCAAGTTTTCTATATAAACCAGTCTGCAACAAGAATTGATTTAATTTATTGCACCAGATGGTGCAGTCACAAAAAGAGATGGGTGTTCAGACTGAGATTCAGACACAGGCTGACCTGCAGAAATGGAGTAATTTTTAGGCTCAAGTCCCGTAACAGACTGTCACAGTAGCATTCCTTTACAAAAACGATCTTTTGACAAGTGGTCAACAACAGTTTGGCTTTAACCTAAAAATTGTTAGAAATTGCATCAAGAATGATTTAAAAGGAAGCTGCATAGAGAAGCTTGGAGCTTACTGCTCCCTGCACAGCACTGAGCCAGATCATGGAATGAAGTCACAGAAGGTTTGTTTGCTCACCAAACAAGCAACAGGAAAGAAGCATGGCAACATGGTGCGCCCTCATGAAGGCCAACTTCCCTGGAGGGGGTCTGGCTAATAGATTCACATGCTGCAGAGCAAAAGGAGTCATTCTCCTTTACAAGAGCAATGATAGCGACAGGAAAGAAAAACCTCATGATCATGAAATAAAAATAATTTCAATTGTAGAGAAAAATTATTATCTGCAAACATAAAACACCATTTTCATTTCCCCCATGCTTCTGTAAATTTAACATTTCTTTACATCTTAAATGAACATCTTTAATCTTTTAACATTAACAGCTTTGAATATCTTTGGTCTTCCAAAGCATGTGTCAGTTACCTGGAGGAAAAAAAAAAAAAAGTTAAATTAAACTCTTTTTTTTCCCCCTCATTTCCAAAGTCAGAAGGAACTAAAAAGACTGTAAATCAGACACCAGCTCTGCTAGCCAAATTCACATACAGCAAATGGTCCCACCGGCTTCTACAGAGCACCTCACTGAGTGTGCAGCACAACACATTTTCACAGCACAGGTACTAAAAGTCCACACTCATCTCAATGGATTCAAACAATATGACAGCTCCAAGAAATCCCTACAGCCTGGAACTGAAACAGTTAAAAGGTAAAGCTACTTGCATCAGAAGTTTTCTATTCCTACGTTTCCTGTATTTAACAGGAGAAATGGGGTGGGTTTATTTAAAAACCTATCTGACTGCCTCAGAGAGACAATTAGAAAATTCCTATTATTATAGCGCACTCATGCTTAAGTTTCATTTCAATGTCAATCACCAGAAGGAGGGTCTCATAGTTCAAGATGCAGCCTACTACTGCTTACATCGATTCTTAGGCTTTTTGATGACTCTACTTTAATTAACCAGCTATAAGAATGTTATTTGCTTTATGGGCTGAGCCAGAACAGTAAGAGCAGAAAGTGGGACTGGTTCTGTATAATACCTACATAAGAGACAAAGTCAAGCAAAGTAGATGCTGATATATTGCACACATCAACCAGGAAGTTTACAAGGAAATACAGGTGTGACAATCTTACTGGTCAAGAGAAAGAAGAAACCTGGGTATAATGAACATCTTTCAAAACAGCGAAGGCTGTCATTTTCTTCTAAAAAAAGAACGTAAAGATTTTACAGGATACCATGCCAGAGATCCTGGCTCCTAACCATAGAGAACCGCTTCACGCATACACAGGTACGACATGTGTAACACCCAAGCGTCCATACAGAGCTCACCTCAAGCCACAAACCATTTTTAGCTTTTAGGTAACATCTCTGGCAATTCTTTTTAGGATTTTAAAAAAATATAGGGAGCTAGAACAGATGGTAGAGCCTGACAGCTATTTACAGCTTATTATTTGATCATATGAAACAGGTGAAAGTAACACCTACCATATACATTTTTAATTAAAATAATAGTAATACGTACAGGCTCCCATGCCTACGGTGTGTTGGCATGTGGCACCCACATAGCTGCATATTACTGAAGAGTATGGGTAGATTATTTGTTTCTCTCTAGGCAACTGACATCACCTACCTGGCTGCTTTTCTTTATATTCAGTTCACTCAGCTCTTTAGTAAGATATTTGATATTCAAAACCTACAGTCAGGGGAGGGAGCAGCACCGTGTATTGGATTAGCAACTTGGATGCCAACACTGCTAGTCAACACACCAAAGTAGCAGACACCAGATCTTCACACTGACCAAGCAAACAGCCATTTCCCCCATTCTGCCTGTTGCTGATTTATATACCTCCATCTGCGCTAGAAAGCAGGAAAGCAGGTGGATGTTACCAACTGGCCCCAGGTTATTTCTGCCCAGCAGCATGTGCAGAGCGCAGCACACCGCTGGTCAGCTGGCACTGCTCCAGCTGCCTCTTTGCTCTGCACCTCCAGCAGCTACATAGTATAAAATAGGAGTACAGGAACTGATGCCCCAACCTGCTGGTGTTTGTAATGACTTAACACTTTGAACTCTGAAAACTTGGCCGAGGGTGGACAGCTACGGGTCTTTCAACAGAAAACGAGAAATGACACCTTATTCCATCTTCTCCATTCAGACAGCTTAAAAGCAGAAATAGTTCCTAACAGAACACTCTATTTTACATATTCGTGACTTCATGAAGTTTTCAGTGGCCTGCTTTCAGATCACACTCCAATCTCCATCTTTTCCACCCAGTTTTATTGGCATACCGAGATTATGCTACTTGTGACTTGACTATGTGGGAATTCCCTGACTCCCAGGGAATCTCTAAATAGTACAACTGGATACAGGAACCAGCCATATGAAAAAAGGACACATTGCTTAAGCTCACTTCTATTTCAGCCATTCTCAGCTGCTGGAATGACCTTATGAGGGGAGGGGGAAATGGGAGCTGGGCGCTCTGTCCCAGCTTCCAAGTCTCTATGTTAAGCATAGCTGAAACTTATCACAGCCCTTGGACCACTATCAACAAAGTATTTCACAAGACTTGGGATAGTATTGCTTATGCCAGCTACAGAAAATGTAGTTTTAAGATGCACTGAGCATTTGATGCAAAGATAGAGCCACGTTATTGTCATCATAATGGCTGGAACTGGGCCAGCAGGAGAGTGGGAACACCCATTCTATCAGCTCCCTGTGACTGATACTGCTTATTTAGTGTCACCACCTGCAGGAGTGTGCTTACCATTTCCAGGCCATAACATTTAAACAAGACTTTAAGTACACGTTGCCTTAACTGGCTTAAATAGCCAGCTAACTGTTCTGATAGGGGTATTACAACTGTAGAGTGAAGGTGCACGACCACACAGTGGTGAAACATGAGCTCCTCTTGGGTCAAAGTTAATAACCATTCATTACTGTTCCAGCAAAAACATCCTAATCTGTGACCTCAGTATGGCATCTTCCTATTAATTTAGCTATAGTAACAGTTAGCGGTAGCTTAGAGTGGGATACGTCTGGGTTCAGTTATAACTTTGCCTTTGAACTATTTAACCTTCTTTCATATACGCTACATATGTAGAATCACAAAATAACAGAATTGTTGGATTTAGAAGGCATCTGTGGAGACTGTAGTTCAAGACCAGTTGTGTTTTGAATATGTCCAAGGATGGAGATTCCACAACTTTTATGGACAGCTTGTTCTAGTCTTCAGTTATCTTCACATTACCAAAAACCAGTTTTATCTTTCATTTGCATGGAATTTCCTGAATTTCAGCTTGGGCCTGTTGCCTCTCATCCTGCCACATGATGTCAGAGAAGTCTGGCTTTGTCTTCTTTACTTCCCCTACATCAGGTATTTATACACATCGATGAGATCCCCCTGAACCATCTCTTCTGCAGGCTGAACAGTTCCAGCTCTCTCAGCCTCTTCTTGAATGACAGATGCTCCATCACTTCACCATTTTTGAAGCCCTTTGCTGGACTTGTTCCAGTATGTCCATGTCTCTCCTGTACTGGGGAGCCTAGAACTGGACCCAGAACTCCAGATGTGGCCTCACTTTGTCCTGCTGGTGATGCTTTGCCTAACGCAGCACTACAGGCTGTTGGTTACCTTTGCCATAATGACATGCTACTGGCTAATGTCCAACTTGCTGTCCACCAGGAACCCCAGCATGTCTTAGTGCCTCCCCAGGTGCACGACTTTGTATCAACCTTTGTTGAAGTTCAAGTGGTTCATTTCTCCAACCTGTCAAGGTCCCTCTGTGTGGTGTCATAGAATCATAGAATAGTTAGGGTTGGAAAGCACCTTAAGATCATCTAATTCTAGCCCCCCTGCCATGGGCAGGGACACCACACACCAAACCATGTCACCCAAGACTCCGTCCAGCCTGGCTTTGAACCACTTCTCGCAGCTTTGTATTACTTGCAGACTTGTTGAGGGTGCACTCTTTCCATCCACTAATGAAAATGTTAAATAATACCAGCCCTATTACGGACCCTGGGGTACACCACTAGTGACTGGCATCCAACTCATCTGTTGCTAATCACAACCCTTTGAGCCTGACAGTCCATATCACTCTCCTCTTACTTAGTCCATACGTTATCAGGTTTTCTGCAGGGAAGCTATGGGAAAGTGTATCTTCTCTCATGCAATGACAATGTGTTGTGATATGTTCCCTGACTTAAAAACCAGCTCAGTTGCTTCAAGACAGATGATCTCTGAGAAGCCACCATCATTAATGCTGCTCCTGTGACAGCTTCCTGCACAAACACATGCTTTGCAAGAAATTAGTTTATTGATAGCATGTGCTAAGAGATTATTAGCAGTAAAATGTTATTCTTCAAAGAAATAGAAAGATTCTCATCCCTGTGAGATGTGCTATTTTTGAAGTAAGCGTGGTTTTGCTGAAAATTCAGCAAAACTTTATATTCACACAATCATGGAATGCAAAAAGAGGAAGAATTCTGTATTAAGACTATGTAAGGATTTTTAGCTCTACAGGGATCTTTAAAGGTGATCTTGGTAAAGACCTTTAAAAGGTTTCTGTCCCTAACATTTCTGTTATCCTGGCAAATAAAATATTATCTTGGGATCCAGAATATCACCATAGCATAGAACATAGTCAGTCAACCTAAACCCAAAACACTAAGGAAAAGGTGAAGTTTGAGGCATTCTGCAATAGAATGACTTTATGCAATGAGAAGGAAAAGAAGTGGTCTACAATATGTCATTAAGATACTGTGTAACAAGAGGAAGTATATTATGTCAATATTTGCAGACAAGAATGGCAGTAAGAAGCCTTCAGAAACACATTCAACATTAGGAACTACCCCTTTATAGGGGGAGAGTTTTCTCTTTCCCCTTACCCCCAAGTGCAGTATTCTACATTCTGTCTATTGCCATAACTGACCTTCTCTACTAAAATTCAAGATGCTGGCTGGGCTTGTCCAATCTCTTGAAAAGGGGGATAAGGGACTATGTAATAGCAGCCTGAAACTACTTGAACAGGTGCTACAAAGATGAAGGATTCAAACTTTTCAATGAGCTGTAGTTTGGGAGGATGACAGTAGACATCAGGAAAATCATCTTTATGCAGAGGATAGTGTAGCACTGGTACATGTTACAAAGAGAGATGAAAGGACAACTTCACTCTCAGGTTTCCAAGAATTAGTTCAACAAAGTTTGAATCTTCATGTCATTATCCATATGATACTAAATACAAAACTGAGCTGTCCAAATCACAAAGGTCTTCCCACCATCCTCATATATTACAGTATATTAAAAACAGGAAACTGCTGGCTTACAGATTTCAAGCAATACTCAAAACTGAGTATCAGTTATTCAGATAGGGGAGGAGTCATTGTCTTTAATCCTGGAACACAGCAAATCTTCTGGTTTTAAATACAGCTGGTCATTCCAATCAATTAAAATACATTTACTTAAACTTAAGTACAAGAATTTCAGGCATGAAGCCTTGCAAATCATACCCAATTTACCCAGTTAAGAAAACCAGATGAACAGTCTCCTCTGCAGTGCGTGAAACACCCTCAGCTTCCCAATCCCTCTCAAAGAATCCCTCTTCACTCATTCACTGCCTCCCTTGTTTTGACTGAACAAAACATTTCAAAGTTAAATCTAAATGTTGTCAGGGTCCGGCCTTCTCTTACCAAACACAAGCTGAGCAATTTAAGTCCCACATATGCTGAAAACCTTGACACTCCTTGGTGTAACAAGAGCGTGGTAATTTTCTTACCACTGGGAAAAAAGCTATTAAACAGTGCAAGAGTAAGTATACTTACTATTGGTGTTCAAATGACTTACTGATTTTAAAACATGTCATTCAGAAATGCCTTCCAGACAACCTAGTACTTCACAGCTCAAACCAGTGTATAACATAAGAACTAGTTACATGATAAATCCTTACCTTTATCTGAAGCTATGTAAAGGATGCTCTATGCTTTTTATGCCAGCCTGTCAATTTACATCAAGTGGTGGTGATTTGTATTGTAAACATGCACAGGCAAGTGGAAAAGAATGCTTTTAGAGGTCTCAAAATCCTGATGGGTTGTGTTTTGCTTTGAAAGCAGTGATCAAAGAATCAGACTGTCATATTTGAAATCCTAACCATCTCTTCTGCTATCCGATTTGAAAAATGTTGCCATAAACTGCAAGTACTGCAAGTTAATTGAGTCATTCATTTGACAAAAAAAAAAGAGGAAAGTGTTGGGCTGACATGTTCTGGGAAATCACATCTTTCAAGACAAATCATCAGATTTTCCTGAGCTCCAGTTACCAGCTTTAAGTGCTCAGCAGCAGAAATAAGCTGAACTTTTGACTTTCCAGCTTTGCATTGAAATGTGGCTTTGTACTGAAAATACAGTAGGCAGGAGAATGGTTGAACCATGATCCTCCAACTCTCAGGGGAATGTCTGGACCACTTGTAAGATATCAAGTCCTTCTTGGTCTGTTCTTTAGCAGTGCTTTCCACTTGCATGAATTAGCAAACATTTCCTAATTTTTCCAATGTGAGAAAAATCACTTTCTTGCCCAACAGATGAACAACTAAGCTGGGAAGTGAGGTATCTGGGGTCTGGTACCTGCTCCAGCATAAATGACTATTATACAAAAAGAAACAGTCTTGACAGGAGTGACTGCCATACCCCAATCCAGAAAGCACCTACCCATAATCCTCAAGACAAAGACTTCAATTATCTGGGGGGTGAATGAAATCTGACATAGGTGTCAGAATTGTCTTAAATTTTGGACAGAATTGTCTTAAATTATCAGTCAAATTTCATCCAAGCAGCTTTCAGGTGCTAAAAAATTATTACGCAGTTCATGTGGTTAAAGCATTGACAAAGGAATTTTGACCAGTTCTCAAACTAACGCATTCTACTTTCAACAGCCATGTCATACAACATACTACTACTTTAACAGCAGTGGGAGCTCGGTGACTCCCAGGTATGGCTGTCTCCAGCTTTTACTGAGAGTATTCCTAGTGTGGGAATGACTATGCATTTTATTCATTACTTTTATTCCTCTAATGTCAAATTTTCCTATTTATTCTGAGCAGCAGATCACAGGACTTGGAAGCACATGTTTGTGATTAAATTAGAAGAAATGGCTGAATCCTAAATGGTATGTGTTACAAAACACATGGAAAAACAATGCACTTCAAAACACCTGTAACATCATTCCCCTGATACTGTGCTGATTTCATAGAATCATAGAATGGTTTGGGTTGGAAGGGACGTTAAAGATCAACTAATTCCAGCCCCTCTGCCATGACACCTTCCACTAGACCAGCTTACTCAAAGGTACATCTAACCTGGCTTTTTAAATCAGGATTTCAATTACAATGTAATTTTTTTCCATCAACATACACAACACAGACATTTCTGAGTAACATAATGAACCTTCAGACCAGAGAAATTAAAATCAAAAGAAAAATCCAATTACTAATTTTGTAAAGATACTAAATATTAATGGTAAATGGGGTCTACCAGATCTTTATAGCAAAAGACCTTCTGTGATGGTCCTTTTTTGTTCCAAGCTCTCCTGGGGCAATTCCTGCAGGAGTTAGTCACTGAGACAGAGAAAATAGCCCCTGATAAACAGCCAGAAGCTAACTCAGAGGCTGGGTCTGGTCTCAGAACCCAAGCGAGGAGCTGTGGGAAAGGCTGAGCTCCCCTCTCTTCATTAACAAGGCACAAGGATAGTTTGGAGACATGTTCAACCACTACATTGAGATCACCAGGTCTGAGCGGACAGGGATGTCCCTGTGAGTAGCTGTATTTGAATTACTGAGTTTCCTACAGGAAACAATTCAGCACAAAGCTATGTGGGAATAGGCTAAGGTAAGTACATCTCCTGGAAACAGGAGAAAGCAAAGGTGCAGGTTAAATGGAAATACATCTGAAGCAGGAGCCAAGGGGCAGGTGGGGGCTTAGTTTCAAGGGTATATTTTAGACAAAATCAAATTTCTTTTTTAAAAAGCTTCTGAGTGGGAGCCTACGTGCTCCTGACCTCTTCACATCACCAGAGAGCAAACAGAGCTTCTGCTACAGGATTTAAAACTACCAAATGCTACTAGGCGTGACCTGAGAAGACAGTCAGCAAAAGCATGTTAAATTACAGTTACAAATTGCCTGAGCTGAGACCAAGATTTGAGAAATGGGTACCTAATATTTGACTCCTACATTTATAGGCTGTAACCTGATTGTCCAAAGCAAGTGCTCCCATGTCTAAATGCAGATCTTGGAAATGTTTTTGGAATATGTTTTAGAAGAAAATCCGCATGGATGTGATTTGGATACACGATACAGAAGCTAACAAAATACATCTCTGAATCTTCAGGAAGAAGTGTGGGAGGAGTAGCAGAAATTCATATGCAAACTTTCCCATTTAATTTCTATATCAGGAAAATATACATTTACCATAAAAAATACAAAAATAGGAATTAAAATGACTGACCTCCCTGGGAGCTTTGGTTTCACCCTTCTAACATGTAAAGCATCTAAGCAAAGCACAGTACTACTGTACGTTCGTGAGGAACAGCAATATTTTTCTTTTGCTCCAGTTCATCATCTTGCTTCTGCACTTTGTTTTCCCAATTACTATTTATGAGAGATTAAAAAACCAAACAAAACAACACAGCATGATCCAAAGAAGCACATTCTCTTCAGGATATTAATAAAGAAATGGGTGCTGTTAGCAGACATCAGAGAGCACTGTGAATTTCAAACAGGAAAATCCGTATCTGATGGATTTCATCTACCCAACTGAGTAATGTTAAGTGTTTGCTGCCCATGAACATGTGATTTTAATCTCACTGAAATATATGAGGCATGCACCAAGGAGAACATACTGTAGTTTCAACATATATAGCAGAGGACAGAATCACACTGACCTCTGAGGAAGGGGCCATCTGCAGTCAGTACAACTGGAGGGATGGCCTGCCTAAAAGGCCACCTAAAAGGTCTTCTTTTCCTGAGCATTGCACTGTATCTGAAATTTAAAATGGTTGATTTTTGTGTTGTAGTTAAAAATAAATGCCTATAGAACTAAGCATATAAGCATAGAATTTGAATTAAATGTTTATTTAGACCTCCACTTACAAACAGAGTTCATTGTTACAGCTTCTGAGCACATTGCTTTTTGTGGTGATCTTTGTAAACTTTTAGGCTTTACTACAGTTTTCCTATGTGCTGTTATAAGTGCACACATACACACATATCTATAAAATGTGCATAGTTAATTATCTAATTAAAATCTAAAGCTCTGAGTCATCAATTTAACTTTTTCAAAGGACTAAAAGAACAATGACCCGAATTGGTTTTTCAACCAATCAAGAAAAGACAAATCAGTCTTCAGGCAAATCAGGAGTCTTGATTTAAGCTTACCTGGACTTGGATCTTTGCCAGTCTTTGAAAAGCACCTTTCAATAAATGTCCCAAAAGTCTATAGAAACATCTCTGGGCTCCAGATGCAACTTCTGACAAGAAAATGTGATGTTATTTAATTACAAAATTAACCCTGAATGTTTTGGTAGGAAAAAAAAAGTTGAAAGTTTAGTTCTTTGTAAGTAGTATTCAAATCCAAAGCCTGTGGGTGGAGTTGGGTGTGTGAAGGTGCATAAATAGGCAGTAGGATCGGCAGCATTCACACTGTAACCGGGATCACCTTCTCCCACGGGCAAGCATCTGGGAGAGTAAACAAGGTAAGGTGAAGCGTGCTTACTGCTTTAGAAAGTACATAGGGAGCTGTGAGCTTGGGTTACCTGGGACTGGGTGGCCGACCCATAGAAGGAAAGGAACTGCAGCAAAGTAGGCACAGCTCAGCACAGCTTGCTATGAAAAACAACTATGCAGAGAGATTCCAGCTTTGCAGGTTAAAAGAGCCAAGAGAGAAGGGTTTTAGGGGGTAAAGTAGAAAAATCAGCGAAAGTGCACATGGCCTTCTAGAAGGAAAGTTCTAAGGAGCAGGTCTAACGTTCCTCAGTCTTTGCTTTCTGCTTTCTGGATCAGCAACAGCATAAAATTTAGCTGGTCTTCTATTTCCTGGTTGTTCCATAAGTTCTTTCTCTTTTCTTTTAAAGAAGCATTATTTCCATTCTACAGCTCTGGCCAAAACAACTCTTGAGGCAACCCCAAAAATCCACTGTGTTTAATTTAATTTTATACAATTTGCTTCCTTGGCAAGGAGACCTTTCTTAGGGCAGAAAGCCAGTCTCCTGCAATAGTCATATTTCATGACCTTAAAACAATGACTCTCTGGATGTTTGAGGTCTACTGGACATCCCAGTAGCAGAGAGTGCTGTACCTCTGACGGAAACTCACTTTATGTTTCCTCCTGCAGTTCCTATCCAGAAAATGCTGTTTCCCTAGAGTTTAATTTTCCTTGCCTGAATTTTAAAAATTGTCAGCCTGCTGCAGTTTGCATAAATAGTTTGAGTTTTCCGTATGGCTTTGGGAATATCGCAGCTTTTCTTGCTGTCCCCTTTACATTGGTGTTCTAGTTTCTAGGAGGAAATCTAATGAGAAAACGCAGGGTCATGCTGCTGAAGTGTTTTCCCCCATCAGAGAAGCATCCCACCTGAAAAGCCGAGGAGCTTTCCAGGTGACATGTCTCATCCCAATGCCCCAGAGTCTGGCTCAGGAAAAGCTCGCTGCTTGGTGTTGCTTACACCAGCAAACTCCATTTCAGTGCTCACTGTTCCATACAGAACCCCACACACATACACACACACACTCTCTTTATTACAGATTCTATTGGTTTTAAGGATTAGATCATGCTTTTAAGGGGGAAGACCAGGTCAAAAGTTTCAACAACAGCATTAAGCTGCGCCTGTGCCAATGGCTCACTGCACAAGCTAACTTGACATTCCGACTTCCCATTTGAGCTGCTTCCACTGCAAAATGGAAGAAGAGCTGGACAAGCTAATTTTTCAGCACCTGCTGCTAGGTTACTGTAACACTGGGAGATTGGGGTAGGACTGAGAACTTATTAGCACCTGCAATTACTTTTGGAATTGCCAAAACTCAGTTGTTTTACTGAGCAAATTCATTATGTGTAAAAAGAAGAGAGAAAAACTAACACATACATGTGTATCTTCAAAGGACCGGAGCCCAAGGGCACGAACAGAGCAGGAGAAAGCAGGCAGGTACTTCCTGGTAATTTGCTAAGCCCACTGCCCTGCTGTTCCCCCGAGCCCACGCCCCTGCCTGGAGCACTTTGCTTCAGCCCTGACTCACCCAGCTGCATACCTGTGACTTGACCTGCTGCTGCTCTAAAGTCCTTATCTGCTGTGTGCCCCAAAGCAAGTACCAGCCTGGGAGGCATGGCCACATCACTTTTCTCTCTTCTGTTCCCAGGAGCAGCCATGGAGAAAAGTTACATGTCCATGTTCCTGCTGCTCATTGCCATCTCCTGTGCTCTGGCAAAGGATGCAGGCAAGAAGGAGACAAAGGAGACCACCGCTAAACCAAAACTGCCTCAGACACTCTCCAGAGGTAAAAATAAAAGAAACAAAAACCCACACACGCACACACACAAAAGAGACACGGTTTGCTGAAGTTTTGACTCTTCTGCTGTTCCACTACATTAATTTTCTTGCCACTCATTCTGCAAATACATTTTCTAGTATTTCCTAGTACCCCTTCCCCCTTTATTCATTATTTTGAATCCACGGCCCTGCTTAAAACATGCTGCTTGTTCTTCCCCTGCAGGCTGGGGAGACCAGCTCATCTGGACACAGACTTACGAAGAAGCCCTCTTCCGTGCCAAGCACGGGTACTGTGCCCCACTCTGCACCCCACATCCCCCTGAACTCCCTGCCACCCCACCCCCCATCCCCTAATGAGGACTCTTCTTTTCCAGCAACAAACCCCTGATGATTATCCACCACCTGGATGACTGCCCACACAGCCAAGGTAATCCCTTTATGCAGAAAAAGAATAACAAAATCATCAGGTTTTTGGTTTCTGGATAAATGCTGTTTAAAAAAAATATCAGCAGCCACCATTCTGGTGACTTAGTGAAATACCAACTTGGAGCGTTCTTCAAGACACTGTCCCACATAGGTATTTTTCTGATGTCCAGAAGTAAAATAAAATGGTAATTCAGTGTTATGTGATACAGAATGGATACAGAAACAAGTAGAGGTCAGCAGGTTTTGACCTGTAACAAACGTGGTTTTGGTTGGTGTCACGACCAGCCAAAACCAATAACAAGACCAGCAGCGAACAACAATGTATTGGAAAGGACATACTCGGCTCTCTAGATCACTGATAACTGAGACTGAATCTGCCCAGGGACTAAACCATACTAGGCTGGACACTCAGTTCTTGTGTGATTTCTGGTAACTGGGACTGCTCTTTTCCCAGTGTTTCTGAACTTACCTGAGGACCCTTCTTCCTGCAAGCCAACCCACAAGGCAAGACCTTTGCCATGGATGCAAAAGGATATTTGTACAAGCATTGAAATCCTTTCAAACATTTCAGGCAGCAGTCTTAACATGCTGTATTGGTAGTGCCTTAAGTACTGGAGCCAGAAACTGCAATAGTAGAATAGCACTTAGAGGGTCAAATGCTCAAATTCTAACTTAAGCAGACAAATTTGAGAGTGAGCTGCACTATCTGAAGGAAGAAGAGACATTTTGTACCATTATAATTACTCTTTATCACAGAATATGAGTTAATCATCTTCCAGTGGAATGAAAAATCTCCTCTTGCTGTAATTGTAAACTGGGAATTCTCACTTTGATTCTATCATTTTGTTTGAATTTCTTTTTCAAGGAGAATAGATCTCAGGAGTATATTTTTAATTTTTTTTCCCATTTGTTTCCATTCTAGCCCTCAAGAAGGTCTTTGCTGAACACAAAGATATACAGAAACTGGCTGAAAAATTCATTCTCCTGAACCTTGTGGTAAGTTTCCCAGTTACACTTCAGTAAGTGAATGCAACAAAGTTCTAATTATGGCTCCTCTAGCTATAATTAGTCAGTTTAATGGCTAGGAAACTTGCCACTGCTGAAGCATAACAGATTAGTAGCAAGTCTCTTTCACCTGTAGCTATCATAAACTAAAAATATGAGGGAATTTAAGGTTTCCTAATAACGTAAGCTGTTGTTACCGATTTGCAACTCCAGCTGTTAAAAGATTGCACTCAGACAGTGTATGTCTTAAACCGCAAAATTATTTGGGGTGTATTTCATGAGACAAAGTACAATGAAGGAAAAAAGTATTTATGCCCTCCTTGACTGGGAACCTTCTTTGCTTTCCTTAAGTATGAAACCACAGACAAGAATCTTTCACCTGATGGCCAGTATGTCCCTCGAATTTTGTTCATAGGTGAGTACCTCAAGCATGAAAGCTTATCTGGGGTCAAAGCTCCTGCTGTGCCATGCATCTCAAACCTGCAGTCTTATTAATTTATTCCATGGCGAATATGAAATTTCTGTTTGGTTTTGTTGCATCAGACTTCAAAGCAACACAGCTGGGTCATCAGCTTCACAGTTCCAGCATTCCTTCCTCAGGGATTCCATGAATCATGTAATTCCTTCCATCAAAATGACATGATGCCATAGAATGGGCACTGGCTCAGCCTTGCTCACCCACCTATCTCTAGAAATACTGTAAACCTGCCAGGTTGTTTTTTGCAACACAACCTTGGACACTGCAGGAACAGCAGTGCTTCAGGGGCTGATTTTCAAAGCTCAGTACTCAGTTCTAAGCTGCCCTAACATGCACAGAACCCTCCAAAGCATTTGCATTTTGAAGACGTGCTAGAGTCCATGCATGTATCCAAGTATACCCTCTCCCAGAACAGGTCTGCAGCCTCCCATACTGCACACATGCATCATTAACACATACCTTTATAAACCTAGGTTATGATGCCCCTTTTCAATGGACCAAAGCAACTGTCACATTATCTCTTCCTTAATTATTTCTTTTTTAGTAAGATTTGTAGCCTGAAAGCAGCCTCAGTTCGCAGAGTTACTCCAGGTTCTATGCAGTAGCACAGGGTGCCATGCTGATCAACTTGATCAAAATTAAACCTATTCCCTCTTCTTAATCAACCTGCAAACAGTTAAAACAGAAATGTCAGTGACTTTGTAGAAGAACCATCTCTTGGTTGCTAGTGGAAGCAGATGGGTCCTGCAGAAACGTTTAGGAAACAAGCAGAAGCACAGAAAGGTTTATCTTCTGCTTGAAAGTTAGTTTGTCCACTGCAGCCTCTCTCATCCTTATTTTCCAGATCCTTCCCTGACTGTGAGAGCAGATATTACTGGGAGATACTCAAACCGTCTTTATGCATATGAGCCCTCTGACATTTCATTGTGTAAGTAGCATATTCTGAAACACTCTGAGGTATGCTGAAAGCAGTCACATTTTTCACCCGATAAGGAATAACACCAGACATCACAGACTCTCGCAATCAGCACTTGCTGAATGACAGCTAACTAGGATTAAAATTAAACAGGGTGCTAGACTTAAACTCAATGAGGTGAAGAGAATGATGGCAGGGCCCCAGAGCCTTAAACATCCATCTGTTTTGAAAGCAAGCATACGTCAGTAGGAACTTGCATAATTCAGCAGCGTTCTCTGTAAGCAACAGTGAGAACCCTGGCACACAAGCCCTGCCAGGCCAGGAAACCTTCCGGGAGCAGGGAAGAGCTGTTAGCTACAGCCCTCCCTCACTGCTGCACAGCTCCCACCTCAGCTCTGCAAACGCCTGTGTATTCGCATTAACAGATGTATATATTCACCAGTTAAAATTAAACAGATGACATTCACAAGATGCTTGGAAGAGCACAGTGCATCCGAATCTGTATAGGAATATGCATATGACCAAAAGCTTAGGTAACACTGACGTATTCTCTACAGTACTTGTAGTTGCTGGCAGAGGAAGTTGCAGCAAAAATAACATCTATGAATATTTAATTTCTAGTGTATTCAAATATGCAGAAAGCACTGAAGCTCCTGAAGACTGAACTGTAAGGAAAAGAAGGAAGCCCTTCAACACCATGAAGCCTGATCTTCCATCTCTTCTCCACTCATTGACGCTGGTGAAGAGACTATTTAGAGTGATATTTAGCAACGTGTAGTGCTGGTTTATATGCATAAACACTACAGTTTTACATTAGCACTTTTGTACTGGGTGGCATTTTTAAAAGCTGGAGGCTTTTAATTTAAGGTGCACAGAAGAACACTGTATGATCCAACTGTACAAACGTTTTTTTTTAAAAATAAAACTGTTTCAAGTGTTTACATACAAAACATTGCTGTGTTTTGGGTTTTCTTGACTTATCATTTACCAGTACTAGAAAGAAAACTACTGTTACATGAGACCACAACTTGCCTTTTCACATCTAAGGACTTTGGAAGTGGTTAACTGCTGTTGTGGGCTAGCAGCTCCACCTCACACAGCCACTACTCACTCCCCTCAGGGTGGGATAGGGTAAGAGAACCACAAGGGTAAAAGTGAGAAAACTCATAGACTGAGATAAAGGCAGTTTAACAGGTAAAGCAAATGCTGTGTGTACAAGCAAAGCAGAACAAGGAATTCATTCACCACTCCCATGGTCAGGCAGGTGTTCAGCCATCTCCAGGAGAGCAGGGCACCATTACACGTAATGGTGACTTAGGAAGACAAATGCCATCACTCCAAACATCCCCCCTCCTTTTTTCTCCTTTACCCAGCTTTATACGCTGAACAATGACACCATATGGGATATCCTTTGGTCAGTTGAGGTCAGCTGTCCTGGGCTGTCCCTCCTCCTAGCTTCTGCTCACTCACTGGTGGGGAGGTGTGAGCAGAAAAGGCCTTGGCTCTATGTAAGCACCAGCAATCACAGAAAACATCTGTGTTAACACCACCATTTTTGTCAGAAATCTACAGCACAGTATCACAACAGCTACTATGTAGAAAATTAACTCTACCCAGCCAAACCCAGCAGAGGAAAGCAGTTTTAATCTCGTTTTAGCAGCTAGCTAAGCTCTGTATTGCTCAGCCTGCCTGATCTCCATTTATTTTCTTGTAGCACCAAGCTATGCCAAGCTCTCAGTATCAGCCCTTTCTTTACAGTTAGATAACAAGTGCAAACCTTTTACAGAAAAAATACTTGAGACTAGAGGATTGGATTGTTTACACATAGGGCTTTTTTGTTTCTTTTTTTTTAAGCTGGCTGCACTTTGAAATGATCCAAGGATCACCTTATCTAGTTAAAGATTTTTTTTTTTGAAAAAGATAAAAACTACTTCTCATAAAAGATTTCTGCTCGCATCAGATTTCAGTAAGGCCTTGACATGATTAATAGAAGTGATACTGTACTGAGTCCATGGCTGGTTTCACGATTGCATTACAGCTTGTCATTGCCATTTACAAGGCCAAAAGGGGTAAGAGAAGTCAGAACTACAAGAAATACTTGCATCTTAACACCGAGTACACATCACCTTAAGACTCAGGCCAAAAGGAGACTTCCCAATTTCAAATACCTAAGAAATCATCAGCAGCACTACTGAGAAAGAACTATGCCCAGGATTAATACCTTCACTATCTTCTCACCTTTTTGCTGGTCAGCCATCATCACCACTACTATTACCATTACTACCACTACCAGTCATAACGACAACCACTAGGGAGGAATACACTTGGGAGGGTAGGACAGGCAAGAAAAGCAAGAGTTTCCGCTCAGCGGAATTTCTTGCCAAATTAGAAGCAAAGCACCTGCTAAGATGGCTTTAGCAAGGCATGTGAACCCTACCAACCAGAAAATATCAAGTGGTACCTGGAAATAGTCCAGACACGCAATTCAGTATTCCTTCAGCAGTTCAGTAAGATGTTCTATTGCAGCTGCCAGAAGACAGAGGAAAAAAGGATGCAGTGGGGCACAAATATTCTCTAGAACCAACTATCAGCCACAAAGGGCAAAAAATATGGTTACATCACTTCACAGAGGGACAGCACAGGGGGATGCTGGAGGAACTGGTTATCAGAATCATCTTTATCCACTAAACTCAAAGTGTAGAGCCATGTATCTAACGCAGAACAAAAGCTAGTTGTGCCATTACATTTTACAAGTCTGTTTTTATAACACTACTGGACGTAGCATTTTCTGTAGCAGATGTACAGATACTCTGGATAATACAGAACAAATAGACATAAGGCATAACCTACAGCAGTTTAGCAGTCTACGTGCTACAGATGCAAACACACAAGCTAGTTCAGCCTGCAGGTATCAAGAAATTTAAGTTTTGAAATTGAAATTCATTTTTTTTGCACTCAAGGCTATGCTTTTGGCTGTTTGCCTCAGCCAAATTTCCAAGATCCTTAATATATAAATGGTCCACTTAATCCTGCTCTTTTCACCTACTCCTCTACATTATTTAGGTTTACAGAGGCATGAAGCCAAGCTGAGATACCTAATAAAACCTCCATTTCTTTGGAAAACCTGGGAAATCATTGCTGAAGGACATACTGCCGGTAACCTAAAGTACACAGGATGGATGTGTTTTACAGAATTCTGCTGGCATTCTGACAATCTTGAAATAATTAGGCTTAAAAATACAGAGCAAGTTGATAGCACTAGTACATTCCCATTCACTTGTCAGCTAGAAGTTTTAAGGTACATTTTTACAGGTTCAAGTTATGCAAGCTTTTTGTAGTAGTTATTTTCACACTGAAAGGAGGCAGATACTGTGCAGTAGTATCAGTATGTTAAGATCTAGATTCACCTTCTCACATAGATGCAGAATTATTTTATTACAGCTAATTATTTTTATGTGGTAAAAATGTGTAGGTTCCTTGAAGGAAGTCAAGACAGCTTTCTACCAGAACAACAAACTTTAAGAAAGCATTTTGACACAACTAAGGTCAAAAAGAAATCTAATGTAAGCAATAAGAATGCTCCAAGTTAATCCACTTTAATGGTTTGATACTCTGATGCTGTAAATAGCTTCTAGAAAATCTGTTACAATTTAGCCCAATTCTCAAGCACTCAGATAAAAGTTAAAATCCCTCTCTAGAAACCAAACAATAAAAAGTCTTTATATGACCAAAACTACTTTCTTAACAGAAAAGACAACAAAAACTTCAAAGACAAAATCGTATCAAGGATATAATTTTTTAAATGCTCCATTTCAACACATCAGAAAAGTCCAGCATTTCTTGTATACTGATGTGCAAGTCAGATCTCCCCTGAGGGAGGCTATGCTCTTCACCCCAAAAAACAAAGTCAGACTCAATATGTTTTATCGCCCCCCTTAAGAATCAGGTTCTGAAAGTCAATCCACACCTCTGATGTGAATGTCAAGGTTTGTAGTGGTCGTTTTCTATTTTGTTTTGTTGGTACTTTTCCCTAAAGCAGACTCTTCAATAGATTAAAGTATTGCTATGACAGAAAAACTTTAACCAAACCATATGATCTGCTGATCTGTCTTTCGACTACTCAACCAAACTCACATGTTATGAGACTTGAAAGCTTCTGAAGTGGTAACATTTTCAGTATTTTCTCAGTGATGCACATTTGCTCTCCAATACCACCTACTGTATTTATGACAACAGAACAACCCAAAACTACACACTAAAAACAATTAGGAAAAAAAGTCAAAATTGAAGCAGCAATGTGGTATTATTTTAAGCTTCATAAATCCTCTCCATAAGACTCCTCTTTTAATTTCTTACAGGAATGTACAGAACATGGAGCCTTTCTATACAGAAAATTAACGATGACCACCATCCTCCTGACATACATTGAGAACAGCTGGTTAACTGCTTTAACAGGAGAGCACTGGCAAACAGGGGAAAGCTGCATACATTTACATTATACTTCAGCAATATTCTGAAGGCTTTTAAGGTTTTCCTAGTACACGAGTGGGGACTTACATGGAACTTTCAAGTATGTGCTTGAAATGGCTACCAACACGGCATATAAAGCAGTAATTCACAGACCAAGCACCAGGAGATGGCGCTGACAGCAGGTGTTGCAGAATCGGCTACACCTGAAGAGAAGCTGGTTTTAACAACTTCTGAAATACCTCTGCGTTCAGCTTCAACTCTTCCCCTTTGAAACCTGCAGACTATTTCTTCTTTGGGAGCACTGGGCACATAAAAGTCTGATAGCATTCTGATGGGCATGTATTTCAGCTTCTTTTGCCTCCTCTGCAGAAGGAGGCATCTCCCTAGTAAAGGGAGGTTGTATGAGAGAGAATGCACTTCCATCGGCCCGTCTTCCTTTCCACCTCACTCAGTTGCTCTATTCCTTTGCAGATGGCCTTAATACTCTTCCCTTTTTCTTCCTCCAGAGCTCTCTTGCAGGCTACAGCAGCCGCCTACCACACCAGAGGCAGCAACTGAATGAAAAAAAGGTGCAGTGGAGGTCTGCAATTCAGCATGATTAAAAACAAATAGAACATTGCGTACCTCAGGTGTTCAGATGACTGGTGCTGCAGCTGATGCGTCGCTTCTATCAAAGGGTGGAAGAAGGAGCATGCTTTCATTCAGCTCAGACAACACTTACTACATTGATAACACACCACTCTAACTTTGTTTAAAACAAAGAATAGAATTAAACTACTGGAAACCGTAACATTTTCACCTTTTTTTTTTTTTTACTTTTTTTTTTTTTTTACACACCATTCAATCTCTCATGAAATCAAGACTGCTAGCTGGATGACAGAGGAATATACACTGCTGAGATATTACAACAATAATTTTACACCACCTGAAAAAAATAGCTGTACAACAACTTTTCCAGACATCAAGTTTCTTACAGTAAAGATGACAGATCACTATTGATTTTGATGTTGTGCAAATACCAAACTTCATTCACTTGTTGGAAAAATAAAAATAAAAATTTCAAGTTAATCAGCTGCAGATTATACTCTTCTGGTTTTCTTCATTCATTGTTCTCATAGTGAAGATATTCATTATAAAGTAAAGAATTCTTTTTATTCTCAACAAAATTCTAAAGCTACCAGAAAGCCAAAACATACAGGAAACGGGTGGGGTAAAGACTACAGTAGTCATTAACATACACTTACGTGCACTACAGAAAATAACATCTTTAGCTTCTACAGGAAAGCGGTAGACAAAAAAGTTGACTATGGTTCATCCTAAAGCCTAACCAAATCATACAGTCCAACCATCCACTACATATTTTTATCATTTTAATGAGAAATCATGTGTATTTCTGTAATCAATAAATACAGCAGGAATCACTTCTGGAGTTTCTGAGACACCAGAGAAGCCAGTAGTGCTGTAAAACTCACTGTATAAAGTTCACCAGATCCATCACACCAAAGCCTTAACAGAGCTATTTAACCTGCTCAGAGCAGCAATTTGACTCTGCCCAGCTACTGAATACACTAGTCTACTTCAAGATAGAGATTCTTAGAAGAAAAATAATGGAAAATTAAATACGAAAACTACAAATTTCTCATGGAAATAACAGGTTTCTTTTGGGAACATGTAGAATCCATACTATGGAGAAATACCAAACTATAGAGAATCAGTATTTTGAAGTAGAAAGTACAGAGAGAAGATTCAGTCCTTTATAAACCTCAAAGAAATGCACTAGGGTTTGCACGGGGATCCTTTTGGTTCCTGTATCTGTATGTCAGCCAGACTCCCAGAATCTGAAAGCAAAAACCAAAGATATTATTAAGCAGAGGGTCTCCACCCCATCTTCTCCCATTTTTACAAAATCCGTTTTAAACTTAAAATCCTGACAATGAATTTCCAGCACACAAGTTTAGGATACTTTACTATTGGTAAAACTGCACAACCACACACCAGCTTTCTTAATTAGAAAAAAGCATGAACCTTCTCAGAAAGAATCCACACCCAGCAACAGAGAGAACAACAAAACAAAATGCAAAAAGCATATATGCAATGCAGTGGGAAGTATTTCCCATAGGCATTTCTAGCATTAAACTATTCTCTTCTCCCCTTCCATGATACATGTTCATAAACCTGTTTTTAGTGTAATGATAAACAAATCCTCCAAATTGTTTTATTCTACAGTTACCATTTAACTACAAGGCTATTTTTCTAATAGCCTCTTTCAAATCTTGTAATTCCCCCCCCAGCAGCTCCCAGCTGCGTCACATTTTTAGTAGTGAAATTGAGGGCAGATGTCAGGGTGATTCTGTTTTAGTTCCTCTCAACCCCCTGTTGCTTTGTCTATAAACCTTCTTAAAACTGTACTAAGCAGAACAAGGAGTAGTCTGACATGCTCTACTGTGGGGTTACAAAATAACTACTCTGAGGATTTTTATCCACTGATTAGTATGTATCATCACTAAAGCAAAGAGTCAAAGACCTTTTAACTCGATGTTTTAAATACAGTTCACTCATCATGAAACTGTGTCTTTGCACTACAGGAAGCACAAAAAATAAATAAATCCCCAAAGCAGAGACCTGTGTGTGCACAGGTGGCAGAAGGTGGGAAGAACAGGTTACGGCCATGACACTAGTTTTGGAGAACGGTAAACCTGAATAGGTTAACTGTCTGCAAAACCTAAACTTTACAGCAGCACATTTTAATATGGTTCCTAATCACACTTTGTAGATAAGTAACAAGGTATTCAACACTTTTCCAAAAGACAAGCCCTCCACCAAGCTGATAGCCTAGTATTATCTCACCTAATTATTTGACTCCCAAGATAGTACTGGGAATTCCTGTAATACACACCCTAAAATTGTTTCATAAAATTAAGTTTTAGAAGTGGAGGAAGAGCATTCATTTTCTAACATTCTACTCACCTCTGTGAAACTGAAGAAGAGTCCTATGCCACCAACAAATCGCAGAACCATTCCAGAATATTCTTCTATTATTGGTGCACATGGTTGACACTGGTGACTTCTAAAGCAATCCTGTAGCAGATAGAGAATTGTACTCCATTTTCTGACAACACTTCATGGATTGAAAGCATCCAGTTAGCTCTAGAGAAGACTGCCACCCATGAGCAAAACTCCAGCAGCTTTGGAAGACCCCAAAAGAGCCAGTATATAAATAACAATGGGGTACCTTTGCAGGGTGCTCTGTGATTATGTTTCCAATAGTTAACAAAAGAGCTTAGTAACAGCTACCTTACACGCTGAAAATCTCTGCTTTCTACAACTATGGAAACAGTTCCACATTTCTGAACAAACACAATAAAAAGATTGGTTTTTTTCACACTTGGAGAACTTACAGAGGAGCAGGTTTCATTCAGATCAAAAACTCTGAATCCACAACAATTCAGATTTCTCTCAATGTCTGTTCTCGCGCTGTTAGTGTTATTCCATCCCACCTCTAGAAGTTGACTCTAGAAGGCATAAACAAAAAACACATTAACTGAACTGTTTCACATTTCACTAGAAACCAGTATAGTAGGCCAGGCTGATAACTCCCTAAAACGTTCAGAGCCTGAAGTCTAACAGAATAATATAGTAAATAATGACTTGAATGTTCAAACAGCCTGTTTAGCTAATGAAACAGCAGCACCTAGCAGAAGCACATACATGGTTTTAATTAATTTTCTTGCCCCCCCCCCCCCCCCCCTTTTTTTTTCCCCCTAAACCCAACAAGTGCACTAGCAATGGGACATGTAACTAATCTACCCGGGTCTGCTCAGACTGTAAACAAAGAATGCACTTACAGGTAAAAAGCTGATTAGTCACTGTACATTTGCCTCCTACTTAAGAATTATTCTCCATACCAAATGGAAGCTGGTTTTACTTTGACACTTCAGGGTCACCTCAGTTCCTAATATAGTTACAAACTTTTCAGTTACACAAGAACAACTCAATAGCTTTATCTTCTCTACTTTATGATTACAGTAGATTTCATCAGCTTATCTGGAATTGCTAAACACATGATACAGAGTCAAAACATTACACTGCTACACCTGTAGCACTGTGACCATAAACCTACACAGAAAGGCTTGTCTGGGTCTTCTTATTGTTTAAAAATAAAACAATAAAAGAAGTCAGCTGGAAGTCATTTTAGGACCAAGACAGATGTATTTCTTTCTAGCTTCCAGAGCCAAGCACTGCCTAAGGTTTAGTCCTTAAAAGGATAATGCTGATTTTTCTTAAAATATGCTCTCCCCACTTTGTGGAAGCCTACATAATGTGTGTGTGTACGCATGTGTACATATATGTTTATAGTATTATGCTACAGATAACCAAGAAGTCAGGAAACTTTTCTTACCTGCTGTTCCTTGTTTAGTGCCAAACAGGCACAGGAGACAGAAAATTGGACAATAAAGACCAGCAAAAGAATAATCATGTACTGGAAACAGTAGTTAAGGATATACTCTCTAATTAATTTTGCTTTTATAACACACAGGCCTAATGGTATTACCATCCAATGAAATAAGAAGTAAGTCCTTTGAAACAAAGAATTATGGAAGTAAATTCTATCTGGTTGAGGAAAAGATGAACCAAATATGTTCCCAGGCCTCAATCACCATATATTCTCTCTTTTTGGCTACACCTATACATAGTTGGTATTTCTGGGTTAGGTGTCTCTTGCCTAACAAGACAACATGAGCAGAGAGGTTAATAAAAGGAGCTCTGAGAGATAAAAATCTACAGCCAGTTTCTTCAGCTTTAGGTACTCATGTTGTCATTTCAAGATACTTACAGCAGTAAATAAAATACTTTTCTAGATATTGCATACTCAGAATATGTTGGGTTTTTTCTTCAATGACAGAGTCTTGTAACTAATTATAAAAGATAACTTTAGCCTAGGTGAAAAAAAAAAAAAAGTGAGTTGCTTTTGGAACACAGCTTCACATACGTTTGGACTACTGCATCTAAAACCAGTACAAATAAAGAACAAACTTTGATACTAAATATCATGCTTTGAAAGTCAGGCATTGCCTTCACAATTTGGCTGCTGTGCTCTGAGGCAGATACTTATCTCATGCACTTCAACTGTTTGTATGGTGGAAGTCACTACTTATTCATAGAGCACAACCAAAAAAATTAAAGAGTTATCTTATTAACCTCTTTTCTCATTCAAACAGATCAATCTTCTTGTGCAAGGCAGCATAACAGACTGCTTACACATTGTCAGTATGGAGGAAGGGGCAGCAAAGCACACTGAGAAGGTCTGTGCTCATTTCTAGTCTGGGTTTGCAATTAAAACCTAGGTATGAAAAGAAAGTGCTTCTTGACAGCCTGTATTACCAACATGTTCCCCTGCTGCTACAACCAGCTCGCTATCTGGAAGTATCACCTTTCTCTCCTGTTAAACATCACTAACGCATCTACTCTAGCTTGGTGCAGGGTTGAGCACACAATACAAAGCATCTGTCACACAGTGAACCACCATAAAAAGCTCTCCAAAAATTGAAATACTTTAATTTTTCAAAAGGAGACATGGATACTTCTGTCTTCAGCAAACAAACAAGGGAGAAAAGAAAGAAGCTAGAATAAGGTTAAATGGGAAAGAAGTTTAATTTAGACTGCACTTGACCAAAGTAAGATTGTGAATTTCTGTTCTGTTTTGGAAGCACCTTCCACATCAGTCCCAGCTGACAGAGTAGGTTGTTAATATTTGGTGAACCAAGCTGCAGTTCATGAGAAGGATACAAAGAATAGCAATACTTGATGATGTTTCACGGCACCAATCAATCCCACTAAAGCAATAAAGAAGAGGAAGATTCCTACTGCAATTGCTACTCCAACAACTCTGAAACTAGAGATGAGGCCGAAGCCGATTCCCCATGCCGCAATTCCAATCAGTAGCAGGCTTACCAGCTGGAGGAAAAAGAAAACAAAGAGTTAGTCTGCACATTAAAAGAGGCTTAACCTATAGACAGCCACATTCCTTACATTAAAGTTATTAGAAAGGTACAATTTTAATTTCCAGTGCAAAAAGAAGTACAACCCTAAACAAATCTATCCTCCACTTCACCACAGAAGTTCAATTCCAGATGTTTTAAGGCACACATTTTTATTCTTCAATACTATTAATGTGAAGTTGCTGCAACTTAATCCATCTGCAAGTCAAGTCATGTTGCACTCTCTGTGACTGACTAGAGACACTAAACTCAAGTGTAGATTATAATGAAATTGACAAATAAACTAAAAATCATCAGTTTTAATTCAGAGATGGTATTCAGGGAAGGCAGGAAGAATGCCTCCCAGTTAATTTACTGGGATTTGTTGTTTACATGAGTAGGAAGCTCCAGTCTTTCCTCTTTCTAGACCAAAACGGGGGGGGGGGGGGGAACCAAGGGAAAAAAAAAGATTCCATCATCAAAAGCTGCAAAGAAATCTGTAATGAGGTACAGCAGGAGAAAGCAGCAGGAAAACCAACCCAGATGTCCAATACACAAGATGCCTAACACTCTCTTGTTTAAAACAGAGTTAGACCTATGTGTACCATCATATCACCCATTACGTTATCTGTTAAATAACACCAGTTCAACATGCAAGTTTTAACTTTCCAAAACCCTGACCTCACAAAAAAAAAATACCCAGAAGTTGTACCATTATTAAAATATATATATATATAAAGAAACAAACAACAACAGAAGAAAACACAGAACAGTAAGCACTTGGTCTAGTTTAAGTAATTGGCTTTATTTCACAACAAATACAGAGCAAGAAAGTACACTTGCTCACCAGTTTCCATTCGAACAGGACAATCTCTTGGCATTTTACTGCTTATTCAAAGGGGCAGGGGGTGGTGAGGGGACGGAATGTCCAACTTGTCATTTCAGTGTACTTAGCCTACAGCAGAGCATTTTTGCCTCCACTTACCAAGTATGTCTTTTTTTTTTTAAGTACCTTTTAGAAGACTGACCTACCTAATGCTGGTTTTGAAACATGGAAATCTAAAATAACATCAAGAAAGCTAGCAAAACAAGTAGTGATGCTTATCAAGATCAACGCACAGGGGTTGTTTTTTCTCATGTGCTCACACAGGAACATATCTCAAAACCATTTTAACCAAAAGCCAGTAATCCCCACAAGAAACTTAGAAAGTATGCAAGAAGAAAAGGATGTTTGCCGTAACTATGCTTCTCTTACCACATGAAGAGACAAAAGAACAATATAAAATTCAAAGGAATTGCTCAATACCAGTAGAGTTTTAGGATTATTTCATATTTGTCTTTGTTTCTTTTAAAGAAAATGCTTTAACCACCATGTTTATTTAAAACCAAAGCACCAGAACAAGTAAATCTAAATGAAAGGGCAAGGGGGAATGGAAGGGGAATAAAATAAAACCAAAAGCCTTGGCTCTGCTACAGACAGATTTTCTCAATGCATGCTGCACAAGGCTGTAAACTTCCTGATATGATTATGTTAAAAATTAGCCTTGCTAATCAGACAATTAAGTGCAAGTCCTACCTGTTCTGATCTGTACCCATTCACTTAATTTCATTGTCTCATACCACTGGGAAAGTTTATTTTTCCATGTAAGCATCAGAAGTGAACAACAAAAGAGATCTTATAACCAAATTTCCAGTCAGAAAGCGCCGGTTGACGTCCCATGCTCTGCAAGAACTTCTAAGCACTGAACTCACACTGCCACTACACGGCAATTCAAAGCAATCTCTCATTAAAAAAAATAAAAAATACAAAAAATCTCAAAGGCAATGTTATGTTTCAATCTACTTCACACACAAAAAAAGGGGGATGGGGGGCAGAAGAAACTTTGCTTTTAGTGATTTTCCCCAATACTTCTTTGTTCCACCTGAGCTATGGCTGCAGATCTTTATTTTTACCAGGATACCAAAACATGTATTTGTTTAGTGCATTGCTCACTTCATAAGAGGGCTAAAACAATTTGATTGAGTTTTATTGTTAAAGTATCAAAATTAAAAGGAGTGGCCTAAACAAATTCTGTGCCTAATACCTACTGGATAAACACAGTGCCTGAGCTCCAGAGTACTGGTTACTTGCTGCTGTTACTCACCTCAGCTTCCATTATACTGATGATATGTAAATGAAATCAGTGAGTATGACACTAAAAGTTATTACCACAACCCCTCTTGGCCCAAAAAGCTTTTCTGATAGAAACAGACACATACTGAATCTAGAACCGTTATGGTTTTCAAGTGGGGAAAAAAGCCATGTTAGCTTTTAAATGCTTTACTGAACCCCAGAGGTTCAGGAATCAGGTGATCAGCTTTGAAAAATAACATAAAACAGTTTGTATCTCTTTTGATCATGTTCTAGCTTTAGAGCCATTAGTCTTGTATTCAAGCATTACCTCTGCAATACTAAAGCTGTATTTTCTCTTCTTTCACATAACAAAATCGTCCATTGTCCAGTTCCTTAAAACATCTGGCAATTCAGTATGATCCATGCGACTGGGCTCTGGCTGGCAAGCTACACAAAAATGCTGGATCCAGACAGGCAGACACATGATTTGGATCAAACTAACTAACGGGCTACTCTAATTTTGGCCACTTAAAAATTGTGGAAAACTGACTTTGTGTTTCAAAACTGAAATGGAGACTGCAGGCTTACAAACCATTCCAGAAACAGATTTAGTATTAAGTTCTTGACTCTTTTGTATTTTGAGGAAAAGATGAAATTATAGTTATTCCTTCATTTTCAGGTTTGGACTGGACTCTCTGCATGTTGTGCAATAAAATTCTCTCTATATATAGATTTATAGTGCCATGTGAAAAACTAAAGTAAATGCACACAGCTACAAACAGGAAAAAAAACCAAACTTAAGCTGTTTTTGGGAGAGGTTTTACAAGTCTGTAAAACAACACAAGCTTCATAGTATTAGGCACTGTTTAGCCACTAAAAATGGCTGCTCAACAGGGCTTACTCCAGTGTCTGAAATACAAGGATTAAAAAGCAGTATTTCTAGAAGTGAAGCTCCTAAGACTTTGTAGTAAAATGTACTTGAAACAAAATTACTTAGAGGCCTTAACTCCTTTTAAATGAGCAATATGCACATTCTAACCATACAAGCTTTATTTGCTTATAATAATAAAAAAACCCTAAAAGTCACTTGTGTTAAAAAAGGGGAAAAGGAACCCCCTATGGAGCTTCTGAATGTCACATTTCATTTTACTGAAACCACACTTCAGAGCACCAGAATTCCTCCAATGAAAACAGCATCATCCTTGGAAGACTGAAGTCCAAGTGAAACTCCACGTTATTTATATAAAGCTGGCCTTGGTTAATAATGCTTCAAATATTTGCTTGAGAAGCCTACTAGAAATATATGAAATCACAACCCAGTTTTCAGTGATTAAGACAAATTCAGTTTCCCACAGTAGCCTTATTAGTAAACTGAAGAGACATGGGTTAGAGAAATGGGCTGTTAGACTAAGTAACAGGTTGGATCCCTGAGCTTAAACGGTAGTAATCAATGGTTCAGCATCCAGCTGGTAGTACCTGAGGAGCACCATGAAGGCTGATACTGGGGCCACAGTACCTTCCATCAACAAACTGGGCGATTAAGACAGAATGAATTCTCAGAAAATTTGTGGATGATACTGAACAAGGAAGAGCAACTGACTCTTCAAATATAGATGGACCTTGATAAATTTGAAAAATAAGCCAACAGGAACTTCATGAAGTGCAAAACTTGCTCATGAGGTGCTTCAGTGGGACCTAGGAACAAACCAGGTGAGCAACAACCTTACTGAGATAGATCTGAAGATCAAACTGATTTACAAGTTGAATACGAGCCAAGTCTGCTCCCACTGCAAACAGGAAAAACCAAAAGGAGTGCAATCAAAGGAAACCAAATGCTGGTGAGACTGCAGCTCAAATGTGTGTCCTATTTCAAGCCCCCCAGGTTGAAAAGGAATTTGAGAACCTGGAAAGAGTCATCAAAATGGCCTGGAGCCTTGAGGATGATGTTTGAGAAACAGGTGATGGAGCTGGGTTTGTTTAGTGGAACAAAGGCAGCCAAGGGATAATCTAATAGTAACTGAAGCTGAAAGTGCGTTACAAAACCAAAGGAGAAAAATTCCTCTCAGTATTACAAGCAACAGTTTAGGAGGCTCAGGCTGGACATTAGATAAAGCACAAAGCAGGGTGGTTTGGTGCCATACTCAGAGGTGACAGACTTTGTCCTCAGAGGTTTTCAAGACTCGGGAGACAATGCCACAGCTGGCAAACAACTGGTATTCGTGATCCTGTCTGAGCAGGAACATGTACAGATGAGCCCCAGAAGTTCCCCCAACCAACCATCCCACACACCACAGCCAGCTCTTCCACCATGGAAGAGCTCTCCACACCAAAAATCAAAGTTTAAGAGGCAGATAAGTGGCAGGTTTAACACTGGCCAAGGACTCTTCTGTACCAACTAGCTCATTAAATAGCTCCTAAACCCTTTAACAACAAAACACCTTCTTACAAGCCTTAAGGTCTCTCACTAAAAGAGCAATGAATGAGTCTTCAGAAGTACTTAAAGAGATTCAAAAACACAAGTACTAATCTTGGTCTCAGAAGGTCCCATTCATTTAAGGCATGTTTACACAGAAAACCAACAGGCATTAGGAGCAAAAGTATTTATTACAGTCTCAAGCTGGAGCAATTTGTCTCTCACACAGATGCTACAAACTGTCCACAAATAAGCAACACAGAGCCATGGGAAGTGTGTGCATGTGGGGGACTGACACCTAGCATTTTGAATATACTATCCTTAGTTACTGTATACTACCTTCTCCATCAATACAAACTCTAGCAACCTTATTTAAAAAGCACACAGGCAAACACAGGCTTAGCAGAACCTAACATTTAAACTCATCAATCTGAAATGAAGCAAATGCTTTACTGGAACAAACCCATGGGTAGCACAAATCTTAAGTGAAGATCAATTCTTTTTTACCCCTATGAGAGGAAAAAAAAAACAAAACAACAAAAAAACATCAAGCATACTGTCAATAGACAGCATGTTACTCTGTAACAGGAAAGTTCTTTGGGACTGCAAGATCAGTGGATCAGACTTCAAGCGATTTCCATTCTATTTTTCAGACCCACTTCAACCACAGAGCTCTTTCAAAATAACAGTTTGTAGACAAAGATGAATTTCTTTATCACATAGGTAAAGTCATCACAAGTTTGCCCTGTTCTCCAGTGCACTTACTAACCTTACTACAGCATTAGCCTTTACAGCACTTGATGGGATTTACTTTACCCTTACTGCTGCATAAATTCTATTAAAAAAATAAATAAATAATAATTTATCCTAATTTGCTCTGTTCTTCAAATCCAACTTCTCCTGCATACATAGCTGCTCATTTCCTTCACTCCTGTACTGGAAAAACATACTTCTCTTCAAATTTACCCCTTGTGTGCTTATCTACAGGCTTATATTCTACATTACAAAAAGAAACGAAGATACTGACAAATGATTTCTCTAGACAACACAACTGAGAAACTATTCAAATGCCAAAGCCACTTCCTCCTTCCTTCAACAGCAAGCCCCAAACAAATCTGCTGTTTAGACTAACTAGCACATTTATTTCAGCTAGCTTGGACTGCTCATTAGGAAGGAAGTCACATGCAGAAGTTCCCGCTGCTTCCTTCTAAACTCAGCCCTAAATGGTGTTTTTAAAAACTGCATTTCTGAACTTGAATTTCAAGAAATACATCCTCATCATTCCCAAGTAAAGAGACTATATAGCACTTACACTGGTATCAGCAAAGGAAATATTTACAAAACAGCTTTCAAGCTGGACGCGGAACAGGAACTAAAGCCAGGTTACACACATGATGAAACACATCCTTCCTAACCTCTCTCTTCACATATAAGTTCATATTCCACTTCTTTTAAAGTGACTTTACAGTTTAAAACTCAAATGGTATGTATTTTGAAGGAAGAGGTTTCCACCACCCTTGCCTTCAACTTGGCCAAACATTCCTTAACAGCCATAGAGAATCTAGGAGACAATTCTGGTTTCCCTGAACTTCATCTAAAAAACCACCACATTAGAAGTATGGACAGTATATAATGGTGCATCTTAAACAAGTTAAGACTAAGCTAAATTGGTTTCTATCACAGCTGTAAGCAACTTTCTCTTCACAGTACTCCTTCAGCTTTACTGAAAGCAAAGGCTGAGGAGTAAGAAAGCAAAATATTCCACCTTTAAGTGACTAATGTAAATGAAAAGTGATCAGTAGTCTGGTTACTGAACAGCCTTGAGACACATGATGTGGAATAAGCAATTTATGTGAAAGACAGCATTCCTGTGTCATCATGAAAGGCAGTTCTTTTGGTTTCAGGCCTAGTTCTTCAAGTTATTGGCCAGTAATTAGGATCTAATTGGTTTTGACTATGTAATAAGCTTCTTTAATGTTAAAATGACAGTGACATTTAAGCCGTTTTATAACACACACACCCCCCACCCCCACCCCCCCCCCCCCAGTCTTCAGAAACACACACTTTCTGTGGTGTAACAGGAACAACTATGTTCTGTCATGTTTACTTTTGCTTGCAAAATGTTTTCAGGAAGCCTAGTGATTCCACAGATCCTTCTTCCACACACACATCCCCTTCAACATGAAAATAATAGTAGAAAGAACACAAATAATGACTTCAGCTACAAGGCATTCTGAGGGCTTCGCAATAACTGCTGGATTGAAAGTGTTCATCTGCACTGCTGTGATGTCTAAAAACATCATTATCAAAACATACTATGCGTCATATAGCCTTCTCCTTCTATGCCCTGCCATTCCCCAGTTCTTTCACAAAACACAGTCTGCCTCCCTAGCTCTAAATGCCACTACATGCTCTGTGCAAGACAAGTGAAAAACCAGAACCCACTCATATCTGGCATACAGGGTCAGCACATATCTCAATGCTGACCTGCTACCACAAACCTCTGGCACTTTGACTATAAACTGACACAGCAGCTATACTACCTTTTTGGGGAGGGCATTCCCAACACTGACAAAAAGTCTTCAAATATGTATCTATATTTACGCTGTAATCACTCTGCGTTCTCAAGCATGAGTGTAGAAACCTTCCCCAAAAGCCAGTAAAAACAAACAAAAAAACCCCAACCAAGGCTACACTGATATGACCGATGTTAACCTTCCCTGCCACATACCTGGGAGCTTCTGTACCACTGTCTGATCTGCACATCAAGGCTAGATAGCACAGTGTGTACTGCTGCCTTCAAAATGTCCTCAAGAATGACAAAAATAGCTCCAAGGAAACTGCTGAGCATCCAGTTCAGATGATATGCAGCCACTACAGCAGTCGTGAATCATCAAGTAACATAGAAAACAGTCACATCTCCCTTTTCCCTTGGAAAATCCAGATGTTCAGCCTACCTCTACCACTAGGCTCCCTCTCCGCAGCAAAAAAAATAGATGGAGGTAGCAAATTTGCATGGAAGATGCAACATGCTCAACTCCTCTGTATGTGGAACTTCGCATTTAAGACGGACATTATTAAAATCCCTCTGAAGCTAAGCACACGCTGTTCAAATCTGAGAATTTCTGTACTCATCTTTGCATATTTCCATAATACAGGCAAAGCAATTTTGGTAAAGAGGGCAGAAAGCACAAATGCACTAGTTGCACTGACAATAATTACTGCACCCAGAGAAACGGCAGTGATAGGGGAAGAGTATCAAAACACCAACTTTCAAAGGTAATGCTTTGAAAATGAATGCAAAATCCAGGATGCTTAACAGGCAATCAAAAAAATCAGGTTCAGAGAGCAAAGTAATATAAAAAGTAAATTGCTTTGATAAAGTACTTCCTGGTGGTAAGAGGAAATACGGATACTTTTGGGGAACAAATTCTGTGCTACTAAGAAATACAAAATTCTAACGGTAAAGGTACTATATGTTTTATTTGAAACCAAACAACCTCTCTAGCTGTAATGAAACTGAAAACCTGTTCATTAAAATAAATGCGTGATGTTTACATACTGACAACCTCACAATGAATAGCTCATGCTTGCTGCTGCAGTGGCAATTAAGTAGCTGCCTGGGTGACAAACCCAGCACACACGATCCAAAGGAACTGATGGTCAGTATTTAAATTTTTAATTTAAATATTTAATCTTGTGACCCAGCTACCACTTCAATTTTTCACCACTAGCTAGGAATAAGGAATTTCCTTTTCCTTTCTGAAAATCTGATTGAAATAATATATCAGCTGTTCTCACTTCAACACAATTACTCAAGGCTTCCTTGGAAGGATCACTGTCTACCTAAGGAAATCTTTTATCTTGTTAAAGTGAGCAAATATTGGTCGAGCCAGCATGAACGGTTCTCATACCTGGCAGATTCTGCCACACATCCTTGAATTTGGCTCAATTCCATGGACAGACCTTCTAAACAGCTTGTATGATTTACCATTCAGCAGGAAATGTAAGTATGATTTAGTAAAGACAACATTGGTCAGGTACCCAAAACTAGTATTTTGAAGGTCCTACAATACAGGCAGTTCTTCCACATAAGACTATTCCAACAACACACGTCACTACAGACAGAGTCAACAGTCTCTTTTTTGCTACTCTTCCTATACCCATAAGGAACCATACTGAACTCAGCAACTCGGCATAGATGCCAGAATTACTCATATAAAATGAATTTAAAAATAGAATCAGGGCCTAGGGACATTAACTTAGTACAGAGGAAAACCAAAAGTCATCAGCAAAGTACCATCTGAAAAGAACATTAAGCGAGCAATTAGGTTAGTGGGTTTCTGGATTCTTGCCTTAAGCCAGATTTATTACAATCAGGACATCTATTTTCCTTAGCGTACTACTTACTATAAAACGAATAAATAGAAATTAAAAATAAAAAATAAAAATCAAGCTCTAATATCCTTTTCTAGAAGACTGTTAAAGAAAAGCAGACTGTAAATTGTAACCCCCAATATGCAGTTCTGAGGGTTAATTCATTCCCAGCATGTGATCCAGGCACATCAAAGCTAGCTAGAAAAACATTCATTACCTGTTTGAGCTAATATCCCTTCTCACCCCTACTACTCCCCTCTCATCAATTATCACAGTGAATTGATGTTGTTTAAGAAGATGATGATGAGGTTCTTGCTCTAGTTGTCTTCTGTTTTTTTTTCCCAGCTAGGAAAAAATAAGCCCATAATTCACTTGCACCCGAAGTCTTGTATTGTGAAGATTTTGTCTAACCGAAGAACAGCGAAGCCCCCACATTTTTGCTGGATCAACTCCACCAGGCCAACACCTTAAATGTTATTTATTGCAGAAACTCTGAATTTGAAAGCATTAGTCCTGCAACTTGTTTATAATTAATAAGCAACACAAGCAGTACCGATTGGATATTCCAGTTCCTGTAATGCAAAGACATTCCTTCTCTTCAGCAGAAACATATGTTCAGCATAGGTCAAATGAAAGAATATCAAGTGACACCCACAAAGTAAATTCTAGTCAGGGAGACATAAGAACAAGATTAACGTCATAGGTGCTTTGTACAGGTATTGCAGAAAGAACTACAGAGGTCCCTAAAATCAACCCATCCCTGCTGTGGTCAAATGCAATCAAAAAACCTACCAGACTCCTTACACCTGGTTAATACACAGCTTTAAGAATAACTGATCCTGCCTTCAGAAAAACACCTGCTGTCCACATGACATCAAAATGAGATTTCTGCATGTATTAGGGTAGAAAGATCTCTCACTCCTCTGTCACTCCAGAAATAAAACCAAGAATCATAAAAAAAAAAATGAAGTCTTGCATTAACCTCTGGTTTACCAAAAAGCAAAACTGGAATGGGACAATTCACCTATAACAATCCACTGGGATGAGGTAATCCCATAGGAAGTTGGCCAAGATGATCTTCTGAGGTCCCTTCCTTCCCACCTGGGCTATTCTACAATTTTAATTACCTTCACCATGCCAGTCTACATAGACTAAACTTACCTCCAACTACAGATGTCAAAAAACGTAACGCCTACCTGCTCCCCTCTGTTCTGGCTAGGGGCAACACATAGCATCACAGGGATCCCAGGTGACTTCCACAGTGGGCAGTGGAGTACCCCTAAGCATACTTCAGAGGCATTTTCCAGGGACACAGTCCTATAATTCTCCTATACCAAGGTTTTTGTTCTGCCCTTTTCTGAAGGAATGAGAGTCACCTCATGTACCAAAGAATATAATAACAAACAACACTGGCTTAAACAGAGGCACTTCTACATCCATTCGTGCTCCATCCTGGAGATTATCATCAGGCCCAGTAACTGCTATCTACAAGAACTGTTTGTTCTGATGAACAGCATTAGACCTGTTTGTTCTCCTCTCTCACCTTCACTCGAGATCAGGCAGTGCTTCCAGAAAAACAGTGATACAACTGCCTGCAAGAACTGGCTGACCCCAACTGCAGTCTACCGAAAGTCACCCCCAAGCACAGCTGTTAACATGAAACATTAGAGGACATACTACCTTTCCAAATGTGCTGCAAGAGGAAGCCGTTATATACACTCCTGTTTCTTGCTATTTATGAGTAATTTTAAAATAGATAATTAAAAAAAAAAAACCTCACAGCTATACCACAGTTGGAGATTAGGATCAGGTGTCTCTGTCCATGGCAGGGGGCTGGAACCAGGTGATCTTTAACGTCCCTCCCAACCCAAACCATTTTATGATTTTATTGTTATCTGTTGAAAACAGGTCTTCCAACTTGCCCAAACAAAACCAGGCACCTGCCTGGAGCTCCCCAGCAAGTCAGTTATTTCAGTGTAGCATACTACTTTTCTCCCCCGCCCCCCCATGTTCCCACCACCCCAAAGCAGCCAGACTTTGTACCTCGTTGGTCCATCATAGGGGATGGCTGCTTACCAGAGGGCCAGGGGCCTTCTCACTCACCGAACTGCCTTATTTCGGCGCTAGGCTTTGGCTGAGGAAAACCAAAATAACCCCTTCCCCATTCACGCCTGCGTTGGTGCAGAGACCTTTCCAGACCAAGAAGAAAGGGCACCGGCGGGTCGGGCTCGGGAGGGCTGAGGAAGGGGTGATCCTGTGGCCCCGCTCGGAAGGGGGCTAGAGATGTGATGCACACCCCCGTCCCCGGCAGGCAGCGCTTGCCGTGCCGCCCGCTCCCGACCCACCCTGGATTTTGATCCCGAGGAGCCACGTCCCCACGGTGACAAAGCCCGGTCTGACCGGTGCCACCTTTCCCACCCCCGAGCCAGAGACCGCAACCATGCGGCGTTCCCGGCTCAGAGCCTTGCCAGACCCTCGGCACCAGCTTGCTAAGAGGAGGCCGCCACAGGCCGCAGAGACCCAGCCGCCTCTCCTCTCCTCCCCTCCCCTCGCCTAACAGCGGAACCCGCAAGGCGGGGAAGACCCGGGAGAGGAGGCCCCGCTGAGCAGCCCGCGCCCCTCCCGCGGCGGCCACGCACCGTGTAGAGCAGGTTGAGTGCGCAGAGGCAATTCTTGGAACAAGCGAAACCCCCGCACACCATCGCGCCGCTGCCGCCGCCGGGAACCGCGCAGCAGAAGGCCGCCGCCCCGCCCCTTGCCTGTCAATCAGCCGTCGGGCCGGCGCGGCCGCAGCAGGTGAGCGGCACTCACCGCCCGCCGCCGCGCCCGCTGATTGGCTACTCCTGGGCTCAAAGGTGAGGGTATGCAAATAAGAGGCGCAAGGGCTCCTGGGAGAGCTTGCTGTCAGCCGTTATGTGCCGGCACCGCGGGGTCCACCCTCTGGGGCGGTGTCAGCGCTAGTGCCGGCCCCGGTCTGCTCCTCCTCCCCTTCCCGCTCCTCCTCTCCTCCTTCCCGCTCCTCCTCTCCTTCCCGCTCCTCCTCTCCTTCCCGCTCCTCCTCCCGTTGCCGCGTTTTCCATTCTTTGTGATCTGTGTGTTGGTCCTCCATTTTGTTGTGTAGGGAGGCAGAGGTGGCTGCTTGCGCTAGCTGTGATAAACACATCCGTAGTGGGTGATCCAGCCTCCTGTGTAGCCGAAAGGAAGCAGTCAGGGGTTTACTTTTTCAGAACATTAAAGTGTTTCGAGTGCTGTTGTAATGAGTAAGTTCCTGTTTGTTAATCAAATCTTGCTTAGGAGTTACTTGCTTGCTTAATAGTTACTGGAAAATTACAGTGCTTTGACATGTTGCTTATAGACCGCGGGTATCCATTAAAGTAAACGATGCAGGGGGAAGGCGATAAGGAGCCTTCCTCCCCACACCCACCGGGAGACAGAATGAGACCCTTTATCTACAGATCACACAGACACAGAGGACGCCAGGAGGTGACATATATATCAGATGAAGAAGAGTATAAAACCAGTGACTTTGGGGAAGTGGGGTGTGTGCCATTGGCGGAGTGGAGACTCCCCGGGCGCCCAGCGCTGTTTTGCTTGCTGTCACTTGCTCAATAAACCGATTTGATTCATTGGTCTGGCTCTCGTCAATTTATTTGAGCCACATTTATAACAATTTTGGTGCTGTGACTTGGATAGAGGCAATCTGGTGCGAAGCCCCACACAGGGGAGACGCCCTGCTGTATAGTGGCCCTTGCTTGAGTGCTATCTCCCCATACCCTCTACCAACGAGTCCTAAATTCGACAGCAAGCAAAAGAAAGCTGGCAACCCTGTAATCTTTGTGCACGAAGCTCTGAACGAAGATGCAGGTGTGCGTAAGTATAGGCCGGTTACCCGTTTGGTTGGGGTTGAGTATCCCGGAGTGTTGCCTGTGTGAGACGTCCAATTAAGGACGAAACGAGTGTGGACCCCTTAGTAGTGCGGTTCCCATCTCCCGCGAGGGACTGGGCCACGAACAGGGGGCAAAAAGACTCTGTGTGTGAGAAGGCACTCCGGAAGATGGGACAGAAGAAAAGCAAGCCTTCTGATTCCATGGGGGGTCGGAGCTTAAGGCTAAGCTACCCCAGATACCACTGGATAGTCCGTTGGGACTGATGATTAAATATTGGGATGATTACCCTTCTAGGCGGGGTAAGGACAAAGTAAAAATGGTACATTATTGTATGGAAGTTTGGGGAGGTAAGCAGATTAGAGGTGATTATTTATATTGGCCCGTATTTGGGTCCTTTAAGGACTGGATCTGCCAGGCTTTAAATATTTATGTTAACACAAAGGAACCATTTAGTTTGGAGGAAAGCGAGTATGCAAGTTTATGGATAGGGTCCGAGACTAGGACAAATTTATATCCTTTAAAAGAAAGAAAATGGGGGGCAAAGAAGAAGATGCGGGGTGAGGATGAAATCCCCATTTTGCCTCCCCTTTATATACCACCACCACCGCAGCCCTCTCCTCCTCCAAGAGCTCCAAACTACCCCTAGATCGCCCGAGGAGAACAGGAAGGTGACCCAGAGCCAAAGTAGGGCAAGGGAAAGCAGGGGTAATCTATATCCCCTCAGAGGTTGCAATGGGAGGAGCGCAACCTGGTATGGGATAGGTCTCTGTCCCTTTAAACTCGGGAGACGTTAGAGACTTTAAGAAGGAAATGGGTAACTTATTAGAGGATCCCCTGGGAGTTGCAGAATGAGTAGACCAGTTTTTGGGGCCCAACGTTTACACCTGGGATGAACTGCAGGCCATATTGGGTATTTTGTTCACAGCAGAAGAAAGGGATATGGTCTGGAGGGCCGGAATAAGAATTTGGGACCAGCAACATCAGCAAGGTCCCGTGGCAGATGTTAAGTGGCCCCTCCAGAGACCTAATTGGAATAATCAAAATGAAATGGATAGAGGCCATATGCAGGACTTAAGGACTATCATAGTTCAGGGGATAAGGGAATCGGTCCCTGGGGGACAAAATATTAACAAAGCCTTCAGTGAACACCAGAAGAAGGATGAAACCCCTACGGAATGGTTAGAGAGACTTAAAAAAAATCTCCAACTTTATTCAGGGCTAGATCCTAGTACTCCAGTAGGGCAAGCCTTACTAAAAACACAATTTGTAGCTAAATCATGGATGGATATTAGGAAGAAGCTGGAAAAAATAGAAGATTGGCAGGACCGCGGTTTAGATGAACTACTGAGAGAAGCTCAGAAGGTATATATTCAAAGGGAAGAGGAGACGCAAAAGAAGCAGGCTAGAATGGTGGTAGCGGTGGTCAGAGAAGGACAGAGGGTACCCCCTCCTAGGAAGGGGCCTGAATCCCGACAATAGGGATCGGGACCCCGGAGACCTCCAAGGGAAAAAGAGCGAGGAACAGTGCTTTGTTTCTATTGTGAAGGAAAAGGACATGTTAAGAAAGACTGTAGAAAGAGGATGATGGATGAGAAGATGTTCAAGGAAGATTAGGGGTGTCAGGGGCTCTATCTGCTGGGGACTCGAGAAAGAACAGAGCCCTTGATAAAATTAAAAGTGGGTCCCTGGCAACAAGAAGTTGAGTTCCTAGTGGACTCAGGAGCGGAAAGATCAACTGGTCAAAAATTGCCCCAAGGATGTAAGATATCCCCAGAGACGGTACAGGTTATTGGAAACAAAGGAAAACCAGGAATAAAAATTGATTATTGAGAATCAGAAAACTGGTGGGCTCATAAGTGCCTTTAAGGGCGGCTACCTGTATCCAGAAGGGGAGATGATTGGAACAAGGGGAACATATACCCGAGAGCCCTAAACTCTGCCCTCAGGGATATTAGGATTCAACTATGGCTGAGCCCCTGTAGACTGCGACTGCTGCCGAGAAGAAAAATGACCTCGCTGCTCCAGGCAATGGAGTAGGCGTTGGAGCCAGAGACGTACTAAGGTGGGGATATAGAAGAGCCATAGTTACCAAAAGTATAGGGTGGAAAGAGGCGATGGGCCAGGTGGGTAGTAAGACCCCTACCAGATTTCAAGGGAAGAATTGGAAATCTGGATTTATGAGAGGAGGTAACCCACCAATTTTCTGGATCATCTACTGGATATGGGGGTGGACATTAATCCCGGTAAAAGGATATGTCCATCAACTTTTCAAGTGGACCTTGTACAGATGGGAAGATCAACAAGTAGTCCAAAGTATAACCACATCAGGAGGGCCCACTTTTACTGCTAGCCTCTGTCAGCTAGTACCTAGAAGCCCGTGTTTAGATCGTGTGGGATTTTACTTCTGCCCAAGTTCGAATCCAGGAAGAGGATATTGTAATCACCCCAGGGAATATTATTGTGCCTCCTGGGGATGCGAAACAATAGCCTCAGATTGGGTCCCTGGAAATCTGGACAAGTTTTTAAGGGTACATTGGGGGCCTTATAAGGAACCAGGAGCCGATAGTGGGGGGCCTCATTATCTACAGATCACACAGACACAGAGGACGCCAGGAGGTGACACGTATGTCGGATGAAGAAGAGTATAAAACAAGTGACTTTGGGGAAGTGGGGGGTGTGCCGTTGGCAGAGTGGAGACTCCCCGGGCGCCCAGTGCTGTTTTGCTTGCTGTCACTTGCTCAATAAACCGATTTGATTCATTGGTCTGGCTCTCGTCAATTTATTTGAGCCACATTTATAACACTGTTATAGTTTTGCTAGCTGCATATTTGTTTCTTTAAAATTTTTAAATATAAATATTTATCAACAGTCATGTTTGATGGAGCAGCTCTCCTATGAGGAACGGCCTAGAGACCTGGGCTTGTTCAGCCTGGAGAAGGCTCGATGGAGACCTTATTGCAGCCTTCTAATACCGAAAGGGGGAGAGATTTTTTTAGTAGGGCCTGTTGTGGCAGGATGAGGGGTGATGATTTTGAACAGAAAGAAGAGCGATTCAACCTAGATGTGAGGAAAAGATTCCTTACAATGAGGATGGTACAACACTGGCAGAGGTTGCCCAGAAAGATGGTGGGTGCTCCATCCCTGGAGACGTTCCAGGCCAGGGTGGATGTGGTTCTGGGCAGCCTGACCTAGCTGAAGATGCCCTTGATCATTGCAGAGGATTGGACTAGATGACGTTTGAAAGTCCCTTCCAACCCAAACTATTCTAATATTCTGTGACTCCGTGTTTTCACTGTGCCTGTTGTTCCATATTTATATCTGCGTGTTTTCTTAGTTTGAGCGTTAAATATTTTTACTTGTAGCTAGTCAGATGAAATCCTCCATCTGTACCATTAATTTCCTAATAGTCAGTACCAAATTTTTGTCACTGTTTCTAATTGGCTTGAGTGGTGTGCCCATTCAGTAGTATCTCGTGAATACTTTCTCCCCAGTTGCCGTGGGCCATACATTTACAACAAACACAATAAATCTGATAACTATCAGCTACTTCAGTGCATACATGTGTCACAGGATTAGTGTCCAAGGTGTTTTCCTATCTTTTTGCTGGGCTTCAAAAAGACAAGGAGACATATGTTCCTCCCCTGGGATGTCTGTAAGGATACATAGCACGGAAATTTTACTTAATTGGGGTTCAGTGCCAGAGAAGTTGTGATGATCAGTTCCTAGTAAGCAGAAGAAGCTGCATCTACTTTCTGTTGAATTCACAGTTCTTAATAGGAACCTGTCATCAAAACCATTTAAGAAGGAAATACCAAAAACATTTTGGATTATGCAGTTTTGCTGCCCTTCGTTTGCTAAGGAGAGTGGAGAGCAACAGCAGGCTAATATCCTTACCAGCAATGAGATAGAAAAAGGCTGAGCAGCAGCAGGCTTTGTCCTTCCTCGTCTGTCACTCAGGTCTCTTTAAAAAAAAAAAAAAAGAAAAAAAACAAAAACCCCACAAACCATCTTTTTTAATGCTTTTTTTAAACCATCTGATATTTTGCCAGACTTCTGCAATTAAATATAATGCACATTTTTTTCTCATTCAGTAACAAAGGCTCATTATTTTTTTACTGATGTATTTCTACCTCTCAGCTGCTAGCCAGGTAACAAACTAAAATTCTTCAGTATTTGTGACCGCAGATTAAATCTGACTGCTCAGCAGCTGCTGAAGCTTTGTTTGTTTGTTTCTAGGCTTGACAGACATAGGCTGTCACTGCTGCTGCAACTTTGTGAAGTGACAGGATGAGTGAAAAATCTGTTGTGCTTTTTTTTCCCCTTGCTAATTAAACTAAGTTGCTGGTGTGGCTAATTTGCCCTGTTAAGAATCCTGGTTTACTGATGAACTACTGCCTCTACTGGATGATGCTTTTGATCTTTTGGGCCCGAATCTGGCACAGACCGGTATAAGTCACTTGCCTTGGTGCAATTTTACCAGCTGCTTTTGATTTTGTTGTAAAGACTGGTTCCAGAAATTGTTTGATGCCCACTCAGTAGGAAAGACTATCTTGGATGTATACCCTTTCCTGAACACAAGAAGCCGTCAGCATATCAAATGTTTTTCTTGGATTTTGTTGCAAATGCTCACATCTAAAGTTACAGTGCCGTTGTTCCTTTGGTTATAGTGCTGAATTATTCAATATTATTGTCCGCTGCCCTTCTTGGATCTCCTTCACTATTAATTATTAAAAGGCGTACCTCCGCTTTCTTAATTAATGCTGGTGTTACATATTAAGGGACACAGCTCCTACAGCCCTTTGTGGGTGGGAAGTACCTATTACAAGTTACTTCTTCAGGCAGGCATCTAACCGTGTCTAATGCAACTTGGATTGTTCCCATGACCATAAACTTTGGGGCACGGTGTTCAGCTGGTATAAATAATCAGAGGCTCCAGTTAAATAAATGGAACTATGACAAACTAAGCCAGTTGTTCCTTCACGGCCTTTCCAGTTTTGTTCACGAGTTATAGTACAAACTTAGAATAATGTGGTTTTGATTTAGGATAATACTTCTGCTGTTACAGCATTTGGCTGTGCTGACTGCTACAGTTTCAGATAGTGTTCAGGACTATGTGCTCCTATTCCATGTCAGGCTGCAGAACTTAGCTTGTATTCTGTCTAGAACTAAATAGGCTTAATTCTTACAAATTGTCAGTTATAAAAAGGCTCTCAACTGCAAGTTGCAGGGGGGGATCTTTCCTTCTCTGTAGGAAAAGCATAGATAGTGTTTATTTGATTATGTTTTATTGAAGGTTATTTAAATAACTGGTCCAAGTGAGGGTCCTCAGTATTTGTCTCTTCACCCTTTGTTTCTGTAGGGGACAGATTCTGCACTCTCATCTGTTACATGAATCCGGAGCTGCCAGACATAACAAGAGCAGAATATCCTTTTCATTTTCTTCTGTCACTTTTTTCTGATGCTCATTCTCTGCTTTCTTCTTGCAGTCTTTGTTCTCTTGCCCTTCTTTGATGTCTTTCAATGGAATTGCTGGCAACAGGATGAATTAATTGTTCTTTCATGGGAAATGAAAGTAGTGGTGGGGACTACACTGGGCACTTGTAATGCTGCTGACGTGCACTTCCAGATGGCACAGAAGTGTGCAAGGAAATGCTCCTGTGAGGAGAGAGGGGAGTGAAAACACAGTTACTGGGGCTTGATGCTATCACAGTTCTTACTAGTCAAAAGAGCACCAGATGGAGCTCTTTGGGTAGTTTACTTTTTATTTCCTTGTACAGCTCACATCAGCTGGGTTGTTCTCAGGAGGTTTTCTGTATGGGGCTTTCTGCTGAAACACTGAATGCAAATTCTTCTGCTTCTGTAGGCTGTGATCTCACATCATTACTGCTGGTTTATGTTATTTATGTGCCTGAAATCCAAAGGTCTGTGTCATTCCTGAGGCACAAATTTGAAATGTGGATGCTCAAGTATATGAAGTTCTCTTAAAGTGTATACTATTTTCTTAACATTAAGACAGTGTGACCTTTTTTTCTTACTTACAGAGGATCTAAAACATTGCGAGTGAAACATCGTATGCAGAAATTGATTTTTATCGCTTAATTTTTCCCAGGTTTACAGTGAGCTGCTGACAGCATTTTGAGTATTTCATTTCACTCTTTATCTTGTAAAGTCATTTTTTCTTTCCTTGTTTGTGTAAAGTTGCTCATGCGCATCAAAACTGGGGAGGGGAAAAAACAGGGTTAGAAAGCACCAGGTGTTTCCAGGAGCACGAATGTCTCGTGCAATCTCTGTACTTGTAATTACTCAATTTAGACTTTAATTTGACTTTCTCTTTTCAAATGCATAAGCAAAATACTTGTGATAGTAGGAAAAATAAAAAATACTAGTCTAAATTTTATGCATTCTGTTGTAAGACAATCAGGCATGTTAAAATCATTGCTAATTCCATTTTAAAGAAGTTTGTAGTGGACCTTGCACAGGTTCTTCTCTGGCTAATTTGTCTTGGTATTTGTTTGTTTTGGTTTTGGTTTTTTAAAGGCTGGCATCTGTCTTTTTGCTTCTTTTAGGACACTACAGGAAAACGGCAAACAACTGTTAAAATCAGTATTTTTGTACTTGTTGCTATGAAGATGCAGCATCTAGGGAATTTCTCATTTTCCTTTTATATCTGAAAAAAGGTCCTGTAGCATTGTTTATAAAGCTTACTGCATCAGCCCTAAAAAACAAGCCAAGCGTTTGCTGTTTGTCAAAATTGTTTTCAAGGCATTCATTGTGTACAGTTGACATTTTTAGTTGTTAGTGTTGAGGTGAATAGTGTATATAAAGAAAGGAACAGAGTTTCAGCTGGCTTAACTTGGAGTAAACAAAGGGCTTATCCTACCTTGGCAGTTGACCATTAAAGCATGCTCCTCTGCTTGGACCAGTAAGCATGTCTGAAGTTTGATAATGGCTGTAGGATCTGTGTTAAGGTCAGCGAAGTCTGTGAAATAAAATGCTGTTTATGACCAACCATGTCTCTCCACAGAAAGGAGGGGTTCCAATGTCCAGTCATTTCTTGTGTCACTGGGCAGGGAAATCTGAGTCATCTCGGTCACCTGAACTGCCTCAGTTATTCAGTCATGTCAGTTAGTCAACTTAGTTATCAGTAATGCAGCCGGTAGAATATATGGAGTCAAGAAAACATGCACTTACAATGTTATCTGCAGTAACAATCAAGATTGTATTTTTTTTTTTTAAGCTTAATTCAGTGCAAATGAACTGTGGACATAACCCAGTTATTTATTGAATTAGTAACAGTTTGGTTGTGCCACAGTGTTTGCATGCAGATTAATTTGTCTTCACTTCCTGGAACAAATTCAGTTCCCTGGCAGTGCTGTTGCACTCCTGCCATTCTATTCCCAACCTTAAAGAAGCATTTGTTGTCACCAGGCAGCGGGGAGTAGCACGGGTAGGCGTAGCTGTTGATGGCTTATAGATAGACTTACAAAGTGATGTGCTGGTGTTTCATTTGATGATCACTACAAGCCAGACATGAGGGAGAGATGATTCTGGCATACAGAATAAATTTGCCTATGGTGTTTGCATTAGAGGTTCTTCTCTGCAGAAGAACAGTTTGGCTTGCTTATTTATTTATTTTTTAGTGAAGTGGAGCACTGAAGATTGAGAAGGTGAAATTAGGACAGGAAAACAGGCCATTTCAGTACAGTGGCTAGAGCAACCCTCAGCTAGGTCAGAAATTAGCTTCTCCCAAGATCACAGTGACATAGCAAATGTTCAGTTTAATAAATGTAACAAGTTACAAATGACAACTGAAGAAATAATGGCTTGTTCATCTCTGCTTTTGGAAAGATAAATCCTCAATACATTTCTGACCAAATACAACTTTCCAACTTTTTTATATTCTGACCAATATAACTTTCTGACCAAAATCAAAAGGGCATAAAGTTCCCAGATGAAGCCTGGAAAGGTAAATCACTATTAGAAAACTATCTAGAAGAGAGACTCTTCTCAAACAAAAGCAGCGGCAGGCAAGCATGTGTTCTGGACGGAGCAGCTTTTTAGGCCATTCTTTATGACTTCCACCAGAGAAAGGGGGGAAAATAACGCTGGAGTTTAACAATAGCACGTCTACTTATGAGCTGAGTTGATGCCTATTTTGAATCGTCCCATGAATAGTGCTTGCCAGACAGAAGATAGGCTTGGTGAAGTTTGTCCCTCTCAGGTTTATAGGCAGGTAAGGGGGGGGGGGGGGAACAATAAAAAACCGAAATAGCACCGGGACACTAATTATAAAGGGAAGTGTATTTCAGAATCAGCCTTCTAAAAAAAGTAAAAACAGCAAATATTTTATACGTTCAGAAGCTAGTTCCTGGGATTTTCTGAAGATCTTAATTGTAAGGATCCCCTTTTGGCACATTTAAAATCCATTTTGAATTAAGCTGATAGAGGATTAAGGTAAGGAGAGTTTGTCACATCTAATGTATTAAAGAAAAAACTGGAGTCTGAAAATAGTCTAATGATATTTTGAATAGTAGCAGATGAAAGGTTTTACCCAAAGCCCAGTCCTTCTCTTCGAGACCAGGATTTGGGGATGTCCTAGAATTGGGATGCTTTTAGTTAAGTCTAGAAGGGAAAAAGGCAGAATTCTAGATTTAGGCAGTGAAATGTTCTAATGCTTCCTGCAGCCAACTCCAAACTTACTTATGCTGTTATGTGGAAGGCAATTGCCCCTAGCAATTAGTCTTTCTTTAAAATACTCATTATTAGTATAATCTAGCTTCTTTGCTTGCAAAAAGAAGACCTACAGCCATGAGCTGCTAGAAATGTGAATACAGTACTTTTGCGCATGTGTGAGGAACACAGAGAAAAAGCTATGACTCTATCCTCTAGTTAGGAAAACAACCTGCCACTGCCAGCCAGTTCTGATGCATCATCATCTGCGCACAAGATGGGAAGCAGTTTCATCATCTGGTCTTCTCCCTTGAAAGTCTTCTCCCTTGAAAGCATGAAAGGAGTATCACGCCCTTGCATAAAAACGTAAAGCAGCAGTGCTCATGAGTATGTTCCTGCGTGAGCTCTTTAGTTCCCAGTAGTCTTCTTGCAAGCAGATGACACCAAGTGGAATAGGTACCTACTAACTATGAAATAGATGAAACAAACCTTGTTTGTTACTTGGAGTGTCAGGTGATACCCAGAATTTAACAGCAAAACCCTAAAGTCTCACGCTTGTTCTGAATTTACTGCTTTGCTCTTGAACTATACATCCAACTCTAGCAGAGTAGCAGACATGTCATACTGAAAATCGGCCTGTTTGTCTTGGTGTGGAGTGCATTTCTGACTTTATGCAAGCTAAGCAATATATAGGCTTATCATTTATTTAAACTTGGCTTCATATTTTATCCCACAGGTTAGCTGCTTATGGATACTACTGTCAGTGCTTTCTGCTGTCAGTGCCCAAAAATCTGCATGAGCTGACAGCCAGATACTGGTATCTGCAGTAATTAATCCCTTAAGCACATAGGAATTTTGTGTCAGTTGAATTTGCTTCGTACAATTTCCCTAAAAGAAAGACAAAGGTGATAGGGCATGGCTTATCTTTCAGCAGAGTTTCTTCTTAGAGTCCCAAGACTTGCCTCTTTCTGTTGCCTGGCTTGCCAGCCTCCATTCCCAATTTAGGGTTAGCCCTTTTGAAGCTGTGGTTTTCCATGTTCCTAGTTGATGCTGATAGAGGCAGCCATCAGTTGAAAACAGGGTGATATGAATCAGCCTGCTATTAACCTTGGTTTGTTCTTTTTTTCTGTATAGTTTACATGGTCAAAGAAAAGAGTGTTCTGCCAGTGTGCTAATGCAGTTTCCATTTAGTTATGTACTTTCACATGGGTCAAGAACCCTTGTGCAAGACCGTAAGAGAAGCAAACAATGAGGGCTGAAGGAAGAACACAGAGGGGTTTATGCTGTTCTAGTCTCTTTTTTTTTTCTTTTTTTTTTTGTTTAAGTGAAGAATCCCAAAATGAGAGAAGTTTGCAGTTACTGTGCTTTACAGAAAGTACACTGAATTTCAAGTAAACATAAAGGTAAATCTAAACTTAATTCTGCAGAGAATTTTAAATGGTGGATTTTCAAGTTAAAAATAATTAATTTACTTCCCAGTATAAGCTTGAAAGTTTTTTTGACACCGTCTTGTGTTTCATTTCCACCTTCCATGTATGAGTGAGAGATGTCTGCTCTGGAAGCTGCCAGCCTGTCACTGCAAGAGTGGCTTTTCTTCTGGAAATGTATTGAAACTTGATAGCACAGTTTCCCTAAAGCAGCCCAAGCTATGACATCTCACAGTATACTTGGTGCTGTGTGCCTTATTGATGCCACTGAAACACAGCAGCTGACAAAGGAATAACTGGGATGCTGTTGAAAAACAAGGCTGCTTCAGCAGTAGCAAACCATTTTAAACAGGAACCTATTTTTTAAAGGCTGCAGTCTTAAATGAATGTGACATAACTCCAAATAAAGTGGTTCTGAAGGCTACCTTTCCCCAGGAAATATTTCTTCATGCAATTTGGATAGAGCAAAAAATCAGTTGTGTTAGGAGCCGACAGATCTGGAGCACTGGTCACCTGTGAGTGAACTGTTTTGTAGAAAAAATAATTTGGATAGAGCAAAAAAGGTTGTTGTTCTGCTGTCACTCTCTAGGTTTGTAGAAAGGCAGTGCTTTTGTACTTTTCCTCTAGTTTATTTTAACTTCCCATCTATACTATTACAGTTACAGTTGTCCCTAGTGGATTCTTCCCTTAATATGGGAATAAGTTGTCCTTTTTTTGTTTTTCCTCTCTGAGGATTAGTATTCCCCAAAAGATCACACTGCTCATCTGTGTTTTCTCTGTCCTTTTTTTCACGTTAAAAAACCAGGGTTGCTTTGCAGCATCAGCACCACCATGTGTTCCTCTTCAGTAGGTTGGCCGTATCTGCTCACAGCTTTTAGACGTCTCCCAGACCCTGTGGAAACCATCTTGAGTTTAGGGTCACGAGAAGCAATGCTTTAGGACTTCTTTAGTAAATGTATTCATATATATTTGATGTATCCACGCTGATTCTTTTTGCTTGCATCTGATTCTTGAATCTCGTCTAAGCTACTCAACTTTAGTGTGTAAAAGTGAGTTTGCACACAGGCAAACAAGTGGCTAATCGCTTTTCTAGTCCTTGAAGGGAGGATTGTGTTATTCAGGTTTAAATAAATGATTCAGAGGGGGGCCTGCATCATTTGAGCTGCATTTTGCCCTGAGAATTCTTCAGTTAAAGGACCACCATCAGCTGCTGTTTCAGGAAGGTTTATTTAAAAAACAAGTCATTTCAGTTGCTGTAGCAGCCACTAAATTGTAACATAATGACATAGATGCTACATAAATCACTTAAATATAACTATTTATAAAAATATTAAAACACAAAACCAAGAAAACCTTGACAAAAGCCGTGAATGTGATTATGCACAAAATGCAGTTGGAAGCTGAAATAAATGGAAAAAAAATGAGATAAAGTAATCTGCTCACTGGTAAGAGGGACTTGGGTGTGCCTGTGAGAGAAACAGCACAAGGGAGAGTAGTATGTGCATGCTGTTTGGTGCAGAAGTGGCAGCATGTAACCTTGATTTTTATGCATTTGCTCTGTATTCCTGTCCTGTTTTTTGTATCCTGTGCTTCTCTCATGACTGCTAGTTCTCTGTCTTTGCAGTGTTGCCAGGTGCTGCTATTTCCCCTGACAAGCTGCTGGCCTGTTTGGGGTCTCTGGAGACTGCATCCCTGTGAATCTGGCTGCTATGATTATTTTAGTACTCGGCACAGATTTCCCGAGGAACAGCAGAATTGTGCCAGCAGATGTTGTTCATGTGCTGTGCCTTCCCTGGGCTCGGCAGGGAGGCTGGAAGGGCACCACGGGGGTTCAAAACCAGCACAGCCCCTGAGTAAGAAAGATCTCCCTTCCTTCATTCCTTCCCTAGATGAGGGGCTGGAGGAGGTGCCACTGCACAGGTGCTTCGACAGCCAGCAGGGGGGCAGGTGGTGCTCACTGCAAGGCATAGAAGCTGAGCTGGGGATGACACAATGTTTCCCCAGTCTTTTTGGAAACCTGGGCCAGCCTGGGAGGGAGAGGAATGTGAGACATCAGGTTGTGTGAGAAGGATCGGTCTGCGAGTTGAAGGTTTCTCCATGTTGGATTTACTGAATTACATGTTTTGTGAGGGGAGAGAGAATTCAGTACGTTCTCAGCTGGGTAGAGGATAAGAAACCCTTTGATTACAAATCAGCCCTAATGATTTCTTCTGGAACAGCTTTACAGGTTCAGAGGTTTTTGGATTCACTAATGTCTTAAGCTGAAAGCAAAACGCAGAAGATGTGAAGTGTGTGATAGCAAGAAAAAAATAGTGTCATCTCTGTTAACCCCAGAATCCCACTGTCTTGATAAAACCAAGAAAAACATTTTTATTGTTAAAATGCAGGTCTGTCCATGCAATGCTCCTATCTCTTGACACCAGAGAAATTTCTGGTTGTGGAAGTATAGTCTCATCACCAGGCTCTTTCAGAACATCTCTTTGCACTGTGTTATCCCAAGGGCCTAGATCGTAGGGGCAGAAAGGGACGGATTTGATGCAGGGAGGGCACCCAGCCACATGCTAAATACCACACTCTCCCAGTTGGTGCAGTGCTATCTATGACCCTTAAGCAAAGATGGATAAGTCTGAGTCTCCTGTATTTGAACTTCTTTTGGTCATCAACAGAGTAAAAGAGAGATTCTGTGACTACTTTTAACCTTCCACTGACGTGTCTTCTTTATTCCAGAACGTATAAATTATCTGCCTGCACATTTCCCTGTAGAATATCCTTCAGCGTCACAGATCCCATCTATTTTCTCTCAGGTGGTCTTGTGGATACAAATCTAACTGAATTTAACAGCAGTTGTTCTCAATTGGTTTTTGTTTCAAGGCTGTTACTTCTATTTTGGACCTGGAGAAGGACTAATGTACTTGAAAGCTTATTGATTTTTCTCAGCTAGACTAGCGGGTCTAATAACATAGGTCTGGCTGCAAACCTTATTTTGGTCATATCCTTGGATACATCAACAATACCGTTTTGTTACTTCTTCTGGCATAATTTGTAGCTGTCAGGGTTATGCAAATATCCCAGCAATAACAGTAATGATATGGAGAGAGTTATGCTGGCCTGTCAGCAATGTTCCTAAACCTCATCGGGGAAAATAAACAGAAAAATCTCAGGCAGCTAATGTACTGGAAGAGACTGCAATGCAAATACATCTTAATCATCACTGTGAAGTTGCCATGGTATGGTCATTTGTTCATTGTGGGTTGAATCTTTACTTTTTTTATCCCTGTGTGTTACTAAATCAGAGAAATTTGATGTTCACAGGGTTTTTTTTTCCCTGCTAGTGGAGTTCCAGAGCAGTTTGCAGTTTCCCTGGAGTCCCATAGGGTGAAGGGTGCTGGACAGTACAGAAGCAGACACTTGAGTCTTGTAACACCATCAGTAGCAGTACTAGCAATGAGTGCAGCACACAGAGGCAGTCATTAACATTGAACTGCTAAATGAGACACTTGGACTGAGGTAATTGAGTTTTTGGCAGCCAGCAGCTGTGTAAGTGACAGATCCAAGTACCAAAATGTTACCTGTCAGTCTGCAGCTGTGTCACATCAGCAGTTCCAGCACTGGCCTCTTGCTGACTGGGAGAAGATGGTGGATTGTGGCACATGCAGTTCATCAACACCTCTCCTGCAAATAGGGGACACATCCTGTGTATGTCTGAAAACAGATGGTCCTGCTCGGCCATGGCTGAGGCTTGCACAAGTACGTTGTTCTCTTGCATCCCTCATGGGAGGGGCAGCAGGGAAGCAAGCTCTTCACTCCCCTTTTTCTCTGGGTACTAAGGACACTGTTCTGCATCTGAAACCCCTGCTCCTGTGTGGAGTGACATGATTCCTGCCAGGAAAAAATAGCAAGTGGGTAGGTCATCAGGTACACCATCACAGCTAGTTCCGTCCCACAGACCAAATACAGGTTACACACACAGGGTGTGCTTGTCTGCCTGAATCACATCTGCAGGCATTGTCGTAACTTCCCCTCCCTGGATTTGTTTAAAGCTCTAAAGTCCCATGAGGCTGGTAAGGACCAGAAATTAACTTTTCCTTAAATATCACAGCACAAAACCAAAAGAATGGTGGAGATGTGGAAGCAGCCAACCCTCAAGATTTGCCTTTTTCCCCTCCAAAATCAAAAGATGAGGCTTTTTTGGGAAAAGATACACTGACATAATTTGTCCTTGTTTTGAACCAGCACAGCTGAGCCAGCACTGAATGGTTCTCTGCAGTTAATCCATGTAATATTATTTGTGGCTCTTTTTGAGAAAGGTCTGGTTTGTCTTTGTCCACAAGCCTTATTTTAGATAATTGGAAGTCCCATTTTTAAGTGCAAATGTGATTTTAAAGGCAGTTATTCTTGTCCATGAACATGTTGGGAACTTAAAGGAAAGCCTTTGAGGTGGCAGAGGAGACCCATTACTGGGCCATTTACCAGTGCCTCAGTAAGGGCATATTTGAGAGCAACAGGTTCTGTTCTTCTCCATGTGCTGTTCAGACAGGCTCTGCGAGGCTGGGTCATCACATGCCCTGCATCTGCCACCACCCCAGGGCTGACCCTGCTGGATCCTGAAGCTCACAATTTGAGGAAGGTGTTCCAAACAGAAGCCAGAGATCAGCAACCCCACTGAATCCCCGCTGAAGGGAATTTTTATTTAAAAAAGAAAGCTAAAGAGGTGAAATAATGCATAGCTAAGACATATTAAAAGGAAACTGAAAGCAATTCTAACACCTAGATAATCAATTGTGCTTTTTCTTAAACAATCTTAGTTGCCCAACTATTTCTTACAGCACAGGAAGGGAGAAGGCTAAATCACTTGTTTCTCCGCTTGTCACCTCAGTTACTCGTACACAGTAGAGTAAATTCCAAGCAGCAAGTGATTGTGTTCAGGCTAAAAGTATTATATTATTTATATTATGTATAAACAAAGCTTCCAAGTACTGGCGGTGTGAATTTTCTCCACCACGCCTTTTGGCACAGGTCTGACCACTGGGTTTGGGTTGTGCTGGCCAAGCAGGCAGGAGGGATGCTGGCACAAAAGGTCATTACCACATGTCCTGGGGGTAAATATCTATCAGCCAAAACATGGTATGGGTTAAAGCAGGATTGCTGCTGAAAATGCTGAAGGGTGTGTCAACCCAGTAATCATTTGTGATCTGTGGGATTGAGCCCCCTTTGTACAAGGCCTGACACAGTCTGACAAGCCTGCAATGCAGTTAAGTAGTCGAAGCAGTAAGATGGTAACCGTATGAACATCTTTCAGACTTCTAGCCAGGGCATTAACCAAGGAGACCATAAAACCCAACTCACTATTGCATCCCAAGGAAGATGCAGTCCCTTCTAGAGAGCATCTGCATGCTAGAATGTTTTAAAATTATATAAATGGGCTCTCTTAATTAAAACCTCTGCATGATTTCAGAAGGGAGAGGCCCAAAGGGAAGAAACATTCAAATTGAATAATCCCCATTTTAAAGGGCATTCTATTGCAATCTGATGTTAAGAGATATAATTCCAACATGCAGATTCCACTGATGTTTCAAAATTAAATCCAATATGTTATGTGAAGCACATTTTCTATGAAGTATCTTTCCAACCCTAACTATTCCATGATTCTATGATTTTTATAAGACAACTGATTCCATATTTGAAGAATATATTTGGTCTTGACTGTATCTTTCATTTCTTTAGCAGAGAAACACTAATTCAAGGGTTGTGTTAAAGAAATGCTTTGGGTTGTGGATATTTTTAAGTGAAATGCAGACTCTGTGAAGGCTTCCAGGGAAGGGTGCTTTGCCTGAAGAGTGTCACATCAAAAGCCCTGCGCAGCTTATAAACCATGTTTCTTGAAAAGCTTGATCATTACATGAGTTTATACTGAATTTCAGTCTGGTGCAACCCAGGTCTGTTTATATTTGTGCCCCTACCTAGTTCAGTTACCAGCGTATATGTAAAGTGGGTGAAAACATATGTGTGAAAAATCCCCACGTGAACTAATCTCAAAGATTAAGTGGGGAAGTTTCCTGAAAACTAGAGAACACTTGGTGTCTAAGGAAAATAATAGCATTTTGCTGCATGAGGGCAAGCTGAGAGGAGCTCCTGGGAGCTAAACATTAGACATAGTATGAACACAGAGTCAGGCTTTGGGAATTGTGGAACTGAAAACTGGACAAATACCATCAGTCCAGAGTGCAACTCCTCACTCTGCTCTAAATCACAGGGAACAACTTGGCCAGTGGGGCCCTGTCCTACATCACCTGTTTCTTTCCAACAAAATTTTAAATGGAGCCCGGGGAGACTGTGCCAGTAAGCATAGACTTATCTCAAGCTGGAAGGGACCCCTAAGGATTGAGTCGAACCCAGTGGGTGCCTGGCCTTTTAGGTACCTGAATGTCAGTGAAGTGGATCCAACTGAGCATGAGTGAGCTTTGCTTATAGCCACTGCAAGCTGAGGGCACAGACTCAAGCAGGCATCCTGTACCTGCTGCCTTTTGCCAAGTGCCTCCTGCAGACAATGATGTCTCTCCAGCAGATAATGATGCCTCTCTCCAGCAGATGGCCCAGGCAGCCCACAGCCAGCCTTGGTGTCCTCTGCACCTCCTTCCAGATCCGCACCTTGGGAATAAGGCCGAGTTTTAGAGCATACTGAAAATCAGTTTTACATACACCCAGGTGAATACTCGTAAGGAGCTCAGAAAGCTGCAGTTCTGAATTTGAAATGGCTTTAGCAGTAGTGCTTCTGTATCAGTAATGACTCAACAGGTCAGGAGTGCTTGGCAGATTTATTTTCTATAATAACAAAGACTGAAATGGAAAGCGTGCAGCCACAGCATCCATTCTGCTTTTTAATACGACTGTCTTACTGTCTTCTCTAAGTTACTGGAAATACCCACATGGCATATTTCCCCTTCCAAAGGGGAAATACCTGTTAACAAAAATAAATGCTGTTCTAGGGAAAGCTGGCATTCAGCAGCACTGGATTTCCACTTGCTGTTTGCTGTTTCCAGTAAAGCTAGATACATACTGAGACGTTTACAACCCCATTACAACTGTGGATTATATGAAGAGTTGACTTCTCTATAGAAAACTGTACTATCTGTTAGGTTATTGGTTTCTAATGACAAAATACAGCATTTCATTAGTTCATTATGCTCTTTCATAGGAATACAAGGGTGTCTTTTCTAAAGCTTACTAATCCTCCAGTCACTCATACTTCATGTGGATTTAACTCTATGTTAAAGGGAAGGATACACAGTGTTTTAAGTAACACTCTTAAAGAGAAGATGAACTGGAGTGGTGCAGTGTGCTGCTAGAGTCATTGTGTGTCATCAGCATGGTTAGACGCATGGACAGCGAAGTAGGGCATGGGGCAGGAGAAGACTGCTTCCAATGAAACTGGACTGGTGAGAAACAAAAAATTAGCAACTGTTACCTGATCAACTACTGTGTGGGAAACAGTGCCAGTCAGGAGATGGTGCTGCACTGTACCTTTGCTGTTGAGTTCACATCCACAAGGCATAACACAGGATTCCAGGGACTCTAATCCTGAGTGCTGTTCCCACAGTGTCAGACCTCTACCTCTGGGCTTGGGTTTTGAGGCTTTCATGCATGTACAAACATGTTCATTGGCTCTGTTTATGCAAAATCCTTGCCAGGTCTCAAGCACTGGAATTGTAAGTGGCATCACATCAAGACATAAGGCGAATATTAAAGAAAGTAAGATGGATCTTAAGAAGTTTACACATTCATTTATGTATTTCAGTCATATGCCTGACTGTAACATCATGCTATGTAAACAAATTTCAGATTTCATATGTAATGACTTCTAGATGTTTTGAAGATAATACTTCTAAAATGAGATGTGTTCTTGCAAGATTTAGCTATTGCCAGTAACTGAGAACAGTATTTTATTCTATCATTTGCATAAATTCTGTACATGCAAAATTGGGACTCCACAGATTTGTTCCTGTATATTTTCTCTGAATTAATTAATGGAATGAATCAACATTTGCTATGGAATTTGGTTAATCTGCCCAAAGTTATATGGTAATATAATCGTATTATGGAAATGTATTAAACATAACATGGGAATAAAGATTAACTAATGATCCAAATTAACTACAGATGCGATTTTGGGGGGTAAGAAGTATGCAAACAGTTTCTTGCCATTCTTGTGCAATTTTCACTTGAAGAATCATAAGAACTTCGGCAAGCCACATTTAGAAAGCACACACATTAACACCACAAAACTAAGATATAAAAGCCATTTATTCAAAAAAATGTGGTGGTGTCAAATCACATACACAAGCCAATATTGAGCTACAAACACAGACCAAACAGTTCTATAAACAAAAATTGGAGTGTTCATATGCCATAGTACCTGAAAAAGACCGTTAATAAAAAGGAGTCCATAAGTATTTCATTTCCACTTTTTCTATATGGCTCCTTGCTGAATGTCTTTGCCTAAGTTAGTGTACAATGAGCCAGAGGTAGAGTCCCAAGTAAAGCATCTAATGCCTCAGGGCTCCATTAAAAACCTTTATTCTTCTAAACAAAAGGAGAGCCTAGCCTATAGTTTTCTGTATGACACTGAAGTAAAGCCTCTTTGCTTGAACATATGGCATTCCCAAGCGCACTTGGCATTAACCTAGATTGAGACTGTGCGTCGTTGAACCGTCTCAGTTCTCCTCCCCTTCAGACTCCGACTCTAGAAAAGAAGAAAGTAAAACACTTCACACAGGTTGCACAAGGTCAGTGATGTTACTGATTCTAGAAAAATAACAAGATACCCTTCCAAAATCTTCATCACACCTAGTACTTCCTAGGAAATATTGGCAGACCAAGTAAGCCAGAAAGAAACACACAGCTTCAGAAGACAAAGATCTACTCTGCTAACCCTCTACGGTGGACCTCTTCATTCATAGATCTAACACTAAATTTTAACCAGATTGCTGGCATTATTATTCTAGTCCTCATCTGCAGAGTCATGCAATGTATATCTGAGCTGAGTTTAATAAGGGATCAGCCTTATTTTCTTGCTCTTCTAATCTCTGAGCAGGCTGTATTGCTACCATCTAGGAAGCACTCTTTAAACTGTTTGCTCCGCAAATATCAATCATCATCATACAGCTTATCTAGAAAGGCATATGTGGTGTTACGCTACAGCAGGTAGGAAATCCATACAAACTTCTGATTTCTACAGCATAAAAGCAATTTAGAGGTAGAAACAGGAACAGAATTTAGAAATCAGAACCTATATGGTGTTTTTGTCACCTAAAGCTACTCTGCATCATATTGTACTTCCTATCTGTGTCCACCTGGCAGGAAGGGCTTCCTGCCAACAAATACTATGCGTTGGATCAGACTGCTCAGAGCAAACATGGTCTGCATGTTCTCACAGCAGCCTTTTGTCTTCATTTGTACTGGACTTTGTAATTCAGGACATCTGGCAGAGGGGACATGCAGGAAAGGATAAAAATAAAGAGCAGCATTAAGGCATACAAGAAGACAACTAAAAGGGGGAAAAAATGCTCAATTAGCCCAAGATTTGTAGTCCAAAGTCTTAAGTGTGAAAGGAGCTAATGTATTCATACTGTTACCTGCACATGTGAATTGCTGCAAAGTTTATCTGCTCCTTGGCATTGCAACATATTCCATCCAAGTTTCTAAAACTAATTACATTAAATAGTTGCAAAGAACACTATTGATTATATCCTTATCTATTACACATGGATTGATCTTCCCAATTAATGTGGAATTCCTTTTCCATGCAAAAAAAGTAACTTACTTATTCAGTACAAACCAATGTATTTTCCTATGCAGAACATGAGAAAAACAGTGTTAGAGACTAAAGAAACTAGTTTCCCTCCCCAGTAACCACTGTGAAGCACCAAAACCAGCCTGCATAATCTTAGTCTGACCATTCAGCTAAAAGTAATTTCAACTGCAGTGGCACAGGCTTATGATACATTCACATTGCCAGCACAGATGATAATAGCAGAAAAGGCACTGATGCAGAAAGCTGTTTGGTTACATGTGCTAACATCAAGGTGCTTTATGCTGTCATCAGTGCAGTGCTCCTCCCTGCAGAAGCTTCAAGAATTTATCTACAGACAAGTGGTACCAGATGACTTAAGGACTTCACAAGGTCACAGTAAACATTAAAAATCAGCAAGTGTTGTTAGGCTCAAGCATGATTGGAAACAATTTGGAGCATTGGTGCCTGCTGTTTCCTGTTCTAAGTCTGTATACTTCATAGGCCTGGTACAACCAAAACCTGAAAAAATACATTTAATCTGTGAACAGACTACCACCGTTCTCTAAATGAACCTGTACCTTCTTCAGCATTTTGCAGCCACTCCACAAATTTCTTCATCTGGTCGAGAAAAACACTTTTGCCTTTAGCAACATGTGCTTCTTTATACCACTTGAGGATAGCTTCTTCACTCAGGACATCAGCTGAAACACAGAGCAGTGTTTGTAAAAAAACAGTGTAATTTTTCAGAGGTTAGAAGACTTTGAACACAAGAGAAGATTTATTTTAAAGGCAGCATAACAAAAGTTAGTATGATCACAGTGGCACAAACTGTGTGTGAACTGTATTGGGGTACAACTACAGAATATGATACATATAAGGGATTCCAGATGTAATAAAATGTGCAATATATTAGGCTTGAAATAAAGTACCAAATATTATACTTCTGTAAAAGAGAGTTTTCTATTCATCTGAGTTAAATACACCATGTGAGATGGCTGGATTAAAAAATAAATAAATAGACCAGTTTGCACATCTGAGAAGCTATCACAGTAAGAAATCCCATGATTTTTTCTGGCTGCTGGAACACAGAACTGTGCACGGTTGCAGAAATCTGAAGTGACAGATACCTCCTGATTGAACAGTTAAAATCAGCCAGCAGGGGATTTCTGCAATCATTTTACCCTAAAGGTTTTCTATTGTTTTTAGCTAGTAAGTTTTAAGGTCACTATTCAGACCACCCATTTTAAGGGACCAGCTCAGATGGACAGCACTGCTGACATTATTATGTCAAGCACCAAGAATAAAATAGCTGTCAGTGAGGGAATGTGAGGCTGAGTATGATTCAGAATAAAGAAATCCTAATGAACAGCAAGGACACTTTACTGTTTCTAACAGATGCAAATTTAGGTCTAGCAACAGACTTCTAGCCCCAGGAACAAAGCTGTGATCCAGCCAAGCCAAATATCTCAGTAACTGATAGCTATGGAGGCAAAACCTTGGATCCACAATGGCATTTTGGCAGTTATGTAATGCAAGAGGCAAGAACAAACAAAAATTAAATTAAAAAAACCCTATTTGTTCTATAAAAGGACTAAAGACAGCTTTCTGCATCTTATCTTCTTTCTGTCTTTGAACAAAATACCCCTCATGCTCTGCAAAATCAACAGACTGATGTCGAGTCCTTCACTGCTTCCCTGAGCTCTTTGGTGCCACCCCACCACCCACGGGGTGTTCACTTGCAGAGGCACCTACCCTGACCATCACCTCCTGCTTCAGCCTAAAGGTTAGAGCAGGTGTGGCAGGGAAGGGAAGAAGGCAAACTGAAATAAATGACACCAAAACTCCAAAGCATCTGATCAAATGAGACAGAGGAGACACATTTCACATATGCCGCTGAGTAACTAACACATGGAAGCAGCCAAGGATACATTTGAACTTAATCAAAACTATCCTAAAACATTCAACAGTAATGGAAAGTCTCCCTGAAAATCTGGAATTTAAGTGTTTGACTGGAAGTTACCTTGTCTCTAAGGCACTCTTCCAAAATAAAACCTCTTCTGCAGTTTGCTGCAACTAGCTGCAAGCTGAAAATGCACAGAAGACAGGACTGCACTGTCTTTAGGCTTTTTTCAGTATATATGAAGTTGCACTTCTGGAATTCTACAAGTGGCACATAAAGCCATATCTTCCTGAAATCACAACTCACCACAATGAACTTTTTCTCCAATTCAACAGAAACACTGGAGCTAAGAAAGAGGTTTCAAACACACTGCATTAAATACTTGCCAGTAGTCTTTAGCAGCAGCTCAAAGGCATTATTACAGCATTCGACAAATCAGGATTTTCATTTAGCAAACCTGAAAATAGTTCACATGGATGCTCATGAAACTGTAGTTTAATCCCTGCATGTAAAAAGCTTACATTCACCATAGCCCTGAAGTTCAGGCACATATATGTGCAGAATCACAGAATCAACTAGGCTGGAAAAGACCTTTAAGATGATGAAATCCAACCATTATGAATTACTCAGGTTGTGACACATCTTATGATCCTTAGAGACAGGCAAAAATATCAGGAGAGATTTCAGGGGAACCCTGCAACCCCAGCTCAAGCTGGCTCTTGGGCATTGTGGCTATTTAAGAACACAAAGTTGCTGCTTAGAAGCAGCTGCAGAAGCCCATTGCTACATTACAGCCTATACTGATAGCATGCAAGGAATTGCTTCCAGGTAGGCTCATACCTCAGTCCAAGAGTACAAGGATTTCAGTTCAGTTTTTGATTGTGGACTGTGGATCTCAATGGGTTTGTTGCCAAACAGAAAAGGTGAACTTTTCCCTCCCTCCCCAAACCTGATAATAACAGCATGTAATCTCACCGTGTGCCCTGAAGCTTAAGCCATTCCCAAGTCAGGTGGATGAAAAATTTGCCTGTGTAACTCCATGGCAATAAGCCTCCTATGCTAACGGAGAAGAACAAAATGCATTCAGCTACAAAAAGGACAACTGCAACTCTCCTTTCATTTCTGAGCAATATTATTTGTAATACATTCATGCCTCCAGTGCTCATAAGAGATGATATTCTCCTGTCAGCAAAGAGATGCTCAATTAAACAATCATGCAGGACAGGGTGCAGTTAATCATAACTCCAGGTTGCTCTGAAGCAATGGGAACACTGAGGCGGACGGGAGGAGGGAGGAAATGATTCATTTTGTATATATATATAGTTATTCCCCATTGAAGTTCATTATAGCTATATTTTACCAGCTGAATGCTGTGACTGTGGGTGTGTGCACATCATTCTCACTGCAGCCCCAGGTGATGTCAGTCCCAGAGAGCTGGTTTTCCTGCAGGTGCAGCCAACTGCCACGCAAACCACCCACAGCCAGAGCCCTAGGGGCATCCCCCATGACAGGGAGAAGCTGAAGACCACAGACTGCAGAGCGCAGAGTCTTTACTGCAGGGTTAACTGGAAACTTCCTTGAAGTTCAGGTCTCAGCTTTGTACTAAATCACCCAGTTTGAATGAATTTCTGCTTTCAACTCAAACCGCATAGCCATGGGCAGGAAAGGGAAAAACACACCCTGTCAGCTGCCAACGCAGTCAATCTGCAGCATTCAACTCTACTGCAGCTAATCCAGTTGGGAGGGCAGAGCCTTAAGGCAAGGGCTCTTACAATGCAAGGAATGTCACCCACAGTACAGCTATGGTCTTTATGGTCAGTTTTTGTTTTATTTTCTGGCAAACTTTTGCATCCAGTACCAAAAGAAAGTACTTGAATAATGAAGATATTTGTGTTTCCTCAAAACCCAAAACCTGTGTATCAAGTGGAATGTGAAGACTCTGTTCTTGGACACGATTCCTGCAGTGTTTCAGAAGACAGTCTGCATCGTTTGGTACAACATCTCTCTATTGCAGGACAGTATCTCTGAGGCCCAATTATGCTGCTGCAACTCAGAGAACTACTTCACATGTACTTGGGTTTTACGTATTTATTTTTTTTTAACCTTTGGTATTTTGTAAACATTGTCTTGAATTCTAATGCAAAAGTGCTCAGAGGGTTTGTGCCTGCTAAGGGTGTTTGCTCCTTCCTCATGAAAGGAATGGTTATTAATTTCAACAGCATCAAGATTTCACATCTGAAATCTCCAGGTTGGACACAGACTAAAAGAAAGGCGATTGTGCATGTGAATATGATAAACGTAATCCCATAACAGCAACACTTACTTTACCCACCATTAAGGGACACACTGCAACATGGAACAGATTAAAAACCACCATCCATCTTATGATACAAGCATAACTAGCAAGGAGGCTGGCAAACATATTAGGTGTCACTCAGGAGAATTCAGCAATTCTTATTCTGCACCTGGCTTTTAGATTATTGCTCACACTGCAGCTGGCAGATTTACAATAGCACTGGCTTTAAGTGATGACCAGAAAAGCAACATTATAGCCAGAGATCAGTAAAAAAGTGGACAGCTTATTTTTCTCTATACTGTACTGGGCACACAAAGATATTATAATGTCAACAAGCTTTAGCTGACTAGAGAACTGCTTTTGCAAATAATATTTACAAGCTGGTGAGAAGCTGCTACCACATAAGGGAAAACAGGGCTTGGGCTTTCATTAAGGGAAAAGTGGATATTCCTCATTTAGAGACAGGATTGTGAAAAACCCAGAACAACAACACAGGCTTTCAAAGACCTTATAGGTGCTAATAAGCCCCATCATTCCTGTTAGTATGTTTAGCTATTTTCAGGTAATTCCCATAGAAGTAAGGGCTATTTTATGATGGAAGCATGGGAAGGACTTAAATGCAAGATGTTGGACATGCTGTTGAGAGCAGTCATAAAATTAGATATGTCAAAGCATGAGTGGCATTTGGTGCCTACCATCATTGATGACTATTTTCATGCCCAGGAAGCACTCCTTCATAATAAGTAATAAGCAATACACTGACCATATTCATGCTGGTAGATAGCTGCATTTCTGTCTGCCCATCCACTGGTACTTCAGATGCCTATATTTCTCATTAAAAAAAAAGTACATCAGGTACCCTGAAACCTTTCCAGATCCTGTGCAGGTTACCCTTGAAGCACAACAGAAAGGGAAACACGTGCGTCTGCTGTTCCCTCACCACTGACACAGCCAAACAACTGTTTGGGGGCTGTTTTCCTTGACTTAGGAAACAGAAGATATGCTGTTATTGGCAACAATGAAGTGTGTCTCTCTAAAGACGTTATGGCTTGTTTCAAGTGGATAGATATAAACTGGGGAGAAGGAGAGGGTGAGATCTACCAGTACTGAAACAAAGAGGAGGCAGGCAGCATGGCTCTGGACAAGCCAAAGCCATGAGCGGTTAAAATTCGATAACATAATGTGGGAGAAACAGGAAATGGAGGACTGGTGCTCCCAGAATCTTCCCTGGTTAATGCCATAATATGTCTCCACTTAATGGACACTGTTTAAATCTACAGCTGCCTTAGGCAGACAGAGCTGATAACTTCTTTACTGTGTCCAGAGCTCAGAAGGGACCTACAGCTAGTGGCTGTAAAGCCAGGCAAGCAGTTGCCAAACAGGCAGCAGCAGGTCTGCCAATCCAGCTTCAGCCTAAGCATGGCCAAGAAGGGCTGGCAGCTGTGCCACTGCATGACTGCATCAGATGGCAGAGGCAGGTGCTCTGGCGTGCCTGCCCAAGATGTTCCAGGCAGGAACAGCGGGACAGCAAGTATTGCACATGCTGGACATGCTAAACTCACAGCTTCTACCCACAGGCCATACGGTAGCTCCAAACACTCTTCTAGATATTATGCAAATCCTAAACGATATTGTGGCACCTGTAGCGCTGAGGCTAAAGCCTTCTCACCCTAACAAGCTTGCCCGAGTACATCTCCAGAGTCAGAGCAAGAGCTCATGGGGTAAGTGGAGTATATGGGAACTGGGTTCTTGGAGCACGGTAGGTTAAACTTACGATTTAGTGATTTATTTTCTTTTTTTAAAATACTTTGGAATGTCAGGGTTACCCCTGCAGCCTAAGGCAGTAATGAATTTACCAAAATTTTGATGGGAATCCTACACAAGACTATTCCTGGTTTAACCATCACTTCTGGTCTGAGTGCACAGCAATTACAGTGCTCATTCACCATGTCCACAGTGAATTTTCTTCTCCAAAGAAAACTGAATAAAGTGCTTGCTGCAGTTTTCAGTTTCAAGTTTGTCCTCGGTCATTAGCAGTGTTTATGAATCGTAGAATTTGAGGGCAGAGGGACAAAGGGTATTGCTTTTTCATTTGATCACTGAAGCCATGCTATATTGACACAAGGATGGAAATAAACCCACATAATTCACTTCCTTCTGAAACCATGAAATTATTTCAACAGTCTGAACTTGTTTGCCTTGAACATGTACCTGGACACAACAGGGTGAACAAAGATCAGTATTGGGTTTCTGCTCCTGCTGATTTTTCTCCTTCAACTATTTATAGCAAGGATGTCAGAACAAACCATTTGGCACCCGTCATGCAGTGCAAGACCATTAGTCTCTATGACAACCTGATCAGAATAAACTTGTGAAGAAGTCAATTTCACAATAAAAATTAAATCTGTCAAACTATGGCACCTGCAAGGAATGGGTAAGGAAAGGAAAGGGGAAAGAACAATAAGGGAAGCTTTTTCTGGCAGGGAGGGAGGAACAAAAAAACCCAATAAAACAACAAACAAACGAAAAAACAACCCACCACCCCAAACCGTAAAATCTTCCTGCCAAAAGGGATTGCACTTCCCAGGTTTCTTAAAGCACAGCTGTAATCTGCTTCTAAATCTGCCAGGAATGTATAGAAATGTCTTCTTAGAACTGTTTTTCTACAAGGACTAAGCTGCATTTCAACAGACTGTGCGCAGTGTGTGGATCCTGCTTATGCTTCTTGACTATGGGTAAGTGCAACAAAGAGAGAAGGGCTTGTTTCGCTTTTCCTGCTGCCACACACTGGTTTGAACTATCAAAGCATAAGGTTATTCCAGAGTTCAGCTCCAACACAACCTTCTCATATGCAATACCCAGAGAACGCCAGTTTTCTGTAATGTCATAGGTGAGTGGTTGGCATAGAGAATCTACACACAGGATACAACAGGGGATATAGACTTTTACCTTTATAGAAGAGTACCACAATCTTCTGAAAGGCTTTCATGAAGTGGATGTTGTCATAACAGTATTCTTGCACCTTCTGAAGAAGAATCAACTCTGACTGGCCTTGAGTGCTGAACACAGCAAGCAGAGGGGCATATTGCTAAAAGGAAGAGAAGGTGAAAGACAAAATGCATGTTAGTATAATGAAAAAGGAAATAAACTAATGCAAATTTTTAATGTATGCATCAATTTAATTCCCAAATCCCTAGGTTTACTTGCCAATTGCATTTACTTAAATGCATACAACACATATACATAAATATCCCTGAGCTTTTGTAAGATGTGCATGCTGTGAGCTAAATTTCAGTACCACTTACAGATACTGAATTTTGTAAAACTAACTTACAAAGTCCACATTTTCGAGTACTGCTGTTTGTACACTTCACAAGGTAGCATGCTGCTAATCCAAGAGTGATATTTATTGATGTTCATAATGTAAGACGTCCAAGAATGAACTGCATGAAAATATAAATCTCTTGTTTCACAGGCATTTCAGAAGTCCCAGGAAATGAAATTAAATTAGTCCAGATTAACTGTGATCAAGTGTTATGATTTTTTTCTCGTTACCACCATCAGGGTATCATGACAACCTTTGCTTTGATAAACATTTTCACATGTTAACATTAGCAGTATTAACTGCTAATGTTATTCTGACAAGACAGTAGCAGTACATTTCATTGTCTTTTCCTGGAGTTTATTAAGATAAACCAAAAACTTCCTTTTTATGCAATTTTTCCCCCTCTTATTTCAGCTCTTAAAAATAAAAATGACATTAAAGGACTCTATCTTGTTCACTCTTTCCTTAAAAGTGACAATATTTCTATCCATATCTCCTAATTTCCTTTTCTCTTAGCCTGTGACGAGTCCAGCTAAGACTGCAGTCTTAAATTTAAGGTAATATTAAAAGCATTTTTCAGAACTGAAGGGGAAGACAAATCACCTTTGGTCTGCAGAGCCCCTGGCTAAACATATATTAAGATTAGTATTTAAATTGTTCTTGCACTGAGCAGCTCAGCCTTTTTTCAAGGCCAGGCTGGACAAGTCTAGGGTGAGGCGCCCCTGCCCATGGCACAGGGTTGGAACTAGATGATTTTAAGGTCTTTTCCAAACCAAACCATTCTATGATTCTATGGTTTGTAGTAACACTCTCAATTTGATGTTTTTCTGGCCTGTGTGACCAGGGCTGCAGATGGATGTGGTGCTAACAAAACACTTGCCGCCACAGCACTGAAGGGCACGTTCAAAAGTACGTACACTTCAGGACTTCTCTACAAGAGGCCAAATCCCAAGAGATTTACTAAACATGACCCATGGAAAAAAATATTAAAAAATCTGAAAATCAACTGAAATTTGAAAGGTTTGTCCAGAATGTCTTTTACAAAATAATTATCAGCCATTAATTTTATGACAGAGAGATCAAGGAATCACACTGCAACTGTAACAAGAGCAGCTAGGTAGGTGGATAATATTAGTACTTCTGGAAGAAACTCCCTTACAAAGTAACTATGAGAAATGACTAGATGTAGCTAACACCACAGATGCCTTTCCACATCTGGCAGGAATAGCCACATCTTTAGAAACAATGTTACTGTTTCAGTAAAAGCGCTGCAAAACTTGTGCAGACTTTGGGCAGCGGGACTCCCTCTTCTTCCCATTTTTGCCCTTGGAGTTTCCAGCTGGTATCTAGGCAAGCACCAGGGAGGCAGGGCAATACACACTGCAGTTTGTTTGTCTAATAGCCTCAGCAGAACCCACTCCATCCATAGGTTTGTGAAGTGCTGTAAGTGTTAAGGAATTAATAATCAAAATCCTGTGTTTTCAACTTAGAAGTAAGATACCTTCATTTTGCCGCATCCAGCTGACTCCCTTCACATTCCTTTCACTCCACAACTGGTGCAGACTTACAACTGTAAGTTTCACAAGTGTTTAACTGACTAAGGAACCATAAAATTAGCTTTCTCCCACTGCTGGCTGAACTAAGTGGCATGACTTTCCATTGCCCCAGGTTAGGTAACAACAGCAGGTCAGCAGCTGCAGGGTCATGAAGCTCACACCACAGCCTGGCTTGCAGTGCAAATTGTCTGGAGGATTCTTCACACCCATGGGGAATATCCCTTCTCTGCTCTGGAGGTGACCTAAGGGCTAAGCCCCAGTGTCACAGTCAGGTTACTGGGACAATGAGGAGCTTACCCTGTAAGATTCAGGGTTTAACAGCTTGCCCCATTTCCTCTGCAGTTCAGCTCTCGCCAGCCTTGCCATACGAATGGCACACATCACATTTACTGCACTGGGCACGCCGGTTCATGGCTGCTCACCACCTGCATTAGGAAGCCACCCATTCAGTAAGGTTTGTTAAGAACTGTGAACTAGGTCAATAGAGAAGGCTCGGGGGAGTACCTTACCGCTCTTGACAACTGCCTGAAAGGAAAACGGAGCAAAGACATGGCTGGTCTTTTCTCTCAAGTAACAAGTGATAGCACAAGAGGTAACAGACCAGATATTAGGAGAAATTTCTTCACCACAAGGATGATCAGGCATTGGAACAGGCTGTCCAGGGAAGTGGTGGAATCACTGTCCCTGGAAGGTTTCAAAAAGCATGTAGATGAGGCCCTCAGTGACATGGTTTAGTGATGGACTTGGCAGTCGTGGTATAGTGGTTGGACTTGATCTTAAAGGCCTTTTCTAATCTAGCTGATTGTGTGATTCTGTGCCTTTATACATCTTTTCAGGGGTGCCTCGTATACAGCTTATTAAAAGAAATCCAATAAATCAAAGAGCCTTGTATCCAGACATCAAAACTTTGGAAACTGTGCTTTGTGAAAGTTATCTGCCAGGTACAGCCATGCAACAAGAAATCCCACCACCTGGCATGTCCTGTGTCAACCACGTATTTATATGCATCTTGATCCATGCCACCAGGGTGAAACAATGCCGTGATTGTTTCAGGGCATGTCAACACACAAAGACATGGGAACTAAGCTCTGTGTCACATTAACAGTGTTAAACGGACTTCTGAAGTTGGCTCACACACTGGGTCAGCTGAGAGCTCAAACTGAGGAATCCAAGATCTGTTACCACCTATCCACAGAAGGATGTGAAAGAAATGCTGTTCATTTCTGAGCACTGAAATGTAAAACAGCAACTAGCAAAGCCTAAATTTCTATTTCTACTGCTTCTGTTAAAATCTTTCCTCTAAGTGCAAATAAAAAAATACCACATACAAACTCATCCTCTGTTTTTGGAAAGTGGCTGTAGCTGGAAGGATGCCTATCTGATATAGGCAAGATGTCTTCATTTAGTGGTGTTACGTACATAGCTACATATACTGGGTCAGTGAGATGCATAGAACTAGTCATCGAGTCAACAATATTTGTACAAAGCCAGCTATGTTTCTTTTCCCAATGCTCAAATACTCCAAAAAGTGTTTGTTGATTTGCCCTGCAGTACTAGACAATAAATCTCAATGGATACTCTGTTACAACTCAATAAGATATGATCAATTTTTACATCAAAAGAACAAGAAAAACAATGTCTCCCCCCCCTTCTGGAAACTATCTCCTCCTTCTACTGCTATTTGGGTCACTTGAAAAGACTTCAAGGCATTCAGTTTTATCATCAAAGACTGTACAAGATCCCAAGTGACTACATGTCTAGGATGACTGACTGGGAAACCAAATTCAGATGAAAGGACAGCAGCAGTAGCAGCTAAACCAACATGGGAAATCCAAGTATGGAGAGGCATCCAATATGAGAAAGAAAGGAATTCAGATCAAGCTTAACATACATTTAACCATAAAGTATAGCTGGCTTCTGTCCTAGGGCAAATCTTTGTAGCCCTGACTATGAGGGAGTATTCTCTTGGTCATGGTTCGCAGCTTAAAAAGAGTAATTCTGCTGAAAAGCCTCTGTTCTCAGTTCAACTGTCTTGTACTGCAATTCCTTCTGACTCAGATGAGTAATACCAACCATAGCAATGACTCTCATGTCTCTGCATTGTTTTTAGGTTTGGGATGGTGTTTTTTTTCCCCACTTCCAGGTCATTAGAGTTTCTGTACCAAGATCCAACTGTGATACTGCGATCTGTAATCTTAGCAAACTGCAGCCTGTCTTCCTATGTATTCAGTTCTCTCTTCCACAAGGTCAGTGCCTGGATCAGACAGTAACTACACTATACAGTCCACATGCTCTCAAGCCAGCTCCTGGGTTATTATTTGACAAGTTGCTGAGTATCCAGCTCCCACAGTCAACACAGGCAACAATCATTTTCACAGATTCTGAACTCAGCAGTCCCGCTTGTGCAAAACAAGCACAGGTGCCACCTCACCATGCTCCCAAAACTTCTTTGCTTCTGGCAAAGACATTACAAAGACAGTTCCTGCAGCCTTACCTTAGTAAGGTGTGAGCAGGGCTGAGTCTCAGCATTTGCTTAGCACTGTCCCCAGCGTAAGGAGATTCTCAGGATCTGACATACCGAGAAAGCACAACACAGATGTGCTCAGGCTGTGATCAAATCGGTTTGCTCTCTCTGTGCTATATGCCTTGGGGTATTCAATAATCTTAAATGCCTCAATTTTGCGTTCATTTGACTAAAGGAGAAGGGACTATACACAGTACTTAGTGTGCTCAGTGTCAGCCCTCAAAACACTCAATCTCCTGGATTTAAACAGGTAAAAACCTGGCAGCAGTGGAATGTTTTCTGTTACTTCATAGCAGCCCTTCCCCTCTTCACCCACACACGCACCTTTAGATGTTTGAGGGCTTGCTCTGCAACCAGCTCTTCCTTCTTGTTCCATTCCACAGCATTCATGACACAGGTCCACAGGAGACCTATCACCGCTGGCTCCGGCAGCTCATTTCTTTTCATTTCCTCTTTTACATAAAGCACTATCTGGAGCAGGAAGTAAACTGCTGTCTTAAACAACATTTCCGATCAACCAGAAACAATGCTGACTTATCAAATATTTGCAGTCATTTACAAATAACACCATGGTATAGAAGTAATAAGAAACAACATTGGAACAAGAATAATGAAAAGGAAGCATTTAGCATGCTTTTTTTAGCAACATTACTATTAACTTGACCATAAATTTTGTCCCTCCCCTCCAACCTAACAGTTAATCCAGTTAAATGAAATACATTCTCATCAAGCATAACTGAACCAAAAAACCCATAGTCAGCTGCACTTGTAAATCCAGAGGATGTCTTGTTGCTTTAATCATAAGCAGAGTGAATGGATGAATACATTAAAATAATTCAGAGGAAATCTGTGAGATGCACATATCTGTTCCCCTCTACCCGGTGTTGATTTAAGGTTTTGGCTATGATCATATAAACAGAAAGCTGGAAAACCCCACTCTTTACCTCTTTAATTGGGCATTCCTGAGAGAGACGTTCTTGTAGCTCTTTTTGAAGTTCTTTACGAGTCCCCAGTGACTGCTGAACTCTAAGGAAATCTGAGAGCTCTTTTAGACCTGCTTCAGTAAAGTACTTGGCAAAATGGTCCACATTCTGCCGGTTGGCTGGAAATAGTTCCTAGGAAGACGGGAATGCTTTCTGTTAAATAAATAAGCAATGACAACTCTTGACAGAACTGAAGGAACAATTTTTAAGAATGAACAGTGGGAATCACCTGGTACTGCACTTAAAAAAATAAAGTGCTTCAACACTGGAAAAGTCAACACTTCATTCATATTGTTGTGTTTCATTATAGTGGAGGAAAAAAACTATGGCCAGTTACGCAAAAAAGCTAACACCCATTCCGCATGAAGTGTGTGTACTTATGATGTTGCTCAAAACAGTCCTCAGAGAAACTATACCTTTTCCAGCCAGATTCCAAGAGTCTTGTAGGGAAAGCACAAAGAAATACATGGTAAAGCCATTATATATGAAGAACATTTACCATGCCTTCCCAGTGCATCCACTTCATTGGAGAAATACGCTTAGCCACACACACGTAAGTAGCTCAGGCACTCTGGCCTGATGTTGCTCCCCTGATGAGGGATGATCATCACTAATGCATCATTTAACAAAGACCACAAAATCCACTGTACTGCACTGTTAGTACAGTACAGTACAGTGGAGAAACATAGCTGGCTTTGTACTGTTACCACTAACTCCTGTAGGCATTGCTAATTCAAAGACACTGTCAATCTATGATTTATGAAAGTCCAGCTACTTAGAAAAGATAAAACTACTCTTAAAAATTGCTACAGCAAATGTCCCATCTTGGCAAGGATTCAATCGCATTTGCTTACGATCCAGTTCTTAGTGTCTATCAATGATTTGTGGGGTAGAGTTGGGTTTTTTTAACAAACAAGCTAAAGACCCTTAATCTGTTTACTGACTGACAATGAGATTAAGAGGAAACTTTCATGAAGGCATCTATGCTAGGCAACATCACCTGATGCTTTATAATTGTTTAATATAGCAGCATGAGAGCCAACAGCTGAAAGTTTAAGTCAATCAAGTTCAAAATAGAAGATGCAGTTTGCTTTCCTCCCCCTCTCTAATAAACAGTGTAATTAGCCCATTTCCCAGCTTTATGGCTAATTATTTATGACTTGGACTCTTAAAATCAAATACAATTTGATGAGATGAAGGGGTGTGCGAGGCTGCTTCACTTGTGAAGATTCTTGCTTAGTCATAAATTATTGAGGTAGAAACAGGAAATACTGCTGAAATTCTCCAGGCAGTGCTACACAGGATGCAGTGCATTGATTGGATTACCACAGCAGCAATCTTTTTTGAGGACTAGGAAAAAAAAGACTCATCTTCAGAAAGACACAGAGAGAGAAAGGCACATGACTCATGAATATTCATATATACTCTAAATACCTCGGGGCATTGCTACAAACTCAGAACACAGGTTTTGAGTCCAAAGGCTGAAAGCCTTCCTGCATTGCTCCTGCTAGATCTCCTGTGATCACTGCAGGACCATTTATGCTACCCAGATGGCTGTGCTTTCACTATACTATTTAAACACTGTCACTTTGGAAACTTATTTATAACCCTTTATACTTTGTTGTTTACAAAAGTAAAACATATTTCAACAAAATACAAATCCTCATGCACAGCTGCTGGTGGTGTGTGTTTTGTTAGCAGTGCTTAGAAAAAAACTCATTTAATTCCCAAGCCCCATATAGACAGTATTTCAGATGGCATCTGACTACAGGAAAAATAGACAGAATGTAAAATCATGTGATATTTAATATTCCTGAACCTGTATCAATGCTACAGCCATAACAATATTGCTGTGATTCAAAATATTTAAAAAATTATGAGTCTGAGGGGGAGTTAACATGCTTACTGCAAACTCCCATCTGCATTGTATTTCTTTCTCCTTCCCAAGGAGAAAAAAGGATTATTGAAAATATATTGTACTTACTAGCAATCTTTTATCAAGGTTGGCTTTTCTTAAAGCAGAGGTAACAGAATTGGCATCTTTCTCTGCCATCCACGCTTTAAAAAGCTTTACAGCAAAAGAGGCTGCAATCCCTGTTCAAGGAAAAACACGTTTCAGCAATTTTCAACACGATTTAGAGATGGCTATAAGAATTACAAGGTTAGAAAGTGGTTATGAGAATGTAGAATGAAAACACTTCTTTGTGACGATGGAACTAAACACATAGAGCTGAAATGCTAATTTTTTTTCTTTAATAAAGTATTAATTTCCTGACATACGCTAGATTGATTGAAAATCTTTTCTTTCTGTAGCACCCATCTCCAGTCAACTCTTCAAAGATCTACTTTGCAATTATTTTTCCTACCTCCTCAATTTACAGATAAAGTCCAATGCAAAAGGAAAAAATATGCATTAAATCAGTTATGAAATGAAGGCACAAAATAATAAAGGATAGTCAGGAATAAGAACTAAACCCCTGTATCTTTAAAGGACTTTTTAGCAAGTCCTGGAATAGGGTTAAATAACTTTGCAACTTCAAGGTAACTGATTGTACTGCATCCTTGTAGAAGGCATAGAGTAGCTGATAGGACAAGGCACAAATACGATTTTAAGTGGAAAAATTCCTTCCTCAAGGCATGACTGAGTATTTTGAGCATTAAATCAAATGAACTCTACCTCTGTTAGCTTTGGGTTTCCCAGGGGAGCTAACAAACCATTAGCCCCACACCCCCTTTTTGCCTTCTCCTATTTTCTAGAGCAGCACCACCAATGGCTCTGCTCCAGCTTCTTGGCTGTGAGCAGCAAAGTGCAAGGAGCTGAAGGAAGCTGAAAGGTCTCAGGGATGGAGAGCCAGCTTATCCTTGTGGAAGGTCTCCTATAGGCCAGTTATGCTTCTCCATACTATACTCATATCAACATTTACAGTGCTGTTCAGGGTGGTGATAATGATAATTTTATACTATGCTACAGCCGGTGGCCATAATTGTCTGTTTCACCTCCAAACAGTCCTGAATCTCTGAGAGCTAGATGGGACCTACTGGTAGGAAGCTGCTTCGTTGTTCTTAGCACTTTATAGATAGATACCCATTCTTTTTATTTATAGGATACATTGACTAAATGAGTCATCAAACAGGAACATAAGAGATTATTCCCATAGCAATGTAAACTTCAATAGCACTGATACAACAGTTTTGGTGACCTTATTTCAAGAGCTTAGTTTCAAGGCATGACCCTTAGGAACTGATACACAGAACCATGGATGCACAATGCCATGACAAGAAAGGCCTACAACAACTACTTTAGATTTGTTTTACATGTTGTACAGGTGGCTCCAAATGAAACCAGCATAATGCAGCAATCTTAAGTATAGTAGGCTGACTAGTCAAGACTCACAAAGCCTGGTCAACGAACAAGGACCTAGGCATAAATTCCACCTGTAATTTCTGAATCTGCAAACACAGCGCAGCATATCCAAAATGTGCCTGTGTGTTCAATACCAAAAGTACTGTCACCAAGCATTGTCCCAGTACCCATGTCCTAAAGTCTTTTTCTAGTTTTGGCTTAAAATAAAACAAGTATCATGCCAGTACCAATGTTAGAAAGAAGTTGTTCCAGGGCTTCACTACCCACATTTTCAAACTTAATTTCTAATGTATATCCCAAATTTACATTGGCCATTTCTGTATCCATGTGCTGCCACTGCCTCTTCCTTTACATAGCTCGTCCCTTTTTCTGTTTTTCCTCCATTTACAGAAAGTAACTTCAGCCATTATTTTACTGATTAAACCTGTTAGCTGGTTTTTTGCATTTACATTGTTTTTCCAGCATGGGTGACAATGAAGGGCACACCTAACCCTGATGAGGTTCTACCACTACTCAGACACTTCTCTGTCTCTGCTAGAAATATGTCAGCCATCCCTAAAAGACATTTTTTTTCCCATCTATAGATCACAGCAAAAGGAATGACAACACTGAAAAAGGGTAATCTTATAATGAATTAGGTATTTGCCCTCAAATTTGACAGATCCCTTGTCTGTATAATTTACCCTTATCTCACTAACAGCCAGTTCTTTGCCAGTGTCACAATACTCGTGCTGATCAACAGCTCCCTCAGCTTGTCTAATTGTTTCTTCATGTATTTTAACCTCACTTGCCCACAGCATTGTTTTTTTGTAAATCAAAGAAAGTATCAAGTTTATTCTTATATTATCTACCTGTTTTAAACCCTGCTCTTTTTACTGTTTTTTTCCTCCTAATTATCTTAGCATCTCTAATTATTCTTCAAGAAAAGATCTATTCCAGAATGTTGACTGAACAATCTTTTACTCACATGCAGACACAGGGACATTTTTAGTATGTATAAACCAAGAACCAAAAGTATACGTATGCTCCTGACAAAAGTTTAGGGCTTCTAGAAACAGAAGTTCATAACACAAATTGAATTTGTTCTACAATTTGTACATAAAAATTGTATTTCTAAAATGTTAAGTCTGAACTATAACAAATTACTTTAGTTTTAAAAATTTGAGTTTTCAGATGCCTCTTGTCTTCCCATAACTAGGAACAGACTTTGATTTAAAAATATTGTAGGCAATCACCCTAAGACATGGATTAGTGCTTTTGTTTGCATTTTCTCTTAGGTTAATTCTGATTCCAAAATCTGTGGTGATGACAGAGCAAAGCTACAGCTGTGGCTTTTCTTCCTGCAGCGTGTAGAAAACAAATGTAATGGTTAGCATGCTGCAAATGAGAACACGAAGTTAGAATACATTTTAGCTAATATACAGCTCTTTAACAAAACCAAAAAGCTTTTACGAAAACTGTTCAACACTGAACAACTTCATTTGTAATTATTACAGGTAGTCAGTAACTGCAGAGAAACACACTGTTGAGCAAGTATTTGGGAAATCAGGACCCCAGCGTGGATTCCTAAAAAAAGCTAAATAAAACCCCTCAAAAAAAAAAAACACCCCCAAAAAAAACAACAAAAAACCCACCAAAAATCAAACAAACAAAAATACAAGGGGAAAAAAAAAGTAATTTCAAAAAGTCACTGTACCCTAAGAACTTGAGCAACCTGGTCTAGCAGGAGGTTTCTCTGACCATGGCAGGGGGGTTGGAACTAGATGACCTTAAGGTCCTTTCCAACCCAAACCATTCTGTGATTCTAGGATTGAAAGAATAGTTACTCATCATATAGCAAATACAAGTCCATGAGAAAGTGCATCAATCACTGATCACTACTGGTTTGAAGGCAAAATAAGGGGTTTAATTTTATTTTTTTCCTTCGGCAAAACCCACGTGGCCTGCATGTGTTCTCTGTTCCACTTGACGCTCACATGCACAACATACTGGCATTACTTGAAAAAATGCTAGTAGATGTATCTCAGGAATAGATGCTATACTTTACACTTTATAATATCACAATAATACATATATTCTACATTTTTTTCACACACGTGTAACTTCCAGAAAACATCAATCCTTTGGGGTTTGTTTGTGCTTTTTGTTGCTTTTTTCCTATGTTTGACTACCCTCACATTAGATTTCACGAAGTATGTTGGCTGTTGCTGTCTGTATACACTTCTGCTTTAAAATACCCATTTCCATTGTATAGTTACAGCCTTTCAAGATACAAAGCATGTTGCAATAAAATGCTTCCCCTATTAAAGCTAATGGAAGAAAAAAGATCATATAGAAAATTACCTTCTTTGACTATATTGTCAGTGAAGAGGCTTGTTAAAATTGTAGCAGGAAGAGTCCCGTTGGCTAACAGGATGCCAGAAAGCATTGCCAGCTTTGTCTGTTCCGTCTCAGTAAAGGCTTTAAGAAACAGCAGAAGCTGTGGGCCAGACAACAACAACAAAAAATTAAATATTCGAGCCATAGGCAATGATAACAAGTAAACATGGATATTAGCAGACAGTTTAATTTCTTATTTCTCAAGAAGTCTCACTATGATTAATGGTGCTCATGTCAAAGTCTGCATGAAGCATGGCAGCACCATTTCACTGATTGCTTATAACTTCATTTTCTGTAAGAACGTAAGCATGTGGAATATGGCCTTACTCAGGGAGACAAAGCCTGTCTTCTTCAAATATACGTATATACGTGTAAAACTAAAAGTGCTTCTTACAGGCTTGAGACCCACAGGAATTACAGGACCACAGACTTGCTGACTTCAGCACACTGACAGGAGCCTGCCCACTCACATGTTCAGACTTTGGACTAAACCCCACACAGCTGCAGTTCATTTTTTAGCTTACAAAAACCCTTACTCATGAAAACAATAAAAGGATGAGAAAGTTTCCTGTTTTGCTTTTGGGGAAGAGAACACAGAACAATGACAACCAATTTTCTATTGGCTAAAATGAGAAATATAGTTCAAGTTCAGACATTCTTGATAAAGCTGACAAAGGACAGACAGGAACAAAAGCTGCTTTAGGACCTCACCATTCCCACTATTAATTACAAGAGGAAACAAATAGCTTGAGAAAAAAAAAAATCACAAATCTCACTATCTTAATTAAGTTCTAGAGAACTATGTATTTGCCTCTTAGAAGTCTAAAAATGGCAATTAGGTCTCTTTTAAATATCTTAACTTTCTATGTTAAAACAAATGACTTTAAAGCACAGTTATGAAGTAGATTACACCTCTCTGGCTTACATAAGGAAAAGGTTGCGCAAAATGAGATACTGTCAGTAACATTACTGTTAAATAATAAAAGGAGGCTAGACAGCGAAGGGCAGCTCCATTCATTGCAAAAAGCTGCTGACGCCACCAGAAGCTCACTTACAAATTTACTGTCACCACAAGAAAAGAGAAGAAAAAAATATGAAAGCCTGCACACATCCATTTCTGGAGTTTAAAAGGAATTCTCATTTCCTCCTTCAGCTACCACTGCTTTGTTCATCTACCTTCTGCTGTCACGACACCATCCTTCCTTCTCCAAAGCAGCAACAGATGCAAGCAAAGCAGAACAACTCATTCTGATGGAAAATTCCCACCCAGTTTCCACATTAACAGTATTTCTCAATTACCAAATCTCACCCATACAAACAGACAGAATAGCACACACGTTCCTGTGCTTGTTTGTTACCATGGACAGTGAGAGCTCTTCAAGAGCTTAACATAAATTGTAAAGCTTTCTCAATGTAGTAACATTTTATAAATCCAGATAACTAGCAAAGTGAGTTAATAAAACTCATGCAGTGTTTTATGAATAGCTCTGCCCTGTATCAGTGAACATAACTGAAAAAAACCCCTCATTCATACAGTAGCACTTACATAATAACCTCAGCTTTAAATTACAGCTTACACAGGCCTGAATGATTCAGCCATAGACAAATCATATGGGTTTGTTTTTTAACTGGCTTCAGCCAAATGACTGCAACATGCAGTATTAGCTTAAAAGAAAAATTATTAAACTATAAAATCTCAAGGTGTAATTTTATTTCAACAAAGTGTGACTCACAACCAAAACCACCCTGTACATGAATGGAATTATTATTTCTAAATATATGGATGAAAAACAAGTGGTGTGCTGTATTTCCAAATGCAGCAATTAATTGGTATATATAATGGAGCAGGTAAAGGAACTTCAGGGCCACATTTAATGAGAAGACTGAAAACATTTTTACAGAATTTCAGTAGAAGCCTAAAGTAAAATGGAGTCCTGGGGATTTAAAGCTGTCATATAAGCTTTATCAACAATACTGTACCGTAATGAGATCTGCACAAGAAAAGAAATGGGAATTGGACCTTTTTCTCTTTAGAGAAATTATTTCTCTGTATAGCCTACTTAACCCTTATTCCTCCTGCTCCCGTATGAGCAACAGATGATTTTGTTTAGAAAGTGGTCAGCCTGACTACTTTAACATGGAAGACCAGGTTTTGCCCTACTTCTGAGCTGTAACCTCCAATGGGTTTTGTCAGCAATGACTTATGAAGAGTTATACGCGTTCATTTCAGATCCGAGTCACAAAAGCAACAATGGCAGAAAATCCAGCTGCAAAGTCCAAGGCGAAGAAGGATTCTAAGAGGACTTCCAAATATTTACCAACTCTACTTTTGAGAAATCTGCAATTGTTCAAATGTTTTGGAAGGTCTGAAATAATGTATCTAAGAAGTTCACAGTCTCATCCTCTTCCTTTTCTTTTGAAACATGCTTCTTGCAAGTCTCTTAGCATCAATCTGAAATAGTGCTCTCGAACTAGATGCCACTGCAGTACGTTTTGAGCAGAAACCTTATCTTCTGCATGTCTCTCATTACTTACTGTTCATGATACTAGCATAATTTTTGTTTTACTAATACTTCTGAAAAGCAGCTCAAATAAACTTGTACATGTCATTTTCCGCTGTTCAAGGATATTATTCTGTACTTTCAAGCAATTGTGAAACAGTCTAATTTAGGGGGAGACTGGGTGACAGAAGGAATAAAAGCCTTTAATAAACCCACTTAAAAACCATCAGAAAAAACAAAATGTTCAGTCCAAAGCTGTTGTTTCATTTTTTTTTATTGCTGATTACTTTAAGAGCTCTTCTTTCACCATCACAATTACAGACCTCAGCAGGGAAGTCAGAAAATGTCCAAGTCATTTGAGAACAGTATCAAACCACCCACAGAAAGTTCTCCAAGCTGATGCTTCCCTGCTGTTAGCCGAGCACTGGCATTACTGCTTTTGTTACAGATGCAGACTGATTCCAGGCATAAAATGTGCAGTTCTGGCTCACAATTCTGTATTTCTATTATAGCTATAAGAACTCCCACCTATTTAAGTGGGAGTTCAGAATGCCTAATAAGCACAGGACCAGACCTAATGTGCCATTCTGTGCTATTTTTGTCTTTAAAGAAGTTGTCTTTTAGGCCCAAGCCCTGGGCATAAAAGGTATGCGCAAGTAAAGACATGAATGCAACATTAAAAAGCACATAAGCAAAACAAGTGCTTCTGCTCTCCTCTTGCAATTTGAAACCTTATTAGTGAAAACCAAGGCATTTTACCCACACAGGGAGTGTGGTGTCTTTTTATATCTTCATTATGTGAACTGGTCTATCGCTTTAGCATCTGACATCTGTAGACAGCACTGAAATGTCAGCAATGGAGAAGGCAGCTAACATAACAGATACCCACTGACTGATTCTTGTCCTTCATTTAACTGACTTAAAGCATCTCTGTTTACTCCCCATTTGATCTTGGAATATTACTCTCCTCTTATTTCATCATTCCCAGCTTGACTTAGGGTTCTTTCATTAGGAAAATGGGAACACGAACAAAGGTCCTCATAGTATTTCCCAGTACTTCAGGCTGTCCTGACTCACTAATATTTACCACTGTTAAGACAAAGCATACTTAACGGTGGTTTTTCCCAACTTTGATAATAAAAACAACTATATAGGATGCTACTTAAACATGCAAATATACTATGCATACAGCTAATATTGCATTCTTCATCCACTGACCTGAACAGAAATATGTATGTAAGAAAGATGAACACAAATTTGCAACTGAGAATTTGGAACTGAAATTACTGCAAAATGCTGTCGAAGGTCTATGCCATGGGCACTGTCCAGTGTACTAAGGACTAAAGTTGCCTATATCAAAAACCAGCATGTGAGCAATGCACTTAAACATCTTTGCCTTCTTTGAAATTGCTTGCACAATATAATTTAGATATAAAACTTTAGATGTAAGGTTTGTTTATGCCACTAGACAAAAGAATAACTGGCAATTTTGTGGGGAAAGATTTAAGAAATGAAACATTTGAAGGATAGAAACAGACAGACAATAAAGGGAAAGGTTCTGGGAAATAATAATGTCCAAACAACAAAATGATGAATTAGAAGAGATAAAGCAAATAGTTGAACAAATACTGCCATTTAAAACAATCTCTCTTGAAAGAGAAATCCTACTGATACCATCTGCTTCTTTAGAGTTAAACTGCTGGTATTCCTTGGGTGTTTTAGCATGATTTTTTTCTGTGAGAAGAGCTAATTTTCCCTCAGTACCCTAGCTGCCTAATGAATTTGCCAGAAGAACTGCATTCCTGGGACAGTGACCCATCAAACAGCATCAAGGAGTAACCCTCTTGCTTTTCTAATCATGGACTTCCTGCAGTAGTCTTTGAACTACTAAATCTTGCAGATACCATCTAGAAATACTAATGTATCTCTCTTTTGATATTCCATGAGCAGCTACTCAAGTTACTGCACACAGGGATTAAAGCATTAAATAGTTAAAACCCAACAACCTCATTGGTGAGAAGCCAGTCACTTTGTGTGGAGAGAGAAGGTAAGCAAGAGGCATCTACAGTCATCAAGGGTTTTAAGGCAATACCAGCGCAGACGAGATACACAGGCCCAAACTCCTTCACAGCCACCCTCCTAGTTTTTAATTCTCAGATAAACTGTATTAACTGAGTAAGGGAATGAGACCAGCACTCATGCTGAAAGGTGAGGTCCCCAGGAGCCACACCAAGATTCATGCCAGCAATAAGAGCAGAAGGGCAGGTGGAAAAATTCCCCTTAGCCTAGGACCAGCATGCAAACCTGATCTTGTTATTTGTCATACCAGACGTGATCTGACATCAAAACTGTATAAAACCCATGTACATAAAACTGAGATTTGCAGTCTGCAAGGTGGATAAGACCACTCTGACCCTGTTCTGCCATGGCTAAGATCCTTCTAATGGCTTTAAAGGAGCAGAATGGCTCCAGTCACACTGTACCTCAAAGTACTGCTTTCTCTCAAACTTGAGTATGGCTAAAAAGCACATCAGAGGCACTTGTTCCTCAACTGAAGAGTTAAATTATCATATATTAACCAAAGTCTCATCTTGTCACTAAGTGTGCAAAGTAAATTCTTGGAAACTTCAAGGATTCCAAACCAAGCAAGTTACAGAAGAGAGAGGAGGCGGCTTGAATTGACATGGCATTTGTTTAATATGCTGAACACTCTCTGAAACTTGAATACTATGAGTCAGCGCTCTCATGTCAATGATTATAGTAATTAACAGCAAGAACATTAGATTTGTGTGGGGATAGAGGTAAATTTAGGTCTTTAGAATGATGTATTGCGCAATCAGCATCAGTTAGGAGGCATACTGGCCACAAGTGCAAAAATAATTTCCTATATAAGCAAGAATGTATAAATCAGAGCAAAATTTACTCAGCCACAAGAGGGGTGGTGAGGCATCATGCTCCAGACTTACCCTTACTTGACCCTTGCAGCAACCTTCCTAATGTTTAAATAATATGGAAAAACACTACTTCTTCTAAGAAACATTGCATTTTAATCACAGGACAGGCTTTCCCATTATCAGAACGCCTGTCACAGCACAGCAAGTGTTTATTACTAACTCAGGCCATTAGAGAAAGATATTTACATCTGTTACTAGGAACTCAAAATAGACAAAATAAAACTGTATTTTTTTGAAAATTTCTACCCAGGTTTTTCCTGCCTCCTTTGAATCCAGTATCACAAAACAGTATCCACAAATATCCGCTGCAGCTTAACAGGCAAATCCTGAGCACTCTGCCAGCAGTGATGACTTTCTCTTGCACATATCTATAGCTCCAAATACAAAAACTTATGGTTAGGATTCATTCTACAATGCAGGAGTTGTTTAATAATCATAGACCAACTGCCATTCTGCACAGCAGATTTGCATTTATTCTGTGGAAAACCCCCAGAGAGCTGTTCTATTAGCAGGATAGTAACACCACGTCTCATTAACAGCTACATCCCAAAGCATATTGAAGTTCTCCATAAAAAAGCCTCAGATAAGAAGGTGAGCTTGGTCAAAGCAACTAAAGGAAGAATTAATTCAGAATTACTCTACACCAAGTGCAGCCAGCAGTAATCCCACAGAGCTAATTTTGCAGACTAAAGCTGTCACCTGTGGATTCCATCCTCTTTTCCAGTAGAGCTAAATAAAATACGTAACAGTGCCACAATTGTATGAATACACATTATACAATTACATAGGGTAAAAAAAATACTAATGCTCAAGGAGACTGCCACCAACATTACCTTTTTGATTTCATCTTCAAATGCTTTCTCCAGGTATTTGTATCTCCTGATAAGTTTATTGAAGACCTAAAGATAAACACAGATTAACTGTAAAAATGCAACAGTTGCAGCCATCCTTCTTAATAAAAAATGCAAAGGGAAACAAGACGACTGCCACTACTGAATCCATGAAGAATATCATTAAGTAATCCATGAAAAGAAGTATTTTTATTTTTATTATTTCCACAGCAGGAAAGAAAAAGTAGGAAGCACTGCTGACCTCTCACACTCTAATATTCCACTGCAGTTTTCCTTTAGACACTGCTTCCAGGAAATAAGAAGCCAGCAGAATGGTGTTTCTGCAGCTATCTGCTGGGTTGCCTTCTCTATTAATTTGTTCACCAGTGGAAAAATACAAGTTTTGCAATTCTTGCTTCATAGAGCAATGTTTGCATCAGAAAATTTACAGCAGTTTCAGAATCTTATTTTCTCGCATTTCTCAAAATTTTATTCCTACTTTACTCTTCACCTTACCCATAGTTTAAAAGCAGGGGAAAGGAGCAGGAGGTTAACTCTGCACCCTTCCCCATGTAACACAGCCCACTGGGGAAGTTGTCAGGTGTAAGCCAATGAAGTGAGTAGCACTGCTGGCCACCCTCAGTAGATGCAGGATCTTTGTCAAACCCACTAACACGAATGCTTACAACAAAACACACTGCTGCCACGGAAAGACGGAGAAAATTTGACAAAGCTTTTACAAGTATGTTGTTGTAAACACTTGCTCTCCAGTTTTCACCACCTGTTTCCCATCATATCACCACAGATTATGAAAGCACAAGCAGCATAGGTGCAGGGTGCATTCAGATAGAATGGAGAGATAAAATATTAAATAAATGAATCATTGTTCTCACTCCTGTACTGAGAGCACAAAATACATGATTTACTGTCACAGGTGAGAAGGTTTAGATGGGAAACAAATCACATTATTGTCAGGCTGGATGGTAGTGGTGGGAGAAATTAAGTTTAGAAAATTTTCACAGAACAGGAAATACATCCAGATATCCTAAATCGTAATATTTTGGCTCAGAACAAGTGAAAATCAAGTTGTGGCCATGCTGAGAGCAGAGACACACAGAATTCTTATAAAAAAGGTGTAAGATGAAAACGCAAACTAGCATCTTGTTCATATTTCCAAACAAAAATCTCGTAATTTTTCTAAGTCCCTGTAAATGATAGAAATATATTTCATAAGGAAATAATCTGCTAAGATATCAACATCTGGTTTAGTCTTTTTTCTTGAAGACCTTTCACTGTCTGAATTATTGCCATGACTAAAACCCCCCAAAATAGCCACACTAATAATTCACTTTGGAGCCAGAGAAATAAATTACCTAGAAGTTAAGGAAGCTCTAAATAATCTTTTAGCCTAACTCCACTTTTTGATAATTCAGTAAGAGCTCTATTTCCCATTATGCATGAAAAAAAAGGCAAGGTGTATAAAAGGATACATCTCTTCAGGCATTAACTACAACACGTTGACTTATTTTGGTGGCTTTTGGTTTGAAATGCAGAGAACACATTGAAAATTCCACTGCTCCAAATCCTGAAGCCTTCCTTCCCATTTTCCAACATGAAACCTTTTACTTTAAAGTTCACTCTCTCCTTGGAAGACTGGTACTACCAATTTTTATTATCAAACTATTAAAACATTAAAATTTAAGAAGATACAATCAATGCTTTTACCAATAACAAAGATTTTTCTGAAGTAGAATACCCTGGCTTTAAGAGATGATAAAGCTGATAAACAAGAATACTGACTCCCTTTCTAGAAATAAGTATATTTCATTTCTTCAGATTATCAAAGATGTATTTTTAAAGGAGCTTTCTACTATTTAGCAAATATGCATTGTCCTTCAAATCAGTCACACACCTTTTCAGCAGCTTACCATGCTCAACACCTTAGGAGGGCCAGTGGCTTTTATGTTTTCACTTACTTTCTCCAGCATCCCAATAATTATTTAAAAAGATAAATATGTAACAAATTACTTTTGACACAAAGGAGTTTCAATGGGATTGCATTTTTATGCAATTCTACTTGCATTCAAACTGCATGGTGACTTTGAACTTTCAAGAGAATTCTTACTACATTTTCTCATGTAATTATTATCTTCCATTAAGGAATTACACAACATTAGCTTCTCTTCAATAATGTTTTAGGCTTCACTGTTGTTTTTGTGTTAATTGCACATACACCTATTTGTGCAAGCCTTACTCTTGCAAAAAGAAATTATATATCACATCCATAGGAGAAATTAAAGCTCTTGGAATATATGCCCAATTCCTAAATAGCTATACGACTAAAGGTTGAAGGCATCAGCTTTGTACTTTCTGTCATTCATATACTCAATAGAATCATTTAGGTTGGAAAAGACCTTCAAGATCATCAAGTCCAATCATTAACCAAACACTGTGAAGTCCACCACTAAACCTTGTCCCTTAGTGCCACATGTACAGGTCTTTTAATCACTTCCCTGGGCTGTTCCAGTGCTTGGTAATACTTCCAGTGAAGAAATTTTTCCTAATATCCAATCTAAACCTCCCCTGGCACAACTTGAGGCCATTACCTCTTGTCCTATCACTTGTTACTTGGGAGAAGAAACCAACCCCCACTTCACTACAACTTCCTTTCAGGTAGTTGCAGAGAGCAGTAAGGTCTTCCCTGAGCCTCCTTTATTCAAGACTGAACAACCTCAGTTCCCTCAGCTGTTCTTCATACGACTTGTGCTTTAGGCTCTTTCACCAGTTTCATTGCTCTTCTTTGGACATGCACCAGCATCTCAATGTCTTTCTCACAGTGAAGAGCCCAGAACCAAACACAACATCTGAGGTGCAGCCTCACCAGTGCCAAGTACAGGAGGACATTCGCTGCCCTAGTCCTGTTAGCCACACTATTTCTGATATACACTGTATTTTTATCACAATTAATTTGTTTCTAAAAATACATTCGTACAAAGCTTTCAGACTGCATACACAAAAATAATAAGGATGGTGAAAATGCAAAAGATATAATTTATATTATATATATAATATATAAATTATATATAATATGTATAATAATGCAAAAAAATAATAAGGATGGTGTCTAAAACTATGCTGAATCAGCAGCAGACTAAGTAAGACTGCTTTTTGTAAAATAAAGCACTGCTAGCTAAGATCAGATTATTTTAGACATTCTATTTTCTTAACCAAAATGTATAGGTTAAGGCAGATTACTGGTTAACTGGATCTTCAGTTCTCCTGTAACTAGCTTACTGCAGCCTAGACAGTCTGCAGATGTTCCACTGTAACCCCTTTGATACAGAAACGGGAATCAGTAATCAAACGCCTTTACTGACCTGAGCATAATTTCGGATGGCATCATGATCTTCATCTGCAAAAAATACACAGTGGTTGGTCATCTTGGTCTTGTCATTGTCATCTATGCGTGTGCCTCCAGGAGCTAAAACAGGTAAAAGGAAAAAAAAAAAAAAAAAAAAGAAAAGAAAAGAAGAAGACAAGGAACAATTTCTCACTTTAGAGAATGATCTGTAAGAGATAGCAGGGGAAATGGTGGAACAGACAGGCTTTTGCAAGGCCATGGTGGCACCTGACAGAATGGACAGGCTGGCTAATATGCTGCACCTTAGATCACACAAACCTCACAGGACAGAGATTCAGTTCACACTAAGGAACCGCAGCTAGTTTTGAGAGCCCTGAATGTGACCAAATAAGAATGGGTTAGAGCATAACCCTTGCTTGTTTTTTAACTACTACTTTAAACACCACAGTAATGTAAATCCTTTCCAAAGAGAAAACTATTAGCAGTCTGTTACTAATTTGAGGACTTGGAACATCCTCCTAACCCCTCTAATGCTTACCAGGTGCATGTAAATATTGAAAACATGTCTTCAGAAGTTTTCTCCTGGCTTATTTTGTTGAGAGGTTTTTTCCTGGATATTTCCACTGTCCTTTGCTTCCTGTATTACCATAAGTGTCTTACAAAAACATCTTTTCTTCTAACCAAAGAGCAGGAAGCAGGAATCAAACCAACCTGAGCAGTAAAAAGAGCCAACCTATTCAAAATACAGAGGAAGGTGAACAGGATGTTTTTGCCAAGCTGCTACCAATACCTGGGAGAAATGCCCCACGAACATCCACAAAGCACTCCTGGTGATCCTTCACTTCTTCTCTTAGCTGTCCTTTGCTGCAACGTCTACAAAGAAAGCTTTGCAACAGCTAATAACCTGGAGTGCTATATTATGCTAATGAAGTCCTCTCAGCTCAGGCCAAAGGCTTTGCAGCAGTATCCATTTCTGTGATATTTGGAGAATGCCTCACACCATCAAGTCCCTAGGTATTCCTGCACTACAAACAATGCTATGATACAAGATGAAGAGGTTTCTAGATAAGTGAAACTGTAATACAGTTTATAATATACACTTTGTAAAGGAAGACAGCAGATTAAAAGAAGCAGGCCTGATCATCAAAATTCTGTATCAAGTACACTGCAGGTTACCTAGCATGCTGCCAGCTACCAAAATATCAAAGAGTGTGTCAGCATAGCGGCGGTAATCAAGTCGTGAGCCTGTTGCATCCAGAAACTTGGCTATAGCCTCCAGGTCATTCCCAGCTTCATTGAGGCCTTGGACAATCGTATCCCTGAAGACTGTGGGTTCAAACTTCTCCTTTTCATCTGGAACAGAAATAAAGGAAAAGGACAGAGAGTCATCATTTAATCTTTCTGCTAAAATCCCTTGTCAGCCAGCAATTGAAATGACCATAATAGCCAAACATATTCTTCCCACTCTGGTCAACACACCAAAAGTTTGGCTGTTTGGCTTTTATTGCCTCTGGAAATTCTTCAGTGTTTACCTTCATTTCCCTCTCCTCCTCATTCCCCCAACACCAATACACATACATACAGAAATAAATAAACAAATAAAGCAGAAGAAATGCAACTATTGAAATGGTTTTCAAATTTCATACTCTTCCTTTTCTTGTTGAAGATACTGAATGTGTGTATCGTTATGCTTTGCTAAGTCTGCAGCAGATTAAAGGAAATGTCTGTTATGTGTACATAATCTGACTATAGGGATACTCCATTTTTCATTTCTTGATATTTTTCTTTAAATAATTACTGTCACATATCTAAAATACCTTCAAAAAGGTATTAATAAAAAGGGTTGGTGTAAACACTTAACACCAGGCAACACAGAGTAACCAAGAATTTATCTTTCATATTTCCAGCCCTGAGCAGTACTAGGAACACAGACATGCACAGCTCACATTGCATTTTCTACAGCTATCTCTTGTTGAGCCTCAATTAGAGTACAGTCTGACCCCCAGAGAGCATCCCTATGTCTAAATCATAGAATAGTTAGGGTTGTAAAGGACTTTGAGGCTATTAGCCACAACAGATGTAACGACAACCTCCAGATAAAGCGAGGTAGATTTATCCATACCTCCTGCTGCTTTTTTTTGGAGGCTGCTAACAGATTACTACAGACACTTGAAGCTTCTTAACAAAACAAGTCCCACCTTTATATAAAGGCACACATGAAATGCTTCTTACTGTCCAAATAACTTCAGAAACAAAATTGCAATGTGTTCTGTGCCATTCAACAAACCCAAAACTTGTTATCACCTGCTGACACAAATGTTGATACGAGTTCTTAAAAAACTTGCACATATATCCAGAAGATAAATCCAGAGGTTTAGTTACTAAGATGAATGAGGATCAGTAAAATTCCTTCCTAAACACGTTACTGCAGCCTGAAATACACCAGCTGTAACTCTCACAGACATTTTGGGAAAAGAGGTTCTAGGCTTTACACATGCTCTTGCGGCAGGTTTCCTTTCCCTGCAACTCATACTGCAGCTTTTTATCCCTGTCATTAACCAAAAGACCTTGGTTTCTGATAGCCTTTCTTCCCCCAATCTGTTTCTTACTGCCACAATAGTCTCATGGCAATTAAGTAACTAACTTAGACACAGTGCCTACTTTTATTTGCTTTAGTATTTCTAACATAAAAAAGTTTCTCTCTCTTCTTGGTCTCTTGCATGCACCTGGGGTGCACTCAATTCTAGCATCTTCCAGACATCACTTGCATATTCTCCCTCTCTTCCAACACATCCCCCTCACCTGTCATAATCCTATCTGGAAGGTGGCACAAAGCACTCCCTTCCACTCAGTGTCCCAGGCTGCTGGGAAGCTGAGGGGACTAGTCAACCCATCCTTCCAAGGAGTCCGGCAGCATACAGCCAACAGCAGCTCCACAACTGTCTGTCAAGAGCTCAGAAGCACTGGAAATATGAAGCATCATCTTATTTTCCAGTAATCCCCTGCTACACCTAGCTTTTAGTGGCTTGTTGACTCTTATTACCCATCTCCATGTGGATTGCTCCCCCATGCCACAAATCTGACCTCCTCATACCAAAGCTGAGGATTACTCAACTACACGGATACTCATGCTCATGAAACCACCTGTTCCCAAGCCCAGATAGTCCTAAACTGATGCATGCAACCACAGCGTCAACCTAGTTTCTTTCAACCTAGCTCTCATCATTCAATGAACTCGATATGCTCTTTCTCTGGACTGCAAATGACTTCTTCCCAGGCTTTTACTTCACCCCAGACCTTGGGGCTCTCAGCTGTGTTACCTTGACTTTGGGCTGTGATGAAGATCTGGAGTCTGCTGTTTGAGAAACTCTCATATCTGCAGGGCATGCCCATGGCGGACAAACGAGACGAGATCAAGTGGGGAAACTGAAGAACATGCCTTTGATCTGGGAAAACACCTACAGAGAAGCATACTACTACAATCCTGTATGAGCTATCAGACTGGTTTCTAAATACACTGTTGGAGCTCTCTTCCAACTTGAAGTACTAAAACAACCCTAAACAAGCAACAAAGCAACCAACCCACAAACAAGCCAGCTTTTTAATTTAGTACTTCAGTACGTGTACTTCAGGCAGTTTTGTCTGTGTGCAAGAAACCCAGCTCCACCCATAAACAAGTCTCTAAGCACAATGATTCTCTTTCGAGTTACCAAATAAGTATTTTAAGGTTAAAAAAAAAAAAAAAGTCATTAACCAGTAAGAAGACAGAGTTCTGTCTTAACAGAGGAGTTAAAAAAAAAATCCTATTTTTCTTTTTCAAATCTATTTTTAATAAAAATTTAAGATGTTTGCATCTAAACTGGAAGGTGCTATATGCTTGGTATCCTGGGTAAACAGTGATCAGTGCTATTTCTTAGCTATTTTAAATCGATTCTTCTCCTGCCCTAGAAGTCCTCCTCCCCTCTGGAGTACCCTACTATTTTCTTGTCTATCACAATCTAAAAATTCACACAGGAAGAGGAGGTGAACTCATCGCATGAAAAATTATTTATAAGTTTATTGAAACATTTTCCTACCAAGCTCATGTACTGAAGAGGAAATATGCTGATGTAGTACAACAGGGTGATTAAGAAGCCATCATCAAGAAGGGGTGACAGTGCGTTGAGCTGTCAAGTACGCAATTACTAAACAAGCACAATTTCAATCACGGGCTAGCAGAGGCAGGTGTAGCTTGCAGATGTGATGCATACAATATCCAATGCAGCACGGCTATACGGAGCTTCTCATTTTCATCACATTCCCAGAACATTTCCTGTCCTCTGCTCTATGAAAATCACATTTATACCCCTATTCTTAAAACTTAGCCTCTCAATAGGAGGCCCACAAGTGCATTTCTGTAGAAGAAAAATGAGATGCAGTTTGGCCCCTCTTCTGACTTCATGTTAACACAAAGGTATTGACTTTTTACTAGATGATTTTCTCCCTGAAAGTAATATGCATTGTTTTGCTTAGCTTCTTCTTATGCTGCCATTTACCTTTTTGTCCTATTTTTTAACAGATATTAACCCTATGTTATCTGTACCATGGGAACAAACTTGGGTCACAGGTAATGCCTGCCAACTTACTTTAAACAATACACACTGTTAATGCTTCAGAAAGCTTTTTGGCCTAGGGATTTGTCAACTGTCTGGATATATAGAAATTTTCTTTACTACCTACTGGCATTTTCACTACTCCTATTTCTTCCTCTTCCATTTCAGAACACACACAGCCATCAGTTTGCATGCATGTGGTTCGATACAACCCACTCCTCACATAACTACACCATAAGCACAAATACTGGCCAGATGCCATTTACTTCAACCCTCACCAAAAAGAAGCAGTATTCAACAGGTACAGAGATTTTACTAAGAACTGCTTAGCTGCCCAGATTGCCACAAACCTCATATGGAACTGTGAGATGCCTCCTTTCCCTTGGAAAGTTCTTCCCTTTACAACATAACTTCCTTTCCTTCAAGTCTTTTTAAAGTGATTTTAATGGCTGTCACTATGTTCTATTGTTTGAGGTTTTACACCTCTTACTAGGTCAAACAATAGAACTGGAAGGAGCGGGATTTACAAGCTCCCTAGAATCACAGAATGGTTTGGGTTGGTAGGGACCCTGGGTTGGAAGATCATCTGCTTCCAACCCCCCTGCCCATGGATTTCATAGTCCTATCTCAAAAATATTTCAGACATTAAGCACAGTTTCAAACTTTAAAGAAAAAAAAATCTTCTTTGTTTTTAGCTCTCTGAAAGCTCAGAAATTGTTCACATTCAGAGATTAACTGTAGGTAGCTGACCAGTGCTAACAGTCCATATGGACATCTGTTAGATGCCTGACTGCCATGTCACACCTCACTGTCTCCTCCAAAGGCAGTGCTCCTGGGAGCTGCAGAGCAGAAGTTATCATGGGACACAAGTCACACACCTTCTGCCTGTTACACACAACAGAATAGCCTCTGACTGAAATGCCGTGGTCAAACCACAGCCACTGCACTGTGTCCTGCCTGAGGGAAATTTCACGACTCCCTGATCTACTGAAAGTCAGCATAAAAACCCCCTAATAAAGTCCAAGATATAACAGCCTTGACACTTCAAAGATACAGAAAGTATATACAAACAGAAGGGAATAAATATGCTAGAAAGACATTTCTTTTCCTCAAGCCCCCTCCCTCTAGAAAGAAAACAGGTATCTACAATTTTCTAAGCAGGATCCTCAAATGTTAAGGAAACCAGTATCCCATCATATTTGAAGAAGAGGTATTATGCTTCAGGAACATGAGGAAGTGTCTGCATGCTAAAATTTATATAGTAAAGCCATTTAATATTCCAATCCCATTTAAGCAGTCTTTCAAACCTTCCCCCCCCCCCCAAAAAAAAAACAAACAAACACTCCACTTAATCTTCCAGACCTCCCACCAGTCTTTTCCTTCTTTTATGTAGTTAATGAGTTAGCTAGTGTCACTTCCAATCACTGTAACAGAAATTCAAGAGAGAGACAGAATTACAAGTAAAATCTATTTATACCAATTATTACTTGCATTTAATAGAAGTCAAAGACTAAATCTGTATTAGGACCCATTGTACCAAACACAGTGCAAATTCTGGACTGAAGAGAAAGCTGTTATGAGAGACAACATTTCCTAAGACAATTATATCAAATAACATATGTACCATAACTGACTTAGTGATTGATAGACTGGATCAATCCAGCAGTATCCATATCTGACTGCTTTTAATAGTTGATCTAACTGAGGTATTTCTACAGGGATTGTTAATTCCACTCCTCTAGCTACATCTGTGCTTCGCTAGTTAATGCCGTGTACAGCTCCTACTTCATGATGTTCTGGACCATGCCGATAGAACATTAATCCCACTATTACTGGAGCATCATGACATTTAGCCATAAACAATATAGACTTATTTTTTCAATTAGTTATACCTACAAACATTTTATGTGCATCACAGTAAGGACATTTTCCATTTGAGAGGCCGCACCAGTTGAACTGAAGATGTGTGCAAAGGAGGAAAGACAAGAGAAAGCTGGCACTGCTTTTTAACATCGCTGAAATCAAACTGTTTCTGCAGTTTTCATCCAAGCTTTGTGATCATTCTAGACCTTAAGACACTCACTCAGCTCTTCAGACTTATGTCAGAATTTGTCATTTTCTGAGAACTCCTCTTGTTTCTCTCATTCACACTAAGAGAATGTTGTTATTCACATTTTTTGTCAAAAGATGTTAAGGCTAAGTGTTAGATTTGATCAGAAACAGGAAAGTCAAGATGGAAAAAAGTCTGTTACATGACAGACAGGAACCCCACCTTTGTGTGCTACTGCAACAGCAAAAAAATCTAAGCCTCTTTTCATGGACTTTTCCCTCCCCCAAAAAAATTTATTACATCTGTTTTTACTCTCTGCCTCAAAGTGCTGGGCATTAACCTCAGACAAATGAACTCCAAGTACAGTGTGAGCAAGCAGGTTAAGATGACACTCACTGTACAAAATACCTGGATGATCAGTATAATTAGTACCTCTTCGTTTTCTTTAAAAATTGATCCAATATTGTACATAAAGAGAGTTATGGTCATTTTTACAGAAAACTGGTATCACAATGAGAAAAATGAGACTTATGCAATGATAACTGCTTTAACAACAAGAAACCAAACTACCCTAACAGTAAATCCAGTATTTGTGAAACAGGAGCTTTCTAATCTCTATTGTTACAGAAAGCAGGGCCAATCTCTTGGGGAAGGAAGGTGGGAGAATTCATTTTTAGATGCGAAAGGTTCATTTAGAGAGATTGTGCTGATTTGGCAAAAAAGTCGGACAATTTTCCTTTCATAACCTTTAAATAAAAGTTCCTATTTTGCTTTCTTAGTTAAAAATGACATTTTAAGAAACATTTGAAAAACATCTAGTAAGTTTTCTTCCTTGTATGCGAATATTAGAATCTAATTTTTTAACTGAGGTTTAGAGAAGACTTAATGAATACAAATTTTACAGGAACTCCTAAAATATATAGCAAAAATACTAGAATTCATAGAGCTTAGTTAAAAACATCATCTGCACTCTTAGCATGGCTGAAGAAGAGGAAAACGTTAATCCTATTGAACTTTCAGTTATTCCACCTGCCCTGTTTCTAATAATTTTAACAAAGAGGAAAATGAAATAAAACAATGTAACAATAACCTACCCCTCTTCCTAGTTTTGAACCGCTGGCCTGTTAGCACCGGCTTCTGATTCTTATTCATAAAATTTCTGGAGGAAAAAAAAAAGGAAAGAAAAAGCTTTTACTATGGCATTTACAGACAAGGCAAAATAAACATTCAGTGTAGCAAAATCCTGACATGCAAAAGGGATATAAAGTTCTTAATGTATACTCAAAGAATATAAGCATTATCTAAAAGATGAAGAGCAGTATAACCCAAGAATAACTGACAAGATGCTTCTCTCAAAGCCTTTTTCTTCGCATCCCTATAAAAAAAACCCTGAAGGTTCAAACCCAAGCAGGAAGGTGACAGAGCTTCTGCCCTTACTGCTGGGGCAAGAGTTCAGCAGCATTGCCCATACAGCTCATGGGGATGCTCGGGGGCACAAAAGCCACCAGGACTGGGAACCATCCTGGGATGGCTCAGCAGGGCACATGGTGATGTTCACCAGACAGATGGATTCCCAGGGCTACATTCCATCCTGCTAAAGACATGACTGTGGTCTAACCACAAATACAATGTTTTAACCATCAAATAGTGCTCAAATGTTTCTGCCAAGCATCACTATATTTTAGTAACTTATAGTTCATAGAAACATTGTAAAAATGAGAAAAGATAACCAAATACCTCCCCTCAACTCAGTGTATAAATACACAGTTAAGGACCTACAGAGCATATCATACAACAACAGTAAAAAATATTTGGTTTATAATACTTCAAAACTTCACAGCAAATCTCAATATTCAATGTTTAAAAAAATTGGGAAGTAATCATATATTAATGCCATTTTATATAAAGAAAACAAAACTATTTTTCAGCTTTGGATATAATTCATTTAATCACATGAGACGCAGATTGCACAATGAGCAGCTACACTGACAGCTGCATGCAAACAGCAGTGAATGCAAGGATGCTTTGCAGCATATGGTAATCATCACGGGTCATCCCCTGTCCTGCCAACGGCAATTGCCAGCACTGAGACTTATAAGCCACCTATTCCACACGTCATTAGGTCACTGCAATGTATGATTTGCTCATCCAGAATTAAGCTTTACTGGGCAAGAACCGTTGTCCTTCGGGCATGCTCTTCTAATAACTTTAGTTTTACAAAAACTTGTATTATTTCTATTTCGGCAGTGTGGACTCTGCAGATCTAGTTTAAAAGTACACACATTTACCAACACTTCTTCCTACCATGAATGAAAAGAAACTCAAGCTCCATGGCTAGAAAGATGCGATTAATCACACATTGCTATCCAAGTATACTCCCTCTAGCCCTGACAGTTCATTTAACAACTCTGTTAATAATTCTCCAGCTATGCAATACGTTCCCTTTCACCAGACTACCTCTTCCAGTCACAGCATCACTAGCTGGCCACTTCTGCAGCATTTCAAACATTTCACTTGGCAAACCACTGCTTCCTAGTCTATGTCTACCATTTATCCACAGTCAAAAACTGCCCACATGCACCTGAAATAGCCAGTAAAGTTCAGAGTGAAGACTGGTTTTGCTTCCTACAAGTCATAAAACCAGAGATCAATAAGCAGTTAAAGAGAGAGGCTCCCATTCATCACCAAGATTTAAAGCTACAATTTTAACAGACTGAGGAGCATTTTGGAATGACTGCAACACTGGAAAAACTATTTGCACATCTGCAAAGAGTTTAAAATGTCAAATCAGTCATATTACAGGATTCCTTAAAGTGCTGTAGGATCCAAACCTGCCTTCACAGCAGAGCTTGAAAGCCTTTTTCCCCTACTTAGCCGTCTCTGTGGTAGAGGAACAGGAGATGCTTTATAAGTTGATTGATACCTGACCTTCAACCAAGCCATACTGGTACAGTTTTCCAGCTGCTGTCAAAGATATAAATGCATATGCTAAATTTCTAGCACACTTCTCTTTTCCTTTGAAGCAGTGTCCTTTTAAACTGTGAGAAGAGCTGCTCGCACCTGAAGCTTGACTACTGGATTTTAAAACTACTCCCTGTGAATATAAATTATGTCCTTTTAGACAGCTGGGAATGAAATTTTCTTTTAAAAAGCAGTTAAAGAAAGACTCGCCACTTGTGGCAGATTTAATGGTGAAGGGTTCAGTGCAATAGAAAAGACTCTTGAATAGTTAATTACTAGGAACACAGGATATGCCTTCTTCTATATTTAGCTTTAAATGCAGTGCAGTCTAAACTGCTGGAGTGATGGTTAGGCTTTATAATGCACTCCCGTAAGTACTGGCCCAGGGAGAGCATAAGCTGGGCTTAAACCATGTCAGCCCTTTCAAGAAACTCCTGCATAAGCCTGAGCAAAACCAATCCAGTGATCTATACGACAGCCCAGGATGTATCTACACTACAAGTGACACCAGCTACTGCAAATAAGATTGTGAAGCATTGCTGTCACCACAGCAGGTGCTGGATGATAGCTGAAAATTTACAAAAGTGAATGCAATGCTTTTACTCCAGAACACACCAACAACAGCACAACAGTGATGGCTGAAGGCTGTAAATTCAGAGTGGCAGCATATAAACTGACACAGTATGCTTGATTGCACTGCTGTGCAACCTGCCTCTCAGGTGTGATGCAGCTATAAAGCCTTGAAATCATAAAGGACCTTAAACTATTACATGTATTCTCCATTTTGAAAGGCACAGGATCTAGGCAGGTCAAAGCCCAAGGCAAATTTTAAAATACCAGCTAGAGAAGTCATAATGGCTTAAAAGAAATAAAGATCTTAAGGATGGATATGGGTAGAAAGGAAATAGCCTCAAAAAGAAAACCCAAACCACCAGTCAAACTTGAATCTTGCAGCCCAGCATCCTCCAGGATTCGTAAGAACTGCCAAGCAGGAAAGAGAGAATGAGATGTGGAAGTGATAGCTCCTTATCACACTCCTTTCACAGACTCACTCTTCTACAGAAGATGGGAGAGGCTCAGCAACAGATGCTTTACTCTTGATTCTCCATTTAAGATCGAGAAAACCTCTTGCAGAAAACTCGTGTGTTCAAATTCCAGTACACCCACATACTTTATAAGCAGGTAAGTCAGAAGCTGGGCAGACTGAAGCCGGACATGTCAGAGAACAGTACATAACCTGGCACCACACTCCAGAATGGGGTTATTTTCTACACCAACCTCAAAACATCTAAGCCTGCTGCTAACTAACTTGCAGCTACAGCATTCATCAGAAAAATTAAAAGATGAATGACTTAAAACATTTTGCCAAATTCCACTCCCACTCTTGTTAACAGGCTTCAATAAAACAGATTCATACTTCAAAAATACTCGGGCTGTTGGTTTGGTAAATTCTCCTGGAACTGCTTGAAGTCCACAAGTTCAGCTTTCCCCTACAGCTGCTTCTCATTTACATGCTAAAGGTCCTAAGCAGGTAAAATAAAACTGAGGGACATCTACAGTTCTAGATATCCAGACATATACTATATAGCAGCTTCTGTAATCGATCACCCCTTCTCACCCAATTAATAAAAACTGTAACAGAATTAACCAATAAATACAGCCTTAATTAATACAATTAGTTTATAAAAAAAAGCAACAGATAAAGTAAAAGTTTTATTTCAGGGCTTCACCAAGTTTGAACTTGCTTATTAACAAGTTAGAAAACCACAGTATTTTATCCATACCACAAAGAAATTCTTAGGATGATTAACACCTAAATTATTTAAAGTCTTGATAAATCTGAAGTTCCTACCAAGCTAAAATACTGAAAACATTTCTTCTTGGAAATGTATCGCTCAAATTGAAAAATAAAATACTGAAACCCTTTAGTCAAACCAATACTGTTTTTCTAAGCATCATTTTAACACTTCTTTTAACTGAAATCTCAGAATCATCTGAGATTCTTCAAACATTAACATGCTCATGATGAATTCAAGAACAGTTGCCTCACAGCAGCGAAACTCGGCTGTCCTAGTTATAGAGTCAGAGAAATCCATGCCAGACAATATAAAAAAGAACAACCATTTAATAAAACTCCCTACCAAGATTTTTGGCTGTATGTATACAGGGCACTGTAACAATGGTGAGGGAGCCCCCGGGGGCAAGAGGTGAGCCATTGGGAGGGCTCCAGCAGCATGATTCCATAGGATGCTGCTACTGCTGCTGTGGGGATGGCTTTTGATTGACAGGGTGCTGGAGAGAGCTGCCAAAACACCACCAACACAGCACCACCAGCCTTCACAGGAACAGATGCTTGGCAGGCATGACTTTCATCTCCTTCCCTTGCTCAGACATCATGTAAGACAGGAGTATTCATCCCAGAGTCAAATAAAATAAAAGCATAGAAAGGCAGAGTTTCTATGAAGGAAAAACCTCAATCCACATATCAAAGTAGATCTCTTCCCCACCCACCCCACCCCCCACCCCCCCCAAGAAGTTGACTATCCAAGGACATTAAAAGGCTTTATTGAGTCTTTTTCATCCAGCAATGTTACTAGGTATTTTCATCCTCTCACTGCTGCAGTTCCAGACTTTGGATGAAAACATAAAGAGGGTTTTCCTCTTCTTTCAGCAGGAAGCGAAGGAATTATGTTAAAAGCAAACTACCAAACTCGAGCATCATGGAGGAAAAGCTGCCCTAGCGCTTTTGCTGGAGAGGAAACACGTCAGCACAGAGCCAGCAGCTGCTTCTCCTCCCCGGGAAAGCAGCAGGCAGCTAGATTATGAGCTAACAAAACCTGTAAGTGGAAAAATCATAAATCATTGCCCGTACAGAGGAACTGAGCGATGTAGAGGGATGACAGGACAGAGCAGATGCAAGGCAGCCGCTGGTTCTTGCCAAATCCTCGTCAGGCTTCCCACTTTCTAACTGGACATTGAGTCCCTGCAGACACTCTCACAGCTCCTCTTTTCTGCAGGCACTTCCCAACAGCCTGGTGCAGTGATCATGATGCACATCAGTCATGCAGTCTGCACAGCTGCTGCAGCATTCACCGACATGACAGCTATGAAGTGTTTTTTGCTTTAACACAGGTTATGTAGCCCTGTAAGACTAAGAAATCCACCTCAGCTGCCAACACTTCCCAAGTCTGGTCAGTGCGAAGAAAAAGTGCTTTATTTATATACCTGAGGCAGGACAATGGCTAGCCTGCAATGTGAAGCGCAGTGGTGACACTCCCTATTCCCTTCTAAAGCTTACTTTGATACTGTTGAAAAATAAGGAAATAAGAAGATTTATTTTGCTACTGCTCAGGATCCCACATGCTGAAAAAGGGACCAGAGAGGCACTAAGAAGCCACCTCTCCTCTAAAGGGACCAGAGAGGCACTAAGAAGCCATCTCTCCTCTCTCCCTTATTGCACATCTGGGGAGCTGGCAAGACCAAATCCTGACAGTGCAACACCATGGATTTTCTTCACACAAGTTGACTTGTGCTATTTCACCACCATTTCCCAACTCTTGCCTTCTGCTCCAACAACACAGGGTTTGGTTTTGGTTTTGTTTTTTTAAAGAAGTGATTAATAATGTGGAGGTCTGTAACTTCAGCCATGGTACAAATCAGCAGGAAGGGCAGTACCAGCAGCTAGAAGGTTTGCTATTTTGCCCATAGAGGCCAACAGCAGTGTTATGTTTATGAAACCTTTGTCTCAAAGTTGCAATTCATTCCAAACGGTACAGAGAGAGCCAGGCTTTTGCCACGTTAAAATCCCTTCACTGATTTTATTGCACAAATGACCTTAATGGCAACTTGCAGTGACTAAGCAGTCACGTAACAATGTACAGGGTAAATATAATCAACTTTATGCTTTACTATTTACATGACAAAAAGGATACTGCTAATCCACATGTTTACTGCTGAAAAATACACCTTCTGTTATGGATTAATTTTGCTTATGACATTACAGTACATGAAGCAACTAGATACCAACCTTTGATTTCATACTTGGAAGCATGCCCTTGTCACCAGGTGGCTATCATGTGTAGTACCTTAAGAGAGTGTCGTAGTTGGTTTTCGACACATGCTGAACACCCTGTCTTTCCCAAAAGAGCTTCTGGAGCTCCTAAGGCACTTAATCTCCCTCCCTCCACTCATCCCTCAATTTCCTTTTTAATCACAGGACAGTGTTTCTCCACAATAAAGTGTCCACTCCAACAAAGTACTTGTCCTTTATTAGTATGCCTAGTGGGAGAGAGAAATGAGATGAAACAAGTGGAATTGGTCTCATCCTGCAGCAAGTACAAACAAATACCAAAAGAGACTGAAGCTTACCACACATTACATAAAAAAATAAAACTATGTACAATTCTCCATGCAGTTCTCCAACTGGGCATAGAACCCATGAGTAGTTATCCAGATGAGAAATAAGTAATCCCAGAAAAAACAAGAAGACTTAACTCTCCAAAATTCGCATCATAAATCTCATCACTTAACTGCTCAACTGGGATGCACAGGAAGATGTTTCTTGAAAAGAAGTCAAAAAAAACCCACTGCCAAAAATTAATGTACAATCACACACACTGTATTAAGAGATCCAGTTCACTGCATGTGTTTAAGGAGAGTGAGTGTTTCTCAGGTCAGCAACCAAGACTTTCTACAGAAGCAGCTCAACCAAATAACAAAGTAAAAGCAAGACAAACACCTCCCATGACCGAAGCACTCCAGATGCACTTTACAAGGTCAAGAGAACTGTAAATCAAATCATGCAGGCAATGGAGTTTTCTGTCTCATAATCAGCAACCATATGAAAAATGCATCAGTCATGGCACAGTCAGTGGAAAAAAAAAAAAGGAATATTAAATTATACACTTGGGTTGAGGGGTTGAGACATACAAAGTTATCTTTCAGTAATAGGGTTTCTTTCAGCAACTAAGAGGAGGAATTAGATATAATTCTTCAAGGACAAGGTATTAGTAGGAACTTTTCTCTGCCTGTCGAGAGCTCTCTTAGGCTGCTGTGCTCCTCTCACTGGAGTACCCCAAGACAATGGAGATGGTGTATTGCTACAGATCAGTTTGCACCCAATTAACATTTATTTTAAGGTAATGGCTAGTCATACAACTCCAAGGTTGCATGCCTTTCCAGCAGGAAAACCTCTTTAGAAAAAGAAGAGGATAAAAAGGATCAGCAGAAATCAGGGTCAGGTGAAGTCAGAAAACAAGCAGAAGATGGTACTCTTCCAAAGCTAATGATGTTTTGTTCTTATATAAGACACCACTTTCAATGGACTGTGCAGATGTCAGAATAGGATTAGAAGAAAATGTGTTAAAAAGATACCAGAGAGGTTTCAATCCTAGCAAGATGTCTGTCAGACACAAGACAACACAACAGCTCAGTAATGAAGGCCAGGGCAGGGAGAGCAGCCTTCTCGAGTAGTATCATTCCTCTGTTCAAGTCCACCCTGTTTCTCTTTTTTTAAAGTACCAGCCCCCTGAAAGTTTTTACAGTGTTGACCCTACTCATACAATTCAAATATCACAACAGTAAAATCAGATGATGTGTTGCTTTCATTTTTATTGCTACTTTAAGGCTCTAAGCAGCAGCAAACACACTGATCATGATCACCAGTGCCTCCAGGACACAGTGCTGTAGCATTTGAAAACCCATCAATTGCCTTCAGAATTACAAAGCTTAAAAATAAAGAAATACAAAGTGTGCATTCCCCAGAAAGCAATGCCTTCCAGTTCCTAACAGTTTATTATTTCATGAACTAAATACAGTAATTGGAGGAGGGATGTATTAATAGCCAGCACCTCCTACACACTTGCAAGCAGTGCAGGCTTTGGCTTTAAGAAATGACAACTGCTGTAAGCAGTAGAGCAAGTTTTACCTTAGAATTCCCTAATTATTTCTTCAAAGCATGTTCAAGGGAAAGGCGTTTACCAACTTAACAAGTGGCTTTTTATATGCAGGACAATGCATCAGCTTCCAGATACCTGAATTCCGATTATTTCTGGCTAAAAAGAGATGGCACAAAGAGAGCCAGCAGTGGAAACATACAATGCTTTGCAATAGTGTCAACTATTCTAAACATACCAGCTAACACCGATTATGCTGTTAGCAGCATTCACTTGGACAGAAAAGGAGTCCATTACTGACTTGTATCATTCTGCATTCCAAAAGCAGTCTCATGTTCCCTGCAGCTGCTTCCTCCTCCTCAAGAGTGGGTTGAACATTTTGACAGAACACACCAGGTTTGGTAAACAAATTCCTGGAGCGAGGAATAAAAGTAGACAACACTCAGATTGCTTCAACCTGCAAACAGTTTTTTTTGAGGCAGTGATGGACACAATTCCTCTCAGACCAAGCCAAATTAGTTCTATGGCAATAGATACTGATTCATATCCACAAATTTGGCATTGAAAAAAACCAAAACCTAAAACCCACTGAAGAGCGTATGGCGTGGGGTACCTACATGATCAACTATGATCCTAGGTGAATCAGAAAAATAGCTATCACAGACTGAACATGCAGAGAAGGGTCACATTCTTGCTCTCCTACCCACAGCTTGGCAGCACACTCAGCCTTACTTCAGAAAGGCATTTCTCCACCTCTGTGCAGAAGCCTGAGAGCTCTTAGAGGAATTCATGGAAGAGTCTACCAAGGGCTATTAAACACATGGATGATACAACCTTATAATCTGAAATTTGCTGCACATTTGCCAAGCATGAAAGAAATGTAGCACTCCCATCTATCTATATTTTTATACCACTACATCCCCTCCTTTTTACACCTACCTAACTCTACAGGCTGCTTTCAGACACCAGAGTCTGTACTAAAGGCCAGTTTCTCCCAGTAAGTCAAGCTTCGGTATGAGGTCAGGTAACTTAGAGGAATCATGTACCCAACAAAGCTCTTTTTCACTCTGTACTTCAAATAAGGCTGTCCCTTAAATCCACAAATGCACAAGACAAGTACTAATCCCCCATGACATCATACTCACTTGGGAGTACTACAACAGCTGGGTGGCAAATTCAGTAAGGCCAGGTGAGAAGTAAGCAAAAAACCCAAGAGGACTGACCTGGGTCAGCATGTTATATTACTAATTTTGTACAAGGGCTTTAAGGTGAGGGCAAACATTCAAACTAGCTGTCATCAGTGATAAAAACAAAAAGCTTTAAGGCAATCTGTACAGAATATTGTGATTCAACCCATGTATTTCTTCCCAGTGACTGGGGATGCCCAACATCATGATGGTGAGTATGTTGCAGAGACTGGCAATACGAATCACATTGGCACTGAGACCGAACTGTGTATGCAATTGTTTTACTTTGTTACGTGCTACTTACATTTGTATTGTGTTTTCATTATATTTTGTATCACTCTGCCAAACCAGAAATCCCATGTAACATCAACTACCTTCAGCTAAGGTAATTAGATATTAAACATCACACCCTCCACAGAATATCTAAAAGAAGCTAGTCAGAGAGTATTGGACTCAAACACTATTCACACATCAGAATAAACTGGGAGATCAGTCTCTGGTAACTAAAAAACTCAAATGCTAAGCAGTCACATACGGCAAATTTTCCTCTATTTTAATATATCATGCACAGTCAGTCACAGAAAGTGCTCAAACCACCACATCCTCACCCAGTTTCAACAGTCCAGCTCCCCTTTACTTCAGCCTCTTCCATGCTGTATCTGGACATAAACAACATTAAATGCAACACTTACCTGAAAACATAAATGCGCAAAAGCAAGAATATGTCTTTGTTGGTAATCCAAATTCAGGAGACTTTGAAGTCCATGAAACTAACCCACAGAATTCACAGTCTATCTATAAATGCAGCACTGCAAGCAATGGCTATTATGAATGCTATAAACGCATCTTGATAGTTTTGCTCCTCAAAAAGATAAACAATTTTGAGAGTGACTGCAATCAGATGAAAACGCCATTCTCAAAAATACATTTATATATAAACAGATGGCCAGAATCTCAGAATTAAGAAACATTGCCATGAAAAGAAGTCAAATAAAAAGCAATATAAATCACCCTAGCTAGAAAAAAATAATTAGCCTTCACTAAAATATAAAAAAAAATAAGCCTTCACTAATTTTTATCTATTTTGGGGCATTAACATCATGTGCTAACAGCATAATCACATTACAAATAGCTAATCAAAGCTATTGAGAGACATCTGTTTCACCCACATGTAGACCAGAGCAGGTATCCAATGTTTTACCCTACTCCAACACAGAGCCAGCAAACCCCACCTGTGGGCAGTACCATTTACACTGCAGCAGCTCCTCAAGTGCTTCATGACCACACACTGGAAATGGCAGCAAGACAGCTGTCAGTCAGCTCAGTTCAATGCAAAACCTGACAGTTTAATTGGTACTATTGGTTGTGAGGAGCACTACCTAATTCACTGCTGATCATTTTAGGAGGGAATTGACTAAGACAAAACCTGTATCATCCACTTTTCTTGACAAGCAGCCAAATGTCAGAATCCAAAAATGGGGTGCATTTAACCTAACATTAAAAACGAATAACAACAGACACCTAAGTCTGACCCTGTGATCCTTGCTTCTTTCCACTATCAAAGGAGAAATGCAAACATTTCCAGAAAACAGCTTATCTAAAATATTCTGCTTGCCCATCTTAGCCTGAGACCTTAAGGGAGACTCTTGTGAGCAGCTTCACAGCTTCAGCTTTAGACACTTCTTAGATATTTGAACTAGATCAAACTTCCTCCATCAGTTTCAGCCACATAAATTCACATCTGCAGATTGAACTATAGATTTTCACACAGATTGCCAGTGATACATAAAAACATCTCAGGCAGAGGCAAGAATTACACACCCAAAATTAACACTAGGACAATTACTAATGGTGTATTACTCAGTTCTATAGTTAACTCAGTAGGCCTGCTTGTTTATCTTTCTGAAATGATTCACAGAATTTCCACTATTGGCTGAGAAGTTTCAAAATCCAGTGTACCACAAACATGCTGAGAGAATAGGCTCAGTGTCAGACCACAACCACCCACCCACACCCAACCCAGTTTCTGAAGCCAAGCATAACTGCAGGAGTTATGGATTTCTAACTGGAAGAAGTTTAATATAATTTTAAATGGGCACAAAACATCACTGCAGCAGCCAGCCTTCCTTTGGCAGAAAAAGCACACATCCGCTTTGTAGGTGTTTAGGCTGTATCAATGTCAGCTCAATACAATATCTGACATTATTAATATGGAAATCTATTTTCTTGTTTACAGCATCATTGTCATACACTGGAAAGATCAGTATCAGCAACCTCCTTCTACAGATAACCTAAAAAATGTTCAACAGGATGTGTATCTGTAGGTGCATGCACATATGTACATACAAGGGAGTAAGAATGACAATAAAGTTACATTAGATTTCTACAACCCACTTCTTATGAGGATGCAAGATATGAAGAATTTTAAAGATTTCCTAATGAGACAGCTAAAGAAAGAATTATGAGTTGTTTTGGGGTTTTTTTTTGGACTGAGAAAAAACGATGACAGGCTTGGCAGGTTTCTCTGAGGACATCAGAAAGCCATGCCAGTTAACCTAGGGCTCTTCAATGTGGATCCAGAAAAGGATTCTACAAAATGCATTAACTTTCAGTGAAAAGGGGTATGTACCTTTTAGTGCTACACCTCCTGTCCTTTTGAAAGAAACAGAAACTCTTCAATAGCCAAAAGACTGTCAACAGCTACTGCATCTATCACACAACGAAGAAAAAAAAAAAAAAGAATTATTTCAAATTTTAAGAAGTGAACTGATGCCAAATCCCAAAATATATGTCTGTTGAGTCATGAATACAGCCAAACTCACATTCAATGAACCGACTGTTAAAGCCCATGCAGACCGATGCACTTGTATCTCACCTCCATGTTTCTCTGCCTAGTTTGCTACGCTCTGTAGAGCTCAAGAACTAGAAAACCTGGCATGTGTTCTTTGCTAATGGAAGATAAAAGGCAAAGGTAGCAGAGGTGCCAGCGTTGGTTTTTTTTTTAAATCTACAATAAAAGAAAGCAGAAATTCAACATGACTCTCAATCAGAGGCTTTGCAAAAGGTGGTATTTTACCCCTATCCTTGACAATGCTGCAAAAACAGCTGATATTTCAGATTATGTTGGTACTAATCTTTATTTATCAGTTAATTATTGAGAGCACCAATTAAAATCAACTCTTCAGTAATCCAATAACCTCGTTATTAACAGTAACTGAGTCATTTATACTGGGATTACAATAAAAAAGTAACAGGGATGTTAAAAACAATAAATAGGGAACACCTAAGTCCAGACTATGACAACAGTGCCCTTTTCCCCAACACTGACATCTTGCTCTCCCTTGGCTTCAAAAGATTTTTGTGTTACCTCCTCATACTGTAACACTGCTTTTACAGCGCTGATACCTACTAGATCAACTTGAAAAGGTCAACAACTGTTTAAACTGACAAGACAAAGGAAAATGGAGAAAGAATCAGGTCTTCCTGTACCCAGGAAACAAAACCAACTCAGAGTGAGCATTAAGCTATTAAACTGATCCAAGTATCAAACAGGCTACCCATGAAATGCTTTGGCTTGACATATTTGGCCTCAGGGAGCTCTGGACCACAACTTAGAGCTGAAAGTTCAAGCATTGCACAACTTCACAGGAGAGACCTGACAGTCTGACACCTTGATGATTTAGCAGTGTAGGTCACTAAACAACCAGTCGGTCCACTATCGTGATGAAGGATCTTGAAGGCTCAGCAATGCAAACAACTTGACATACCAACAGCAGGGCATACTGGGAGGAAGACACTTTTCAGCATAAACCAATAAACATTTTAACAGGAATAAAACTATTGAAAATAAAAAGCCCCTTCCTTGGCTCCTCTGGAAAAGTAAATGATGAGTATACTTCTGTTTCTCTAATTCAAGGAAAAGTCTTCAAATAAAGCTCCATAAAACAAGATAGCCAAAGTCAAGATCTGGCAAAAGACCTCATCTACATACTTGAGCACAGGAAGAGCAGGTGTTGGGAAGGAAGTCAAGACAGATGTGCAGGACAATGAATCTCAAAGGCAGAGCCAACCCTGGGGACACGCTGATTGAGGCCTCTTTTTGCCACAAAATGTTGGAAGAAAAACACCTAGGACAGACTATGGGATTCGACAGCTCAATATTGGGCTTCCATAGCACTGGCTGATGGTTTGGGGATCCTTAGGTCTGAGTCACAGGAAATATTGCATAAAGATAATATAGTCAAAGCAGACCTAAGAGACTTAACAGCACAGGTTTCAGGAGCAACCTTTGGGAGGTGCAGAGTCCTAGACAAAACTAGCAACAAGACTCTAACCAAACTCATATCCATTCTGGCACATATAGAGAAGGTTGTAGATTGAAAAGAAACTCACTATCCCCTCTTCTTTCTAAAGGCTTCACTTCACCTTGAGTATTTAAAAAAAATAACATACTTTGGTTTTCTAATTTTCTATCACCTGAGGCATGAAATGGCACTGAAAATAAATAACAAGTCCTGTATCTGCTAATGCTCAGTAACATGCTCCTAAGATTTCGCCCCGTGCCTTATCAGAAGAAAAATGACTAATGTGTAACTTCAACATATTGAATGAATTTTCCCTCTTAAAAACACTACTAGAGAAGTAGAGGATTTTATTTATGAAAACAAAACCTAAAAGGAAAGGATCATTTAAGCCTGCAAATTACAAACTGTTGAACTGCTTAAACTCCTTTTTTTTGCATTAAAACACCCCACATTTAAGGAAAATACATGAAATTGGTTATTACAATGAAGTATAACCCCAAAAGCCATATTCAATTGTTCTGCCTAAAGTAGCTGAGGAGTTGTAGAAGGGTGTAACTCACCGGGATTCAACACATCACAGGAGATACTTACTTTATGTGTCCCTGACATACCTCCCTGCCCAGACTGTGTCTAACATTTTCCTTGCCTGACCTGTCTGTCCTCAGTTCTAATCCTCACCAGAAGTAATCCATCCTTCTCACAGGCTGACTAAAAGCAATAATCTTTATCCACTAACATGAGTCTGCAATAATTGCAAGCAACTGTTGTACAAAACTTCTCTGACCTAAGAACAATTCAGATTTTGCAGAGCAAATACTTGGCACAGGACTCCAAAACATGCCTTTATACCAAGTACTCAATGAATTTTAAAATCCCTGCAGAAAACTATAGTTTCTGTACTAGGAAGAAAAAAGAATTTCTCATTTCAAAAGTGCTTAGATGAAGAGCAACTAGCAGCTTTTATAGACAAAGTCCTTTTACAGTAGGAATTACTACCGATTCACTGCCTAGAAATATTTGCCTGACTTGCAGAAATTTAAAACCCAAAATACGTAACAAAAGAGTAATGTATGGCCATGTGAGGAAGATTTATTTACTACATTAAAATGTACTTGGTGATAAAAGCGTATCTAAAGATGGAGTGGGAACAAGACTGAACAGGAAAAACTCTTAACTGCATGTATCAGCCATTACCCAGGTTTCAGTTTCTGTACCAACTCATGACCAGCTAACCTCTCAACTACTTTACCTACAGAGCAGTAACCAAGCACCTCCTAGTCCTAGTCCTGCAATCTGATCTACATGAGCAGCGACTTGCACCTACCCAACGTCATCACAAAATTGATTCAATCAGAAGGTTTCTGAGCAATGTTACAAATACATGATTTGCCTTCGCTGTGCTTGCACTATACAATCACACTTTACAGAAAGCCAAAGCTGTTAAACTCTGAAACTCAAGTGTTTTGTTCTGCTCTCAGCTTTACAGCATGTAAGAATCTTAAGAAGCACTATGTTGCCATAAATATGGCCACCACATCACTTTACGCATCCCTTTGGTCACTGGACTCTCTCTTTATTTTGCCCTTTATTTTGGAATAGCTTTTATTTTGACTTTTGCAGTCTCTTACAAAATCTACAGCTAGATTTAAGAAGTATAGTACAGCAACTTCAAAGCAGTTTTCAGGCATGGCAGGGTACTATTGCAATCCACGACCGCTCTCTAGGAAGAAGCAATGTTTTTTTCTGTCAATTTTCTTCTCACTCACCAGCATTACCTCTGCATGATCTTAAGTATTTTAGTTATCTTTGAACAGATAATTACCATTTTAAATTACCATGCATGAACTGCTCCAATTGAGGTGATCAATCTTGTTTAATCAACAATGGATCATATGGAAAAAGAAACAGAATCAGAAATCAAATCCAAGCACCGTTTAATAGGTAACCATGGCAGTTCACAGGCGAAATTTATTGCACATAAGATATCAGAATGAACTTATTTTATCTGTAGGCTCAGGCAGTAAGACAGGTACAGGTGATAGACTATTGCCTTGTGTGCAATACAAACATAAGAATTCTCGAATTTGAAAAGGAGGAATGAGGACAGAAAATAAGAAGACGACTTAAAGATGATGTCGCTTAAAGCAGTCTGAAGTTAATAGCACATACCCTTCTTCCTCTGTCCTAGACAATCACCTTAAGCCTGCAAACAGGTACATGGATTTGAGAGTGACTGTAAACAATTTAAATAAACTTGTCTTGGCTTAAAAAAATAGATATGTTTAAATCAAGTGCCTCCACCACTCTTCACCAGAAAAAAAGTTTGTCATTAACTGCTGCTGAGACCTCCAGGGTCTTTATTTTTCCCAGTATTGCAGTAATGACTCCTCCAAAGGTGGATCATGTTCTATACATGCTATAAAGCTTTTCAATGTCTCTCTACACAGAGGTATCTTTCTGTTGCAGCTTTATGTAATTTTATTTACTTTACATTTCTGAAGTACTGAATTTATTTTAGCAACAGCTGTCTGAAAAGCCATTGCAGATCAACTCTTGCAAAAGCCATGCTACTGCCTGACTGGGTCATTGCCACCACTTGCAAAGCTTAAGTGGAAAAAACATGCAAAGGTGCTCAGCCAGACCTCTGACTCATACTGCTCTGCAGTCGCTAAACACATCTCAGTCCTTGATCAGCCAAAAAGCTGCTTGTATGCCAGTTCTTCCATTACACTCAGAACAAAATCGTAGTACCTACCTAAATGGAATTGACATGCACGAAACAAGTTATTTAAAGCTTGGATTTCTCTTAATCAAAAAGAATCATATGTAAAGCAAAAAAGATGTATTCTCTGAGAAAGTTGTTCATACTAGAACCATCTAGAACAAAAAAGAGAATATGAATGCAACCTGCAAAGGAGCAATTTATTTTCTTTTCCTGAGCTACAGATCCAATGTTGAGCATATAAATGGAGCAAGGGGTACACATACCTGCTTTTAACCAGGTAGTACAAGTACATATTCATCTAAGGAATGCACATTGCCCTCACCATCACAATACCTGAATGCCTTGAAATTGCTTCTTTGCACCATTAACCCCATTATCTATGGGAAGGTTATGTGGGTTGCCCTTGCATAAATAGCAGTTAAAGATATACACAGAAATAAAAGCATATACTAAAAAATACACTTTGCGGCCTGTAAAAGTAAACTTTTGAGCAGTTTCTGCTAAAGAAACCTCTACAGATGGCTGCTATGATGGCTATATTCTAGATGAAGAAATGCCAAAACTGGCTGCGCTCAGTCAGATTAGGTCTAGGAGCAACCACCAACATTTGTGTTAAATCTGACTGCATAAACCTTCAAGTCCCAAACTGGTACTTTCACACTGCTCTGTCCTATATTTCCTACTGGAGAGTGCTGCTCACCTCAACCCTGCTTACTCAATAGTCTGGACCTGGCAACCTTTTGGAGGATACTTTGGTGTCCTTCTGTCCCATATGCTTCACGTCAGGGTTCAAAAGCAGACGAAGTGAGCATAGGACTCATCCTGACAGATTTTGGACATAGCCTAAGTCAAATGCTGGGATTTGCTCCTAAATTCAAAAGCCTAACTTTCTGCAAGGTACCACTGGGAACTGGTAGTACATGGAAATCTCCGTCCCTGTCTCAGATGAATGCCTGGGCTATAGGAATACCTTGTCATTCCAAGGTATACCTGTTGTGTTCAAACATGCATTGTGCTCACCAGTAATTTGCTGCTTTCAGTTACTCTTTTGCAGTCTTTTTATAATCTACTTTCTGGTAAAAAACAAGACTTAACAACATTGACAGATCATATCAAAGATCCAGTGGCTGTCCCAAGATCCAAAACCAGATGAAACCTAAAAAAAACCCACCACTTACAATAAAATAAAAATACTTAATGAAGTCAGAGTTATGCAAAGCCATAGGGAGAAAAGCAACCTACCCACAGACAAGTGTCGGTGAGATCTGTGAGTAAAAAACAAAAGATGTTTCTAGCAATAAAAAACCCTTGAACATTTATGAACTTGAATTGATCTAATGAATAATCCTTAGATACTCCTCACTTAGGACAAGATTTAACTATAAGGATTGGAGATAGCAGGACCAAAACCCAGTGGAGATCTGTCTGGAAGGCTCAGCTTCACGTGAAGGAGATTTCCTAAAGCCCAGGCCTTGAAGAGGACAGAATCATTTTACAAAAATGCACTTCAGAACCATGTGAAATGGCTTTCATATAGGAAAGACAAAGTAGACCTAAGACTTCAGCTTAATAAAAAAGAGAGTGGTAGGGGATAAACCAGGTCGGTCAAGGCCTGATGCACATCAAGGATGATCAGGGAACAATTCTGCATTGTCTCCCAAAGCAGGAACTGGGGACTGAGGGATCAAATAAAACTATAAAGTAGCAGGTTCAAAAAGAAATAAAGAGAGGTTTATTTTTCAAGCAGCTGTGAAAGTTATAATCAGAGGATGCTGCAGACACTAAATTTACTTAAATTCAAAAACCCCACTGCAGGCTATCAAATACAAAGGTAAACACAAAGGTATCACTCTTAGCTGAAGAAGTCGTTACCTATGAACCAGTAAAATGGGAGCTAGAAGAATAACTCTTAGGAATAACAGGACTTGTTTTAACTATTCTTTTCCCTAGATAAAACGTAGTGGGTCAGACCAAGTTTATGATCCTGCCAAGCTGAGGCACAGAAAGAAGCTACAGGATCTTTGACCTGTGCTACCACTGGGAGAGCAACATAATACATAGCCTTAATTCAAGTAAGCCTCCAAGACATAAGCAAGGTTTTCACATTACTTTCTCTCCAAGTCATTTGACAGAAACCAGCTTGAAAACAGTGAAAACAGTTCAGCATCTCCTTTTCCTCTCTCCCATGTCCAAAGACTGAGAGTTTCATAGTGTACTCTACAAGGCATAAGGTAGTCTCCTCTCCCCTAGGCTTGAGCCAAGAAAAAGCTTATTGTTTTGCACATTCACCAAAAGTGAGTGTTACTCAATTAAGGAAATCCTTGTTATTTTATTGCACGAGGTGTTTAGGATCACCTACACATTGATTACAACAGTCATCATAAATTCCCACAAGCACACCTCCAAACACAGGAAAAAATGCCATCACTGGTACCTGCTTTCAGATGCATCACCGGATGAGGAAATAAGGACTTTTTGTTATGTAATACTTATGATTTGAAATCGAAATAGTATACTGAGTTGCACTGAGGTTAACAGTTCCTTCTCCCACTGTAACACCCACAATTTAAATTATTAATTACCATACAGTAATACCCACAACTTAAATATGTGAAACAAAGAGATACAGTAGATAAAATAAAGTGCATTAAGAGGCAAGACACAAAGGTACAGAACGTACATTTTCATGTTCCCTGCCCTGACACAGGCTCCTTACGCCACCTTAGAAAAATCATTCGCTGCCTCCATGCTTCAAATTCCATACATAAAATGGGGGGAATGTCACTTCATTACCTCATCACGATCTCGCAAGAATAAAGCCAAGACTATTAAGTGTCTCATACTATGGGACTGAAGGTAACACAGAAGCCTCCCATAGGTAAGAGTATGAAACATTATTAACTAGCATTAAAGTATGTTATTACCTCTGCACTCCTGCAGCCTTAGTAACCAAATGAGCTGCAGTGAGGCTGCCAAGGAAAAGCTGTGTTTGCCTGTTCACTCTGTGAACTAAGGTGCAATGACAGTACTGACATTTTCACATGAAAAAAAAAGAATATAATAAGCATACTTCTGTACACTGACTGCCTGACAGTTTTGGGGTTTTTTAGTGTGAAAAGAAGCTTGCAAGCTCTTATTATTTAATAGTGCCACAGAGATTATCAGCATACTATAACATCACAAAACTTGTTCACAGCAGGTAAAATTCACAGCCTGCAGTGAACCAACAAAAGACCACTTAAACCCTAATTTCTGCCTTCATAGTTGAGCCAGCAACAGACTTCTTTTAGCACTACACAGGGATATCTTTCTGGACCAGAATATAAAAGGCACTTTTGTCTTGATAGCATTTCCTCAAGACATTTCTGGTTTCCCACAGGAAAAAAAATACCAAGGGAATCTGTTATAATCTGAAGTCCAAAGCAACTTGTTGATTCAAGTAAAACTAGACGATGATACACCCCTGTATTTCTGTGATTTTTTTTTTTTAATCAGAAAAACATACACAATTTGGCTCGTCTGTTAAATTAAAATCGTACCACATTTTGGTTTTGTACCCAAGTAGTTACAAAGATACACTAGATTCAGAGACCACACTTCTACGAACCAGGAAGCAAACAGGACTTTACCATTCCTGAAAGTCAGTCAAGCAACCAACAAACGTGAAAATAGAGAACAAGATTAGTATTTGAGAGAGGTTCCATGTAAGTAGCCACGAGATGACCTGTAAGTACTAAGGAAAGAAAAAAAGCAGCCTGCTGATACAGCTATGCCTTCAAAAATTAGTTACAGGGGAAAAAAAACAGATTCTTAAAAGAAAGGATATAACAACTAAACAAAAAAAAAAACACCCAAAAATCAACAAACCCAACCCACATATTGAAGAATAGAACAAAGGAGGGTAAAAAGTCAGCATCGAGTACTAGGGTTCTGCTTTTCTCTCTCATACAAACGCACGCTGAAACCAGGGATGTTAACCCTCGGTCTCTGTCCTTTGCCGCGTATCTGCAAGCTCTTCCCTGTGCCTACCGAGATGCAGCCGGAGGAGTGGAAAGTTGGATCTGTAACAAAGATCCTTTTTCCACCGGCAGTTTAATTTTAGAAAGGCGCTAACAAAAGGCACCGCTCCGAACACCCCAAACGCGTTACTTCCCTTCCCAAGTCAACGAAGCCAGCTTCCTTTCGGAGGCACGATGCCACGACACAACCAGGGCTTTATTCGGCTTCTTCAGCCGAACCAAGACCTTTCCCTACCTAGAAAAAATGAATCCCACAAACCGAAGCCATAAGCAAGCAATACAGCAGACGCCGTGGAAGGAAGGAGGACGGACAGACCGACAGCCGAGTACCATGGCAAGGCTGCTGCGGGGACCATCGCACCGCCGCCTCTCCCCCTCGTCCGCAGACCCAGTGCCCCCGGCCCGGGACTCTCGGGGCTCACAGCGGACTCCCCGCGCCCACCTAAGGCGAAGGACGCTTGACCCCACGCAGGGGCCCGGCAGCCGAGGCCGGCCGGGGCGCGCAAACCCACACGGGCTTCCCCAGCGGGCACCCGGTCACTGCCGCCATGGCCGCCGCGCACAGGCCCCGCTCCTCGCCCGCCCGGAGCTGCCCCGCCGCAGCCCACGGACATCACCGGCCCGGGCGGCGCTGCCGCAGGGCTGAGGCACTGCTCCCGCCCAGCAGCGGCCGCGCTCTCCCCAGCCCGGCCGTGAGTTAGGGCCGCCCGCCGCACCTATCGGGTGGTTGCGCGGTCCGGGGAGCGGAGGGCAGTCCCGACAGCGGCGGCAGCAGCGGCAGAAGACAATGGAGGAGTGAAGGACAGACACATTGACACACGCGCGCCGCTGCGGCCGCCCCCTCCGCCCGGCCGCACCACTGCCGGCACCTCTCCGAGGGGGTAGAAAGTAGGAGCCGCAGGAAAGCTAGAAGGAAGGAAAAAATAAATGCACATCCTGTTTCTTAACCTCAAAACAAGGACCAAAAAAGAAACAAGCTTCTTCTCGCTAGCAGTACCGATCTGGGAAGCCGCCGAAAGGGGCCAACCGGCACTCTATCCTCCCCACGGCTCGGCAGGAATGGTTTACCCCGCGGCCGTCCCCTAGCAGGGCGGAGCTGCGGGCGGAAGTCGCCATGAGGAGCGGGGTGGGGGCGCGTATCGCCCGGTTGGCGGCAGGAAGGGGGTGCGAGAGGGGAGCTGTAGGCCTGAACCTCCGCCGCGACCCGTCCGAACGCGCCTCCCCGGGCTGCACCGCCCCGGGTCCGCCTTACCGCCTGTGGGACACGGGGGCGCGATGGCTCCCCCCCGGAGAGGTGACCTGAGTCCAGAGGAGAAGGATTTGCTGGGAGTGATCGCTAGAGGTGAGTTGGGCCTTCGCCCCTCCGTGGCTGAGGGCGGTAGTGCTTTCCCGGTGGGCCCGGGCCGACCGCCTTCACCTCCTCGTTGCTGTGTGGTGAGGTGGTTGCGGGCGGGGGTTATGCCCTGCCCCGCGTCGTAGCTCCGGCGGGCCTAGTAGAGGCCGGGTGGCCCCGCCGGTAGCACCCCTGAGGGCTTGTGGTGGTGGGCGTAGAGCAGCGCCGCGGCCCCTCGGCGGGGCTCTCTGGCCGTTACTGGCCACGCCGTCTTGCGCCGCGGGCTCCCTTCAGGCCTGGGCCGTGGGCATGGAGGGGCGCCTCTGGGCCTGTGGTGAGGGCTAGCCTGCCAGCACCCGCCCGTGGGCCTCGTCCCGCGGCTCCCCAGCCGGGAACATGGCCGTTCGTCTGGCAGCGAGGGCGGTTTTCACGGCGGCCAAACGTGGGGCAGGCCTGTGCCATCCAGGGGGTTCAAAGGGGGCGCCTGCCTGGCGTGGAGGAGGTGCGTAGTGCTGCACGGTTAGGGTTGGGGAAGCCCAGTTTGGGGTTGTTGACTGCCAAGGAAAGCTTACGTTTTTCTTACATGTATTTGTATTAGTAACGTACATTGAAGTTTATCTAATGATTTCTATTGGAAAAAATATGTTTTCTTGGGGCTAATGCAGTCCTTTAGCCTGTTACAGGTTTCCCTATGTGCTGTTGCCAGACTAGGATGTCCTAGTGGGCAAGATGTTCTTCATTTAAGAGAACTTCAGTTTGTCTAGGGTGTTCTACACCTCTTATCCCTTGCACTGTTTTATTTTGCATGTCGTGTAAGCGTTGCAGTTACACCATATTCCATGGTGCATATGTTTATTGCTGGGGGGCTTTCTGTCACACTTGCTGTAACAGCTGGGTTTCACGGTCCAGCAACACAAATTTCGCAGGCCTATCTGAATAGCTACACTCCAAAATGTGTTTTGAAAATAGTGAGCTATGTTCGTTAGTAGGAGGTAAACTAAAAACACCTGATGTGTTCCATGCATTTCTATGTGTAGTTTTGGGGCAGTTGGAACCTATAAGATTTTATTTATACTTTTGGAGATTAACTCTCAATTATATTAAAATGCTTCTCTGTGTCAGAGATGAGCAAAGGACAGTCAGCAATGAATGTACTGTGAAACAGAATTTCAAGGAGACCTTAGAGCAGCTTTCCAGTAGCTAAAAAGGGCCTGCAGGAAAGCTGGAGAGGGACTTTTTACAAGGGCAGGTAGGAATAGGACAAGGAGGAATGATTTTAAACTGACAGATTTAGATGAGATTTTTAGGAAGAAGTTCTTCCCTATGAGGGTGGTGAGGCACTGGCACAGGTTGCCCAGAGAAGCTGTGGCTGCCCTATCCCTGGCAGTGTTCAAGGCCAGGCTGGATGGGGCTTTGAGCAACCTTGTCTAGTGGAAGGTGTCTCTGCCTGTGGCAGGGGTTAGAACTGGATGATCTTTAAGGTCCCTTCCAACCCCTATTACATGATTTACTGGTGGTTAATCTACAAAGGTCTTAATTTTAATCAGGAATAGAACTGATCTTTTTCCTCTTGATTCTCATTCCTTTTCTCACACCACTTTTTTCTCTCTTTTTGTCTGTTCCTTTTACGTGAAGGAAACACTGAGGAGGCTGGAAGGCTACTAGGCAGCAAGAATGTCCGTGTCAATTGCTTGGATGAGGTACAGTGAAACTATATAGCCATTATGTTGGGTTTAGCAAGGAAAATACTAGGTCTGAAGGCCTTCTTATTGTTACATTATATTGTTATATAGACTGCTGGAAATCAGAGTTATCCTGAAGGTACTTCCAGCCTGCAGCTGAATAATGAACCTTTGAAGAACTACCGCTTTTTTTTTTTTCCCAAAGAAAGGTTACATGTTACTAATTGTTTTAAAGATTAATGTGACTTAAAGTACTACACTGGCAGTATTTTCTCTCAAGTTCAAGCATGAACTTGGGTGTCTGTAAGGTGAGATGAACACTGCAGGAAGACAGATAGGGGTGCTCCCTGACTTCTTGTCCCCTCCACCAAACTTTGGTTCCCTGTGCTTAGGCAGCAGCAGACAGCATGGGTAAAGATACCTGTCTTCATCTAATGCTTGCATCTTATCACCCAAAGCCTCATCTTTGCAGAACCGTAAACATAGTTGGAGGGTGAGCAGCTGAGTAAGAACTGGAAAACACGCTCTCTTTTGCAGAGGCTGATGTGGTAGACATGTAGTATATAAAGTGCTACCTGAAGATGGGAGGAAGTTTGTGGAGAAAGGAACCTTGTGTGATGCTCATGTTTTCTAGAGCATGCAATATTAATATGAAGTGTAACGTGGAAGCAGTTTATCCACGTTGTCATACTAGAAGGCCCAAAATTGGACAGGGCCAAAATTACCACTTCATCTGGTTTCCTTTTTGGAATATTGATAGCCTTTCTTGTGCTGCCAACAGATTCATTTTCTGATTGTTCTTCAATACAGTTAAATACTTATACCTTAATTTCTAATGTATGAATTTCAACAAGCTTCTGACAAACTTGTCAAACTAAGCTTACAGTAAACTTTAGGAAGGAACCCAAGATACAATGTAAGTATGTTTGCAAGTGTGCTTTATTGCATGGACTGTAAAAGCTTTTCCTTTAGTGCAATTGCTGGACTAGTGCTGAATGACTGCACTCTTGATGAAGGATTAGTGCAACGTGCAGGATTACTGTTGGGAGAATATGGTTTATTAATAGAAACCATAACCAAGTTATGCCTCAGGCTGTTGTTAAGGAAGAAACAAGTATTAATGATACTTGCCTAATGCTCACATCTGCCTACATAGACCCAAGGCACATAAGGTGTAATGGATTTCTTGCAGTCTCCTTTTATCCCCAAGAGTGGTGTGTAATGATGCATATTAAACAGGAAAGGGTTCAGATTTGTTTAGGAGTCTTAATCCATCAGTCATCTCACATCAACTTTTAGAATTTTTTTGTTGTAAGCCATTTTCCCTTTAATGCGTTATTCTAATATCTAGATGCAAATAGAGGGTGTGAAAACCCAGTTAAACATTAGCTTCATCTGTTTTTCAATGTTGCCACAGCTGGAGACTGCTTTGAATGCATCAGGTTTTATTTTCTTCCTCTGCTGCTTTAGCAGCTTATGCTGAAATTCACATTAGTGTTTATATTACTACTGTTACTTATTTTATTAATGTTAAGAAATGAGGAAACAGCTGAAAACTGAATGCTTAGATATTGAAATAGGAGCACAATTCAGTTGGGAACTAAAAACTCATTTTCTTCTTTTAAGTCCTTTTTACATGAGAGAATCCACAGAATGAGCACAGGTTTAATGTAAGTCTTTCTTCTAGCTGTAGTACAGCAAACATGCAGTCACAATTTAGTAATTTCCACAGGCTGGAGAATCCACAGCACCCAGAAGCAGGCTGTTCCATACTGCACTTCCTGATTTTAAACAATAAACACAAAGATGCCCTTTTAATTTTTGGGTTGATCCTGTATTTGAACTGCTTAGATCTGCCTCTTCTAGATTGAACACTACTGTCAGTCACCAGTCTTTTCCCTGTGTACCTTAGACAAGGACCAGGTCACATTTTAACATCTTCCAAATGCACTGGCTGTTTAAGAAACTTGCCTAAAGTTGTGTTTTTTCAGCAGCTGAGCTATAATCATGGCTCTTTTCCAAATCCTTTCCTGTTGTTTGAGTTTTTTTCCTTCAAAACTGTAGGCATGAGCTGGACACCATATTTCAGCTGTTATTATATATCTAGAAAACAGAAAAGTATTTGCTTTTTCTGCCCATGTGCCCAGACGCGCTAGTCTGCAGTGCTCCACTGGAAGCAAAGTAAGACACGTTTATTCAGATTACTTTCACAGATGCCCCTCTTCCAGAAGATTGTAGATATCCAGCAGATACATCCTGCTTTTTCTCTAGCAGCCTTTCTGACCAAATCAGATTTTTGTTGTTGATGTTTCTTTGTGGCTTTAGATAGTCGAAGAAAGGAAAGGTCTTTAGGCTTAATCAGTGCATTCATGAAAACAAAGAAATAACAGTATGTAGCTCTTCCAAAAAGCTTGTCCTTAACAGTTTGGCAGCTTTAAAACTTCAGGGGTATTTAAGCTCAGATGTCCTAAAATGGACATGTAGGTGGGCAATGGAAATGGATGCAAAACAAATGCAAAATGTTTCATTTATAAATGCACACTGCGTAGTTGGTTTTTGTCCTGTTTTAGATGGAGTGCTTGCTGATTTGGAAACATAGTATGGAAGAATGTGTTCAGGAATTTTCTTTCCCCTGGGAGTACACAGCTTGTAAATAGCATTGTGACTTCATGTGGGCAGTTCGCTGATTTTAACTCCATCTATTTGCAGGGTGAAGGAAGCTGAGATCTCTCAGATTATTGTAGAAGGGCAGTCTAGAGGAAGCATGTTTTTCTGTGGAAACTGAAAGTTTCCTTCAGTCCTGTTGGTGGTTGAGGTTGCAAAGGAGCGCTGTACTGCTACAGTCCCATGTTTTCTGCAGATCCGGTAGAGAGACTTGACCTGAAAAGGCTTCATGTTTTTTCTGTAGTTAAACTAATTTTAGGGTCATTCATCATAATCTTATATATAGAACTGTCATTTGGCATTAGCTGCATTAGTTTTTTCCTCTAGTTTGGTAATTCAGCTGTTCACTTCTGCAACAAAATAAATCTTGTAGAAACAGTCCACTTCTATATGCTAATTACAGACCTGAATGCTTCCTGGGAATTGAAGCAGCAGCTTGCTTATTTGTGTATGAGATATGTAGCTTTACTCATATTCATTATGTTCAGTGGAGGGTTCTTCAGTTAATCTATCTTGCTACTCCAGTATGGACTTCCTATGCCAGCAGAAAATGCCCAGATCCTTAGTCTTTATGGAGGAGAAAGAATTCTATCTTCTGATTTTTATTTTTTTTTTATATAGTATTCCAAAATACACAAACTAAAGAAAATTCAGCAGCTATTAAGACTTGCCTGGTTTCAGTTCAGGTTGCTGACTGATGCAGACTGTAGCTTTTCATCACTGCAGATGAACAGAAGGATCATCAGATGAATGTAATGTATTACATATGTGAAGCCTACAGTTCAGCATGATTATAAAGCAGAACTGTAGCTACGACTGGCACTCACTGAACAGTGTTTCACGTTATAATCAGTTCTTACTTAGCTATAGCTAAAATGATTTGTGCATGTATTTGCTTGCAGTAAGTTTGATAGGTAAGGGCAGCGTTACTCAAAAGCTTTAAGGGTGACATTTCTGAAGGTTTTCATCCCATGAAAAGTTAACTTACATATTTCTAGATGAGCAGCATTCAGTACCATTTCTTTTAAAAGTTGGAGAATTTTTACAATCCAGTTCCAAATGGCTACCTGAGCTAATCTTGATGAGTTGGTCTAATTTTAGTAGTGCTCTTCCTTTCAATTTAGAAGAGTTGATTTTGAAGACATACATAACTAGTGCAGTTAAGAACACTTGTGCCACCTGCCCTTTTTTTTTTTTTTTCATCATTTGTTCCCTAAAAAGTAACTTCCCAAGTATTGTCGCAAATAAAAGCCAAACCGACAGTCGGTGTTCAGTTGGAAATTTCCTGAATGAGTAGAACTGGTATAGTTGCCTGTATCTGAAGAATAAAACAAGGCACTTTCCGTGTTAATATGGGGTTGGATTCCTCGTTGCAAAATGAGCTTGGAGATGTGGATGCATTAACATTGTCAGCGTACAAGTGTCTATATCAGTTTGTCAGGGGTTTTACAGCCCTTTCCTGATTTACTTAGGTAGCTGGTATTTACACGTGCAGTGTTATGATGTATCTTAATACCTGCTGAGGGAGCTGCGGCAGTGTGATCCAGCCCATTAAGACGTGCCACATCTTGGCCAAGTTTCCATGGTTGAGAAGAAGGGTGAAGTGAGCATGAGAAGGGTAAAACACTGGGAATGGTGGGACCACTGGGATTCCTCTTTTCTCTTGTGTAACACAAGTCAGTGTGGCTATTTTAGTAAGGAATCAGGGGCATGTTATCCAGAAAACAATGGCTTTTAAAAATATACGTGTATCGTGTGTTACACAGTCAGTATGAGTGTTTTAATGCTTACAACACAGTTTTTCATCCGAATATGCACATTACTGGCATGCAAGGAGGTCTCTGTATTTTTCTTCCTTTGTCCCAACTCTTGTACCCTGGCCACCCTGCTCCCCAGTTCCTCTGTTCAATGAAGGCAGAGAAACACTGTTGTTGAAAACTTTCTTTCTAGTCCCTAGAAGGCAGAAGGTTGCTTTTCCAGGTTATTTTCTTTTCAGAAATCAAATCTGTTTTTACTCATCCTGTGGAAGCACATCTCTCCCAGGTGCTGGAGTGAGAGGCTGACCTGCTTGCTGCTTCTCCAACATCTGGTGGCAGAGTCCAGCCTGTCCCTGGTTCTGGTACTCCTCTGACACTCCTGCCTCCCTATGGATCCTTTTCTTCCCCTAAATCCAGCTGATTTAGCCCACTGAGCCTGTAGGATCTTTTTTGTTTGTTGGGTTTTTTTTTCTTCAGTTGGCTCACCACCCGTGGCAGCATTAGGTCACCTTAGTTCTTGGAATCCCATCCCTCAGTCTGCTTCTGGTAGGTTTTCAGCACCAGGAAGTGGGAAGGGTGGTATGTAATGGCTGGGCTGGCTGTGCCATGCGACATAGCCCCATTGTGCCAGGGAGTCCCTCTTGGCTGATGACCTGAAGAACTTAGTCAAGGGAGGAGACAAGTAACTTCTAGAGGTGCTGCAAACTATTATCCTTGTACCGTCAGACATATAGGGAATACTTACAGCCCTGCAGAAGGTGGAAATTGTTCGTTTTGTTCCTTGTAAACCACATACAATCCCTGCAAAATAAACAAGGAACTGGGGTTGTTTTTTTGTTGTTTTTTTTTTTTTTTTTGTCCCAGGGAATAAGGTTAAAAGACTGGATATTTGGTCAAAAGAATGTTACATAGTAGCTGCTAGAAAACTGATTCCTTATCCTATGTTGTGTACTGGAACAATAATAATTTATTTAATCTCTATGCTTAATAAACTTGTCTTGTACTTTAGTCTTTTAAGTATGTTGTCTTGAAAATCCAAATGTCATCTGTCAGAAAACAGACTGTTGCTCGACCTGTCTTTGCTGTTCAGCCTGGGAAGAGTATTTGCAGTCATTTCGATTTCTGCACAAGGACATAATACAGGACACCCAGCTTTTCCAGATAAGCTTGTTTCTAGCCTGTCCCTTTTTTGTTGGCTGTGAATGTGAAAGGCTGATATTAGTGTAACTATCCATCCAACTTCGTAACAACTGTCTGCATGTTTTTGGCTTGATAGGTTGTTTTTTTTTTAATCCAAACCACAGCCTGACGCCTTTAAAATTTAATCAAAGGCTTTTAAAGAAGTTTCCCAGGAGGCAAAAAGGAAAGTTTTCCAGGATGACAAAAAAACCCCAACCAAACCCAAAACAAACCAACCTTTTAATTTGTCCTGCCATCTTCAGGTGGGTTTTTTTAATTGAAACAACTGGCATTCAATATGTAACCAAACTTAAAATCATTGTTTTCTTAAGTTCCTTCTCCAGTCAAAAACCTTACAGTGTTCATCTCCCCTTACAGCAGTTCTTCTCTGTAGTGCTAAAGGAGAGGAATCCATACTATGACTCCAGACTCGGATGGGTCCATGAAAATGGAATGGCTGTCAATGTAATGTAATGGAACATATAAATATTAGGATAGAAAGTCTTTACTTAACCTTTGTAGGACCACAAATGAAACCTAGCAAAACTAATCTTAAATCTGTTTTATGTTTCTGAAGTGATCCCTTCAGGTCTTTTGTTTCTTTGATGGCAACTTACATTGCAGTTTACCATAATATTTCACGTTACTAACATATAATGCATAAAGTAATTATTTTTTAATTGCTTTCAGTTAGGATGGGTAATAATGACAGTCTAGTACTTAAAAATTGTTATTATAGTTTTAATTTCCCTGATTTCCATCATCTTTAGGATTTTTTTTTTATTATACTGTTAAATTTAACTCACGGGTTTTATTCTGTCATAAATTGAAACAAGAAATATATTAAGGCTCAAGCTGACAGTTGCATTATTTCAGAGTATCCCATTACTGTGTGTTTACAGATCTGCAGTAGTGGTGTACCCGAGTGTATTCGTGCATACAGCTTTAACCTGCAAAAAAGGAAGAAAATGACATTTCTTTTTCCTTCAGGGACAAATTGAAGCACGCTCCCTTGTTGGAGAATGTTCTTGGGCAATTACTGTGTCTTGGCTGATAACATGAATCCTGACTTGATGTTAAGTGAAAATAAGCAGCATATTGGAAAAAGCATGCTAGATTCTAAAACAAGAATGTCATGCAGTTTCCTCAAACGGGAATGTTCTTCTTCCTGTCCTTTGAGAAGAGAGAGCCTACACTAACAATTCACCCTGCTTCTGAAATCTCCCCTAGGGTTTGCCCGGGTTTGCATTCTGGTAAAAACTCATTGCCTCCCTTGCTGAAGCTAATGTTTTTTGCACTGGTGCCATTTATCAAAGGCACGGTTTGGGATGGTGTCATTGTTAAATTATAGGTAGAGCTGTGTATTTGTGCAAGGGCTTTCAGAGCTCTGGCTGATGTAGGATCACAAAGGTAGATAAATGGGAGAGAGGAGGATAGCACAATTACCAGTAATTGTGACTAAAAAAGAGCAAGATGGGTTTCAGAAACTGTAAATCTTTGTAATGGCAAAAGCAGCAAGAGCCTATTCCTGATTTTCTTGCTGCTTATCATATAATGCAGAAGAGAAATCATGTAGGAACAAAACAAATTCTCTAAACCAAGCCTTTTCCTGCTAACAGAAGCATTAGTTGTTTTTAACACACTAAACCCTAGTGACAAATTGGCAGTAAATGGTTTTCATTTATTCATCAGTGGTCTGTTTTTAAGTAGAGCGCAGCACCGTCAGAGCAAATGATATGGAAATGGACAATCTACTGCATGTTTTTAGTAACCATGTATTTTCATGAAGATTTTGTTTCTAACAAATATTACATGAGGCTTTGGTAGTTATACTGAATATGTATGTACAAGTACATGTTATCAGTGGGATGAAGATCAAAAGATATAAATAGTTCTTTTATGTATGCTACTTTCTTTCTCTTTTGCTTGTCAGCATGGCATGACCCCTCTAATGCACGCAGCCTACAAAGGGAAAGTAGACATGTGCAGGTTGCTCTTGCGACATGGAGCTGATGTTAACTGCAATGAACACGAGCATGGATATACTGCCTTGATGTTTGCCGGACTTTCAGGTAATTTCTTACTGCACTTAGAACACTAATTTTTGATACATTGATGGGCACAATTTGCCATAAATTAATTATTTAAAGGAAAATGTTAACATGTTTTTATTATTCAGATTTACGGTTTCTTATGTGAAACATGCAAATACGTCAAGAAGAGCTGAGTTATCAGGACAGTCAAATGGGAGAGCTACTCCTCAGGCTTGGGATCTTTTTTCATATAAAACTCAATTTTATTCAGTGTTTTGAGGCATACAGTCTGTCTGTACTTGTCCTTTTCGTTCCAGACCTCAAAATTCAGTCTCACGTGCCAGTTTCTTGTGCAGCGGGATGCATTCTGTTGAATTATACTGTGTTACACTGAAAAAGATGCTGCACCAAACTGCCTGTTTTAGGAAGTAGCTTTTAGTAATATTTGAGGCTTATCAAATCAATCCAGTATTTTTCAAATTTTGCCTTTCTCCATTATTTTTCCTATTATCTTTTGGGCTTTTAAAAATGTGTTTAGAAAGTTCTAAAAAATGCTTTATCACATTGGTGGTTTTTTTCATTTTTTTTTCCCATGAGACTGCTTATAGCTGTGTATATCGTCTGTCTCAGGTGGTGGTTTGCAGCTTTCATTTTGCTGTTCTTTTTCCCCAGTGAAAGGAACAATTACTTCTTTCAGTGAGAAAAAGATGCTCCATAAAGAACATTGTTCCTTCTGGGAAAAAGATTAGGTTTGGGAATATTAGGTTATTTTAAGTATCTTCTTTAGCAGGCCAGGCACTTTTCCCCGAAAAAGAGGTTCTAGGGAAGTTAAGATTTCTTAGCAGGTAGAGTTTAACCCCTTTCATCTTCCTTCATCATAATTTTAAAAAAAGAAGGGTGTATGTGTTTATGAACCTTAAGTGGCTCTTCAGATTGCTTTTCTGCTACAGCTTTGGTAAAAAGATTGGGAAATTCCAGCATTCTGTGGCATTGAGCAATATCAGCAGTATCAGCAGATATTGGGAACAAACTCTCAGAGGTTAAATGACTGCAGCTTTGTGGAAAATGCTGGCTTTTTACAATTTGCTTGCTGCTGAGCTTTTAACCTGTCATCCCAGGTTTGAATTTTTCCTGAAAGCTGCCTTTAAGTTCTGTTATCTGTGAGTGCAAAAGGAGCACTATACACTGACACAGTGCCTTTGCTTTTAAATAAGAAACATACATTTCTATCCACCACCCCTTTCTTTCTTTTATATTCACTTTTCTGTATGTAGCATATGCACAAAACCTGATAAAGTAAGAGTACCTTTGAAAGCAGAACTACACAGTGGTGACAAGTGTCCTTATTAGTCTCTGAAGGGCACCAATTAAATAATCTAATTTTCCCATAAAATTTTAGCTTCATTTTACTTGGTATTTAGCCCAGCCTGAACACCCAGTTCCTGCTGTGGAGAAAGGAACAATCTGTTCTCTTCTCTATGCTCCTGATACATAATAGTACTGGATTTGTTTTTCTTCTTAGAATAGCAAATGTTGTAGTTGAACTGTCGAGCTATATTAGTAGAATTTGCTTCTATACTGCTATCTGGAGGGATCAAGCTCCTTGTAGTTACATGCCTATGATTCCCAAAAGCTCCAGAGGGAGCTGAATGTGCGTTACAGAGAGCAGAGTTACACCCTGCCTGAATTTAGGTTTTACTTTGCTTTGACCCTCTGGAACCATAAATATGGAGGCAGCACTGTGCCTTTTTCTTAATCTGTTCTTAAAATAATGACATTAAGAACATTTAATCCTCTCAGCATTATTCCTGGTCTTTAAGAAATAAACTTTTTTTTCTACAGCATAAAAAAAATTACAAGTTCTTATTCCCCACATCTTCACCCAAATTCAGGAAACAAAGAAATCACCTGGATGATGTTAGAGGCTGGAGCAGAGACTGATGTTGTCAACTCTGTGGGAAGGACGGCAGCTCAGATGGCTGCTTTTGTGGGTAAGGTGAAAGTCGTTTTATTTCCTAAATTCCTAAACAAGTAGAATGTTAGATTCTGATGTTTTTTCTTGGAGGAGCATTATTTAACTACCTGTTCTGAACTGAGTCAGTTGTGCAGCTTTTTCTACTACATTTCGTCCTATTCCCATGCTTTAGCTTCATAAAATCACAAATGATCTCATTTGTGGGAACAGATGCTGCTGTTCTCCATGTGTGCAAGTTTTTTCAATGTCTTCACTTTCCAAACAGTAAGAGGAAGCTGGTGACATTGGAGGTGTCTGAAGTGCAAAGTGTGTAATTGGAGCTTCCTTTGTGGGAAGGAATGAACGTAGCACAGCACTAGGAGTCAGGAACTCTGATCTGAGCTTTGCCACTAGCATGCAGTGTGCCAGAGGAGGGTTGCCTCTGGCCCTTCCCTCTTTGCGTTTGGAAGAGGGAGAAGGCTTGGAACCTGTTCTGAAGTAGTCAGTACTTACTGACCTGAACTTGAGTAGAACAAGAGAAAGGTTCCAATATGATATGTGATCCTGGGCAAAAACATGCAACCAGGCTTTTTTCTGTTATGTTTCTTTTTATCATCTTTTTTTCCTAAACACTTCTTTACTCACTTTGACAGTGCTGGGAGATTCCATGATTAATTTTCCCAAATACACCACCTCTTCTCTCTGTCTAGCAAGGAGGTGTGATATAATGCTAACAGAAAAAGTAGGGTCATTTTAATGACTCACCTATAGCTGCCCAGATAACCTTCCAAAAAAAACCAAAAAGGAGGACCTGTATTTTCACTTGAACACAACCTTCTTACATTGTTCAAACATCTGAGAACTCCCTTGTAAGTTCCTTAGGTGTTCTGAATACAAGAGCCCACCTTGCCATTTAGATTTATTTCCTTGAATAGGCAGTTTGTGCACTTTCAATTTCAATCTTACCTCATTCTGTTCTTTCAAAGAGAAGATTGACATAGCTCACTTGAGGTTCAAACAGCAAAACATTAACTATTCACTATTATGTCAGAGAAGTCTGCTCCTGTTAATTATTCTTCGGAGAGTCTTTTCCAATGTGATGCTGAATTGAATTATTAGGTGAATGGGGAATGTTATAATTCTGGAGAACATAATTTTGGAGAATTCTTGTATCAAATCTTGTATAAAATCTTAATGCATCAAGATAGAATAAATATTTTCAGGCATATTGAGATATGCTACTCTCTAGAAGTCTGAATATTGGAATCCATTCCTGTTCTTTTTTATTCTCTGTCCAATCAAAATTAATTCAGCTGTCTCTGTGGGGGAAGTGAGGATACTTCCTCCCCTGTCATTTGTCTTACACTATGCTCTATTAGCTTAGAACAGTCTCTTCTAAAATAGTGGAGGGTTTTAAATGCTGGAATGTGGTTGTCTGTGTCATATTCTACTGATTAATAGGATTAGTGCCAAGATAAATCAGTCAATTTAATGAATGTAGTACTGAGCCAGAGCAGCTAAATTTTACTTTCTCTTTACCCAAGTAATCCATCATATTGTCAGATGCAGAAAACAAGAAGGGGGTGTAGCTTCTCTCATCTGGTTACTTTCATCACGGTCCTTGGGTTTTTGGTAAATTTTAAGCATATTCAGTTTTTATAATTTCTCCCACTTCAGGTTAATATGCTCCTGTATGTTTCAGGTCTGAAAAACTACAAGCCTCGGTACAACTGTCATTCATTTTTGAAAGTACAAAGTGGGGAGAACTCTTGAGAAAACATTAATGCCAGTATGAGACTACCAGCATAGTGTAACTCTGGGGAGGAATACCTGTTCTCTTAGATCTGGCTTACCAATGAAAGAGGATGCAGGAAGGGGACAGAGCTGTCAAAATGAAACTTGATGTAGTCATTCCCTCCTGGGAGTCCCTTAATGAAAATAAAAGTTACATACGAAAGAATAGCAAGAGATGCCCATTACCAGTGCAAAGCATATCACACTAAGCTCCTTTGTGGGTAATTCTCCCCTGTAGTGCTTAGGTTAGATTTCAGTTTAGGTCTTTTTTTTTTTTTTTGTTATTATTTCATTGCACTAGTGATTTTTTTTTTGGTGTTTTTGTTTTGTTTTCTTTTTTTCCCTTGTGTGCCTTTAGGTCAACATGACTGTGTGACCGTCATCAACAACTTCTTTCCCCGTGAAAGGCTGGACTACTATACTAAACCACAAGGCTTAGATAAAGAACCAAAACTGCCAGTAAAACTAGCTGGGCCTCTACATAAAATTATTACTACTACTAACATGCATCCTGTTAAGGTGAAGTAATGTGTACATTGTACATGTTTGTTGGTGTGGGAACTGTTTCTTTATTTCAGAAAGCACTCGGCTCCTCTGAGAGTTAAGCTGAGATCAAAAGCATCATATGTTAATTCAGATGCTTCTGAAAATGAGAAAGAATTGGGCTCAACATTTAGACATGATTAGAAAATGAAGCTATTTCAGTGTTTATATACACCAGAATCTAACGAACGCCTACTGGAGAGATTCTTATTTTTTTTACATCAACAACCATAAATGGCTTTCTTTTTTGGCATTCTGTTTTTTTTTCCTGGCCCCACTTGAAATGGAAACAAAACAATTTCCTATCTTTACAAATTTCCTTGTTCTCTGAGTGCTTGTCTCAGTATGTATCTTCCTACCTTCATCACTGGTTCACCATAGTAACATCTACTGCTGCTGCTGTTTCTGAAAGTATGGGCAAGAGACCTTTATTTTACTTCCCAGTATATTTGCTGAAAACAGTGTTTTTTTATGATTTGTTCCTCCAGCGTAGTTCAGAGAAATGAATTGACCTAAATTCATAGCCACATGCCTTGGGCTTGCCATGCAAAGTTAGGAATTTGTCAACAGTTGTCAGATAGGTATCTGCAGTACATATAAACAGTAATGCACTAGTTTAGGGAGTAGAGGATATAATTTCATCTTAAAATGGTTAGTTCAGTGCTTTACTAGTCTGCCTGAAGTTCTGCAAGGTTATGTGAGAGTGATGTGTTCTGCGAAACTGCTTAAAATGTACAAATCCAGTTTATTTTGGGTGTTCAGAAGGAATGAGATTTTAGGACAGTGGATGGTAATTTCTGTATCAATTTTTTTGAAAGGGTTTTGATCAGGTTCTTAGTCTGAAAAAAATCCATATTTTTAGTGCAAGTCATAATTTTAATTGTTTCTTGTATGGGAACTGTGAATTACAAGGGGAGGACAGTGTAAGACAGAAGGAATATCAGAAACTACTGAAATTTAGCTACAATGAGCTATATAACCTTTAATGCTAATGCACAAGCTTAAAAATACATTTCCTAATTGGATTCCATTTTCTTCAATCTTTCTCACAGATTGTGTTGCTGGTAAAAGAGAACCCTCTGTTGGCTGAAGCAGAAGCACTGCAGAAATGTTACAGGGTTCTGGACCTAATTTGTGAGAAATGCATGAAGCAGAAAGACATGAATGAAGTACTTGCTATGAAAATGCACTACATCAGCTGTATCTTCCAGAAATGTCTCACATTTTTAAAAGAGCGAGAAGATAAACTAGATGGATTTATCAAAAGGTACGTGTTTCTACAGAGGTCTGAAGACAGATGGGTGAACCAGCTTCACAGATAGCAGAAAATGACAACTGTGATAATAGATTGGATGTTTTGGATAAGGGATTTGCCAGGTGAATTTTGAAATGCTTCCAGCTGCAGTTACATCAGGGTGGCACTGACTCCCTTTTTTCTGAGTGGCCTTGTCCTTTCCTGGGGTTACAAAGGAAACACTCCTAGAGTTTCAGCTACCTGCTGGAACTGGTTAGAGCTTGGCAATCACACATACACCATGAAGGGGTAGAGAGCAACATGTGGTGCAGAAAAACAGTGATGGGCTTGAAGAAAGAATTCCTCAGTATCTAGTATGGATCATCTGGGAACATTACTTTTGCCATTTTGCTCTCCAGCAGTCATACAGGGTGAGATTATTTTTTTTTTTTTAATTTATTTTTTTTCTTCGAAAAACTCTAAAGTAACCAAGAACTGCAAATCCCACTGGCTTTAGGTGAGACTTAAACACATCTTCAGTATCTACTTAGAGTTACAAAGCTGCCTGATCTTAAGTGTCAAAGTAGTGGCTTGACTTTTAGAAGTATCACATTCCCCAGAGACTTCTGTGGATTTCTGCCTGATACTGAAGTGATGAAGTCAGCTTTCATGTACTGAGATTAAATAGTTCATCAGTGATCCATATAGAAAGGTAGGAACCAACCAGATAAATAGAGAGGCATCAGGACTATAACACATTACTAAACATAAATAAAGCAGAATTTGTGGTTTTAAATGATCATGCATTCTTCAGTGTTTATTTTTACAATGCTCCTTTTTAAAACACAACAAAGCATTTTGCTACTTAGGTCACATGTAGGGTCTACCTGTAGATGATTATTTTTCTGTATGCGGTTGAATCAGTAAGTAGTGGTTCCAGAGCACACAATGTGAAGTGGCTGAATTATTTTGCGTTATAATTCTTCTCTGTAGTTTGAAGGAGGGCAGAGCACAGCATGCTGTGTATTTGTTCTTGAGCATTTACTGTGTGATTTCTTATTTGATTTTGGTTTTAAAAAATTTAGTCTCTTGAAAGGGAGAGATAAAGATGGCTTCCCTGTCTATCAAGAGAAGCTCATTCGAGAAAGTATCCGCAAGTTTCCTTACTGTGAAGCTACATTGCTGCAGCAGCTTGTGAGAAGTATTGCTCCTGTCGAAATAGTAAGTCTTTCCTATCAAGAACACCCTTTCTAAGCAACTTGCATAGTAAATTCAGTTTAAGCTAAACCATCTTTCTACTTATCTCTTCTGCAGTGTATTATATTAAACAAAGGTTTTTGATGTCCCTCAGCTCTGGCAAACTGGGATTTTTATTTTCCATATTGCACACAGGTGCTTTAAAAATACTTCAGCTAGTAATTTTTTCTTGTGCCTGTCATGAATGCTTATATACCTCTGCTTGTAAAGAAAACTAAAACTATTTGTTTCTTGTCTCAGAGTTTGCTTTTCCTGCTCTGGAATGCCTATGCAGGTTTTCTTTGCAGATTGGCTTTCACAAACTAGATTCAGACACAGATGAAAATCATTTTGCATTCTCTTTTTTCATAATGTCTACATTCAGTTTAAGACCTAATCATTTCCCAGATTTCATGCATTCATTATTTCTAGCATACATAAAAAGTTGATAATACACAATGGTAGAAAAAGAAGAAACATTCTGTGAAGCTCCTTTTGTCAAGCGATGTAATACACAAGATAGAGCAAAATTTGTATCTAAATTAGGAAATCAAAATTACATGTGAAAAAATCCCACTTCAGTTTTCCTCATACGCCTTTGCTAACACTTCATTACAGTGTTATTAACTACATCAAAACAAATCTTACACAAAAGTTACTGTTGTTTTTTAAGAATGTTCTTTATGGTCTCTGAGAGCTTGATGTTATATGCACTAACACTGGGGAAGTGGAACAGTTTTGTGACTTGTTTGGATTATGCTGAGTGAATTAAAAATAGCCTCCATCTTAAGTGGCTCTAAGTCTACTCAAATATCCTGAGGCTTAATGCAATCCCTACTGTTTGCCTAAGCCAGAAAAATAAACAGTGTGAAAACATAAGTGATCATGATGCATTAAGACTTGCTTTAAAGTAACCATTTTCTTTCCTGTCCCCTTTTTTCTTAGAGGAGTTTGTAGTCTTTTGTGCCTTTAAAGAAATACGGTTTGTTACATGGGGTTTCTGTGTGTAATACAGAAGGGAAAGGAGAAGATGCAGGTCGAAGGAGGTGGTCCTGGCCCTTTACTCTGCTCTGGGAATCTTGGAGCTGGAGCAAATTGGCATTTTTTTCCTCTAGCGTTTACATCATCGCCTACAAAGTTAGCCTCAATTTATGGTTACCAGTAAAATACACTAAACTTTCCTGCTTGTATTGCATGGGAAAAATACTGCAAATAGCATCTAAATCCTAATATGAAAATAGTTCTTTTGACGATTTCAAGTTCTGACCATTTGGTCTGTCACATCTGAGTACACTGAGCACAACAGTGAATAGCTGTATATACACAATACCGTTGTGTATAAAGTTGTCTATACAGAACGTATCTGCGTGCCAGCAGAGACATTCACCTGTAAAAACCTGCTGTATGTGAGCTACCAGCAGGTGACAGTGTGTGAAGAACACTGAGTTCATTAATAGTTTTTTTTCTTGCATGTCTGCCTATGATAGTCTTGTTTTTTAATCTCATTTCCACCTCTTGTCTTACCTTTCAGGGTTCTGATCCTACTGCTTTCTCTGTACTTACACAAGCTATTACTGGCCAAGTGGGATTTGTGGATGCTGAATTCTGTACAACTTGTGGGGGAAAGGGAGCAAACAAAAGATGTTCAGTATGTAAAATGGTAAGAATCCATAGTTATAATGAGTCACATAAAATAGTGCCACTGAGGTGCTGAGGGTTTCAAATGCTTTGCTATTTACTGTGTAGACTTACAGGGAATGGCATGTATGCCTACACTGAAAATGTGCAAGCCAGCTACTTCTGGGAGAGGTGCCCAAAATTCACTAGTAGGAGTACTTGGATTTCCAAGTGTGTGTGTTTAGAATTAAGAATGAGTGAAATCTCTGTACGTTCAGAGTTAACAAAACAAACTATGCTTTACAGATTTTTATGTAGGTTAGAATCACTCCATGTAGCCTTAGAAATTGCTTTAAAATACCATTAAGTACTATACATGGAGAGATCTAACTTGGTACACTAAGAGATGCAAGACTATCGTACATTTGATTTAGTAGATGAAGATGAATTGATAGCTCTGGTACATTTCAGGTGATGTACTGCGACCAGAACTGCCAGAAAATACACTGGTTTACCCACAAAAAAGTCTGTAAGACCCTGAAGGAAATTCACGAGAAGCAAGAACTAGAAGCTGCCAAAGAAAAAAGGAAACTAGAAAAAAGGCAAAAGAAAGGTGAGGATATATAGTTTGTTTGACGAAACCACAATTAACTACTTCTGAAGGTCCCTGGGCCCCAGTTAGGCTCTTCCCTCCTTTTCAGAACTGCTAGCACAGTGCACAGCACACAGCCGCTGCTTAGTAGAATCAGGGCAGAAAGTTAACTATTTATTTTTCTCTGAAAGCATTGCTTGAAAAGTAAAGGTGCAGTCAGGAGCTGATGCTGTTCCATGCAGTCAGGTTATAAATTATAGGATGACTCATTTCAGAGTTCACTGTGGTCAACCGTTCATGTGCAAAAAACGTCTTCAGTCTGTTATATGCAGAAATGCTTCCTACATGATCATACATGCCTGTCTTTTTAAAAGAAAAACAACCCTTACCTGTACTCCATGTTTCGGCCATTCTGCGAACAGTGTGAATAAATAAAACATGTTTGAATTGAAAGCTAAAATAACTGTAGTGTCCTACTCTGCTCCTCTATATATTCACAAGTAGTATAGCAAAACTGAAGATAAATTATTGAAAGCTTTGCATATGGTCATTTTCAGAGTAATCTTCCACCAGCTTAAACAGAGCTCTGTCTGGGTGAGGTCTTCTTTGATGAAGCCTGGTTAAATTAGTCACTTTTGTAGTTGATCCTGAGTTTCCTAGAATTCATTTTTCTTCAGTAATAAAAATGTTTGCTTGCATATGAGTTCAGTGTTGAGTGATGATGCAATTTCTCTTTTGTTTAGATGAAGTGCAACTAGTGGAGGGTAGTTCTACAAGTGAAGAACAGACAGACCCTGGTCCAGATGCTACCAAAGCAGATGCAAATCACGCTACTGACCAAGCAGAAGAACATGAATTTACCAAAGAGATGGAGGCACCAGCCCTGCCCCCTGAAAGACCACTGGAAAGTGAGACTGACTTAGCTGACATTGCCCTTCAGAAGATTCAAGGTTCTGAGGAGTAAGAAGAGGGTAGGAAGGGATTTAAAAGTTCTGGCTGTGACCCTGCACCACAGGGTCCAAAGGAATTTGTTATGCTGCCCATGTCCGAGTTCTTACAGCATGGCTTACACAGGATTCCCTTTGCAAGACAACATGTCTCTGTTCATCATGAGGTGAAATACTGGCTCATTTGTATTTAAATACTTAAGGCTCTGTTGTAGATAGTCAAAATAGGTACTTATTATCTGATAAAAACTAGAGTGGCATAGGCCTACCTTGTGTGTATACCAACAGTAAGCATAGTAAAACTCTATGAGTATCTGTGGTTAATCAACCACTTAGTGAAAAATAAAAAGCATTTGATTTGGATTATTCATGTTTTCAGACACTAAAATTTATTTTAATTGTAATTTAAATATTTTTTTTCTCAAAGTACACAGAACTTCACTTTAACGTACTGGGAAACCAATTGTTAAATTTCTTTTTTACACCACTTCATGAAGCTTTATCTGAAGGATTCAGTAGCAGTTCAGTTTCTAAAGAGGCTTATCTGAATTCCTAACTTTTCATGACTGAATATTTTTGACTAGTGAGTGCACAACTAGTAGTGTCTGTTCGGGGGCAAATTTATTGAATGGCAGTGCTGTTTCAGATATCTCAAGCTAACTGTTAAATGTGTGTTTCAACAGAATTATTTCACTAGTGGCTTGATCAAAAATATTCTAGGTTTATTAAGGTCTAATGAAGGAAAGACCAGAATGACGTAAAATGTTTTGACTGACAAGAATCATGGCTTCTAAGTCTCAGCTTTCAGGTAAAGATTCCTTAGAGCACACTGGAATTGTTCCTTATTTCATAAATACAGAAGATGCTTAGTATTTAATAATGTTCATGCTGAACCTGGTCTTGGTGAATTACATAGAAAATTCCTGTGTGCATCGATACAACCAGAACTGATTTCACTTAGGTTTTCAACTAAATACTGCCTCTAGAAAATATCTTCCCCTAACTGTGCCGTTTTCACTCAGATTTCCTACATGAAATCAGTGGGAATGCCACAACTGAAAGTATCGCTTCCTGCATAAGGATGGCAACATTTGAGATTCTCTGACTGTTGGATGACTAACTGGTATTTTGAACATGGCAGTATCCTTCAACTTACAGGAATAAGGACCATCCTCAAAGCAGAGAAAAAATGCTATTAATTTTGTACTATTTAATATATTGAAAACTGTGAGAGTGAGGATACATAAATGCACCTGTGCAGGGAGTGTACCTGTGTTTTCATTTCAAGGATTAGAAAATTGTGAATAATAAAGGGAAAGTTTTTAAAAGAAGGGAGCTGTGTGGCAGTTCTGTTCACCTGTAACACCTCCTGGGACATACAGTGACATTCTCCCTGGGTCACGCACAGGCCTCCTGTAGCTCAGGTGTACAAGTTTCATTTCATGACAGTTGGCAAGCAAGAGATGCACACCTGGAACTTAGATACGGGGTCATGATGTCGTCACCATCCACCCTTGGGTCTGGGAATGCAGAAGGCCTGCTGGTTCCCTGATCTACACAGAACATCTGGGGCTCACAGGGGTGTGTTGCTCTTCAAGGTTTCTCTGAATTGCCAGCCCTTTAGCAGTGTGGTAGAATCCACAGCACTAATCCTGTTTTCACTCTGCCAGCCAGTGGTTCTTCTTGGTAAAGAAGAAAAGCCCAAGTGATAGGAGAAAGTATGAACACTCAAAGTAGGTGTGAAGTGTGGGATTATGGAGTTGCATTTGTTCTCATCCTAACTTGCAATGGCAGAGGCTTGGAATGGCAGAATGGCATATGTCCCTCTCTTTGCAGTGAGTCTCAGAGAAATTACGCTCCAGGTTGGAGTCCTGGTGTGCATCCACACTCCAGAGCTACCTCTGCCTTCCTCAGCTTGAGCTGGTAACAGCTCTTTTGTTGGAGAGTCGTGGTTGACAGGTCCTGCACAAGCCTGGGTGGATGACTGGCTCTGGAATAATCATGTACTGGAGGAAACATCTCATGACAGGGAACTGAAAGTAGAATGAATGTTCACATGCAGGGTACTTGTCCCTTAAGCAAGCTCTTAAATGGCAAGACAGCAGTGGAGCCAACAGACGCACTCTTGCACCTTCAAGGGTCTGTGACTCAAAAAGCTTTTCTGCATCCCACTAGGAAAAATTGAATTCTCACCTCCCTCACTGTTTGGCTAGATGTAAACATAGCAGCTGTGAATCCATCTGCTTCATCACAGCTCTCACTGCCTAGTTCACTTTTAGGTAAACAGATAGAAGAAATGCTTTATTATGAAGGTGGTAAGACACTGACACAGGTTACCCAGAGAAGCTGTGGCTGCCCCATCCCTGGCAGTGTTCAGGGCCAGGTTGGATGGGGCTCTGAGCAACCTGGTCTAGCTGAAGGTGTCCCTGCCCATGGCGGGGGGTTGGAACTGGGTGAGCTTTAAGGTCGCTTCCAATCCAAACCATTATATAATTATATGATTCTATGAATTGACCATGCTTAAATGAATATATGGAGAGCATTGCCTCTGGATGTGTTTGCAGTCAGTGACTACTGACTTACGGCTTGTTGGACAACATCCAGCATTTAAACACTACAAATGCAAACAGGTAGTAAACATAAAGAGCTTCTAGATGCCATGGTAGGGTTTTTTTTGTTCAGCCTATGTATTCCTGGGACACTTGTGAGCAACAGTGGGAAAACCAAAACTAAGATTTTGATGGACTTTTCACCACTAAAAGATTATATACATATAAAATAACTCATTGTCTTCTTTGAGCCCATCTATATGCTCAAAAAGATTACAAGGCATGGTAAAATTCTTTAACAGTTACTGCTTTTAAACCTCAAAGATGAGTCTAATTTAATGGCATTTACAAAATGCACGGAACTTTAAGCAAGAAAAATAGGGAAGTTGAAATCAAAAAGAAAGGACTCTAATATCAAAAAGGTGAAAGGAGTTATAAGCTTTAACAAAGACAAAGTTCTGTATCTGGGATGGAGTTAATCCCAAGCAGCCTGGGATGTGCTGAAAAGGGCCTGGGTGCCCCTGTGAGCAATAAGCTCACCTGGAGCTAACAGTCTGCCCTGGCAGCACCAAAGGTAAAGGATGCCATGCATCAGCAAAGACAGAAGTATAGTACAGACAGTAGGTCAAAGATGTCCTGTTTTCATCAGCTGAGTTCAAGAGAGACATTAAATAACAAGAGAGATCCTGCCACTGTGGTGGTAAGAGGGTTGGAGGAATTTGGTTTGCTCAGCCCATAGAAAAGAAGACTCAGGGAGATCTGATCACCTAGAGGTAGTTGTAGAGAAGATGGGGCATGCACAGTGGCAGATTAGCCAATAGGCCCAAGTCTTTGCATGTGAAATTACATATAAATGTAAGAAGAATGTTCTGGAGTGCAATTAAACACTGAAAGAGATTGACAAGAAGCGGTGGTACCTCCTGCACTAGAAATACTCAACTCCCCTTGAGGGCACTGGATAACCTAATCTCAGACCTGCTTTCAAGAGGAAGGTTGGCCTAGATAAAACTCCAGAGATCCCTGCCAACATAGACTGTCCTGTGCTAATTCAGGGAAGAAAGAAGGAACTCGGAAGACAAACCACAGGCTGAAGAAAGGCTTTGATACCTTACATAGCATTGACTCTAGGTCTTTGGCAGAATGGAGGGAGAAAGATACGAGGAAATGCATTGTTTTCCATCTCCATGCACGTCTCCCAGTAGCTTCCCTAGGGATGGTAAGCTTTAGAAGCCGAAAGTAACAGGTGTAGTGCTACAGCACAGTATGACCCATGTGGTTATAGAAGAGTGTTAAAACCTATCAGCAGCCTCAGAGCAACACACTCTGTATGGCAAGCCCTGGCTCTCTTAAAGGGACCAGCAAGCACAGGCCTGTACCCTAGGAGAGTATTGGGTGCCAGGTATAAGCACTCTTAGGAGATCATATTTCCACTGTACTGAGTCTCCTCATAAAACTGAGAGCTTTGAGTGCATTCATGCAGCACACAAATTGATACTTTAATCCCTCTCAGAAATGAGAATATCTTAATGGTTGCTTTCTTATATATGTTAATGGAGGAGGACAAATTGCTGCTAGTGAACACGGTAAGTCTAATTCTTCTGTAGAAACTCCAGAGAACGGAATTATTTATCCTTAGTTTCTTAAAAATTAACTTGCAGTTTAGCTTTAATAATTTCTGGTAATAAAAGTATGGTAAGAATATCGTTTCAAGCAACCTGCACTATCATTCATTTTCTTAATTTCTCCCCTCTCTGTATTACACATCTGATGATAAAAGGAATGTTACACTAATACTTCTTTTGCTGGAAGTTCATTTAATTAGGTGCATGTTTTAATGTACTTGTTTTATAGAGACAGTAACTTACTTAAGGGGCTTATCTCCACTCTGGAGAAAGGCATAACTTTTTCTTCTTCAGGAAGCAAACACTCATCTAAATCGGACTGTCAGCTTCTTACAGGCTTCTGCTGCTGCTTTGTTTTCAAGCCGTCTTTCTTGAGAGGTGGCTACATTGTTCCAGTCAACATAGGAAAATTCCATTACAGATCTTGCCATTGCCCGAAGTAAAACGGCATCTTCAGGGTTCTCAAATGGTTCTCTGCAAAAAGAACAAAGAAAATGTGCATTTTCTGAATGCTTCTGAACTACTTTGGAGCTAATTTATTACATGCTCCCTGTGTAGAAAGTGAAGGTAGAAGTCATGGTGACCCTAACTGTGAGGATCTGAAAACGTTACATTTTCAGAAGGTTTCCTTCTTTTACCAGATTTAAGAAAGCAAAACAAAATAAGAAAAGGTCAGAATCACAGTATTCTAAGGGGATAAAAAATCATGCTATTAATTATTTAAAATGCATTTATAGTAGACTTAAAAATGCTATTTTGTTTTCACTGCTTTCTCTCTCCCCCCCCCCAAGAAAGAAATTGCTGTACACTTTTAATGCTCTGATTCAACAGAAATCATAAAACTAATTTTATTATATCATAGCAATATGATATCCATTAATGCAAATGCACTTTTATTTCACGATGGATCTTTCAACTATCCATGATGCAAATATTATTTCTCCAAGCTCTGAATCCGTGACAGTGAGCTTGTGTTGTTCCTGTATCCTGCCACAGCTGCAGTCTGGGAGAAAAAAAAGTGGCAAATGCACAACATCAGTGCAGAATTGAGAAGGACTCCATGTTAGACCAAACACTTTTCACTCAGATGATGCAATATTAAAACCCGATCTTATAAGAACTTATTTCTTAAAGATGTACCTGTAGTAACACATAACTAATATAAACCATCTCCACCGAGTGTAACACTCTGCCATGACAAAAGCCTAAGCATCTGCTTAAGTAAGATGGAGAGGAAGCTGTATACCCATTCTATCAATAAGGACAACTAACTCAACTGGAAGCAGGAAACAATTTTTAAACATTAAATAGCTTGACTGGAAAGAGCTGTACTCAAAGTGAACAGCAATATAAAATTAAATTGTTAAAGAGTATCATCCCATGTAGGCTTTATTATTTCCTTTAATAAATGTTTCAGATATTTTCACATGTAAATCTAGAATGTAAACCCAAGCCTGATATCTGAATTTTTATAAACATAGCATCTAAAATGTCATCACATTAAAATGCAACATTTATGCTGCTTCAATCCAGACACAGAGATGAGTTTTACATTTATTTCTAGGGTTTTGAAACTGAACAGAATACATGTAACATCAAGTAAAGTCTAAAAATGTTTCATTCTGTAAGTCCTAATATTTTCCAGAGAGTATGTATGTTAAACAGCCAGTCAGGAGAAAGTTTTCTGGGCCATAATATAGAACAGCTATTCTAATGTTCTAATACTTAAAGCATGCTTTTTCCTGTGTTCAGCATTTGATCTTATAAATAAATAGCATTTTTATATACCCATTTCCAAATGTGCAATACCTTTCGATATTAAATTTCAGACAGCAGTGGGTAGGTTGTCTGATCACAACAGTATACAGTTGCAACTATGTTACATATGAAGCCCGTAAATTTGTTCAAAAGCTCATTTTTCCTGGCTGTATCCTCTGGTGAGGGTATTTTTTAGGCACAAGAGAAGGAAATTAAATAAAACTTCAGAGATGCAAAAGAAAAAAATCCAAACATTCACTTACTTATTTCTCTGATTTCCAAATTCAGAACCTGTAACAAAAAGTTCAAATGAAGACATTAATGGCTGTACAGCATTTCCATTAGCTGAGGATTATGACTGCTATGACTTTAGGACATCCTACTCCTAAAGTACTTGTTCAAATGAACCAAAACCTAGCAGATGATGTGAAATGTTCAAGATCATATTTAATTAAATTGCTATGGAAACAAGTATCTGTAAGGGTTTTTTTTTAAGTGTATGTAGTCCTTGTGGTTTATTTCCCATAAACATACATTTCCATGCCTCTTTTTTGTTGTTGTTGTTGTACTTTCACAGAAAGATGATGACACTGTCTATATACATGAAGGATGGCATGGTAGAGATAAAGACAATTGTATGCCTACGCTGAAAATTACCAGCAAAATAAGCCAATTATTCAATATGATTAAACTATCTTTTTTTCCCCAGCCTTCTCAAAACTACTGTTAAATCCACTTTTCTCAGGTTTATTATTGTGAGATATAAATTAAAAAAAAAAAAAAAAAAGCAGGTATTTTGTTACTGTTCCAGACTTCATCTACACTACTGGTTAAAATGTCATCCATGCGCAATACTGTTTTCTTATCTTTAAAACATCATGATAGCAGGTAAGATTGTATGGGATTGCAGGGTTTGTTCTGGGTATCTCCTGTGGTACAAGTCACAAGGTTCCAGGTGGTATTCACCTACTTTCTTGTGCCAGGATCATGCTGTCTTTCAGATCCAAATATTTTAAGAATTTTAAAAATTACTTTATATGCTATTATAAGACACCATTAATATAGTCTCAATCTTGGAAAGCATAAAAAGGAATCTGCTTACAAAACCAGTCAAGAAATGTAAAATTAAAACCGCTGTTTAGAAGGAAATAGCTTTCTTCAAGAGATTATTTTACAAAAGCACTAGGGGGCATCAGAACTCTGTGATGCTGGTCACTGAGGCTCAGCCTAGAAGTGTATCGAGATGCTCTGAACTAAAAAAAAGTAAACACAAGACGCACGATGGGAAAAATAGTGAAATTTTGCTTGTTCAGCTACCTTCAAAGACAACTCTGTAATTCGAGAGAGTAGAACTCATTTGCTACAATACTCATAGTAGATGGATTCATTTGCTGCCTATTGCTGGTACTACTGCTTACTTCCTAAAAGAAATTGGTTGAGTTCCTGATTCATTTGTACTTTATTACTAGAACAAACAACTTTTTATCAGATGAAGAAGAACCTTTTCTAATTCCAGTCACCTAAATATGTATGCTTTTCTTTATGTTAGTATAAATACCTGAGGGCATCATCACTCTTCTGGCTGGCTGAGTGCATCTGCTAGATTCCGCTGTAGTCTCCAGGGGTGTATCTACTCTCTTCCCAAAAGCTATGGACTGCATGACACCAGACCTTTGGTAGTGATAAAGATGAAGTGCCAACTCCCTTTCTCTTTGTGTAACTGCTGTTAAAAGGGACATACATAAACATTTTATTTCCCTTACCAGCTGAAAAAGCTGGCACTATTCATCTGCATGCAGAAGGCAACTCACTTTTTTTTTTTGTGCAGACTGTTGTAACAATAGCAATGTAAATCTACGTAATTTCACAACAATTCAAAATTGGAACATGGGCTAATACTTCCTAAGGCTTTAGGGTGAAACCCTATCCAATAAAATGAAGTTTCTTCTTTTGAGTGCAGTAGGATCAGAAGTTTTAAACCAAGAAACTAGAAAGCAAGACTTTTCATACCATTTAAATGAGATCTACTGCAGAAGTCAGTAAAGATTTGGAAGCTTTGTTATAAATAGCAAAAACAAGTCCCATGTCAAGGCCAGTTCAGTTCCATTGTTTGTTTACAGAGAAAACTGTTGGAGTGCAATTAAAATAAAACCTTCAAACTTTCTTGTTTTGCATTTAATTCAGTAATATTTTTAATTTTTAATAAAGAGTTTGAAAGCTTTAAGTCAAGTTAGCGATGTTAATTTCAACGATATAAACTGCATACTAATGCAGTACTTTAGCTATGGAACAGAAGTGAGCTAAAGGTTTAGAACAAGTAACTCTGGCAGAAGCATTCTGAATTCAGGGAAGTTCTGAAGTCATGGTGTCTAGGGGACCAATTAGGAAGGAACTGCAGTAGTCATGCCTGGAGGTAACAGAAGCGTGAGCACATGTCTTGAGTAAAGGAGACGGCCAGGACTATGCTGTGGTAATGTTCCACAGATGGGGAAGAAGCTTTGTAATGTTAGAGAAATAGCTCACTAAATAGAAAGTCCAAGGTACAGTCTGATGCAAATTAATGCCACAAGTCTTAATGCAGGACTTATTACAGTATAAGTGTATTTAGAAGGTTAAGTCCAGGAAGTTTTACGGAAGTGTTTCTAGAGCTGTAAATGCAACACACATTTTCCAACACATTAAGCTTCAGTCTTCACTCCCTAGCCAAAAACAATCATTAGTAAAACAGTCTGACAGACATGCTAAGAACAGGTCTAACACATCATCAGATATGCAAGAGACTGATGGAGGTACCAGTGCAAAATGAATGTGGAAGCAAATGGCCACGCGGTCAGATCCAGCAGCTGTGGTCCATCCACCAGCTTTCCTTCACAACAAAGCTACACAACCTGCCAGCACCTGCGATGTCCTGGGGCTGCCTTGCTCAAGTCCTGCATTCTGACTCTTAGAGACTTGGGAGCAGGCTTTCAGGATGACACTGTTTTTTCTTGCTACTTTCTTATAAGATAGTACTGGGGTAGGAATCAACAGAGCTCTGTTTCTCAGAGCTCTCCAGTAATTTTCAGTCCTCCTGCCAGTCACACAGCTTTCCAAACACCAGAGACAAAAATCACCAAAGACGATTTTCTGGGTCCACTGAGGCATGTTTATGGATTGTCTGATTTATCATCTGGCTGTTCTTAACACATTCCCCCCCCCTTCTCCCCCTAAAATTTACAGTAGACAAACTGTGAAAAATCTCTTAGTGATTTATGAAGACATACTTGAAAACTTGGTCAGCACGAACCTCACCGAGAAATGTGATATAAATATTTAAACTGTACAGAAACACATAGATAGCTGAGGATATTACCCATATCTAAGTAAACTTGCTCACCAATGTGCATATACCAGTTTGAATGCACAAATGTAGGTACATGTTTCTAAGCACAGGCTTTTATCTTTTACCCAGAACTATACAGACCAAGATACAAGACAAACATGCACAATTTAAAAAGGCATAAATCAAAAGCATTTGGCAAAGTAAACTGTTTATGCTGTGAAAATCCTATTACCTTGACAAATCTTGCAAAAAACAAATTGGTATTTGTTCTCTAGATCTTTTACTATATCAATAAAAGCATGCAAAAGAACAGGCAAGATTAATTCACCTATTCTTCCAAACTGATTAAAATCAAAAGCAACTGCCAATGCTTTGGGAGAAAAGGAAAGCAATCCTTACACTTCCTGTCAAGGAGCTGTACTGAAAGGAAGGAGATGTATCACATAAAGCCAGTAGCCTGGGTCTTGTGCCAGTGAGTTATGGAATAGGTCTGCGAAATGTGTACAGAAAAAAACAAGCAATGTCAGAAAAACCCAAATCCAGCAAAAGAAAAACAACTAACTTCACAAGGTAGGAAAATTAAAGATCACTCTTTTAGCCAAAAAAATTTGTACAAAGCATTATCAAATTGTTCTTGCACTGGGTAAACAAAGCAGAGTCTCTTTACATATGCAGAATTCCTCAACTAAACATGGACTGCAAGCATTGGCTTACTTCAGAGTATGCAAAGTCCCACAGGCAAGAACTGAGTAGAGGTGCCATCATGTACTTCAAACCTTTGAAGGCGGGTTTTTTTCTATTTTTTTATGATATAGAGACAAAACCACTAAGTGCTTGCCTTTGATTGTCTTACGTATTGTTAGGTGATACCTATTTTAAATAACAGTAGTCTTTTAGGTGTGACAGTTTAAAGATAAGACACAAAATTTGTAAGGGGAGTTATTAAAACCGGGGGAGCCCTAGGTCACCTAAGGCTTCATCATAGATGATACAAAGTTTTCGTGCCACAGACACAATATGCAATGTAAATACCCAGTCTCCTGATGTTTTGAGAGATGAGTTTGAAAAATCAAGAAACTTCAAGAGTAAAATGTTTAAAAGGGCCTAAGTTCCTCAGAACCTGTGTCCTAACTTCCACGGGGACTTGAGGTACGAAGCTCCAAACACCTGTTCGGAACTTCACTAAAATACATTCCCATCACCTGAATAACCAAACCTTTGCAAGGCAGAGACAGGTATCAATCCTGTGCTGCTGCTTTGCCAGATGTGGAACATTAGCCCAGCTGACATGCCAGATCAGTTTGTTTCATAAATGATCTAATGTTGATTAAAATAGAAACTGCTCAATCCCAGATCAGCAAACAAACAAACAAAGTGTGTTGGGTGGGGGATTTTTTTCCTACATGAAAAACATAATAATGCTATTTTTCTTCTTATACAAATGCTGTTTGTCTGAGACAGTAAAAATAATCAGGAGGCTGCCACCTTGAAATCAGAGCAGGGAATGAAAAATCTTAAATTAATAATTTTGACTTCTACCAAGGTCTGCACTGGTCTGGTTTTCTCTTTTTGAGGAGAGGCTGTGACTCATATTCACTCTAGGGTAAAAAATCCTGTTATAGGTAAATTTAGCAGTTTGGGAGAGAAAGATGATACTACAGAAGCATGTAAGAGGTACCAGAAGAAAGAAAAATGTCTGTAAACATTCCACACAGACTTGTAAACTACAAGGTATTATTTCATGTTCTTCAGGGTAAGTATGACTTCTGAAGAGGGCTTAGTGCTTGATGGCATTTAGCAGTTATTTTGAGGGTGCAGTAAGGCTGGAATGGGCAGTTGGTATCTCCTCCACAGAAAACACCTGCTCATGTTTCAGAGAACTTCACATATTTTAATTCTTTACCAGACTTTTAAAAAATCACTGTACTTAGTAGTGAGAGACCCACAAGGTGGCAGCAAAAGAAAGTTAATTTTTACCCAACAAAGTAATACAAACCTATTTTTTTCTAGGAAGCGTTGATCAGAAAGAATATTAGGCATATATGTCTGTCCTTGAGTCAAGAAAGTATGTGATAGCACTCCAGAGAGGAAAATGTTTCCCAAAGCAGGTATGTTTGATAGAGGGATGGAATGAAGATTCAAGATTTTTCCAAGGTACAAACCGGGGTTGATACTAAGTACTTCTGAACCTGGATTCTACATAAAGCATGATTTGTAGGTTTATTTTGGAGTATCTGATTTTTTTCTACTGCTTGTTCTTATAATAAATCCAAGCATTGTACATATCAAGTCAGTCTTATTTTACAAAACACCTGGGATCAATTCTTGGCTCTGCTATCTACTTTCTTGTCAAGGTCATGAAATTTTACTTCCACACATAAGATATAATGTTTTCTTCCTCCACAGTTCTGCCTGTTTTCTCTGTTTGGAGTGTAGGAAAACAGTGTGCCTATCCCACAAGGGGCAGAAAGGAACTACTGCGGTAGAAAAACAGTAAAGAACAAAAAGTTTTCTGAGGTCTAGCAGCAAGATGTTATCAGCTGTGGGCAATAAATCACTTGAGGCAATTTACAGAGTACATAACAAAACTCTTGGATTCCAAAAGGGGGATGTGAGCACAGGGTGAGCCCAGAAAGAAACCCTCCCTAGCTCCCAAAAGGCTGCAGTTGTGAGCATTCCATCCAGTAAATCTTTAGAAGCTGAGTGTCTTCCCTAAATGCCTGATGAAGAATGGTATCCTGCTACAAATCCAGCGCAGGGCAGTGCCTAAAGTCACAAGAGAGCCTTAAGGAAGAGAAATGCAACATTTTAGCAGCTGGATGCTACTTCTGAAGTGAACAATAACAGTGTATTAGACAGCTCCATTTTAATAGTTCTAATGTCCCCAAGAGCTACAAAAGAATAAACTGTATTATGCAAGCAGGAGCTCTGCTGAAGGCCAGCAAGTGCTTTTTTTTTGTTTTATCGCAATGTCCAGCAGTAAAAAAAAAAAAACAAACCACTCACAACAGTGAGAACTCTTCCATCCTCAAAACAGTTTTTATTCTACAGAGGTGATTTATGGGTGCAGCTGTTTTCAAAGGCACACAGTGCAAGTTCTGTACCTATTTCACGCTTAATATTGCAAGTAAGCATATTAATGATACAGTGATACGCTACATAGCATATGACTTAAAATTTATCTTAATTTACTGCTGTAATTTGCTTCAAATATGAAAGCATATTGTATTAAACCAATAGAGTCCTGCTAATTTGAGAACTCATTATTATGAAATCTCTTAGAAACAAACACGTTGACAGGTTTTTTCCTGACTAAAAAGGTCAGAGGGAAGGGCTGTAAAGTTAATACTATGTGTTTACTCTCAGATCTTTAAACAAAAGAACCATTTCTATTTTTTTTTTTTTTTTTTTTAAATCAGAGTAGACTGGTACATTCTATGTACTGTTTGATAGTTCTCAAACACTTGCTTTTCTATGGCCGTGACCAGTCCAATGTGCAATTTTCACTATGCCTTTGTAACTGCCATTAACAGTAACTTGGCGGCACTTTATCTCCTATTTGTCTTTATTTCCCACAAATGGTTGCAACGAATATGACAAACTCCCTGTTACTTGTTGAAGCTCCCTATTAATTTGTAGGGCTATAACATTAAATCCAAGTGACTGCACCATTCATACATGGATGTCTGTCCAAACTTCCCCATATCACTTCAAACAATGCGTTCTCAAATAGACTAAGTTTACTTTTCAAGCCATATTTTCCTTTCCTGCAATCAGACATTCAGTTTTCTGAATGCATAAGGAGGTATGGCTTCATGACATTCACCTCCGTTAACTGCATCACTAAACTTGCCTCCCATTTTCTCAAAGTATTGAGCATTTGACATGACCTATGATGACGTTCTTTCAGGAACCATGGAAAAAGACTGCTTATATTTTCACTTTCAATAGGTTTACAGCATATAATCCTACTTTCCCTGGAGGCTCCTTCTTATGCTGTAATTTAGCAGAGCCAACACTCTCTTGTATAACTTCATTTGAAACTTCAGACGCTATGCTATTTTTATTTCCAGCCTGTATGCTATTTAACAGATAATGTTATACTTACAGTATATATCTAAATATATAATAATATCTAAAGTGTATTTATTCTTAGACTCTAGAAATCCCCAATCTGCCAAAAAGATGCAGAAAGTAAGTGCTGTGAGCAACAGAATTAATGAGACAGAAGTCTGGGTTCTATAACCTATCGTGCATAATCTCAACAGTAATAACACCCATTTCTCAACTCCACCTCTATGATAATCTCATGCTCCCATTTGCTCTGACAAAAAGGCATCACTAAACTGCTTTGACTGCCTCCAAGCTACTCATCCAGCAGACTGGCTAGCCAGCAGCCAAAAGGAGTTAACTTCTGAACTCATTTGGCAGCTTTTTCTTAGTTGAGGTACTCTCTGTGGAATTTTCATGTCTTACAGATAGATCTCTTCTGTCAAATTTGGCTAAAAATTATAATTAGCTTCAAAAGCTATTGGCAAATGATGCAGAAACAGAGAAGAAACATCCTGATTAAGAAACACTAAAAAACTACTGCTCACTGTTCTGCAAAATAAAAACAAGGTATTGCTCAGGGTCTGCAAGTTTATCATTCCTTTCAATCCCTTCACTGTTTTGCCAAGGTTTTTTAACTGGTTGTTGTGAAGAAACAGAACCTGTAATACACATAAATGTTTCAGAGCGCCTGAAATAAGATGAAAAATAATGAATTATTCTCACCATACCTGACTGCCTTTATTAGATAACTATTTTGTTATGCTGCACACTGAATTTTATATTCTAGTTATCAATCTATGCGGGCCTTCTGGTAACAACTTGAATGAGTTAGTTATTCTTGGAGATTCCAATATTGCTTTCATCTTTCTAGTCACACCCTTCAAGCATATGCCACACTTTTTTCACTCTGATTCCTCCCATTGGTACCCATCACTCTTGCCTCAACAAATCAGCACCAACTGTTTCTTCTCTTCTGCTTCCCTTCTATATCCCAGTAACCTTTCATTAATTCATTACTTCCTTTTATCCTGACCTAATATTACCTTTGCCTCACAAACAATAGTATATACCTAATACTACCTTTGCCCACAAGCAATAGTAAATTCCTTATAAAATAGTTTAATTTCAAATCATTATTATTTTAAAGTCACTAAAAAATTTTGTTGTGGCTGACGCAGACTATATGTGTTCACATCCTCACACCACATCAGGCTGAACAGCATTTCCCATCCATATTTCTCTACCAATGATACTTTCTCTTCTGTTTGCCACATTTTGTTATTTTCTGTATTGTCTCTGGTGTTCGTGTTTCTTCCAAACATCTGTTTTCCTCAAAATGTCACAGAAACTAATCAACATCATTTCTCACCCTGAGATGAGAAAGATGCCAGATATAGTGTAAGCATTCTACACATCTGAAAGTGTAACAAAGCAGGAGGGTGACAAAGAAATGGGAACAAACCAAGTGATACACTGTTTTTAACCCATAACAGCATTTCTTTTCCCAGGGAAAGTGAGTCCCACATACTCAGCAGTTAGCAGAAATCCTGCTCAGAACACAAGAGGAGAAGATTGGCATCTGGGGACACAAACCTTAAAGGAGAACTGCTTTGCAGGTGTGGTATGGATTGTGAAGCCATAGGGCCAGAGGAGCCAAGTACATAAATGTACATTTCTTAATATTTTTCATATTAGTGTATCTTGTGAAAGTTTTTGCCTTTTTTCCACTCCTGTCCTCAGATAAACTTAGTACTCACTCATATTCAGTAAGTCTTGCTTTAAATCAAACTGTGCATCTGCTGAGGCTGGAACGATCTCCAATGGTCCAGCTGGAGTTTTGCGTTTAATTGTGTATGTAACACTCTGAGCTTGCCAGTGTACCCTCAGTAACAAATTGCCTGCTAACCAGAGAATACTAGTGAGCTGTCAAGTCATCCTCTTCATCATTCTTTAAATAAATTTTTGATTTTCACTAGAATAATTATAATGATCTTTATTTGACAAATTTCAATTGACATAATAAAACTTTCCTTGTGGACTTTAATACATCACAAGACTAGAGCGAGTGTTTCAGAAAGAATTAGCAGGATTGATAAAAATTAGCCTCATATGATCAGCCTAAAAGGATCTGCTTCTTTTCTAACTGTGAAGCCTAGCCTCTGGTTGCCCATGTGTTTTTTGTTTTCAACAAACCCTCCAGGTACAAACAAAGGGGGAATGGCCACAATTATCTTGCATTTGAAAAATAAAAATCTGTCAAGACTAAACCGTACAAATTCGAGATGCTGTATTTTTATTTTCCTGTATCTATGAAAATCAGATTATCCCATGCTGCTACTTTGTTAAACTGGTTATTTGGCTTCCTCAAATAACTCATAAAAACAAACCCTGCAAATACGCACATGTAACCAGAAAATACAGTACTGCAAGTAGCAAAGACAGGGAGATGAGTGTTGACAGGACATACAGAGCTCTTACAGAGCTACTAATTCTCCTGTGTACCTCTGAATACTGTTTTTCAGGTAGCAAAACCAAAATTTCCTCATATTCTTTGTCACTGCTGTTCCATACCTGGTCTACAGGTTTATGTTTTAATTGGTGTTACTCCCTCTCTAGTAACAGTCTCACCCTGACGATCTCCAAGCCTTGATCTGTTGTTTTTTTCTGGTATTAAGGCATTTAATTTGCCCCAGGTAGAGCTTAATTCCTCTAACATTTAAAAAGAGCCTGTACCTTTCTAGGTGCCTTCCAGACTTTGCATGTCTTTCTTACAAACTTATCTGTTTTGGCCTGCAGCACTCTTTTCCTACCTACTGCTAAGTTAATCAATTTTCCTAGGATGACAGCTTTCTGTGTCCAAAAGTACATTTTTTCATGTCCCTTTAACAGTAGTAGTTTTAAAATAGAAGCCCATTCCCTCCTGTTTGATTGACTTTAATTATAATTTTTTTTTTTCATTTTCTTGTTTCAGCCAGCAGAAAATTATGTCAAACCAACAGTTAAAGAGGCATGATCTGATACAGAGATTGGCTGAGTTTCAAGGTTTAAATAAACTGGTATAGAATAAAAGTAATTCACTTCTCTCCAATCATCAAAGAAGCCAGCTTGCACCATCTTTCTCAAAATAGTTTCATGGGAAGACAGATCACTTCTGTATCTGCCATCTGAACATTTCTTTTTATGCCATACCAAAAAAATAATTCAAAGCCAGGGAGGGCACACATAAAGGTGTTTAAAATCAGAAAATGCGATAGGCTTAATTCAGTCTTACATATGCTTGCATTGTTTAGAATTTACTCATTAATTAAACTTCCCCCTTAGATTTTATGTATATTTTCTTCTTTTTAAAATACATATTTTACTAATTATGACAGTAGCTATCCAATTTACATTTTCTTTTTGGAAAGCATCAAATACTTTGTGTAAATCAGAAGATGTGCGAATTTACAGTTACTAGTGGACACATTCAGATTTTTCAAGACCACCCGATTTCCACTAAACCCAAACTAGACGACACCGAAATCCTTTGCCACCTTATTTTATTATTCATAGGACCTAGAAATCTTGAAAGCCTTGTCCCTGAATTACTAAACTACATTAGTTCTTTATATATGATATCAAATGTACAAACAGCAAATGCAGTTGTGAGGCTTCAGACAGGTATGTAACACTTGCAATTATGCCCTGGCCAGAAATTCAAAGTATGTTTTCCAAAAACTTTGAAGTCTGCCCTGTCATGTATCCATCTTTCCGTGGTAGCCTCTCCTCATGCTCATCCTACAACATACACCTCTATCAACCTAGATCACCCACAGGTTCATGAAAGCTTTGCCTTCTTTCACTTACCATGGTTTCTTCTCTTCATCTGCTCTAAATCTTAAGCTGTTTCTTAAAGCTCTCAGAGGAGATCAGTTCTCTGATCAGGACTGCCAGCCCCAAACAAGTGTTCGCATACTCACTTTATGTTGCCCTGCCCTTCCTTCAATTCTTAGTAGTAAGAACGTGGTAATTTCAAAGGTGCTACCAATGAGTTTTACTGTTGCAGTAACAACTTTAGGGAGGTCAGAAATTTGGCAGTTCTTAGACTGGGCAGGTCCTGTGTTTTTTCATTTGCCTTCTTGATACTCTTTCCACCCAGCCTTATGAGCCAGTTCAAACAGGCATAGATCAGCCCATTAAGCCTCACTCCTCTGCTCCCTGTGGTAGAAGCTCATGCACAACCCTGTGAACTTACAGACCCTCAAGCAATTCTGGGATTGTCTATCTAGGGCTGAGGCAGTTAACTATTTCACTGTGAGTATAGCTCTGCTGCGTATGTCAGCAGTATATCTTCACCACTTCTTCCTTCACAACATGATATTTCACATACAGATGATGTTCAGAGATTCTCTGATACAAAAAGTGCTATGAAAAGTTACCATTTACTGTGCGCTTTTCTTCTAGTAAAAGCCAAACTTAAAAACATGTTTTACTTTCTGTCCACCCAGCTACGATACTAAGACATCCACAGTCCTCCTAAAGCTACAGCTCTTCAGATGTTTTTCTACTGCCTAACAGTACACAGTACATTTGTCAGCATAATACACTGCATAATTGTAGACTCATTACAACATATACACATTCAGTGTCTAAATTAATATGCACACCAAAATTAATATATGCATCACAGCACCTTGAAAACTATAACACAGAGAAATAAAGAGATATTAAATCCATGGTCTCTATTTTAAATTGATCAAAATACTCCAACAATTATGTTACACTAACTTTCCTCTCCTGTGGAGAATCGTAGTTCACAGACATGAAGTGAAAAAATAATGTATATTGACTGGAGAACGGTTTTCTCACTCAGGTCAGCCAACCCAGCACAGGTGATCAGTGAGAAAACTGCTTACAGCTTGCATACAGCTGCAACTTCATTTTATGCAAGTTCACTTCATGCACATGACTTTTCAAAATTATGCATCCAGAAAACTCGTTTGTGCATTTTATAGTGAAAAATGTAGACACAACTTTGATTTTCAGAGTATGTTACTGGTGTGCTGTATTTTGTAAAAGGAATGAAACCTAGTCACATAAGGATTATGGAACTCTGTTACTAGTGGTTGACAGAAAGTAAAACGTCTATCAGAAAACAATGGCTTTATTACACAAGTTTTTATGCCCAACATAATTGAGATCACTATTCACAGAATCATAGAATAGTTTGGGCTGGAAAGCACCTTAAGATCATCTAGTTCCAACCTCCCTGCCATGGGCAGGGTCACCTCACACCAAACCATGACATCCAAGGCTCTCTCCAACCTGGCCTTGAACACTGCCAGGGATGGTGCATTCACAGCTTCCTTGGGCAACCCATTTCAGTGCCTCACCACCCTCACAGTAAAGAACTTCTTCGTTATATCCAATCTGAACTTACCGTTTAAAACACAAAATTGATACTTTACAAACACAAAACGGCTTGGAAGCATGATGGCCATGTCTAGAGGGTCCTGTATGGCCTGCACCATCACATCAGCATGTTCTGGGCACACTGAATATACCTAAAATAACTGTGGGTGAGCTTGGAAATGTGCTGAACCTGTGCTACTTCATGAACAGAGGGAAGAAGTAGCTGGGATTCAGTTTCTTATTCCACAGAGTTGATGTTCGGACAGTGGCCATTTGCTCGGTATGACCAGCAGCCTGACTGCAGTTGTCAGGTACATGGGAGAAATGGCTGTATTTTAATTTCTACCCAGGCGAAAAACTGCAGACGGAACAGTTAAGTCCTATCTGGATAACAGTATCTGTGCAACAGCCCCATGTGTGTTGAAGTTCGTCTCTCGGACTGCGGAAGGCACAGGGCTGCCAGCCTCACCAATGGGGAACGCACACCTCTTCTCTGAAGAGAACAGAAATCCCTGGTACTGCGTTAGACAGCCACGGAGACTGCACCCCACAGTTCTATTTCTCAGACTCCGTTATTCAAGATCCCACCCTCTCCCCACCCTGGCAGCCCCCTTCCCAGTCAGCCCCAGCCCTCCACCACAGCACCCCGCGGCCCCAGGCGCCGACAGTATTCGCAGCCGCTCCTGCAGGTGCGCGGCTTCCCCCGGCCAAGTCCTCCCCAGGCAGAGCCGGCTGCCTCTGCCGGAGGAGCCCCGGGGCGGCCCCGCTGCCACGGCGAGCGGGAGAGTCGAGCTCCTCCCTCCCCCGGCAGCACCCCTACACCCCCTTCTCCTCGCCCAGCAGCTAGCTCCCGCTTACCCGGCGCCCTCCGCACAGCGAGGGGGCGAAGCTGGCACCGCCCACCTGTGGGGCCGGGCCCGCGGCTCTGCGAGGGCGGGCGGAGAGGCGGGGGGCCAGGGACTGCACTCAGCAGCAGCCTCGCCACGCCCCGTCCCGGCTGCGGCTCTGGTAGCTGCGCTCACTTGCCCGCCTCCGCTGGCGGTCGCAACCATTTTAGGGTCCCGTTTCTTGTTAGGGGTGGCCGAGGGCTGTCTGGCCTGGCGTGATGGGGACGGTGTCGAGCCAGCGCTAACTCAGAAACAGCGGCACCGCTTTAACACCGAACCGGCAGCCCGAGCCTGCTCCTTAAATCACCGCAGAACTTCGTGCTGGCGGAAGGGGGTGGATGGCAGGCTAGGGGTGCGGCCCTGCGGGAGAGCCGGGCGCGGGCACGGCTGAGGGCTGGGGGGGCAGTCTGCTGGGGCAGTCTGCTGGGGCAGTGCTCGATCACGGTCCTGAGAAAACGTGTGTGCCTTTATTTCCCTTCTACAGAACTACATCCCTGATTGCGTCTGGGGTTTGTGTTTGGTTTTTGTTTGTTTTCAAAGCACAAATCCTATGTGTATGTATATATATATATTCTGTGTGCATATATACGAATGTCACTTACAAAGAAAACACTTGTGACTTTTAATTTACAGCTAATCCACACCGTATGTATCCCTTATTTGCAACTTGCAAATCACCTTGGTGCCAGAGAAAATGCCTTCCGTGCCCACTTCTGGAACAGGCCTGTCGCTGCAACAGCGCGTTTGATTGTAAAGTAACACAGAATGTTTATGACATCCACATGTGCAAGCAACTGTTGCCATGTTGTTATTTTTATAACCGTTTTACTGCATAGCACAAGCTGAAAACCAGAAAAAGGCATTTCCATTGTCTGTGTATGCGTGTGTGCACTTACGGGCATGTAGAACAATAGAAAATGTTTGATCAAGCTACAACAAAAATATGTCTGAAAACTTGGAGCTTTATTTAGAATTTAATTTACAGAGAGCACTTGAGTTAGCAGAAATAGTCACTGTAAATTATGTGCAACTGATACACAAAGAACAAGAGTTGTGTCTGCAAATATATGAATAAGCTGCCCCTCATGGAATTAATTACGTGCATGCCTTTGCTTGTTCAGACCACTGAAACTAGATGTGGTGTGTATGATGGAGGAATGGGGCTGCAGCACGAGTATTATATTGCAAATACCTAATTTTCACAGAAAAAAAAAATGTGTGGGTGGCTTCCATTTCAGCTAGGTAGCTTTAAAAAACCAGAAACCTCAAATAAGACAGACATTTTAAAAGTATAAAACTGACAACAGAGATGTGTTTAATCACTTATTTTTAGCTTCTAAAAATATCTCTAGGGTATTAAAAAACATAAAGGAAATGTACTGGCGAAGGAAAAACTGGTACACAGATCAGTGTTTGTTGCATTTTGTGTTAAAGTTCTGAGTTTTCAATGAGAACGGTAAAGCTGCCACTTCAGAATTGCGAAAGGTGAGATAAAGTCAACTTCCATTATAAAATTATCAGCTATTCCAAATAACATGATAGAACAAGCAAATTTAGTAATCTAAAGTATGGTGAGAGGGGAGACCTTTAGAAGATATTTTGATTCTTTCCAACACAAAGGTGTGACTTACATGGGTTGAGGTTTGTTTTGGGCTTTTGCGGTGCTTGCCTTCATGAGTTAACTGGTAGCTATGGACTTAGTCTGGATGCCTAAATAGAGACTGTTTAAACTTCAGTAAAATTCATCTCTTTTTCTTTCTTGCATCTGCAATTGGCATTTAAAATCCACACCAAGTTTAAAGGAACTTGGACAGAAAATTAGTATTTTTGTATTCAGACTGAACTGACACCATATTTTGCTCTGGTTTGGTGTTGTCCTTTTCCTGAATACGTAACCTATCACCGGTTTAATCCTGTTCCTGGATTGCTGTGCATAAATGAATGATCACTTATCCTTTGGGATATTCAGAATAATGACTATAATTTCAACAACAATAATAATAATAATATTTCTGTATCTACTAGTAAGATTTTTGCTTCATGCAGTGTCCCAAATATTTTAAGTAAAATCTATTTCCACATAGATAACTTAAACTTTGCAGTCTTCTTGGCCCTTATTTAATGCTGAGTGTGTTTCAATGCATCTCCCTGGCAAGGCTTGCATTTTTGCAGTATATTTAGTGTAAAAAGAAAAAGATTGAGCAAGAAAAATAAAATAGTAAGATTGCAGTCACCATTTTTTCTAAGAAATGGATACGATATACACCATTACAGTATGGTACTTGCACAGTTCGTTCGTTTACTATCTTATGCAATTAAATACTTTCAAAGGTTCTGTACTGTATGGCTTTTTCACAAAAGGTATTTTTAAAAACTGCATCTTCATTTTATAGAATCAACTATTTCATGTTGGAAGGGATCTCTGGAGGTCATCTGGTCCAACCGCCCAAGAAAGCAGAATTATTTTCCATATCACAAGTTTGTACAGTTCTGCATACACATACTTACAGAACCCATCAAAAAATAAAAGAATTACGTGGGACAAACTTAAAATTGCCAGTGTTATACTAATGCTACATAAAAGCTAGTAAAATTAACTTGCTTTTCAGGTTGAAAGTAAATTTCACTTGGGAAGAAGTGAACTAAATGCAAAATATAGTAGATCAATGCGTATTTCCTTTTTTCTTCTTGTTACCGGAAATATTTTATCAGTGTTTATCAGAACCCCGAGGAAAGATCAGCAGGATATCCCACCTGCATTCCAGCTACTGCTCCACAAGGGCAGGTCTTCTGTAGGTCCAGTAGCTGCAAGCCCTGTGCAGATGTTTCAAATACTCTGTGCTGTCTAAAGCATTCAGGCATTTGACTTGCTTCTCTGACTGATACTATTAATCTTGCTGATGGCACTGGCAACATCCCAGTGACGCTAACAAGTTCAGGAGCAGAATTTTGGGAGATTTTTTATTCTTCCAGTAAATAATACAAGCTTGACCCTGTATTTAAACAGTTCAGACTATTTTTGATTTGAAGCTAATGATTAACTTGAATGGTTAGACTACTGCCTGGGAAACAAGAGATCTGAATTCTTTAGTCTTTCTAGTATTATGTGTAATATAAATGACACAATGTTACAGAATAGTAAATATCAGGGAAGAAAGCAAAACAGCCTGCATGCAGCCTATGGCAAACTTGTCCCAGCAGACTGCATCATATGGATGGCCTAGCTCATTCAAATCCAGCTTCAGTCTGACTTGACAGCTAAATACTACCCTGGAGAACAAAGACCACCAGTATCACAGATGTGATAGGCCTGGTGGAGAAGAGTTCCAACAGATGTATAAATGCTCTGTCTTACCTTCCTATCAGCACAATCTGGGTGTTTCATTTATTTCAGCATTCTCTGGCCATTCTGTGTGCTGGAGTGTTCTTGCAGTTAAGCTTCCAAGTCTGATTGACAGCCAGAAAAGAAATTCTTGTCTGCTGCAGTGCTTTATGAGTATGTAAACAACATTATGTCCCTGCCCATGGCAGGGAGTTGGAACTAGATCATATTTAAGGTCCCTTCCAACCCAAACCATGATATATGTTAAACGATCCTGTTACTCTGGTCTTACAAATTTACATCCCAATGTTTCAAATGTTTCAATGTTGTATGTGCACTTCCACAATGGTTTGTATCTATCCTAACATATATATACATGCGCACATGTATATATCTCCATTGCTACGATCACATATGCTTTCCAGAACATGATAACTGGAATTTATGTGCAAGTTTGGAATGCCTGAGGCTTCATGGAAGGATGCTTTAATAGAGAAGTTATTTATAAAAGTGTTGCTGTTAGTCACATAAGTAAAACTTCTGTATTCAGTACTTGAAATCAAGTTATTAACATTGTTTGTATTTTTCTGAAAAACATTATGCATGTTTAAAACTTGTAATAGTGCTTCCTAACAAAATTGACCACCTTAGCCTTTAAGTAACAGTTTCTAAAAAGATAATGTTTGCAGAGTTTGCTACATGTAGAAGTCAATACTGTTCTTACTGATGTCTGATGGAAATGTGCCTATTAATTCAGAGACTACTTTGTCACTGGGCTGCCACTGTCCATAAACTCCAGATATAGACAAAAGCCATAAACTTTTCGGTTTCAAATAATTTTTTAATTGTTATGGCTGCCAGAGTAATTTTCAGATGCAAACTTTCAGTGTTCTGTCTTAATATGTTGACAATGAGGTTCTGTTTATGTGGTGCAAGACTGTGCCATGCAGAGATGCACAAAAGCAGGTCTAAATTAATTCCCTTGGTTATTGGAAGGTCTGTATCTGTTGCTGGCCCCTAATACCATCTGCGGACTATGAGGGTTCAGGCAACTTATTCAGAGAGCATAGGCATTCCCAGTAACAAGTACAGTAATTCACTTGTTCAGTTAATGACATGAAGATATAACATGGCAAATAGATGCCCTGTAGTGATTTCATACTGTAATACTAAATACATACAAATGATTAGATGCAAATACAGAATAAAACTAGTCTGAAGAGGAGTTTGAATTTATACATATAAGACTTGCATGTACATTGATTCAAGGGTAAAGGAATGTAATCACAATGCCAGAACTCTTAAAATTATTATCTTAATCAAACAAAAAGCCTTAATTTATATAATACTGATCATGTATCATAATCTAAATATGGGACACATTATAGTTATTGGCTGCCTGGCACTGAAAGTGTTTCTTCATGCATTCTGTCTTGGGAAAAACCCTGACTCCTCTGTCTCACCGATTTGATCTTTTGGTATCCTGTAACTTCTGTTTAGTCTATCAAAGCTCTACTGACCTAAACTGTATGAATTAATTACTTATACACTATTTACTACTAGTATTCTTATTCTCTAATTATTAGCATATACTTGGTACTGTACCTTAGCTAAAGGTACTAGCAAGTAGCTAAAGCTAGTAAAAGGTTTGACTGGTATTTGGACACTGCAGCAGTGTATCAAAGGCAGTTACTTACTGGTTTAATTCTCAGTTGTCTCAAATCTGTGTACATGGCAACAGCCACCATTACAATATTGTCCTGCTCAGAAAATAGGATCTAGGCCTGGAACAGACCTTCTAGATAAAGTCCACTATTTTCCTCCTATGTTCATATAATCACATTCATAATTTGTTACTTTATTGTTAATTAGCAGAATGAAAATAGCATAATTATGTTTCATAGCTGTTCAATTCTGTTTATTCTTTCTTGCCTACATGAGAAAAATGGTGCAGGGAACATTGACTGATGAAGGGATGGAAAAGGTGCTTGAAAAGCAGCTTCATGAGCTGCAAGATTCTCAAAAACTACATAGTTGATACTGACTTCAGAGTTTTTTCTAGAGCTGTCAGACATGATGATTTTGCTGTCATTGTCATGTAGGAATGGTTTAATAAATCTCGATTAAAGTTTTCTGAAGCCCATGTTCTAATTTTTCACAGTATTTGCTTGCAATGGTATATGTAGGCATGGTATATATACCGATGTGTATTGGTGTTATTTAGGCCCATGACTAACAAAGGTATTTGTTCAAGTTCACAAAACTCTACAGGGGAGAAAAATACTTCAGAGTATGTCTGTAAAAGTGGTAGGGAACTCGAACAAGTAGCAGTCATTGTAGCAGAGCACAATTAGAATCCAGTATGAACTCTGGATGTGTCAAACACAGAGGAATTACTCAAACTACAGGAATTTAAAAGAGCTTTTAGACAACTGCTTGGACTTCTAGTAGCTTTGAGAATTTGGCTTTTATGCCTGTCAGGCAGATTTTGTGATTTCTTATTACAAAGATGTGCACGGGTATAAAAATCACGTGGGTAAAGCCCACTTCACTTCTACAGAAATATCTGTGTTTTAAAAAGTGATAGATATGTAAGTACCAGCAGACTCCTTTTAGAGTCATTTTCAGACTTTTAGAGTCTTTTTAGAGTCATTGTCATCTTACAGAGCTTTTCTACCTTCATACAGTTTGGTGTATAAACATTGTTTTAATCCGTAATACAGCTTTCTCCTCTTCTAAATACACTTGATAATTGCTCCAACATCACAGTATGGTAACTTTTGGCAAGTCTTTGGGATTCTGTGTTAGCAAAGAGTAGTACTTCGTGACTGTGCAATCTAAGCACCAGCTGAAGTATTTTCAATCCATTTACTGTATTTGTATTTCCCCAGGCTCCCACTAGTTTGATTCCTTCTCAGACAAATGTTTCCAGTACTTGCAGGTGTTGGAGCTACCTGATTGTTTGCCTTGAGGGAACAGAAGATTTGCTGTAAGTTAAAGGTTATTGATACAAGGAAGCTCCCTGTTTTGTGTGTCCACTCACTGATGAGTGCAAATAGCTTTTCATTCAAAGGTGTATACTCATGCAATAAAAAAAAAATTCTAGGCACACACACATACATACATAGACAGTTTCGTTATTTTAGTTCATTCAAGGTGATACAAAGTTTTTCACCTAAAAATATTACTCAAATATACTGTTTTGTTAAAGCTAAACACTTTTAGGAAGTTCTAGTGATTCAGGAAACTTACATAACTGCAGGAGGGAAAGGAGAATTGTAAGATCTGAACTTCTGGATTTAAAAAATACTACTTTGAAACAAAGCATTTCACATAAATGTTTAAGATTTTCTGATCAAGAAGGACATAGTTCAGATGCTTGAAATACTTTTGCAAAATGGAGAGGATGCCTTCTACTTATTTCTTTGTTTCCTTGCTATCTTTTAATAGTTACATAAGTTTATTGCTTGTTGTACTTCTGGTGTCCAAGACCATCACCATTTTATCACACAGTTCAGAAAGCAGCTGGTGTTTTATTTGCCTTCCAGTTAGTCTACCTCATGATTATTTTCCCTGGTTACAAAAAAAAAAAAAAAAAAAAATCATAGATTAATGTGGAATTATATACATATATAATACATATGTATTTTATATAGCTATTATATTTAGTATTGATCCAGTTTAGCTGTGTAAGATATATATAAAACCCACCCTGGTTATACTAGTCCCCATAGTCAAGAAGAAATTAGTATATCTAGAAGGATAACCTTAATCCTTGATTTACCCGTTTTTTAAATCTAAGCAAAGAACATACACTCCATGAAATTCAAGCTAGATTATCACTATAACGATACAGTTTTAGTTTCCTATTCAATGCACTTCAATTTTTCAGATTTTCAGGAAGTCCAAACATCCATCCTCTGAAAAGCCACTAGTCCTTGTTACTTTCTAATTCGTTCTTTATGTCTAGGACTTCTATTTTTTACACCCTGTTCCAGACTCCTCTATCTGAACTGCAAATATACCCAAGTGGTAAGAGAAGAGTCAGGTTTCTAAGATGGAAGTGTGAACGCAGCTTCAACAGATTGTACTCATTCTTCAACCTTCATCAAACATCCCAAGGTAAAAATACAGTAGCTTGGGGTAAAATTAGGAATCTTTCAATTGCACTTTCCCTTTTGATGCTCTGGTACAAAGTGCTGGTCTATTAAGTTTTTAAAAAAATCCTAAAAATGATTGTTTAGCAATATTATTGACTAAGAAAACTGATTTATGCTGGGCGTTTTGGAAGGTGACGTTAGATACTTCCTTGTAACTCTAGACATCTGAATAGCTTTTAGATCTAGTCCTTGTTTTCAGTTTGAAAGACAATAAAAAGCATACACATTTTCTGAAACTACACTTTACATATGTAAATGCCTTGGTTACAATATTATAATAGAATCAGAATTGTTTAGCTTGGAAAAGACCTTTAAGATCATTAAGTCCAACCATTAACCCAACACTGCCAAGTCCACCACTAAACCATGTCCGTAAGTGCCACATATACACGTCTTTTAAATACCTTCGGGGTATTTAAAATCACTTCCCTGGGCAGCCTGTTCCAATGCTTGATCACCCTTTCAGTGAAGAAATTTTTCCTAATATACAACCTAAACCTCCCCTGGCACAACTTGAGGCCATTTCCTCTTGCCCTATTACTTGTTATCTGGGAGAAGAGACTGACACCCACCTCACTACAACCTCCTTTACGGTAGTTGTAGAGAGCAATAAGGTCTCCCCTCAGCCTCTTTTTCTTCAGGCTAAACAACCCCGGATCCCTCAGCTGTTCCTCATAAGACTTTTGCTCTTGACGCTTTACCAGCTTTGTTGCTCTTCTTTGGACCCGCTTCAGCACCCTCGTGTATCTCTTGTAGTGAAGGGCCCAAAACTGAACACAGTATTAAAGTGAATTTGTAAGGCCAGGAATAAAATATTGCCTAGTCTGCACTGGGATAGTTTTCCTGTGTCTACCATTGTTGGGAATACTGGAGTTGGATGTGTATCTACAAGGTTTTCATGCAGTAACATCTTAACTCTCAGAATGGTTTAAAGCATGTACTAGTAGAACATTAATAACTGCCAGTAAATCTGAATAGTTTTTAAAGCAATGCTAGGTCACTAGTAAGCAGTGCTGAAAATTTAACTCCAGGGTAGATGGGATTGCAGTTAAATACTGTTTTTTAACAAATAATCACTAGCAAAAACACCCTGCCACAAATGAGAACAAGCTAAACTGCCATCACTGCAACTGGCTCCCTGGGTTTTTATTTTTTCCCCTCTCTGTTACTGTGCTAATCACATACATAAACAGCTCTGGCATTCCAGTCTGGAACTGCTACCAGTAAAATTCCAAAACAGTGCTCCATAATCTCAGAGCATCCTCAGTCTCTTTGCCAAGGCAATCAGACCTTGTGGCTCTTGCAGAACAGCCAGTGTGGACAAGTGCCTTTGCAGCCCTCCTGACAACACCAGAGCGCAACACCTCTACCCTCAGTGCTCTGCAGGATTTCACTGTCAGTCTTCAAAGTTCTTAATTGTGCAGCTTCTCATTATACTCTGACTCTCAGTAGATGCCATTTTGTGTCACAAGGATAGTGAAAGAATGGGAGACAAGAAGAAAGAAAAGATTGAAGTTGTGCAATCATGGAGACATAAAGGTACAATCAAAAAACTAGAAGGAAGTGCCTCTGTCTTGACAATCCCATTATGAAATGTAACTGTGTGAAAATTAGGGGAAAGCAATGCCTGGCTTCAGTGGCATACTTCACACAGGAAAGACTAACACCTTGATATCTAACACTCACAAGCAGACCTTTATCTAGGTTTAAAAGGGAGACATCCAGGTTATAACACTTAGTATTAGTGTGCCTGACTCCTGGAAAGCCTCTCACTTACAGAAATTCAGAAATTTGTGTGAACTTGCCATGCTCAATGCCCTGGAAAAATTAGGTATCTAGAAGGGAATTAATTGAAATAATTTTACAGGGCAAGTTGTAAACTAAACTAGACAACAGAAAATGAAGTTTGCATCTGTGACTTCTGTGGAAGTTGGGTGCCCAAAGTAGCCCACTGCCCTTTTCCTCTGTCCATAAAGAGTGAAGAGAACATTCAGAGGTAATTTCTGGGCAGGGGCACTGTACTTAAAGGGACTCCCTTTGTCCCAGGGAGTGCCTAGTATCAGCACAACATATCACTAGCATTGATCTTTCTGCGTGTGCTTTTTTCTGCAGTCTTCTGTGCCCCAAATCTAATGAATACAGAGGGACACAAATCACTCCTCTGCCAGATTTGCGTCAGGAGTTTCAGTCTAAGCCTTCCATGAGCAAACTGTAACTGACGGTTCACTGGATATACTGCAGTGGTGAGGCTATTCCACTTGCCCCTTTCTTTTTCGCAACAAAATCTTCCATAAAGAAGATGAGTGTTGCTGGTGCTGTCTCTTGGCCTGGGATTGCTTATTTGCCTTCCATGCAGGTGAAGGCTTGTTAAGCTGTTCCCTCAAAGAAAGATCAAATAATTTAGGTCTCAAAATTGTTCTAGAGTATCTAGATACCTTACAGCTTTTTTGTAAGCCCAGCAACCAAAATGAATACCATTGTTCTGTGTGAAGAGATACTTACACCAATAAATCCTGAAGCTTTATTCGAGGAAATTATTTTTATCCATGTTTCATGTATGGAGAATTAAAAGCACAGAATTCTGAAAGCACAGATTGGCAGTGATGGAAATAAAATCAAGATCTACTGACTCTCAACTCTACGCCCAAATAGGAGGGCTCCATGAAGGGAAAAAAAAAGAGAAGGTTGATTTAAACATGTTTTAATGATGTAGTTTTAAAAACTTCTTTAAAAGTACTTAAATGCATGCAGTGAAGTTTAAGTCTGAGAACACCTTTTTTAAGTGCCTGAAAATTGGTATATTAAAAATGATCCTGCATTCTTGTTGCCTGGGACACTAACAGAATACAGTGATTTTTTTTCATGTTCTACCAGAAATTCTGAAGTAACATTTTATTCCCAATTTTGGCTGAAAAGCAGGATGTTTGTCAGGGAAAGTACTGTCCTTCGGCCTGTGCTTTGTCAAGGGGATTCTGGTCACTCTTCTTGAAAGATATCTCCCTATTTAATATAAGTTTTGAGGCAATTTTTAAATATAACATTGCTTTATTCTCTCAGCCTCACAAAGTAAAAAATTCTTTATATCTCATTTTGTGAGGGCAGATAGCTTACTATAAGAACATACAAGAAAAAATGGAAGTTGAATTGAATCCAAGTCCATACTGTGAGAATGTATTTTCATATGTATATGAAAAAGACACAACTTAGCAACAAATAAGCAATTTTAATTGAAAAATGCTGACAAAATCCTAACTATCCGGACTGTGCAATCTGGTTTTGATTTTAGACATAGAGGACTCTTAATTTTATAGAAAAGACGTGATGGGACTATGTATAATTCAAATGTCTCCGTTGTCAATATAAATATTATGATCTTGGTCAACAGCAAGGGGATTGTATTCGTTTTGGCAATATTCAAAATGCAGTCAACCATAGATTTATGAATGCCTTTAGACACTGTGCAATGGTGCATAAAACCAATCAATTATCCTTTTTGGCTAGGCTTATCTGGCACTGAGACTGGAAACCTGTTCTATTGTGAATTGTATGCACCTCAAAAATACATACAAACTATTTTCTTGTTTCTGTTTGGTTAATTAGTATACATGACATTCCTAGTTGTACTGGGCATGGGAATCTTTGCCATCCAATTTTCACATGCATCCTATGTCTACGAAATGTATGTAGGAAATAAATAAACCCAGTTTATCACTCTTTAGAACCTTGTTGGATGTATCTTCTTGTCTCAGCCTCACCACATTTTTAATCGATGCGTGCAGCATGGAACTCACAGTTGTGTGGCATACCATGAGATTTTCGCAGCATTCTGAACCCCATATGAAAGCAAAGGACTAAATGTGTTTGCAGTACAGTTCCCTGAATAATTACTTGACTTACTCCACCAGTATAGGTGAGAGCAGATCTTTGCCACCTCTGCTATTTGTAATCCTGATCAGAAATAGACATTTGTGCCAAACTGTGCATCCTGTCAATCTGCTCGTATGAAACTTAGCAGTATCAAGAAATTTTCTTGAATACTATACAGTGGCTCCTGCAGAGGAACAAAGGAGCCAGAGAAAGATATTATATTCTCTGAGCTTCCTGCACATTCTTCTGCTTCATTCAAAATGTCAGATCCCCTCTCTTCTTGGCTAAAATAAGCCATTCATTTAAGACTTGATTCCAATCAGTAATCCAGTTCACCATTACATTAAATCATGTTTTATCATAACTGTTAAGGCGTGGAAGTTTTCTCCACATTCCTTAGTATATGTTGCATTTAGAAGATGCTGTCTTCAATCATACTATTACTGTCTTGACGGTTTAGTCATTGTTATTCATGAGGACTTCTTGATGCTTATCTGCAAGTTTTTCAAAGATCACATGGCGATGACCTTGAAATGAGAATGAATGAGGCCTCTGTGTACTATAAATCAGTAACAGTCAGCCCAATGTTTGTATTTTTCACCTGGGAGAAAAGAAGACAGCTACCTGTGGCCACAAGCTTCTGTACTTGTACCTAATAGTTGTTACTTATGCAGACTTAAACCGCTAACATATGAGGTGGAAAAATGAAAGTGAAAAGGAAAGTTTTTGAAATCAGTGTTCAGCGAAAGCTACTAGAGCAGGAGAAGTACTGTCAGAGAAGGCATTGTATATATATGATTCAGAGCCTTTGAGGAAAACTTTAAAGACATTCCAGAAGAGCATAACATAATTAAACGAGCTGCAGATATAGATAAATGCATTAAAAGAACAGCCAAATAGCACATTAGAGGAAAGTCTAAGTTTTACAGAAGCACAGGTAAATATATTAGTTTGCTATAGCAAAAATAAGGTACTCCTTAAAATTTTAAATTTGGAGTTAATGAACAGCATTGCATACAAAATAGTAGGATGAAATCAGTGAGGAGGAAAATAAAACTCTATTCTCCAGAACTACTTTTTTGAACTGTTAGGAATAAACAATAAATAAAAGTAACCTTACTAGAAGAGCAACTATCAGATTGATAATACAGAAACCTTCAGTCTTCTTTTCACCAACTGAATCCCAGAATTTGCTGAGAAACTCTCATAAAACTTAAAAATGTCTTGGTATGATGTGTAACAACATGTGGCTTTAAGAGCAACTTCGTAAGGGATTGAGCATCTACCTTATGAGGAGAGAGCAAAAAGCAGTGCAAGGAGAAGGTTGTGAAGAAAAAGTGATGAAGTGTTATAAAGTCATGAAAAGAGTGGATAGGGTGAAGGCAAAACTTCTGGTCATTCTATCCTGTAATAGAAGAACTTCATAAGAATAACAACATCAGCCAACAGATAAACCAAAATGTTCCTTTAAACACAAGGTAGTGAACTTCTGGCACTCGCTTGCACACAAGATTGTAGAGGCAAACTATGTCAACAGTTTCAAAGAGGGATTAGACAAATAGACAGACAATATCTCCATAGGATAGGGGTGTACTGCTGGCATCCCTAACACAACAATGGTGTATTGTGGGAGGGGAAGGAGGAATGGACCTCTGAAAACAGCTGGGTTTGTTATTCTTTGAATAGCATGTCTTGTTGTTACTGCTGGAGACACAAAACTCGGCTGGACAGACTATTTGTCTGACCCAGTCAAACCTTTTTTACGTACTTAAAATATAATTCAGAGCTCTATTTAAATGCAAGAATTAATCGGACAGGCAATACTAATCTATAACTAATTTTACACAGATGGGATTCTGTCTCTTAATTTTAAAAAAGATACCCTATCTATTTGCTTGCTTCAAGAGAAATATAAAAGTAGCAGACAAAATTCATTTTTCAAGCAAAAGCATAACACATATACCAATAATGCTGTCTTCGAAATGCTAAGAAATTCAGTAGAATACCCTGCTTCTAAGGAAATCTGTCAAAACATTCATCTTATCATGCAAAAAAAAATTAAAAAAGACATATTCTGAAAATTGATTGTTCTGGACTCTGACTAAGACAAGTTTTGATCCAGGGCTTTTTACATAGCCACTACATTATATACCTCCATGTAACAAAGCTTCAGGCACACAGGAGCTTGCCCCATCTGTGTTCCCATTTTGAAGTTCACTTTGCTGGATGGACTGAAGTTTCCGGTCAGATTCACAAAGCCTATCTAAGTAGTCTCTGCTCTGCAGGTACGTTCAGGTGAGCCACATGAAGGAGGCCTACATTAGTAAGTAGTGCAGGCTAATGGGAAAGGATTTGTGGCAGGAAGGAGTTCATGCTAAGAACATCCACACCACACATTTCAGGAAGGTTTACTTAGGGGTATTTCTAGCCTGGTCCTGTGGCTGGAGAGTGTTGGGTGTGCTTTTGAAATGCATCTTCTAGTTTGATCTCATCCAAAAGTAAACTAATTCTATGATCTGAGATGGTTTCAGATGTGAATAAAAGCGTGATAAATACTACATAAGCACATGCTAGAATATCAGTGGTGAAATGCAAGCATGAGTATCATCAACATTCAAAATTAGTTACATTTCAGTACTTTAAGCACAAAGGTCTTTCACATTCTGGGTTACTTAGGGGCCATACTTGTGAAGGCTTTTTATAAGAATAGTGGATTCACTTCCAACCTTCCTTTAGCGTGAGATAGATAAGACTAACGAAAGTATAAGATATCAGAGCAAATATGAACTTCTAGAACAAAAGAAAAGATCTTTGCAAATATAAGTATTTGCTTTAACTACATTTATCCACCAGATGGTGTCCCACAACGTATCCTTTAGTAGCTGCCTGGAAGAATGAGGAATGGTTCCACACCTTTCACAGATGCCAACACTGAGTTTTTGAAACTCCAAAATATTTTTCAATAAGTTAACGTTCAAGGAAAAAGGTTTATAATTTATCAAAATGCCGTATCTGGAAAAATCAGGGTAAATGGTGCCCTTCATTGCTGCATTGCATTTTGTTCATTTTCATCTTTCCATGAGCCATGGAGGCAGGAAGTTCTCAAGTGTCCGTATTTTATTAAAAGTGTAGAAAACTGTGTGGTTTAGAGAACATTGACACTAAACTAATCATTTCAAGCTGGCTGAGGAAAAGATCAGGCTTATATAAATAGAAGATACTCAACAGTCTACTCAATGACAAAATTTTGAAAAAGGGAGGCCACTAAAAAGTGGAAAAATAGATCCTTTTGATTAATGACTCAGTAATGGAAGAATGTTGCCCATACCCATCTGTGTCCCAGACAAAGTGAAGGAGATGGTTTATCTCCTGCTAGGACAAAAGCCAGCATGAAACGAAGATCTTACAATGGAGAATTCTAGTGAGTCTTCACTAATGGTATCCCATGGAGTCACTAGTTACAATAGGGAAAGGAAACGTGACTAAAAAAAAATCTCACAGAAAGCCAGAAGATGAGAATTTAAGGTTTTACTTAATAGGGCTACAGGTTTGTATTTGAGTGTAATCTGGTTCTTTGCTTAGAGATGCACAGTATCACTTTAAATTCATAGCAGAATAGTAAGACGGGGAAAACAAAAGAGAGAATGAAAATAGAATATGTGGTTCCTGTAGTGTGTTGTTCATTATGTATCTGTGGACTAAACTAAAAGAGCTCATGGCAACAGGCTATGCTACTATCTGTACAAAATGCTTCTTCATAAACTCTTGGTACTTAAGACAACACTTTCAGTACTTACTCCAAATTCGGAGCCTAAAGCTGGTTCTTAAATTAATAGTCCAATTCTCAGTTGTACCAAGTGCCCAGTCATATCTGCTGAGGCACTAAGAGCTACAGTGCTCAACATTTCAGTTTAACTTGCATAGGTTTGCAAACTTTTCCCCTCACCTTTGGCACTGCTCTCACCAAAATGTTGTTCCCTGCTGTTTCTTCTTTCCTCTGCAGTATGAAAACTGTTGCTAACAGGCAGTTTCTCTGTTTGACAAACACATACATAATCATGGGTTACAGAATACAATCATACATTGATACGTAATCGTAAGAGAGGTTGACCCCGTACCATGTAGATCCCACACCCACAGCTGTGACTGATTCAGTTATCTTGGAAGAGTGTCAATATTTCTTTTCCTGGTGTCTTTTGCAGCATCTGCTTTGGATGAGGAGGAATGTTCTGGAGCTACCATTGTTTACTGCTCCATGGCCAGCCTCTGCTCCTGCCTTGTGCATATCAGTCCTTCTCCCAGCAGAAATTCCCTCAGCATAGCTCTGTGCCTTGACCTCAGCCATCTTTTAGACACTGCTCAAGCAATGTGATTCATGGGGAGTGACCTCCTATGTGGTTAACTGCCCAGAATGACAAGTAAGTAATACTTACACAAACAGCAAAAAACCCCAAGAACTCAGGCTTATTTTGGCTTTAAGTCATAGATTTCTATGAAATGGTTGAGGTAGAGCAAATAATTTGATATAAAAGTGATTAGTCGTGATCTGCATATGAAATAGATATATTAAACAGGTTAATACTATTTAATATTGTGCTCCTTTTTCCTATTCACTATATTCTGTCTCCAGTTTTCTGATTAGTTTCCAATCTTTGTATTTAATCCTTGTTTATTAGTAAAAGTTACTTTTTAAACCTCTCAGTGACTTCTACAACACTTATGGAACATGAGGAGCAACTGTATGTACCCTAACGTGGTTTAAAATGTCAGCAGTCACTACCTGGACGGTAGCACTCTGCTGGTATGTGGGGCATCAGTATAACTACTAAGACCTTCTGCAGGTTCAAGAGTTTGTCCTGATGAAATGCAGAAGAAATATACCTCTAGGTGATGAAAATTCTGGTCTGAAACCACAGAACTCGCCTGAACATATAACCTTGCCCTCAGTTCACATCAAATGACACCAACCTTTACCCTGCAAGTTCTAGGAACACATTAGTTTCATGTGCATGAAAACACCAACTCCGTGATTTGTGTCCAGCTTTAGAATCAAAGGCAAGATCTCTATTATTTATTTGTAAACCAGTACATTACAGTGAAAACAGTCTGATGATTCTGGAATTCCTGTTGTAAGGTGTTTCTTGAAAGAATGCGTAATTGCACTGTGCAGAGGTACAAATGACTAGCATGCAATGAAAAACCATCAACCAGCCTGAAAAGGGCACACTTCTTGTGTTATGATCTTTATATGTCAAAAACAGGGGTAAGGGGGGTCCACCTCAAAGAATTAATTTTCAAGCAGTATCTCTTTGCATGATGAAGCAATATTTGTAAAAGGTGGGGATACATATAACTTTTTAGTAAGGTATTCTTTGATACTGCTGAGAATTTAACAATATTGTTCTTAAATTAGATTTTTGTCCTGAATGTCTTCAAGTTTTGTAGTCTGTGTATAAAAGGCCTTATGCCATATTCTTAGAGACAAAAATAACTCCATTGTGTTCAGCTGAGTAGTTTGGTAGCTGTGTGAGAGACTGAACAGTGATGAATGAGAGAGAAATAAAAGAAGACTTCAAGATTCCAGAAACCTAGTGTGGCTGTACCTTTACAAGGGAAAGTACCGGGTAGTACTAAAGATGAGGAATGTTTTTGCAGTCAAAAAACAAAACCCCAAATCTTCAGACTACAGATAAGACATAAACTCTCAGTAGCAAGGGTGAATGTCCAAATTATCAGAAGAGATGGATTCTGCATCTGCTGAAGTCTTCTTTCACATTTCAGTGCCTTCCTAAAATACATTCTTTAGTCAAATACAGGTTATGAAGTTGAGTACAAAAGTACCTGGATGTATTGCAATAATCATCTAGCAATCTCCCCTGGCCTTCCAATATTAAAAAAGCTTTATGAAATGCAGTAAAATTGGATCCATGCTTTGTTTACTCTTCCATTTAAAAAAGAGTAACAACATTTAAATACTTCTCATGTGTGCATCAAATGTTTTGCCATATCTGTAGCCTTTAGAATTAATAATTTGCATAATTTTTTGTGGCTTCCACAGTCTCAAACTCTTGATCTCTAATGAAAAATAGTGCCTTGTTTTAGTGTCTGTCTGCTTCAGACAAACGTAAAGCTGATGATAGAAGCTACGCTATCCTTGTGAACTGACTGGACAGCTGATTTTCTTTGTCTCTTTTAAAGACTTCAGTCAAAATTTCTTTTTTCCATGGTTCTCCTGCAAATGCAATCTCAGAAACAAGAAAAAATTGCATTCCATACACTTAAAAAGGAATAGAGTATGTATGTTCCTTTTGTCTTTCTAAACAGTTATGCTTGAAACAAAGAAATGCTGTATAAAAGGCTTTACAGCCTGTGGCACGGAACAACACACAAGTTGGCCAGTAGACCATGTGTGGAAAAGAAAAAAGCAATTTTAATGAACAATAGGTCCAAAGAAACAACATCAATTGTTATCATTACTTTCTTTTAAAATTAAAATGGTCCAACTTTAAGAAAATTCTTCCAAAAACTCAAAAAGTATGCAGATTATACTTTACAATTAGAAAGCGAAACAGAAAACGTACATTTTAAAATGTTTTATGTTTATGTTTATTATCTGTACCATATGAGTTGTGCTTTGTCTATAAGTGTTCTATTGATATTTACTTAAAATGCTTGGATGAGGACTGGCCCTTTGGCAGGAGTGAGGTAGATATAGTACATGAAACAAGAATCAGTGTAATCCCTCTCTGCTGGTGAAATACCTTTTTATTTTGTTGTGACTTTTGTCTCAGTGTGCAAAAATGCAGCTTCAGTTTGGTTTGCTATTTCTAATGCCACATACTATGTCCATTACTTTTCCGGTCTTAACTGACAGCATTTCAGTGAACAGTGCAGCAACTCTTCAGCTAGCTAGATCCTGCCTCACTTACGCACAATTATAGTTGAACTCAGGAAGAGTTCTTTCTTCTAAAGAAACAGAGTTCTAACTTGTATCGGGGATTTTTGGATCTTTCAAGATGCTAGATGCCAAAATATAAAGCTATATGACAGTTTTGTAAGTTATTCACTATATCCTCCATTTTATTTCCACTGTAATGAAAAAGCTTATGATCTTAATGTGTATATTCACCTAATACTATTACTTGGATTAGTTGCTTGCATGAAGTACCTATTGTCTTTCTAAGTTACTGCTATGTTTAATATTTTCTATTTTTAACAGAGTGTACCAGTCTGGCAAATGATTGCTAGTAACATTCTGTTCATCACCCTCTCGTAAGAGAGTGATTTTGCTTGTCTGCAGCTTCACGAAGGCTTTGTCCCTGACAACTGTCTCATCTGCACTGAAAATACGGGGAGCTGGAACTGATATCCAGGTATATCTGGCAAGGAAAGCCTAACACTCTAAGCATTAGTTTTTAGACATCCTGGCTATTACTCTTCCAGTGCCAACCAAATCATTTCTCTGTTTCTGCCTTCCCAGGTCCTTAGTGGACTGGTAGAGCTTATAACCAATTGAGTATTTTGAAATATCCAGGGTCCTAGCTGTTTCATGTAGGTAACAAAAGTATTGTTCTTTCAGTAGTGATAGAATTTTAGTCTTGCAGTTTTGACCAAAACTTCCATGGTCCAAGGTATGTGTTGGGCCTACATGTCTGGTTGTTGCTCCCTATGCAGTTTAGTCACCTAGAGGTGATTTTGAATGAATGCAGTTTGCAAAGTCTGGTGGGAATTTTCAGGACGAAAAGTACTTTATAAATGTAAAAGATTGTATTATTATAGCTGCCTGCAAGAGAGAAGTTGTATTTAGCAGAACATTCAGAAAGAAAATTTACAGAAATATATTAGAAGCTTAATTTTGTTTCCAAACCCACAGTCACTAAGAGAGTCAAACTATTTATCTTGAATTGTACCTGCCAAATTTTGATGAGATGAAATTCCCCCCTCCCCATTTAAAAGAGCAGGATTGACCACAGTCAAACTGCAGACTTTAAATTAACTTGCACTATTAGGTTTTCTCCACATTCCAACCCATCTGCCTTGGGGTATTAAACCTTACTTCCATTTATGTGAGGTTCAGTATTTCCAAATCCAAGCCATAAGGCTGTGTCTAGACTACAAGCAGAAAAGTGGGTTTGACTGCACACATGTGCACACTAAGCCACATGTCCCACAAATTTTCCATCTACACTTTTGTATGTAGCCCACTCACAGCTTGGTTTTAAGTAAGCTACACTCTTACAAAAAGGAAAACCAACTTCCCAGTACTACCTGATGAACCATTACTATGATTGATTTTGCCTGCAGGCAGGCCAGGCAGACTGCCTGAACAAAAGCTTGCCCCACATAAAGCCACTGAATTTAAGCACTGTTTCTGAGTATAGTGCGTGTTTTTCCACCTCCTGGCACTCCTGCCCCGGTATTAGTTTAAGGGTTTGTGGTGTGGATTATGCAAGAGTTACATCTTGAGGATATTCTGAGATCTGCACATACTTGACAGTAGAGATGCAAAGACATAAAAAATATTGTAATGGGCCCAAAATCACAAGATCAGTTTAATGAGACATTTTCAAGTACACTGCCAACTTTTGATGCTGGATCCCAAAGCAATTAGGGTTCAGGATACAGCCTGAACTTTTACCATGCAAAGATGATGTGCACCACAAAGTTGAAGGCTAGATTTAGAGAGCAAACTCAGCGTTCCTGCTCCTCAGATGTTTTCTGAAGGTAATATAGCAAACAATAAGCAACTTCAGATCCTCTTTAACATCCCTAGCCAAAAAAGGACCTTAATAATCAAGAGTAATCCTGAAGTATGATTCCATTAGGCAGCCTCTGTATTCCTGGGATTGTCCTCCTTCCTTTAATCTTTGTGTGTGGGATAATTAAGATATTTTCAAGTTCTTTCAGGTATTGTAGTTTCACAAAGTAGTGTTTAGTCTTATGTGGTGATGTGGTATTAAGTCACTGTTATATTACCTACTGTATCAAAACAAGGAACAGTTAGTGATATAAAGAGGATTCAAATGGGAATGGAGGATTCCCAAACCTCCCGTCCAAGGACAACCGCAGGTTTCTCATGCGGCATGAGATTGAAATTGGAGTCTCACTGCTGAATGTGCTTAGAAAGAAATGCATATAGGAGGGGATGGCGGCTTCTAGGGAACGGTGCATTCACTAATGACCTCTGTGCAGACTAAATTTCTTTCAAGAAGGATGAGAAAAAGTCTTCCTTCAGATGTTTGGAACGAGGACTTGGAAAGGACTGCCATCAAATAATAAGTGCAAGTGTGCTGACATTAGTAATAAACATTAAGTAATGGAAAAACTGAAAAATGTAAACTAGTTTTAATGAGCTGGATAAATCAAATATTTTATAACCATGCTCCTCATAAATATGATGAACTCTTTTTAACAGGGAAATATGAATCCAATAATGCCAATTAAATAAAAGCTAATAAAAAGACCACATCAGTTGCTGCATATAGATAGTAACAGTTCATTTTGGCCTTTTAGATTTAACTTGTGAAACATCTTTTTTGGGTGCTGGTGGTGCCCTGCCATTGCTTTATTTATGGTTTAGACGTCGAGATCTCATATGCCACCTACTGGCCAGATTTGAAGTTTTTGAAATGTGCACGCCGTGAACGCAGATCATGGGAGCACTTTCAGCTAGTCTCTCGGTGAGGGTGTTACTTCATGGAGAATCTAAACCCAGCTCCCTTTAAGACAGTTGAAGGATTTCTGTTGACTTCAAAAAGGTTTGAATTGGACCCTTAAAGTAAGTTAATGTGGCAGCAAAAAGCATGCATAGATCTTCCTTCTGACAATTCATAAATGTTCTATCTTACACAGTTTACTCTCAACAGTAAGTGTTTTCTGGAATGTAAAATAAAATTAAGTATTTCATGGCCATATATACCGCTGTCCTTAGTAACCATCATATCCATTCATTTTTGGTTTTATTTATACTTGTTGACTAAATGAATAGTAATAAAATAATCACTTAATAGATCTTATAATGATACTGTTGACAAGAATTATGGATTGGGTTGCCCAGAACAAAATATTTTATTCTGAGTAAGGTATCCTTATGTTCTCCATATTATTTTTTAGGAGGAGCACAAAGTATCTATTCTGTGCACAATCTATGACATGCTACATATGTAAATGTGGTACAGTTCAAGTAAGAAGCAGATGTAAAACTGAATATAGGCATATAAAACTGGAACCTAGGCATTTGAGATATAACAGCATTTAATGGCATTTCCTACACCTATAAACCAGAAATTATGATGTAAGTCTTTGTACATATGGAAGTAGAAGGAATTTTAAGTAATTTTTATCGAAGTAATTTCTTTAAAGCAAAAAACCCTCACAGATATGGTTCTTCACTACTGTAAGGAGCTCCACAGCAACAGGTACTTTCATCTGTCATAGAAATTACAAAAATTCTTTTCCACTCATTTTTGACATAAACGGGTGTGAAGTGCATTGCCACCTACTAGTTAACAGCATCTCAGAATACCTATTTTATAAAATCTGTCCCCAGATTGCCTCCCGGACCTGCCTGACATACTGGCTCTTTCTGACACTGCAAGTGTGCAGCCTTAGTAAGTATCTCAAATGCTTTTCCTCTCTTGAAGCTTCAACTGTGAAAAAAAAAATCTCTGGAGCAATACCATTCTGATCCTCTTTGTCTTCTCTGTTGGTTGCCAAAGGCACTTCCTGCACAAAGGAACCAGGTGGACAGACATGGAAATGCCAAGCAGTCATCACACCTCTTATGCTCTAACAGCTCACCAGAATTTGCAATGGAAAAAGTAAAAGAGGGAGTCAGTATGGGATGCTAATTCCATTCGGCTACATAACAGGTGAATGGAAATGAGCATCTGTGATGCAAAACTGAAGGGAAGCTGGAAGGCAAGATTTCATACCTCCCAAGAAGTATCAAAAGTAGCAAGTAAAGAGAAAACCAAAAATTATGCAAAACACCATCTTTTACTGGCTCTTTATACAAAGGTGGCTTGTTACATCCAACCTTAAAAAAGAAATGTGCATCTCCTGAATTACAGGAGGCCAGTCTGGTAACCATCGGGGAAGAATCATGCCAGGGATTTTCACCTGCAGGATCTTCCCCTTCCAGTAACAACTGTTAGGTTGTTCTAATCAGGCAGGCACAAATGTGTGAGATGAGAGCTACATTTTAGCTGAAAATTCACAAAAGGGAGGACATTATTCTGTTTTTCTTCAGAGTGGAAATTTATTGGAAATACTTCTCCTGAAAAACAACTTCAGATGTTCACAGTTATGAAAACTTTAGTTGTATAACATTCCCAAGTTAGGATGAATTTTAGACAAGCAACCCTGTGAAAAGCTTTGAAGAATTGCAGAAAGGCCAAGTGAGCAAAAAAACTGTTCTGACATTTCCTTTCTTGAATACTGTTTATATGTCATTCAAACCAGTTTGTAATTCCAAATAGACTTAAGACTGAAGTCTCAAAATAAATGTCTCTCACAACAACCATGGTTTGCATTGGAAAAAGAATGTCTTCATTGCCTGAAGATTACAGACATAAATAGTGACAAGGTTTTGAATACAGGAACACACATTCATTATAGGGCCTGTTCAGTTTCTGGACACTGATGTCAGGTGCAATTGTGACAAGAACTACTGCTACAGTCAGTTATGAAAAGTATCGACAAAGTTTAATCTCTGGTGAAACAGTCATTTTAAACTCATCATTGCTGATTATCTCTGCTGACAGCAGCTTCATTGTTAAGTTGTTTTGTAACCATATTACTTTAACAACAGTTTAATTCTAAATGCTAATTTGCTGCGATCATATAGATATATAGAGCATTAGCTGAAGGACTGAAATCCCACTGCACTTCAGACTAGAGGATGGTTTTGCCTAAAGATCTGTGATTAAGCAAGTACAACTAATATTTGTTTACTCCTGTAAAGGCATACCAAGAAACTTCTAAGCTTAGATAAGATAAAATGAATAATCCTTTAAAACCTAATGTCATGCTTAAGGCAGGGATTATCCTGCTGCTGTTGAACCAACATTACTGGAAGTCAAGATTAATCAAAGAAAAAAAAAAGCAGAATAGTAACATGTGGTTAGATTTTCTTTTTTCTCTGAAATTTTTACCGTAAGGAGTGTGAAGATTTTTTTCTGACTTGGATTCAGGAAAAGATTTTTAAATCTGGACACCTACTGCTGCAAAGAATTTCCATCCTTTGTTCTTCCCTGAAGTGTTTCAATACTAAATTTTACATATGACCTGGAGAATGGGTGGAGTGTACTGAATTCATTCCCACCTCTCGACTTTACAGCATTAGCATTTTCCACACTTCTAGCCAAACTGAGTGTGCATGTCTTTCTATACCTTATATTTGTGTATGTGAGTCAACAGCAACAACTAAATATCCTCACTGCAAAAATGCCTAAAAAATTGTTAAGCAATTATCCCTAGGAATTTGAAAACTTGAGTCTCAGTATGCATTTTGCCACTTCATTAGTTAAGGCTGTACTGTAGTCATAGTAAGTTTTACTAAACTTTAGTTTAGTACAAATGTAATTTTACTGTTTTAAAACAGATCCTAGAGCATTCCAGTGAGGAGATCTTCAATCAGCATGGGGTCTCTCAGCTCTTTCTGTTGCATTTTCTTTTACATGTGAATTCCAGTTAATTCAAATTGCTGGAAAGGAAGTCTGGAATGGGCGGCAGTGTGCAGTCATAAGCAGGTGATACTTGGTTCTGCGTCTTAATTTCATTCAGCCTCATTCATTGTGTCTCATTCATTGATTGCATGCAACAATTTGGTACTTAAAAGAGAACTGAACTTCATAGAGAAATGAACTTCAGGTAGGAAGGTTGACTATCAGTAGCTGAGACTAAAAACCAGTATATCAAGATATTCTTAGAGCTCATTTGAGAGAGAGACACATCTCCATTTTCATTAAGGTTCCCAGTGTTTAAAATTGTGTTTGGGGTGGTACTGTGGAAACGTTTGCTGGATTATAGCAGATCCTACATGTGCAGATAAGAGGGGTTTTTAGTACTATATAAATGCACTGTCGTACTGCGTGGATTTATTTTAATAAAATAAGCTGTATACACTTTGTTCAATTATATTCTGGTCTGTAAGAGAAACCCTGATACTGAGTGTGTGCTAAGTCTGTGACTTTGTTGTGTAGGATGGGCCATTTCTGTCTCTTGGCAGGGAAGGGATTACACAGTATTACAATTATTAAAATTCTAATTTGGGGCCAGGTTTTGCCCTCAGGTACTTCCTTAATTTCAGTAGGGAGTTGTGCATGTTTATCTGATTGAAGAATTTGGACACTAACATTCCTGGTGAAGGTAACATTTTTCTTTAACAAGAATATACACTAGCCAAATCTAAAATCAGAAGGTAGCAGGGATAGACTTCTTACCAGAAGACAAACGTCAGTAGCTGTTCTGTTTTGATAAGGAAAAGCAATTTCCTTGTAAGGGAGTGGGAGACAGAGCAGAAGGAAGGAAGGAGGGATCCTCTTCCAGATACCTTGTAGGCTTGTTTTTAAATTATTACTTCGGATCTAACAACAGGTTTGGCAAGTGTTTGCCTAGGAAATCCTGACACCATGCCAGATTTCCTTAGCTGGTTTGTTGTAGAGTGTGCATTTTTTAAATACACTGTAATCACTTCAGACCACGTAATTAGAAACACAAAGCAGTTTACTGAAACATAGTAATATATTAAGAGTTCAGTTAATTACATGTAAAGAAACAAGTCAGACTTCAAAACCTTTACTCAATTTCTGTTTTATTTGCAACTGGGGCATGTTGATGGGGCTTTGCCTGCTTAACATTGAGGAGGAGGTTCAGAATTTTAACCTGAGGGTAAAAGTTTCAAAAGCATTTAAGTGACTGGCTCACTGAAAATCAAAAGGACTTTCACTCCTGAGGGCAACATTTTAGAAAGTATGTAGATACCAAAGTCCAGTTGATTTCAGTGCCTATATATATTAAAAAATCCTGCTTTATTGCCCTCAGTTGGTTTCAAATAGAAGCGTCACACTTCAGTGTCACCTAAGAGCTGCCGAAAATGTTACCCCAATAAACAAGCTGTTATTCTCATCTTTTTTTCACTTGTAAAGCCCTGTTCTGTTTTTCTGTCTTCTTTAACATACCAAGAAATCAAAGAACATGTTTTGAATGGTAATAATCCCCATCGTCTTCAATCTGGTCTTAAAATCTTCCTGCAAATGCTCAAGGAGAGGTGGCAATTGTTGTTATTGCAGACAGTTCTTCACTCTACTGTAAACTTTTCTAGAATTTCAAAAATAAACTTATTTCCCCCTTTTTTGTCTATTTACTGTCTTTTTTGATAAAAGTGATAAATTGCCTCCTTTGAAGCCACAGTCTGACCTAAATTATTCTGTCTACATTATGTATACATAAGAGCAAGTAGAGAAAATTAAAAGTGTAATATGAATTCTTAGGGAGATGAAGGAGACATAAATCAGAACTAATTAGTCATTCTCATTAATGAGAATATATGTTATGTTTTCCACTCAATCCCTCAACTGTAATTTACTGTGAAAATTAAAAAGTACCGCTTAGTGTAGAAAAACCTCAGTATTTTAAAAAAACTTTGGTTAGAGAATGGGGAGGGGGCATATCTTGGTTCTCTAACATGTTTTCTGTTCGAGCTTTAAAACTATGCTAACTTGTTGCACAACAGCTTACAAGTTCTCAACAGTTGAATTTATTACAATTTTACCACACTTTCAGAGGAGTTCTCTTATCATGCTCCAAATCACATTTTATGCTGCTTTGAAGTACATTACTAATATGCTTATTGCTTAATAGAAAATAGCCTGACAGTCATTTCTGTTTTAAGGTGTAAAGTAATAAATGTCAGTTTCTTTTTTTGCAGTCATTTATCTGAGCCTGTATTTAATCTCAAAGTATCTGCCTTTGGAAACAAGTCAGAAGTGCAGTGCTCTTATGGTCTTCTTTTTGGGACTAGCAATAAAAATACAAACCCAGATTTTGAACCTACCTTTCTGTGCAGCCTTCATTCTAATTCTGGCCTTTTCCTGTCATTATTAAAACTGGGCAGGCCCAAGTTTTATGAAAAATTGGGAATTCCTTCTTATTTTGTGCATGTTCAGTGATCATGTGGTTTGCAAGGACAAGGCTCTCTGGCAGTCATTTGTACTTGTCAGTGCATACCCTTCTATTCCCTGTGGCTGTTTTGTGCTGCTAGACAGGTGTGTGCACTCCACACAAAATTTTGCCCTTTGGACATCATTATAGTGTCTCAGAAACATGGAGGACAGGATCCTGACAGACTTATAAATGACAATGAAGAAGCGAATTCTCGTTTGGGATCTCTACAGAACACATGACCTGTATTTTCTGGATCCATTGAGAGAAACATGATTTTTTTTTTTCCATCATAGAAAATGGAGAAAGCAAGATTTCAGGCATGGGTAATTCTGGTTAGCATTCTCTCTGAAGGGTGATGGATGACTTTACCACCATGTTTAGGTTCATTCAGATGCAAGGCTGTTAAGATACAAGAAGCAGTTAAATTGAAAAAAGCATGTAGTTAAATGTAGCACTTTATCCCAGGGTACACGTTCAAAAGTTTAACTTAATCTGGTTAATAGGTTTCTTCCCTGTGCTTTCCCCACAGTCACCTTTCAAGGATCTGACTAGCCAAGGGCCTTTACAGCATGCCAGGCAGCACAGCAGAGCTCTCGTGGATCCTGTGGAACAGTGAAATCCAGTCTCCTGGGCCCTTCACGCTGAGCCTTCAACCTCTCCAGACACTCAGGTATAGTAAGTTTGCCCTGGCTGATCTTAAGCTCCTAATGGAAGATAAAGGAGAGAGAATTTATTGCCTAGGACTCAAAGCATATAGGGTTTTATAGATCAATAAGAACATCCTGAGTTATGGCCAGAGGCAAAAAAGGAAGCCAGTACAGACTTCAAAGGCCTTGTGTAATATATTCCTTATGGCCAACATTACATATTAAGCACAGAGCTATGTTCTACACAAGCCATCGAATCTGACTAGAATAAGGACAGACTGTATGTTGTATAAGTCTATTCTGGAGGCTACAAAGGTAACTTACAGCCTTCACCTTTGAGAACTTGTCACAATCTTCTAACTAATGATAGCAAAAAATATTTTAAGTTTAGGAATCTGCTCTAAGCTAAGCATCAAGGAACACCTTTTGATTATGAAGTTAATTCAGGAAGAGTAACGAAATTTGACTCACCAGCATCTCTTCCCTTCATGTGACTTCTAACCTCTCTCAGGAAGACTCAGAAGAAGTCCAAGACTGCAAGCTCTAGGTTTGGCAAAAGAAAGTATAAATCAAATTAACTGACAAATTCCTCAGAAGCCTGTTTACCTTTCAGGGAGGCTGACAATACTGACCAAGGAACTGAAATCACATTTTCATACAACACTGTAATAAGTGCAAAATACAAATGAAGTTGAAATAATGTCTGCTCTCAAGTGCACAGAGAAAAATTAATTAATTATCTTTCCTGTGGCAAATTCAGGGTCAAACTTTTCCTTTAGAAAGGTTGTAAGAGGCTTTTCTTCAGGTCTTCCTTCCCTAAGTGACAAGACCAAGAAAAGAATGTGACAAACATAATGGTTTCATATAGCCCAAATTTGAAAGGATGTTTTTTAGCCTTCGTTGAAAGCTGAAAGGTTGAGGCTTAGCAAGCCCAGTCACAGACCCAGTCCTATAGCCACCCCAAGCTCCCATTCATTTTTCCTGTGACAAGATTATATGCCTTATTTCAAAGGAAACAGCTCTCAAGGGAAATTCTGATTTTCCCAAGTCTCGTCTAACGTGGGAAAATCTTTCTGCTAGTAAGAGGTCCCCTGGAATTGGAAAATGGGTTCCATGTTTTTAATTATATTTGCCTCTGTTCAGCACAGAGACTCCTCTGCAGTAAGGTGAGAGGTTAGATGTGTGAAGATCTATGAAGATGAGAAAAAAATGAAGTAGGACTTGAGCATCAACAAAGCATACCTTTGGTTAGCTGCTGCTGAATAAAAATAATAATGGTCTGAAAATATTAATGGTCTGAAATGGACACATCTTCTTTGATAATCTGCTTCAGGAAACTTTTTTTTTTTTTGTTGTTCTTTAAAGAGCAGGTAAAATGCACATCTCTGCTTTTGTGCTTAAATAGGATGTAGCATGAGAGTGGAACTTGGATCTTTGTCAGAGGTGAGCAATGATCCCATTCCTCCATACATTACTCTGCTGAAAGGTCTCACTCTGCCTTGCAACATTCTTGTTATTCCAGAACTGGGTTGGGCTAGTCATAATAGATGCAGGCAATCAACTCAACTTCCCCACACACAGCTCTGCCAGTAAAACTCACTTCACCTTGCAACACTCCTGTTTTTCCTGTGTCTTTTAAGCAAAGGCTATCAATTTGGTACTTACTGTGGCTCTATCCTTATTCCTGCTGAAATCCAGGGAAACTTTCTTAGTGATGCAAGAAGAAAGTTTTGCTGATACAGACGAATGTCTGCTTGTGACTAGGGTGAAACAAAGCTGTCTTCTCTGCATGACTGAGATTTTGACCCCAGCTAGAGCTCAAACTGACCAGCGTTCCACTTCTGCTTTCATTCCAGTAAATAAAATCCAGGATGACTACAAATACCAACTCAGTTATAAAGAGTGTGAGACTAGAGTCTGACCTTTGCATAATGTGGCCTTCTGCATGGTTGTGCTCTTTCCCAAGAACAAGTTTTCCTTTTAATTAGAACACTAGAGCTTTCAGTGTGGATTACTGTTATTTTATTTACAAGGAAAATCTACAGAGCATTCACCATGCTGCAGACAAGCATTGGCCTATTGACAGCATCTCAATTTACACTACCATTTGGATTTGGGCCATGTAATTCGATGTAAAAGAAGGTAAGTGTGTGACACAGTAAAATGGTATGCCAAAATAAAGATTATTCTTTCCTCTTTGTTTTCTTTATCACATGAAGTAATACATTAAAAATATACGAACGCTCTAGGCAATGTAGAAAACTAAAAAGGACTAGTTTGGTGAATGAGCATAGTGAGAGGCTATGAATATGGATATGTTTGTACTAAGGAGCCTAGAGGAGATACTTTTTATGTGTTGTAATACAGAAATATATACTTGTAACTCTGCACATCAGGGAGAGAATATTCCCCTAAAACAAGTACTTTCTCTAGCAGTGCTCCTTGTTGATCAAAGCTGCATAATTTAAAGCATCTAGAGGCAACTTTAAATTATTCACAGTATTTTTTTTTAAGTGATTTGGTGTATTGCAGACAGTCGTTGTGTATCTAGCAACCTGCTGTAAGTTCTATAAACTTTTGCATTCTTACAGAACTAGCAAGTTTTCTGAAAGTCACGTTCGAGAAGAGGGGACAGGACTTTGCATAACAGGAGCAACCGTGTTAGCCACATCACACAAAAATGCCAGGCATGCAAGGCAATACGGAATGGCTGGACAGAGCCAGCAGCCTCTAGATCTCAGCCCAAATGTTGCTATGTGGTGCCTAAGAGTTTTCTGATACCCTCAAAAGCCCCAAATAGGAATCCTGCAATTAATGCGTCTAACTCCTCCTTTACTGCAGTCTCCTCTCCTATTGGTAAAAGGTCTTCCCAGGCTCATGTGGGGATCCCACCCCTTTTGTGGGTTTTCATTCTGAAGCTATCCACAACTTTACACCTGAATGAATGCCAAGCCTCTCTCAATATATAAAGGAAACCTTCAAGAGCAATTTCAGAGCTACCCAGAAGAAGCAGAGGAAAACGATTTCATCCAGCTCTGTCAGACAGAGCCTGAACCAACCATGCTTCTCCCTGCTATTCACTTCTATGGCTTTCTCCTAGCTTGCATCTTCACGAAAAGCTACTTGGCTTTCAAGAACGATGCCACAGAGATACTTTATTCGCACGTTGTTAAACCTGCTGCGGCGAGCCCAAGCAGCAACAGCACGTTGAATCAAGCCAGGAATGGAGGCAGGCACTACACCAGCACTGGATCTGACCGTAACAGTGAGTATCCTACTGGCGGCACTTCCACCGCGCCCCTCTGCCCGTGCCCCTCTGGCAGCCCCGGCCCAGCAGCAGAGCGGAGTCCCCTGGCAGCGACGCCCCTCCGCAGCTCGCTTTGTCCCGAGCCCGGCGCTGCAGGGAACCCGCGCCTCGGGGAAGCAGGGGCAAGAGAAGATGCTGCTGGTTCCCGGCTGGGACCTGCCTCGCCGGGCGGCCCCCGAGCAAAACTCCCTCCCCCCCCCGTGCGAGTCCTGCAGGACCGGCTCTCTCGGGCAGGTTCCTTCCTGAGGGAGGTTCATCCAGGAACGCCGGGGCTTATGGGTTATCCGGCAGCGAAGCGAGATAAAGGAAAAGGATGGGCATTTCTAAAGCGCTCGCTTTCTTAATTCTCCCTCCCACTGCGGTCAGGAGAGATCTCTGGGCTATTATTCAAATGCAATAAAAAACTCCGAATTTTGTTCCCGCTGTTTAGCTTTACTTCCTGCTGTAGCACTTACCTGCTTAACACCTCCAGCAAAAGTAAACAAATCAGCTCGTCATTTACCTACGATCTCTGCTCTGACTTGCATTATTATATCTAGTCTTTTTCTGCTGAGCTTTATGTATGTATGTCAGATACATGGGACAAAACCTTCTGCTGACTTTGTCTGTGCCCTCCTCTGTCCGCCTCCTTAAAATGAAAGAAATCCAAATAAAGAAACACGCACTCCAAGCCACCCACAACAATTCAATAAAACTAGCGTCATCCCTGGAAAGTGAAGGCAAAAAGTGCCACAGATACCTTGCAGCTAAGCCAGGTGTGTCAGTTTCTGTGAATGCTCACGGTTTAAGCACACAGGAAACATCTCATCATTAGGAGATTACTAGAGCAGCCCAGTAGGTATTAATCGTCAAAGAGCTGTCACTGGAGAAAAGCTGAGCCAGGAAAGGCATAAAAACAGTAGGAGAAACAAAATCAAATCTGCGACCAGCTGCTTCCAGGTACATTCCTGAGTGCAGCTGCAGGAAGGCGAGATGGAATCCTTCCTGAAAGGCAGGCGGGAGAACGCTCCTGCAAACAGCCCCTTGGAGCAGTCCCCTGGACTGCCCATCCTGAGACGCAGGGGACAGGGTGAAGTAATCTTCACTCGGTGTCTCTGTTCAGAACTTGCTTCCAAAAATCCAAGTAGAAGCAGAAGCAGCCTGTTGCTGTGATATGTAGATGTACCTTCAAAGTCTTTTATGATTCACTCTAAAATGTTTCTAGTAATTACTTCTATTTTTAAGGCGTTAGTTAATTGCATTGTGTGTAGCATCCGCGCTGTAATTGTCCTTCAGAAAGAGGGAGAGCACAGCCAGTAAAGACTGCTTATTAAAATTAAGCGTACTGTGGGCGTTTATTTCAAAGTGTAATTACTGAAATAAACAGTTGTGTTTATTGCAGGGTGCCGAGCTGCACATACAGACGGGTACAAACATGCCTGTAATAGAAGCTCTGCATGTTCATTCTATGTCAGTTGCCTGAGATAATCTGCAGAATCCTCTATGTTGCATACAATATAAAGACTACTACAGGTACAGAGATGGTGTTCCCCTGAGGACAGAACAACCACTCTGAAATCCTTACTGCTAATCATTCCAACTTTAGATGCAGAATGCCAGTCCCTGGTAACCAGCTATTGTCACTTCTGCAGCGTCTGTGTTCAGAGCAGCAGTGCTCTTCTCAGTCCACTGTAACCGTGGAATGAGATGAAACATACTATTTGAAATTCATTTAAAAGCATACAAACAGTTTCCAAAGCACTATTTCCCTGCTTGCTAATGATCAAACATAATTACTGTAAACATCACAGAGCAGATTCCCTAGACTGAGAACAAGCAGGAAACATTTCTTCCCTTGGGGCATTTTTTCTCTTCTAAAAGGTATGTCCCTGAGAAGAAGGATACGGAATAAAACTGCCTCTTTCACCACAACTGCTGAAATGCATCTCATTATCATTTCTTTCTGCTGTGGTAATAGCCAGAGATACCATCAGCACTCTAGGCCCTTCTGTTGGGGGATACAACAGTAAAAAGATGTCCTGTAAAGATTACAGCCTAATTTAACTTCTGCAAAACATAGTCTGTTAATGTGGAAATGACTGGTTGAGGAAATCCCTCCATTCTGAATCTCAGTGTTTATTATTCTGTGCATTCTGCAGATCGTGTTCAAGTTGGCTGTCGAGAACTGAGATCCACCAAGTACATTTCTGATGGCCAGTGCACCAGCATCAACCCGCTAAAGGAGCTGGTGTGTGCTGGTGAATGCCTCCCTTTGCCGCTGCTTCCCAACTGGATTGGAGGAGGTTATGGAACCAAGTACTGGAGCAGGCGGAGTTCGCAAGAGTGGAGATGTGTCAACGACAAAACTCGCACCCAGAGGATCCAGCTTCAGTGCCAGGACGGAAGTATAAGAACCTACAAAATAACTGTGGTCACAGCCTGCAAGTGCAAGAGATACACCAGGCAGCATAATGAGTCCAGCCACAATTTTGAGGGACCCTCTCAAGCAAAACCTATCCAGCATCACAAAGAGCGGAAAAGAGCCAGTAAATCCAGCAAACATAGTACAAGTTAGAAGTCAGATGTTCTCTACTCACTCATCTCCCTCTCCTTGTGCCAAAATTGAACTCACCTGTAACCATTTGCTTTACCATTCTGACTGCTTAAAGACAAGTCTGCCATTGCTGTGTTCTCAGCTGACACTACATGCTTATTGCTTTGACCAAAACCGGAGGGGCATTCTCAGCATTTGGACCTTTCGGGTGATTTTCCAAATGCTCAAGATGGGGAACAACACAAGCCTTCCAAACCCACACAATGAACTTTTATGTTTTCTCCAGCCATGGAGGGAAAGAAAATTTGCCATGAATATTCACTGAAGTCTATTTTGTAAAAAGATGCTTTGTTGTGTGTTTTCATGAGAACAGTTATCTGTCTATTGCCTTCTATATTGTGTTTTCATGAGAACAGTTATCTATTGCCTTCTGTATCATGTTTTATGAACTTCTGAAAACAGCTTAAAAAATAAAACACCTAGCACCTGCTTTCAGATTCATTCTGAACAAAAATGCCTTGCATGCTGACCTTTCTCTTATCTCAGTATACCAAAAATTAAAATATGCATGGCAGCAATCAAAAAGTAAAGCTGAACAAACTATTTATTTGTTGTTTTAATTATTTAATGAGCTTTTATGTGTGTTATTTCCCTCCAGAATGTTCTTATGTTTATAGCTTTTCTCATTTATCAAAGTATTTTTCTATGATTTGTGGCTGGATTAGAACATACATTTTGTAGATAATGTAAAATAGACATTTTAGCATTCTTGGTATATATATTTCCATTTTGAACATTCATAGACTTAGGTGTTATTTTGAAGTAGCAACATGAAAATGGTTGGTTTTTTCTTTTTCACTCTACACTCTGTGTTATTTTGTTTACAAGTGTGCAATCAAAGACAGATCTGGTGACTTGCTGTCAAATCCATTGGGTTTTTTTTTCTTTACAAAAATAAACACTGCTAAAACCTCTGTTGTCTGGTTCTATGTATGAAAATGCACATGTTGTAATTACTCACAACATTCAATCTTTAAACATAGGAGAAAATTATTTGGTTAAGAAAAACTATCCATGATATTCAAGATTAAAACAATCTTCCTGAGGAGTCTTTTTGGATGTATAGATGTAATATGGCCATTTAACAGATAGTGCTTATTAATGGTCTGAGCCAGGTTCATACTTAATTCTCAAGTTGCACATTGCAGAGGTGTGTATTTAGGAAGTTTTACAAGCTAGTAAGTGATGATCAAGTACATTAGTACATTAGTGATGATCAAGTACAAAGAGGAATGGTAAAAATAGCAAGCAGTTTCACCTATCCCACAGAGCCAATAGAGTCCTACACATTATCCACAAATTCCTATAGAATGCATCTGGAAATGTACAGAAGGCAGTCTACCTTCCAACACATAGTCTGTGAATTACCTGTCCATAATCTTTCAAGCTATAGTGAAACACGATGGGCAAGGTTTCATCATGGGATTCTGTGGTTCTTAAATCATTAACTTTTACAACCCACTTGCACCCAAAGAAAAGATTACACAAGAAGAAAGTAATGAAAATTCTTTCCTGATAAAGTCTCACATAAGCTCTCTTTGACATTCTCTTTATCTCATTCCATTTTGCATTTTAATTCCAAAAGATTAATCATGAAGCTCTTGGCAGAGATCTTCCTTGGTTGTTAATGCAAAACTGTTTGAAAATCACTGCTACTGTTTGACTTACTGAATCCTAAATTTTATTGACAAAATTTAATAATTTTTCCTCAAAGCTGCCTTCAAGAATTATTTTTAAAATCTGCTATATGTAAGAAATATACATACTTTTTTAGTTTAGGGTTTGTTTTTTTTTGATCTCGTGGTGGTACAGTTAAAAACCATTGCATTGATGACCTAGCTGTTTCAAGTTTAATTCTATGATCAGGAAAAAATCAGAACAATGAGATCAGAGACCATTTAAACTTACATTCTGTGATCTGAAAGGCGCTTCTTTTAAGCCTAAGAGGATAGATGATGAATAAAAGTGTGAGCAGAGAGAGATGACATGACATTGCTCCTAGGCATATCAGTCCATGGACCTACAGCTATCCTAGGTTTTTATTTTAAACAGACATTACAGTCTCATTCAATCAATTTTATAAAGGAAAGATTATAATGTAATCATAGAATCATAGAATAGTTAGGGTTGGAAAAGACCTTAAGATCATCTAGTTCCAACCTCTCTGCCATGCTAAACCATGTCACCCAAGGCTCTGTGCTCATTATCCCCAAATGCCAAACATCTATCCATTTTTAAATTGTTCTCCAACTTCTTCAAGATGATAAAGCACAGAAGATTGAGATAACAGACCGAAATCTAACCAAAATTATTTTCAAAGCCAATAGCCACTACATGTCAGTAAAGTTGCCCTGCCTGTTCTGTGCTTGACTCCCAGAAATAAGAATGATGAAAAAACCCCACACATCTTGCCCACGACTCTTCTACAGTCAGTGAAGTTTGACTGTAGTAAAAATATGCACATTTAATAAGAGTTTGCATTTAGCAATGGAAATGATAATTCCTACTTCATCTTTTCACACAGAACTACCTTAAGGGGAATAGTTCGACAGACTTCCATTAAGATGACTTCATCAAACTTTTCTGGACATGTTACTGAAAGACCACAGGCCCATCTCTAAGCCTGGAATATTTGAGGGGACATGAGGGAAGCCAGCAAGAGCTTTGTCCATCAGCAGCAACTCAACTTTGAAGTGCCACCTGATTTAGCTATGGTCTCTTCTCTGGCCAAGGCTTTGGCCTTTTGTGGGCGAGATCTGCAGCAAAGCAGGGTTAAAAATATGTTAATCTTGAATTTTCATCAGGAATAATGTTACCCTTTGTGACTCATCTCCTAGCTCTGAATGCTTTAATCTGGCCTATACAATCTGCCTTCTGTTTCATCCTGTTACATGTGAACTCACAGGGCTTTACTCAAGGATCCAGCAAAAGGCATTTATGTAAGTACATCCAACTAGTTTTTTCTGTATAGAGGATCTTCAGCATGCAAAGTTGCAGTGGGTAGGATATGGGTATCTTGTACCTACAGTGGAGAATCTTGCCACAGTTTCTAAAAGATTCAATTAAAAAATAGTAGTGCTTAAACTAAAATAATGTTAAATATGATACATCTTATGTTTGATTTATAACGAGTTAAAACGGAAAGACAACATGCTAGGATTTTCTTAGTTTTCACCTGAAATACTAAGCCAAAGAGATATAAGAACCATGTAAATGTTTTAAAAAAGCATAACATATAGTCAGATCACACAAGATTTTATACAAATTAGACTGCTAAATAGTCTAGATTTATTACACTAAGAATATACAGAAGTTGACTTTCTCAACAACATCCTAATATCCAAGCAGATCACTAAGCCTTAGTGCTTCTTAAAAACCATTTCAAACATCTTAAAAAAGAACAATTTTTAAAGTTCTCATACTTGCATCTTTAGAAAACTAAAAGTGAAGAAATTAGAAATAACATGTTAATCTGTCACTAGTATGTCATTGCTTTTGAACTGATGAAAACTGCCCCCAGCTAAGGGGTAAATTGTTTTATAATGAATGGAAATCCATTTTCCTTAGACATCACTAGGAATAAACTTACAGATGCTGGTTGTTTTGGTAACATGGTAGCATGCAGAGGCACACTTTGCAGAGGCAGTGGTAGACAGTATGTGTCACTAAGACAGCATCAACTGTGGAAGTCAGAAGGGCCTGACACTTGTAGTCTAGACCAGAAAAGCCCTTGAGAAATTTATTTATTCATTCAGTTTTTTTAGTAATAGGCACAAGTCTGTTGCTCTCTCCTTTCCAGCAGCCTTGAATCAAACCATGCAGTCCAAGTTCAAGCATTTGTTTGGAAATACATCAGACATTTGAATAACAGCCTTCAAAATACCTAACAGATTTCTGCCAGTAAATCACTGTAGTCCTTGTCACCTTGACCTTTATATCCTTTCTAAAGAAGGACAACATTAATCAAGAAAGGACTGTTCAATACATTCCACTGTGAGAGTCTTGTTGCTACAGTATTAACCTGGAGGTGTTCAGTGGAAAATTATAAGGAATCCTTAGTGTTGGAAGGTGTCCTATTCTCATGATGCATTTCCTTTCCCGTAGGCCAGGCAAGAGGCTTTGATTTTAAGTTCACTGACATGCACATAAACATCACTCCAGGCCAAAACTGAAAAATTTCTAGAGATTTATGAGTTAAGCAGACATTCTGTCACTGGATTTAACTTTCCCTGAACGTTGCCCCACAACAGAAAGCCTGCCCATGCATCTTTCTGAAATGCATCAAGCCCTTCACCTCACTCATCGTATGAGTTATGTGGCCTGACACGCTGAAAAAGTGTGATTTTCAAGTGACATTGCCTACCACTGAGTTAATATTCAAACATCTACCTTCCTCGGCACTTCCATGACAAAAAAATACTCTTCATTCTTAATTAATGCTCATCAAACTACATGCCATGAAAAGTCTCTTTGCTAAGAAAAATCTCTACAAAATTTGACTGTAACTCTGGTTTGGGAGTTTGTTTTTTCTTAACTCACTTTGGTTTGACAACATAGTATAATGAATGAGGCAGTTTTATAGTACCTCACTGGAGTTCAGGCCTGAATGTCACTATACAACCAAAAAAAAAAAAAAAAAGAGAGGATGTAATGAGGATCACTGACTGTAATAAGGCTGTTTGTGGAATATGGTACTTCATCAATGTAAAGGAAAATAAGAAAAACAAACCCTCAGCTATTTGGAAAAGAGGCCTAAGTTAGAACACACTGCAACAATAATATAGTTCTGTTTACTAAACCCCAAAGACAACTGCTATCACAAAGTGACCTTTGTTATCATGTACTTTAGCAAAAAGTATTAAATCACCTGAAAATACTTTGTTGAACACTTTGTCTATTACTTGCCCCTGCCCTTTTTCAGCAGTTGTACAATACTGTATTATTGCCTCATTGTTTAAACGCTTAGCTGTTCTGAACTATACTTACCACAGCACACTTGCTTTTTGATACAGAAATACTACAAATCTCTTTTTAGAATGACTGGATGCATGAGTTTTGTATTTTGACTACCAAAAGTCTTGCTCTGACTTGAACTAGGAGTTGCACATTTGTTTTGTTTTGTTAACCCCAGTGAGAAGTGACTTAGTGAGGAAATTGCAAAGAAACTTAGTAAAAGAATAAAACAGTCTGTGAAGTCTGATGCTTTGGTGGGCTAAGGAAGAGCTAACCAAGCACATTCATTAAAGTTCTTTTATATGAAACAGTGCAGAGTTGATGGAGATGGCCTAAGGAGAAAAGAACTTTCTAGCCCTACCACAAGAACAGCCACTGACAAATAGAAGGACTGTGCAGAGCTTTAAAAGAGGCTCTGTAGCACAAAAACTTTGCTTTAATTGCAGCTGAAGCAAGTTTAAACATCTGTTACTTGTTAGATTATTATTTTATTTATTTACTTATTTATTTATTCATTTATTTTGGGATGGGTTGAAGAAAGCTCTTTTAGATTCCCTACGGCCATTAAGCTGGGATGGAGAACAGAGGTCTGAGTGTTTCTATAATGTAAAACTGCAAAAGTTTTGGTTGTAGCAAGGACCGCTTGCCCTTCTCCTCCCTCTCCCCCTGAAAAAACCTGCTGAAACTTTTGCTTTTGTACATATTTACTGAAATTTTTAGGAAGGTAGCCAGAACAGCTTATAGCAGAGGGGAATGGGTTGTATCACTGCACTGCATCTTTTGTGTGCAGATACTGTAATGTCTGAATCTGCAGGTGTCTAGAAGAGGAGAAAGAAGAGAAAATGAATTAAAAAAAAAAAGGAACAGAATGACATGCGCAAGACAGCATGTGTTGCATGTCCTTCATTTTCTTCTGATCATCACAACTTTTTATGAGACTTCAGAAGACTTGTTCTGTCTGCAGATGCCAAGCCAGACATTAGCCAATGCACATGCTACCCTTGGGATTTAACAGACTGTCAAGTTGAAATTCACATGGTAGATAACCATTTCTGACCGTCTTCTCTTGCCATGCAAGGAAGGAGAAGAATGCATAGCACACTGTGTCTGTAAAATCCACGCATTCCATACTGAACCAGAGCAAATCAGGGAAACTTCAGAATCTGACATCCATAGAAACTCATGTTTCACTGCATTGGTCATGTCTTCTGGTGGGTGACCACAATGTCCTCCATCTGAAGAGAAAGAATACTGCCTAAGCTGAAAAAGTTCACATACAGGTTTCTTAGAATGCTATCAGTCTACCACACACCTGAACTTCCCTGTTGAAGAATTTGGCTCAAAATCCTGCTTACAAACTACATAAACTCTATCAGTAAGTTCCCTCTCAGTGTTACCCTTGGGAAATTACAGTAATCTGATTTTGTGAACAAGACCATTACAAAAACAAGTAGTGAGCTATCCATAAAACCTCTTTCAGGTGCCCTGCAATTATTGTCCCCGTATTTTCATTTGAATTCTCTGTAATCAGTTATGAATCTTGACAATTCTGCCAGAAGAAAATATTTGCAACATCCTTTGAGAAGAATAAAGAAAATACTAAGATGGATTTCCATTTTCATTTGCTAAATCCTCTTTCCCATGGGGTTTCAATGACCAAACTCAATCTTTCCAGTAGTTAGGTTACTTGTCCCCAAATTCTGTTCCAAAACACACACACACACACACACAAATGCATTAATCTATTTTCTGAAATGTTTGGTACTGAAAATAATGTATGTAGAAGCCAAAGTGTACTGGCACAGGTAAGTGTCAGGAAGAATTTTCAAAGTAAGATGAGTTGGACTGCATTACTCAGGAAAACAGTAACAGGATACAGAGCATTTTTCGTTAAGTGGCTGGCTGGCATCCAGTTAGATTAGTATGTTGGAAAATGGTTAATCTTTGATGGTTGCTCAGTGGTATACGTTAAACAGGCTGAACCTCTGTATAATTGCTGGATGACAGGCAGCCATATTGCTGCAGTGAGGAAAAATCTGTGACCTTGATCTTTTTAAAAACTGAACACGATCAAAAGACTGACCCCTTCCAATCTGACATTTTCTGGCTAAAACTGAACAAGCCAGCAAAGTATGAGAAAAAAGGATTAGGATAAGACTACTGTTTTAGGGACTACCATCCTGCAGGTTTTGCTTACTATAAATCAACTGTTTAGAAAGATAAAAAAGATTCACAAACCTTTCCATAGGGCAGGCTGGATTTTAAGGCACTTGCCTTACAAACTACTAAAACCACTAAAAATTCAAGAGAAGAGTGGAAAAATGAAATAGCTCCACATAATTGTTTTGTCTAATCTGTACCATACAATTCCACAATGAAGGTGAAGTCCAATTTTTGGGTTGGATGGCATCTTGTTTTACCTGCTGCATTTTCAGTCCCTGATGGTATAGCTAGGACCAGTCTTCATTTGTTACGTAAAAATTTACATGGATGGAATCCCTCCTACATGAGCTCTGGCAAACTGAGTTCATCTGTGTTCTTCAGACATGGGACTAATGAATAACATTCCCGGTATTCTAAGAGTAAGGAACATTAGTAACATGACAAGAGATGCAGAAGCAATACTTCCAGTGTAGTAATACCTAGTAAAGCTTGTACCAAATCCGCACATTTTCGTTGCTGTTTTTTGATTATCTTCATCACTTTTAAGTTTGGTGAATTGTTTCATATTCCTTCACAAACATTCCATGGAGATATAACACAGAACATGGTAAACCAATAAAACACAGTATAATGACATATATACACCAAAATAAAAACAAACTAAAACTTAAGAGCATTGAAAATCCCAACTCTATTCCAAACCTAAGTTCAGCTCCTTGGTATTTTCTAATGTTCCACTACACCATTACATATTACTGGCACCTGTGGCTTAATACCACATATTTAACCAGTTCATAGACTACCCCTCCTTTGAATCACTTTGGGAAAAAGAAACTACCTTTAGTCTTTCCTCAGAAATAACTGTTTCTCCAGTCACAACTGGATGTCTATCAAAAAAGAATAAATTAAACACTGCTTGTTTATCATTTGTTGTTTTTTTCTGTTGTTTTTTGTTGGTTTTTTTTTTCACTGAGATGATAGGGCACTATCCTAATGGCTGGTACCTGCTGTCACAGTGACAGTGGAAAACAGCTTCTGGGATTTCTGTCCCTCAACTTACAGGTCTTAATCTTTGTTAGGGTCACCATACAATGCACCCTGACAGTTGAACACCCTAAACCACAATTCCTATACAACAGCATAATAAATAGCAATGTTAAAATTGTGCAGCTAGGCCTACCCGACCTTGGCATTACTTAACATCTGACCAACATACCTAGAACCTAAAAAGACCCTTCCAAATGCTTAAAACTAGTCAACCATTTCTAAGAAAAAATTACACGAGGCCTCCATCTCATCACACATGTTAAAGCACTCCCCAAAGTATTAGAAGAATTTCTTGAAGTCTTTAACTTTTCTGAATTCCACTAGTCAGGGGCACTCATGAATTGCTGGATTAGATACTACGGGGTTATTCTCTTATCTTTAAATTGTTTTATTTTGTGTACACAAAATACTCATTAGCTCTTGAACTAACTTTCCATACCCCAGGGAAACAGTTCAAAGGATTACCAAGTAGAGAACAGGTAAACACTCCAGGGTGAATATAACATTTTAGTGAAGCTACAAAATATGTGTCAAACATCAAATGAAATCTGTCAATTTTTTTCTAGCACTTGCACAGAACATAAGCAAGATGCTACCTCTGTGTATCAAGTATTCATAGATTGTAGAAGAAATTTATCTACTAGAATCATGTAAAACAATGCCAAAGATGTGACATAAAACATACAACAGGTGAAACATCAACATACATTTCTCAACACCTACCTACAATGACATGCAAGTATGAAAGCACTCCATTGCTTTCCTTTACATTTCCTTTACATTTGCAGCATATATATTTTCTATTTATATTATTTAGCGTATATATTCTTTATTTATTCAACTATTCTTTATTCTCTTCAACTATTAACAAACTAAAATTCATAGAACACTTCTACTTCATTAACTAGAATTTACAGCTTGTTACAGCATTTTGTCAAAAATCAAAAGCATACACCAGAAATATGTTGCAGAACTGCATATGAAGGCAACAGCACTTAGAATTCCCATTAGGAATTTAATCAATAGGTGATTCTATGCACATTATGTATTAAGCAGGTAAGCACTCTTCATGTTCAATAGTCAACTGTTTACATGACTTAAGTTATGCATGTGATAACTCTCTTACTGAATACATGCTGTTTTGATCTCATTTTCACCTGGCAATAGGAGCAAATCAATAGCGTAACACTTCATGCTGTGCTTTCTTAATGTTGTTCATACAGCACAACACTATATTCCACACATCTATAGCATCTTTCACCAAAGACTCTCAGAGCAATAAATAGTCCTTTGCAATCACATTTTTAAAAATACAAAAATCAAAATAAGCTAACAGAAGATTTTCCCGAAGGTGTTAATTCTGATGTGGAGGGAAAAGAATTTTGCCTTTTAAACATTCCACTATCTATAATACCGCCCCAAGCTATAGGCTGTCTGTGACATGATGCTGACTTGGGAACCACGGTCACCACAGAGCAAATACTCTGGGGCAGCTGCTGTGCAAGACTGAAACAGCGAAGATATAAGGTAGTCCAAAAGGACTGTGTGGAGGGTCAATTAGGTCTCAGTCACAAACGACAAGCAAAAGACTGTGAATAGCATAAAATAAAACTCTCACACAATTATCTGGTGGTCAGTCACAACTGAAATGAAGTATCTGTGAACAAAATGCCTACCCAGACTATGCTTTCTTATTTTTTTCATATATAGAGGCAGAAATTACGATGAAGCCTAAGACTTTAAGATCTCACAGTAACTGCTATGACTAGCAACAGACATGCAAGATAAAACCTGAAATAGAATCTTTTGGGGGACTTTCTAATCGCTTGAGATATCCAAAGAACCTGTGTCTGTCTCTGTAAACAGTGACTTCAACAGTTATAGACAGTTACTGGTGAATTAAAGGAAGTCAAGACTGCTATCCTACTTGAATAGAAAAAGTCTTAAAAGAACAGACATTCCACTTGCTTACTTAAAGCTCTGGATGTTAATTTCATGGCTTGCCACCACTGAAGTAATAGCTTCTATAGCTGGATAAAATTAGTGAACTACAATCCTGCAAACCCAAGGTTCCAGCTAAGAGCCTGCATCACTCTCAGAATGCTGCAGATACTATGTTACCTGCAAGAATGGCTCTCATATTTTAAATATTTTTAGCTTTACGTTGTCCTTTACAGATCTTGCACTTCCACTGTAGGAAGTATTGTTTGTTTTTTTTTTTGGGGGGGGGGGTGTTTTTTGTTTAGTTTTTCTTTTTTTGTAATTTTGCTTTTGCAATTCACTTTAATTTTAAAAATGTTAATTGATTGCATGCATTTCCCTTTAAAACATAAAATAGTGAACCTTGCTGCTGGTCAAGAAAAAAGAAATTCATCTTATTTTGCCTTCATTAAAAGCGAAATGATTCCAAAGTTTACAAATGACTTTGAAAAATGGATAGAAAATCTTGCAATTAATATATACCATATCTACGGAAGACTCAACTGCAACTTTAAATTAAGAAATTTTATTCTTTTACTCATTTTTCACAAAAACCTTTCAGCATGATTTCTATCACTTCAATAACAATGTTCTCTGGAAACACTATTATGAGTTTCAGACTTAGATGATTTTTTTCCCCCAGCAATTAAATTTTCAGGTGAATTTCACTTCTGTAATTTGATTCCAATTTGTATGCATCTTCTTTCTTCAATAAAAAAGAAAAAAACCCACTTTTCTTGTCAAACATATCACTGGCATATTTACTGCATAATTGCAGACTACTACTGTGGTTTCAGCTGTTATACCCCTGCACAGAAATGATGAATTTGCCTGCTCCTAATTTGCTTTGAGGCAAAAATGCTGCCTCTGCCCTTTTTATGCAATAAAAACTGTGCAAAATTGCTCTCCTAGTATGTGTGAATTTTTACCCCACTTCAAACGTTTATATATGAACATGCACATATATGCACAATAACCAAATTATTAGATTGATTCAATAAAATAATGCAAAGTGGAATGAAACTGAAGCAAATTATGTATGCACAAAATGCCACTGTGTTTCATTGCATGTATCAAATATTAAAAAGATGTGAAACCGAAAATCCTAATTTTCTTAACTCATGCTAAGACACAGAATAAATTGATACTGATGTTAAGTACACCCTTCTATGTTGCTAAGAAAACAGAAAGTAAAAGAAGAAATAGCAGTTAACAAGATCAGTGATCAGTCTTCTCAAGACTCCAAGAATCTAATCTGAAGGGCTTACTGAAGGAACTAACAAGTGCTATCAACAAAATACAAGAACTTTTTACCCCAGAGGGACTGTGGAAAGCATGAAAACTTCTGAAGAATGATGTTCAAGTACAGCCAAAAGCAGTTTCTAAGTGCTGCTTTGCTGGATCATCAAATCTTGACATAAATTTATAACATATTTGACAATACTGAAGTTAGCATCCATCAAAGTTATTATCAAATATAATTTCTTCTGGACAGATCAAGCCTTGTCCACCAAACATAGTAAGGAAAAGGCTTGAGAACAAGAATGGAACCCATTTTGGCACGTGATCCTCTTTCTTCAAGTTCTCTTGCCTTTTTATCCTTCACATTAGAAATTAACATCCATGAAAGAAATGAAGTGGGGAAACACTGGATGGGCAAGACAGAAGGTCCTAGGCACAACAGACTGTTGGAGTAGGAGAAAACACGCAAAACCATAGTGTGAAGAAGGAAGGGGAAAATAGTTCTGTGTTTGTGTTTGTGAACATCCTACTTACCTACCCCTCAGAACCAATGTACAGTTGGAGGAGCCATGGGAACTAAAAAGACCTTACTGTGCTCTTTATAATAATGAAAACAAGAAAAATGTTTGGAAAATCAGCTACAGTTGACTAGATTAATGTCTGTGCTCTTTAGGAACGGAAGTATGAAGACCAGAGTCAGGAATTCAGAACGCCTGTTACACTGAAAAACTGGAAAAGGTCAGAACATTGCAGAACAACCTGATGAGAAAAACTCAGAATAATGTAATGTATGTGATCCAATATGACTGCAGATGCTGGAGGTACTCATCTTACGAAGAAAAAGTTGGGCATCTGATAACAAAGAAGTGATGCTGAATGGGTGGCAATTTGTACAGAGGGGAAATGTCAGGGCAAACTTGGAAGTCCTGAAAAGAGAGAACAGACAAATGTATGTCATCAGTAAGAAATCAGGTGTAGACAAATACTTTCCAAGGAAATAAAACATAAGACCCACTGAAAATGAAGAGAAACAAGTAAACATAGTTTATAAGCCAATGGATTTTCTAAAAGAAACTCCACCAAAAAAAAAAAAAATATTCCCCCATGATAAACAGTATGGAAGACAACTGGAGCAACACTTGTTCAGCTTCTAGCTAATGGTGAAAAGGGTCTCAATTCCACAAGTTTTTCAGCAATCTGTATAACTCATATCTTTTCCTCTTTTTTACATACCACTTTCTTTCACTTTCCATGGTAATACATTTATTCCTCACAGAAGCTTCTGAAGACGTCATAATCTAAAAGGCACATCTGTATGTTTTCATTTAAGGTATCTTCCTTCGTTTGCCATCAGTCCCTCTCATGTTTCACTATACAGTATGAGCTGATGTGATTTTTGTCCATTGTTACAACTGTCAAGACATCTCTACATGTAAAGGGACTATGTCCTCCACTGTGCTGGCCCATTTTCCAATTACTTTCCGGCTATTGCAGGCATCAAGGATATCTGTGAACTCTGCTTTTACTGACAAGGATCACTTTACTCCCATTGTGTGACTCTTATTTATGATGCCTCTGTGATCCCATATGATCATTCTACCCCAGCCCACTGCTGGCACTGGCAAAGCAGCCTAGCTGGGATATAACAAACTTCCTTCCATGCTGCTTTTTCAGTCAGACCCACTCTTCAGAAAAGTCTCCATATGTGTCCTACTTAGGTTCCTCTTAACTAAGAGAAACCTGGAAAACTGTAAATAAGTTAGCTTCTCTAAGAGTCCTGCAGACTTTAACGTCTCTGTTCATTTTAGCATACAAAGACAAGGATTTTCCCCCAGAATAATGTCAAAGAGGACAATGTTAGGGCCTGAGTGTAGCCTTCAAGTTTAGTTGTCTGAGTTAAGGAGTTCAGCTCACCAAGCCCAAGAAGAAAGTTAGAAGCAGGGATCTGACCCTCCTTTCCTCCTTTTCCCTTGGGAGCTACTTCTAAGCAGAGTCTTTATTGTTGGCCCCCTATATCTGCACCTGATCTGGTGCCCCCCTGACCTGGACCAGCATCCACTGGCTCAGCTTCCTGGCTAGCCCTGAGACTTGCTGCCTCACTGAGACCTCGCGGGTGATCACTAGACTATGCCTGACTCCAGGGCCCTGATCCTGGCTCATGCTTGGCATCTTGCTCCTTGCTGGTGAGGCTACTATTCTCATTTGCTTTGATACAGTGATCTGTTCCAGGCTCCCCTCCCCTACTGGAGTGGCTGGCCCTCTCTACTCCCTGACTGGTGTGAGCAACAAGCTCACAATAGTTCTTGCATATTTGCAAAGCTGTCTTTACAGCGAGATGTCCAAAATTTTCAGATGAGGGCAGAGCTTAGTGGTAGTATTTAAATGCACTCAAGTTATAATGTAAGACGTACAGTGAAGTCAGACATATCAACCTGAGACCTGTTTAGCTTATAACAAGTGCACCTCTCCTATGAAGACAGAGTTGGAGTTCAGCCTGGAGAAGGCTCTGGGATGACCTTACAACAGCCTTCCAGTGCCTAAAGCAGACCTACAAAAAAGCTGGAGAGGGCTTTAAGCTTAAAGAGGGTAGATCTGTGTTAGATATAAGGACCTCTTCATTATGAGGATGGTGGGAGACTGGCACGGGTTGCTCAGAGAAGCTGTGGCTGCCCCATCCCTGGCCGTGTCCAAGGCCAGGTTGAGCGTGGCTTTGAGCAACCTGGTCTAGTGGAAGGTGCTTCTGTATACAGCAGGGGGTTGGAACCGGATTATTTTCAAGGTCTCTTCCAACCTAAACCATTCTATGTCACACTTAGTAAGCCCCCTCCTCACTGGGCTGCGTCTCCTCTTCTACCTAATACGTATGAGCCCTAGGGAGTTTTCCAACCAACTTGTCTCACTACTGCCTACAGCAACCCCATGAGTTGAACGGGAACATCCCAGCTTCCAATTGACTTGACTACTGCTTCTTCAACCTTTCCCTCCTAAGATTAAGGGCAACGTAACCAGACTTGGGGAGGCGCCCCTAACCGCCTCGTACGGAAGCGGCTGCCCCACGGCCGGGGCTCCCATGAAGGCGCAGAGCCGGATTCAGCCCACCCTCCTCTCGGGTCCAGACACGCTGCATTTATCTCCTCGTCAGACAAGACACCTCACCGCGACCAGAAGAGCCCAGGGCCGGGCGGAACAAGCCCCGCAGAGACAGTGCCTCCCACCCCTCCCGGCATCACCGGACTGGAGACACGAACTACGACCCCCCAGGCAGGCGCAACGTTCAACGGCCTCAAGCCGCGCATGCGCTGGGCGGAGTGACCCGCGCGCCGCGCACTTAAAGGGACAATGGCTGCAGCGGCTGCTATCAGGCTGCTCCGTGTGTGCGGCGGAGCCGCCTGGGCCCGCACGCTTATGCGGGGCTTCGCGTGCAGCGGAGTGGGCGAGGAGTAGAGCCCGATCCCCGCTGTTGTCAGGCGAGCGAGCAGGCGCTAGATTCTTCGGTTTGCGGACGTTCCGCGCAAATAAAGCGGGCGGGCGGGCGGGAGGACCCTGCTGCCTGTGGGGTGAGAAGCAGAGCAGCCGAGGCGCCTTGTGCAGATGGAACCCAGCAGCGGGAGTCGCGGCCCCGGGCCCGCCGCTGCAGCGGTGGCGGCCGTGCTGCCGGCGGGCGGGAGCGGGGAGCGCCTGGGTGGCGCCACCCCCAAGCAGTTCTGCACCGTGCAAGGGAGGCCGCTCGTCAGCTACACGGTGCGGGCGATGGAGAGGTAACGAGGCAGGCGCCGCTCGTCTCCCCGCCCGCGTCCTGCGGGCCTTCCCTTTAGCCCCCGGCCTCGCCGCTTGAGGTTCGGCCGCTGGCCCTCGCTGTGCGGCCACTCCGCAGGAAGCAGCTGGCTGCGACCTTGCTGCAGGCCCCGGACGCCCCCGGAGCCGCCGCCCCTCAGAGGGATTGGTATTGCGTTTCGGTGGGACCTCCTGCTTTCCCCGGCCAGTCAGAATATGTAAAGTGACAGGGTGGCAGGAAACTGGTGTGCTCTGAGCACTGGCTAAGGCAGGCTCAACTGGGGAGAGGCACTGGCAGCTCTCCCCTGTCCCAGCCCTCCTCACCACTATTCCGAGCAGCCTTGTTCTCGCCTCAGCGCTGATGATGTCTGGTAGTTGTGTCACCGTCCAGTGCCTCTGGAGATCAGTTTGAGGTGCTCAGCCTCGAAGTTTGAGGGTTTCTGTAATTGCAGGGGCTGGTTTGGTGAGCCTCAAACTACCACAGCCACTGAAAACAATCATAATACTGTTGAGAGGCCTTAAGAAAAAGTCTGTTCTGCCACAGGTGTTGGAGATGATCTTAATAGTGTCCAGAGGCCTGGGAAAAAGATCCACTCTTCACAGTGGGGTGAGCTCAGTTGTCTACAGCGCTTGCATTATGCCTGAACATTATAGGCCATAGCACAACAACCTGCCTCAGCCAAAAGCTTAAGTGCCCCTTTAGCTTTAAGTTACAGTTTCTGGGTTTTGATAGCTCAGCATGAATCTGCGTGCATAGATTTTCTTTGTGTATGTTGGAACAAAGAATTAAAGTCATAGTCATTAATGGCATATTTTAGAAGTCAGGTTTTTCCTTGTCATAAGACTGAGTTCTAGGCATGTGACTGACAGCTAATATATTGTTAATGTTAACATAATGTAAGTCTTGTATCTGTTGTCACTTGAAACAGTGCAGGTAGGAGTGGAGTGTCAGATATGTTCTGGATATTTTGCAGTAACTTGTAGAAAAATAAACTTTTAGATTTCAGAGAGAATAAATGGTGAGGAGTAGAGGGTGCTGAAAAGAAACGGAATTGCCAACATCTCCAGAAGTTCTTAATTCATGGAAACTTGTACAACATCAAAAATTGGGACTCTTTTTCCATTCCCACCCAGAGAGGCTTCCCTCAGGTCACTTGTTACTTCATGAAAGAAATATTGCTTGTTGTCTTTATCTAATTTTCAACAGCAGCAAGTCACAAAGCTAAGCACATCAGTAAGCAAAACCTCCGTTCCAAAGCCTGTCACAGCTGTAACTTTCTGCCAAAATGTCATGGGAATCTACAGAGAAGAATAATATCCTCACTCTGTGTATTGGAGACCTAGAAAAGAGAACAGAGTGAGGTTTGGGAAGGAAATGATATTCATAGGAAAATAAAACATTCATTAAAAAAAAAAATCCCTCATTTTTCACCGCCAGTAAGCTCTGAGAAAATAACAGTTCTTTGAGCAATAGTGTTATGCTTATGTCCTAAAGCTGTAAAAAAAAATAGAAGGTTGAATCTCATTGTGCAGTCCAGCCAAGCTTGTGATCCCAAGTTGGTTGTGACAGTGACAGCCTAGGGCTTTTGGTTAACTTTAGGAGTGAACTAAATGGTGCCAGTGCTCTCACAGGCAGAGCTTTCTGCCATCTCTGTGCTGGAGTGTTGGCTGGCATGCAGTATATATGGAGAGTTGGGAACAGATGTACTCTAAAGCTGTGAATGGCTTTCATTTTCATCTTAACACTTTTACTTCAGAGGAGATCTTGTTCTTTGTGTGAACATAGGTGCAAAAATGTAACATTGAGGGACTGCAGTTTGTCATATAATCGATCACCCTGAAGCGGCAGGTATCTGTGTTTAGCTTGATATTCTCTTCTAATGTCTGTTTACCTGCTGTAATTGAATGAATCTTTGAGTCATTAGCCTGTAATAACCAGTTCAACAGAAGTTAGCTACTGCAGCTATTATTGAGCATATTTTAATGTGGAAGAACTGTAGCAACATACAGACAAATACATGAGTAAATCAGGAATTTTCATCTGCTTTGCATGTGCTTTTAAAAAAATCAGGAGAAAAAGGTTTTTGCACACTTTAGCTGAAAGTGGTGAGAATCTTAAATACTGATGTGGAAAATCTGGCAGACAAGACAAGAACAGACATGAACGAATAAGCAGTGCATCCTGTTGCATAGCATAACAGCATGTAGAAGGTTGGCCTGCCAATAGTAATCACAGATGATGCCTTTAGGAGGAGGAGGTGAGAAAAAACAGTGAGGAGAAATTACTGGGATTTGTTGCCAGTACAGTGGTGCTGATATGAAGGTCGGGTCCTACCTTGGGGGTAAAATTAAAGTGTGTTGGAGAACTTAAATGTTTGGCTTTCCTAGTATATTTGTTGCAGTTTAAAATAGAACCTCTCCAATTTCTTTTCTGAGGTGGAGGAATCTCAGCTCTGTGTGCATGTGCACACACGTATTTTACTAAAGCAATATAGGGGAAAACAGACAAAGCTAAAGATTGGTGTTTAAAAACATTGTGGGACAAATAAGTTACTGTTGTACCTTCTGTTCTCAAGTTTCAGCAGTTCTTGAAAGTACAGTGAGAAGTTCTGAAAGAGGAAAGCAGGGTTAGTATGTTTACTGGCAGAATAAAGATTTTCCATAAAAGTTTCAGACAGCTTTGTTTACTTTGCTTGCTGTAATGTCATATCTTAAAACAGATGGCCTTGTATAAAAACAAAAGAAAAGGAAAAAAAAAAAAAAAGAAAATAAGGGCAACGTTACCTGGGGGAAGCATCTAAGGAATCACTGCTTCAGAAGTCTCTCGTGTCTCTTGTGGCCTTATTTGCCAAGTGTTTTTTCCCATTGGCTGATGCATGTTCACTGACTCTGCAGGTCACACAATTACAGATTTGCTGGATGTATCTACCGTGGTAGGTTTCTTTGTCCAGTTGTTGCTTATTCTTGAAATTGCTTATGAGCTAAAAATAATTGTAGCAAAAAATCCAATTGTTTTAACTTTATGAAGGTATCTATCTTTGTTATCTTGTATGACTAATAAGGAACACTTTCAGGAAAGAATGAATGGCTTCTGTACATGAGATGCTCAAAACTTCCTTAATGTGAAACTTTTCAGACTTAAAAGCTCCCTACTTCCATTTATTTCTATCATATATCAGTAAATTTATAACAAAGCTGTTATGGAGCAAAAGGAAGTTATGCTTGCATTCTGCAAGTGCATATTGTTCTTGACAGTTCCTTTTCTCATTTGGTGCTTGAATAACAGATGATTTATCTTGTATCTCTGGAGAGTTTCTGTGGCAGTGAAAGGTCGTATCTTACGCTGCTAAAGCCATCTCAGCAGTGACTGCCTGGTTCTGGCCTTGTTTTGCTGATAAAACTGCTGATTTCAGTACGTTGTATGTTAAATAGATTGGTACTATTAGATTGTTACTGGTCTGAGTAAGAGTTGCAAGAAATGGAGTGTATTTAAGCCTCATACCAGATTTCAGGCTCAGCACTAGTTTGTGAGTAAACCAGATAAAGAGGGTTCTCAGTCACGTGTTACCCAGGCATGCCACTGAGGTAGTACAGTCTCAGAACATAGCTCATTGGTTATTTAAGTTCCTCTACAATCTGTGTTGTGAAGTCATGTAGTAATAGCTTAATCTGTTGATGAGTTAATGAGCTCCTTTAATTTGAGTTCTAGCTCAGGTAATATAAATGTATATGCTTTTGTTTGAAATCTAATGGAACAGTACTATTTTCTTCTAGGCAGCTGGTCTGTAGGTGATGACAAGAAGGAAACAGGCATATAGTCCTTTTCTGCCTCATTGTTTTCCTACTACTAATAATAAGGTCCTCCCAAGGCAGTTGTAAAGTGATTATAACTGAGTTCTTTTGTTTCATTTGATCAGACCTGATTTTTTCCCTTCAGAACTACAGTCTATGTTGCATGGAAGGACTAGAGTTCTGTGTTTAGTGCTTGTTAAAGCACATTGGGGTACAGTATTCTGATCTTTTTTATGCCTTGTGTTGATTCTGAAGCTTCCATTATCATGGTCTAATATTAAAGTTATAAAATGGAAAGGGTGTTTCCAATTTCTAAACTCGTTTTAAGCAAGTCCTGAGCTCCCTCAGAAAGATTTAATACTAAAATAGTAAGAAAGGGGTGTGACAAATTGAGGGAGAAAACGATCCATCTACTGCCAGATTGAAGTTGGAAAGTATCAGTAATCGCTCATTAAAACACTTTGCAATATTTCCATAAGCAGGTCTTTAAAAGTGTAAGCACCTGTGTGGTGCACAGTTCTCATTCATGAGAGTTTGTAGCATGCTTTACCAAATTAGTACTTTTCATGAGTTTTGGTAGGACACATTAGGCTTCAAAGCCTAAATTGTTCTTGTACCTAATCAATCTAGAGGATACCCTTATACTCTTACATGAATACGTTGCATCTCTAAATCCCAGCTTTAATTATAGAACATTAGTCCAGAATGAGTCTGAGGACATACTCAAGTTTATAAATGTGTTTATCCAGACACAGGGTGGAGCTGTGGCCGCATCCTGTCACTTTCTCATGTATTGTATCACTGGAGGCCTTAAGCCGTTCCACTCCCCCTGTGCAGAGATTTGTCATAGGCTGGCCAGTATGTCTGTTCTCTTCCCTTCGTCTCAGAAGATGCAGTGTGCTACCCAGTTGCCTCATAAACTTCTTCATTTGACTCCAGAATGGGAAATGTCAGTGCTGCTCTTACATAGTCATCAGTGAATGTGCAGACTGGTCACTGTTTCTGAGAGCTGTGTAAGGCTATACTCCTTCTGCAAATAGTAGAGCAGAGCTCTAATTCTCATGTAGTGTGAAATAGCTACTTGAATTTTGCTGTATTTAAATGACTCTCAGTATTCAAAAGAAAAACTGAGATGGATCCAATTAGTTTGTCCTAGTTCTAAGTTGAAGTCATGCAGAGGTGCTAAGTTGTGTGGCTAAATGTAAGACTATGCCAGGACTCATTTGAGAGGTTTGAAAACCTTTTGATGAACCTGTGATGAGTGACAAGTTGAAACTTGAAACCATATGACTTCAGATTTTACATTTGAATAACATCAATACTTAAAATATGCTGAGAATAAGTTAGTTTGGCTGTAATTTATGCCTTTGTTGATGAAATGAACATAAAGGCAAATAGTTTTATTTAGAGTAATGCTAATAGCACTTCTATTTATTTTATTTTTAATAGTTATTCTAAATTAATTGAAATAAATTTAATGGAGTTCCCTTAATTAAAAACCCTGAAACATACAGAAGGCAAAAGATGGTCTGATGTTTCACGTAGTTCTAGGGGAGTGATTTGTGTCACAGATGACTTCACTTTTGGAGGAAGAGTAGTTCCTAGGCAATGCTTTCACATCTGTTATTGCAGGAATCAATACCTTGAGGCTGTGTATTTCTGAACTGTAAATTTTTATTTTTAATTGTAACTGGAGGTATTTAGTATGTTAGTCCATGTTGTGATTGCAAAATTAGTTTCAATAGATTTACTAATTTTAATTGAGAGAATGTACTATGCTTGGCCTAGTTGGATATGTAGGATACACATGAGTAATTTTACGATAGTAAATAGTGAATTATATTTGTAACTGTTGCTCATCTGATGAGTTTGGTGTCTGTCATGCCCCCCCCCCCCCCCCCAATCATCTGTGGAGACACAGAAGGGAAAAGAATTTAATATCCTTTTTATGCTCTCTACATAGCATTTGGGAAATAAGATACTAAGATACTCAAATAGCTCGATTTGAATTATGATATTGCCATTAGTTTGAAGTACAGTATGCCACGTGTGACTAGAATTTGTATTCCTAGGTCCTTTGACACAAGTGTGACTTCAGTTATGACTGGTTTTAGTCTGGTGGGTCATAGGTCATTCTCCCTGCATACCACCACTCAACTGTAGAGCTAGGCTGATACTAACAGTAAAAGCTTGAAGTTATCTAAAACCACGCTTTTCGTATTCTGGTAATTTTACCTAGCTACCTATGTTTTTACATTTTGCTAGCTTCCTAGAGCAGAAATCTTTCTGTGTGTGCGTATTGTTTCCTCTCAATATCCAGGTGTCACAGTTTTGATTCATTGGCAATCGGTCAATTGCTGCTCATGCCTGCCTTGATAGTAGCTTTGTTTCAGAGTTTCCTTATCCTTTTATTCACTTGTACACAGTGTACTACACTGTAGAACATGGAGTACTCCAGGTCCTAAGATTTACCAATTTATTGGAGACTGAATTTAGAGAAAGCTGAAATAACAGACTCTAGCTGATTGATATAGAGCTTATGTTTGAAGCTAGGAATGAGGCTGGAGTAAATGTTTTGAAGATATTTCAAAGGGTTATTAGAAGATGCCTTTTTTACTGGTTGTTGGAAGCAAGTCCCTTCCCAGAATTCCAGTTTGGTTGACGTCTGTGTATTGGTAGAGATCTAATGTAGCTTTTCTTTTAAAGGTGGAGTGGTAATGGACAGATGAAAAGATGGACTCGAGTGTAGTTAGAGATGCTTTATTTACCCATCTTGAAATTATTTTGATATGAATTTCTTTGTTTTGTGGAGATACCTGTACTTTTATTTAGTCATTCATGTTTACTTTTTCTTTACTGTTTCTTCTAGGATAAGTTGGATATCTGACATTGTTGTGGTTGTCTCTCCTGAAAATATTGAAACAATGAAGTCTATCATTGAAAAATATGGCCACAAAAGAGTTACAATAGTAAAAGGTGGAGTAACTCGTCACCGGTCAATTTTCAATGGACTGAAGGTGTTTGCAGAGAATGAATTTTCCAGTCAGCTGCTCCGGAAACCAGAAGTAGTGATTATCCATGATGCTGTGAGGCCATTTGTTGAAGAAGATATTCTTTCAAAAGTGGTTATGGCTGCTAAAGACCATGGGGTATGTACTATACAGCAATGCAACTCTGCAGTGGTCTTTATATTGTATAGAGTAAAATAATGATTGATAAATAAGGATTTTTCTAGTAATTTTATTAATGTATTATGTTGATTTCTAAGTAGAACAGATTCAGAATCTGTATTATGGAGAGAGGTCAGATGGGGGAGGAAGACATTTTTAAATGCTGCAGGCATTACTTGCTATGGGGAATAATTATTGCCACAGAGACTATCAGTAAGAGATTGAATTAATCATCAATTTGCTAGTTGAAAGGTAGATTACATAATAATAATAGTTTACCTTTTTTCTAGGCAGATTTCTTACCTAATGCTAGAATAGTTCAGTTAGTGATTACTAATAATAGAGTGCTGTCTTGCTTGAGTCACAAGCTTTGTATGTTTTTACCTTTATATGTGAATCCTAAGGAAGTGGCAAGGGTATCTCTGTCTTAATGTTATCCTAAGTATCTCTGTCTTAATGTTAAATTTTTCTAGAATCTGTAAATGTTGCAAACTGCTGAGAAAAAGGGAAAGTGGAAAGCCTCCAAATGTATGTTGGAGATCACTGCACATGAGGACTGAGAATATTTGCAGGAACCAGAAAGATTTCTGAGAAACTAAGTGATAGGTGAAGGGAAAGAGTTTGGTAGAAGTTGTGTTATGCAAGTAGAAAGGTAGAGTTATGAAAGGCATGCACTGGCTTCAAGAGGAACTGGTGAATAAACTGTCTAATTAAGACAGAGATGTAAGAAATCATGACTTAGTCACAGGCTTTTTTGTACATTTTGCTGTTCTTACCTTGTACTTCAGTTCTTCATTAATAATACACTAGAAAACTTCCCTACTTCCAAGAGATGGTTTGAGGTAGAAGTCATTAGTGACAGCAGATTGTTTGGGTGTTAGCAAGCTAGGAAAATCTTCTGCTTGTCTGTTTTTCTCAAGAAATGAAGTAAAGGATAAGCTAATTGACAGATGATTTGCAACCCTGACAGTGGAATAGAGTCCGAAGAATGACTCCTGGTATTTCCTTAGCACTCCTTCACCTTTTCTTTGAAAGCTCATATTATAGAAGGGGAATGTATGACTTGTTAAAATATTTATTATGAAAATTAAATCATGCAAGGTCCCTCAGAACATTGTTAGAAGTCTAGATATACTGAGCTTCTTAATAGTCGGCCTGTACTTTTGTGCATTGGCTTAATATGGAATGGCAATAAAATAATAACTCTGCTCTGTAGTTTTCGGTGATACAGAATGTAAGTTTCCAGTCATTAAAACTTAAATTCCGTTAGAATTTTAACAAGGTTTTTGACCTTTCTCCTGTAGCACAAAATAGCATCCCAGAATTGATTCCCTGCCAGAGACTTTTAAAACACATCCCCTTTGTAAATCTGTTCTAAATGTGATTCTTTGAGAGCAGTAGAAGAATGGGGTTAATTGTGCTGATATTGAGTTGAAATGAGAAAAACGCAAACACAGTCAGAAAAGAGCTAAGGTGTCTTTGCATGTTACGGTGTATCGTATCACATTTGTCTTTGTGTTCAAGTTTTTTGTTCACTTTTTCTTGAAACTTGTGTGATTTTAATGTAACATTTTTTTCCTGGTTTTCTTTTTAATGGTGTGTATGACATTTTCAGTAAAACAGTAGGGAATCAAGGCAGTCTCCATTGACCTTCTCAAGGCAGTGTACTGTAGCTCTAGAAGTTCTGAACTCTTGACTGGTAAATATTTCCTTACCTAGATCACGGAGGTATCTTATTTGATCTCAAAAGGGTGATCCTACACATTTAGCATAGTCTTTTCCATTGTATAGTTTGTGTCTGAAATGTGCATGGTATTTATTGGCTCTGTGATGACTTCCTGTGTTGGCTTAGTTCCATGGAATTCAATGAGGCTAGGCTGTCAGAGAACTGGACTCCAAGAGCTGTTAGCTATTGATGTTACCTGACAAAGCAGTTGAATTAAGGAACATGAGAAGAACTTAATTTTATGTAACAATTTAGAGAAGCTTCCTGCCAGAGAGAGGTGGCTGTCTTCACTTGACAACTATAGAATTCTGAAGTAATAAATGTCTTGAAAGTTAAGACTCTTTCTCAAAAGTGACATGCATGGTTTTGAAAAAAAATTGGATCAAGGGAAGCTATCATCTTTAGTTCTTCCTATAGTCAAATTCTTTGCATATCTGAGGGGGAGCCAGTTCTTCAATCTTTCAGTACAGAAAGTAATTACTTCCTTTTGCATTATGTAGAAAGGTACAAAACCTGGCAGAAACATCATATTAAATCACTAGTGTAATAGTGGTAATGCTGTATTGTTGTTCATCTGCATACCATATAGGTAGCATAATTATGAGAAGCTTTAATGTTTTTTTAAATGGCAATTGATCAAGTAAGTTATTGCACTTCTAGCTGCCAATTGTCAGACAAATAAACTGCTTTATTACACTTACTAATCAGTTTGTTATTTGCCTGTGGGAATTAAAATGTGTACCTTATCCAGAACTAATAAATTATGCCTTAAATCCCCCAAACAATCGCTTGATTATGTGAAAATATTACTTTGTAACCAATTAAATTCCATTTATGTTTTTTGGGTAATTTTGTAATTAAAATTACATGTTTCTAGAAACAAATTCTTTATTGCTAGTAAAAGGAAAAGTGGAAGCTTCAGAAGGCATCAGTCCAAAGCCTTTAGCAATATCTCTTTGCCAACATTACATTTTAAACAACATAACCAAAAAGCAAAAAGCATGCAAGGAAAAATTGGGAGGGGGGGAACTTGTCATTTCTTCTACTGAGAGTTTAAAAAAGGTATATACAGTCAAAGACTCTTTCTGTATTTAACATAAACTAGATTTGAAGGTATAGTTTATTTCTTTGAAAGGACTGAATCAAAACAGCGTTCCTCATTCTTAAAAGCTGGTTTCTGGAAGCTGTCTAACATCATTACTTTATTCTCAGATTTAGCTAGAATCTGAACAAAGCATACATCCCAGTACAGATGTGCAGTATTACTTGGTTGCACGGGCTCTTATGCACATGCACACTCAGTCAAAATAATACCCCCCAGACAGAAAACATGAATTGTCGGGGTGTTACATAGCAAATTTAGAGGAAAATATTTTAAGAGCTACATGCTATTAGCTATGATAAGGCACATGAAGGACAGAGAGATAATTCAGGACAGCCAGTGTTATGAAATGGCTTCACCAAGGTCAAGTCCTGCCTGACCAACCTAGTGGCATTCTCTGATGGGCTGTTTTGATAGATGGGAAGAGCTACAGGTGTTATCTAACTGGACTTCTATAAGGCCTTTGACACAGTACTGCACAACATCCTTCTCTCTAAATTGGAAAAATATGGTTAATTGCTCAGTGTCCAGATGGAGATCAGTGACAAGTGGTGTCCTCTAGGGGTCCAGTACTGTTTAATATCTTCATCTATGACATGGTGGGATTGAATGTACCCTTGGCAAGTTTGCAGGTGACATCAAGCTGAGTGGTGTGGCTGACACACCTGAGGGATTGTATGTCATCTAGAAGGACCTGGACAAGCAAGGTCCTGCACCTGGGTTGGGACAACCCCTGGTGTCAGTACAGGCTAGGGATGAAGGTATTGGGAGCAGCCTCATGGAGAGAGGCTTGGGGGTACCAATGGATGAAAAGCTGGCAGTGTTTGCATGCAGCCCAAAAGGCCAGTCATCTTGAGCCACATCCAGAGTAGCATGGCCAGCAGGTCAGGGGAGGTAATTCTGCCCCTCTACTGTCTGCTCTGGTGGGACCCCATCTGGAGTAGTGCGTTCAGATCTGGAGTCCTCAGTACAGAAAGTTATGGATCTGTTGGTGTGGGTCCAGAGGAGGGATACAAAAGTGGTCAGAGGGGTGGAACACTGCCTCTATGAAAGACAGGCTGAAAGAGTCAGATTTGTTCAGCCTTGGAGAAGAGAAGGTTCCAGAGAGACCATATGGCAGCCTTTCCATACATCAAGGTGTCTTGTAAGAAGGATGGAGAAAGACTTTTAAGCATGGCCTGTTGTGATAGGAGAAGTGGTAATGTTTTTAAACTAAAAGAGGGCAAACTTACACTATTTACACATTTAAGCAAGAATTTTTTATTTTTTTCTTTATGATGTGGGTGGTGAAATACTGGGACAGGTTGTGCAGAGAGGTGGTAGATACCTGGTCCCTGGAAACATTCAAGGTTGGATGGGGCTCTGAGCAACCTGATGTAATCGATGATGTTCCTGCTTCTTTCAGGGCAGGTTGGACTAGATGCCCTTTAAAGGTCTCTTCCAACCCAAACTATTCTAAGATTTTACATTACTGTGAAGATCAGGATCGCTTTAGTAGCCGTGAAACTTTTTTGCATGTGTGAAGAAACCAAGTGTGGTTTTGCTGTTGTACAGGAAAGAGTTACACAATGCATTACTCCTTTTTAAACTCTATAATAATGGTAACTGTAAGAAACATACTGATGTTTCCATAGCTTATGGCATTATTCTTCCCATAGAGAATTATAATCATCTCAACCAAGTTATTTTCTGTGTTGAGTGGAGGACTGATGTATTGTTAGCAAATACTTGCAGTCTTTGTCCTAACAACATGTAGTGTTTGGTGGTGGGAAATAGCTGTCGTTTCAGAGTCCCCATTTAAGTGATTTAGATGATTCATTGCATTCATTAGGGAGGATGCAACTTAAAGAACTGAAATACATAAATCATAGACAGAAACTTAAATTATAATCTCCCTTTCTTCTTTGCACCATTTCCGTGTTGTATTAACAGAGCCAGCTGGGCCTAATGTGACTGTTACTTAATCCTTTTTAAAAAAGGTGACTTTATCCCACTTTATCTAACTTCTGGAAGTCTACACATACAATATTTTTAACCTTTTTTTAGGTAGGATTAGGTTATCCTGGAAAAAAATTTTTAGCATAGCTTCCTGTAGTTACGTGGTTGCTGAGGTCATTTATATGTAATGTCTCTCCTTTAAATTCAGAGAAACGATGTGTATCATATTGCTGTTGATTTGAGACTAATTAAAACTTGGACACTTCATTTGAGAAAACAGTATGACTTTGGAAATGAACAACCTTTAGCAAAGATACGTCTGTTAGTCACTCAGATTTCTTCTTCCTGCAGCAGATCAAAGCAATAAAGAATAGTTCCTTAAAATAAGGGATATCTCGGCTTGTACGGCATGTATGAGGAGCTGAATAAAGGCCCTGTATTATTCTAGCCACTTCTACATGGCAAGATCTGAAAGAGATTCTTAGCCATATCTCTCTGGCAAAGGATTAGGCATGCACACCTCTTGAGTTTTCCCCTTTTTTTGCCCAATGTTGCACTGAAAAGAAATCTAGGTTTTCATTCAGAAATGCCCCCAGCTGCATTTTTGGCAGTTTGTGATCTGGGTGGTTATGGCAAGGACAACACCAACCCTGGAGGCTGGTTGAGGCTTCTGAAAGCCGACTTGGCCTGTTTCACATGCTGTAATACTTTGCTGGACTGGTTCTGTGCTTATCCTTCTGTTTCCAAGAAGGTAGGTGGGTTGTGGCACAGATAGATCTAAAACTGCCTTGAGGAGCATTGGAGCATGTAGGAGAGAATTCATGAGGTATTAAATTCATACGTATGTGTAATAAAGTCATTGAGCCAAACTTGCATGGTAGAGTATAATCCATTTTACAAGGCTCTTGATAACAGAGGTGGTCTTAGATGAAGCTTGTATAAAGAAGTGACTTGAAATTTTGTATGTAAAGGGCTGAAAGAGAAAGAACCTTGGGTGCAAGGGCAGGACACAAGCAGTTCTGAGAGAAGCAGCTGAACAAATTCAGAAGGCAAAGACATTTGATAAGCAGCTGCAAGAGTTGCTTAAGGAGCTGCGTGACCATGAACTATAGTGCCTGTGGTTTTGGTTGCTCAGGGCTGTGTGTGTGTGAAGGAGTTATTAATCAAATGCTGCAGTTTTGCATTTCGTTGATTAACTTGTGCAAGAGTCCTCCTGCAGCACCTCAAGATTTTTGTTTTCATTATAATATGCTAATATTGCTAAGTATATATTATATTGCTAATTATATATTATATTGCTAATATATTAAGCTTCTGAGTAAAGCAATATGCAGTGGATCAGTAGCCTTCTCATCATGGTGTTGTTGATTTTATTATAATAATGTAGACTTTTGGGAGGTAAAATACAACTTCTTAACTGTAATTGTAACTCCTGTGGTAGTAGCTTCAAGATTTTTAATCCTTTGAATACAGATGTTAACTCCTCTTTATACTTATTTACTCTAATAAGAAAATTCTTTGTGACACTGCATTTTCACTGATAGCTTTTTGCAATATAAATCAGTAACTAGGGTATGAAATATGGCTTGCTGACTGTAAGATGTGTTCTGTTACTAGATAATGCAAGATAATACTGTACAGTCAAAGTAAAATGAGTAGTCTTGTTAATTTTAGAAGCAAAAATGATTTTGTGATTCATTAGGTTTTATAGCAAATATTCTGTATAATTTTTGTTACCTAGATTTGCAGAATAGCACTGGTTAGAATGAGAAAGTGCTGGTAGCTCATTTTATTGTCATCTTAGATTGAGCGAATGCTAAAATTTAAAGCTGTAAGTATACTTAAAAATATTTCTAAAAGTATTGAAAGCAAATAGTAGCATACTGGTCACAGGATTGGCTTTGGAATATTTAAATTGCTTATACTGGTCGCTGACCACCAGGCACAGGGAGGAACAAGCAGGTCGTGTTGCTGACCCTGTTGCTGGTGTCCCAGACTGCTGACCAATATGGTCGCCTCCAGAAAGAGAGCTTGCAGTAAGAAGACTGGAGCAACTCAGACAGAGACCCTGTCCCAGACCGTGGCTGTTCAGGTCTCTGGATGCAGGGAGTGCCAGAGCCTGCTGCTGCTGGGGGAGGCAGGACAGCATTCCACCTGCGTGAGGTGTGAGCAGGTAGAAGATCTGCTTAGCCTGGTGGCAAAACTTAAGGAGGAGGTTGAGACGCTGAGGACCATCAGGGAGTGTGAAAGGGAGATCGACTGGTGGAGTAACTCCCTGGCGTGCCAGTTTGAACGGTTCCAGGGAGATACCCCCCAAAAGGGGAAGGACCCCCTGCCTTCTCACACAGAGGGGGATGGCCAGAGACACCCCCTGCCCTGTAGCTGTTGCGCAGAGGTAGGGGACCAAAAAGGCGACGAGGGTTGGAAGCAAGTTCTAGTTTGGCGTTGTGGGAAACCCTCCCCCCTTCCTGCCCTGCTTCCCCAGGTGTCCCTCCATAATAGGTTCGAGGCCCTGGATCTTGAAGGAGAGGTAGGTGAGAATGTGGTGCAAGGCCAGCCTACAAGGCCACATAGGAAAAGGCGGTCAACTTTGCACCTCAAGACTGCCTCTGATAAGAAAGAAAGAAGGGTCATTGTAGTAGGCGATTCCTTTCTGAGAGAAACAGAGGGCCCGATATGCAGAGTTGACCCTCATCATAGGGAAGTGTTTATCTGCCTGGAGCCCGGATCAGGGATATCACTAGGGCGCTCCCCAACCTGGTGCACCCGACAGACTACTACCCGCTGCTGGTCTTCCAGACAGGTGAGGGGGAAGCTGCTTCCCACAGTCTGAGGGGGATGAAGAAAGACTACAGGGCCTTGGGGTGGATGGTGAAAGAGTCTGGGGCTCAAGTGATCTTCTCCTCACTCCTTCCATCTTCCACTGATGATGTGGGAAGGAATGGGAAGATTCAGTTCATAAACAATCGGCTTCGAGACTGGTGCTACAGGCAGGGCTTTGGATTCTTTGATAGCAGCTGGTTTTATAGGGCACCAGTCTGGGCAATGATAAGTGGGAAAGGTTTATCTCACAGAGGCAAAAGGGTGCTGGGGCACGAATTAGCAGGGCTCATTTGGAGAGCTTTAAACTAGATTCGAAGGGGGATGGGGTTGTAGCTGGGCTTGCCCCAGTGGGGCATCACTCCAGAACTGATGAAGACTGGGAGGCCTCCTATAATCCTAGGGTGAAATCGGTGTGCTCAGCTCGCTCCCTGAAATGTCTGTACACCAATGCGCGCAGCATGGGAAATAAGCAGGAGGAGTTGGAAACCTCTGTTAAGTCAGGAGACTAGGATCTGGTGGCAATTACAGAGACGTGGTGGGACAGCTCATGTGACTGGAATATAGTCATGGAGGGCTATGTCCTTTTCAGAAAAGACAGGCCAGCCAGGAAGGGTGGTGGGGTTGCTCTTTATGTGCGGGAGCAACTACAATGCATCGAGTTCTGTCCAGGGACAGATGATGAGCGAGTTGAGAGTCTGTGGGTGAGAATTAAGAGGCAGGCTGGCAGGGGGGATACTGTTGTAGGTGTCTGTTACAGACCACCAGATCAGGGTGAGGAAGTTGACGAGGCCTTCTACAGGCAGCTGAGAGCGGCCTCACAGTCACAGGCTGTGGTCGTCGTGGGGGATTTTAACTTCCCTGATGTTTGCTGGAAGGACCACTCGGCAACCCAGCCACAGTCCAGGAGGTTCCTCCAGTGTATGCATGATAACTTCCTCATGCAAATGGTGGATGAGCCAACCAGGAAAGGAGCGCTGCTGGATCTCATCCTCACTAACAAGGAGGGTCTGGTTGAAGCAGTAAGGGTTGAGGGCTGCCTTGGTTGCAGCGACCACGAGATGGTGGAGTTCAGGCTCTTGTGTGGTAGGACCAGTAGAATAGCAAGTAGAATTGCAACCCTGGACTTTAGCAGGGCAAACTTTGGCCTTTTCAAGCAATTGCTAGGGGAAATCCCATGGGCAAGGCTGTTTGAAGGTAAAGGGGCCCAAGATAGCTGGTTGGCATTCAAGGATTGCTTTTTCGAAGCTCAAGATCAGAGCATCCCAACACGTAGGAAGTCAAGGAAGAGGGCCAGGAGACCTGCGTGGCTAAATAGAGAATTGCTGGGTATGCTCAAGTGGAAGAGGAGAGTTTACAGGTCATGGAAGGAGGGGCTGGCCACTTGGGAGGAATATAAGGCTGCTGCTAGAGGATGTAGGAAGGCAGCTAGGAGGACTAAGGCCTCCTTAGAATTAAACCTGGCGAGAAGGGTCAAGGACAGCAAAAAGAGCTTTTTCAAATACATGGCAGATAAAACTAACACCAGAGGCAATGTAGGCCCACTGATGAACGGGATGGGTGCCCTGGTGACAGAAGATACAGAGATGGCAGAGTTAGTGAATGCCTTCTTTGTCTCTGTCTACTCTGCTGCAGGCAGTCCTGAAGAGCCCTGTACCCCTGAGACCTCAGATGAAGTCAGGTCAATGGAGCGGTTTGCCTTAGTCGATGGGGAATGGGTTAGAGACCAGTTGAGCAATCTGGACATCCATAAATCCATGGGTCCAGATGGGATGCACCCGCAGGTGCTGAGGGAACTGGCGGAAGTCATTGCTAGACACTCTCCATCATCTTTACCAAGTCTTGGGAAACGGGAGAGGTGCCTGAGGACTGGAGGAAAGCAAATGTCACTCCAGTCTTCAAAAAGGGCAAGAAGGAGGACCCGGGTAACTATAGACCGGTCAGCCTCACCTCCATCCCTGGGAAAGTGATGGAACACCTTATCCTTGGTGCCATCTTAAGGCATATCAAGGATAAGAGGGTTATGAGGGGCAGTCAACATGGCTTCACCAAGGGGAAGTCATGCTTGACCAATCTCTTAGCCTTTTATGAGGAAGTAACATGGTGGATGGATGATGGCAGAGCGGTGGATGTGGTCTACCTTGACTTCAGCAAAGCATTTGACACAGTCTCCCACAGCATCCTTACAGCTAGACTGAGGAAGTGTGGTCTGGATGATCAGGTAGTGAGGTGGACTGTGAACTGGCTGAAGGAGAGAAGCCAGAGAGTTGTAGTCTATGGGACGGAGTCTAGTTGGAGGCCTGTAACTAGTGGAGTGCCTCAAGGGTCAGTACTGGGACCGGTATTATTTAATATATTCATCAACGATTTAGATGAGGGAATTGAGTGTACTATCAGCAAGTTTGCTGATGACACTAAGCTGGGAGGAGTGGCTGACACGCCAGAAGGCTGTGCTGCCATCCAGCGAGACCTGGACAGGCTGGAGAGTTGGGCAGGGAATAACTTGATGAAATATAACAAGGGAAGGTGTAGAGTCCTGCATCTGGGCAGGAACAACCCCAGGTTCCAGTATAGGTTGGGGAACGACCTGTTAGAGAGCAGTGTAGGGGAGAGGGACCTGGGGGTCCTAGTGGACGACAGGATGACCATGAGCCAACACTGTGCCCTTGTGGCCAAGAGGGCCAATGGCATTCTGGGGTGTATTAGAAGGGGGGTGGTTAGTAGGTCGAGAGAGGTCCTCCTTCCCCTCTACTCTGCCCTGGTGAGACCGCATCTGGAATATTGTGTCCAGTTCTGGGCCCCTCAGTTCAAGAAGGACAGGGAGCTGCTGGAGAGAGTCCAGTGCAGGGCAACTAAGATGATTAAGGGAGTGGAGCATCTCCCTTATGAGGAAAGACTGAGGGAGCTGGGTATAGTTTAGAGAAGAGGAGACTGAGGGGTGACCTTATTAGTATATATAAATATATAAAGGGGGGGAGTGTCACGAGGATGGAGCCAGGCTCCACTCAGTGGCAAACAATAGGACAAGGGGTAATGGGTACAAACTGGAACACAAGAGGTTCCACTTAAACTTGAGAAGAAACTTCTTCTCAGTGAGGGTGACAGAACACTGGAACAGGCTGCCCAGGGAGGTTGTGGAGTCTCCTTCCCTGGAGACATTCAAAACCCGCCTGGACACATTCCTGTGTAACATTATCTAGGTGTTCCTGCTCCGGCAGGCGGATTGGACTAGATGATCTTTCGAGGTCCCTTCCAATCTCTAGCATACTGTGATACTGAATTTTACATATCACAGTTGCGTATAATATACAGCTGTTGCTGACAGCTGAAAAGATTAAATATGTCATAAGAAAGTCTTGAAGCACTCTACCAGTATGTGCTGCTCTTTAGGTGGGGGAGGCTACGTGTGGTCTGGATCATATATTTAATGTGGATCTTTGGTAGCATGATGCAGATTTTAAACAACCTTTGAAGTACTTCTGAAAAAATCCACCAAGACAACAAAAGCTTAATGAATGAGAACATGTTGTTAAATATTGCCAATTATTCCACTGTGACAAAAATTAGCTGAATATGTTGACTAAGGTAATAAGACCTTATTTGGCTAATAGCATGATAAAATATATCTTACTGAATATACAGTACTGTTGTATTTATTGAAAACACAGACTTCCTCGACCGTTCTTGAATTTCTCACAAAGAATGCCCAGATAAAGAATGCACTAGAAGAAATGCTGTGTAATTTGTATAACACCATTAAATCGTATATGTTGGTTTAATCCTGCTAACTTTTAAAATTCTTTATTATATTATGATTTATGGCAGTAATTCATAGTACAAGAGCAACATAAATGACACATTCTTACGACTTTCAATCTGCTTTTTTAAAAAATACCGATTTTAATATGTGACCAAATGTTTGCATCAAGAAGTTATATAATTATTGCAGTACCACTCTGTTTTTTCTTAGTACGTATGTATGTTCTTGGTTTTGTTTCTTTTCAGTTTCATTATGTTCTTGAGCTTGTTTTCAGTGCTGTGTGTTGAAAAATTGCATCGTGTAATAGGCCTAGTTCTGCTTTCTTCTTCTACCTCAGATTATATATATCTGCAGTTGCGTATTCCTATCGTCCTGTCTTTTTGAGGGGAATGTTTGATTTTCTTTGAGAAATCTGAATTTTTCCACAGAATAGCATTTAAAATTTGCATGTTGTCGATTAGGTCAAAATGATATTTAGTAATGCTTAAAGGTAAATGCTTTAAATATAGAAGAACAGAGATTATGTAAAGTGGGAAAGAACATATGCAGTCTTAATTTTTGAGCAACAGTTTGTTATTGGTAATCTTCTATAGTTTGCTATAGCTAATTGGGGCTCTGACATGTCCTGATGTACATGTAATCTTCCCATTTACTTAGATAGTATGTTCTGATAAAGGTGACCTCATTAGAAGAAATGTTTTTTTTTTCTTAAACAGTGTCATAAATATACATCACATTTGTTTAAGGCATCTTGTATCTTTGAAGTCAGTTCAATGTACAACATAGTGTCAGCTCATTAACATTGGATCAAAGTGTATATTAAATTTCTGATTAAACATCCCCTCTTTTTGCAGCTAGGAATAAACACAATTATAACTTCTTCCTTCCTGGTGTTGGTTTAAGAATAACATGTGCCCAATTTTAGTGAGTTCAACTGTTGCTCCTAGCCAGCTGGGTAAACAGACTTCAAGGAAATTATGTGAAGTTTAGCATACAAGCCTTTTTTCATGGTGTTCAAAACTCCTTACATCTGTTCTAATTAACTTTTTTTTGTCTGGCTCATGATTAGGTTTAATATCTGTGTTAGACCAGGTTTGTTTAACGTTTCAACCAGTGCTGTCCTTGGGCAAATAAAAGCTGCCAGTACAAATACGTCAGCATTGCTGGAATTGGACTGGTTGGTGTTACTGCCTACATAGGAAATTTTAGTGGGTATCTTACTAATGAGAATCAAAGATGGTATGCCCATAATGACTGTAACTTTTGATTTATTTTTTTCCTCCAATGAAAGTCAAAATAAGTAATTTAAGAAATATCCTTTTTTTAAAAAAAAGAAGATACCTGGCAGGAAGAAGATAACCTTTTTTTTTCTTCAGCTTTAATACCTAATGGATACACAGCCCAGGTTGTGTATTGTTCTTGTATGTCAGTAGGAGAAATAGGTAGAAGGAATCCTGTCCCCACCACAGCACTGCCACGCAAATGAAGTCTATGCTGCATGGTAAAGTCTGAGTGTGTGTGTGGGTGAGGATACAATATACCCTGGACTCAAATTTGTGTTTCTGCATGATAATGAGATTGCCTCTGTCTTTCTTGTGGTCTGCCACTCTACTGAGTCATGCCAGTTGTCCTGTAGTCATGCCTGCATGCTGTATTTGGACCTTCAAGAAAAGCTTGAAGTTGAGGTCCTGGTTTGGAGGGGGTCTTTTGAATGTGACATTAATGGAAGGAGTTATGAGGGCATATGTTATGAGGACAGATTCGAGTTGAACCCATGCAGCCAGACTGATGCCTTGCCTTGCTATACAGCAGATAAGTCCTTCTGGGTGCAGAATGGAGTTATGAAATCTGTGGTCCGTGTGCAGACTTGAATCAGTTCAGTTCGAAAATTTGGCTAGTTCAGGCTTTAACATGTCTTCACATCGAAGTTTGGAAAACTTAGCACCTATAGCCAAATTGTAGCTATCAGCTTTACTTCTGTATATGAGTGGTAGCTTATAGTTTGTATTGTTACTTTGTCTATGCTTTTCCATCCAAATAGAATTGTTTTGCCAAGACTTCTGTAGGCTGGAGGAGGAAATACTCTTAAGTCTTCTATTTCTGCAGTGGAATTATAAAATTTCTTATAGTTACAACTTCTGGTTATAGAAAAGAGAAAATGTAGCCCTAGACAGCAGCGGGATACAAAATGCAGAAAAGGAAAAGAAAAAAAAAAAGAAATGTAAGAAAAAAGATGCAGTACTTCAGTACAATACCTTAAATGGGCATTGGAAGACATTCTCTAATTGCTTTATTTTACGATAGTTATATCACTTTGTTTTATTAGATACTCTCTCCTTCATATTTACAATATGAAAAATTTGAAAAGAACATCTTAAACGTCAAATATTTTAATCTTATAATTGAAATTTTAAATTTTGCTTTGAAAAATCTGATAAATTTGCAGTAAGAAATCTTTCAGTAGAGACAGGTCTTCTGACTTAAATGTTAATTACTGAGTGTGGCTGAAGCATGTTGATTACTATAGAGACAATTAGTTGGAGTGCAGATGTCTGAATAGAAATGCATGTTTCTACCTGCATCAGAGATACTGTGTTTATTTCTGTATTTTTTCATACTGTAGATAGCTGTGAATGACCTTCATGGCAAGTAGTTTGGTCTGTGTAAAAGAATACTTTCCCTGTAGTAACATGTGGAAAGAGTTTGATGAAATAAAATGAAAAGAAATTAATCATAGCTATTCTGAGCTTCTTTTGCTGGGTCATAGCCAGACCTAATTTAGACTGAAATCCTTAGGAGATGGCAGTGTTTTGTAACATATAAATAATCTTTCACCTAATAAAAGACATTCCAGGGCATATTTGTAAGATGTTAGATATCTAGCTTGTCTAAATTAACATCTATTGTTATTGTTATGCAGTTGAACAGTGTCCTAATGCAGTCCTTGTCTTCATGGAAAAGCAAGATAAAATACCAAATTCGCCTCTACAAAGTTGACTTTAATGGAGTTCCCAGATGGATATATTTGTCCTACTAAGTATAACTAGCTCCACAATCTCCATCATACTGTTTTGAAAAAGTCAGCTGTTTTGAAGTGATGAAAATGTATTTCTAATATACTTCTATTTCCAGTGTATATATGCAAGACAAGTTTACTTTTTCTAAGGCAGGGTGGTTAAATTATTTGGGAGTCTTTGTTCAATACTGTTTTGCTTGTCATATTTGAAAACAACTCTGATTAAAGAGTTACAATTAAATATGAATATCGAGAAAACATGAAAAAACGTGAAAATAAGGACATTCTTTTAAAGATAACACTTGTTAAGCTATGCTTGCATGGGTTTGACATCATGGCTATTCCTATGTAATTTCAAAACATTGAATCTAATGCAGTGGGGTGATTGAAATATACATGTACATTTATGTAATGCTGGTGGACAGCTGAGAAGGTAGAAAGCGTAGGGAAAATGAAGTTCAGGGGAGATAGAGGCTACGAATGGAGAAGAAAAGTATTGTTGGTATAATTAAAAAGTAGAAGGGAGTCATGTTAGGGCGATGGGAAATGCTCACTTAGGACTGGACTTTCTAAGTTTTAGACTGTGATTTCCACTCACTCAAAGTTCAGGTTTGCAAATTGGCTGTGTAAGTGAACTTTTTGGGTCTGCGTTAGTACTTGGGCCCTACTGGGGACAAGGGTGTGCCAAAGACATCACATGCTTTTTTTTTATTTTCTCTTAGTGTGCCAGCCTGCAGGATCTGTGGTTGTGTGAGCTTGTTACCACACTGTTGTAAAACAAAAGGAATTGTAGTTGTGGTATTTTTTGTAAGGATTTAGTGCCACTGCGATTTTTGTCTCTTCCTAGTCCATATAATTCAACTTTTTGAGCTTTGCAGCTATTTAGCATTGTTCTGTTTCAACTCTGGCTACCAAAAATGACTGGATCAGTGGTATGGGTGTGTTGGTTTTCATGCTTTTTTGGAGCCTCTGGCTATTTGATAGCTTGCTCTTGGTAGGTTGTGTTACAGATGTGGAGTGTTGGTGTTGGCTGAATAATGCACTGTGTGTTGGAGGTATTTGTAAGCTGGGTAATTTCTTGCTTTTGATATAAGCTCTATCTCCCCCACAATCCTTTGGAAATTTTAATGGGTCCTGTTTTTTTGGTGTGTATTGTTCGTTTTTTTTTTGGTTTTGCGTTTCTTTTTTTTTTTTAATAAAATGAGGATTTTCAGTTTTAATGAATATTTAGTAAAAATAAGTTATACTGCATTGTGTTAGCCGGGTTTCCATGTTGTGTGTAGGCTTCTGTGGTCTAAACATTCATATATAGTTCTCTAATAAAAGGTGTCATCAGTACAGCTTAGGTTTTACTCACGTGAACTGACTGTGTTGTCTGATCTTAAAACACAACCCGTTTACGCATTCACTGTATACATGCATATGAACAATTTCTTGTCAGAATAAAAGTATGATAAAATGAGAGATTTTTAGTGGAAAAATGAGTACTATTTAGTGGAAAGGTGCATTAGCATGCCTTGATTCTACTGAAATAGTAGAAATTCTACTGAAAATACTTACGATATTCTATTATACTGACCTGCATGATGCACTTCATTCTCTACCTTTTTTCAGTTACCACTGGATCTTTAAATCTTGAATGTATGCTATGCTCCAGGCAGTTGTGAAAAAACTTAATACAAAATTTAGAATCTGTTATAAATGTTTTTTATTGGTGCTGTTTAAAATGGATTATAAAAGAAATGCATTGTTTCTAAAAGCATCTAGAGGTTGGTTCAGTTTGCAGCAGATGGTTGGATGAGCTTGCTTCTGAGAGATACCAGTCTGTCATTTCCGCTTCCTCTGAAGCTGATGGAATTCTGCTTTCTCAGGACATTTTAGGGTTGTTTTAAGGAAATGATAAACTAAGAGGATGGGTTTTATTCCAATATTTTGTCTGCAAAAGGAGGCTGACCTGTTAGCAGTATTTGTTTCAGTGTCTGTTATGCTATGGAAGAATATTTTAGGAGCTTGCCCACAGATATTTTGACACTTTGTTTGACAAAATATGCAAAAAATGGGGTGAAAAAAGTGTATGCATTTTCTGGACATTCCAGGCTCACCAAAACTCGAGTGAGTGACTGACTGTGAAGTGGCCTGAAGGCTGTAAAGTGGACATTGAAAGAAATTCAATCTAACTATCCATTAACTATCTACTTCACATTCAGTAAGGGTGTGTAATGCATTTTGTGCATGATCTTGAAAGCAGATCTACTTGAGATCTGGGCCAAATTGATTATATAGTGGAAGATGAGTACTCTGGGCAGGGAAATGTTAGTATAAGACCTGGGCACTTGCTTTAGACTCACAGGATTTGTATTTTGTAGTGGGCTAATTCAAAGTGTAAAAAAAAAAAACCTGTAAAACTATAGTGACAGTAACAAGTACTTACAATTTTAAATTTTTTCTTTGTTTTGTTCTTTTTTTTAAAAAAAAAATAATTCATGTCTGAACTTCTTACCTGAGACCTGGCCTAAATACTTGTAACATTCCTGACATAAGCAGCAAGTCAAAGCCTCACAAATTAGAACAGATAAAATTAATATATGTGATACTTAGTGTATACTCTCTTTACTAATATGGAAATAGGTGTTACTGATTTATAACCAGAAAAACAACATGGAAGTTCCTGCAAAGAATAAAATACTTGATGTTGTAACTGAATGGAGATAGACTATCTGGATGATTGTGTTCTTCACTTGCACCCCACAGTCATTGGGGTGAAAGCCACTTTAGATACAGTAGTACCTTACTGTATTATTTGCCCTATGGTGTCCTAAAAATGTAGCCTGTAGCCCGGTCTTAAGTACCTAAGTTCCCTGTTCAGTTCATTACAGGACTGCTAGGAATGGGATTCAGAAAAGTCTTTGTGCCGAGTAGGGAGGACGCTTGTGTTAACCAGAAGGGAGTACTGCAGAACGAGCCATACATCTTAAACTCTTCCTCTCTTTGACCTCCATCTGAGAACAAAATTCACAGCTCAATTCTTCTGTTTTTATATGCTGAATACTGTGTTTACACCATGAATGAAGGTACCTGTGAGCCAAGTTTGGAAGCAGAAGCATGTGTGGTGAGGTCTTGTAAGCCAGCTTGGGTTTGGCAGTTGTGTCAGTGTATGCCAGCTAGAAAAAGTTGCCAGAAGTACTGCAGATGCAAGGTTTCCTGTGTTAGGAACTCAGATCTCCTGTCCCATCTGAAAACAATGCAGGGCATACACAGGCCAAGTTTTTCCTTTGCTTGATTCCAGTTTCACCTAGTCTGAAAGTCGCCTTAGGTGGTAAACACTCAGCTCTGTGTTGGGTCATATCATCTGGTTGAGGGAGCCCATGTGTGTGTGCTGAGGCAGAGAAAGGTCCTGCAGAAAGGCAAACCAGTACTGAGCAAACCAACCAACCAGTTTCTGTATCTTGTCACAGGATTTTAAGATTTCAGCTCAGTGCTTCACCTTAGCAAGTATGCTGTAGCTCAGGGATTCACAGCTTTCAGACTCCAGCTGCTCATCATATAAAGGTTTTCTGGGCAGTAGAAATTTCCTGGCTGTAGTACTAGAGCTCTGCATTCTCCATTTATTGCATAGAGTAGTCTAGGACTGAGTTGTACTTTTTTTGGAATAAAAGCTTTTTTTTTTTTTTTTAATCAAATGACTGCTAGTTACCCTGTCACTGCATGCATAGTTAGAATTTCTCTCCCTTGCATCATCAGAAGTCAACCGTAAATCTTACTCTTTGTGTTAAACTTCATGTTTTCAGACAGTGTCACGTATAGTTTAATTGGGCTTGCTGCAGAAGACATCTTGTTGTGCCCATCTTGTGATTTCTCAGTAAAATGGCGGAAAGGCAGGTGAAAAACTCAGTTTGTCATGCTGAACTTGGTACTGGGGTAGTGTAAAGCAAAACTGTAGTTGTTTGAAAATGCCATTTGTCAAATTTTAGGTGCCACAAAGCTCTCAATTACTTGACAAGTTCATTGGGTATTTTAAAAAATGATGTGTTTGGATTTATTAGAAATCGAATCTTTCTGAATCTTCTGGAAGAGCTAGGCCTCAGTTGAGCAGGAGATATGGTTCAGTATATTGTCACATTCTGATACAGGCATTCATGAATTTTTATTGTGCAATAAACCAGATGTCAGGAAAACAATGTGTTTCAGAGCTCTTTTTAAGAACATAATTTTGAGTATTTCATTTTTATTTAGATTTGCAGTTTGGTTTTTTGTTCCTCATAGTGCGTGTTTCACTTGTGAGATTTGGTTACGCAAGTCACATTGTATTCTCTTGGCCTGTTTTATGCTTAAAATGTAACATGACATGATTGTTAAAAACTGTAATAAAATATTGGATCAGCCTAAGAAATCCTCTTTTGCTAGCTGGTTTTCTAGAATGGTAAGTGCTTCAGAAAAAAAATCAAATAGATTTAACTAATTACAGAAAAGTTGTGGCTAGCTCACTGCTCGCTTTCTTTTCCCATGACCTTCTAATTTTGTCATTTTTTTTTTTTTTCCCTCTGTCTGTGACCAATTAAAATATGACAGCAGAGCAAAAAAACGTAGTCCAAATGCCCAGCAGCTGGGATATAGAGGTAATAACCCATGTCCTGGAATCATAGGAAATAAAGAAAGGATAAGTTGCACATAATTTAAACTCTCTACTTCTACTTGTGCATAGCTTTTCCTCAAAGTACATTTCTTAAATTTACTCCTCATTTAATACATGGACATATTACTAACATTATAGTGGTGTTTAGTTTTGTCAGTTTGTCTTTTCTATTACAGAAGTAAAATTAATCCTGCCTATGTCAGAAGGATGGGCTGGATGACTTCTCAAGATCCTTTACAGACAGTTCTGTGACTTCATAGCTCTCACTGATCTTTCTGTACCATGTTGTGCCTTTGGATGATGGTGCTTTGCTCTGTGTGGTTGTCATGGTTTAAGCCCAGGCTGTAAATCAGAACCACGCAGCCCTCTCGCTCACTCTGTGCCTTTCTTCCTCTCCCCCTCACCCGTGCTCCTGGAGGGACAGGGAGGAAAATCGAAAGAATGCAACTCCCACTGATTGAAATAAGAACAGTCCAGTAACTAAGGTATAACACAAACCACTACTGCTACCACCAATTATAATAATGATAAGGCAAATAACAAGGGAAGAGAATACAATACCACCCACCAATACCCAGCCTGACCGAGCAGTGAACCAGCCCTTCTGGTTAACTCTCAGTTTACATCCTGGGAATGACGTGCTGTGGTATGGAATACCTCTTTGGCTAGTTTGGGTCAGGTGTCCTGTCTCTGCTTCCTCCCGGCTTCCCCTCCTCCCTGGCAGAGCATGAGGCTCAGAAAGTCCTTGGCCAGACTACACATTTGAGCAGTAACTAAAAACATTGAGGTTATCAGTGCTGTTCCAGGCCGAAAGTCAAAACCACAGCACTGCACCAGCTACTAAGGAGAAAAAATGACTGCTACTGCTGAACACAGGACAGTAGTATTTTGTATAGATATCTCTTCCTATGTATTAGAAAGAAAAAGTGCTTTTCAGATTTTGGTTCACATCTCTGTCCTCATTCTGCAAAAGAATTAATTAAGAAGCTGTAATTTAGAGCTCATAAAGTGCTCAACACGCTGACTGCATTCCTCTTTGTTTTTTTTGTTCAGCAGTGTGAGGGAGAGGAGGGAAGACAACCAGTTTTTTTCCTCTTAGAAGAGAAAGGAATTTGGGCTCACTTTGGTGTCTCATTCTGCGACTGTATGCTTATCTGAGGTCAGAAATCTTGTAAGAATGGACAGGACTCATATATATGAGGGCAGTGCTCTTCTTTTATGTCATGAGACCTATTTTTTTACTGTGTCAAAGCTCACTAGACATCAGATGATCTTCTGTGGTTGCAGTAAAAAGTGTCAGAATTTACCGTTGAGACTGATTTTCTAGGTGTACTGGTTTAAGATGCTGGATAATTCCAAATTTTGTGGAATAGTACCAATTACTCTTCTTTATAACCATTAAAAATTGCTGATAAACTGTATAGTGTAAGGATGCCGTTCTCAGTGGTTAGCATTGTTATGGAGCATGCTTTTTGCCCTGTGACTTGATAAACAGTATTTTGCCATTTTATCCTTTTCTTCGTAATTGTATGAACAGCTCTTCCCCCAATTGCTTTTAGCTTATGTGAGTTCATGTGGACATTTTATAAGTGACTGATGAAGTCTGGGTAACTTTCTGGTATCAAAATGACTAAAAGCAGCTAGGAGAGTTCTGTTCCAGATATGCCATAGATCTTTAATACTGTATATTTATGAGAAGATCAAAGATATATGTTTAATTAGTTTAAAACTTCAGCAAACCCAAAACTGGAATACAAGGATTTAAATATTTATTCTGGGGCACAGTGCTGCTCCGTATTGAATGCTTTCTAATGTATATACTGCCTTCCCAGTATACACTCGTAAGTGTGGTTACTCAATATTTCACAGGGTGAATTCTCATGGAGGAGCAAGCTCAGTTTCCTGAAACGTTTCTTGTTGCTGATTTCTGAGCAGTTCAGCCAGATTGAAATCTGTGAAAGCTGTAGGTGTGGATTCTCAAGACCTCTCAAGTCTGTCTCCTGCTGTTTCCTATCTGAATAGGCCTAAAACTGTCCTCACATAAACCACCTAGTATGCATGTAGAAGAGTCTGAGAACTGAACTCAGATTTGTACATGTATTTGCAGTTGATGCTTAAGAAGGCGTTAAGATTTTTTTTTTGTTAGCTGTTCCTCACTGTGTACTTACATATGCCATCTTCCATTACTTTATTCAACTTAAAAGTCTCATACAGACTTTAGCATGACTTACGCATTATGAGATACGTAAAAGATAAGTAACTAGAAAATATATTTTGAAACTCTACTTTTTTTGAGGTAGAGCCTATCAGCACTCTGATAGGCTTCAATATTAGTAACATTTAGGCCTCTTTCTATGTTTTGTTCCACAGGCAGCAGGAGCAATTCGTCCTCTAGTTTCTACTGTTATTGCCTCTGCTGCAGATGGCTGCCTAGATCACTCATTGGAACGTGCCAGGTACAGAGCGAGTGAAATGCCTCAGGCCTTCTTGTTTGATATAATCTATGAAGCTTACCAACAGGTAAGACTTTGAGACTTTCTAAGACTTTTTTCCATTTGGTTTAGTTTTAAAAAAAAGTAACTATTTCTCTTCTTTCAAAAATCAAGATTGAGCATCCGTTTCAGATCACAACCGTGTGCATGTTACTTCTCTGTAGTCTTTTGATGAAAATGTTTTCTATTTCTACTGTATTCAAGTTTTTTGATTATCAAACTGCCAAAAACAAGAGGAGGTGGGGGGTCTAAACTATTAGATTTGCTTTAATTTTTATTGTGCATTAAATACATTGCTTAAATTAGTGGGTTAATGTGTTTAAAGTTAGTTATGTATTAAGTACGCATTGTTGACTGAGCATCAGGAGTTTTGGGTGCACAGTTTAATAATGACATTAATATGATGTGATACAGTCTGGTCTAAAATGTTGGGATAATATTCATACATCTAGGTAAGTGATCAGTTTTGTGTTACATGTGTATTGTACATACTTTGATTAGTGGCTGAAAATAATTTTACTGGAGTATCTTTTGTAATTCTATTTTTTTTTTCTAATATATTGCTTTAACATTATCTTTATTTAAGAAAATAAAAATAGCTGGTAGTATATTTTGCCTTTATCCTTCTTGATGACTGCTTTCATTTGCCCCACCCTGCATTCACAGTTTACTGGAAACACTCCAGGCTTTCGTCTCAGCATTCTACTTCCTTTTCATTCATCACCTTGTGGAAATTGCCTGTCCTCCAGGTATCTTCCAGCCTGACTGGAAGCAGAGTATTTCTTTATTTTTCACTTCAGTACTGATGATAGTCGCACTTCCCATAGGTCTTTCATTTCTAGAGTAAACAAGCCCAAGTTACTGATACCCACCTTCAGAGAGTACATAGCTTAGAAATCACCAAGGCAGAACAAGTGGTATGGACAAACAATGAAGAAAAAGCAGTTGCTTAATATTCAGTAATTGTTTTACTTAGAAATGTTGGCATGAGTTCCACGTCATACCCTTTATGCTTGATACTTGAAGCTATCCTTAGATGCTGAAGATGAAGCACTGTCCAAGATGAAGAGCTACTCAAGTGGTTGGACTAAATCCAACTTTTTTACTTCTGATGGGAAGCAGGGGGGATGTTCTTAGTGTCTACAATAACACGCAGCTGATACAGTTACTTTGAAAGTGAGGCTTTAGTTTGAAAGTAGCGGGCATACTCATGATAAAGGCAGCATATGTAAGGGTGTAAGGGTGGTGAGGCACTGGAACTGATTGCCCAGGAAAGTTGTGAATGTTCCATCCCTGGTGGTGTTCAAGGCCAGGTTGGACAGAGCCTGGGGTGACACGTTTTAGTGCGAGGTGTCCCTGCCCATGGCAGGGGGGGTTGGATCTAGATGATCTTAAGGTTCTTTCTAACCCTAACTGTTCTGTGATTCTATATATGTGCATAGAACACATCTCAAGAGACAACAGCTACTGTTGATTGTACAACTGTTCCTTTCTTGTTGAGGTGTACCTCTTTTCCAAATTACGTATTTGTGGTGTTTCTCAAAAAAAAAACCAACCAGCAACAACACAACAACCCAACAAGACACAAGTCCCCAAACAAACCCTTGTTTTTTCCTGCTGTGTTTGCTTCTAGTTTGCAGATACAGTAGAGCTGGCAAACACATGAAACGCTTTTACCCTAAATGCCTTCTCAAAAGGCAACTATATTTTCAGTCCGTATGCTCCTCTGAATAGTGTTCTCTTCTCACATATGCATTCCATCAGTTGTCTTTTTTGTATCCCTGCTCTTTCAAGAGCAAGCCACCAAAGTTGTTAGCAAGCAACCAAGGCTATGGTTCCTTGTCCCCAGTTTCCTTGCATTGGCTAAATCCTGGTCATTTAAATGTTCTGTGCCTTGGAGCTCTGGGAAGGATAACACTTCGCTAAACCTCTCAACTCATTATTGTTTGTTAATTATTTATGTTTCAATGGTATCTAGCTCTCCAAGTCAAGGATTAAGACCCTATTGTTCTGGGAACAGTAAAAAAAAAAAAAAAAGGATAGATAATTGTTGTCCTGAAAAACTTAGACAAGCTACTGTAGGACAGATTTTTGTGGGAATGGATGTATGATGCTTCCTAAATATTAACATACCCATAATTAGTTTCCAACCTAGACAACCTACTGAAGTAGGTAAGTATCATTATACAGAAGAACAAAAAAAAGATAAAGTAATTTTGTCACTCAATTTGCAAGTCATTCACAAAACTGGGAATGGAATTAATTTTGGTTGACTTGGCATGGGATCATGATCCTGCTCCTGTGTGTTTTTCACAGTTGTGACCTTTATGCAACAACAGTGTGGGGAAAAAACAACAGTCAAACATGCATTCCTTAGAAAAAAGCTATTTGAATTATCTCTTCAAGTAACATAGGCTTTTCAGTTACATTGTGGGTAATGTGGAATACTGCTTTTAAACTCTGTCTCTATTTAATGCATCAGATGCGTCATCCGATATGAGTAGGTAGATTTATAAAGTTTACTTCCAGATATGTTGTTTTTCCTGAATGTAAGATCTCTGAGTATCTTGGCCACTAAGTTGCAACATTTAGTTAAAGGCCAGTTCTCTGATTCTTACATGTTTGCTGTGTGTGGTCTTTTTTGCTCTTGTCCGATACCAATCTTGGCAGAGTAGACTAGTGCTCCTTCTCCATTTATTGCTGGATTGAATATGTTTAGAACTAGAAAATATTAAGCTATTGACACCACTAAAATATCTAAAAATAGTTTTGTAGAATCTTTATCAAATTAAAAGTAATTTCCTTAGAAAATTTTTTTTTTTGTTTCTTGCTTGATTAGAAAGAATTATAGCAATGATTTTTATACGCCAGTCCAAAAAATGTTGGTGAGGTACTGGATTCTGCTAGGTCTTCTGATGGTTTTGAATAATTTTGAATGATGCTTCTTAACCACACTGAAACAATACTGTAGATTTATAAAAATATTTCTTAAAAAATAATCTCAGACTTTTTCAGTAAGCATCAATTTTAACATCAGATAGTGGTGGAAGCAACTTTTTTTCCAGTATCTGAAGGGGGCCTGTAGGGATGCTGGGGAGGGACTCTTCATTAGGGACTGTAGTGATAGGACAAGGGGTAATGGGTTAAAACTTAAACAGGGGAAGTTTAGATTGGCTATAAGGAGGAAATTCTTTCCTGTTAGGGTGGTGAGGCACTGGATGGGTTGCCCAGGGAGGTTGTGAATGCTCCATCCCTGGTAATGTTCAAGGCCAGGCTGGACAAACCCTTTGGTGACATGGTTTAGTGTGAAGTGTCCCTGCCCATGGCAGGGGAGTTGGAACTTGATGATCTTAAGGTCCTTTCCAACCCTAACTATTCTGTGATTCTATGATATCTGTGTATGTGCTTGAGAGGAAAAAAAAAAAAGAAGACATTCAGATGTCCCTTATTTTTACTTTTTTTTATTGGGGGAATGCAAACAGCTTGAGAACCATTGCTGTTTCTTGGAGAAGGCAGAATTGGGAGTATTTTGTGTCTGCTGTCTTGTGATGCAGCAGCTAAGTGGAGGTGCAGCAGGAAAGGGAAAGCTTTTCAGTATTCTGCCTCAAATGATAATTGCTCCAGTGCAGCAGGGTCAGAAGACCACTGTTCAGGAAATAGCTACTCCTTCCACTTCGGAATAGTGATACTGATTTTAATGTTTTTATGAAGTTTCTGTAACATTGTTCTACATTTTACTTTTGACTCAGGGTATCTCTTGGCCACTGTGTTGGACATCACATAAGCCAGACTTGAAAATATTTAAAGTCAATATTGAAATTAAGCAACTGTTCAGAGCCCACAACAGCCAGTGGAGCAAAAATGGTGTCTTGATCAAAAGATCTCACTAATTTGACTTATATGTCATTAGATAGAGCACTTAGCTATATTAAATGCATAGGCATTATGGAATTTGGCTCCTACCCGTATGTGTAACACCGCTTAATGTTTTCTGTTGCAAGCGTCTGTGTTCAGATGGTTCTATGAAGCATGGCAAAACAGCTGTTTTATTCTGTTTCAGTGAAATACTCTGATGCCTTCCCTTTGTAGTAGGACTTTGGAATTTAGAATCATAGAATGGTTAGGGTTGGAAAGGACCTTAAGATCATCTAGTTCCAATCCCCCTGCCATGGCCAGGAATGCCTCACACTTCACCATGTTGCCTGAGGCCCTCTCCAACCTGGACTTGAACACGTCCAGGGATAGAGCATTTACCACTTCTCTGGGCAGCCTATTCTATTTTCTCACCACTCTCACAGTAAAAATCTTCTTCCTTATATCTAACCTGAACTTCCCCTGTTTAAGTTTAAACCTGTTATCCCTTCTTCTGTCACTGCAGTCCATGTTGCTGACAAAGATGTTGAACAAGATTGTTCCCAACACCGATCCCTAAGGGACACCACTCGTTACTGGTCTACCAGCTGGATATTGAGCCATTGACCACAACTCTTTTCATGTGGCCATCCAGCCAGTTCTTTATCCACTGAGTGGTCCATCCATTAAAGTTGTCTCTCCAGTTTAGAGACAAGGATGTTGTGCACAAGTGCAGGTCGATGACATCAACTGCTTTGTCCCTATACATCAGTTTGGTGGCCCCATCGTAGAAGGCCACCGAATTGGTCAGGCAGGATTTCCTCTTAGTGAAGCCATGCTGGCTGTCACCAACCACCTTGTTGTTTTTCATTTGCCTTAGCATGTCTTCCAGGAGAATCTGATCCAAGAGGTGAGAGTGACTAGTCTGTAGTTCCCTGGGTCTTCCATTTCCCACTTCTTCAAAATGGGGGTGTTATTTCCCTTTTTCCAGTCGTTGGGAACTTCATTTGTATTGGGATAGTCCTGAGGTGAGGAAGGATGAATTATACAGGCCTCCTTACATATGCCTGTAAATGTTAGTCACTCATATTTATGCCTCCTCACCTCATATTCTTATGAAGTACAGCACTAATTTCATGCCCTTCAATTTGTTAAATTTATAAAATTTAGAAAAGTTCTAGCTTTTATTTGTATGATGTGTACTTGACACAAAGAGGACAAATAACAGGTGCAAACAATTGTAAGGGGAGAAAGAACTGTGTTTGTAGTGTATGTGGTATCTTGCAGATGGAGGCTTTACCTTATCAGGGGGTTTCCTTGGGATATTGGGTAAAAGGACATACAATGTGTTAAGGGGGTAAGCATAATACGGGAACAGCACTTTTAGTTCTGGTATGTCCTAATTTGTGAGTTCTTGTTTCCTGTACTATGTAATGAACCGTACCAGTAACCTTCAGTAAATATTAGTAGTGAACAAATTAAACATTTTAGAATAAAAAATGGAAGTCTCTAGCTAGTAAATCCAGTGGAAAAGTTGCAAAATTGCAGAACCTGTGATTTACTTTAGTTCTACTTATTTGGGACAAAACCAGTCAGTAGATTTTTCTTTTTGTTTTTTTTTTTTTTTTTTAAGTTAGTAAGAATTAAAATCTTGATCTTAGGAAACACATGTTCCTTTTCTATACATACCAGCCCTAAGGGAAATCAGAAAAGTTTACGTGTTAATTGCAAATCCACTCTATCCAAAGATAGCAAATAAAGGATAAATTCTTTAGACCAGACTTGTTCATTTTTGCTTAAGGTAGTTTCATGTTTCTGTACAGCTTTTTAATTTAAATAGTAGCAAATGCAAAATATGATCCTGTAAGCCTGAGAAGAGGAGTGTGGGGGGAAGACTTCACTTACTAGAAGTCAAGTGTTCCCCTGGAGCAGTATCTTTTAAGGAATTAGAGTATCGGGAAGTCAGGTAGACTACCTTTTTCCTTTAATTAGAGTAGGCTGAGACTGATTTCTATAATACCTATTTCTGACATATTGTCATTATTGCATACTGATCTCAAATCTTTTGTCTTTAACACAAAGCAGCTTGTGTCATGTCATATTAGTGTACAAAGTAACACAACCACAATATGCAAAGGTGAAATACCCAAACTTAACAAAGCACTATGTATTTGAAATGTTTCTGCCAAAGTAATGAAGGTGTCAGGAACAATTAAAAAGCTTTGCCTTTCCTGATCTGGAAGGGAAACAACTGAAAATGGAAGCAGTAGAGGAGTGGTATGTAGAAGGTACCGACTAGCTTCTGTGTCAGAGATGTAAACAGAAAGCCTAGTGGAGATGATAATGATGGTTGAAGCAGTAAACATGAATGCTGGAAATACAGTAGAATTGCACACCAGTGTGATCAGTCTGCTGCAGCTGAGAACTCTGTAAAAGGGAAGAACTACACGCAGCTGAAGAAAGGCTGGGACGTTAGAAGGGTATTCTGTATTAATCCTTCACATGTAGATAGCTTGGCAAAGTCTGATCACTATTTAAGCACAGAGTGATAGGTTACTAACAATCTTAAAAAAAAAAAAATTGATACACAGTTTTTTCCTGGTAATCTTTTATAAGTTGTTTTACCCTTAGCCATTTGCCACAAAAGCTACACCATTATGGAGGGTGGTCGTATTGCATGTGTAGTTAGTTTAATCATCTGTTGATACTAAACCTTTTGTAGATTTTGGAAGTTTATTTTTAGCTATTCAGAGCAACGAAGCTGAAATAAAAAAAAAGGATCTGGAAGAAGGAGTATTCATTGAAGGACTGTGAGCTTCACTATGATTAGAGGTGTTTCTCTTGTGCATGTCTAGAGCCTCCTTACAGATATCCACATAGAACAGACTGACCTTAAGGATTCTGTGTGTGGTAACTATGTAAAGATAAGTAGTTTTGGGGACTACACTGAATTAGTACATCCCTTCATAGCCATCATTACCTACTTCTTGGATAATGAGCAGTCACATTTACTTGTGGGATGTTAAAGCATCTGTCTGCATAGGAGAGAGCTGCTATATATAAGCGTAGTAATGACAAGATACAAAATAATAGTATGTCAGGGAAAATCATGCAAATACTTTGATGCTAAATTCTGGGAGGCAGATGTTCTTCCAGCTCCCCAAAATAATCATTGCAAGATGTCTGCAGATGGGGTTGAGATGGGGAGAAGAGATCTGCAAACTGTCCAACCTGGTCCTCAGTAGGAGAAAAGGAAATCCCAAAATTTTTCTTGTCTAGTAAACCCCTGAGAATGTTCGGGGAAGATTTTGCCACAGTAAGAAAGGAAGTTGGCCGTTGTTAGGCCCATTGTAGAAGTATTTGCTCAAAGTATTGTCTTCTCTGGATGTAAATAATAGGGAGTGTATTCCATGTGGATTTTGTAAACTTCTAAAGTGCTTTTTGAAAGGGCACAACATTACTTGGATTCTTCTTCAAACATGTGTGAAACGTTTTAGTACCCTCTGTAGCAGGGAAGTGAAGTCAGCTGTAGCAGTTTAGTAGTATTCTGGCATAGATAGGCAAGTCCTTCAAGGCAAAATGTCTAGACTGATTTGGGCATTTTCCTGTGGGTTCATTCTTTGTTAAAGAAATCAGTGTCTGTCAAATTAATATTGCCAGAAGCAGCAGGCAATTAAATGAACAGTAGTGGACAAATTGTTGACTAAAACCTTGGCAGCTTTGGAAGCAAGGGTGAGATTCAGAAAAAGGACTGAAAGGTCAGAATATAAGTGAGGCAGAATTTGGCCATTTGAGCCTAATGCTGGAATCTTGAAAAAAAAACCCCACTGTTTGCCTCCCTCCTAGGGCTAAAGTTATCTGAATCTTCAAGGCACCTCAACTCTTTCTAACGTTCACAAAATATGAAGTTTTCTGTATGTCAAGGTATCTAAGTTGGGGCAAGACTGATCAGCTGAGTATTTACCTCCTGTAAACATTCACTTGGAGATTTTTTTTTTTACCTGATGCTATTCAGTCATGAATTGATGATACGGGTTAGAGCTGTTTGTTTCTTTACTGTAAAAACACTGAAAGACATCACCATTTTATTTAATATATGGCAAAAAATCAGGTAAGATATAAAGATTTATCATAAGTTGTAATAGATTGTTTCTTGGCCTTCATCTTTGTAAAAGAGCATCAGACATCTTTTATGAAGTGTATTATGTTGTAAGGATGGTCAGTTTACCTCTTGCTTCTTCAAATGAATTTTGTGGGTTTTATATGCTCTGTGCATGTGTATGGAGATCCACTTCTGTTTCCACAATCCCCAGCTTTGATCACCCACTTTGCTTTAGGGTTTTGTAGTTATACATTCAGGTCTCCTAAATACATGCCATGTAAGATCATTGTTGTTTTTCCTTATTCTGCATTCCAGTTTGTGTCTGGATTAGTTTTTTTTTCCCCATCATCAGCTATATTCTGAAATACTGAATCAAGAAGTCATTCACGAATTAGACAAGAGCTAGCTAAAACAATTGTAATCTACTACTTCTATGATTTGTATGAGGACAGTATTACAAGCCAATGCTTTTCTTTGTATGGAGTCCTAAGGACAGCGTACTTCCATCTGCCTATGAAATGTAATAGGTAATTACAGTTTTAGTGTAACTACCTACTTGGTTGGTCTAAGTTTATCTACTTGGCTGAATAGTAAAGCAGCATGGATTGCTTCATCTTGTTGAAATTCCTAATCCAGATCTTTTGATGGTATAATAATACATATTTTAATTAGCTGTATACTAGTGTCAAGATGGGGAATATCTCTTGAGTTTTTCAATGTGCAATCTAAGCATCTGAAATGGCCTGACAAAGCAAGTCTTTCTGCTGGTTTGTCCATAGGTTGTTAGGATAATAGATCTGATTGTTTGACAAGGAAACCTGCATAGCTCCTAAATTTTTAAACAAAATCCAGTGTCCCATTTCTCCTTACACGAAAAGATTTTACTTTCTTAACAGCACCCTTTCATTGTTGTGGTCCATTTCAGCTTGGATTTACCTCTGGTTTTAGTCCCATTTAAGAGATGATTTCTTTGGAACTTCAGTAGAACCCGAGTTCTGTTTCATTTCTTTCCTGCTGAAAATTGGTAATTTTTTTTGTTTTGAAACAAAATTGCAGTGGAGCTGATTCTTAATAACTCTTGCAGTGGATTTGGATCTGCCTTTCTCCACTCATCTTCAAGCAGATGCGTGCAGACTGTTGCTTAAATACAGGGTTGTCAGCCTCACCTAAATGAATATCCTAATTTATACAGTCTTCAAGTTGTGATTCTGAGACTTTTTCGGGGGAGATTTTGCAGTTACTTCACCTGGCATCTTTTTACCCTAGCAGGTTTGTGCTACCCTTAAGAGGAGTAAGTATTTTTTTCTCCTTTTCCTATCCTTAAAGTCTACCTTATGCTTAAAATCTTCCCTTTCCCTATGCTTAAAACCTAAATTCTACAGAATCCTTTTCAGGATAAATGTACTAAATTAATTTTGTCAGTAATGGTTTCATTTAATCAAAAACTGAAGCTAAATTGGTGGTCTGTTGAGAAAACTATGCTAGTTTAGATAGCTCTGTACTTGATTAGTTCTCTGGCGCAATGGTAGAGCCAGGATATTGTGTGAATCCCCACCTTGCCCTAATTAATTTCTGCCACAAGAATGTTTGGAGAAATTCTAATGCCTTGCATAAGAAAAAAATAAAAAGTTTTTTTTGTGTTAATGGAATAATTACTTCCATTTTATGGCACTCCTCATCCTGTAGGATCTCAAAGCGCTGTGTGAATTTATATATTAGCTCTTGGAATTGTTTGGTGCAGTGGTGCAAAGCTGCCACACCCTGGGTGAAATCTGTCATCTCTGTAGCAGTGAAAAGGCATTTTGTCTTCAGATATAATTTGGAGGGTGTATGTTAGGGAGACACACTGCCATTAGTCAAGTTGGAAGTTAGACTGGATTATGAGAGTATTGTTACTGGATTTACACTGATAAGTTTACTCTATCCGCAAGAATCACACGTTTGGCACAGGTTCAAAAATGCTGAATACTGAGCAAGAATCACTATCCCGCATAAAGGAGACCACCCGTCTAAATTGTCATCTGCTGCTTGTTTTGAGAGAGCAAAGAAGAAAGCAAGGTGGTGATGCTAGAGCTTTTACTGTCTTAGCTACTGATGGTTTAGTGTATCAAGAGGCAAGAAAAAGGACCATTTATGATCCTGCAGAATTTCAAGAGGTGATTCTCTTAAGTAAATTGTACCAAGAGTGAATAATCTTATCTGTTAAAACCCCCTAAAAATAAAACATACATTTATTTTATTTAAAAATAAAATGTAAATTTGGCTCACCTCTGCTTCTAAATCTGACTAAATTCTCTGTTGGTTGCTTAATTTTAGAACTCCATATATGAAATCTCTTCACTGTGAGAATGTGAACACTTCTTTACATTTTCCTAGAATAACCTAAATAATCTGTAGTTTTCTACATTGGGGCAAGATTGTTTTGTCTTTGTCTTGTCCCTATAACTCTTTTCCAAGTATTTTTCCAATTTACAAGATAGTTTTTTAAAGTGTAAAGAGTCCTAACAGTATTTTGATTACTACTGTTGTCACATAGAATATTAACATTTTCTTATTTCTTCTTGACATTATAGCTAAAATATGATTTTTTTAAAAGGTGAAATTGTATATGAAGTCTGAAATTCTATGTTTAACTCTGCTCAAAATGACTTCTGTGTCCTTTTCTGATATGAGAAAAATTAAGACTATCTCATGATTACTCGGGACTTGGTTTGTGAAGTCAATCTAATTAATACTTAGCTCTAGTTGCATGAGGTATTTCATGTTCATACCAGTATTACTGTTCATTCTCATCTAGTTTGTATTCTTATTTTCATTATGCTAGTTTGTGTGGTCTTTGTTAGAGTAGCTTTAGGAATATACCTACTGGTGTGGCACAAAGGGAGAAGTACTGAGGTTTGACTTTTGGTCATCTGTTACTGTATCAGGATTGTATGTGTAAACTGGCATTTCACCAGAAGCAATACTTATCCCAGTTGACAGTCATATGGACACAATGCATGCTGAGTTCTGGGTGCTAGGGCCACACTGCAAATGATGAGCTTTAGCAGATGCCCTTGCATATGACTTTCACCTTGATTCCACCAGAAGGGAAATGACTTTGAGCTCTCCAGCTGCACAGTTGAGTGCATTTCGTATGATTCTGAGTAGGGATGCAGGAAAGACCAAAAAGAACCTCTCCTCCATACTTTATTGGTAATGTAGACACAACACTTGACATTTCTTGTTTGTGCCTGCCGGTGCCCTTCTTTTCTCAGCAAAGCACCTCCAGTTATTCTTGATTAAGTTTTTATTCCTCAATAGCAAAGCTGCACTTCACCCTCTACTACAGTAGTAGTTGGGTTTATGATTTTGGTATAAAGTCAAGCATGTGTACTTCTTTCACAGGATGATTGGTTTGTTTGGACCTCTTGTTTGTGAAGACAGAAGCAGTAGCAGCTAGAATAAGATTAAGACTTAAAGAATAGGCTTGAATTGTAGAAACACAGAATTGTTAAGTTTAGGAAAGACCTTTAAGGTCATCAAGTCCAACTGTTTATCCAGCACTGCCAAGTCCACGACTAGACCATGTCCCTGAGTGTGACATCTACACGTCTTTTAAATACTTCCAGGAATGGTGACTCAACCATTTCCGTGGGCAGTCTGTTTCAATAGTTAACATACCCTTTCAGAGAAGAGATTTTTCCTCATATCCAGTATAAACCTCCCCTGGCATAACCTGAGGCCAGTGATACAAGTACTATCATAATAGTCCTGTAAGCTATTTGCAAGAATATTAAGGCATGGATTTAAAAACAGAAGGGTTAGCTCTTAGCTGTCTCAAGAGAAGTTGAAAACTTGATCTTCCTGTTTCTTTTATTCAGAGTCACCCTTAAGGGTGCTGGGTCTAAAACCTAGTCTTGTGATTATACTCCAGCTTCTGTTTCATTTTGAGGTCAGAGCTAGAACATGACAGTCGGTAAAGTGGCTGTCTTTTCTGTCTAGTTAGCTTATTTCTGTGTTTTTGTTGTATTGATTCCTTGATGAATCTAAATCAAAGTGAATGACAGCTTTTCTTAGTGGTTTTGGTAAATGGAACACAAAACAATGGCTTTTTAATCTATCTCATTAGTCTAGATCCTGACTTCTGGTCACAGAATCATGTGTGATTTGTTCCTTAGAACAAAAAGAAAGTTGAAGGAACCTGTCAAAAATGGACAGAAATATCTATATTAAAAATATATTGCTAGATCTTACACAGTGATTTTGTTAACTTTGATATAAATATTTGTTCTCTGCATCCATATGCATTTCTGAATCCTACTGAGCTTCAGCTTTTACGTTTTGTGACATTAATTTTTTCAAGCAAATTTGTATTTTAAAGTTAAAAAGAAAAGGCAGAGTTTTCCCCTACCTTGGCTAGTAGCTAAAACTTGTGATAGAGATAGGGAAAGTAAGTTTCGTGTTGCTCACATAGTGTGTTTGTGCTCTGCATTCTTGCCTATGGGACTCTTACTGCCTAGCAGCAGGTTGTGCACAGTGAACAGTAATTGTCAGCTTCAACATAAAGAGAGGTTATAAACTGCTTTCAAAGAAGACTTAAAGGAAAAAAATGCATAGCTGACTTGAACTGGGAGCTTGTATGCCTGCAGAGGAGTATAGAACATGGTTGCAGGTGATGGCAGTGTGGACTGCTTAGTTTTGTTACAGAGCGAATTGCTGTGTCTTTGTTTTCTTCACTGTGGAGTACTGCAGCATCTGGATGTATGTCACAGCAGTTGTAATAACTAGCTACAGTAAAAATTGTTTTAGAGATGAGCTTATCTGAACTCACATTAATCTCACTGTTTCCATGTTCATGTGTTGCCTCCTTCTGTTTTCTGCTTCTGCTATTTCTCATTTAGCTGTGGTGTATTGCTGTAGGCTGAGTGCTTGCTGCATATCCACTGTTGGATTCAGTGTTTTTTAGTTTCCATGGTAATGAACATGGCAAAAAGATTTAAATCTTTTTAAAATATGATAAAAATAGGCTAGTTGAGGTTCAGCAAGAGCTTGTGGCTGCTGCTTATTTAACTTAGCAAAATGCTCCTGATGGTGACTGTTCCTGATGTACCCTGGCAGTTCAGCAGTGGAAACTTGATTTGCAAGGATCTGGAAAAGTCATAAAGCTCTGCTATTGTTAATTACTTACACATTTTAATTGCAAGTGTTCTGATATTGTTATAGAATGGATTCACATGGAAGAGTAAAATGGAGACACTTACTGGTGACACTGGAAAAAGCACTAAAGATGACATACCTGATGGTTACAGAAGTGTAAAAGACTGATTTTACACAAGTTTTAAGGGTACCTGTGTAAAGGAACAGATTGGAAGATTTTTTTTTCTGTTAATACATAAAGAATATTGATTTTGTTTCATTATTATAAAACTAAGGAATGATGAAAAAGGAAAAAAACATCAGTGCTGTAATGAAAATTTTTCTTGCCTCTGTCTTTGTTCGCCTCTATGGTTACCAATTCCCATATATGCATTCAAAATCTTTTATCAGTATAAAGATACAGTAAAATGATGCATGTTAACACTAAAAGCAATTATTAATGTTAAATCTTGCTTCTTCATAATTTTACTTGTTCAAAGTATTGTACTGGAAACAAGTTAGTTTATAGGCTGTTACTAAGTACCAGGGAGATAAAGGCTGCCCAGTCTTTTTTCTAAACCCTTTTTCCATGTTTATGGCTAAGTAACAACAGTATAGTTTGCATTTTAGGAATTAATATTATTTGACAAAATATCTTCAAACTAATCTACGGGTCAGGGGGAGAAGAATTGGTGTAATGCTAAAGTCTGGATCTTGCTTCACCCATAGCACTTTATTCAAACATCCACTCTTCAAAGCAAACAAAAATCACCCACAAAAAAGTCAGTCCCCAAAACTACCTAGTAGAACTCCTTTGAATATTCAACAGTTCAAAAGCATTTTTAAATAACATATTTCCTTCTCTGTCATTTAAAAAGCTAAACTAATCTGCTTGCTTTCTTTTGTGGATATGTTTTGTGCCAATATTTCCAGCTGTTTCTACCATTTCGAATCTGTGGTCTGAAACTTAAACTGTCTATTGTTTCACAAAGCTATGTCAAGTTCAGTTAACTGTATTCTGTCAAACTTTATGTTAAAAAGCCTTTCAGTTAAAGAGAGTTTTTAACAGATTGTTGTAGTGTAAATTGGCTCTAGAGGTACAATGAAATACCTACAGAAGGCTTAAGCTGTGAACATTTGCATGCTTGGTTCATTAACAGTTTTCCTCATAGATACGCCACAGCTTTTCATTATAGGCGCTCCCTGATAATGCTTAATTCGTTAACTGAATTTCTTAGTGCTGTACAGAAGCTTTCAAATTCTGTACCTTAAATATGGATTTCAAATTCTGGATCTGTTTAGTGTTTGAATAATATATAAACTAAGCTGGTCTTGAGCTGATGCTTCCATTTCATTGTTCTGCTCTGACATCACTATCAGACTTGCAGAAAAGTACACTGTGACAGTGTGTTTAGGTTTAAACAATTACAGATAATTAGAGTGGTAAATGTCGTGATGTACAAGTGTTGGTGAAATATGTTTTTAATTATTACTTTGCTTCGTGTCATATTTCATCCCTTGAAGCTGGCAATACCCTCAAGATGCTTTAGCCCATTTATGGAACTTCTCCACTCCCTACTAATTATCTGTAATTAATACCTTGCTAAAAAGTTGGAATTGCTTAGTCTTGCCCTAGTATAATTCCTTACCCATATGTTTAAAAATGTAGCTTAATTTTAATTCAAAGTAAATTTTTTCACAGCTAAATTTTACTGAAAATTTCTCTTCCATTCTGAGGCAAGATAAAAATACATGTTTTTTTTTTTTTTAATCTCTATGTTATTCACTTTAGTAGAGAATAGTTTGCATTCTATCAGAAAAATCTTCCTTAAAACTAAAACAGAAAAAAAAGGAAACAGAAACATAATAAATATTTGCAATTGAAAGTTACTAGGCCATTTCTAGTTTCATTGGCAATGTATCTCTGGGCCTCTTTACTAAAGAGATCACTCCATTTTGTATATTTTGGAGCTAGAGTTCACTATTCCTTTATATTTTCTATTGACCTATTTGGTATCTTGATTATTTAAAGAAATATAAATATTTTCTGTTCAATTTAAAAATATTCCAAAGTTTCTTTTTTGAACCTCCTGTTTTCTGTAGTATTCTGAAAGAAATCTTTCATGTCAGTTTATCTTCTTGTGTCTGTTTTGTTTTGTTATTGAAATGCTTAAAAACTTCCAAAGAGTAGTATAATGCTTGAATTACTTTTATAAACGGGCTGTATAAGAGACTCTCCTTTTTGATTGCAGTCATGAAAACTAAAATGACAAAAATTACTACTTTAACATAAAAGTGATACCTTGATTTTCCTAAGATGTCTGTCTGTGTTAACAATACAACTCATATCTATAATGCTGATGAATTCCTAAATTTCACTGATGCATTATAAAACAAGAATAAAAGCTAAAAATTTTCTTCAAAAGGCAAATTGTGTTTCAGCACTCTTATTTGGATATTCTTTAACCCACTTAGACTTTTGTATTCTTGACAATTCTGAATTCTTGAATCCTGGAGGAGACTGAATTACTGAGCACAGTATCTGGACTGTCACACTTTATTTGAAACACAAATTTATGGACACATGGTTAAATTTGACACAGTGTAAGGGTTATTTCAGTGTTTGTAAAGGAAAGCTTATGCATCGCAGAGCTAATTATTCTTCAAGGAATTTTCCGGCATCTTTTTTTGAGGTTGCTGAAGCTGGTAACAGCCAACTTGCGTAGTAAGATGTTTCCCTGAAGTTTTTACCAAAGGCTCCTTAAAGAAACTGTACAGATTTGGGATAAGAGTAAGGATTTATCAGAGCAGATTATTTGCTAGAAGATAAAAAGCAAAGTAAAGAGCATGATCAGTTTTTGCAGCAGTAAATCCCAGTGGAGTTTTGTGAATATCTGTGCTGGGACCTGTGCAGTTCATTTTGCTTATAGGTAATTTGGAACAGGAAGTGGAGATACCCATTTTTTCTATTTTTTTTTTCTGGATAGTAGAGGTGTAGGCTAACTAAGAAGATTTAGAGAAGGATGCTATGGTAAATCGATAGGTAAATGTAGATAAATGTAAAAGAGGTCAAAATGATTGATTGGAGTTTTGAAGTAAGTTCCACACATGAAATGACTGAATAGATGCTGATCTTTTTACCTGTGGAAGGATGTGAGAAGAGACGTGGTGGAGCATATTGAAGGGCTGAGAAGGTGATTTTGCACTCAGTCACTTGTTTTCTGTCAGAACAACAGAGAACAACTCAGATGATCCCTGATGCAGGTGCTAAAAAAATACCACTATTCAAAAAGTAATTGAGTGGATTCAGGATTCCTGTATTTCACTGAGGCCTGTTAAGGCAGTTGCTTCTGGTTCAGTGTGTCCCTTGGAGACTTCTTAGTTTAGGTATTTCCTAAGCCAGAAGAATAGCTTCATATGAAGCCAAGCAAATATTCTGGGAATGTAAGAAGATACATTGTTTTGATTTAGTCTTGACTATTCACTTTTAGCTTCTGCTAGAGACTGGATACTGGGCTAGTTAGCCTGTGGTCTTATCATATTAATCCAGTTTTATGAAAGACCTTGTCTTAAGTTATACTTCCTTGTTACATGTTATTCATGTTTCTGGATGGACTGGTAATTCAACAGTATGAAAAGAGACTAGAACTTTTTTACCTAAATTGAGTCGATTCATCTTGAGGTAATCCTGTCCAATAAACTCCCAGTTGCTGCTTTTGTACTTACCTGTGTTTTGACTTAAGAGATTCTGTTCCCTACTCAGTTTTCCATTGATAGGATTCTTATAATCACTAGCTATAGGAAGCCAAACCACTTGGGAAGGGCACATTGAGAGAAGAATGCCTTTTACAGGTGACCAAAAAGTGGACAAACTTTTTTTTCTATTGATTTTGTTTTTGTTGTTGTTTAATCTGCAAGGCTCATGGAGCAGCATCAAATTTCACAATTTTGTGTGAAGAAAGTTGTAGAGGGAAATATAGAAGAAATACAGAGGTTCTTAATTGCTACTATCCTTTTTATATGCTACAAAAAAACAAACTAGCCAAGGCACTGAAGTCTTGCTTCTACAATTTCTTAACTTGTTCCCGTACTCTAAAAGTTTGTCACTAGAAGGTTGGTGATTTCTTTTGGTGAGGTCTCAACTCTGCCAAACTTTTTTTATATATGTGACTTCTTATTGATTTAGTTAATAACATAGAGGTTTAACAGGATACTTGCATCACCTACTCTAATTCATTTGTGGTTACAAAGTGTTGATTTACTTTTGTAATACTTTGCTGGATAGGTAGAATTTGGCATAAGCTTCTTGGAAGATTTTTATTTCTGATCCATCCTGAACCTACCTACCTGCATGTATGATTCTGGACAGGACTCTTGAGATGTAGCGTTTAATTAATGAAAGAAAATCTGTGACTGCTGAAAAGTATAATTTCTTTAAAACTGATTAAGGGTATTTACTCTTTTTCAATGACTACAGTGTACGGACTACGACCTGGATTATGGCACTGAATGTTTGCATCTGGCTCTGAAATACTGTAAAACAAATGCCAAACTTGTTGAAGGAACAGCTGATCTCTGGAAGGTAAAGGCAATAATAATCTCTGTGTTTTATATATTTTTAAAATTAATAACATTTGTATTTTACATAAAAATATAGATGTGTTTTCAATCATAATAGGCTTTCTCTTCTAAATCTCAGAATTTTTTTGGATTATCATAAGCTTCTTTTAGAGCTCGTTGTAGACAGCCTTGGGCGATGTTACTTGAGATAATCAAAGAGGACAGTATTTAGCTGGAAGTTGGAAAACCATCTAGATAATTGTGAATAGCTTGAGAATTTATAAAACTATAAATCCATAATCTCTAAAAGTAAGAGCATTCTTTTAGGAGATAAGCTTTTTCCTTTCTCCTTTCTTCTCTGCAAAAGATATAGAAATACTGTTTCTTTTGTCTGTTTTCCTCTACTTCTCCTACTAGAACATCACTTTTTCTCTGATGCCAAATGCCTGGCTAACAGTTTGATTTTTAGAGCTTACCTTCAGTAACACTGTAATGTTTTACATTTTACATTTTACAGTAAAACTGTGATGTTTAAGACCTCTTCGAACAATCTTTTAAAATGTTTTTGAGCATCATTCACCTTTTCTGATAATCTGTAGGTTCCTGTTGACTGACAAAGCAGGTGTGTATACAAGTACTAAAGGATAGGTCCCTGCTGCTTTAAAGTATCCTATTTCATTGTTTGGAAGGTGGGACATTTTCTTTCTCAGTACCTCATTACTCTTCTAGGAGCTTTCTTCTGCTGTTGTGTCATGCAATTTTTAAGTGTTTACTTTTTTATAAAATATTATTCTTTACCACACTGAAGGACCTGGAAGCAGCTCAAATCACTCCATCTGTCTTTGACAGTAAATTTCCTCCAATGGGACATGATTTCTAATAATATGACAGTAAATCTTACACAGAAGGGTAATTTCCTGAGTCTGCAGTGCAAATTTCCTGTGCAGTGTAACAGCAAAAATTACTTACGCATTGATTGCATACAGCAACTTTTTTCAGTATCTTTCTGGGGACATGGTCTTTCTGAAACAGTATATTGTCTGTTTTCCTATTCAGTTGTCTAAGGGACAGATTATGTCATGCGTATTTGTATTACGTCACTTTTTGGATGGTTTCACTGTGCTCATTGTAAAGCATGCTACTTCCATGAGGGGTAAAAAATATACCCATAATGTTAGTTTAGTTCTTTATGTTGTTTATTTAGTTCTTTATATCTGTAGTATGTACTCTTAGATGAAATGTAGTCTTTTGACCTAGAATGACAGAATAATTAGACTGAAAGAAATGATGTCACCTAGTCCAACACCTTGCTGAAATGGGGGTCAGGATGTTTGGATAAGGTTTCTGTCAGCCTCTTTCTCCAGCTTTTCAGGATACCTCTAAATGAGTGTTGGAACCTTGAGCATATTGAATACTTCCCCATTTGTTGACCTCTATTAGTTTGCTGAGGTTATTTCACATTTCCCGGGTTATTAATAAAGATGTTGGACAGTATTGTCCCTACTATCAGTCCTTGAGGAACAGCAGTAGTAACTAGTACCCAGTTACACTTCAGACTTGAGCTTGTGCACATCTCTAAAGGAGACTTGTTGAAGTGTTGTGGCCACTCCAACATTGGTGAAATGAAATCCTAACGCTGTTAGCAGCAGCACCCATTTTGATGCAGGTACTGTACTGCAGGTGGTGCAGAGCAGTGAATATGCTATTTTAGTATGTACAAAGATGCTGGTGCCATGTCATTAAAATACCTATACCTTCTCGCTCCTATTTTCTGCCTTATTTTGTAGCTAAAAGTCATGGGTGTCTCCTGTGGCTTGTGTAAAAACAGTCAAAGACATAAAAATTATGAGGTCTGTATATTAAATTGTTTCTGCAGCAAACACTTGTATCAAAGGCTACAGAGGATGATAGCTCCTTCCTTCTTGAATAGTGCCCTGATATTGGTCACTCTGTGTGGAAATGTTTGGTAGGTGACTTGGAGCAGTATTGTTAAAGAAGGCAACACTCCTGCTCAGTGTGCGGTTTGGTGAAATGCAGAAGGCTGCCAATTTTCTCAAGTGATGCTTGCCTACAAAATGGTTAAGAGCTATTGCTCTTTGTTCCTAATGACCTTTCAGAGGCAGAATTGTCTTTCCATAGCTTTGAGACTAATGTAATTTATATTATGTTGTTGTTTTTTCCTTTGTTTCCTGTAAGGCTTTTCAGTGCTGAGACAAGTTGTATTTTGTATGCCAAGAACTCATGTGCTCCCAATGGCCCCAGTCTTACTTTTTCAGCACAAGTAAAAAAGATGTTCTATCCAGATAAATGAGAACTGAAATAATCATTGTGCAGTAGAGAACTGTGGAGAACAGTTTCTGAAGTGCGAGTATTACAAACCAGTTTCATTCTGTGTGGACCTCAACAGATCTGATATTTGTAAGAATTCAGTTTATTAGGTGCACAACCTATATATAACATTAAGTGGCTCAAAGCTGGGGGAAAAAGTTACTTTTATGTCCATACATGCTGTTTGCTTGAATTAACACTAATTATTCTTTCTCTACTTAACAGCGCATGAAAAAAGGTAACATTTCAAAGTCATTTATGGTTAACGCTAAAGCAAGAGGTAGTTTGTTTGCTTTCTGCAAGCAAATGACAAAGCTGAAATAATTCTTTGTAGTGACAACAAGCAGGCAGGAACACTGAAATTACTTGAGTGTTATAAATATTTATAAGTTTTATTATAAATGTAGTTAACCTTAAAAGTCCTGGGGCAATATCCTCTTAAGTATAAAGTCATGTAACACAATGTGATTGGAGTCTAATATATATGTGTGTGTATAATTCACATGAAAACTGCATTGTAAAAACCTTTTTAAAGGTTTGATGTGCATTTAAAACTTAATGCTGATAGTGCAAAAAATCCTCACCATTTCTAAAAACAATAGGTCATCTTCTAATCCTACAAAAATGCCCCATACGAAGGAGATCTGGATGATATCTTAGTATAACAGAAGGAAATACTTATTTAAGTGCAGTTCATTTTGTGTATGCATGATCATAACTTTATTGTATTTGTTTAAGAGTTTTGTTTTGCACTTAATGTACAGATTTGTGAATCTGAAATGTTCATCAAGCTAAATGAGTTTGAAAAGGCTTTTAAATATTAAATTTGAATAACCTTGGGGAACTTTCTAGATAGTGGAAAGTGGCAGTCTGACAACTGAGAGAGAAGAGCACACAGGAAAATAAACAAACCAACCCTTGTCTGATGGTTTTGAGGCTTTGCTAAATAGACGTAGTAGATTGTTTCTTATACAGAAGAGAAATATTTACCAACTAAAACTATTCTGCCTTTGCCAGATAAGGAGATGATAGTTTCATATTGTGTGATAGTAAGGTGATCCTGCCCCTCTACTGTGCTCTTGTGAGACCTCACCTGGAGTATTGTGTGCAGTTCTGGTGTCCTCAACATAAAAGGGACATGGAACTGTTGGAACAAGTCCAGAGGAGGGCTGTGAGGATGTTCAGGGGACTGGAGCACCTCCCGTATGAAGATAGGCTGAGAAAGTTGGGGCTGTTCAGCCTGGAGAAGAGAAGGCTGCGTGGAGACCTCACAGCAGCCTTCCAGTATCTGAAGGGGGCCTATAAGGATGCTGAGGAGGGACTTTTCATTAGGGACTGTAGTGATAGGACAACGGATAACAGGTTAAAACTTAAACAGGGGAAGTTTAGATTGGATATAAGGAAGGAGTTCTTTACTGTGAGGGTGGTGAGGCACTGGAATGGGTTGCCCAAGGAGGTTGTGAATGCTCCATCCCTGGCAGTGTTCAAGGCCAGGTTGGACGAAGCCTTGGGTGACATGGTTTGGTGTGAGGTGTCTCCCCATGGCAGGGGAGTTGGAACTAGATGATCTTAAGGTCCTTTCCAACCCTAACTATTCTATGATTCTGTGATTTGTGTTGAGTTCTAGTATTTGGCCTAGTGATGTTCTGGATTGCTGCAATAATGTTCGAAAAATCTTTGAGCACTAGATGCTCAAGAAGACAAGATGAAAATTAATGTTTTATATGAAGAGAGAGAATCTGAGTAGAATCCTGTGACTTTGATATTGATCAGCAAAGCAAAAGGGTGCTATAGGCATAACTTGATAAAGAAAACGTTAAGGGACTGATGTAATGAATGTCAACCATTTACTTATTTTGCGAAATTGACTTCAAGCCTTTTTTACAAGATTATGGCCTTGGCTGAAAAGTTGGTAGTGCTGATACAATGTATGGTTGGCAGAAGTTTGACTTGTTACTACATAGCACGTTAATTAAAAATAAATGTAATTGTACTAATCCTTATTAAATAGATTAAAAATTGGATAACTGATACATATTTCAAAAGATAATTCTCACCACATACAGTTCTGCAGAAACTGTTAATGTCTGTGCTAGTCAACATTTGACTGAGAAAGTGTGTAGACAACACAAAGATTTAAAGATTTGTAAATAAAAATAGAACTGATCAAAAATAACCTATTGATAAGGAATGCTTGACAAGCAGTTTAAACAAAAGGTATGCTTTTTATTCAGCCAAAACCAAAGAAGTGTTTTTTAGAAACAGAAGCAGCGTAGGGCATATTTAGAGAATTGTTCTAGGAAGGCGATGATTTTGAAACTGATCTAGGCATCACAGTGGATAGTAGGTTTCCACTGTGGGCAGAATACATGTCAGCGACAGACAGAGAAATAAGAACATGAGTTAGAAAAGAGATGTTTTAGGATTACAAGTGCTTCTAGAATATTATTGTCAAATCTGGACTCAAGCTCTGTGCACCTGGTGATAAATAGAGAAGGTTCAGAGAAGAGCATGAAAAAGATTAAATGGTAATTTGATAAGTTTGTAAAGATTTAGCTTAATAATGTGATATAAAAAAACCCCAAACAAACAGAAGTGGATGAGGTAGAACATCTCTCTTCTGCAAAGTGAGGGAGGACTCCCGTGTGTCGTTTTTCTTGCTTGTACTTTTTGCACCTCACAGGTCTGTGAGTGGGGAATGACTTTTTACTTTTTGGTATAGAGTGGCAGCTATAATGTTCTTCCTGGTTTATTGGGATAGATCTGAATTGCTTCTGGCTGGTGTGAGCCTAGAATGCAAATCCATTTTAGTGAAACTAGAGGTAAAGCAGTATAGCTGCTCAGAACAATAAGACTGTGTTGACTAGCCTTGAAAGTTATTTAGAACAAATGCATACTAAAACAATCAATGGTTAGAATGAGACCAAAGGGTGTCTCTGTCATGGTTGCCAGCCTCTTTACTAAATCTCATCTAAATTGCAAGAGCACCTCTTAACACAAGAAAATCCAGACATGTTATAAATACCCACACTTTAAGAGAAACTTTAATTGGATTTAGCATTTTACTAAACACTGAAAGAGGTGTAGAGAATCCCTCACTTCCTGTGGTGATCACCTGTGATAACTAGCATGGTTTTTATGTCTGTCAACGTGACTATTTTCATGCAGCTTATAGGAGCTTGTATCTGAAATTAGCTTAAAAGGTTATGAAATAAATATATATGGATAGTTTGATGTGGTCTCAGATGATTTGTTTCTCTAGGAAACCATGCTAGAAAGGATTTGTTGATGTCTTGCTCAGAATTTCAGAAGTGATTTTAAAGGTTCGTTCATAATTCTATATTATTCTGTGCTTTTTTTCTTGAAGACTGGGCCTAGTTTATGAAGAAACTTCTTAAAATCAGACTATTTAAAAATGATTTCGCATCTGAGATTGTGAACCTTAGAGTACATGAGACCACTTTCCATGGAGTTTAGATAGTCTTACTTCAAGAAAGTGTTTCAGATGGTAATCTGTTACAGGTTACTGAAAGTTCAGTATAAAAGCCCTTTAGAAACAGGTAATTAGAAAGAAACCTTGCAACAAAATTGGTCACTTAATAATTCTTTATCCTTAAATTTAAATTCAAGACATTTGATTTTTCCCAGCAGTGTGCTCAGATACCAAAGATTTCTCAGGCTAGATTCATTCTCTGGCTGCTTCTCCTGCAGGACAAGCTGTAGGTAACTAAGTTAATTATTAATTTTAAAAAAGTATAATTCCTTAGAGAAATGATGAGTAATGGGAAAGGTAATCTTACTCTTCTCTTTCTGACTACAATACACAGCTTAATTTATGAGATGGAAAGGAAAGTGCTCACAAGAATCCTTATGTTAAAATCAAACAAGCATTTACTTGGAGACTAAAATGCTAATACCCATAATGGTATGTGTCTGCTGTAAGATTTCCTTTGCAGCACTAAAGCTTTTGGAATCGTATTCAGTCCATTTCTAAAAGAAAAAAAAAAGTTATTCAGACTCTAGAGAAACAAATGCAGAAAATCCAGTAATATTGTATTTAACATAAAAGGAAGTTACAGTAAAAACAAAGACAAATATTTAGGAGTTATTCCTGCATCAGTTCATGTCACTGCATGTCATTACAAAGACATTGCTAGCAAAGACTGTTAATGTCTTTGGTAGATGCTGCCTTTAGTTTTCTCTCATTGTATTTGCAAAGCCTAGTACTGGGTCTGTCCACCACCATGAGGGTACAAAGACAGATATGAAAGCTGCTTTTCCAAGTACCAAGTTAATACTCAGCTTATTATTGTCCATCTAACTTGGTCTGATTAATGTCTTCAGGAAGATTTTGATGGATTTTAATCCTCTGAAAGCTCATTCAAAGCCTACAGTGGTCTCACTCCCACCGATTAATTGGACTCTCATTAACAGTAATAGTCTTGCACTACTGAACAATTACTGAAATAATGAGGCTTCTCCCTGGCTGTCATTTTTTTTATGATCACAACTCCCATAAAAAAATGAATCTATTTCACAGTAAAAATTATAGAATAGAATGGGTGTGTTAAAATAGATGCAACAGCATGTTTTTATGATTCTGCAGAGGGTTAAAAGTAGTTTTAGGTTTCAAATGAGATCTAAGCAGATCTAAGTACTTAGAGAAAGGTTTCTCCTGAGTCTCCGGTAATTTTTGCAATTTCCGACTCGCTGGTGATATTTTACCAGAATTAAGAAATTGACACTATCATTTGTTTATGGTATTTTGAATGTAAAGAATTGCCTTCAGGGCATTGTTTTATTGGTTTTACATTCCTTCCTGCTGTGTTAAATCTAATGAGGCTTGTCTGTCCTTTAGGTGACCTACAAGCGGGATCTGTATGCTGCTGAATCGATTATTAAGGGTATGTGTTCATCCTTGTGGCTCTCAGTGTGCATATTTCTAATTAGGAGTCTTGTGTGTGCTGTAGTTCTGAATGTCTTTGAGAAAAGTTTTATGACAAATAAAATGTGCTTAGGCAAGTTGTTTTGGATTGACCACTGTAATACTTATATTATGCATTATTTACCTTCATTTACTTCTTTTAGAATAGAGAGTCTTAGAAAAGGCTGTGTATATTACAGAGTCAAAACAGAGATTAATTTTGTATGGTTTTATAATGAATAAATTATTTTTTTTTAATCTGTAATTCAATTCTGAGTATGTTCCATCTTTCTAATCTACAGCAGTAGCCTAGAAAATAAATATTAACTCCTTATGGCTCTTCTCTCTTTTATATACAGCAACCTGTTACCCAAATTGATACAGCAATTATATGATATTAAGATACTCTATTAATTTATAAATACTTTGTTGAACTGGTTTTTCACCTTTCGCTGTAATGGTAACAGTGGTTTCATTGCAATTTACCATGAAGACTAGACTAAAAACAACGTAGAAATGAAGAACTCTTAAGTACTGTTTGATGAGCATACTCAAGGTTATTGTAAACTCTTAGGCACTGATTCAGAGGAGTCTTGCTTGACTCTTGTTAAGAATGGAGGGATAAAAGCCCAGAAACTGATGAAGAGAAAGGGACATCCTTTAGAATAAAATAATCTTTCTTAGAAAAAAAGAATGTAGTTCCTATTTAGAGAGAAAAAAGAGCAAAACCCATGTCCTCTTAGGGAATGGTGAGTGACTGGCTAGTTGTTGACTTAGATGGCTCATATGTTACAAGATCCAGTATTGGCTTAGCGTCTGGTTTGGATTATTCTGGTTTCAGCTGTGATACAGTTAACTTTTTCCTTTGTTTGCCTTGATTTCAGCAAGGCATTTGCCACTATCTCCCATGACATTCTTATTGACAAACTAATGAGGTACAGAGCAGAAAAATCGACAGTGAGGTGGATTGAAAACTGACTAAACTGCCAGGCTCAAACAGTAAAGTTCAGCTGGAGCCCAGTCACAAGTGGCCTATCCTAGGGGTGAATGCTGGTTAAAATCCTCACTAATAGTCTGAATTACAGGGCAGAGCATAGCCTCCACAAGTCTGTAGACGATGTAAAATCGGGAAGAGTAGTTGATAGACTAGGCGGTTGTGCTGCTATTCGGAAGGACCTTGTTAGGCTGGAGAAATGGATGAACAGAAATCTTGTGGAATTCAGCAAGGGGAAATGAAAACTCTTGCACTTGGGAAACGCCATTACAGCTGAGGGCTGACCAGCTGGAAGGCAGCTCTGCAGAAAAGGCCCTGGAGGGTCCTAGTGGACAACAAATAGAACAGGAGGTGGTAATGCATCCTTATGGCAAAGAAGGACAACAGCCCCTGGGCTATGCAGGCAGAGCATTGCCAGCAGGTCGAGTGAGGTGAGCCTTCACCTCTGCTCAGCACTGGTGAAGTCACATCTGGAGCGTTGGGTTCAGTTCTAGGCTCCCAATTGCAAGAGACATCATCGTACTGGAAAGAGTTGAGCAAAGGACCATGATAATGGTTAAGGTAATTGAGCATCTATCAGATGAGGAGATGTTGCAAGAGGTTGGACTGTTATGCCTGGAGAAGAGAAGGCTCAGGGAGATTTTAGCAGTATGTATAAATGCCAGATGGGACGGAGTGAAGAAGATGTAGCCAGACTTTTCCTCAGTGGTATTCAGTGAAAGAGAACAGGGAATGGACAGAAACTGAAATACGAAGCATACCTATTTTTACATCTGGAAAGCCTGGAAATTTTTAGGATTCTTATTTTTTCATTAGAAAGCTGGGAGGTTGGAAGGAAGACTCTCTGTCCTTGATTTCTTAGGAATTATTTATTCAGCTGATATTGCCAAAAGGGGCATCTCTTGGCTTATAAAGCCATTTTTCATCCACATTGAGTTAGAATATTTGATCTTAGAAATTACTTGTGTTAATATTTTCAGAACTTTTTTTTTTACTTATTAAAGCTTATGAAAAGCTTTGAAAATGGAAGTGTGATCCAACTTAAACCGGAAAAATATTTTCAAACTAATGCAGTTTCTTGACTTTGTCCACTTATTTTCTGTAGCTATTAGATATCTAAAAACTTTATGGAAGCAGGATTCATTCTGCCATTAAGAGCTTTTTGCACATAAAATCTAGATAAGAAATTCTTGAGTTGGTCTAGTGATTACTAAAACTTTTTAAAATTTCTTTCTGAAATTTCTGTGCTCTTGGAAAAAATTTTAATATTTTTCATTTAATTTTAAGTGATCTTTCCTTGGATAGAAAAATGCAGTTTGAATGTAAATTTTAAAAGCTCAAATATTGTTATTGTGGTTGTCATTTAAGCAAAATGACTCATAAGACAAATAGGTAGTAGAATGAACCAAAGCAAAGAGGGATTTCATGATACAGTATGATATAAAATTAATCAATAATTTTATCCCTTTGATGAATAGGAATTGAAACTAATACTTTAAATTATAGATCAGTGGAACAAAGGGAAGCTTCTGATCTTTGAGAAGTGCAAAAGTAGTTATATAAAAAAATATTTTTTCCTAGTCTAAATATAGATCCCATTACATCATTCTTGCTGAATTCCTAATTCTAATAGAGTGTATGTGTGCGTCTACAATACAGACTTCTTTTAAGTGTTATCTGTAATTTTAAGTATTACCCAAATAGGAGAGACTGTCAAAGAAATGTTTATAAGGAAATCTAGAAAGCTGATTCAGCTGCTTGGATGTACTGTTTGTTACAATATTTGGAGATATTTGCTGTAACAAGAATTGTTGTACTTTTGTTGGTCAAGCTTGCTGAAACCAGTAATGCCAGCATAAAATGATGTTAATGCTATGTATCAGCTCAGTGAAGGTGCTGTGTTGATCATATCTTGACAAAAGGCTCAGTATTCAACTTGGAAAAAAATCTCAGCAAAGTCATAGTTCTGTGTTAACTTTGGTCATATTTTCCTTTATCCCATGTATTTTTCATATTTATTTACCATGTATGTTCTCAATATTTAATGGTAATTTATCAGTCATTACTGGACCAAGTAGATCCATTTTCATTTCCATTTTCCTTGAGCTTAACTACAAACTGTACTTCTTTTGCAATACAAAGGCCAATTTATTGAACTGTATCATTCAGTATTACTCAAATATTTAATTTAGTTCAGAGGACTGTCAGGATGTACCAAGGGTATGTAAACTTGCTGATTTATATTTTTAAAAAGTTCTTGTTCATCTTCTTGCAGTTTATTCAGTCTACTAGACTTACTGCATGGGCATGTAGTGAAAAGACAAGGTGTAATGGCTTTAAACTGAAAATAGGGTAGATTTAGACTTTAGGAGGAAGTTCTTCACTGTGAGGGTGTTGACACACTGGAACAGATTGCCCAGAGAAGCTGTGGCTGCCCTATCCCTGGCAGTGTTCAAGGCCAGGTTGGATGGGGCTTTAAGCAGCTGGGTCTAGTGGAAGGTGTCTGCCCATGGCAGGGGGTTGGAACTAGATGAGCTTTAAGGTCGCTTCCAACCCAAACCATTCTGTGGTATGTTCTTCTGTAAAGGGCAGGAAGAAAGTCAGATGGGCACCTTATGTAAAATATGTTGCTTTATATAGCTAGAGAAGGAGATAGCACCATGCTCCCATTGTTCAGCTGTCCAGTTTGCTGAACCTTCCTTCCCCACATATCCCCATCCTTACAGAGCAGCTCTTGTGAACGTGGGAGCTAGGTCATCATGCTTCTTGTGGGGAAACTAGAAACAAATACAATGTGAAAAATGGTTTCTGTGCTCTCCCTCTGCTGCCCTCTCATCCTTATGAAGGTGCCTCCTTGTATTCTTTTAATCAGTTCTCTCCGTTTTTATAGATTTTAAAGATAACCAAGTAGATTGGTTGTATTTTGAAGCATTTTGCTTAAAAAAATGTTTGAATAGTATTTTATGCTAATTTTATGTGACCATATGCACTGTAGTTTCATTAAAGGAATTACAAACCTGAAACAATACTGAAACCTTTGTGCAAATGAATTTCCATGTTCCTGTGTATATAAAGGCTTCAGTAATCTCCTAAGTTATTAAAGAAATTTAGTTATAATTTATGTAAAAAATAAGATCCATTCCAAGCAGCTTTCTCTATAACTGTGTTTGAATAGAAAATGAGGATGGAGCTTACTCAAATGAAATGAACATTCACTAAGTTTAACTATATTTATAACTAGAGCTAAAAAGGCCGTAAATGACCAGTCATTCTCTTCATATATATGTATTTTATTATGTTAGCATTTTTAGTTTTCACTAAAGCAAATAGAGTCTTTTGCAGCTGTTGTTTGTGATAAAAAGTTTATATAGCTTAAAGTAAAAATGAAGACCTACACAGTGGTAGATCATGCTGATCCCTTATTTGATCTTTACTTCTCTGATATTCTGTCACTATGGCAGAATGCAATATATCTGCTTCATTTACCACAGTAGTCTTTGTTATGCTTAGTCTGTGTGAAAAACTCTGAAGTTTGTTGAAGTTTAGATTTGCTTTTTGCTTCATTGCTTGAGTTCAGAAAGGAGAAGCTGTACATGTTCTTTATTTAAACAAGCAGTATAATGAGTGCTCTATAGCTAATTAGGCCACCCTGTAATAGATTTATCTTATATAACTCCTTATCTTTAATGGTGTTTTGAATAGATACTGCTAGCATTCCCAAGCCTGCAGTTTGAGTGCTGTGCCCTGAAAAGGTTTCAAATACCAGATATTCAGGTTTATATAACATGACTTATTTTTGTGGCGGACAGTTGAGCCGTGTAAATTAATATTGGGCAAGCATTTTATTCACAGTTCATGACACACTTAAAGGAAAGCATATTTAAGGACATAATATATTTTTATCCCATTGAGCATCATCCTGTTATACTCCCATGTTGTACCATTCAGTCTTATATTTGTAAGTTTTACGAAAGAAATCTCAATAGCTATGGTCAGCTGTGTTGTGCTGTGCCGATGGGAAACATTCAAAGAAGGGTAGGTCACCTAGAATGGCAACCATCCTGCCAGCCAGGGCATGCTCAGTTAGGCCTTTCCTACTAGCTGAATAATTAAATAATTTTGTGACTGCAGTTCCAAATTTCATGTAATCTACATTAATAGATGTGTTCTATTACGTTTATTAGTGATTGAAACTTGGTTTTCTTCAGAGAATGACAGTTATCTTTTTCTGTTAACCTGTTGGTTTTATGATAAATATTTTTAAATATTTGAAATATTTGTTTTGATGGGACTTATTCATCCAAATGTTTCCTTTCTGGTTTCAAGTAACTTTTTTTTTGCTTTGAATTATGAACTTCAACAGATCTTTAAACACTTTAATTTTTATGCTAACATATTAGGTTTACACTTGGGCCTCTAGACATTTTTGCTAAGGAACTGGTTCCTTATGGTTCATTTTGACATGTTGTTTTGCCATCCTTTTTATTTCTGAGGTACTCTTGATTTCTGTCTGTCCATATATAAAATTATAATTCTGTAATTAATAAAATTAAATACAAAAGTTATCATGGTAATACATGTTTGGCAATTAAATGATGTATGAAAAAATACAGTTAATCATAAGATTAGAATTATGAGCCTGTTCCTGAGTCAGCTGTGTTGCAAATGCAATTCTCTGTAAGCAACAAGTGTTTCATAGAAGCACATAGAAGTACTACTGGCCTAATGAGACATAATAACTAACAAACTTCAGCTTGCTAAACTTGATTCGGGTGGAAGTAAGAAAAAACATACATGCATCCATACATTTTTTTACTTTAGATATTTATATGTATATATATCACACATATACAAGGCAATACAAAGAAACACTTCACTAATGTGAATAGACTAATGACTTATCTTTTGAGATTGTTTTCTTAAAACATCTTATAATTTGCTTACTTCCTCAAGTCTCTTTTGCAACTGCACTATGAAAGTCTGAGTCCTAACACCATTTGTTTAATGAACAGTAAATTTAATGCTTTTCTTTTAGTTAAGCAGGTATGAACTTGTCAGGTTTGTAGACAAGGTGGCACATGCCCATTTTTAACTGTCTTGAAGTAAGAAAACATCCTCTTACAATAAGGGTGACTCATCTAGAAATGTAGTTAAGATCAGGCTAATACAAAACATTCTAAAAAATTTCCATTAGGACTACTGCCCTCAGGGTAGGTATCTTTGAACTCTAGTTCCAGCATGTAAACTTTAAATGGTGCTGCTCAGTAGAAGACTGTAACTCAGAGTCTTTCTTTCTTGCTCCTTTTTCTTTTCTTAAGGGCCCTTCCTCTGCAATGACCTTTTCACAAGAATGTGCACTTGCCCCCACATTTGGCTGAATAAGTGTTTACTGATGTAGATACAATTATGTTTTGCAAGAAAAATATAATGCCTCCAAACTGTTTATGACTGTTGGGAGCTATGCACTGTGTTTTGTTTTACATGAAGAACCCACATGGCTTTTTCTGGAAAAGAAAACAAAATGACATAAGCCTTGTTCATCAAAGGACAAATATCTTATTGGAGGTATGCTGCATTTTCATGGGCATATGCATTAACCAATGTCTGCTCTCTGCTGTGAGGCAAAGACACAGATTGACTGGAAAGGATGCACTCCTCAGAATAGTTACTGTCAGGTGAAAACAACCGTCTGCGTTCTCTTCTACCACAAAATCTTCCTTCCTTTCTTGTATACTAATACTGGCAGGGGCAGCGTCAAGTTTGGCTTTTGGGTTTTGTGGTTACAGAGGAATGGTAAACAAAAAATTGTTAGTTATTTTAGGTTACCTGTGTTATACGAATAACAATTTCAACTCACTTCTGTTGAAGATAAATTAACTAGATGCTTGGCAGTAGTTATTTCATTTTTCTTGTGTTTACAGTTGTAGAAACATCTTTCTTATGAAACACTAAAAATACCAGGGAGAAGCATAGTGAATTTCTAGACCATTGCTATGTAGAAGGTGAAAATGGAATTCTGATAAATTAATTTACTATTTTGGATTCACTGCAGACTTCAAAGGTATTTTGATGAATAGGATGTGCTTCCAAAATAGTAGGAATTGTATTGACAGACCAAGAATGGCGTGGTATGAGCACATGTTTACAAAAACAAGTGTATGTATACACATATATGTGCAATTAAGAGAAAAAAAATCATGTCTGTAGGCTAAATACTGCTTTCCATTTAGATGCATTTTCTTTCATATGGTATTAATTCCCTATGATATGATATTTATGATCTTTATTCAAACAAAGTATTATTTTAATTGCTGCTGTTTGTGGCCTGCTTTTCAGGGTAAACTTTTTAAGTTATTTGTTGCATTACACTTAATATGTTATCTAACTGACATAGTTCATAAACACGCATACATTTTAATATATAATTTGGGTGAGATCCTAGGATAAAGACTGTAACAGGTGTTACTGGATAATAACATGATCTAAAGCTTCAGGATATCAAAGGAGGGCACAGGAAAATGGAAAATAAAGTTTTCTGCTGGAGAGAGAAGGAGGTTTAATTGAACAAATTCTGAAATCCTGTGTCAGATTTATCTTTAATAAAGCAAATTTCCTGATGAAGAGCTTAAATGTATAACCTAATAGAATCTGGCAGTGTAAAGTTTTAACTGTTTTTAATTTGTGCAAAAAATATGCTCTGAATGGATGTTAAATGTGATGCAGTTAGGGGGAGGGTTACTTTATAATCTGGTAAAGCTGGAATGAAGCTGAGAGTAAATGAGAGACATGTATTGGGAAGAGGAGGTTTCCAGGGAAATAAGAAGTTTAAACTAAAAAGAGGAAGAGGAAGCCAAAGCAAGGTAGAGATTTTGATTGGTAATGTAGTAGTGAGAGAGGAGGAAAAAAAGGGTTGGGCAGATGAAAAGGAAGGTAAGGTGTGAATGCAGGGAAGAAAAGAACAGTGGTGCATGGTGGGAGGCTAAGAGGTAATAGGCAAAAACTGAACCAAGGAGAGTTCCAACACAGTAAAAGGGAAAGCTTTTTCACCATGAGGACAGTCAAGGAGTGAACAGGTTGCCTCGAGAGGTTGTGTTGTCTCCCTTCTCAAAGGTATTCAAGGGGCTAAGCATTCAGGCCTGATCTCATGAGTGATCCTGCTTTGAGCAGGTGTTTGGACTAGAGACCTCCTGAGGTCACTTCCAGCCTGAATTATCCAGCAGTTTGAAGAAAACCAAAATTTTATTAGTTGAGTATTAAAATTCTTTGTGGCATGGTTGAAACGTGGCTTTCCAGAATGACTGTTTTGTTCACCCAAACAGACTTCTGAAGACCAGGAATGAAATACGGCATGCAGTTAGCTTTACTGGCAGTCAGCAGAACTCGTGAACTCCATGGGGTTTGAGCCAGGATTCCAGCTGTGCTTACTGGGTTCAGTGTGATTACACTGAGTGACAGAGAGCTCCATCAGCTTACTGGAGGTGGGACACAGGAAGGCTCTTCTCAGCCTTCTATCCCACAATACAGAAAAGGTGCAGACTGTCTAAAGTAACACATACATCTTTTTGCCCACTTGAAACAGTTGGGGTTGAAATGGAAATTAAGTTTTAAACTTCAACTAGAACAAAACTGTTGTTTTGCTGTGATGATTTTATAAAAAATGATTTCCTAGACTTCCTTTATTAATTTTTCTTGACTGTTTAAAAGCATGTAGCATCTCTTCAATGTGTGTATTATTATTATTTTTTTCATACTTTATTAGTAGACTTTCCCCTATAAATTTACATTCCTCCTCCAGATTAAAAGTACATTTTTTCAAACTTTTTTCAATTTTTCTTTCTTCTTTATTAAATTCAACCTGCAAATCTTAGTTGCTTTTTCAGTAGTCATCTCTCTCATTTACATTATGGGAAATTAGAGGTTTAAGGGGTCTGGGGGAGCAGTGAGATGGGATTTTATGGTTGCAGTCTTTGAGCAGCTTCTTATGAGGTTGCTTTTGACACTTGCTGTTGATAACTGACTTTTTAAAAAGAACTGTCTGAGCATAAGTTATCGTGCCTTTTTGGATTCCACAGCCTTCTTCCACATGTGGATTTTTGTAATAGCTCCAATCTGACCTTCTTCATTAAATTAATTAGTTCAATAGAATCTGAGTTCTTGAAATCTGATATGCCAGACTGGTTTATTACGTACATCTATTTTGTATGTGCAGTGTAGCTGCATTCCGTGTACAGTATTAAATTCAAGTGGCTCTTGTTCTGATTTCAATCGACCCACCACTTTCTTTCTGCTGATAAGAAATTAATTCAATATGGTTTCCCAGTGACCCATTTTTTAGACTGTAAAGTTATCCTGTATTTAGTAGGAGCCAACTTTGATGCCCATTCAATGTATTTTTTTGCCCAGTGAATCTATGGGAAGATAATTTCTCCCACAGTTGTGGTATCCTGTGATTTCCAGCCCCGGCCATGCATTTTTTCAATTCTCACTTTCATCTGGTTGTGCTGATACACACGCAGATGTTTATTGTTCTCTCTCTTTCTTCCCCCCTCCCCATTCTTGCTAACTTAATACAAAGCCAGTTGCTACCATTAGTTTCATTGTCACATTATAAATACTAAACATAATAAATGCCCGTGATTCATAAAATTCTTGCAGCGGTCCTTTGGGATCCTCAGTGGTTATTTCACTTTTCCTGCTCACAAAAAATGGTTTTAAAATCACAAGTCATTTTCCAATAATGTTTATAGCAGCTTTAAAATTAATTTTCAGGTCCGTATGTCTGTTTATAAAGAAGCCTTTACAAAATAGAATGTGAGATATTTGCTTAAGTAATGCGTCTGATTGAACTTAATGTGTGGTATGCAATTATAAAACAAAACTTTCTGCATGCAACAGATATGTATCTTTATATTCGAATTTGCTTGAAGAGCAGTTAGGCCATATTTTTGTAATTTTTGTTATGCCTTTCACAACTAATTTGTGGTGGTGATTGGTATATTTCTGTCTCTGAAGCTTCATTGATGTCTGCTTTAAACATAATTAGACTTTACATTTGTGAAATTTCTAGCGGCGCATGGAATGGCTGCCCGAAAGACATTGGAAATCTTATGTTTTGCTCTGCATATTAATTCAACATCCAAATGATCAATTCCTGAATTAGAAGTGAGAGTTCCAGGCTTGAATTATTTTTACTTGTTTGCTTAAAGAAAGTGGTCACTGAATCTTGAAACTGTAGTCAATGACAAGAAATATTTTCTGAAATATTTGCTTTATTGAGGAGATCAGGAAACAACTTGAAACTATTGTTCTTGTTATCAACAAAATACTGTATTTTACCCCTCAGAAGTAAAAGATGTGAGAAGTTGCCCATGCCAAGATCTTTGTCATCTCTCAGCTTCTTTGGTATTAAGATGAACAGTTGTATCTGCTGTCTTCTGGAGCAGTATCTTCAATGCCTTTTTTTTTTTCCTTATGATGTAGTATGTATTGCTGGGAAGAGGAATTTTGCTCCTCTCCAGGCTTTGTTTTGCCTTTTTTCAATATTGCTGACACTGCATTTAGTGATTTATCGAAGTGAGGAGTGGTATGAGGTTTCCAAAAAGTTTTCTTGGTTCTCATCTTGTGTCAGTAATGTGGACCTAAGCAAACACCTTTTCATAGAGTTCCCTTATTCAAATAGGCTTTAGGGACGGGCCTTATGTCATGTTTTCACATTGTACAAAATAATATAAAATATAATATGAATTTTACATTTGAGATGGATGTTACATAAATTATGTAGTTACATTAACTGTGCCTTGAAATAAATTGTCTTAAATTTACAGCTGTTGAATAGATTGTCAAGAGACAGCAGTATATGCATTGAAAACTATGTTTAGCTGATTAATAATTTTGTTTTATTTATCTTTGCCTGAAATACTAAGGTTTTTTGTTGATCACAGACAACCTAGCACAAGAAGTTTGTGTTATTACCAGTGTGAAGGAAGATGTGGCACAAGTAAGTTTTCTCCTTCATGAATCTCTGAAAAGCCGAATAAAAGTAAGTACAATTCTATGGCTCTAAACTGTATGATTACTTTAATGTTTCTGGTTGTCACAACTCATAAGAAATGGTCTAAATAATGTAAATACAGGAACTGAGACCTCCTGTGTCACTGTAGTATTTATTAAAAGGGATTAACACCAGGTGTGGAAGTTACCAAGAAAGAAGCATCTTCTGCCCAATTATGCTGTAGAGGGGGATCTTACAAATCCTCTTAAAATTTATATATTAGATTAGAGGAGAAATTGGATCCAGGCATCAGAGAGGCCATTTTCTTTAGATTTTATGAATTCAGTAAGCCCCAATTGTTACAAATATGCTACAGAGAAAATACTTTTGGTACTTTGAAGTCTGAATTAAAGTCTGAACCAATTAAAGAGTATGTTGTATTATTGCAGAGCTGCAAATGCAAAGACAAATTAATCAACCTTTTTCAGAAAGGTAGGGGTACATTTTACTCATAGTGAATGCTCATTGAAGTATTTGCAAAACGCTAGCAGAGTTGAGTAAGATCTTTTCTTGTCTGAATAGCTCCATAATGTAGCAGAAGTATCTGTCTGTTTTGCTAAAACCAAATCCATTGCTATTTTTCCTTTTTTCTCTCCATTTAAACTATTGTGCAATTACTAGGCATCACTTACCCATGCTAGGAAAAAAAAAGTACTTATTTAAGTGTTGTTTTACCTGTATCGATTTATTAGTTTTGCATATAACCACATTAATCATAACATGAGAAACACTTCCAAGCCTGGAAGTAAAGTCTAAGAATGCCCTTTTCAGAGAGCGAATTGGAGAATAATTGATCTAAGTAAGACTCTAATTGGGAATCATTCAGTCAAGTACGTATTATCTGAATTTAAACTTACTACTGTCAAGTTTAGGTTAGATATAAGGAAGAAGTTCTTTACTTTGAGGGTGGTGGGGCACTGGAATGGGTTGCCCAAGTTGTGAATACTCCATCCCTTCTGGTGTTCAAGGCTGGGTTGGACAGCGCCTTGGGCAACATGGTCTAGTGTGAGGCATCCCTGCCCATGGCTGGGGGGTTGCAGCTAGATGATCTTAAGGTCCTTTCCAACCCTAACTATTCTATGATTCTGTAATATTTTAACATTTAATTTTGTGTAGGATACTAACATGCAAAATAGAGTAAGGATTAATGTGAGTTATTTGATGATGTATTCAAGTATCTGGTTAAGTAGCTGTGCTTACTTTACCAAGAGAGAAATCTGTTTTAATTTTGGTGGATAATATGGCTGTAGAACAAAGGCTCAGTGTATTGCTTTATCATATTCTACAAATTAAATAAAAACTTTGATAAACTAATTCAGTTTTTTAAATGTTCAGGAATACTTAAGCGTCATGTATTGTAATATCTCAGAACCCCCCCCCAAAACAATGTAGGCCTTCTGTCTTGAGTAATGTTCCATTTACCTTCTGAAAAGACTGGCATGAAGTATGCTTCTAATCATTTGAGTATGTGCAACATTGTAAAGGTACTGTGGATTTCTGATTTTAGTTCTGAAGAAGTTCAAACCAGGAGAACCCTTGAGTATTGCATTTCTTAAGTGATATAATTAATTCTTGCCTTCTGTGATTTTTTTTTTTTTTTTTTTTTTTTTTTAAATCTCTTCAAGTTATTAGATGTCAGCTATTTGGGGCTGCGTTATCCTGTTTTCAGCCCAAAATGTTTCTAAAGCCTTTAGTGCATAAATATCAACCTTTGGGTTTCAAACCTCATTCTTTTGCAAACAAGTTAGCTCCCCAAGGATTAATAAATAAACAAATACAGCTTTAGATAACAGTGCAAAGCCTTTTTAAATGTTGTATTTGGTACTTCTGTTGAATTGTGGGTTAAGTGACATTTTGAGGAAACACAGAAATGTAGCGCTTCTGTTGTTTGCTGCAATATATAATGTCTTCTGGGCAGAAATAAAGCTCATTTGAGCAGTGGAACTGTGAAGTTTTCTGGTTTAATAGAATCAACATGAAGATTTTTTTTTTTGCCTAATTTTCAAGTTTTTCTTACTGGCTTCAAAGTGTTATCTTCTCTTAGGAGACAGTTTCTACCTCTGCTGCCTGATTTGCTGTTTAACTTGAGGCAATCCTGAGCTGGTAACATAGTAGAACCTACTTTTCATTTTAATTAAGACAATTTCTTAGCTCGTGTTATAGTTACAGGTTGCAAAATAAGCATGTCTGTGATTAAGACAGTATTTTGAAGTATTCATTGAAGCAGTAATTTTCAGGAGAAATTCTAAATGAGTCTTGTTTTATGCAGAATCCCAGAATAGGTGCTTTCCAACCCTATAACCACTCTGTGATTCTATGATAATACTTGTGCACTTGGTTTTTCATAGGTACTTCTTCTCTTTTTTTTTTTAGTTGCATGGAAAAAAAAAAAAAGTATTTGGATATTATAGAGATTTTCTTAGAACTGGAGGTCTAGAATCATTTGATCATCCTGATCCTATGAACAGTGTTCTCATCTCTGGGAACAGTTGAACTTCCTAACCCATGCATCAGTGCTTTTGTCTTGAATGTTACCGGAATGGCTCCATCAGCAGTATCCTTCCGTAAAAACTTGCAGAAAACTCCTCAGGGTGTTGGACTCCATGCTTCACTGTTGAGTCACCTAAAAATTTGAACAACTTTAATTCTCATAGTGGAAATAATAATTGCCAGTTTTAAATCATTTGAATTAACAAACTCTACCCTAACGGTGGATGCTTTAGCAGATATTTGAGGCTGAAGTGAAATTTGTGACATCGTAATATTTTTTTCTTTTCTAATTAGGTTGAAGCTGTATCAATAGCTCTAAGCAAAAATGATGGCTATCTACAAGATATCTTTTCAGGGCAGTGCTACAATTTTGTTTGTATAAATGTAAGTATTAAGGATGCATGCTTTTAATTTTCCACATAAACTTATTATTAATGGTAAGTAATAAATACTTATTTGAATAGTTGGTCGTTATTTCTGTCCTCCTGGTGTATCCATTCCAATACTTGGTGTTTTTCATGCGCACCAAATCAGACGTTTGAGGTAGACCAGTACCTTTGAGGTACTGGTCTGTCCTTTCTCTTCTTGTTCTGCACTTTTGTCAGTATGTTGTTAAACCAGCCATGAATTCTAGAACAAGAGGAATGCAACTGAAATTAGTTTAAAATTTCCTTTCATAGATATTGTGTTGAAGTGAATGATCTCAAGAAGAGGCATATGTGTAGTCATCCAAATGTGGATTGTCACCATGGGCTAAATTAGTGTTTCCCATTTTGGACGCATGCATGCCATACAAATCTGTGTTTGGGTCCATGTATGGGAACAGGAAAGTTTTAGGTGAACCATATTTGAGACCAGTGAGGACCCTTAAGCTTGTTACATATGTATTTGGGTATATTGAGGGTAGAATTAGTTATCTCCATTTTTCCTTTTTCCTTTTTTTTTTTTTTTTTTTCCCTTAACAGCTGTAACTTTACCAGTTGCAAGTGTTACAAATACATTAAAACTGACCAAACAAAAACCCCTAAACAAAAAAGTAATGTATCTATTTTTGGTATATAACAGATCTTTGAATTCAGGTTTTATTAAATCATCGTTTGATGTTTCAGTAATTCTGAACATTTACTTTCATTTAGGATAAAAAGTATGCAATTGAAGAAACCCAGAAACTAGTGAATATGTTGGAAAAATCAAATATTCCTCTCTTATATCCAGTTGTCCTTATTTCGGTGGGTAACTCCTGTAAGTTACTATAGAAAGCATCTAATGAAATATTTTTAAGTGTTAGACTAGCTTTAAACTGCTGCTAGCTCTAGATAAAATTGTAAATTTGAACTGTAACTTGGATTGTAAAGAGCCTAGTTTGCACTTCAGCAGATGTGCTGCATGCTGTCAGGAAATAAACCAGCACTAGCAAATGACAATTTATTAGTTATGTATTTTTGTGAAAAACTCATTGTGGCTAGTCATATTGAACTGCTAACTCCTGCTTTGCTGTTGTGCTCCATCTCTGCTGGGGATGCTGCAAATGATGCAAAAAAAGTTGAAACAGAATTAGGTGGCTTTAGTTTTTTCTGTGCTGTGTGGTTTATTCAAAGTTTTAAAATGATTTTTACTTTTCTGCTCCAAGTATTAAAAAATAACTTTGAATTAATTTGCAATATAACTTTAATACATACTTTACTTATTGAGATGTTGTAAGACTGAAAAATCTATACTGGTATGTGGCAAAAGTTTTAAATTGTATTTTTGGCTGAAAGTTTCATTATTTTAATATTGCAGCCAGAATAATTTAACAGTTCATGTGGGTGACAGCTGAAGGTGTACATGACTTTTATACTCACACTGTTAAAAAGGAGAAAATACGAGTCAATTCGAAAGTCTTCATGCAGCGTAAGCAGATCCAGTTAGTTCTGTCGTGTTTTCTGGCTTAATAGGTAGGGATCAGAAGTATTGAGTGCAATGAGTGTCATTATGCCATATGCCTCTGAACTGAAGGAGTGTGCTTCTGAACTACATGTGTTATACCCTCAGCAATAACACAGTATGTTACGATTTTAAATATATACTTCCATGTATGAAGCTATTGAAAAAGGAATAAATATTTATAATACATGGGACATGAAGTGCATGGTCTAGTGATCTGGAAGTAAAACTAAGCATTTACTTTCCAATCTTAGGCTTAGCCTGAAATGTAGGTGATGAAATTTCATTACTGAGCTAACAAATGAGGTATGAAGATCAATTACAAAAAAAAATAAAAATATCCTTACCTGTTGTATACTGTTGGAATGAGCTACTGATTCTGTGAGCATAGATATTTAGTACTTTATTTCTAGACCATCTTTTTCTCTTGACCTTATTTCTGAGGAAGTTCAGGGTAGAGCTTTAATTTTACTGAATTTTCAAAGATAAATTATTTCTCCCTTTGATAATCAGAGCAATGACCCCTGACCAGTTCTGTTGCCCATTTACAAGGATGTGCAGAACACTTTTCTGGAGCGAGAATGTTTTAATTTGTCTTTTATCAAGAATATAAAAAGACATTTCTGTGTTAAATTTTGGGGGTGTGCAGATAAAGTTGGAATTGCTAATACTTATTTTGTTCCGATTCATAGCTCAGCTCTGCTCTGGACTTCAAGTGCTTTTTTAGTGTGACACATGGACACATTGTTTTAATAATTACAAACATTCTGGACTTAATATTTCCTGAGAAATAGGTGTGAATTCAAGGAATGTTTACATAAACTCACCATGAAGCTCCTAAGATTTTGCCCCTAAGATACCAGATCTCAAAATCATTATAGAATCCAGCACCATTTTCAGTGAAAGTGAACTTGCTTGAACAGCTTGCAGCATGTACAAATTATTTAGGTGGACACCTTTTGAAATGGTCTCTGGATAAAATAATACATTTAATCCCTTTACTGTACTCCATATCCATCAGTTGTTCATGACAACTACCTGAAATTTCCCGAAACTAGACAGTGGGAGAAAATCTCATAAATAGGTCAAAACACTTGCTAACATTTAAAACACAGATACACATATATTGTTAAAAGTATCTTCAAATAATGAAGTACCCTAATTATAAAAAGGCATTTTATGCTACATTTTGAAATTTTATGGAGTTACCAGACTATCTTTTAGAAATACAAAAAGGAAAAAATAGGATTGGAAAGTATGTTTTAAATGACTAAAGAACTAGCTAAACAAAGCATTGTCTCGTCTCATATTAATCACTGGGAACTATTTAAGTCCTTTAAACTTCTGATGCCTAAAACTCATTACAGATGTTATGGCTGGGGGATAGAAACTTCCTTCTGCAGTCTTTAATTAAATTCAGTGTTGGGTGTCCTCTTCACTAGGGCTTATGAGTGGGATTCTCCTCAGCTTTATTCTTTGCTCTATACTTCATTTAATGTAAAACCTGGATACATTGGTAATGAAAAGCCCCATAAGACACTTTCTTTTGATGTAAAAAGGCATATTAATATTTCCCAGGCAAATACGACTCAGAATTTTAAGCAACATGAAGATATTAAATGCACAGGTTTTAAGTACTGGTTGTACAGGAAACATTATTCATTTTTACTCTGAGAAGTAAAACTGTTCCTGGTAGTGAAGAGCTGAAAGGATAAATGTGAAGAGCAGCTAACTGCTTCCACTTTAACCTCATGATCTGAACAGTCTAATATAGACTTCTGCATAAGTGGAAAGTTCTTGTCTATTCTTTGATTTCAGGACTTGTAACTTTTTGCTAGCAAGCTGATACTTAAGAGAATCAGTTTTATTTTTCCATCAGATACGCAGCTTCTTTAGTTGTAAAAATGACAGGTGTTACTATTGTGTTTAACCAGCCTGGGGAGAATTGTCCCTGTGAAAGGCTGTGCTTACACTATACGTAATGACTTCTGACCATATTCCCACCTATAAATTGCCGCAGATTTCAAAGTCTGTCCTTTTTCCCGGTGCCTGACTGGAATTTTTTGTGGCATCTGTATGCTGAAGCAGCAGTTGGACTACTGTATCTGACATAGCAGAAAAGGGAAGATTAATGTTACAAGAGAAATAGGAAGCACAGAGGTAAACTTCATGCAATTACTTGTCAGTATCAAACAATTATCCTCTCCAACTCTAACAAGAAGAATCGTATTCTTAAACTGACATTACTTTTCTGAGTAATACATGCTCACATTTGTAGATTTTCTTCTGTTGTTCTTATTACTTAAGCTTAGAAAGAGAAGAATGCTAGTACTTCAGCTCTGTAGTTGCCATTATTTGCATTTCACTACAAAATTAAGTTTGAGTAAAATATCTTTTTAAAGCTGTGGAACAGGTTAATGGCAAATAGGTGTTAGGTCATATTCTCTCAGAATAATAGGTGTTAATATTTCTTATAATTAGCTGTAAATGAGCATTACTTAGCATTGATTTGGGTAAAATTAAAAATAATGAGTGTGTGAAATTAAGCTCTGCCTGCATAGTAGAACACAATAGCTTTGCTCCTGGTGAATGTGCACTTAGACAGTAAACATCTTTTTAAAAGTGTTGCCAGGGAAAATGAGTAAAAACCTATTATCTGTCAGGATAAATTGAATATAATGTACAAAAAGAAATACTTTTCCCAAGCACAGCTCTCTGGAGCTCCTGCCTCTCTGTAATACTTACAGATATCAGTGGAATTGTTCATCCAGAAAAATATTTTCTTTCTTTTAAGGCGAAAGGTATTTCAGCTATTGATGCTGAAACTTCATATGTCCATATCATCCTGCATAATTTTGATTTCTGGAGTTAATAGAAACTTCATCAATTAAACTGTTTAAACTGAGGAACACGTAAGCCTTGGGAAAGGGTTGTGCTAGTTGATACCTTCCTGGAGATACCAGTTCAGCTTCTCAAACCCACTGTGTGCAGCATCTCTGCTGGATACAAGACCTGCCTTCCCCTGCCCAAGAGCTCAGGAACCTGTAGTGCAGATACAGTCTTTGCATCTTCTTAACTTAGTCAACAGGAAGCAAAACTATTCTTTTGAATAGTTCCTGCTTTTGAACTTGCAATGTTATCTTGAAATTAATCTAGTTTAGGCGACTAATATGCTATACTGAAAAAGTAGTAAATTCAAAATAAATCTTTAAAGAATGCAGTTCCACTTTGAAACCTTGAAGATGCTTAAGAAAAACACCTCTATTTCTCCAGTATTGTGAGAGTAAATAAAAAAAAAGGACGAAAAAACCTTGAAAGTTAGAGCTTCAAAAAGAATGTTTGGTTTTTGATGTAATTAAGTATTTTTAATATGCAATTAGAACATTCTCTTCTGATGTGTTCTGGCTTATTGGTTCACTGTGCTTTGGAAAGAAATAATTTTCATGTCACTAAATATGTAACTAGTGGAATTCAATGGTAATAAAAGCTAACTAAGACAAACCTTTGTTAGCCTGTATTTTTATGTGTGCTTAACACATAAAAATGAGATACTAAAAACTGGCTGTCTAAAATAGTGCACTATGGAAAAAGCAGATTTATTTTTTTCATTTTTTTTTTAATTCTTTATTTCTTCCTCTTAAGGTGCACTTGGGTGTTTCAGAAAATACTTCTTGCAGTATTGGTATGGAAGAACTAACTAGGATCAAGAAATTTGCAAGGGAAGTGAAAAAGAAAAATGTTTTGCTTTATGGAATCCTTTTTCAATATAAGGTATGTAATTTTTTCTACATGAAAATAGTCTTTTCTGATTTATATGATTAATGATAGAATCTTCATTTAAAACAAAATCAAAGGGAAATAAATAAGACATGAAAAAAGGTTCTTTTTTTGAAGATACTTGCCTGTTCATGTTCAAAATTCAGAAGAGCCTGTAGTTATGGGCAAAAACGCAAGCATTTTGATTAGAGAGGTATAAATGGTAAACATTTTTTGAAGCACACAAAAATGTTCTGTCCTTTTTTCTGTTTGCTTTTCTGCTCTGAAACTTGCTTTTTGCAGCATTAAAAAGTAAAAAATTAAAAAATAGTAAAAGTACATTTTATCAGTGGTTCTGCAGAATTTTACGTTCCTCATCAAAACAGTGTTTGGTATTCAGGTGGCAGAAAGGGCATGGCATATAGGTGTTGAAACAGTGTCGATCTCTGCAATAGCAGCAGATCGCCTCAGCTGGAGGCACAAAGGGTTAGCACTCCAGCATCCTTTGTACTGACACTTATTTAGTTAAACCATTTTGCCTGGGAATCATGTTCTGCCAAAATGAAAAGCGGGCTGCCTTTTCCTCCCGTGCGGGTACAGTCTTTGCAGCTTCTTAACTTAGTCAACAGGAAGGGAGAAGTTCGATATTCAATGTAAATTTTGATAAAGAGGAATAAATGTAATCTGGACTGTTTTTTCTTCAGGATTTTTTTTTTTAGGCTTTTGGGTTTATATCTAAATGATTTAAAATGATTATAGTTATATACCTTCTTCTGGTATACCAAAGACTTGATTTTTCCCTCCAAATTCTGTGGCTTTATTGAGATCAATGACTATCAATACCTATCAGTTTATGCTTTTGCAGACTTACGATGCCAACAGAATACAGATAATGCTATTGTGTGACATTAGTTTGTCTCTTGTTTGTATGACATACAAGGGCATACAGTTGTTTTCAATCTTTTCTCTGGTACTATCAAACTCCATTTTTTTTCCAGAGTGAATTCTGGTTTCCTTGGTAAAAATAATTTGAATTATTATTGAAACGTAGTTCTAGGAGGCACATTATCATGGTAATGTTGCAAAGATTGCTTTAGTGTAGCTATAATTTTTTTTTTTTTAAACTTAATTGGGTGTGTATATGATTTTTTTTTGTAAATAGATCAAATATACAAATGTGGAAAACAACAGTTAGTAAAGCTGACTGGAAAATAAGGAAAAAGTTTTCTAATCTTCAGTGGATTTTTGTGACTATGGCAACCAAACATCTTATGAATGACAGGCATGTGTAACAACAGTATGGGATCTGAATGAAATTCTTGATCCTTGGAGGTGAAAGAATTGTAGCAGAATGCTGCTTCTATTTTTTGAAAATAAAAACCTAGAATGATTATGTAACATCACTGCAGGCAGAGTTACCTTTTATTAGCAAGGAAGAAGTATTATATAGTCAAACACTTCACAAAGTAAGTAAATTACTAGCTATCTTGTTTTAAAGTGGCTTTAAAACATGTCTTGCTTACAAAGATGGGAATAGAGTCCTGAGTTCCTGCTTATCCGTGTTTTGATAGATGATTGACAAGTAGGTTATACAGACAATGTGTATATATGTGATATATGTATCAAGTTTTCTTTTGGTTGTAGATCTGCAAAAAACATAATCGTTTCTAGACCTATGGAAAGATTTGACATATGAATCTAGAAATTATAAAACTGAAACTTTATTGCTTGTCTGGAGAAAAGGGGGGGGGCACTATGAACAAAAGCAATTCATTAAGAAAAGGAATATTCCAAAAGTTTTGGTTGTTTATTTTTTCTGTGGGGTTTTTTTTTCCTTTTTCTTGTCGTTGTTGTTTTGGTTTGTTTGTGTTTTTTGGTTTTGTGTGTTTTTTTTTTGTTTTGGTTTTGTTTTTTAAATTCCAAAGCATGATTTTGGTCACCTAGGTATTTTTCTTTTAGGGCAACCTATTAGCCAGCAGGTGAATCCATAGGTGAATTACATGCTTGAGGATAGAAAGGTGAATACAGATGATGGGGGGTCCATAGGAAGTGGAAACACAGAAAGCACCTGCTGTGTAACGCAGGATACTCAGCCCATTGTCACAATAACTTCTGTCAGTATCTGTTTTCCAGAGGTCTCTGAAAGCTATAGTTTATTTCAGGAAAAGAGTGATGACAGATTACCTTACAGAGCTTCCCACTAGCTGACAGGTTTATATCATCGCTACCAGACATGTAGTTGATATATACAAACAGGGATAAAATGTAAGGAATGAGGAATTCATTGAGACAACTGATCATGGTAATGCTGAGGTGAAGTTATTTTACATTTAGAAGGGTTATATGATGAAGTGAGTATGATGATATGTTACTATAAAACAATATGGAGGCCCTCTTTTAAGATTCTGCATTAGAAAAGTGAATTTGTTGAAATAAATATTGTTGCAGATACATAGTTGGTTTTTAGGCTTTGGAAGTGGAAGTGAAATATTTTTGGAACCTAGGAGTACATTTTTGACAGTATCGGAGGAAATGTGAAGCCCGAAGTATGTCTTCATTTTAATTTCTTAAATGCAGTGTTTATTTGGTATATAGAAAGAGGTATCAAGTATTTCTGTGAATATTTGATACTCCAAGAAGCTAATCAGGAGAATTAAAGGAAAAGGTGTTAATGTGCTTTATAAATAACCTGCTTTGTACCTCCCATTTGCTCAAAATGTGTGCCTGTTCACACCTTGTACACAAATAATTATTTCGCTTATAAGCATCATGCATGGAATACAGATTACTGATACTGATTGAAAGGTTGGATCCACTTCATAATAGCTATAGTTTGCATCCTGAAGGTATTGTTGTTTTAAATGTCACTCATGAAAATATTTTCAAAGAGTTCTTTTTTAAAACAGTTCCTACATTTCTATGTTTTTAGAAATTGTTTATGTGTTCAAAACACAGAGAGGAAGGAGTATTTGCTAAATTCCAGAGTCTGATCTTGTAGAGTTAGCTTTTAAGGGGGTTTCAGATGAGTTGAAGGAAACAAGTGATAAGCAAAGTGAATTAAAAATAGGGAGAAAAAAAGCAAAATTATTCTTAAACAAGGTTTTTCTTAAAAGGGGTGTTAAGAATTGCAAAAAAAAACAATGAATACAAAAGGTAATGTCAAGACATTTTATCCATGCAGGGCTGGAAATATATTAATCTTAAAGCATTGGTTTATGTAATTCAAAATACAAGATTTGGGAGGGAATCTCAGCTGCATGCGGTAGTTATTGATCTGTGTTCTGAGCAATAGAATAATACTGAGCATGGGCCTTGGCCTCACAAACACACATGCATTGCTGCCTTTAAGCATATGGTAGGTAGTTTTATGGGTTTATACTTGAATATGACATTAATGCTTTCTAAAAAATGCTATTTTCTCTGTTTAATGCTATTTTTCCTTTTGAAATAATGTCTTATGACTCAATTACAAAAACTAGTCAATACACTTCGAAAATACAAGCAGCATTTCTGCATATTCAGAAGCTTGTAAAGGTTGCAATAATGAAATCTTGGTCTAGAAATTTCAGTAATAAATTTATTACATTTCACAGAGAATAAAAAGGAACAATTCTCATCCAAAATAAAGCATGCATGGGTGGACATAGGAAGTCACAGAAAGCTTAAAATATTAAGTAATACTAATATATCTTGGTTATAGAACTATATTAATTTTAAATAATCCTACTTCAGAAAGGCACTGACAGAATGTTAGGGTCAGAACAGCAAGTATGTGCTAAGGCTTGCTTGGGGTAAGGTGGCCCCATATACTTTTGCCTCTGAAATCGCTATTTGATTTAGGTAAAGGAACTATTCACTGACAGCCAGAAAAATCAGAGTCTGTACTCTAATAAGAGACAAATGATATGATAGAATAATTACGAAGCTGCTTAAAACTAGGAGGAAACTAACTGTGGGTGATTTCTAATGCAAACATACTGGGCATTTATTGTACTCTTTAAGACTTTATGAATACAAGAGGCCCATATACAGTATGCTTGATGGCTCAAGAAACGAGTGCTAAATATATTTTCTGTCTGGCTTGGTAGACCAAAAAGGTAAATGCTTACAGCTTTCTTTTTCATCAAAGATCCCTTAAAAATAGTATTAAGTGCAGACATTAAGGCAGTGGTTCTCAAAACAGGGATCACACCCCTGAATGAGATCATCCAAGTGGCAAAGTAGAAAGTATTTTGGCAACCAGTAGTAGAGATAAGGAGCTTGAAGGGCAAATGAGGTAAAATCACAAACTAAAAGTTTTGTAATTGTAGAAAATAAATGAGTCATACTCTCCATGACCCCTCCATGCTTCTCAATCTAATAATCAACATAGAATTGGTCAAATGACTGTAATCTGATTAGAATGAGTGGGATGCTGCCTGGAGACCTCTCTCTTCTCAACATGACACTTTTGATTTCAATTGCAATAACATAATAGACTGTAATGGATCTGGAAACCTACATCTATTCATAGAAGTCCTTAATGCCAAATAATTACTGTCTAGTATTTTCAAGAGCCAGAAATTGAACTTCTGAGTATCATGATCCTGTAGACTATTCACTCTTTCATCAAGGAAAATTGGGGAAATGAGTGATGAGCCAGAGTGATGTTGCTTGCACAGTGTGTGACAGAGAGGGAAGTGACATCCAGTTTGAAACTTTCTACATGAGTAACCTCATAGAAATCAGTTTATTAATACAGAGGACAACTGGTCATTCAGTAAAACCAGAGACTGATATTTATGAAGACTGGACACTGTTTAATCCTTACTTATTGCTACCATTTGTAATTAGTCATGCATATTTTGAAATAGTTAGAACTGACACGATGAAAAAGGTTTATAGACACTGACTTCTAAAATAAAACTACAAGTAACTCTTTATGAAATTTTCAGTGAATAAAAGATACAGAACTGTGGGTTCTATTAACTTGATACTCAAGAATTTAAACATAAAACTATCCCATTCCCTTGGAAATGGCTGACACAAAAATAGTAAGATCTCTCATAAAGGACAAAAGGCCATATCGCCTTTTAATGCCCCCCCCCCCCCCAAGATGGCAGCATAATTCATGGAATTAAAAGTTTATAGGTGTTATTTTGCATAGATCAATTTTTAGATCTTCAGTAATTTCATCAATATTTATCTTCATGTTTGAATTTTTCAGTTGGGTGAATATTATTTGAAATAGTCATTTGCTTTGATTAAAAGGATTGTGCATTCACAGAGAAGAATCAGTATGTTCTGTCAGTATGGGGTTCTCACACACACGAACAATTGGAGATAATTTTGTGACCCTCCTTGATAGTTTTGTCTTTCATTTTGTTTAGAAATGTCCAACAGGTTGTGGCTTATTCATACGTTTTACTGTGTGAATGTGTGGAAATTTTAACAGGTGTTATTCAGGAAGTGTATGATCACAAACATTGGTCCATCTGGTTGATTTGATCATCGGAATTTTTTTGTCTGTCAGACTTGCTGACATGAAAACACATTTAGAGGAACTTATGAAAATAGCACATTTTTTAAATATAGATTTAGTCACACTGTTGAGAACAGCTGCCTGTTAGCACAACATATTTCTATAATTTTTACATCTTAGTATCCAAATTGTTGGAGGTTCCCTTAAGATTTCTGTCAGTGAAATATTTATATTGCTTAACTACAGAAAATCAGTTCTAAATATAACATTTGAAAGACAGAAAGCTGAGTACTTCCGAAGAAACACTTCTATATGTGAATATTTTTTTCTGCTATTTAATATATAGGGAAATAGTAAACTGGCTAGGTGTCTTTTTATTTTGAACTGAAAACTGTTTGATCAAACCAGCCTTCGGCATCTATTTTGTACCATTCAAAACATGTCAAGAAGTTAAGAAGGTCACATCTCTGAAACATTAGTCAATTAAAAAAAATACATTAATTCCGAGTTAACCAAAATGTTGGTTAAACTTTAGGCTTTGAGTCAGGAAAGATCATAAATATCTGAGCGTTAAATTATTTAACACAAAACTTGGAAATCTCACTTTTGCTTGAAATGCTTTAGTGTGTACCATTGCACAGCTGTGTGCCTGTACTACCTCTGATTTTAGTGGATATACTGAGGCCTGATACTGGGTTATATTGGTCAACACATGATTGTTCTTATTTTTTTCAGGGTTTTAGTGTGTCTACCTTGAATGCATACATATGTGCTCTTAATTGCTTATTTTCTCTCGCTTTCTGCCTCTGTTGTTCTCTCTCACTTGTTTTACCTTGTTTCCCCTCAAGTCCTCTTCCTCCCCAAGCCAAAACAAGAAATAAATTAGTGGGTTTGTTACAACTGTGCAGTTTTGTACTAAAGGTACTCAAATAAGTGTTTCCACAAAGTAATTTTGCAATGCAGTACCAAATTCCCAGTAAGAGGGAGATGAGCTTTTTTAGAAAAATAATTGGTAACCTTTGGGATTTTCATTAAATAACTGTAAAGGTTTGTATCAGAGAAAGGTCAGAAAGTTGCTTAATTTGTCTCTGCTATTACAGCTTCTAGGAGTTTATCAAGCTGCACAGAAAATGATGAGATTAATGTTTTATGCCTTTTATACATGACCTTTTTAAACTTATTTCAGCTATTGAACTTATAATTGGAGAAATCAGAGTTCTCCCACCACCTTGTCAGCCAAAATGATTAAGGCATGTAGACTTATCTTAAAAGTCATGTCTTCATAAAATAGTCTTTAAACTTCCTTGCTTTTATAGCCAGTTCAGCCATTCTGGAGATGTTAGTCAATGAAAGTTGCCAGTTGTTAGCTTTGTGGATATTTTAATTGTATAAAATAATAGTATGGAGTGGAATTTTGGGGAACAAGTGGATTAAAGGTGAAATGCTGAGCTCTAGAGGAAAGAAAAATATGTAATATACAATACAGCAAAAACAAAAGTTTGTGTGTATTAAGTATGCTAGATACTTCAGTGTGATAAGAAACACTGAATTGGAACCACTTGCAAAAACAAATACGATGAGCATCAAATCAGAGTTTCATCTTCAAATCTGTTAGTATCAGTTATTCTGACTTTTTTTTTTTTTCCATCTTATGAAAGCTTTGATGTTGACCTGCTATCTCTAATGGAAACAAACATTTAGGATGAAAGGATTTTGACACAAGGTTTTGTTTGCAAACAAACTGCTTTTAACTTCTTTTTTTCCATTGCTAGGTTGCCTGACAGAAACCTGTGAAGTCCATTATATCTGTTTATGGACAGTTGCACTTTAGAATTGTTAGTGCTGCAATTCTTGACTTAAAGCAGCGCTTGCACTCTTTTACTGTTTAACTCTTTTACTGGGCATCAAAAATTAGTCTTCTCGCCTTGCTTACATGCTGTCCCCCAGAAGTGTCATTTAGCAGGTAACCGAAGTACATATAGTACAGAGTACATCTGGGTTTTTTCCAGCTTAGCTGTTGAATACGTAAAACAACAGTAAGAAGGAAGCTTACTAAAATTGTTGTGTGTGCTTAAGAGGCATTTGTTCTGATGTTAGTTTCCTAATTATCTTTTGGATTTTGGATGCACTTTTTTAGTGCAGATAACTTTTTCCAGTTTCAGTGCAAAGTTTAGTTTCATAGCTGAAGTATTAAACAGCTCTGAAACAGTTTATCGACTCAGTGCTAGTTTGGCTGGTAATATAAACGTTGATTAGTATTTTACTGTTGGGATATATTCTCTGAAAGATGTGTTTTTTACTGCCATATAGGTTTTGTATTAATCATACAGCAAAGCTATGTAACGAACTGTTCAGGGTTTCTGCTGGCAAAGATCGGTACTTTCTGCTTCATTAATTTACTTGCATCCAATGTTAAAGATACCAGTTGTGCATTTTTAGGACATTTTCATCACTGTCTTACCAGAAAAATCTACAGAGTTCTTCAGCCCGTAAAACACAGGGAGATATCCCCATTGTTAGTAACTGAAACTATTCTATGGCTTGTCCTGCAGTCCTCAAGTTATGGTAGCTCCTAAAATTTGTGCAGCAGAGGCAGTGGCCATCAAAGCTATATTTGGAGTATTAATTTGCATTTTCACCCTCTCCTGCTGTTTACAAACAGAAGTGAAGTCATCCAGCCCCAGGCTGACTTTGGGGGATTTCTTTACAAGGGTTGGAAGCAGTACTTGAGGTTTTTGAATGCATTTGAGATACTAAACCCCAAATATTTGTTGCTTATATCAGGTTGTTCATATGAAAGTCATCCATTATGCAACATGCGCGGTGCTGGAGTATATAAAAATTTGATATTGCACTTTATGACAAAAGCCCCATGATATTAAGAACGAAAAATGCCATTTATTCCCCAATCACAGCCCAGCCATCAGGTCCCAGTGAACTTTTAAAAATTGTTTGGGAAGATCAAAATAAAACATAACAGACATTTTGGATTGAAAATATCAGAAAATCAGAAACTTTTTAGTTTATTAAAAATAAAGTCTGTTTTCTCATAACTGAAACACTAAGAAATTATAAACCTGCTTTTGTTACTCTAGATATTTCTCACTGTGTATTCTCATTGTGTTCAAATGAGACTGCTTCTCTTTTTGATTCTGAGGTTTAAGAAATGTGAATTAATCCAGCCCCCATTTAATTTCTTTTGTTATACTAGACTGCACCAAGATTTTTCATTGAATGAAAGATGATCCTTACCTTACCTTTGCTATTCACGCTTTATTATTCACAGTGCAGTCATATACTTCTCAGAATAATCTTTATAAAACAATTCAAGCTCTTCCATCCTCCCTTTGTATAATACCCTGTCTATCCTAGCTCCTTTGTGCACTTAAACACTTTTGAGATTTATACAACTATATCATCCACCTGCCTTACCTGGAAATGTCTGCCTTGATGCATCCCAGGTTTGGGTTTCTTTTTTGGGGTGGGCTTTATTATGCTACAATGTATTACTATCAAAGATGGCCATAACAGATCAGATCAGAAGTTTTTCTAGGCCATTATCTTGTGTCCAAGAGTATCTGTAAGGAAATGCTGAGGAGAGAATCAGATCAGGGCAAGCATATATGGCACTCCCATTCTCTCCCTATACTCAATTATTTTTAACTTGTTTCCTGAGCCAGAGCTGTTTGCTATGGAAGTATTAGCCCTAAAAGATTTCTCATATATGCTCTTGTCTAGACCTCTGAGGTCCATGTAAACTTTCATCATCAGCTGCATCCCCTAACGAAAAACTATGTAGACTAGAAAACAGAAAGGGATGGTTCTTCAAAAATTAATGTCCTAATCACAGGGTCTTGCTTCTGAGCAGCAATGGTCTGCTGAGGTCCCATCATTTAAATTGTGAAATACATATGCATTATTTTACATTCATTTATAGTAAATTTCATTTTCCATTTTATTGCCTAGTTACTCAGTTTATAATGGTTTCTTTGCATTTCAGTCAGCAGTACCCTAATGAACTTCATATCATAAGCAAAGTCATATTATTGCTTGCTCATTTTTCCTGTTCATTTATGAATGTGTTGAACACAGATCCTATAGCAGATCCCATCTGATTTATGCAGGTCCTACTCTTGAGAACTGACCATTTACTTCTATGCTCTCCATTTTGTCTTTTGAGTAAGTATTTATCTATGTCAGGACTTCTGTCTTACATCATGGCACCTTATTTTTCTTAAAAACCTTTGGCAAAGAATTTTGTTGAATTTACTGGGCTTTCTAAAACTTTCAGTCAACTGTCACCCATTCCTTCAAAGAAATCCAGTAAAACTGCAAAAAAGAAACAGCCGTTGACACTACCATCATCTTTAACTTCCTCTTTGCTATTACTATCCACTATTTAATTTTATGTTAAATTGCCTGATAAAGGTGTATGGCATTTTCTTCTGTAGTCTTTGTATTTTGCCAGATTTTTCTTGTTTTAAATTGACAATTACTACTATCCAGTCTATCCATGCCCACTAAGGCAATTTTTAAACTAGAGTTTATGCACCACTGTTAGGAACTGAGCTTCAGAACTGTTGGGTGAACGCCGTATAGTCCTGAGGATTTGTTAAATTCCTTTCTTTAATTTCTTCCATACCGCTTCTATAGTAGCTGCAGTTTTACATGTTATTTGTCTGTTAACAAAGAGGGATCCAGCATATGAATTTCCCTACACTAATTAAAAGAATTAATTTAGTTTCCTTGCATTCACTGTACACACTGATCATCCATTGGCCCTACGGGCTCTCTGGCAACATCCATTGGCTTTATGCTTTCAATATGGTCATCCTGGCAAGCTTCCGTATTTCCTGCGAGGATTTTCTCTTAGGTGCTCATTTACCTTCTTTTTAACAAGTTTCCTCAATTTGTTGTTATGTAGTTTTCATTTCTGTCCCTTTGTCATTTTATATTTAGTGTGTATAATCCAGGCTCTTCCTTAGCTTTGATCCATTCTATATGCTAAATACAAAATCTAATACAAAACATCATTTCTTCATGTGTTAGTTTGATTTTCCTAGTACCTCATCCTCACCCCTTCATCTGTTATCTGTTCTGTTTTTTGTCTCAGTCTGTGACGATGCCCTTTTTTTTTCTTTGGCTTTTGATCATGGATCTTTCAGAAGCAGGATCTTGACTGTTCTTATAGCTGCACTACCTGATTCTTGTTGCAAGATTTCGTATATTTTGACCTGTTTCTTTTCTGGTTACTGGAATAGGAAACCAATCCTTTGGTTCTGTTTCTCCTCTACTATCTTCTTCCTTTTTATGCTTTGTCTTTATTGTCCTGTACTTCTGTGGATTATTCTGCTCCTACTGAGGCCTGTCACCCTGGATTTGTTATTCAGCAGATGTTTGTGAATTTTGTCTTGTCTAGACAGGCCTTTTTCTTTCTTCATTCACAACCTCATGACATAGCTGAATCTCCCCTTTTGAGATTACTAGCACAGCATATTTTGTTGCATACTGACCACCTTTCAGCTTCAGTAAGTGTTTCTTTTTACTATGTGGGTATTGTTTTAATTTCCTGTGTATCTCTTGTCTTTATAGAGAAATGTTTAGAGTACATTCATATGCAAGCTCTCCTGATGTCTATGAAGAGCACCTAGTGTGCTGTCTTGTCTCTCTCAGCCATGGTTTCTCATCTGGCCGTTTGCCTCACATTACCTATTCAATTACTGCATGCAGAGGTGAAAGTATGCTTTTGCTCCTTCAGCATTGCTTACCCATATTCAGACTAAGCAGTTCACAGACCTTGCTGCAAGGTCTTGAGCATCTAATCACACCAACCACCAAGCAAGAGACAAGCAAATTTGCTTACAGCCAATACATGTGTTATCCTTACTAAGGTAAGGCCAGAACAATCTCTAAGTACCTTCTGCTGCTTGCCTCTGGTTGCTGAGAGCTATTTACTTTTTAACATTTAAAGATAACAGTAGCAAATCTTGTGGCATTTTTATCTTGCTAGTGTTAAGTCTCAAAATATTTCTGCTGGCTTTCATCTAAATATGTTTTGGAACATCTTGGTATGCAGATATGCTCGTATTTTGATACTGTAAGATGTGTAGTGTTTGAAGTTGAATTTAACTCTGCTGTGAAAAGTCTCTGAAGACATGGAAAAGCATGAATTTAGGATTAACAGAGGTAGAATGAGGTATTTTTATACTTTATGAAAAAATACTGTAATGCAGAGAGACATGTCGATCATAGGAAACTGCCACTGGGTAGTTATTTTCATCTGAATCTTGTTGTGAAGTGTCTTCTGAAAGTTATTTTCCCATCGTATGCTTGGATTAAAATGGTGACAGGAAAATGTCACCATTATAGAATTTCCAGCATTTGTAATCTGAGCTAATTATGTTTGATTTTAAAACATTCTTTGAGCTGTTGTTTTCCTAAGCCAATTTTTATTCATCCTCCTAAGTAATATTGTAACTAGGTTCCAAGCCTTACAGTGTCATTTTCCACTAGCTCAGAAAGTCATACTTTCTATTGAGAGGCAGAGCACATTATTTCACAGTGTGCATAAATAAATCCACTTGATTTATAACTGTTTTGATCTCTGAAGTTTCCACCAAGCAGAATCTTTTTAAAAATTGGGTTGTTTACATTTGAGTTTGAGTCAACCTGTGTGGTACTGGCAGCAACACAAATGCTCATTTTTGCAGAGCCTCTGCCTTCAGCTTTTTCCCTGACTCAGTTTTTTTTTATTCTCATGTAGAAATGTACTCAAATATCTCTCACTTGTGTATTTAATTCCAGTGTTCCGTGCTTCGATCTGTCAGACCAGGTGCTGAATTTTTGTGGGCAACATTTTCAGCAAAACATCTGAGAGACAGAGATAATGTCTCTGTCTCTACTTAATATCTCTACTTAATCTCTACTTAAATGACAGCAGTAAAATGAAGTACGCTTTGTAACAAAGACTACACGCAAACTCACTCCCTGAGACCACTCATTCCCTGAGCTGTGGAATTTTAGAAACTGCTCCCTGTTCTCTGAGATCTTTCATTATCCAAAATAAGGTAAAATGCCTTCACAGAGCTTTCCTTTGACCAGATCAGATACCAGTTCCATAGTTAAGCTTTTGATTTGTGTCCTCAAAGTGTGCTCTGTGCTTGCAGCGCGCAGGCACAAAGATTAGTTCATGGAATTATGGCAGTGCTATCATTACGAGCTCATGGAGCTTGTGAACTAATACTGTTGGTGTTGTCAAAAGGGACAGCATGTGGCTTTTCCTCTGAAACTGAAAGCAACCTTCCTTCCCCTTCTGATTCTGCTGGTGGAGGAAGAGGGGAAGTTAGTTCCTTCTGTAAAAGGTAAACTACTTCTTTCAAGGACCACCCTGTCTGGATCAGGGTGAAGATCCATTTCTCGTCCTGGCTCCTCGTAGTGTGCACCTGTTCCTTTTTGTGTAGGTAAGAAAGTTAATTTTGAACATTTTCCCGCCTCCTCTACTAGATGGATATGTTACACAGTGACATAACTTTTGGAGGTTTAAGTCCTTGTTATGTGAAGTATGGGATAACTGAGCGAAACATGAGACAGTAACCCAGAGCAGAGATGAAGCATCCTGAATTCTGTTTCTAAAAGCAGTGGCAGTAGCTGAGGAGGACTGCCCTTGGTACTTTGTGTTTGGGCAGAAGAAAAATTGAAGCAAAGGTTATTGATACTTCAAAGTTTGACATCCATAAAAACATCCATAGAATGCTCCAGATGCTTGCATTAGACAACGTTACTGTTATTTTACTTCCTGACAAATAATTAACATGCTGAAAAGATTACAGCCTAAAATAATTACATTTCTGCAAAGAGACTGAAATACTGAAGTTCAAATAAATGCACAGTACTCCAGATAAACCTTGCTGATTTTGATTTTGAGAACATGTTCAACAGTGGTTGGTATGAAGGGTCTAGTTACATGAAAATCTGAATGGAAAGAGTTTCCAGTGAAAAGTTTGAATTCAGAGAATTTCAAAATTATGCCAGTGAAGCATACTGTGTTTGCTGTAGATAAAATGTTTTATGCTAAAAATATTCTTTAAGTTTTATTATCTACACTTGTAATACTATTAAAATCCCATTAGGGAATGAGGGCCTATGAGGAGAGGTGTTTTAGGATAGGAAACAATTTTCTTGACGTATTTTTTCAAGCTGCCTGTTGATTTTATTAAGCTGAGCTGAAAATACATCCCTAGGTGAAGCTTAGTGTACCAGCCAATACTTTATTACAGGCACATTTTCAGGAACACAAAGGTAGGTAAGGAAAATTCTTAATGCTGTATGTATAATCTAGTAAATTTTTATACATGTGTTTGATCCCACAGGAGAGGGTGAAGTACATGAAACTCTAAACAGAGCATGATTTTAGGTTGGTCATCATGGGAGACCCATGTAAGGCTGTGGTCACTTCTTGGATTCCACACTTCATCTCTGGCTGGGCAGGTTTGTCCTGATACAAACCATGCTGTGTTCTGTGTGTGCAGAGTGGGTGATCAGTTATAATTACTCTGATGCTGTGATAGGTGTGCAGTTCGGAAACTCTTTACTTCTGGTGAGTGAATTTGAAGTTTCGGTGGGAGTAATTGCTTTTAAACTAATGGATATGCTCAGAGTTACAGTCTGTAAGTGATACCAGCTTAGCTTAGTTTTGAACTGAGAATAAACCTTCAGCAGCTTTAGAAAGGTTTGGGCTTTTTTCCCCCAAACTTTCTGCAACAGGACTTAACTGCTAGATTATTATTAAGAGTTTGCTGGTGAAAACCTGCTTCTGCACAGCAATCTCTGCTTGGTCCTTCTTATGTGCCTGATTTAAAGGAAAGTTTTGTCAGTGCCTTATATATCTGACTCAGGTGTTCTAAAGGTAGTTTGCCCTGATGTGTTTCATGATACAGTGGAACTCAAAAGTAAATCTTAAGCCAATTCACATAAAGCCACACTAAATCCTTGTTTGAAATTTATATTGAAAGTGGCAGTATTGTTTCTATGCCATCTTTCTGTGAGAATAATTTTAACTAGAATTTCTCTACAAGAAGTAGCATGGAGAGTTTTTTTAAATGGAATTATATAACATGTCTTCTGCAGTTCCTGTTTTTAAATATTTTGAAGAGGAGATGAGTTTGTTTATAAAGCTTCAGAATGTTTTGGGGTGATTTACTGCACTGTTTGGGAGCTTCTGAAGTTCCATTAAACATGTTTGTTTCTATGTCAAAATTCCACTTATTAAAGTTTACTCTAAAACTAATTTTAAGTAGTTACCTGTGTTACCAAGTAACAGCTAACCATGCATTTATTGCATCAAGGAGATTTAAGATTTTGCTGTTTAACTTACTGTGAATTCTTACTGGTGTCTCACAGGAAGAGAAGGCAAATGTTACAGTATTGCAAATCTCGCATAAATTTTGCAAAAGATGCAAAATTTGGAAAAGATAACAGTTTAAGTGTCTGTAGTTGCAGCCCCTCAGCTTAACATTCTAGTGACAGCTTAGGTGACTTGATATTTGTTTTATTTTGTTTTGTTTTCCCTGACGATTGAGAACTCCATTTCACTATCTGGAATTATCCAACAAATGTTAATTGCATTGTTTCCTCAAGCTTATTGAACAATTTAAGATTAATTTCCTAGACCTTATTGAACAATTGGCCCAGGGAACTCAGGTGATATCCTCTTTTTCATTAATTCCATCTCTTCCTTTGGTCAAAGTTTTGCTATAAGATACCTTACCACCCTACTTTTGCAGACATTAATTAGAAAATCATGGATTCCTATCACTTGGATAAATTAATTTTCATAAACAATATAATCTCCTTACTGAAATAGTTCATCCCAAGAATAAGAGTGGCAATAACATTCAGTGGTGTAAGAAAGTAGCTGCAGAAAGTTTCTTATTATTCTGATAGAGCTTTTCGTAGTCAAGTTGCATGTCAGACACAGCAGTATCGAACGCATGAGAGCTGTTGGTTCTGTTAGCTGTAGTGATGCTTCTGTTGTGAACAGGGCTTATATGTCTAGTGAAAGTAGAGGTATGACTTCATGTGCCAACAGCTCCTTGTTACTGTCTGTAAGAGCTTGAAATGGGTCTGTTTCAGAAAGAGATGGATTTGACTGTTCAGTGCTGAACAAAATCAGTGGCTATTTTCTTCTTCTGCATATATAGACAGTTAGAAAATAGAGACAGAAAAAATGATCATACAGCCACTTCCACTCTACATACAAAAGTATTCCTTTAAGAGATGTTACTGTCTGCTTTCCTTCTATGTTGATTTTAGTACCTTTATTCATTTTGCATAGGTGACTTGATGTAGCTCATGTTTTGTTTGCCCTTCTATTTCAGGTTTTCACTGCTTAACAAAAAAAATGTTATGTAATTAGCTCTGGTTATTTTTTCCTCTTCTAATTCTTTCTGGTATGAATTAGGCCATTCTCTGCATCTATTCAGCAAGGACGTATTTTGTACTAATTAATGTTACAGCATTAAGAGAAACTGCTTGGAGGCTTACTGGCTCAGTGCCTAATTACCGCCTACATGTTCTTGGTTAAGTGGGATATAAGCAGTATCTTTTCAAAACACACACATAGAAGCATTCAGGTTTATTATTGAAAAGCGACCATTTTCACCACCAGTTGTCTGCCTAAATCACACCAATGTTCCGTTACATCTTATTTCATAAGTCAAGTTCTTTCTTCATGTTGCTTTTTGAAAATGATGTTCACTCTTGCCTCAGATCAAAGCCCATCACAGACTAAATTGCTATAACAGGGCAGACCTAAGCTTTTTCTTCACAAAGTAATGGAATAGGAAATGTATTTTTCAGTAAGTTTTTCCTAAAAAAGTAATAACACTGGTGAAAACATCAAAGTGGGTTTGTTTTTTTTTTCAGCGATCATCAATAGTCTATATTTGATGTAGACACTGGAAAATGTGTAAGAAATTATACAGAATGCTTGTATGAGTGTTTTTTAAAGTGGGGGTGGTTATCCACATGCTGTAAATATGAAAAAGTTGCAAGTTAGAAGTGTTTTCTAGAAGCAGGGTAGCTGCACTTAAGATACTGCTTGACAGGTTAATTAGAGATGTAAAAGACCAGATTCACACAGGACAGGAACATCAGGCAGAGTAGCTCAGAGGCAAGTAGGAGATGAATGTAAAACTGACCCAAAGCTTTCTCACTTTAACATAGAATGCTTTTGTTGAGTAAGATTGGGAAAACTCTTGGCTATGCATAATGAGGGTTCTCTAGTTAAGAAAGGAATGTTGTTACTTGTATAGTTCTCTTAGCAGATGAAAGGAAATTTACTGTATGCAGTGTGATTTGCACTGTGTGGTTTATTTCACTTACTTAGCAAATGCTTGTAGGCCCTGTCCTAACATTGTGTTTTGTGAAAAGTGAGAAAAACCCTGGTTTTATGTTCATTAGGCATACTTTCTTATCTATCAGACTATCACCACCACCTTTGCAGCCGCTATGAAGTGTCCTAGCTTCTGTCCCCTCATAGGGATCCTTGAAAGAGTCTGTGCTGGTGGAGACTCCTTCCAGTCTGAGCCATGAGCTAAGCTGAGATTGGAAGGTACAATAAATGAATTCGATTTTATTTTAAAGTCTTCTTTCCCCATTTTCTTTAATGAGAAAGATAAGCTGAATCCTAGTAGGGAGGGTCAACATAATATCAGGAATATCTTTTTCTCTTTTTTTGTAAGCATTAACCCAGATTTAGACAAGTAATGCAGCTATATAAATATTCTCTCTTGTACATGTGCTGTTGGTGCTAGTGAAAGCAATAGCCCTGAAATTTGCAGACATTTCTCTGTACTCTTCATGGTTTGTTGTTCCTGGGTTCCAGCTTTTGCTGTGGAAGGCTGTCACTTCCACAAAGCTTTGAATAGACCCCACACAGGCTTTGTTTCATTTTTTTTTTTTTTTTTTTCTTTTTACTCTGTAGAACTCATTGCAGGTCATTGCACCCATTTGGTGCTGTTGTACAATGTGTAATAGCTGAGATGGGGTAGAATGATTTTTGTATGCTCACAGTTCCCTTCAGCTTGGGCACCTGGTATGCTTCCAAGAGAGGATAAAGGTAAACCAGACATTTTAATTGGAGAGGGAGAAAGAAGGCAAGACAGAAGTGAACACTGCAAGAGACAAAAAGAAAAAAGTCTGGGAGCAGAGCTTCAGCAAGGAACTTAACTTTTTATGGCATAGACCCAGTTGATCACCAATCCACAATCATTTTATGAGTCCTAGTAGTCTGCAGCACTTGTCAGTGCTATTCCCAATGAATCTTGTGGGCTAAAAAAATGAATAATCATATAGTGTTAAAATGGTTTATGCAGAGGTATCCTGAAATAAGCATCAAAGAGAAACCTTAATTATTTGAGTTCTTACATTTGAGCAAATCCTTGTATTTTAAAATAAAAAATGGATATAGTTAACGGTATATTTCCTCTCTTATTTTCTCAAAAAGTGATCTAATATAAAATTAATTATGAGTTGGCTCAACTGAGTGTAGACCACTGCCTATAACTCTTCTGCTGAGAAAAGGGAAGGCACTGCAAAATCCTCACAATCTCTGAATGGGAAAAGGCTCTTCTACCCCTACTGACAGAATTTGGAAACTCTATCAATAAGTACTTCATAAATATAGATGAAAATACTGCTCACATTTTTAATCTTTCTAGAAGATCTAAGGCATTTAAATTTAAATTTGCAGTTCAGATGATCTATCCCCACTTGGCAACTGTAAAATAGGCCTTCTTTTTAATATTCACTCCAGGGATATAGTGAGCAAAATAAGATTAAAGATATGATTTTAAAATAAGATAGGAGGTTTCTGAGGCTTGTGCTTTGTAGACATGTTTGGAAATACTTGCTCTAATCTACTGAGACAATGTTTTACTACATATGAAAGGTATCTTAAAGGTGTGATTTAGGACAATGAATGTGCATTTTATATAAACACATTTTATCCAGTAAAGACCAAGTATTATCTTGAATTCATTAATTTATTAGCATAACAATAACATAAATCATAGGAAATAGATAATACAGGAGGAGAAAGCCAGGAGGATTATTCACTACAGTCCAGAGGTGAATTATTTTATGTACCAGTGCAGGTTTATAATCTATACCAGATATATACCAGGTATATATATATATATATATATATAATATATACCAGTGCAATCTGGATTGTTTTGAGTGCCTGAGTATAAAAAAAGCATTGATTTGCAATCCCTGTAGCATAAATAGTACATCTATTCATCAGTCAGCAATATTTTTATTAGTATAATTATACTTGGAGGCAATAGGATTTTAGGCATCTGATTTTATCCAGGTGATAATTATATATTTATTACCCAAGTTTGTAATGTTTATTTTGTAACAAGACATTCCTACGCGTGCTCATGCGTGCAGGAACACTCAAGGCCTACCAAGAGTTACAAGTGTACACTATATGGAAGAAACATGGTGTGTTCATATATTTTTTAAATGGATTGAATGTCTCACTTTCCAAACAGTAGTTATTTCCTAGATGGATCAGATATTATTCTTAACAGTGTCTGTTTATCATGGCATAATGAAGGGGAAATGGGAGCACCTGCAAGCTACTCCTTTTTTGCTGAAACTGTTTCATACAAATAAAAGTACCAGCAATACGGATTGTCTTCCAGCTATTCCATCTTTCCCACTTACTACAAATTATCAGCATCTTGCAGAAGAGAAGAAACAAGGATGAAATGTTTTTAGTATAGGCAAAGAGGAAGAAAGAGCTCTAGTAAAAATGCAAGTAGCAGAAAGGAGTTTTAAAAGTCAGGAAGAAAATAGTGTCCTCTTCAAAATTCTCGTGAAACTGGCATACCATGAACCTTAACTTCTGGGCTTTTCTGCACCCTGGAATCAACATCAGTATCAAGTTAGCAAATAGTGGCTTCAGCTGAAGCATTTCAGCTTCTTTGCCCTCATTTAAAACACGATGCAGTGATGAATAGCAGTTTTTGAAAATCGAGTGAAGCTAATTTGTAAATATCTACACAGACACTCACTTTCAGAAAAATAGTAGCCCGGGGTGAGTATCCATGGAGGAGTGGAATGCATATGGATTCACAGCTTTAGTTCACAAGATCTTAGTGTGATTCCATATTTTTCTCCAACAGTGTTTTGTAGCTTTTAAGTTTATTGTGCCTCTCAGAGTTTTTAAACTGTTCATGCTATTAGTTTTCCCTTTCCATACCCCAGGATAGATAAATAGCCTCCTGCATAGCTCTTTATATATACTATTGGAATTATTAATGCTTTCATTGTAAGTGAATGCAATGAGATACTCACAAAGTGTTTTATGTCTTTTCAAGTATCAACAAGCTCTGAGGCTTAGAAATGAGTATATTTATATTCTTTTTCTGCATCTGCAATTGATGACAGGACCACTGATGCTGTGCTATGTGTGGGAGAACACATTCTAGGGAATGCTGTGTCTGGCCAGATCTGGAGATACAGATCTTAATCTCTCTGTCATCTTTTGTAAGAAGATCTGGGAGGAGTGAACACAGGATCAGATTTGAAAGAAAGAAAAAGTGGTGAGGAATTCTTCATCTTAAGCTTGGAATAGGTGAAAGGTTCTACCTCATGCTGAGCTTTTAGGCCGAATGGTGGCAGTTTTGGTGTTTTGTTGGTTTTGGGTTTTTTTTTTTTTGGTTTGGGTTTTGGTTTTTTTTTTTTGGTTGGTTGGTGTGTTGGTTTTTTTACCTTGTATGATTTTTATTTGGGACCTTATTCTACATGTATATATCTGTATATAAACAGTGTGGGTTTGCATCATTTATAGTCAAGAAAGCTGAAACTAAAGTAGACTAGGTAGAAGCCTGAGGCATGCTAGGAGAGCAGAGAGTTTGTCTGCTGTTTGGTTGTGAGAAGCAGGGTTTATTTAGTGTTACAATCCATGCTGCCATAGGAATGGTACAATTTTTCAGCAATCTTGTTTGTAGATAGTTCGGGAGCAAGAGTCTGAACTGCAAGACTTCCTCTAGTTTTATGCTTCTATTTAAGAAAATAGAATTTATAACAGCTACTCAATTATGCAAATGATTGTGCCAGACTACTCATCATATTTCACTGCATATGCGTGTTAAAAAGCGTTTCTCAGTGACTGATGAAGATGTTCCGTGGAGACCCAGTTATTATCTGAGATGCTGAGGAAAAAATAATTAAGGTCAAAAAAGCCCCAGTGTCAGTTAACTGAGTTTTGCAATGATGCTGGTATACCCTACTGGACAGGAAAAACTGCTGTTCTTGCAGGCTCGTTAATAATACTGTAAAAATTAAGATTAGCAAAGTAAAATTCTTAATTTGAAAGACAATGAAGAGCTTGTTATTAATGCTGACAACATTCTAATGCAAGATTATAAAGGTGAAATAAAGCAATGGCAGGGATATTTATTCCTTTAAAATTGCAAAGTAAAATTTGAAACCCAAATCTATTAAAATAAATATACATGTTTGCTAAAACTTGCAAGAATAAGAAGCTCCTCCCTTAAGAATCATGGATAATATTTCCTGGACATTTTACTGCAAAATTCTCGTTTTGCACTGTGGTACATCAGAACAGAGTTTGGAGAAGCTTTTTAGTTATTCATTGCTGCATTAGGCTGGCAAAATATTCATGCTTTCAAGCCACTTGAGTAGAGAGTGGAGCCCCAGATGGGTCTTCCCAAAATAATATACTGGTAGTATCATTGCAGTACATTAGCATAGTTGACAGATGTTAAGTGTCTTAACAGTATTTTGGCCTCTTTTTTTGCTTTTTGTGAAGTTCTAACTTTAGTATAACAAAGGGAACCTCTCTGGAGTTAAAATATATTGTATTACTGCATGTGGAAGATACAAAATGTTCTGCCCATACCATCACAAGACAAAACGTTCTGCACATACCATCATAAGACAAAACCTCATGGACTTTGCCATTGATTTCAGTGGTGGTGAACACTGTCCCTCAAGTACAAATTTCACTGGAGTTTTCCTGAGTAGTGTGAACCTCTCTAGTTTCCAGACCTCTTATCATATTGCTTCATGTAAGGAAAGGATATTCTCCATATAGAGTTATGTACACACTCTTTAAAGAACATGGTTTGCAAAATGCCCCCAGTGGTCTTGATCCTGGGCTACATCAAAAGAAGCATGACCAGCAGGTCGGAGGAGGTGATCCTGCTCCTCTACTCTGCACTCGTGAGACCTCACTTGGAGTATTGTATGCAGTTCTGGTGTCCTCAACATAAGAAGGACATGGAACTGTTGGAACAAGTCCAGAGAAGGGCCACGAGGGTGCTCAGGGGACTGGAGCACCTCCTGTACAAAGACAGGCTGAGAAAGTTGGGGCTGTTCAGCCTGGAGAAGAGAAGGCTGCGTGGAGACCTCATAGCAGCCTTCCAGTATCTGAAGGGGGCCTTATAGGGATGCTGGGGAGGGACTCTTCATTAGGGACTGTAGTGATAGGACAAGGGGTAACGGGTTAAAACTTAAACAGGGGAAGTTTAGATTGGATATAAGGAAGAAGTTCTTTAAGGGTGGTGAGGCGCTGGAATGGGTTGCCCAGCAAAGTTGTGAATGCTCCATCCCTGGCGGTGTTCAAGGCCGGGTTGACAGAGCCTTGGGTGACATGGTTTACTGTGAAGTGTCTCTGCCCATGTCAGGGGGGTTGGAACTTGATGATCTCAAGGTCCTTTCCAACCCTAACTATTCTATGATTGTATGATTATGACTTTGCCCACCCTGGACTAGCCCACTGTAACTGAACACAATTATAGGCACCTGAAATTTGAGTATGGTGAAATCATCATGCCAGCTCATGGCGGAAGGCTTTGAATGTGTCTCTGTATCCAAAAGTTCTGTGTGTGCTGTGCGCTTCATCTCATGTCCCAGGATGATGCTGCCCCATGCAGAGTTTCTGGCACCTCTAGTTGGTATGGGGCTAGAGGCAAAGCAGCAGTGGTGCTAGAGACTCCTAAAAGGTGGTCCCTCCTCAGACTAAAGTGCCGTCACAAAATCTGAAGTAAGTTAATCTACAGTAAAATAACGGAGTGGCTACCGTGGGTGGAGGAGTAGGGCCACATTTCTTTCTGTATTGGTTACTAGCAAAGTCGTGGTACAGGGTCAGAATGGATAGGAAACCCCCAAATACTTTATGGTGGCACTTTTGTTTAAGGAAGGACAGAAAGTCACAGACCAGAAACAGTAGGAGACACAGAAATAAGGCTTGACTCCATATATAAGGCTTATAAGGGCGATGCATGTCACTGCCCCTTCCACCTAGCATTACTATGTGTGACTGACAGAAGGATGATCAAGTGCTTCCCAGAGTATCCAGTTGAAATATCTTCTCTTTGGATACCAAAGATTTATGGGATAGCTTTCCTTTGAACTGTGTGATTTGGGGCTCAGATTGGAACTAGTCAGAAGGAAAATCCCCAAAATATATTGTGTAATTGCAAGGTCTTCAGCAGAAACTGCATCATTGTATTGATCTGATCTTACTGTGTTGCCCTACTTGGTGAAGATTGAATTTAGGAAAACCAAGGAGCTATTATTTTCCTGGGCTCCTTGGGTTAAAATATTAACCCAGCCCTTCCTAAGCCTTGGCTTTAGCTATCTGTCCCTCCTGCACTGGAAAGCAGCAGGCAATTCTTTCCCTCCCTACAACAGCTGCCCACCTGTCTTGCCAGGCAATCTTCTCCTTTCCTTTTGTCTTTTCAGTATATATAATAGTCTTTTCCTTATTTTCACCTGCAGCAGTGTCCCTTTTGTAAGCAAACAGTCCCTTTCCTTTACTCTGTTCAGCAGTGGAATTACCTGTTATCTTTATTATTTACTGTCAATTATCTTCATTTCCCTTACTTTCTCAACCCTGCCTGGAAGCTTCCACTCAGCTGTTACAGCTACTGGTACATAGCAGGGGCAGTCTGGAATGGGTGTGTTGGTCAAGTGAAACCTAAAAAGCCTGGATGCTACCAGTCTAGAGGCTGTTCTTGGGAGAGCATGTCTTTCAGCCCAGGGACCCCCCATCTGGCTGTGTTTTACTCTCCACACCCCTTACAGAGGTAGTGTGTCTCCTTCAACAGCATCTGGAGCTTAAGCAGTTGTTCTGTGACTGTTCCAAGGGATCCTGTGCCAGATGGCAGGATCTGCAGAATGGATTCCTGTCACTGTCACTACTTGTTATTGGGCTTGAACACAAATACAATCCAAATGAACACAACATTAAACACTTTGCATAGTGTACCTTTTAGCTAATTTATTCTTTTGCTAATTGAATGAACTCTCTGGATTGAAATTTTTATAATGTAAGCAATAACTGCCAGCTCTTACTTTTATTGCTTCTTATTGCTTCAGGCGAATATATTATTTTGATATTTAAATAATTGGCTACAGAAAGTTGCCAGTTACTAGAAGAATGACAACAGTGAATCATCAAGTCAGACAATAATTTTTTTGTAAAAAGGGGGTGGGGGCTCTAAAAGACCTCCAGATGTTATTTTATTCATGTCTCATGACAAAAGAGAGTATCCTGAGCAGGCTGGTCCAAACAGGTAGTATTGCTCAAATACTGATAATTAGGAATTCTTCCTGACATACCCCAAAGTGCAAGAAGCACTCTCCACTAAGTACGTGTGGTAATTTGAGCCATTCTGCAGCATACCCAAAAGCAGCATGATCAAAAGTGGAGCTGGTGGCTCCGTTTCAGCTCTACACACATACTTTCACAGTGAGACAAGCAGCCTACGCAGACCCAGGTTGCCTAGCGGATATCTGGTGTTGTGCTCGGTGTAGTTACAAGGAGGACAACACTGCAGGGGGTGAAGGTACTGTGTGCCTAAAATTGAGCAAAAACTGTGGTGCAAAATGCTTCACAAAGTTCAATTCATCATTTAAAAAAAATAATGTAGATAAGGATCTTCTCTTGGTATCAACAGACTTCGTCATCTGCTTTTTTCATGGCAATTTATTTTGATAGACTGAGGATTAAAAGAATGTGGAAACAATAAGCATTGTTATTGCAAAGTAGTATTTTGGTTGTTAAATAGATAATGTTTTAAAATTGGAAGTGGTGGGAACACTCTTAGCAAAAAGGATTTTATCACTGTGCATGAAAGCTAAAGCCGGGGGTATTACATAGCAATTTTGTACAGTTTTATACCGTTTGTTTGATGATTCTAATGCTCAGACTTCATAATGGGCTTTTTAAAGTTTAAATACCTATCTCACAATGTATACAAGGCAAATGATTGTTGACTTTCTGAACAATTATAATCCTCATGTGTGTGTCATGTTCTATCAGGCATTTGTTAACATCTCCATAAATACCTTTTAAAATTTGTTTTTGTCAATCATGTTGAAAAGCTTGTTGAAACCTCATGATGGAGGGGTCTGCACTCCAAGGGTGAGGCTGTTACAGAAGTGTCTCAGCATCTACCTTAACTTTACCATCAAAGTTGAACTGTGCATATGGTGTTACTTTGAGAGCACTGCTCGGTGCAATTTGATACTGTAGTGCTAAACTTGAGGCTTTGGACTTGTCTCATTGTTGCAGCAGTATACAATCAATTGAAAACTGTGTTACAGTGGTATAATACCATATACTTTACAAAATATTACTGTGTCCAGGTTAAGCACAACTATACCCAGCTCTTTCAGAAAAGCTAAAGCTTTAACATCTTTTGTGGTAATATGGGATGAAACTACTGAACACTGTTCAGCAACATACAGTACCTCCACCCATACTCTTATTTGCACTGCAAATACTACATTTTTGAAACACACACACTCTCCAACTTAAGCAGGACTGTGTTTGATATGAAATGTCAGAGTTAACACCTAAATGCAAAATAGCATTCTAAAAAATTAAGAGGGAGGTAGGTTATCGAAAGAAGAGAACAGTGAGAATATGTGTGCGGTTCTGAGATGTATTATACAGCTGATAGGTGATGCTGCTGAAAAAATGTGATAATAAGGTACATTGTGCTTTTATACTGGCTTTTTGCCCCGGATTCTGCTTCATATTCTGGTAAATGTCATACCCACAAGCTGGTGCCTGTTGCAGCACTGTAGGAATGATACTCTTGTAGTTCCAGGTCACAGAATTGCAGTTGTTCAGGTTGGAAGGGATCTCTTGAGACAGTCTCTAACTGTCCTGCGCATGTGGAGTCAGCCACAGTGGGCTTGTACAGGACCCCGTCCCTTCAGGTTTTTAGTTATCTCCAAGGATGGAGACTTCACAAACTCCCTGGGCAGACTGTTGCAGTGTTTGACCACCTTCAGAGGAAAAAAAATCCCAAACATTTCTTGTATTCAGATTGAGTTTCCTATTTTTTTCTTAATTTTATGCCCATTGCCTCTTGTCCTTTCACTGGTTACTGCTGAGAAGAGTCTGACTATTTCATCATTCTCACTCATCAGTTATTTCTGTGCTAAGGCCCCTTAGCTTTCTTTTTTTTCAGCCTGAAGAATTACAGCTCTCAGCCTCTCCTTGTATGAAAGATGCTCTATTTCCTTAATCATCTATGTATCCCTGTATGCTCATTCCAGTAAGCCCATATCTTTGTTGTACTGGGGAGCCCAGAACTGATCACAGCCCTCCAGATCTAGACTCATAAGTGCTGTGTAGCAAGGAAGGATCACCTCCTTTGAACATCCTTTGTCGTGAGGGCACAATGCTGAATTCTGTTCAACTTCTTGTCCACAAGGACCCCAAAGTCCTTCTCCGCAAAGCTGCTTTCCAGCCAGTCTGTCTCCAGCCTGTTCTGCTGCTTGGGCTTCTTCCTCCCTGTGTGCAGGGCTTTGCATTTTCCCCTGTTGTGAACTTCGTAAGGTTCCTCTTGGGTCAATTCTCTACCCTGTCCAGGTCCCTCTGAATGGCAGCACAACCAAGTTCCATTGTGTTCTAAATGTATCATTGGAACGAATGAAATTAGGATAGAAAGTTAATTTTTAAAAGTGCTTTTTTAAATAAATTCCGCAATCAAAATTAGAAAATGAAAACCAGCAAGAAACTCCGGGGTATGGTAAAAGAGAGATGTGTCTGTTCTCATCCCCCCCATCTGAACATGCTAAAGCATGCAAGTGTACAATTCGAAACATATGAATTCACAAAATAATCAATAGATGGATTCTTTCTATAATTATTACCAAGAAAGAGCTGGAAAAAACTGTTCTCTGATGGCTGATGGGCTTCCTTGCATTGTTACTTGCATCTAAAAGTTTATTTGTTGCCATGGTAAATATACTGTCATATTTGAATTGCTGAAAAGCAAAGAAGCTACAAAAAGAGGAGAATTCTATACAGATTTTAGTCTTACACTCAACAGGTTTTTCAGTGAAAGAGAAAAAAATTTATTCAGGGAATTTGCTTAAAGTATCCCTATTTGTAAATAGGTGTGCATTTACAAAACTATGATCAATATGTTTAATAAGATCATATGTGGTTTTAAATCCATGAAATCAAGAATTTGATATTTGCACTCCACATTATAGTCAGTATACAGATTTATTTTGTCTTAAATATTTGTATATTTTATATACTGATATTATCAGTCTTGATCTATGGATGAGTGGAATCATAAGTATACATGTACACAACTTTAAGCAAGAAGTTATTTCTTCAGTAGCACTATACCATAAGGAACAGTAGGCTTTGTAGCACTTGCCCGCTTAAAAAATTCTAGAACTTTTAGGAAAATACTTCAAGAGAAACAAACAAACCAACCAGCAGCTGCCTAACATATGGTTGGTCAGAAAAACCCTGCTTCTTAGAACTAAGCAATATAAGAGTGGAGTATAGGAAGGTGATGGTGGTACTCAAAATATGTCACTGAGAATCAATTCAGACTTTGAAGTACGGGGAATGAAGGTATGGTCCATGAAGAGTGGCGTTTCCTCCAGCATCTGTGCATGCAATTTGAAAACTTGACTTCAGGCAAGTTGGAAGTGCTCTGTTGAATACAGATTTGTAGCAGAGCTTGAGTAGCTTGAACTAGAAAATGCTTCTTAATTGCCAATTGTATTTGCTTAAGTGAGTGGGTGTGATAGGTATGGCTTGGGAATAGACTCAATAAGCTCATGCAGTTACAGATAATGCAGCTGACATTTTTAGAGCTCTTTTGTTCGTTTGTTAAAATGAACTTTGAAGGGAACTGGCAGTATCTGTAAACCGCATACAGTGTGTGTCATTCATCTCTTGCTTTGGTGTATATCTTCCAGTGAATTAAGCAACAGTATCTGGCAGGCACGTTTCATTTTTCTGATATGCTCTGTCCTCCACTTATTAAATCTGGGCATTTAACAAATGCAAATGAGATTAATGTTACATTGACTATCGCTGAAGTTTATAGAACTTCTCTTTCCATCTCAATTAAGCTCAGTTTGTTGTTAGGACTCTTAAATGTTCATGTTTAATTGGTTTACTTTATCTTGGGGGACTGGGGTAGTAAATACGACAAACGGAGATTGTTGATGTGCAGTGCCACCCCAGTTACTGATCACAAGAAATAGCGGGAGAAGACTTTTTCCAATTTCAAGATATTTAACTTGTTTTATCTCCATCTGGGGTACTTCAAATTCTGCTGAATTCTTACTAGGTATGACTACTCAGTACTGTGTTTACAATCTTTCTACATATTGGTAGTCTCTGGAAGTTGTAAAAATAATAGGATATAATTGTGAAAATATAAATTTTCCTTTATGAATTCTATTTAAAAAAAAAATTAAACCACAGTATGTTTAAATTTATCACTTTGTGTTGCAGAACTTTCTTTGCTACACTGAAATATCTTCGGGACCGAGTACCCTGACGTTTGAATTTCCTTATGTTTGCATAGTATACAAAGCTTCTGAACAAAAAATAAATAAATTGAGGACAAATGATTCATCACAGGTCTTTAAAGAAAATGTCTGTTTCTTAACCTGTAACACCCAGACTCTAAGTAAATGGAAAATTGAAAACAAACCTGCAAGACAAAGGCAGGCAGAAAATACAAACTTATTTAAGTGAGGAGCTATTACAATGGCTCAGAAGTATAAATTAAAAAAACCCTTCTTAGGTATAATTTATAGCAATGTAAATGTATCAAGTCTACTGTAATCTTCTGTGCATGGGAAATGACTCATGCAGGTACAGAATTACATGTAGTTTTCTAATGGACCAACGCTTTTTGCAGTATGTTGCTTTTATTCTCAGTGACTGTTCAAGTAATAATTTCATAAGTTACATTTTATTACCACAGGCAGATTAAGTGCAGTTTTTATGAAAAATAAGGATCTGTGGGACTCGGTTTAGTGTTTTGCTGCTTGTGTGTGTGTGTATAAATCAGGTTATGTTTGCCTTTCAAATAGATCTTTCTTAAAATGCCTCTCTCCCAGACAAAAAGTTTTCTCAGATAAATGAGATTTTGTAACAAATGCAAAGTTCTATGTGGAATCCCAAAAGGAAAAAAATAAAAATCATTCTTTTCCATGTTACAATTGCTTGATACTGGAGAGGGACTGTCCTTCAGGGACTGTAGTGATAGGACAAGGGGCAATGCGTTCAAACAGTGGAGATTGAGGTTGGATATAAGGAAGAAGTTCTTTACTGTAAGGGTGGTGAGGCACTGGAACAGGTTGCCCAAGTGAGTTGTGAATGCTCCATCCCTGGCAGTGTTCGAGGGCAGACTGGACAGAGCCTTGGGTGACATGGTCTAGGGAGAGGTGTCCATGCCTGTGGCAGGGAGGTTGGAGCTAGATGATCTTAAGTTCCTTTCCAGCCAAACCCATTCTATGACTATGACAGCCAGCTATGATATCTGAACAAGTTGCAGGCATTAGGCTACTGATCCAAATCACTTTTAGGGAAGGAGAAGGTCATTTGTACCTGTAAAGTGGCTCTAGATGAAACAGGCTTCCTTATTTAGTTTTCTATTTTTTTGCATGTACTGTTGAAGTAGAGTAAGTCAGATACTTTAGAGAAAGCATACAGAGATTTAGCAGATTCTAGGTTTAGCGAGTCTACATTTTAGTAGTTTAGTGCTTCTAAACCAGGGTATCTCAGGAGCATAGCATCAAAACTGTGTGAACTACTTGACTTGTGGGTGTCCTTGGATTCTGAGTTATACTTCTGAACTTGAGCACCTTTTTCCTGTCCAAAATCCACTGAAAGCCATAAGTCCTTCTGTGAATCTGTGACTGAATCTCATATGGTTTTGGATACTGTCATCTGGTCTAGGCGTGAATTTTAGTGACCATGTTAAGAGCTGTCTTCCAGTGCCTGGTTTTGTAATTCTGACTTTCTTGTGGATTGTCTCAATCTGGTGGTCTGATTTTAAGTAAAGCTTTTGTAGCCATGTATCTCTTTAATTGCAATGGACACTGAGAGGTCCTTATATTATACAGAAGGATATTTTTAAAAATCCTTTCTTTGAAAGCATTTTTCCATATATGTCAGATGTAAATATTACATACGGTTTGCTAGGGATTGTCTATGAGGTTGTGTCAACTCAGTGTTAATCTTTTATCTGTAACTGTCCACTTGTTTGTCTTCTCTCCTGAATAGTGTAGGAAGCGATTCTGGTCTTGGACATGGAAAAAAATTAACAAAGGAATCCATATGAAATAATGTCAGTCCTGTATTTAAAAGCTGACTTTAGTCTTGCTATACATTAGTTCATCTATTAAGCTGTTTTATGTATAAATAATATACACATAATAATTTTATGTATAAATAATATATACATAAATAATATACATAAGCTGTTTTATGTATAAATAATATACACATATTATTCTTGTCAATGAATTCTGCTGTCATTCAATCACTGTTTATACATGTACCCCAGGAGGCTGTAGCTCACTGTTACCTTCAACTCCTTTCCTGTTAAATGAAATATGAAAGAGTACCTGTGACTGGTATACAAGCCAGATTTCTCACTTTTTTATGTTGCCCTTGGAATCTGATTCCTACTTTTATTAATGTAATTGGATGATACAGTTCACCCATTCAAGCTGCACAGTAGTGTGCTACCCTCTGTTTTTCATTCTTCACTTTTCATGCGATGTCTCAAGCCACAGTTGAAAAGTCGAATTTGCAGAAGAGAGAAAACAGAGCAGACAGCTAGCAAAAGTGGTGAACAAAATGCACTTCGAGTGAACCAACATTATTCATCCCAATTTCCCTTTTGATGACTGGCATTTGAAGATGCAGTAGAAATCATTTATAGTAGAAAAGGTATGCATTTTACATGTTTTATCAAGACTAACTTAAAATAATTTTGAGATACAGATACTTACCAATAATGAATACTTAGTGTCTTAAAGCTAGCAAGAGATGTAGAATCCTAGCTTAAGTACGTAGGGATGTGTTTGTGACAAATGAGCAATTAATATCAGAAATATTTACACTTTTCCAAGAAAGGTGAAGTTCATGGGATGTTGTCAGAGCCTTGTAATGCCCTTGCAAAGCCATCCTCAGTTTCTGCACCTGAAGTACATGACTGCCACCTTTGTTACGTGAGACTTGAGAGAGTATATATCTACCTGCTGTAAAGTTGATTGAGTTTGTTATAAGCAACAGTCTTTCCTCACACTTTGTTTCATCCAAAAGTCTTGATGTTTGTTGATGTTGAATCTTGGATGTGTCTCTGTGTAAGGTGGGACTGACAGCCTGGGCAGTAACTAAAAAATCTGGTTTGGTGACTCATGAAGCTTTTTATGTTTTTACAGTTCTTGCAAGAGAAGGAACTGATTCTAACGTAAAATTTATATTTCACTAGTGACAAACCATAACCGCTATTACAAATTACATAGTGGTTTGAATTACCCTACTCAGATACAGGGATTCACAGACTGTATTTTTAATGAATGCGTGTGAAAACACTTCTTGAATCTTGACCCTGTTGTCATGAATTAGCAGTTTTCTGTAAATATGAACTTATGAAAATATTATTTACAGATTGTAAGTAAACATATTTGTGCATGGTCTATAAATGAAGGGTGGTGGCAGTATCTCGCAGTCATTTCTGCATTGTAATGCTGTTTATGAGAAACTTTTCTAGTTCTTATCATCTGAACTGCATTTTAATTTGTCTCACAGGTTAAGAAATTCAGAATGAACTGATAGCAATTGCCATTATAAATAGCTTCAGGGATCTTGATAAAATTAATGTTCTGGAGCTAGTGTGCAGTGAGATCATTCACAAATCAGTATGTAGCCTGTTTTCCATATTTCAAAGTGTATTTTCTATTTTATATCAGTAATACAATCCAGGCATTTCAGTCAAAACCAGTACTTCTTGGGTGGTAAAACTCAATAGGTATTCAGTCTCATGCCTTATAAAGCTACTAGAGGCAAATTATAATTGTCTTGAAATACAATGCCTGTCATAACTTATTACAGTTTATGTATTATCTATTGTGTTAGTACAATATTGGTTCCTTTAAGCACATACTAGACTCACAGCAGAAAGTAACCTCACAGTGGCCAACGCTAAGACTTAGAAAATTGTAGGGTCCGTGGCAGCTTTCTCAGGACATTATCAGTTGAGCACATTAAAGGATTGCTTTAGAGCTCCTGGTGTTTACTCACTGCAGAATATGAATTTGGTTGCCACATAGATTTATTCAATATGATGATAGCTGCAGAAACAAGGATTCCTGTACAAAGCTCTTTAAATTCATTACCTGCCCTAAGTGCATCCTGATGACATGGGGTGAATCTAGCAATGTTTTGGGAAAGATGATTTTGGATTAATTACATTTTATTTTAGAAGTAGCTCTGTTTTTAAAAATATGATCTCTAATATTTTTTTGTTGAATTTCAGAGAGAAAAAAACTTCCCAATTAATAATTTAAAATATCATTGCAAACTTACTATTAATATCCCTAACCAATAGTTAAGACCATCTTACACAACTGCAGTTCTTTCTTTTGAGTTTGTTTGAACAGATTAATTCTAGTGTGTATTCATAAGACATTGAGATTGGTCATAAATACACAGAAATTAAAATTGATGCTTCAAATTTCCATCCTGCTAATAGAATCCTATAAGTTGTATTGAAAAGAAATGGAAAATTAAGTCAGATATTCTAATATCAACTCAAATAATACTCCTGGTATGTTGTATGTGCATTACCACTATAAAAGATTTTACTAGTGGATTTGGACCTAATGAATCTGTATATAAAAGCAAGGCCTGTTTCTTGAAAGTGTAGGTGTTGGATTGTTACGAAGAAACTGAACTAGGTGCTTATTTTGTCCAGGTAAAGAGAACAAAGATTTGAAAAACATTTCAGAAATTTCAGGGCAGTGGAAGACAGGAATTCTTTTGCTAATACATGTTTCTGTTATGCTATACAGTTTATGTAAAAATATGTGCTGCGACTTCAGTGTTATAAGAAGGGCAAAATAACTGAGGCGTGAAGACAGGACTGTTTTTTCAGGTGAAGGTTAAACTAAACAGTTCCAGAAATTCCTTCTGCTAGTGTCAGATCTGGTTAAAGGGAAGGATATGTGGAAATCAGCAGGAAATAATCAGAAAGCAGTCACTGAGGATTTTTAAGTTCCATCTTTGGGCTGAAGGAAGTTCACAGACAGCCTCACAAGATAGCCTCACAAGATAGCTTGTGTTTTGTTAATGGACCTTGAAGGGAAACTGTAGCTCTGTTAGTAGATCTGTTTGCCTGGAAGAATGGAAGCTCACTTTGAGCATATAAAAATGTATTCAGCAGCAAAAGTTAATGCAAAAACGTTCCTAGCGTTTTGTTCCTAACAAAAACGTTCCTAATGTTCTTTCCTGACCAGTTAACTTCAGTACTTAATATGAAGGAGACATTGTGACTGAGGACAATTAGGAGAGTGTTAAGAGACAAGGCTGTGGCACACAAGTACTGCTGCAGACATAGTTCTGCTTGCTGAATAGACAGCAGATTTATGGAAGCAGAGCATACAGGGTAAAAACTGAGGTCAGGAGCAGGCACGAGGGAATACAGTTTGTTGAAGGCAAAAGAGATATTGAGTCGAGAGGAATTAGTGGAAAGGGAGTTTAAGATTACTTCTTTTGTCCAGCTGAAACTTTTAGAACATCTTCATGAAAAGCCAAACTACACATTCATCTAATCAATACAGGCTGAGGAGATGAACAATGTGAAATCAGTGCCATGGAAAAAGATATATGCAGTTCTAAATGCAGCTGTGAACTTGGAAGGAAATAAGCTGAAAGGAAAGAAGAGTCAAAATTGTACTTTCTAGTTGAAGCACCAGGAGATATGTTCTTAACTAGCACGTAACTTATTTGAGAGGCTGAACCAGTTTTTAGTTGTAGATAAAGCTTAGAAAGAGCTAAATTCCTCTTATTTTTTACCAGACAAATCAACGACATAACAGCTCTGCAGGCTGGAATACCTGGGCTCACACAGTGGGTGCTCAGATTCATGTGTGCCATCCAGCGTTCTCACTTGCGTAACTGTACCATTTTGTGTGAGTTATTTCCTTGATAGCTGTGGATATCATGGCCAGCACTGCACAAGATTAAGCTGCTATGTTTCTCTTAAACATAAATGTTGTTACTACAGTACAGTTTTTACAAAAGCGTAATGACTTTTTAAAATCAATTTAAAATTCCTCTGTAGTCTTCTGTCTAGGGTCTGTAATGATTAACTGCTGTCAAAATTACGATCAGATTGAAAACTACTTAGTATGCAGCTTGCTTTCGTTTTTAACAGTTACATTCAAAAAATAATCCAACAATTTTGTTAAGCTCTCTAAATTATTCTTAAGTTTATTTTAAATATTATTACCAGTTGACATATTTTAAAATAGCCCAGAGATTCTGCAAGTGAATTATGTGGGTATTTACTTAATATTCAGTATTCTTGTACCACTTCTAAATATTGGTGACAGTAATATTTAGCTAAATATTCAGCTTTTATAGGGCAAGCTGAAAAACAAAACCACTGCACATGCAGGCAAGCTTCAAGACCTCTTTCATCTTGCTGTCTTGGAAGAATAGCGGTCCCCTTTCTCATGAGAAACACTAGTGCCCATCGCCATGAAAATAGCACTGGTCACTTGTTCCTAGCCTATTGATTTCAAGTAGCTTTCAATGACCCAAATTCTAAAGTGAGGAGTAAGTGATGTGGTAAAGTCTTACACATCATGTTTAGTCATGCCCTTGGAAGCTGTCATAAATAGTTTCTTAATCGAATGTCTATTACAAGAAGATACTAGGGAGAACTGAACTTATCTTTGCAGACAGTCACAGGTGTATTTAGAGTTGCAAGTAGGCACAAGATGGTTTTAGGATGTTTTGAAATGAAACTTTGGTAACAATTTAATTGAAAATGTCATAGGCTGTAAACCAGACTCTTCTGTTACACAACTCAATACAACATGCCTGAAGAGTAAGCTTAACATTGAATGCTAGTCTCAGAAAAAGTGATGTGTTCACAGCTAACAAAATATTTAATCTGTTTTATTTTTAATAAAGCATCTTAATTATGGAGTACAGTTAACCCCTTTGCTAAAGCAAGACTCATTCCTTTATTTCTTTCTTTGTTTTATTCTTTCTGTGGCTTCTGAAAGTTTTATAACAGCTATTTTTTTAAAAGCATAAACTTTTTCTTTTTTTTTTTTATTCTACAAGAGTTTTATCATTTGTGTGTGTATTTCGAGTATCTTTATTTTTATATAGTCAGGCTATTGTGTTACATGTTTTGGGCTGATACTAGCTGGCAGAAAGAGAGAAGTCTGTCTTGGCAAATGCTGGATTTTACGTAAGAGAACATCTGTGAGCTCCATATGGTGTAGCTGGACTCTCGTAGCCTAAAAGAAAACTAGAATCTAAAAGCAAGCACATCTGTCCCCTTACAATTGTAAGGATTATACATTTTGAGTTTAAGGATAAGGATTTACTGGGGATGCCTGAGGAATGGTACTAACTGCTCTGTGTTTTAGCTACAGGGCAAGTTACGGGCCCTCTTCTGGCTTCCTGTCATCTGGCTTACAGTTGAATGTTTTTTTTCTGAAACTGGCTATCTGACCTCCAGCTATGTGGTTTAATCAGTAGCTAGTGGCAGGAGAGATTCCTCCATGCAATTCTATGATTTGGCTACAGAGGGGTGACTCAGAACAGCCATCACAGCATGAGCTGTGTAGAGGCTGCAAAAACCAGCTGAGAAAGCAAGTAAGCACACGTGCAAGTAGTCTGTGTTGACATTTTTTGCTATTCCAGTCATACTGCTAGCAAGTTATCTGGCTTGAGGGTATTTCAATTTTATCTTTAAAAATTATACTATACCCCTTAGCCCTGTCCATCTGAGAAATAAAGTTTGGATCAACTTTTTTAGAAATACTATTTCCTTGTGCATACTGGACAGAGAGAGATTCATTCAGTTCATGCCTAAGGGTGCTCCTCAGATAAGCTGCCCAGTCTCAGTGTGTAGGTAAACATTGTGTAGGCAACATACCTGAAAGAAAAAGATAGAGGCAAAATCACATTCTCCATTCACAGCAGGTTTGAGTCTATTTGAGCGTACCTGTGTTTAGAACGCCTTTGCTCGTAGAACCATTCATGCTTTCAAGAAATGCAAGTTCTGTTCCTGCTCACTAGATTCACAGAATCATAGAATGGTTTGGGTTGGAAGGGACCTTAAAGATCATGTAGTTCCCACCCCCCTGGCATGGACAGAAACACCTTGAACTAGACCACACTGCTCAAAGCCTCTTCCAGCCTGGCCTTGAATACTGCCAGGGATGGGGCAATTACTGCATAAAGACTGCTTTGGAGCAGAAACAAGTCCATGTTCTGAGCAGAGGGATGTTGAGAACAATCAGAATTACTGCAAAATTAATGTATTAAAACGTCATATTGGTGTGAGAGACAAAGGGAATGCATCTTTGTCAATAACTTGTGTTGTAACTTGTTTTTCCCCTGTTGACTCCTCTCCTTTTACTCTCCAAGGAGAGATGTCACCACATGTCTTTGTAACTTTTTCTCTAATTTTGGTATGCTTTTTCATCAGTCTGGTAATTTTATTTTTGGAGGAAAGTATACTAGCTTTCCCTACACAAAAGTCTTGGAATTCTAAGCTACGTAGATTGTTTGCCTTCCAGGAGGATGTAGACCCTCAGCTGTAGATAGGAAGTCAGAGATGGGACATCAAACATCACACAGATGTGGTCAAAGAAATAGAATTTGAGTGATGAGATGAAAGTTGCAGGATGGACATTCAATTTTAAATGTTAATGTGTGATTCAAGGATGTTTTCAAATTTCAGTGTGCAACTTAAACATGTATTTTTTATGTTGTATACTCCAGTCAGTCCCTCCTCAACAGACTGATGTGATGATGCGACTTGAGAGGTACTTGCAAGCAAATAGCTAGATTTAATTAAGAGCATCAAATTAGGGAAATCTGTGATATCAGATGCTTACCAATAAGCTTCTAGACAGCCACTCACTGTGTCTCACTGCCCAAAACACTGGCATTTGAGTTACTTTAAAGCTGCTATTGAAATTTTGAGAGCAGTTGAAGAAGAGAAGGCTGTGTGGAAACCTCGTAGCAGCCTTCCAGTATTTGAAGGGGGCCTACAAGGATGCAGGAGAGGGACTCTTCATCAGGGACTTTAGTGATAGGACAGAGGGTAGTGACTTCAAACTTAAACAGGGAAGTTCAGTCTAGATATAAGGAAGAAGTTCTTTACTGTGAGGGTGGTGAGGCACTGGAACAGGTTGCCTAAAGAAGTGGTAAATGCTCCATCCCTGGCAGTGTTCAAGACTGGGTTGGACAGAGCCTTGGGCGACATGGTCTAGCGTGAGGCATCCCTGCCCATGGCTGGGGGGGGTTGGAGCTAGATGATCTTAAGTTTCCTTCTAACCCAAACCATTCTGTGATTCTTTGATTCTGTAAGAACAGTTACCTATTAGGGCTTCTGTAGCAAAGAAAGAGTTCAATGTTGAATTCCAGTCCCTGCAACTGTAAAGTAACTGGCTTGTAATACTGCTGTTACTTTGGTTTGTATTTATGTAACCAAGATTGGAACGTGGCCTTTACCCCACTGAACTGATACTATCATCCTAAAAATTTGGAAGCCACACGACTGGGATGTGAACAATAGCCCAGCACATGTGCACACATACTTTGCCCCTCGGAATCTCTTGTGTTTTGTTTATTTCTTTCCCCAAAGGAGAAGTTTTAATTTTGTTTTTTTGTAGGCTATACAGTTTTTCCTCTGAACCATCTCAAATAAATTATCTGTAATAAAGAGGAATTTTTCCAACCAGTTAGTTACTGCAGCCATGTGCTGGTATTTCAGATTATTCACAGTCCGTGGGAGTTGTATAATGACTATTTTAATGACTGAACAGAATACTTATATTGAAATGGATGAAAGCAAATCTCTCCTTACTTTGAAGAGCTGGATGTCTACTATGCATAATATTCCATATGATGTTAGCACCTATAGGAGGGGACAAACCTGTGTTCCATTGAAAGGATGGAAAAAATGCTTATGTTTTCTCTGCAGAGCTTTTCAGGATACTCCAGGAGGTTCCAATGCATCACTCATGCTTTCCAAAGACCTTCCCTTTTTGTGGCAGTCACTGAAAAGTAGCCCAGTCTTTCTCTACAACACTGATAACCACGAATTATATGTCACAAGTTACATGAAGCTGCTCTCATGGACATTTGTATGCAAAATTCTGTAGGCTGTGATGACTGAAGCTTTTCTTTTCTTGTACTACTTATTAGCAACTTAGATGTTTGCAAACTGCTATGTTCATTTTTTTCTTCAAAAGTACAACAAATCTATGTTGTCAAGAGAATATGTGACAGAAAGGAAACACCTCTAATATCAAAATCTACTGCCTTAAATTTACTGTAAAATATGTACTTTTTTGCTCATGCTAGAAGTTTATATGAAGAAGTGGTGTATTTTTTAATCTGTTCCCATTAGGAGATTTTGTCAGATCCTAAGTAAGGAAGGCACAGTGCTCCAGAGTTTGAGAAGCATTCAGATATGTGATACCTACCTACTTATAATTTTACGATTACACTGGTGACCCGATATCTCACTGGGTAAAAATGTCCTGGTTGGTTCTTTGAAGGTTTTTATTTTTTAACCTGCAGCATGATACAGTTTGCCTATCAGATAGAGCCTCTGGCATTGGTATCATCTCATGTGAGCTTTAGCAATAGCATGCTTTTTGTATTTTGAGGATGGAGACAGTCGCATACTTAATCTTTTACCTCTGTTGTTTCTCCTTCTCCCCTTGCTCCTAGCTTCCTCCTCCACCACTTCTCTCCATCTTCCCCACATACACATTTTTGCTTTCCTTCTTACTGCTGAATAGGGCTAAACCGGTAGTCATTGAGTGAAACTGAGCTTCAAAGTGCTGTATTTCTCAGCTTATAATAGAAAAGCAGATAAACTGTGTTGAACCGCTTTTGCTTTGCTACTAGTTCCATGTGTCAAGTGCATCCATAAGTTATCCATAACTGCTCCATCTTCGCTTGGTGCCTGGTGCACTGCAACAGCCCATAAATGATTTGACCGATTGGGGTGTTATGTTTTGCTGGAGGCCAGCACTACTTAACCTGTTTTTTTCTGTATGTGTGTGTGGTGGGTCTGCTATGTATTCCTGGCTGCCTACAAAACTTACCACTGCAGTCCATCAAGTTATTTATAGACTCACAGTGGAGCAGGCAGCAGAGTATCCACCACACATACATACCAAGGAAAATGCTATTAAATGCTGCTGCTGTGTAGAAGGCTCAAATCCCACTCCCATGTGAATTCGTTAGTGCTATGAGGCTGATCCAAATCTTTCTGAATCCAGAGGAAAGACTTGCCACAGCGTCACTTGACTGTAGTCCAGTATTAGATTTTCAACAGCTTGCAGTGCTGGTTGTCAGAGAAAAAGGGAAGTCTCTTGTACATCAGGAGCATTTCAGTCTTCCTATATTGGTAGCAAGATTTTTTCCATCCTCCTAAAAATCATTATAGAATCACAGAATAGTTAGGGTTGGAAAGGACCTTAAGATCATCTAGTTTCAACCCCCTGCCATGAGCAGGGACACCTCACACTAAACCAAGTCACCCAAGGATTTGTCCAACCTGACCTTGAGCACCACCAGGGATGGAGCATTCACAACTTCCTTGGGCAACATGTTCCAGTGCCTCACCACCCTTACAGTAAAGAACTTCTTCCTTATATCCAATCTAAACTTCCCCTGTTTAAGTTTTAACCCATTACCCCTTGTCCTGCAGCCCCTAATGAAGAGTCCCTCCCCAGCATCCTTACGCTATGTTTTACAAGGTTACCAGAGTGATGCCTCACAGGGCCTGTAGGTAGAGAACAGTAACATATATTAACATGCATACATGTCATATTATAGACTTACGTGGTAACATACTGTATTAGGAGACCACCTCTAAGAAACCTCAAACACATCATATACTTTTGCAGACAACTGCATCTATTAAATGGCTTATTCCTGCTAGTGTTTTTACACCAGTCCCATACAGGTGGCAGAACTGGCTGCTAGCTCAAGCAGTAGGTAGCTTGTTGAACAACTTAGAGGGAAAGATGGTTGACAGGCCGTTGTACTATCGCTACTGGTGTACTCCTGCCAAGAGCTTCGATCGGATAGTGGTAGGTGGTGAATGAAGACTCTTGCTTAAGCTGCAGTGATTAAATGTGCTGAAAATGCTCCTTATAACAAACTTCAGAGAATTTTTTGGCCCAGGAGTTTTTATTGATTGTTCAGTATGATCATGCTAACAACTTTTCTTACAGGGGGAAAAAAAATAAAGACTTGGAGAAGACAAGAACAAGGAAATATATAGCCTAGGCCTCCAAGTGACAGAGGCACAGTCACTGAGTTCATGTCTGTTCCAAACACCATTTGAGTATTTCACATCAAATGAACAAATTTTTGGAGGCAAAGTTAGAACAGAGTTCTCACATGCTTCCCAGATGTCTGGACTAGTGTCTAGACTGCAGTCTTGTCATCTCTCTGTTGTGATACGGTGGCTCTGCACAGAACGGGTATTCCTTCACAGGGATTTTAACCCCAATCCAAAAAAAGAGTAAACTGGGAGGTGGATTAAACACTTCAGACAAAGAAGGGAACTGAACCGTGGTCGCCTTCATGCTGCAGAACACAGAAATAATGGAGCTGATCTGAAACTGTCGATTTAGGGGAATTCTGTCTATTCAGTTCATACTAGAGAGAGGAATTAATCCTATTTGGGTTATTGTTTGTTTGTGGTGTTTTGTTGGGGTGTTTTCTAGCAAAAGGGTGATGTTTACCTTCAATTTTAAAGCTGTGAATCTAAGGTGAAAAGATACATGCAGTAACATTAGGGACATAATCCTTACAGGCTTACTTGTCTGTCCTCAGTGTCTGCGCCATCCTTGTAAATGTTGATGGCTCTCCGTTTTTTAATGAGGAGCTATAAGAGGCATGGTTCATCAGCGGTACAGGAGGGAGAGATGCAGTACAGTGTGAGATATTTATGTACAATTTACCAGGGTTTGCGTTGCTTGTGGAATTGATGTACAGCTGTTTAACTACAGGGAATTAATTAACTCAGATCTATCAGAGTTAGCTAAGGGGTCTGCTAGGCTCCATTAGAACAGTGACAGTTTGTTTCTTCCAGTGCCACTCATCAGTCCTCATTGCATCCCAAGTATCTAGATTTCTAAATTACTTCTGTTTTGAGGAGTATCCACTAACGAAGAGTTGATTGCATTTTCTTAGCTCAGGAAGGAAGCAGGGCTGTGTATACAGAGGTTCAATTATGAACCTGCTGGAGCAATTTTGAAGCCAGCTATCTATCTGAACGCAAATGCTACCTTAATTATTTATGTATTACTTGAAAGGAAACCTAAAAATATTCAGAGAAATAGTTTTCTTATCTTTTAGAATTATCTGCATAGCTATGTTCTTATTAAGATGAATTGCTGCATTGATATTATGTATGAGATGTCACTTATCAATGGATCCTTTGGCACATGCATTAAAAAATGTGATGTGGAAGCATTTTAAGAAGAAGGAGACTTCAGATTAATTGGTACTATTACAGAAATGGAGGTTGCTTTAATATGTAGATGCATGCCACTACTTATCTTGAGTAGGAAAAAAATGCCTCTTCATGAATGTAGCAGAGAATTCTTTATGGCAAGATTAAACACCAAACCATGTTATACGATTGATTTCTGGTAGTAGAAGAACCTCAGCCCCTCTTCAAATCATCTTTATAAATAAAAAATATAAATTGAAGAAGAACATGTCAAGTATTGAGGGTTTTGAGGGTAGATTTTATTGTTGTTTTTTGAGGCAGGATACTTTTGAGGCTGAGAGAGTTGGGCTTGTTCAGCCTGGAGGAGAGAAGGCTCTGGGGAGACTTCACAGAAGCCTTCTAGTGCCTAAAGGGGGCCTATAAGAAAGCTGAAGAGGGACTTTTTACAAAGGCATGTGGTGATAGGACAAGAGGGAATGGCTATAAGCTGAAAGAGGGTAGATTTAGATTAGACATTAGGAAGAAATTCTGTATTATAAAGGTGGTGAGACACTGGCACAGGTTGCCCAGAGAAGCTGTGGCTGCTTCATCCCTGGCAGTGTTCAAGGCCAGGTTGGATGAGGCTTTGAGCAATCTGGTCTACTGAAAGGCGTCCCTCCTCTGGCAGGGGTTTGGAATTAGGTGACTACTTCCAACCCAAACCATTTAGCGATTCTATGATGCTGTGATTCTCTACTTGGTTTCTCTGAGTGCAAATAAAACACTGTCAGTACGTGACATCAGGCAAGTTCTGGAGGCACCTGGTATAGCCTTAGTATAAATTGCAGGATCCTGTGGAGTTCTAAATTAACACCAGTCCCTCTTGTACTGCCAACATACTCTTTTGCAAGATAGTTGCCAGAACGCAGACTGTTTCAGCCTTTTTCCACTCATGCCTTGCGGTGTACCTAGTGTGCACCCAGGCCCACGCTGCGAAAGGGAGCAGTGGGCACGCAGTCCTTCTTCTGGATTTGGCCATTTTCCAAAAGGTGTCAGGAATGTGCAGTGCACCCCCAGTGCTGTCTTGCAGTGTGGTTCATTCCTCTCTTGTTCTCTGTTTGGGTGGGAAAGGTGACCATGGAGCAGTTAATCTTTTTAAATGGCTGTGTTTTATGTGGTGGCTTCATGGGATTTGTGCCTTATTCTGGGGTGGATTATCTGATGGTTGTTCTGTGCATTCCTGATGCGTTTGGGTAGGGCACAACTGTCATTTCCCAGTGATACTTCGCTTACATCTATACTGGTAAGTAAAATAGGCCAGGGATGGTTCTCCTTTCCTCAGGCTAAAAGTCACAGCATGCCTCATGTCCATATGGCTAAGTTCTTGTTTCCCAAAAGAGGGTGGCCTCATTCAGCCTGTCGAGTGGGAGCAGTCCCTGGCCTGTGCTGTCTCATGAACCATGCCCAGCCATTGTCTGGGAACATGTTAGCTGGCAGGAGTCAAAACTGTGCCAGGGAGCGGGCTTACAATAGAATAGCAAGGGCAGGGGCATGCCAGCACATGCCCTGGCCCTCCTTCCATTCCTGGTACAAATGTAGCTGTATCAATACTGCTGTTCCCTGAGTTTAGCAGCATCTTTAAATCAGGTTTTCTGTCAGCCATATAATACGGGTTAACATTACAGTTCTATTCATTTTTAAAAACAGTATTAAATGGAAAGTCAAATAATATTACCGCAAAACAGAGTCCAAATAATGGAACACAGCTGGTTTGTTCTTTTGAAGGGATGCAGTAGAAAGCAGAGGTAATACCTGCAGAGGTTTTATTTTTTGAGCTAAAGAGGGTAGTGTTTGTTTTTCAAGCTGTGCTTAAACTAAACTAGTACATATGTAAATTGAAATGCATGTATGTGAAATGCCAGCTGGGGGGGCGAATCCTAACCAGATTGAAGCAAGGAAATGAATCGTTAGGGGAATGTCAGTAAATATTCAGATATCCTCATAGTTCCTTAAACAAATGCACGTTTGTAAAATATCAGATTGCATATTCCAAACACAACTCTAACTCTGTCCCTGTATCCATTCCCAGTCTTATTCTGCAAACCAGAAAACCCCTACAGTCAATAACTCTACATCAAATAAATTCTGAGTATGAGTTACAACCATCACACAATATGGTTATGTTGGAATATTTTTACTATTTAATAACAGACAAAGTGGATATTTTATTTTGGAATCAAAGTGCTGTTATGTAGATTTATGGTTTATAAGGTTGGCAGTGTTTCTGAGTATTTTCTTTACCAAAGTACATAAATATAAAGTGGTAAAAGTTTTGTTTTTAGCTTATAAATGTAGTTAATCATCTGTTCAAACAGTAAAAAATTCTATTTATTAATGGCCAAGCAATGGTTAGGGGGTTTTGCTTTTTCTTTTTACAAGACACTCATTTAAGTCAACTGGATGAAATGAATAGACAGTGAATATCCCAATGGTTTAGAGGGGGATCATGGCACACCACTTGATCATGTGGAACTTCAGGCATTAATCCACTAAAGTCATTACTGCCTCTGAGTCTTACTTAAAGGTCACAGTCTTTTTAAAGGACTTAGCTGGTGAGCAGGGGAACTCTTGGTGTTTGATGCCTCCCGTGTGTGAACAGGTGTGAGCTCCCTGCCTGCCATGTTCAGGTATGTTCCCCGCTTGGAATCTGCAGCACTGAACAGTGGGTGGGCAGTAACGTGCAAGAGCTCTTGTGGGCTACAGGAGGATTTCTATTCATCGTTCTTTTCTTACATCCTCGTTTTTATCATGGTTACAGTATATGCAAACATGTCAGGCAATTAGGCATGTGAAGACCTGGCTCTGTGTGATTATTTGACTTCCTGCAACTAATAATGAGATTTTTGAAAGATTTAGTGCTATGCCATTGAATAAAAAAGAGGATCGGAGGCCTGTATGTGCAGTGGGGTTAGGTGTGGTAGATGAAATTTGTCCTGGCATTCTTACTGAAGCCTTCCTGTAGGCACTATCCGCTGCAGTCGGCACTGTTGCCAGAAATAACATTGCAGTGTCAGAAACATGGGTGTTTTAAGGGTATAGCCGGGGGACTTAAGTGTTCACTTATTTAACTTCAAATTAATAAAGACCCACAAGATTCTTTTTCTTTCCCACATTGTTGTCATTTTAATTCTTTTTAATATCCTTCATAAATACTGCTGGCATCCAAATAACATATAACTACTTAGGAAAAAGCTTAAGTATCATTGTGGCACATTGAAAATACCCCCTCACATGTACAGTAACAGCCTAAAATGAAATAAATTCCCTGCAGGATTGAGAGGAGAGGAAAGAATCCTTAAGATACAACTTAACCGTCATGTCAGTCAACATTATGCCCCCACTTTGAACAACATGTTCTCTTTCAGTTGTTAGAATTTCTTTTTCTGTTCTCTTTTTTTTTTTTTTTATGATAATATGGACTAGGAATGATTTAGAACAAAAGTTCTAAATTATGCACAGGCTATTCCCATTGAATACTGCAGTAATGATTCTCAAAAAGTTATACGATGATTCTGAAATTCCTGGAAGAGTCCAGTTCTTCACGTAATTTACTACCTCTTTCCAGTAAGACTGCAACTGTGAGAATAAGGCCAGTTGAAATCAGCACACACTTGACCTCTGTGGCACTAACTTCTTCTGCACTCAGAGGCTGGCTCATAGGCCCAGGCACTGGACACTGTTCAAAGAATAGGTGACCCTGAGATCAGACTGAGACAGCATTACTGGGAAGGAACAACAGGATAAATTAAAAACTAGTAACCCCAATGATAAGTACTTCAAAGGACTGCCCTGTTGAAAGCTTCAGTACATGCTGCATGATGTCATTTAACCATCAACTGTAACTGCATAGAATTAAGACTATCGTCTTTTCTATTACATTTGTTGTCTTTAATGAGATAATGCATATTCACTTAAAGATACACTCCTGCTTATTTCTAAAAAACAGACTCACAGGGGCTAATCCTTACATTCATTGTTCCTGCCATTGTACTGATTGAGTCTCAAAAAGACAGGAACCATTAGGTTTCCCAAATAGTTATAGTATTAATAATCAGACTAGTAGAAATGAAGTAATTGTAAAACTTGCAAAGACATTTTAGTTTGTGCAGGTTACTTTTTACGTTTCTCTTTTTGAACAAACCGCAATTCACCACTCAATGTCAGTGTGCTTTAGACCACTTCTGTGTGCAGGTTTCTGTACGCATTGCCTGTGTTACAAATAGTACTCATAATCTTTTACATGTCTTTTCTTCAGAACATGGAAATTAACACAGCAGCATTAGGTTTAGCTTTAGAAAAAGCTTTTTTCAGTCTAAAGGTATCTTATGGTGTCACTTTCAATCTCTCCTGTGAAAGTTAAATTTCTTTCTCTTGCTTCCTTTTATGCTGAAGAACTTAAATAATTTATTAGTGCAAAGGAATGTGTGCTGAATTCAGTAACCAAAAGAGGATGTGGAAAGATTTATTGGGAGAAACATTAAGAGCATTCCTGGCCAGGTGTATTTTATTTCTTTTTCTGTGAAATGGGGGGAAAAAAATATACACCTCCAGGCAACATTAGATATGGCTGGAAGCCCATTTGGAAAGTAGTGTCTGTAACTGGGAAGTGTTTCCTGAGAGAAACTGGACCAAAAGCGGTGAGGACACAAAGAGATTGGCATTGCTGAACAGCAAATGTGCGCCAGAGCTTGAAAGCGACTGCAGCGTTTGCCTTCCAAGTGGGTGTTTGCATGTGACTTCCGCTCTCCTTGTACCTTACACAGCAGCGTATACCCATGGGAAACGAGGAGCGAAACTTCTGCCAAACTGGAGCAGTGGATTCTTGAGTTCCTCTTTGCATCCTCGGTCTGTGACAAAAGGTTCTGAGGGAGCAGGACCTGAGTACATACACTTGTGCACTCCTTGCTTAGCAGAAGGAAGTGTCACTTTGTGAGCAGCAAGACACAGCTGGGGTGAACGTCTTTAGGACATTTTTTCAAACACTGATAAGTATTTTTACTGCATAATAGAAAAATATATTACATGAATTTGTGGAGAGTGTAATCTTTTGGGGAGTTACAAACAGTGACACCTTAATTATTTGATAATTTTTATGACAAAATTCTATTGAAATACAAATATAATTTATCCAGGACTTATAAAGGAATGCAGTATAAACTATAAATTTCTAATTCTATCCTCTTACCTCTCTGGCACATTTCCTGTGATTTACATACAGCTCAAAGTTAATAAGAGCATTATAGAATCACAGAACAGTTTGGGTTGAAGGGGACCTTTAAAGGTCCTTTAGTCCAATCCCCTGCAAGGAGCAGGGACATCTTTAACTAGATCAGGTTGCTCAGAGCCCCGTCAACTTGACCTTGAATGTTTCCAGGGATGGCACATCCACCACCTCTCTGGGCAACCTGTTCCAATGTCTCACTACCGTAATTGTAAAACATTTCTTCTTTATATCTAATCTGAATTTCCCCTCTTTTTGTTTAAAACCATTACCCCTCGTCCTATCACAGCAGGCCTTGCTAAAAAGTCTCTCACTGTCTTTCTTATAGGCCCTCTTTAAGCACTGAAGGGCTGCAGTAAGGTCTCCCCAGAGTCCTCTGTTTTCCAGGCTGAACAAGCCCAACTCTCTCAGCCTTTCCTCATGGGAGAGGTGATCCAGCCCTCTGATCATTTCCTCTGGCTGTGCTTCAACACAGAGTGTTCCAGGGACACTTTTCCCTTTCAGTTTTAACTTCAACCCCAACTTCTTAGTCTTCAGCCCCCCTCTATGTTAGCTGAATAGGCGGGCCTCCTCATGAATAGCCTTACTTCTTAAAAAAGCAGTTTTAAAAGTTTTGAATTTGTATAAGTTGTTGAAACCATTTCCTCTTTCTTCATTACTCCAAGTTTATTAAACATCCTATACAAATTCTTCCTTGATGCAGCATCTTAGAAAAAATAGTGGTGAAAAATATAGGCTCAAACGGCTCCATCCTTCTGCCCGAGGCAGGAAGCTGTACCTGCACCCCGTTTTACGTGTAAACAGGTCGCATGTTACAGGACCCTAATGATGAGTTTCCTTCATCTGTCCAATAATCTGTTCCATTGTATACCAGTCCCTACTGTTAAAACAACTCTCCTGACTTCTTATTGCCCGTTTTAAGTTCTGTTAAGTCTATTGCTTCCAGTTCTACTCATTGTGGAGAACAGTGCTTGCTTTCTCTTTGTAGCTGCCCTTCTGTATTTGAAAATCTTCTAGATTCTCTCCACAATTCTGTAGACCTTTCTTTTCCTCTGTTGCTTCACAGAAATTGTTCTCTCCTATTTCCTTCTCTGGCGATGTGTCCTTGCCTGGCTACACCTATTGCTATTTTCCCAGTGTGCAAATGAAAACATTACTGGTCACAAGAGGCCAGTCTTTTATAGTCGGTGCAATTAGGAAAACTTGGCAGTTTGACAAAGGGCTCTTTCAAATGTGAGTTGGAGTGCTCAGTTAGCAGCACAGAATCAGTCTCATTTTATTACTTCCTGTGTTGGTCTCTATACTTGCCTATCAAAACCAGACTACTCTTTGAAGTTATTTGATACAAAGATCAGTCTACACTACTGAAGTCCCAGTGCTTAAATGTCTGTCTGAGTTTAAGTAGTTTGTAGACTTCAGAGAGGATTCAGTAGGTGCTTGAAGTTACAGGTCTTTAGCTATGTTACCGAATTAAATCCATTTTGTTCCAATGTTTTCAAACCCAAAATTTTTTTACTACTTTTTAGATCTTACAAATCAGTTAGGAAGGAAGTGACAGAATCAAGCTTCTGTTCTGGAGGTCTCTGGATAGATGGCATTAGTTCTAGCAGTTAAAATACATTCCTTAAAACATAATTTTGCTTGTTAAATCATCATGGAGACTGGAAAATGGATATTACTATGGAATTGTGTTTCCTTAAAATGTAAGTTTTAGAAGTTCTTCTTCTAATAAGTACAAATTTTGGTTTGTTTTTTTTTTTTTAACAATGGTAATTTTGCATACTTGAAAACTAATTTTAAATATTTACCTTTTCCATTTTTGTAATCGTATTGTTTTCCCTGCTCCCTTTTTTCTTTCCCTAGGACTGTTTGCTGCTTCAGGAGACAGTAAATTCTGCTGCTGCTCTTATCCTGGCATTAATAATGGACAGAAACCCAGAGCTGATTGGCCAGCTGTTGGTAGCATAAGACCATAAATCTTGTGTAGCTTTTGGAAATGTTTCTTTTTCCTCATCCATTCACCAAAGGTCTTGAATCGTTTTACCCTTTGATGAAAACTCTGGATTTATGACATTTGCTATTAAGATCTTTTTACAATGTATTTTTGATACTTAAAATGCAAGTCCGATATTATGTATAAAGTGTAAAATGGTATACAAATAATTCTGAGATACACTGGGTACTTACTGTGAGGAATGGTACTGAATGTTTTTGTGAGGTAAATGTTCCATCCCTGGTGGTGTTCAAGGCCAGGCTGGATGAAGTCTTGGGTGACAAGGTCTAGTGTGAGGTGTCGCTGCCCATGGCAGAGGGATTGGAACTAGATGATCTTAAGGTCTTTTCCAACCCTAACCATTCTGTCATTCTATATGATCATTTAAAAATGTGTACTGGTGACACCAAAGCATTCATGCAGAATTGTCTTTAACCCATGTATGTGTGTTGTACTCTAGGACTGCATGAATTAAATTTAAGATAAAATAATCCCAAAGCACAGCTCATCTTCTTTATGTTAAATTATTTTAAATTTGCTTCTGTATCTATTAGTGACTGTAGAGTTCATTATGTAGTGTAGCCTTCCTGACATCCACAGAAATGATATTGCAAGAAGTATTTGAAGGGGCACGTCCCCGTCCTCCATGGAATGAAGGTAACCTCCAAACAAAGAAAAGATACGCATGGGAACAGCAAGGTGCTAACCCCTAGTTTTGCAGATGCAGTATTCTCTGGCTGTGGCGCTCCTTACTGCTACACTTCTCCCGGTAGCCTTGTGCCATCATTCAGAACTAGCTTCAGTGAGTACTGTATTACGTATACCCTTTGTGTTTGCACGTGTATGTATGTGTATGCATGTATATGTGTGTGCGTGCTTAAAGGAAAAGGGTTAAGACTGAAAAAAAGTTTCAGAACCCCCTCTGTAGGTAATGGAGAAATAAGAAGGTTCTGTTAGCTTATCCACAAGAATACAATTTTCCTCTCTCGCTTGTTAGCATGTGTGTGTACTAAGTACTGGTGAAGAGAACTAAGTGTGATGAGTTCAGGTATGTGCTATTGACATACAAGTGTGGAAAGTTGGGACAGGAAGGTCAAATGTTGAATGGTCATTTCATGGAGTATCTCCAGGTATCACAATCACTAATAGCAATACAAGAAGTGGACAGTCCCTGAAAACACCTGGCACTCCCTATGCATCAGACTCAGGGATTCCAGCTTTCCTTCAACTTGTGAAGAGGCTAGGTTAGTGTCTTGTACCTGTCATGACTGGAGTAAGGTCTAAATAATATCCCCACCAGATGCATCCAGTGTGTCCCCCATTAAGGCTGTCCTGAGCAAGAGCACTGTTGGTTCAGCAATTTTCCCTGTGAAACCAGCATTCCTCCCCTTACTCCCACAATCTTCCACACCCTCTGGTGCTCAGACAAAACTTAGAATAGCATGGTCTGTGTTTGGTCCCCTTCCCCTGAGTATATCTCAATTTTTAATCCCTTTTAGAAGCTGATGTTGATCCCAAACTTCCTTTACTGCACAATAAAAAGTTGTTAGCTGACTGTTCTGTATCCCATTTTCTTCCACACACAAGTCATCCTAAGACAACCAACAAAGTTCTCTTGCATCATCTGCTTTCTTCTTTGCTTCACTTTTCTCCCTACTTTGATTAATAATCTGTCCTTTTCTGACATTGTACAACGTAAGCATTCATATTAGCTCACTGTATACAACAGGCATATTTTATTCATATATATATTCATATATGCATAGTATGCAAATAAATGAAGAACTAAAGAATTTATTATTGATATTCATAATTTAGCAGGACAGCTTTCACAAATAATTTCCTTAATTCTCTTTTACATTAATAAATTTGATGAAGGAATTTGTCTCACAGGCTTTTAAAAGACACAATGAGAGATATCTCTTTGTAGTTTGTGATTCCTCTTCACTTGAAGATTAGAATACTTACAATCTGTGATATGTTTTTCTCAAATAAGAAGCAATTCAATTTAGAAAATTCTTGATGTTTTCCACTCTAATTTATAATTGTGGTACTTCCTTAGCATTGGTGTGTAAATTGTCATATGCTTAAACAGAACCTTTTACTTTGTGGGGTTGTTTTACTTACCTCATTCTTTTAGAACGATTTCAATCCAATTTGAAAAGTTACTGTAATGAACTGCTGTAATGGGAAATTGTATTATGGTTGTTTATGGACTTATTTTAACAAGAGAACAGATAATGCACAACAGAAAGTAAGTTATCAAACATACTTAGTACTAATCTGAAATGGGAGATAATGAGCTTTATTAATGTAGTGTTAATCCTTGTGTTACTTTTTTTAAAATCTGTAACTATCTTTTTAAATAATGTACAAACATTGAGAAACCCATTTTGCTGGAAGCAAATACACCAACAGAGCCACTAAACTAGATCACGAAATACTAGAACTGCGGTAGGAAAAAAAAGAAACTGGACTGCGATTAATGCTATTGTGTATCCAAACCAAATTTAAATGGTCTTTGGGATGATTGTTAATACTTACAATGGGAATAAAGATATAAAATGAAATTAAGAAACGGGTTGATTGCTTTTTGTCTGTGCATAGTTTCTCACAAATAGCAATATACATGAGAAGCTTGGCAGTCTTTTGTATACACATGCTGTTTTGAATTTAACTAGTGAATCAGTCACCACCCATATTGCTTTGAACATTTGAACAGAGATAACACAGAGTAAATAAAAGCTCAGACTCTGCCAGCCTTGCTTACCTTACTCCTCAAGCACTCTGATTAGTATTCCTTGGGTAGTGTTCATCATAAAAGAGAATACAGAATATGGCCCTAGAAATCCTTTTCATAACTGCAGAGTTGAGTGAATTAGATTTGTATATTGAAACTAACCCACTTCATGCAAAAATCTCAAAACTAAAGTCCTTCATTTGTCTTAGATCAGTAGACAGAAGAACTTCTAGTTACAATCTTTTTTTCTTCAGCTTTCCAGGCTACCTAACTTAAACAAGATGGCTTGATAGCCCTCTAAAAAGGCTGAATGAAAAGGATAGAAGATGGTGAAATTAAAACCAAAACTGACCCACCCCAAAAACAAACCAAAGAGCAAAGAGAAACAAAGCGAGTTGTTACACTATTGAAATCTGTACCATAACTCCAGTTGACTTTAAAATATCACAATGAAGCTTTTAGCTCATCTTGATAACTAATGCAGGCTACAAAACAGAAAGTGCCTCTGGATGTGTTGAAGCTTTTGGTGCATTCAGATATGTATTTCTAGGTGATGCCAGAGCTTCATCAGCCCCGCAAGTGGTGTTTTAGGAGCCATCTAACCAGAAGCTTCCAAAGTCTCATAAGATTCTCCATTACTGCTTAGCACTTTCTGAGCTACTTTTCCTGTCTTGGAGGTCTCGTCACCAGAAAAGGGTCATAGTTCGTTTGCTCTATTCTCCCTGTCTTGGACACTTACTACTGGTCACTGCTTTTTGTTCATGATTTACCTTTGCAGAAAAGCACATTTACTTCTGGATATGCAAAAGCCTTTTTACCTCATGTCTCCTTCTTCTTCATCCACAATTTTAATCTGACAAATGCTAGTTCATCTTAAAAGCATCCACCAACACGTGCAGACAGTGCATGCTCCCTTTTGTTCCTGTTAAGATATTCCTGGATGAGCCAGAATTCTGGGCAAGAGCTACCCAGTGCAACTGACCCAATGCTTCTGACATAAAAATGGCTGATAGTTGTAAAAACTATGTTATGGGATGAATCGAGCCCTTCACAGTATTAGTAGTGCCTCAACCTTATGTTTTTTAAGACTTCTGATTATTCTTTCTGATCCATATGACAGATGCATTAGTCTTATTCTTGCCTGACTGGGGAAAAAATAAAGAAGTATTTAGTTATTAGATTGATTAATGCAGATGCAAAGATTAGTAGTTGATTTTTCTCTTTGTGTAGGTAGTGAAAGAATGGTATTCAGAGGAATTTCCTCTTGTTTGTTTCAAAGACCACTTATTAAAAACACAGATAATTCTCACTGAAACAGGGAGAGCTGCTGAGACTTGTAAAAAGAATAATGTCTTTAAGGGTTCCCATTGGTAATGTCTGTTATGAAATATTAAGATATAAATATATATCTTTATCTTACAGAAATACATAGTTGTGATATGGAAGGACATTTAACTATACATTATTTAAAGCTAATCTTGATGAGCTGCATTCTGAGAAACTAAGGAACTGTTTTCATTATCTCTGCCCCACTCAGTCAATCCAATCTTTTGCACCCGGTTTTGGGTAAGTTGTAATGGCCCCCAGCTTGAGGACAGATGCCCCACTCTGGGTGCCTGCCATGAAATACCAAGGCAAAGTATCAAAATGGTTTCAAATCTTTGTGCTCCCAGTGCCTGCACTTTCAACGTCAGACTAGTACGTCTTTACAATGTCTGTCTCGCTCAGCCCATTCCTCAGCCTGGTGATTTACCACAATGCAGTTTGTCTTGTGCTTCTGGCAAGCACCGGGGGAAAGTAGCAGCCACTGACAGTGCATTTTTCCCAGTGTTAGTAGGTTTTGATTGACAGGGCTATAAAGCACTTGTGGAATATACATTTTCCTTGGTTATTTCTTCCAGGAATACTCAATTAGTTTTCAGATCTGAAAAACAATTTCAGCACCTGTGCTAAGGAAACAGTCCCAACCGTGAAAATGTGTTTATGACAGAAAACACTCGGCTTGCATACACCAACCAAAGTGCCATTTCTTAATATATATTTATTCCCAAGTTAGTTAAGTAGGCTTTTCAATCTTTAGATTGAAACAGATCTCATCCTTCATCCTCTCTCAGAAACTGAAATAACTCAGTTAAAATGACACAACACTGAATTATAACACAGTTACAAAGATAAATGAGAGAGTAGAAGACTTGGACAAGGAAAAAGTGAGGTGAATTTAAATAAGATGGAGAAGCAAGGAGGCAAGAGAGAATACACCAGAGCTTCTCCAGATGGCAAAATCTGCAGGGGAGGCTCCTTGGCTGGCATCCATGCTATGGGCTGTGGGCAAGAAAGCCTCCCCAGGCACAGTAGCACCTGAGATGGCAACTCAATGAGGCATTTCTCTATTCAGCAGCCATTCTAGATAATTGCCTCCCTTGGATAGGTACTTGTTTCTGCATTATGTACTTCTGCATCTCTTTCATTATTTTCCTCCTTCCTTTTGTTTCCTTGCCTCAGACTGGCCCTGTCACTTCAAATTTCACATTTCCTTTCCATTTCAGCCATTCCTATCTTCTCCTGTGCACTTCTCCAATCCTTTCCCCTACTTCTGTTACTTGTTCTTTCCCTATTTGTTGCTCTCTTTTCATTCCTCCCAGCCCACCATCGTTGAAGGAGACGATTCCCCTCCCCTCCCTTCCACTGCAAGCCAGGCCGTGGTCTGGCATCAGAAACCCTTCCTCGCTCCTGGATTGAGAACTGAGGCATTTGGGCTTTGGCACCTCCGCGCTGCTCACAGCTGGGACTGACAACAGATGTCACTTCCGCTGCCAGCTGCAGGCAGATGAGCAGCAGCTGCCCGGAGGGACAGACCTTCTGCATGGCAGCTGGGCTGACACTCAATGCCTCTTACTAGCTGGAGTCAAGCTGCAAGCAGAGCAGTCCCGCTGGAGGGGGAATGATCTGCTCCAAGGTCAGGACTTCCCCTCCCCTGCTTCAGTAGCTGGACTTGGATTTGTGAAGTCCCCACCTAGTCAAGGAGCCAGATTTGCAAATCCATCTGAATGGCAGCAACAACAAAAAGGAAAAGAAGCCAAGTCCAGGTACAGCTTGCAGCCCTGGTGACTGGAAAAAGTGTGTTTTCACTTACCAACCAGTGGCTTTGCCAGGAGTTGCTCAGAGACAAAAGCAGAGGAACCCCATGATGCTGTCTTAAGCAGTTCCTTTCCACAGCAGAGGCACAGCCTGATTGAAGCCCCATTGAAGTCAAGGGGACTGAAAGTTCCTTGCAGTGCACTCAAGAATGCGTGGCATCTCCTCCCTCCAGCCATCTTCAGCTAACTCACACATAACTGTGCTGGTTATGCTGGGGTTTTATTACAATTATTATTATTATTGTGCTGCAGTTTTAATGTGTATTTATGCTGTGCTGAACTCCCTTGCCATTTGGTGGGGGAAACATTATGGTCTTGATTAATGCCAACTATATTCTGGAGTTTAGTTGTGACTAAAGCTTAAGCACAGGCCTATGGCACATGGGGCTAGTGGGCACTTCCGTCTAAAGCGCTGTTCAGAGTTTAAAGTCTCTGAAGGCTCACTCCAAATGCAGTGACAGGACAATAGGCCTAAAAAGATGGTTTTGTGCATGGTTTAAGCTAGCCTGCAGGACTGGAGAAACCCTTGGCCTCTTCTGGACACTGTTTTGTCCCTCTCTCCTGCTAGCACTGAGAGTTGTGCTGCTGTGTACCAGGTCAGTTGAGGAAGCTGAAAAACTTGATCTTGCTGGAAACTAGCCCTGCAAGAAGTGATTAGCTTTCACCAGTCACCAGGCGGGACAACTTCGGGGAAGGATGTACGCCAGGATTCCTGTTGCAAAGGGATGTTCTAGAGACATAAAGGTCTTCAGCCATGCAAGCATGGATCAGCCTAAACTGCCTCTCGGCTGCACTGTGGGCCACTAGATTTGTAACTTTGCAGCCTTGGATGCTGCCTATGTTGAGGGCAAGCTGACTATTTGTTGTTCTAATACTGTTATGCCCCTTCTGCAGACAAGGGTGTATGTGTAGGTGAAGCAAGAGAGGGTCAGTACAGTATATGGCCCCTCTGTTGTGCTGTCATGTGCAGCCTTTGTAAGCAGTGAAGTAAACCCTGGTTGTGTGTTGTGACATGCAAGCCTCTCTGAAAATGATACATCTGAAAATGCTAAGAGGTGAACTGCATTCCAGACTGGTAGGTCAGGATAAGTAAAGGAAGGAAGGAAACGAGGTGTCTCTCACCCCTTCTGGGAGTGGCTGCTTGCAGCAGATCAAAGAAGTATTCCTATTTCAAGAAAAGCTGCAAAATGCCTTGAGTGCTCAGCACAAAAGGCATATTACTTCTTGGGTTTGGGGTTTGTTCTTATTATTTAAAGCAACTGGCTTCACTGACTTTGTATTTATTTAATCCTGCTTTCCATTGTGCACCTTTATGTAGGCAGCTCTAGAGAAATGGAATGTGCAGGATTTGTCCAAAATTTCGCTACACTACAGCATGGCTACTTACGGTTAGTGTAAGAACGGGCATTACCGTGGCAGCACTGCACCCTCTGGTGGCGACCATCAATATTTTATCAAAAATCTTCCTCAAGTTGACGAAAGACCAGCAGAGGAATAGCCAGTATTGTGCTTTCCATCTTCACTGGTGCCCAGCAGTGACAACCTGAGGCATTGAGATGGGCTGAAAAAAACACTCAGCGTGGTATTGGACCCATATCAGCCCGAATGACTGCAGAGTGAATAACAACGATGTGACTTACAGAGCCAGCTGGAAAACACTCTTAGCGTGTGGGTGAATGGAAAAATTGGGATTCATGCTAATCAGGCTGTGTGGGTGGAGGATGATGGCAAAGTAGTTTGTTACCGTCTGGGGCTCCTTCTGCCAACACCTACCTGCCCTAGGCTGGATTCTTGGTAGCGGTTTTTGCAGACCTATTTCATTCCTCTGAAAAGACACCCTGAGTGAGATTTGCTTCAGATTTTGAGAAAACCCTAAAATATAACCCAAATGGGCAAGTTCTGGACAATTCTGTGCTCAAATTAGGAATCTTCAACTGCTGTTATAAATGATAATTTATACTATAGTGAAAAAACCTCATCTCTTTAATTTTGATTTATTTTTTTTTTTTAATCTGAAATCCAATTTAATGAAAGCCTTATAAGCACCAGAAAAATAGCTGCACTGTACTATGATTGATGTGATCAGTGACTCTAGTAAGCATGAATGAATGGCTGGGGGCTTTCAGAGTGGCATTAAACAGGTAAATGTCAGCTCATCCTACATTAGCAGTCTTCTGTGCACATTAAAAACCCCATGTTGAGTGTGAAGTAAAATGGGAACTAAAATCTCAGTAAGAATTTACATTCATTACATTCAGTGACAATAACAAAATGATTTCTAGTCCATGATTATCTTAAGAAATATCCTCTAGAGTAAATCTGGAAATTTATGTTTTTCAGGTTTGTATTTTTCCCCAAGAAAGCAATCTGATAGATCCCTCAGAGGATGTTTCAGGGCTTAAAATGAGATAATGTAAATACTCAGTGTGGAAGAAATCAAACTTGTAGAATATTATTTTGCAAGTAATGCCTTGTAAGTAAAACACCGTGTTACTCAGTAGCTCTTTCATGCCCTCTGCAGTTAAAATGCTGTTTTATGTCTGTGCAGTCAAATAGGGATTTTCCTGGTTATAGAATGTAGTATCTAGGGTTAATGAAGAACTGTAGAGCAGTAGATATTGTTGGGAATTTTTGGTGGGTTGTCTGTAGGCTGGACTGTGGCTTTTATTACTCACTCATATCTAGCAAGTGTCACAGTAAAGCAGATAATCCTGCGCTTTTACAGTGGTTCTGCTTATAGCAAGAGCTGAGAGCACGAAAGTAAGCAGAGGTGCACTCCTCTATGAGATCTTTGCTGGTGCACACTAGGTTTCACTACATGCATGCACCCATCTCCATGCAGGTTTGGATTTTTATGCATATTTGCTGTCAGGTAGAAGCTGTGTGACCATATGAACTACTTTAAAACAATAACAAGTCTCATAATTACATGCAACTTTTTTTGCGTCATTTTCAGAGAGTGCTTATCACCTTACACATAGAAACATATGAAGCCATTCATCCTACTCAAAACACTTCTAAAAACATGTAAGGAAAAGAGTCTTGTTTCAATTGATTGGGCCTTGATTACATTCAGCTGATTTCAAATAGATGTCTAACTTTGGAAACTATGAAATTGGATGTAGTGAATCATACCCCTTCTATTTACATTTGAAGACAAAAGTGCAAGAGTACATTCAAAATTTCATTAGATGAAAGAAGAAATGGTTACTCAGATGCAAATGAGGATAGTAAATACCTTTCCTGTAAGTCCTACTCTTGGTAAAAAAATCACACAATATTCACTATCCGTGGAGATGCCTCATGTGCATGAAAGTAAAAGTTTTATCAGAAGGTAGTCTGAAGAATATGTTCCTTCGTTATTTCTAGAGTGCCAAAGAATATCAGTTCCAAAGTATTGAAGAAAAAGATGAGTCCTGAAGAACCAAAGGAAAGGACTTTGGGGGAGGAAAGAACAAGTCTGATCTAATTAAGTGAAATAATTATAACAATAATAATGATTAGAGGAAGCACAAAAGTCAGCAGCGCTGAGAGGATGAACTGCTTTTTAAAACATCAAAGATGTAATTTTTCCTACCAATGACATTTCTGAAGAGTGACTGCCGGTGACAGATTCTGGCCTGGACTTCCAGCGTGGGCTAGAAAAGGTAATTTCTTGCCTGAGCCCTCAGATTCTCTGCATATACATGTGTAATTGAAACAACACCAATTGAAACAACACAACTCCTGTAAGCTCTCTGGGCTATGGCTGTCACTGTCATGTATGCTCATTGGTAGGTACAATACTTTGACTCAGGTGCTGGTCTGAATTGAAGTATTTCTCAAGAAACTAACATGTCACTAAAAAGTGAATGCAGTACTTTGGGTTCCTAATCTTGACTGAGACATTAACGTGCCAGCCACTTTTGAAACAGTGCCTCTTCTCCAAGGAGCTTCATAGCCTAAACAAACACCACAAGGAATGAGGCCGGACACAGGTGATGGAAAGAGGCTGGAGGAGGCCAAGAACACACTGATTTCTTGAGGAAAGATAAGGTCACAGGGCATTGAGGCCAATGCTTGATCGCAGGGATCCCTCAGGTCTCTACTGTATCTTGCTGCTGTTTTCTCCCCATAAAACAGCAAAGTGCATATGGTGCACATTATCCCAGGTTAAAAGAACAGACCAGAGAGCCAGGAGAGCTGGGCAATAGTTCCGCACAGGGAAAGATGAGCAGTGGCAGGTTAGTAAACATCACTATGCTTTAGCGTCTCCCTCTGTGCAATATGAATAATGGCCACTTCACAGTAGTATTTGTTACAGTGATTGTATTCATATTTATGAAGTCCTTTGTAAATTGAAAACCATAAAAGCTTAAAAGTGCTGTCTTGTAAAATTTATTGCTGCTGAGATGATACTTGAGTGCCGAAAACAACCCTGTGTATCAGGGAACTCTTGATTAACCAGTTGAACCATGGAAATCTCTCTTTTCCTGCATTCAATTTTCAGTGGCTCAAGAGATAATAGGTGGTATTACTCATATACCTGAAATCCTGGCAAAGACCATGGACTGCAGAATTTATCAGTATATTAAAATTATCCAGGCATGTTTCTCATTTGACTCATTTGATTTTGTGCAGTAGAATTATGAATGCTCATCCCTGTTTATGTTCTTCATTAGCTCAGTGAATTGAGCTGAAATCCCTCTTGGACAGACCCGGGGTTGTCACTCATACTGATGACTGCACTGTTAAGAACTGTAGTTTTTTGAAAGCATTTAACAGAGGAAACCAGACCCCTCTGACTGGTGTGTTCAGTGCTAAGGGAGCGAGGCTGGTCGGGCTGTGCCTAACCCTGCCAGGCCTCCACTGTGCCCCACAAAATGGTGGCTTGGACCTGCTGGAGGCCAGCTTGCTCCCTGCCTGAGGAGAGGGCTGGGGGACAGGCTTACCCTGCTCTCTGCCTGGCAACTACATCTAGGCTGAGCCTCCTTCCTGATCCCCACATGGGCTACACCGCAAGTATATTCAACCCTCAGGCTGATCCTGAGCCCGTTGCCCAGCTCTGCCCATCTCCAGGGAGGTGCCACAGTCCGGCCTAGCAGCATGCTGGCTGGGACGGTAGCTGAGCTCAGGACGTGCTGCCCTGAGGGACCCTTGGCCCTACATCCTTCTTCAACACTGCCTGCTCTCTGCTGGGGGCTGAGGCTGACCCCTGGTAAGATAAGGAGGAGAAAACCCTTGGGAGTCTTCCACCTGAATGAATTCTGGGGGAGAAAACACAGTGTCTACAAAGCTGAAATGATCCGTGGAACCAAATTGGAATATCTTGGGGGTTTTAGCTGACTTAAATCACGCGAGCTTAAATCAACTCAACAAAGCCACTGCCCTGCATTTCTTTATGGCTACACTGGCTCCAGAGAAGAGTGTCTGGGGCTCCCCACCCCACTCCAGCAGTTGTCCCCTAGCCAGGTGCCTGAAGGATGTCATCTCCCACACTACAGTGCGGACTTTCCTCTAAGCAAGCTGTGAGGGAAGGGTGGAAGTCAGATGCCTCTGGCATCTTTGTGGAAGACATTTGGCCAGGAAGACTACTCCAAAGGCAAGATGTGGCATCAAACAGCCAAATATTCCTCCCATAAGGCAATATGCTGTTAAAGGGAAATGCAATTTAATATGGGTTTAAGACAAAGCATTTGAAACCAGACACATTTAGATGCTTAACTATGTTTTACTTTGAAAATACTTGAACATATGTTTCAAAATTTCCTTTTCTGTCACTATTCATACCAGGGAAAAAAGGAAATGCCACTTTTTGGCTTTGATTTAGCTTGAAGATATTCAAATATCAAAATTCATGGAATAATAAAAAAGAAAAAAAATAATCCATGTCCCTCAGCTCTTACCACAGAGCGGCAGTGAGAGGGCATGATGAGGGTGTGCACAGGAGTGGGGGCTCCAACCCCAAGGCACGCATTAAGGGGGGGAAGGAGAAACCAAGATCCCTGGAAGCACCTGGGAGCTATAAAGAAATGGGATGAAACTCTCCAAAGACTGAGCAAGAGGAGAGAAGTGATGATGGGATTAAGGTTGTTCCTGTGATAAACGTACAGTGCGATTCCTTAACAGCCTTTTCAGCGGGGTACTGCTCCGGTTAGCATGCCGGTGAATAGGGAACGAGTGCAGGGGACATGACCGGCAGAAGGTGAGGAGCAGAGAGCGAGCGAGGGGCGGAGGAGCCGCAGAAGAGCGGCAGGGGCAGGCCGCGGCGGGGCTCGCCCGGCAGGGGGAGTATAACACCAGAAATGGCGGGGAGCGGCCCTACCGCCGCTGAGGGGGTGCCCCGCAGGTGGTCAGCGGGGCCGCCGCTAGTAAAGCACAGCTTCGTCTATCGAACTGTTCAGCAACTTAACCCTATCGGGTATGAGCTATCTGCTGTAGATGATATCATAACTAATGTGGAGTAGTTTATGTCTTGAAGTGAAAGGAGGGGGTTGCTGCGTGAAGCTCAGTATGGCGAATGAGCAAGTATATGCTGTTCAGCCAATCCCTCGCAGATTTTTTAAAAAATTACATTTATGATAATAAATAATCTTAAAAATAAATTCATACAATCACGTATTTATGGCTAGGGATAAAACCAGCAACAGCTGTTAATACATACTTGTTCAGTACTAAAGTGCTCATTCTCCGGTTCTCACTTGTCTTATTTTAGGATGGTGCATGCAGAAGGTGTGGGCTCTTCCCAAGTGGGTGCAGTGTAGTATTGAGAATGACAGATTAGAGACCCGGGAGCTGCACCTGGTGCATAGTTTAGGGAAACAATTACCAGCTCCCCAACTGCTGCCAGGGCCAAGCAGAAACTGAGGGAGCTGCAATAGCTTCCTGTGATCTGTCTGGCAGACACTGAACGTGTGCGCACATGCACAAAGGCACGTTCAGCATTGCACCTGCACACATGTTAATTTATAGGTCCTGCCTTTAAGCCAGGGCCAGCCACTGTTTTTCTCAGTTGTCACCAACCTCTTCACTCTCCTGTGCCGTTTGTTGTATCAGCTTGTTTTAAGCAGTATTACTAGAGGTATGGATAACAAGTGCCTCATGCCAGTTCCAAGAAGATTCATAGCTCTTATAAGTTGATTTGACTCTTTTGCTGAATGTTAAAGTTGACTAATGTCCACTTAACATGTAATATGTTTGAATATCATATAGATCATTTTAGGTACTTCATCCAGACAAAGTGGTGACTGCTATCAGAGCAACACACAGAGAAAATATTCTGTATCAGCTTGTCTTTCATATTAGATTAAATCAAGTGCTGATAAATGAAAAAGACTTCCTTTCTTCACCCATTTGTGAGAACACACCACACTCTTCAGACACGCTTTTTTCAAATTTCACACATCTTATCTAGTCAGCTCTTTCCAATTATTCTGACCTGTTGGAGACATAGAGATTGACACCTTCCACTAGTTACTGTTAGCATTGGCTTAAACAAGTACATAACATTTAATTACCAGTGGCTCATATGTAACACTTTGCATAGGAAGATCCCCAAGTACTTTATAACCAGTCATTAAAGGTGACAGCAAGCAATGTGCAATAGCTAGGGACAGCTGTTCCCATTTTGCTGAGACAGATCATTTCTTGGTCTCCATTTACCCAGAGCCTTGACAGCAAGATAACACAATTACATCTCTCCTGCAGGACAGGAGCACACACTCAAGAATTGCTACTGCCCCTGCCCCCACCTTTCTTATGATAATTTGCTTCTGTGCCCCCCCCCCCCCCCCCCCCCCCCCATAATAGCTCGTTGGCTATCTTCTACAACAGAGCAATATTCCAGCTGCTCTAAAGGATTTTGGGTAGGTGTTGCATTAAAAAACAAAACAAACAACCCAAAGCATGAATAAGTTTGGATTCCAAATACTCGAACTAAAGTCCAGTGTCCACATTAAAGATCAGAAGGTTACTCCAATAGAACTGCTAAAGCAGCACATGGTGTACATAGATCTTTGTATACAGTATTCATAGAAAGAGAAAGCAGCTGCTGAAGTTGTGACTTCTTCCAGTGCTTTCAGTCACAGAGAGTGCAGTGAAGCTCCCCTGAAGTGGACAGTTTTGACCACCTGCAGTCAAGTAAACAAACTGTTCATGGAGTGCCACCAGTCTCCACACTAAAACAAGGATGTATTGACAGTAACTGAGCAACTGAGCAAGCTGTCTGGGTGGAGGGGGAAAAGGGTATTGTTTGAATTAATGGTTGCATATACGAGAGGAATAAATGGAAGCAAAAAGAAGACATGCCTATCACCCACAGTAACCCAATGGTCCAGCCATACTGTACAAGGCATTGTATTGTGGAGATTGTAAAGAACATCCCCGAAAACAAATCAGCTTCCTGCATATTGTACTGGGCTTGCACTTACAAGCGCTACCTTCTGCGAATCTAACAACCTCATGTGCAACACAGGTCTGACATGACTGTGTTAATTTGGTTCTTCTATTAGCCTGGCTTCTGTTACCTGCAATCCCTCTACAACATGTTCCTTTGCATGGTATAGAAAGAAAAGGAGCAAAAACCAACAAACAGCTGGTTGCACAACCCTGAAAAGCCTGGAGAGAGTCCTTATGGGGAGGTAACTTAGAAGCACATTGATGTGGTGAATAACTGTATTTTTTTCTCCTCAGGAAAAGAGGGTCAGTCCTTTCCTTGTAAATGTGCAAAATTGTTTGAGAGAAATATTGATTCCTGCACCAGTGTCTCCTCTTTGGAACAGTGTAACCCCCTTGAATTTTGGCCAGTTTCTCACATCCAAAAGGATAACTAGAGCAGAAGTTTTGACAAGTAGTCCAAGATACTTTATCTGATTTCCCCGACCCTGAAGAACGGAGACAAAACAACTGTATATCTCAGTAGTGGCTAGCAAAAACATTACACCTTCCCTTCTGAAATGGAACAGGCTTGAAGTCTCATGTACAAGCTACAGCAATCTGCAAGCAGTTTACCATAAGAACAGCAAAAGTCTTAAGATAAAAGCTTATAGGTTGTTTTGGTTGACTTACCACATGTAGAAACTTCCATACTTTAGAGATCTGCACACAATTCAGGGGTAAAACCTAACAGTAGCTTCAGGGATATGTATCAAAGAGGGTGAGAATGAGGACCCCACAGTCAGCCCTTTCCACTGCACATACTTCTCAGAATGGTGAAAGCCCTCTGGTGACTCCCAGTCAGCTGCTCTTCCAGATTGTATCTCAGCCTCAGCTGCATATCCTGCTAGCCAAACTCCCTTCTGCCACACCAGCTGCAAAATTCTTCTTCCCTTCATAGGCAGCTTTTCTCAGCCTCAAGTCCACCCTCTCCAGCCCCATGCTTTCATGAGCTTCAGGTGTGTTTTTCTTGTGCAAGGACTCTACCCAACCCCTGAACACCTTTTTCTTGATCTTGTTGAATTGAAAAATATCACTGACCCCAATTTCCTTGGGAGACTGTCTTCTATTTGCTAGAACAATATTGTCTGCACCCTTAAATTTCTTCCTCCCTTGCTCTATAATATCAGAGACAAATCTTTTCTTCTCATTTTTATGTAGTCCTCTTCCACCTGGTACAGCTTACTTACCAACTGCATATGGAAATTACATGGTGCCCTGAGCTTCTGGGCTGCTTTACTGTTGACACAAGTCCATTCTGGTTGTTAAGTAAACTTACAGATACATCCACAGGTGCTGTTATAATTGAAGAAATATTTGAATTTAGAGCCAAATCCTGGTAAAGAAATATGCGCACAAAGGTTGCATACATTATATATAGTATGCACTTTCTATATCTATATATAAAATGTATGTTGTATGGATGCAAATATATGCACAGATATGTATTTGTTTTCATTTTAATATCTATATTATATGTGTAGGAGAAACACATGTAAACAATATGCAGTTTGGGGAATAAGAATAAAACCTACCAACATTTAAGATGTTAACATTTAAATCCAGAGTGCAGGTGAGTAGTAAAAGAGACACCTTCCTCAGACATGTTCACAAGTATCACGATAACCTAAGTCTGATTAAGCCAGATGTCGAACATGAAAGAGCAGGCAGGAGGTTCTGGAGGCTGAGAACAAACAAGAAGAGACCAGGATGTGAAAGGCCATGAACTATGTTGAAAATGAGATAGTTAAACCTGGGTTATGCTGAATAAGCACCAGTTTCTTATTTGAATGCTTTGTGGGTGGACCAACACAAAATGTTTACTCTCTAGACTTGGCAGGCTGTTATCTTTCACCTAACAACAACTTGCTGAGGCAGTCACAAACTGCATTGACAACACTCAACAAACGCAGCAAACATTTTTTTTCCCCAGTAGTAGGATTTTTTTTTCTCTGCCCAGTCCATAATGCTGTCATAGTATTTGTGAATGAGGAGGTGTGTGGTGTGGTACAGCACAATACTGTGTTACTGAGTCCTTAAGCTTTGTGAGACCTAGAAAGCCACATACAAGGTTCAGTAGAAGATAGATGCCATGGTTTATTGCATGGCTCTGAAGAGCTCTCTGCCTTTACCACCATCAAAGGCCTGGCTGAAAATATTTAACCCCACCTTCCCAGCCATGTCTAAATGCCTAACTGAAAAAGCTTCACTTGGTTTTGAGGAGTTCAGCTTTTTTTCATATCATACTAATTACCCAGAGTGATTAGTTAATAAACAGTTCCATTCTTTTCTACCCTATGCTTATTCTGCTAATTTCTAGCAGAAATTATCTAATGGAATGGTTTACCAGAAACTGCTAACTGAAGAAAGCTGGGTCATTGACTCTAGAATGCTGAGTACCGAAAGCCTTGCATTTCTCAAAATGTGAGCAGTGGAGAGTCAAGGTGGAAAGCTACTGGCTTCATGGGTCTGCGTGTCAGGGCTTACTCCCAGCTGGCGGGAAGCCTTCCCAGTCTTGTGCTTTGCATCCAGCACCCCTGGAGCTGGTACTTGGAACCTGGAATTGCTGGGCTCAGACAAAGCCCTCCTTGGGGCTGGAAGCTGGTTGTTTCAGGAATTCCTGCCAGGTTGCAGGTTCATGTGGGGAAGCCCAGAAAGCATCAGTTAAACAAGAGGCTTTCCCTGGAATACCTGGTCTGAGACCCAGTGAGCCAGCACAGCTGTTAGTAAGTGATGTTTTTCTCAGTTTCATAGTTGCTAAAATAACAACATGAGCCAAAGGACCCATTTCTTTAAGACAGATACACTCTGTGTCCAAAGAAATGCTTTTTTTTTTTTTTTTGGTAGTATCTGATTCAAGAGAAATTTGAAAAAAACATAATTAGTAATTCATTTGTATTTGAACTGAATCCATGTTCTTGAAAAGTCCTGCAAAGGCAGGATCCTGCTCTTTGGCCATTTCTTTGCTGGGTGGTAAGCAATAATCAAATTAATGGTTTCAAATTAGTTAAAAATCATCTTGAACTGAATCCAGCACAATTCTAAGCAGATGGATAAACAAGAACAATAGGAACTCGCAACTGACAGCTAACTATTTTAAAACACCTCTGGAAAAAGAAAACCAAACCAAAGCATTTTTAGGGTGGCTTCAGTGGTGCAGCGTGATTGCATTAACTGGAGACTGTGAGACTCATCCCATCAGTGACACTACTGCAGGAGCTCAGTCCCCTAATATCTTCCAGGGCAATCACAAAACAAAACCCTGTCAAGTGGTAGCTACAGAGGGAAGCCCTGAAAATAACTCCAGAGTTTTTTAATTTGGGCTTGTATATAAACAAAATGGTTTCCCCAGGCAGAAAAAACAACCCTCTACCTCAAAGTAGACTTTACCCTTGCTTAAAATAAAGTCTCACTGGTGAGAGTTGTTCAGGGCTATGGATGGGTGTCTGAGACATTCCTGGAGTGTTCCCAGGAACCAAGGCCAACAACCACAGAGCAGCCAGCTCAGCTCTAGTAAACACTCTTAACCTACAAAACTGGGTGGCTGCTTGCAAACCGCCATTGGGAATGGTCCTGGAAATCCCCTGCTTCTGATTTGTACCTGGGAGTGGTTTGAAGGGCAGTTGGCAGCAGCCCTGTGGGTGCTAAGGACTTGCCTAACAGTTTAACACCATAGATGACTATAATCCAGTGCCCAGGAATGTTCCCAGGCCCTGTGTAATTCACCAGGATAATGTAGACTCAGAAGAAAATGAAAACGATATACTGGGTTTGTTGGGAATGGAACATTTCCTTCTTTACAGGACATCCATTACAGAGATGGATTAAAACAGTGTGATACTATGGTTGCAGAACTAACTGCTAAACTCACAGAGGGATCCTTCTAGCAGCACAGGTAGTACTTCAGAAAATCAACTTGTATTCAGGATAGGTCCAGCACTCTTCAGTCACAATCTTAATTTTGCCAGCATCAGGAAAGAAACAAATTCATCCACAGCAGACTCTTTAATGTGACTTATGGATCATGTGAGTTGGGTTTCATTGGTGATAATGGCACAAACTGGGAAGCATCTGTTAATTTCTCATCTTACTTTGTACATCTGTTATCAGTCCCTGGTGTGATTTGATTTTTGGAAGCTGGATTTCCTGCACACATGCCATAAGGCTCACTTGTATCTCCTTTATACAGTTTACTATAAAGCCCTTGATTAATGCCTTGATTGGCCCTGACTAAGGCCAGTCTGAGAAGACAACTAGTCCAGACTGCTAGTGGTTGACACCAACTGAAAACAAAGCTTTTAGGCTATAGAAAGGTGCAGCCTAAGACACCTACTTTAAAGATTAGCTGTCAGCTTCAGCAACAGAAAGCACAATCACCTCCCCAACCCTCGTGTATAATTTTGCCTGGGCGGGTGGAAGGGAATGAGAGTACAGTTGTTTCACCTCTTCTCATTGTTAATGATCCTGCCTCCCTGCAGCTGACCTACGCAGCGACATTTACAGCCATCAAACACAGAGACTGCCAGACCTAGGTGTGCTGGATTGCACCTCCAGGGAACCTGACCAGATGGTATTTTAGGAGAGGACACAGTTCATTTCAGAGCAATCCGAATGAGCAGCTTTCTTTTCTTTATTACACCATTGCATTTGGTGGCAATCCACCAGAGGCAGATTCTCTGCTCTCTAAGGAATGATCTGCCCACTCTGTCCGTTTAACAGGACATTCAGCTCAGAAAATCCAGTTGCTGGTCACACATGTGGAGCAGATGTGCGAGCATGTGTAGCAAAATAAAAACTAAAAAATCCCAGCAGTGTACTGGGAGAAATGTAGCGTAACTACTGAAAAACAGTGACACAAAAGCTCTGATTCTGACATAGTGGTTATTGTTGTTGTAAGGAGGATTTTTCTTATTACTCCTTCTTAGGGAGAAAAAAAAGCGCGTAATAAATCCTTTATTATCTTTCTCTTTGGAGGTCAGGGAGGATAATTCATGTTATATTAATGTGGCTTCTTTTTTTGTTTTCACAGACCTCTCCTTACAAAGATATGATTCTGACTATTTTGACCAGACTATCTTGGGGCCCTACCTCTCAGGAACTGAGTGCTGGAAAACTTCCACTGGAAAAAAAAACAACCCACAGACTTTTAAAAGTGAGGATATCAGAAGTGTACATCTTTTATCCATGCCCCACACACTTGCAGTAAAGGGAGAGCACCAGCTGTTTTTCTCATGGTGAATAAGGGTTACTTGGGGAAATCTGACTTCCTGTTTTTACACGGACAGCTACATTGTTGCATAGCCAGTTAATTTTGGTTAGGTCAATAGAGCAAGTTTAATTATTGGAACTTTCCTTATTCATTCAAGCTTCATACTGTACAGAAGAAAGAGGGATTACTAGGAAGTCTGCGTACAGAAGCTGAAAAGCTCAACTTAATTGCATGGTCCCTGCTCAAACATAGAAAACATTTGGGAGAGGGGGGATGGGATTTACTGAATAGTGCAATTTGGACGCAGACTGAATTAATTTCATAGTTTAAAATATACTGAAGAAAAATCTTACAGAGATATATGTAACCCCCCATATTATATATTTAAGGCACTGAGAGCAACATAACTGCTGCTGCAGATGTGGTGGGAAAATAGTCCATTTTTCCACAACAGCACAACTCAAACCAGCAAAAGCCTGAGCAGTGTCAAATACAAAGAGCAATCCTGCACAGTTACAGGCGGCACTATGAAAAACACACCTCTCAAGTTGTGGCTCTCACAGCCGGAACAACTGGTGATGGTGAAATGAAATAGCAAATAATCCCAGGTAAAATCCCCTAAGAAACCAGGAGCATTTCTTGCACTCATGTTCTTTTCTGATTTACTTTAAGTGAACACTGAGATTTTATTTTGTTATTTAGCTCAGTGACTGGATAAGCCCCTTCCTCCATTTCATATGGTGTTACAAGTTATGGTGGATTTCTAAATCTCGGTCTTGGTTAATGCATCAAAGGACATATGGGCTGATTTCCTTCAGTTTCGCATAATATACATGTAGCCAGCTGTATGTTATTACATAACTTTAAACTTAGAGCAACCAGATCATTCTAAATACCATGATCTATTTCTGTGTTTTTGATACAGTAATATTACAGTGGGAGAAACTCAACAGGGCTGTTATGAGGTAAGTTTGGGTTTTTTTAATACATACCCTTGTTCTTAATAAACATCCCCAAGAAAAATATTCAACAGCAGCAGGCAGTAATAAAGAGGCAGAAAATGGCAAAACCACAGTACTGAGGAAACCTATGTGAAAACACTGGTTGTGTCTTCCTGGTTACAGAAAACAAATAGAACTATCCAAAGCGCTTGCCAATAAGGGCCTGCCAAATAAAATATTGTTTTATGAAGTCAGGAAAAAACTAATTTTAAAGGTTATTGTAGGTTATTTGTGGTCACGTCTTGTGTTCATAAAACATGATGTCATCTTGAACCCTTCACTATTTTGATTTTGGCCCTATAAGTCTTTGTCTGAGACACTATCTCAGCATTTGTAGAAATTTAAAAGTTATTGGGAAATAGGGTTCTAAAAATTGAATGGGAATAAAATAACTTAGATACAAGACAACAGAATGCAAGAAACCATCAAAGCAGGGAGTATTTTAGGAGGGTTTACTTACCTGTACCAGTAATTTGGAATTATAAGATCACACCAGCAGCATTAAATTTGAAATCAGAAGGTTGCAGAATTGTTCATCCTACTTACTTTTGTTTCAAATGATATTAAACCACAAACTTACCTGTCATGGCATCTGATTCTCTGCCCTGGCCCTGGAACACTGGGGGAATTATTATCATGGCCACTAAAGTAAATATTTTATTTGTTACCATCTGCCTTTTTGGTGGAAAGAATTTATTCACCTCCGTGAGTGAGTCATCACAGCAGCCAGTCTAGGGTATCTAGATGAGCTGCAACTAGTGGAGAAGATAAGATTTTAATGAGGAGGTCATAAGGAGTTCAAGACTTTTCCTAGCCACCATTAAAGCTTTTGCCTCATTTCTGTCTCTCTCTTCTATCTAACACTCACTGACCTGTTGTTCTCGTTTTGTCTGGGATAGTTGATTTTCTCCATAGTAGCTGGTACAGGGCTAGTTTTGGATTTGTGCTGAAAACAGTGTTAATAACACACGGATGTTTTAGCTGCTGCTGAGCAGTGGTCACACAGAGTCAAGGCCTTTACTGCTCCTCACACCTGTCCACCAGTGAGTAGGCTGGAGGTGCAGGAGAAGATCTGACACGGCCGGGACAGCTGACCCCAACTGACCCAGTGGATATCGCATACCATATGGCATCATGCTCAACATATAAATCTGAGGGAAGAAGGAAGCAGGGTAGGGGGGATGTTTGGAGTGATGGCTTTTGTGTTCCCAAGTCACTATTACACGTGATGGAGCCTGCTCTCCTGGAGATGGCTGACCATAGGAGGTGGTGAATGAATTCCTTGTTTTGCTTTGCTTGTACAAACAGCTTTTGCTTTACATGTTAAACTGACTTTATCTCAACACACAGGTTTTCTCACTTCTACTTTTCTGATTCTCTCCCCCATCCTTCTGGAGGGGAGTGATTGAGTGCTTAGTTACTGACTGGAGTTGAACCGTGATACGTGTAATGCCAGATAGAGAACATAGGCTTTTTATTTTTAAGAATCAGGGCTTCCTATAAATGGTTTCTCCCATTTGAAGGTACGTAATTACCACCTGACTCAGGCCCAAACACTTTCTTGAATGCTGTGGCCACTTCGGGGATTTTTCCTTCATAGCCACTGACTGCCTCTTCTCTGATGCATTCACTGCTAAACCAGTTCGTCAGAGCAAAGAAATGTTCATGGCATCTTCCCATGTGCCCCTTCGGGCTTATGTGCCTACTAATTTTTTCATTAGAATAAGAAGATCCCTCTATTTCTCCTTCTCCCTGTTCCATTTAGGCTTCGTTTTATGATCATGGGGAGTGACTTGACATGAACTAAGTTTTAAAATATGAGATTTTAAGGCAGTGGATAAATTGCTCCTTTTCTTTCTGTGGCCAGTGCTTCTGAAGCCCATGAGGTTATGCTAGTCCCATGATGTCCAATGTACCCTGCATATGGAAGGAGCTGTGTTCTGGAGCCTGGCCCGACAGAAGCAGTTCCTTACGGCTTGGCTCCTTATGAAGATGCACGGTTGGCACTCGGGCTTTCCTGTGGGATACCAAATGTGTTTCTTCTGGTGCAAGTTCTAGCTTTATTTTCTCACTTCTTTTCTCAAAATATTCCTATCTTTAAATTTAAAGGCAACTCCATGTGTATCTCAGTGTCATTGAGACAAGATAAGAGGTGACAACCTGGGTCACCTGCTGAAGTACGCAGGACTCTTCCCCTAGAAGTAAAGGCAGTTTTAGCCCACATCTGCCCCCTGTCTAGCCCAGGTCACTGCAAGCACTGAAGTAGTGCTCTGATTTTTGCAGAATTTATATATCCCAGAGGCCTTGTGTGCTCTGCTGGTGACAGTGGTGCTCAACAGCCCTGAAATGCATGCAGTTTGGCTTTGTGAGCCCGCCTCCACTGGCAGCCTGTTTGATACCTGGGGTCACCGGTGACTTTCAGAGGAACAGCCAAAAGCCCTCCTCACAGTTGCAGGAGGAAATTTCCTTCAGTTGCATCTGAAGCTTTCAGAGGCTCTTTTCACTGCTTGGGCCTTTTCCTGCATAAAAGAGCTGCAGTCACAGGAAAAGTCTCACCTAATATATCTTACCTGTAAATGGCATTTTTTTCTCCCAGATCAATTTCTTATAGGCTGCTGATGTTTGTTTTTTTGTTTTGCTGCCAGTTGGCATTGCTGATGCTGTTTGCTTGCTGTATTATCATACTTGTGGAATGAATCTCAAGAGCACAGTTTCTATTAATGACATTTGTTTGTATTTTCTGGGTAAACTTTTCACTCTAACTAGCGTTGAGTCAGACTTCTATTCCTGCTATCAATTTCACTCCACCCAGGTGTCTCTTACCACCCAGCTTGTAAATATTTTCCTTCATGGAAAGTGCTGTGGAATTCATGCTTGGGAAACCAAGAAGGCTTTCAGACAATTTGGGCTTTTACTCAAAGATTCTTCTGTTCCTGTGGTTAATCAATAATATTCAAGTACAAAAGAGGGAAACAAACATAGGCAGTGGTTAACATTTGTTGTGGAACAAATACTGTTTTCTGGTGGTAAAAATGCTTAATTTGCTAGTTTTCCTCAATAGCTATATCTGAAATAGGGCAAAAATGTGGCATGCTGAACCACCCTATTTATGTGTTTCTTGAAAGAAACTTGAAGGATCTCTAGTTACCACTTGGCTTCATGAGCTGAACTTTTTGATCTCAATCTAGTAACATTCCAGCCAGCTAGACTACCATATTTAAACTATCATTCCCAAAGCACGGGACAACAATTTAACTTGATTCCTGATTCAGCTAACTTCTGCCTTCATCACCTACATTGTTGGAAGGACTTGTGTTGTGTTGTGTTTTGCTTTGTGGGGTTTTTTGTGGTTTTTTTTTTTTCCTTCTTTTTTTTTAACATTTCTGCCTGCTCATAAACTAAAAGAGATTATCTGTTTTATTTTTAAAACAGGGGGGAAAAAGTGAGCAGTAGAAGGTGTCAGGGTTGGAGACAGTTATGCTGCGTGAGTGAGGTAGGGGTAGGATGGGAAGGAAAATGGCCCAGCTGTCAAATCATTTCTCTGTAGTATGACTGGAAAGCATATATTGTATAATATTAAAGCAAAAGGGGGCCACAGCCCTTGCATTTTAATATACACTCATGCTATAGCTAATAAAAATTAATCATATGGAGTTTATAATAGGAAATTGCTAATCAGTACCCTGGCATGCCTCAGGTTTGCTCTTGATGATGTATTCCTGCAACAGGTACAAGTGAGAAACTAAGACTGCAAAGTTCAAACAAAAAGCCTGACATTGATGAAAAAACCTAATTCAGCTACTCTGAAATGAATTATAAGAACTCATTGTCTGTATTTCCAACTCGTTACTTTTTCAGGGCAGTTCCCTGCAGGGGCTCCTCAAGATGTAGGAAGTGCCTAGCAGATATTAAATGACAGGAAAGCTAGCAGCACTTGCTGCCTTTCTTTAGAGAAAGTATACATTCCTTGGAAAAAGGTCACATTTTTATCTTGCCATGAACTGGCCTCCCTGACCCCATCCCATGGGACTTTTTCAGGATGAGCCCTATTATCAAATTCACCTATGTTTAAGTTTACTGGTCTATTTCTCATTATATTGGGTTTGCGTGGTAAGGTTTGGGTAGTAGGGTGGGGGGACTATAGGGGTGGCTTCTGTGAGAAGCTGCTAGAAGCTTCCTGTGTTCAACAGAGCCAATGCAGTTGTGTCCAAGATAGATCTGCCACTGGCCAGGGCTGAGCCCATCAGTGATGGTGGTAGTACCTCTGGGATAATGTATTTAAGAAGGGGAAAAAAGCCTTGCACAACTTCCCCCGTGGAAGGGATCCATGCTGGAGCAGTTCATGAAGAGCTGCAGCTTGTGGAAAGGACGCACTTTGGAAAAGCTCATGAAGGACTGTCTCCTGTGGGAGGGACCCCATGCTGGGGCAGGGGAAGAGTGTGAGAAGGAAGGAGTGGCAGAGAGTGTGATGAACTGACAGTAACCCCTATTCTCTGACTGTCTGTGCTACTGGCAGAGACAAGGTAGAGAAATTGGAAGTAAAGTTGAGCCTGAGAAGAATGGAGGGGTGGGGGGAAGGTGTTTCAAGATTTGGATTTATTTCTCACTATCCTGCTCTGACTTGACAGGTAATAAATTGATTTCCCCAAGTAGAGTCTGTTTTGCCCATGACAATAATTGGTGAGTGGTTTCTCCCTGCCCCTATCTCAACCCATGAGCCTTTCATTACATTTTCTCTCCCCTGTGCAGTTGAGGAGGAGAGTGTCTCTGGTGGGCACCTGATCTCCAGCCAGGGTCAACCTACTACACCCACAAACTATTTAGTGGAATTCATTCCCCACTTCACAGTACTGTGTGGGGAAAGCAAATATTCTCCTTTTCAGATGGAAATATGGAAGAGTAAGGAAGAAAGTAACTTCTCCCAAAGCACAGTTTTGGCAAACATAGCTCTCCCAGTCATGCTTTACCATCCAGTGCAAGCACTCTCTCTTCCCCTTGTGGTGTATCGTACAGACTAATGATGATCATCTTGCAAGTCTAACCTTGGAGATCAGCTGAAGATGCAGGTTCCAACTCCTAAAGCTGAAATTCTATTGCAGAAGACACCTGCTTCATGGTTTAGCAAAGTTGTATGGAGTAACTGCTTTTGAACTTGGCGGGTGGATGCTCAGAGGGTTGGGAAAGAGAATTCCCTCAAGGTTGTCACATTTCAGGTCTACTCTTGTACATGCCAGTTAAGGTTGACAGGAATTCTGACTGAAGGAGCTTTTTCTTCTACCACTGCACAAGTAACTGTGTGGTGGTCTCAGCCTTCCAAATGCTCAGGGAGTAATTTGAATCAAAACCAAACAGCTCTAATGCTGAAGGATATGACTGAATATTTTTTGAGAAAGCAGAATATTTCTGGAATAAAAGTGTAGCAAGCAAAGCCCCAAAAGCACGGCACTCCATTCTGAAGGGTAGCATTTGAGAGAGAAGATGACATCACAGCAGTGACAGCAGCTTTGTCTGAGTTGAGCTTATTTTCCACAAACCCTGAAGGGATGTGTCCTGGGTTCAGCAGTAGCAGTCATTTTTCTCCTTCTTGGTAGCTGGTGCAGTGCAGTGTTTTGACTTTCAGCTCGGGAACAGAGCTGATAACAATGATGTTTTGGTTTGGCCAAGGACTTTGTGAGCCTCATGCTCTGTCAGGGAGGAGGGGAAGCCGGGAGGAAGCAGAGACAGGACACCTGACCCAAACTGACCAAAGAGGTATTCCATACCACAGCACGTCATGCCCAGGATGTAACTGAGAGTCACCCGGAAGGGCTGGGAGTCTGCGGGGTTGGAGGAGGTATGGGTCGGTGCTTGGTCGGGCTGGGGGGGGGGGTGAGTTATCGGTTGGCTGGGGGTGAGGTGATGTATTCTCTTCCCTTGTTATTTCCTTTATCATTGTTATTATTGGTGGTAGCAGTAGTGATTTGTGTTATACCTTAGTTACTAAACTGTTCTTATCTCAACCCGTGGGAACTGCATTCTTTTTGATTCTCCTCTCCGTCCCTCCAGGAGTAGGGAGAGGGAAAGAAGGGGGGGAGTGAGTGAACAAGTTACCTGACTGGGTTTAAACCACGACAGGCAGTCTTGAAAAGATTCTTTCCCAGAAAAGCAGAAAGCCTTGCCAGGTTGGTGGCAGGAGGCTGGAGATGAAGACACAACAGAAAGCTCTCCTGCTAGCTCAAGTCAGTGGGACGGAGCCAGTGAGGGGCATAAAACAGAGACATCCTGACAAAATGCATGGAACTTGCTCTGCAGCAGTACCTAACAGGGTCTCTTATGAAAGGCTGCCTTGCAGTTCACAAACACACAGCCCCTCAAAGGCCACAGTCACAAAAATGGCTGTCATGCAGCATCCTCACTGTCTACTATCCTGTATGAAAAATGTGTAAGAAAAGTGTTCCTTGTACATATTATGAAAGGAGAAATAATGTAGACTCAGAATCATGGAACCAATGCATTTCTTGCAGAGAACACCAGCTACTCCTGTGAATTTGAACTTCTGGGCCTTTAAACCCCCTTCTGGTTTCTGGTTTGGGATACCTTGATGTATATGAAAATGTACTAGCACACAGGACATCCTGATGACATCTTCACTTTACCACTGTATTTCTGAATGATGTGAAGGTAGGTCACTGTCTTGATCTTCAGTTCCCACCTTTAATACAAGATTCACTTTTTCGTATCTCACCAAAGTGTTAGGAAGATTAAAGACCATATTTAACATTATAGTATATTGGCAATAGATTATATTCAGAAAGTGAGCACATCTGATGCCTTCTAGTATGGGCATAATTTCATCAGAAAGGCTGAGGATACTTTAGCCACTCTGCATTTGGTGTGTAAGTGTCTGAAGGACAGAAGCTCTGTAGCTGTGATCCTGTTGCCATCACAAGAAACAAAGGAAGAGCCACCTTTATATCATGGGATTAATCACGGTGGTGAAGGAAGGACACACCTCCATCATGTGAAGTGACTGTTTCTACACAGCATCACAAATCCTGTCTTCTGGCAGAAGACAGAAGTCTCCGTCTTCAAGGAAGGAGTTTTGTCAAAGTCTTCCACAAACAACCATTTCACAATGGTGTTATGAGGTCTGATGTGATTGGTCTGAAGACAGAAATCTTATTGACAAGTGCTGTTTTTACTAAGGGGTAATAGCTTTAAAATTACACATCATTTATTATGAAATCCTTCTTAAGAATATTTTGTAAGTAATCAGAATGGGACAAAGACACCCAAATGTTATTCAATTAATTTATTTTCAGCAACACAAAGAGGAATTTAACTCAAATAGTTATATGTGTGTGTATGTATGTATATATATATGTCAGATCAAAGCCTTAAAATATTCAGCAAAGAATGCTGTTGCTATTATTTGATTAAATCACTGGGTTTTAGACAGTTGTGCATATTACTGCATTTCTATGTGCTTACTATATATACACGCTCCTCATCCTTTACTGGGATTTGCATGCATAGCAGAGAGTAAGAATACTTGATGATTCACAGATTGATAATAGGATATTCGATTGTTTTTTCTCTTAATCCTCAGTTCTAATGAACATCTGCCAAAAGGCCTTATTTGTAAATACTATTCAGGGTCTGTGTGATGGGATCAGCCTAGTAATCTCAAAGAGAGGTCGCACACTCATAGGGTCAGACAGCACAGCAGGAGCAGACTATTTCTGCATCATAAATACAGTCATGCCATAGTCAAATCCATCAAAACATGCTACTGATTTTATAGATATTTTTTTCTTGGCATATGACTCTATTTGACAATTGTTCCACTACCCCAATGTCACAAACTCTTGGCAAAATTTAAGGCTAGTGTAGGCTTTAGGATAGTGTCAGTAACATGTCTTAGGAAGCAAGTAATCCATTCAATTTACTTTCCATTTATTGCATATTTGTAGCCCAAGACAGGCTGCTCAGTTTTAAGAGGATTTATTTGAAGGTATACCTGTATATATGTGTGTGTCTGTGCCACTATCATTATTGCTCTGAAAGAAAATGGTGTTAATCCCTAGCAAGTAACACCCTGTGCAAGTGGCTTTGTAGAATCTTTGCAGCTCCTTTGTTTCTCTTTGAGTTGACAGGAGAAGTTTGGGTTAGATATAAGGAAGAAGTTCTTTACTGTGAGGGGTGGTGAGGCACCGGAATGGACTGCCCAAAGAAACTGTGAATGCTCCATCCCTGGCAGTGTTCAAGTCCAGGCTGGATGGAGTCTTGGGTGACATGGTTTAGTGTGAGGTGTCCCTGCCCATGGCAGGGGGTTGGAGCTAGATGATCTCAAGGTCCTTTCCAACCCTAACTATTCTATGATTCTATGATTCCGTGACAGAGAATCATGACAGAAAGTAGGCAAATGAGGGTTGCTATATTTGTAATGCAAGAATTACTTGGGATTTGTAAGATTTAAGAGAGTACCTACTGGTAAGAATTATATTTTTAAGTTGTCCAAAGTGTATCTATTTTGTTCCATTTATTATATAGCTGAATACTTAGCCTGTGGACAGATGTTCAATTTGCAGACAGCTGTGTTAGTTTAAGATGACACTATCCCCAGCTGTTTGCTGCCAGCATGTTACTGAAGACCCTTGTCCATATAGCTCTGCAAGGCTTTACTTGTGTTTCTGGATTTAGCTAAGGTAATGTCATCTGGGCTAGTCCAAACAGCATTGGCCACTGCTGCTAAGGTGTGCTGGAGGACATGAAATATTGCTCCTACAGTGTCTTCTGACTGGGGTCCAGGAGTGGCAGCTTCACACTGGTGAGCCCCAAACCTTCTGGGAGCATCTTTGGTTGGCAAACCAAATCCCCTGCAGAAAAGTATCCACAGTCTCCTACACACTGTAATTATAAATAGATTGTGGATAATAATCTCCTTCATGTAGGGAGCAATTCAGGCATCTAAACAAACGTACCTAACACCATTTCAGCTATCTAGGTTGTTGCAGTATGGATGTCTTTGATATTTTATGGTTAAGCTGGCAGCAGGCACCTATTTTTAGTCATCATACTTTTCCCTTCAGTGTCAAATAGCTCTTACTGACAGAAGGTAATTGCTTTGTTTGGAGAGCTACTAGAAAGTTTTATACAGCACAGCCAGACCCAGTGAGCTACAGATTCAAGGATTAATTCAATAATGTTTAAATAATTTGAAATCCTGAGTTCTTTTTGAGGAAGATTCTTAAGAGCATTATAAAAATAATGTCTCTATAGACATAATAAAATATTTCATTATTCAAACCTTTTCCTAGAGGAAGTAAAAACTCCCTCAGTCTTCCTTGGTTAGAGTCCTGGAAATGTGTTTCTCATAATGTGATATCTAGGAGCAGCTATGAAATGTCAATATTAATGTTTGTATCTTTGCAATTTTACAGACCAACCCCCCCCCCCCCCCCCCCCAAACCTAGCAAAAACCCCAACTACAAAGCCTGCACATTTTTCTCAGTGTATCCTCCGTGACTGGGAAACAGAAGTGTAAGGTCACACCAGAATATTCTTGAGATCATTGTGTAAAAGCAAATGGCCCTTAAATTACTGGTTTACACTTCTTGCATGAGAAATGGATCAGGTTTTTACAGCAAAAGTCTCTGCATCTGGAGAGAGTGCTTGTTCCCTTTACTCTCTGGTTTGGATGTGTAATGGTGGAACCCTTTTGTTGCATTGGAGAGTCCATCTAACGGTGAGAGGTGTGGATTTTATACATTTATTGTCCATTGTTTTCGCTATACAAGTTTTTGCTATTTGAATATAATTCAAAGGGATAGTCCTTACCACTTCAAGCAAATGACTGAGTCATAAATAAGTGATTCCACATGCTGTTTGAGAAAGAGCCTTTATATTAGCCCTTCACTGTGCTAAGCCTACAAATCATGCTTGTAAGACCTTGTCTTTCTGATTTTGACCTATTGCATTAAATTCAGCGTATCTATTTTAGCTGCAATTTAAAACAAATTGTCCCACAGTCAGATGAAGACTACTTACTTTCAGTGCCAGAAAAGGGCATATGTCACAAGAAACAATCTGCACACGTACTTCACTGTTGCTTATTTGACAGATGACCTTGATGTGAATCTCCACTGGGGGTTGAGGCTGCTCATGTCCATGTTTGGTGCAGGTTGTCTTGTTACTATTTTCTTCTACTAGGGCAAAGTTACAAAGTTCTCTTAATTTTTGTCTCAATGCTTCTTGGCATCATCCAAAAAGAACAATTTTGTTTTTCAAGAGAGGAGAATCTGAGGCCAGAACTCTCACTTACTGTACACTCATTTTCAATCTTTTAGAAACACCCAACGTCCAGATACCTCAGACTGTACTAAAACAGAATGAGACTCATGAGGTACAAAGAGACTGAGAAGGCTACTGTATATGCCCATATCTGGCTCTTTCTCTAAAATACCAGCAAGGAAAAAGTTGAATTAAGACGCATACAATCTTTGGGTCCCACATGTTTTCTCACTTCAAAGCATAACCATGAAATAATATTCTAATAAATGATAGTTTTATAGGCCACTACAGAGAAGTGGGATGGGTCTTTAAGACACATGTTCCAGCACCCTTTCTGCTTTAGGCACCACAGGACATTGAGGGATTGAATAATTAAGTTCAACAGAATGATGGAGGAGTAAGACTGTGCTATTACAGGGTCACAGATTATGGCTTTAGACCAAGAAGAATATAATTGAGTTTTCAACATAAAGCAACTGCAAATACTTCATATAATGAGTTCTCTGTATTCTCTTTCCTTCTTCCTGTCCCTCTCTGCTCACAGCCTACAAACTGTCAACACTTAAGGGTAAGTACAAAGTGATGTTTGAGTATTCATACGCAAATTCATAACTATATGACTTAAATTCATAATGACTCACCTAATAACTAAGACATTTTTATTTGGGGGCTTGAACAATGCAAATAACAGAGAAATGCAACTCTTAATTCATTGTTTCACGTCACAAATCTTTTATCATTTGTATACCTATGGTACCTATAAACTGAAGCATGAGGATAACTGGATTAACAATGGTGTTTTATTCCAACCATAACAATTTCAAGTCCTGTGGAGGAAAAATAGTCTTTTTGATATGCTAAGATGGTTTAAAAAAACATTTCCTAGTGACTAAATGTTCCAGAAGCTTGAGTTACATGATGTTTTTCTTTATTTTTAAGTAAATCCACAGTCTCCATAACCCTTTAGGATGCTTTTTTATGATATTGTGTGCATGGTGTTTCATGGTGACAACATTCAGTGGCTGCTTGAAACTTCACCCATACAGCAGTTGAAAATGGCACATTTCACACTGTTGTAAAAGGAGGTAGAGAATCAGAGTGGGCTTCTTAAGAGGACCACTGAGCAGACTAAAATACCTCTTTAAAAGCTGCCTTCAAAGCAAGAATCCATGACACTTTTTTTCAGGTTTTGTATATTGTTGCTAAGTTTTTGCTATGGAGGTGGAAACTCATGCAATTTTCTTTGTGTATTGGTTTTTACCCTGTTTCCATTTTGTTGCATACTTGTGTCATGATTCAGTCCCTAGAAATAGCCATGTTCTTCTGGGCTTTTAATGCTCTGACATCTTGGCTTTCACAGCAAACAAGCTTATTTAGCACCAAGTTACCCTGTGTACAAAAACTATTTCTGAAGCTTTTGTGAGTTGGAGTTGCATTCATCTGAATGGTAGACTCTTCTCAGCCTGTTTAGCATTATACCTCATTCAATAGACAGTTTAATGGGTGATCCACAGCAGTACATCATAACATTTTTGAGCTCTGGGAATAACTCTGCACAGGCCAAGATTGGGGACTGGATTTGGTGGCTGAAATCCAAAAGCTTTTTCCTTTTTTTTAAGTACCAAACATTGCCTCTTGCCAAGTGGGATCATTTTCCCATTTGTTGAAGGGTTTTCTGCCCTTGGTAACAATATGCAGTTTCTCTGGTTCCTTTAGGCTCACTAGTATAAAACAGAGGTAACAGAAGTTAGCAGGAATGGCAGTAAGCAGCTGAAGTCAGAAGCATCAGGGAATCAGACGTCTAGGTGTGAAGGACCAGGAGAAGGCCTGTCTGCATCTGGAGTGGATTAATATAATCTCCATTGTCTCCATCTCCTTTTAATAAGTGATGTCTCATTTAAAAATGATTGGGAGATCTTTTGCTCTGATGCTTTCTTGATTAACATGCCAGCTGTTTCTGCAAAGTCAGGAGGGGAGCATGCTATGATGGGAGTCTTTGACAGCAGCATTTATTTCATACCTCTGAGGACTTCTGAGTGTAAACCCCTTCTTTTCAGCGTGGAGTGTGCCGGGGACACAGCATATGTCCATTAATAGTGGCCAATGGCACTGCTGCAGCTTGATAAGCCCTGACCTCCACAGAGTGACAATGTGAGCAAAAGGAGAATCAACTGTAGATGGGACAGGCTGGTGACAGCTGAGTCGAGCCAGGCACAGCTGGCTGCTCCAGAGGTGGACCAGGCTGAGACACCAGGCATATGAAGCTCGCATGCTGGGATGTGTTGAGTTGCCGAACTGAGTACTGAACTTGCCACAGTCCTGAGAAGTCTATTTTGTCTTGAGACCCTCGAATTTAAACCTCCACAGTGGTGGAATATGCACAGAAAAGGGCTAATGTGTATCAGCATGGATATACTGAAATGTAATAGATGTATGCTAGTATGTGAAATGCACAGGCTCCAAAGAAATTACTCCAGTAGTTATTCCCCAATAACTGGAAAATGTATTAAAAAAAAAATCATTTTGTGTGGATATTTTTGTCACAACACATTTCAGAACAGCTGTCATAGCTCTGGGAATTTACTTCCAAAAATATATTAAAAAAAATCCCCTTCATCTGGCAGCAAATGACTTAAAAACAGAGACTACAGTACACAGAGGCATATTCCAAAAGCATGATATAAAAAACTGCTGGTTATTACTGGGTTAATCAGCACTGTTCTGGAAAGTACCAAAAATTGCATGTAGCTGTTTCAAAAATCACGGGGATATTCTGAACATTTCCACTGGGTCAAAACAAAAATAACTATACATCCTTTTTAGGCGATTATATTCAGGAGACTGGGCTTGCTAGAGTGGCTTAACACATCCATTATTGCAATTATAATTTAGTGATAATTACTCTGTAGAATTCCAGTGTTCTATTACCACAAGTGAGACCCATGGAGAAAGTCAGCATCCGGTATCTCTAGGGCCTTGGAACGAGTGCCTGTGTTTTTATAATTTCCAGACTTGTTACATTTAGTTTGGGAGAGGGTATACCTGCATTGCGTAGGTTAAAGAGCCCTCTCTTTGCTGATTAAAATGAAGCACTGTCATTGACATATCAGATCCAACGCATCTCATTAACATGGAAAATCTCTTTGACCTACGCTGGTTAGGACAGATGACTTCCTTAACAAGTTATAAACACTTGTAGGCATCATGCCAAAACTTAAAAGCAATTTGCGTTTTATGAAAGTCTATTTAAGGTTCCCTTGCAAATTAAAAAACCTCAAACAACAAACCAGAAAACAAACAAACCCCTCACACGACTCACATCTTCAGAGTCAGAATCTCAACCCTCTGTAATCAGTATGTGACCAAGTCCATTTTCACCAGCAGCATTCGTTCATAAAGCATGATGACTGAACTGGGAGATAAGGCCTACATTTCTGCTTAGAAAATTGCGCAACTGCATACAAGGCAAATGTGATTTAATTTCTCAATACTGTATTTTCTGTTTTCTAGTGCTCAAATGTGGCCCCATATAGGAAGAAGGGAGGCAAGTATTAGCCACTTAGAAAATGAAGGAAATAACAAGTGATGGAGACAGGAAGCGGAGAAGAGCTGAGGCTCTCAATGGTCAATGTGAAGGTCAAAGCTGCTTGACGTTAGTGAAAAACTCTCAGTAAAATTCAGAGTGCCGTTAAATTAAGAAACCCTTGTCTGCATTGCAAACAGTACTTTGTTTCATCTAGTTTAGTGGAGGAAAAAAAAAAAAATTATCGGCAGGCTGTATGCAACCTAATCCCAGCCAAATGGTGGGCCAGGTCCTCAACGTTGCTCTCAGACTGGCATGGGGTATCTATAAAATAGTTTACCAAATCTGGTGATGGTTTGAACAGCCAAGAGAAATCTCTGAATGATATCAGTGCTGGTACCAGCACAGCTAGGTGATACTTCTTCCCCTGCAGCACTCAGCTGCTGGCACGCTGCTTTGAGGCTGTAGCTATCAGTGCTACAGAAACCATGACCAGTGCAGGAGTTCAGATGGACATGTAGCCTGTTTTAGCACTGAGAAGACACAAACATGAGGTAACAAAACCTTCTTTCTTTCCATGTTTTGGTTTCTGAATGTGATCAAGTCAGGAGAAGCCTTGCATTTGTCCAATAAGAGGACTCAAGACATGCAGTCTACAGGGACACGGTACTGCTTTAAGATACCTTTCTGGCTCTGACATTAAGCAATTTTGAACCAAGGAAAGAGACAAAATAAACCATGTAAATAATTGTAATTGCCTTCACAAGAAAAGAAATCAGCCAAGTGCTTGATTTTTCACTTTCTTTTTTTTCCATGAGGAGCTAGGATCTAGCTGAATAGCTTCACTTTCCATCCAATGGCTCGAGGAAGGGGGTCTGGGAAAGGAGGACAGGCTTGTCAGCCTATCACTCTTATCTGTGTCCTGTTTTTTCCCTTATTTGAAATGACAAAGACTGGCTGTTGCAGCTAATTCCCAGCTCTCACATACACAGCTGCCTGTTGTTACCAAGGTAAGGATGGGATATGTGGACAGCAAGCTCCGTAGTACAAAGTATTTTGGCCAGGCTTTTCCTCCTAGACTGCCCTGATTCTAGCCCCTATCCCTTCCCTGAGACCAAGAGGGAATGGAAAACTGCAAAAGGAAGGACTCTTCCTACCACTGCAGGTGAGGTAGAGGAATACCATAGCATAAATAAAAGAGGAGAGTTGAAAGAGAAATAAAAGAGCTACTGCTTTTAGTGATAGTCCCCCAAAATCTGACAATCTTTTCATCATGCGCCCCTCATGGGAAGACCTCTTTTGCAATCTTTATAAACTTTGGCCACCCCAAGTGTGATATTGATGTTCTTATTGTGGCAAAAGTCAGCCTTGTCTGCACTGGGAGATCTAAACCAGCTCTGCAATAGAACTTCATTTCCCAAAAATATTGAGCTACAACACTTGGAGGGCCTTCAGGTTATCCAAAAATAACTAATCTTTTTTTTTTTTTCCTAATGCTGATGTGCCTTTGTTCTATGACAGATTTCTGGAGGCAAATGCTACAGAATAAAGTAATGAGCCATTTCTTGCAACACTCAGTTTGTGTTCAAACCGGAAAGTACAGATCCAAGTTCTACTGCCTTGGGGATTTTTTTCAACATGAGGCTTGGATCCAGCCCATTATAAAAAGCCACTATACATGCAAAACGTAGAGTTTGCTGTAGGTTTGGACTCTTTCCACTGCCAAAGTTCAGAAGAAGGTTTTGTCTGGGTGTTTTGACGTGGGCCTATCTCCATTTTAGTTTTGGAAACAAAAAACCCCAAATACCCAAACGAAAGAAAATCCCCTTGCAAATATGCAACTTACCTATCATGTGCAGAAATAATTTCAGCCCTCTCAGCCCTCCAGGTAGTTACTCATGCACTGACACCCATTGTTTTCAGTGGGCTCCATGTGTGAGTAATTATGCACCTGGGAACAGCCATTTACAGGATCAGGCTGTGGCAAAATAACACGCTGCTGAAAACTTAAAAGGTAGCTGTAACAGTTGACTGGATTGGTGTAGACTGCTAACAGAGAGGCTGTCTGGATGCAGGCTATTGTCACTCTCATTTTAAGAAGCATTTTTTTAAGCAGTTGCGTTTCTCTGCCCTTGGTTTCCAGGACATCCCCTTCACCCCCTTCTAGGAGGAGACAGGTTTCAAATGCATGTTAACGAATTCAAATGCTACAAATGAATTTTACAGTCCTCAGCGCTGGTTATTCTCACCTCATGAATCCAGAAGTGTCTATGAATTTGAAGCATTGTTTTGGGGGGATGATCTCATCTCGCAGCTTTACATATTCTCTAGTTTCATTTTCCCCTTCCACTCAGCTAGCAAGCCCGACTTTCCAGAAAAGTGCAAACTACTACTGCTTTTCTTCCTCTTCTTTATGTTTCCTGCTTGTGTTCATCACCTTGTGGTGGGGAACAGTTTTTGTCCAGGAATAGTAGTTATTTCTTATGTTTTTAGTATTTTGTGTATCTTTCATGTTCTAAAAAGCAGAATTTTACTACGCCACAGATTAAATAAATCCCAGGCTTTCAAAAGTGATACAATGGAAGCTTCATTTCACGAGTACAGCTGCAAATGAGGCTTTAATTGCCAGCTTAGGAAAAGGGCTGAAAATGTCCAGCCAGTTCAAACGCAGTGAATTCGAGTAGTCAGAGCAATAGACAGCTGCCTGTCTTCCACAGGGTAGAGCATACAAGGCTAGAAAACATTCCCATGAAGCAAGTGGTGTGTAATGTGTGACCAAACATGTTTCTAGTGTTAGTGCAGAGATAACGAAAAGTGAAACAACACTTCTTTTTGTTAATAAATCTTTTGCTAGTGTTTGATCACCTTTAGACTCTTTATTTTGCATCATGTTTTTTGTTTTCCACAGTGAAAGGAGAAATATATTTTAAATGATAGGTGTTCTTTCCAACATTTTTTGGTTTTCATTCTGTGAAGCTCAACAGGTGTCAGGAACTATTTTTGAAGTTCAAACCAGTGGATTAATTATAAAAGACACCCCCCCCCCCCCCCAAAACAAAACAAAACAAAACAACTCCTCAAAACTTCCCTATAGCCCAAAATCTGTATTCCTATTTCAAAGCCTGAATGTCAGAGAGATTCTCAACAAGAGTTCATCAGACCTTATTTCACAGGAACAAAACAACTTTTTTCCTCCCCAGAGCTTTTCTTGGAAAGAAACACAGTATTCTGTTAGTCTTAAAAAAAACCTAAAAAATGGGTCATAGGGAAACAGAAAAAAATGGAAAATTACATCCCCAAATGGTTAAAGATTTACAAGCTTATAAGCAGCTGGCAAGAGGGTCAGATGCTGGGGTATGTTATTGCAGTTTCAATAATAGGTGGTATTATTAGCTCAGCCTGGAACTGGCATTCTTATGGGATGTCAAATATGGGATGTTACGGAAATATTTCATTATATAATAAATGGGCTTCTCTGAACTCAATCTCTCAACGTTTTGCAGCTGACTCATCAGTTGTTTCTGAAACATTGTGTCTTTGACGTTGCTACAGAGACTGCCAAAAGCCCAACAGCCAGTGCCAGCTGTGATGGTATTTGTGACGCAAACATATTCCCAGAGGGCATTTGCTTTATTTTAATGTTCACTATACCCCAGTTATGTATTCATTCCGGTTGTCTGTTTTGTGTACTGAAGGGAAATGCAGTTCAGGAAGGTTTTGAGAAGTGGTGTCTCAAAAGTCAAGATAAAGAATTACATTAAAAAAACATTAGCTGCACTTTTTGCTGTGGCTTCTTACCTAGATTTAACAATGATCCAAAAAACAAAGCAAAAAGCAAAAAACCCACAACCAACCAACACCAACAAAACAACCTGCTGGTTTACTTAAACACAGCAAAGATGCAAAAACTATTTTAATGCTGATTTTACAAACAATAAAAATATGATAACATTCTGTGTTATGTTACGAAAATGCTAGTTTTCTGACTCACTTTAGAACTGTTTGGAAAGGGATAGAAGAAATAGAAGTCACCAAAGACTGTAGTACTTCCGAGTGTCCTACTAAAAACTGTCAACATGTAACTAGAACTATCTCAGAGGCCAAGGAGCAGGCAAGCACTTTTAAATGACTGTCAGCCAAAGAAGGCAGAATAAATGACATAGCATTCTGAGTGTGTTGGATCAGTGAAGAAATTAACACTTCATTTTACCTTCAGTCTGTGGGATTCCTTGTCATAGAATGCCAAACTATGCAGGTTAAAAAAAAAAAGTAGCTAAGTCAGGGAACAAGAGTCCAGCAAAGGCTACGAAATGTGAAGGTAAAAAACTCTACCCCAGAAACTCCTGAAAGGCATCATGGAAGAAGGATGTTGTGTGAGAAATATCCCAACCAACATGCTTCTCCTGTTCTTGTAACAGATTAGCTGAGGGGAGGGTGCTCTTCTTCCCAGTGCTACTGCTGCAAGGTGTGTAACCATTCCTAAGTGTCAAAGAAGCCCAATGACATATGACTGTGTTAGAGCAAAGAGAAGAGAGGGGGAAGTCACTGCATGTTGGCATTCTGATTGGTAGCCCGATAATAAGGTCCTTGATCTGCTTGCTGCTTGTTCTTTCCTCCTCTTTTCCTCGATAAGATATATCCAATCTCTGAGCCTTCTAGGCGGTTATTCTTTCTGTGGCACCAGTCCAAACAATCTAGTGATGGAAAAGAGTTCATTTTTCCCCCTTTCAGTTTGTACCTGTACTGTCTTATTACAGCTCCTGGACCCACCTCTGTTGATATTTTATTGGTAGCTAGGCTTCTGCAGCAGGGTATATACACAGACCACATCAAAGGAGAACAAAATGTTACTTACAAGTGGGAATTACTACTCAAGCAGTAGTAACTACTTATCTAACATCTGCTGTTTTCCAAAGCATGCTCTGCATCTTTTTACACTATCTATCTATGACCAGAGGTTGATTTTCCCTGGAAATTCCTGCATCTCAGAAAAGCCAGCAAGGTGTAAGCTAAACTGTACAAAAAGAAAATGAGAGGAGACTCATAGATGGGTCTGCACGAGCATCTTCCAGAGAATGAAATGTGCTGTGCAGCTCATCACTCAAAGGCTCCTTGCTTCATTTCTACCCATTCCTTCCTCCCTGTGTTCCTCATGGCTCCCATGCCCACATGAGACAAATGCACACAGATAAAAATCACGGGCACAGCACTGATGAACAACTACTATTTTCTTTTCCCATCTGATCACAGTTTAGCCATTTCTGTATACTGGGTTTTGCCAGTCCTTAACAAAGGGGTCCAATCAGCAACATTCATTTTGCATGTTGCCTAGCTGGCCACCTCTTAGGTGAAAAGAACTGATCCTGTATTTCTGAAATAAGTCGTTTTCAGCAATAATTATCCCATTTGTGTGGTAGCTGTGGAATGGGAGATGACATGATTTATTTCCCTGAAACAAGTAATGGTTGATAAGCAAAGATTTGAGGATAATTAATATTTCAAATCCTCTTTTACCTCAGTCTTTCCCAAATTTTGCTGTCTATTACAACCTTGATGTTTAAATGTATTTTATATAGCCTCCTCTCACTGCCAAGTAGTTCTGTTGTATTTTTGTGACTGACTGTTGCCATTCATTCCTTGAAGTAGGTAACAAGAGTTGTGCATTCCTTCAAACAGAACCATCCACAAAGGCTTACTTGAAGTTCTGTTTTAAATTTAAAGCCAAAGTTTAAAATGTGATTATTGCATCTTCTTTTTAAAAGCACGTTTTAAATGTGCTTTTAAGTTTGTTCGCATGTGGAAAATATTTTCAGTTAGAAAAACAAAGTTAATATATTTATTCATACAAAATGAGTATGTGACACGTGGTACAAGAGACCTTCATATGTATGAAAGTTAGCCATATGAATTTTATTGCTCCTGCTGTTCCTTATGTGAGTCTACTGCTGATGTGGCTAAATACAGTTTGGCCTATCGCTTTGCAAGAGACAAGGATACTTGAGTGCCTGTGCCTTCCTATAGGCTCATAGAAGACCCTTTAACTACTGATGTTCACTTAAGGACCATGCTTTACTTGGTTTGGTTTGGTTTTGTTTTGTTTGTTTTATTTTTTTCTCCAGGTCCTCTTAACACCAATTTTTTAAAGAGTGTTACTGTACACAGTATGAGCCAAATTCTTACCTCATTTTAGAAACTGTAAACTTCATTTAGTTTCTTGGAAGTATATGGGGCTGCTTCACATTTATGGCAGTAAAAGGAAGTTGAGAATTCTGCTTTCAGTGCTCATCTGTTCTGTATAAGCTTCCTTAATTTGCAGAAAAAACATCTTAGATGATCATTCAGGTAACTGAATGCTACTGAACCTTGTCAAGAAAGACGTTGTTGTTGTTATTATTGTTGCTGTTGTTCCTTATTATTATCTGAGTAAATAGAGTTAAGCTAAGGAGGCCCTGGCCACATGCCCTTTTGGGCCACTGACTTCAGAAAACCTGGTAAGTGCATTAAGATAGAGTAAGCAAGGGGAGTGCTAAGGACAAGGGGTAGTCAAGGTCAGGTCTGTTTTGATAAGTTCAGCTTGGTTCCTTCAGTCTTCTTCACTTTGAGTGGTAACTGTCTGAGTTGCTTGCCTAAGTGTTTACAGTTGAAGTCATCTTTAGACAGGTTGAGTCCTGCCAATTTTATATTTATTTTCCTTGAATTCCACCATAGTCCACATTTTCCTGTTGTTGCTTCATGTAGATAGATGCTTACCAGAAACCTCCCTTTCTAGTATTTCTGTTTTAGATTTCCTACATTTAAGAGGTGTTGCATATTGACCCATGGATGCTGTATTCAAAACAAACAAACAAACAATCAAAACCAACAAACCACGAAAATCCCAAATGTTTGGGGTTATGTGTATTGGGTACTACTCATGTGGGGAATCAAATCTCTCAAACAAGATGATCAGTCACTCTCTAGATGGTGACTGTATTCTGCATTGAAAGGTGTTTGGATTAGAAGAGACATTCCAAGGTGTCAGGAATGTGTCCTACATGACCACTCCACCATGTCCATGATCCATTGGTAATTATTTTAAACTACCAGCAAAACATTTCCTAAATGCTTTAACTATGTACATAGGACTGTCCTATGTGACTGCAGCTGCAGTTTCTGCGACCGGTAAGTATCTTGTCTATGTAAAGCTTTGTTACTTCTACTGCAAGAATTGCCTGAGGAATCCTCCTTAGTGTCTAAGCTCTTCAAATCCTTAAAGCATACCAGTAGTGCCTATCGGTTGGTCTTGGACAGTAGGAGATGCCTAAGGGGATCTCATGACTCCCCAGAATTTGCTTCTGGAGTTCTCCAGGAAGTATGTTGCAGTGAACGTGGCTAGGACCATGTCTTCAGCTGGTCCATGCTCTCCATTAGCCCATTCTTATCTCAGCTGGGCAGGCCCTGGGCCACCCAGGCAGTTACAGAGTGCACCGGGGGAGTGCACAAGCACAGGCTTCATACCCAGCTATACCACATCTATAACTACAGGACAAACTTGAATTCAATCCTGTCACATTTATAAGTTCAATTTCAAAACTCTTACCACATTAGAAATAAAGTGCTTATTACAGGATCACTGCTACTTTCTTAGGGCTGCATTATGGCTTCTCTGAGAGGGTTTGTGCGGACAAAGGAAGCATTGCGCAGCTCTGCAAGGGGCTGTTTTGATACAGACTGGAATTTTAGCTGTCTTTGTATTAAAATTTGGAGATGGGTCCTACACATTCATTTCACTGCCAGAAGTTAGTCAAGGAAGGGAAAGGCGGTTAAGCTTTAGAGCAGAATAAAGACAATAAAAAAAGGCAGAGGTTAGAATACAACAGAAACACCATTTGAGAGAAAATGAAAACAGTTGCTACATAACTTGAAGGCATTTCAGCTTCTCAACTGGTTGCACGTGTAGACAGCTTTGACAAAAATATTTGCATGCTTAGATTTATAACAAAATCTTACCCACAAGGGTGACATGCGTTACTGTAGACTCAGGCACTGAGGTAACCAAGCCAAAATAGCAGAAATAGAAGGCATTCTGGGGGCACATGAGGAACACATGTGCACAGCTCTGCTTACCCACTTTCCCACATATACATGAACACACTCATATGTAATTCAGGTCTATGTGCCCTGAGATCTTTCCCAAGCTCCTCACACCTCACAATATGCATACATGTATAAATATATAGATAGGTACTTGTGGATCGACTGTACACGTATATTTATATGTTCTATGGCCGGCACTGTTTTATTTCCCAAAACATATCCCTCTTGGACCTGTAACCTCTCTTGTTACAGAGACAGCAGTGGCCACCAGTATACAGACAAAGCTCCCTGCCTGTGGTATTCTCTTCTTTCAACAAACAGTACCCAAGGGAGAGCAATGCTGCTACGTTTCTCTGCCTCTGTCTAAAGACCCTACTTTGTGTTGGGCATGGGGTTAGCTGAGAGGCGATGTCTGGGAAATCTGGAACAGTGCATATAACTTCACAGAATTTAAAACAATTTAACCCCCCCAAATGCAAAGTATGGAAAGTGAGTTTCTGTGTTGGATGTGATATATGGCTTCCAATACAGTGTTTGCAGGATGAGGAGCACTTGGGAACTCTGGGGCTGGGTTGGAGGTGGGGCATGTACCCAGCACCCCTGTCGCGGCATGGGGGAGTATTTGAATCTGGGGCCCTGGCACAGCCTCATGGCAAGGGCTGAGGAGGCACAAAGCACAGCTCCAGGCTCAGCTTCCCCAACTGCTGAGCTGTCTAAATAGGGAGTTTTGTTTGAGGGCTGCCTCTTCCCATGAAGGGAAGCTTATCTGCTGTGGTTTATACATGTTTTTGTATGACACAAAAAAAAGATTGTTAAATCTATAGACGCTTTCTCTTTTTATTCTAGTCTCTTGGCTCATTCTCTTTTTCTTTTTTTTTTTTTCTTTTGTTTTTGTTTATTTTGCTTGGTTGAGTTTTTTGTTTGTTTGTTTGATTGATTGTTTTTTTGGTATGTCTATCTGTGTCATGATTTAAACCCAGTCAGGTAACTCGTTCACTCACTCCCCCCTTCTTTCCCTCCCCCTACTCCCAGAGGGACGGAGAGGAGAATCGAAAAGAATGCAACTCCCACGGGTTGAGATAAGAACAGTTTAGTAACTAAGGTATAACACAAATCACTACTGCTACCACCAATAATAACAATGATAAAGGAAATAACAAGGGAAGAGAATACAACACCTCACCACCAACCAACCGATAACTCGGCCCCCCAGCCCGACCAAGCACTGACCCATACCTCCTCCAACCCCGCAGTCTCCCAGCCCTTCCGGGTGACTCTCAGTTACATCCTGGGCATGACGTGCTGTGGTATGGAATACCTCTTTGGTCAGTTTGGGTCAGGTGTCCTGTCTCTGCTTCCTCCCGGCTTCCCCTCCTCCCTGGCAGAGCATGAAGCTCACAAAGTCCTTGGCCAAACCAAAACATCATTGTTATCAGCTCTGTTCCCAGGCCGAAAGTCAAAACACTGCACTGCACCAGCTACCAAGAAGGGGAAAAATGACTGCTACCCAGGACAATCTGTCACTTTTACTTCATGTTTTTTTATTTTCTCCTCTTTCTTTGCCTTGCTACTGTAAGGGTTGATATGAGTGAGACTCCTAATACCTAAACCCTAAATTTGAGGTCACTTAGTAAAATATTTACTGAGCCTGAGTCTGGTCTCTTTAAAAATTCCTCTATCATGACAAGATCTTATAGCAGATGTCACTGTGCTGCTTATTAAAACTTTGTCTAGCAAAATTTCAAATCACTAATAAACACTAGTCATCTACAACCAAAGTTTGACCAGTAATTTATTCCATGAAAAGTTACTTTAAAAGAAAGTTGGGGTGGTTTTATCTCCCTAGCTTAAATCATCTACGGTGTAGATGTTTACCCCAAGCTTGCCACCGTAGCCTCCTTTTATGATTAGCAGAGTGAAATAGGCACATTCTTCCTGAGACTTATTTGACTGATTTCAGACTAAGATAACCTTATGTAGAAGATCCAGCCTCTTGCATGGCTTGCTGTGAGATGACTCTTGCTCCTAATTACTGCAGCTGCACAAAACTAAAATTGAAGGTCATCAGTAGTTGGAAATCCAGTCCTTAAAAAATTAATTGTAACACACAATGTAAAGAGCTGGCTTGATCTGATTGACATCATGTAGTGTAACTATTTAACACTTGCTGACAATTTCTGCATTGTCCCTCGGAGCTATGACATCAGCTTGCAACCTATCAAGAACTAGTCTCCTGTCATCCAGATTCACTCATTTAAAATCATGGTTGCATGGTTGTTTACTGTGATTTTTCTGATATTTGTAGACATACATCTGGGTAACTTTTAATAGATCTTAATAGAACAAGCTCCTGAAATCTCTCACTGAAAACAAGGCCGGTTATATAGAATCATAGAATTGTTAGGGTTGGAAAGGACCTAAACATCACAGTGTTCCAAACCCCTGCCATGGGTAGGGACACCTCACACTAGACCATGTCACCCAAGGCTCGGTCCAACATGACCTTTAACGCTGCCAGGGATGGAGCATTCCCAGCTTCCTTGAGAAACCTTGTCCTGGGTTCAGCAGTAGCAGTCATGTTTTTTCCTTTGTGTTAACTGGTGCAGTGCTGTGTTTTGACTTCTAGTTTGAGAACAGTGTTGGTGAAGCCGATGTTGTCGGTTGTTGCTAAGTGATGTTTACCCTGACCAAGGACTCTGTGAGGCTCATGCTCTGCCAGGGAGGAGGGGAAGCTGTGAGGAAGCAGAGACGGGGCGCCTGACTCGGGCTAGCCGGGGAGGTATTCCATACCACAGCATGTCATGCCCGGGGTGGGGGGTAACTGGGAGTTACCCGGAAGGACAGTGGCTTCCGGGTGGAACTCGTTTTCTTGGCTGGTGGTATCGTATTCTCTTCCCTTGTTATTTTCCCTTATCATTGTTTTAGGTGATAGTAGCGGTGGTGATTTGTTGCTGGACTGTTCTTGTCTCAACCCGTAGGAGTTGCACTCTCCCGATCCTCCTCCCCGTTCCTCCGGGAGCGGGGAAGGGGAGAGCCCCGGTGCAGGGGGGGGGGAGACGGACACGGACCTTGATTGTTGTCAGCTCGGCACCATTCACTGGGAGTGAGTGAACAAGTTACCTGACTGGGTTTAAACCACGACAAACCTGTAACAGTGCCACTTGGTGTATTGATAAGGAATGGTGAGGAAATCCTGTATGCTCTCCAAGTTTCTGCAAAGTTCATGTAGAGTGAAACAAAACCCTTTTCTTTGACCTCTGGGACTGCCACACTCAAATGACTGTCTGTGGTATAAAAGCTTTTATTGATACAGTTTGGACATAGGGATTCATTTACATGGGCACCCTGCAGCAGTGCCCAGTGTGTGGCCGCCATGGGCAGGGACATGCCCCTGGGCCTCCTGGGCACAGGCACTGCCTCAGGTCCAGCACCCCAAAGGCCTTTCTCCAAGTCACGCTGGGCAAAGGGGCAGCAGCAGCAGGGCTGCGGTGGGCAGGACTGTGGTGGCCCCGTCACCCCTGCGTCATAGTGCCAGTACCCAGCAATGCAGCATCACAGTGTTCTGGGGCAGTACAAAGCCCAGTGCCCTCCGTCAGTGCTTTGGAGTTCCAGTGCCAGGCACTGGAAGGGTTCTTGCTCCCAGGCTAGATCAGGCCAGTGGCATTTTGCTGTGGTTGGAAGCCCCTGAGATGGCTCCAGGTGGAGGCCGGAAAGGCAGTGCCAGTGTCCCCTTGTCCCCCCAGAGGCATAACCAGCCCGTGGACCGGGAGCAGGTCTTGCTCACGTACTCAGGGAGTAGCTGATTGCCAGCACTGGGGTCAGGAAGGAATTTTCCCCCAGGGAAGATTGGCACCGGTCCCCGGGTGTTTTTTGCCTTCCTCTGAGCAGTGAGCATAACCACTTGTCAGGGCTCCTCTGGTCCTGGTGCTCTGCGTTATTGCCTGGCTCTCATGCACCACGAAGGTGGCCCCTCGTGTCCTGCAGCTGGGGGGGGAAGGTTTTTTTGCCCCCAGGTGGACTAGCAAGTGTCCCCGGGGTTTTTTGCCTCCTCTGCAGCCAAGCACAGCCCCTCCATGGGGCTCCTTTGGGTTACTGGTAGCACAAAGGCAGCTGCTTGTGCTCCATGCCAGTGGCCCTCGTGCCCCGCATGCGGGGGGAGGAAGCCTTCTGCACTCCCAGGGTGGCCCCAGGACTTGCTGCTTCTCTCTGTAGCACTGAGTACCCCCCTTTGTCAGGTCTTTCACAGCCCATTCTGGCTGGGTTCTTGAATTGCTCTCTCCTCACCACAACACTGCTCCTGCCCCAGCTTTTTTCATTTGTCAGGCTGCAAGGGAGTTTTTGTCTAGCTAAACTGAAGGGTGCACCAGCCTGCTGCTGGCTACGCATGGGTATCGGGTTAATGCTTGTGGACATCAGCTCTGCAAGGTTTAGAAAGAGAAAACAGAATCTAAACTAGGCTAGGTTAAAATTAACTAAACTAAACTAAACGAAGATGAGTAACTTTATTTATAAATAAAAAATATACTCTTTCCACCTGTAATCTGATTTGTGTCTGACTTGGGTTTTTGAAAGCGTTTTTGGTATTTCAGGTAAATAGTGATCTCACCATTATACAACTCATCGTGAGTGCAGGGAATGGAATGGAATGGAATGGAATGGAATGGAATGGAATGGAACGTAACAGATGAGAAAGGAAGGGAACGGAATGGAAAAGAAGGGAGTGCTATGGAATGGAACAGAACAGAGGAGAAGGGAATGGAATGGAATCAAAAAGAATGGAACGGAATAGAACAGAACGGAATAGAACAGAACAGCTATATTATGTTATGCATACAGTTCTGCATGACAAGCTCTGACCCAGGGTCTGAGAGGCCATCTGCAGTGCAGGTCCCAAGCAGGCCAGTCTCAGGGCATTAAGGTCTATGAACAGCATCTGGACCCTGACACAAGTAGACCCACTCTCCTCATACACTCTCCTTCAGACACGTACGGGGCGCCACTGGAGAGAGAGTATTGGGCCAGATGGACTCCTGATGCAGTGCTGTTGTCCTCAGGCTCTTGTATTTGGTTCTCTTTCTCCAAAAGCAGCAATTCAGGCATTTTTAAAAACTAGTGTTTGGGGGAGGGGTGGGTTTGGGAGTGAGGGGAAATCACAAGGAAATGAGCAGCTATTGCCCACGTACGAAATATCTGCAACCATTGAGTCCAGGAGCACGTCCTGCTTCAGGCTGAGGGCGTGATCTTTGAGCCCCACTGATGCCAGGGATGTGGTCTTTTGCTACCGTGTGGAAACCCAAATAAACTGGATGAACACAGCTTTCAGGATTCATGCCCTCCTCCTTTTCTGTATGCTCTATGGTGGACCTTTGTGGCCCTTGCAGAGTCTGGGCCTGGAGCAAGCAGTCCAGTTCCCTCTCAGCTACTGTCAGTGTCCCACAGCTCAACCCCTGCTGCAGGAGCACCTCCACCAGGGCGCACCGAGTGCAGCCCTGCCCATTGTGCACCCTCCCCTCACCAGACCGGTGCAGGCACTTTCTGCACCCCGAGCTCTGCACTGCAGCCTCCCCTCTCACCGGCTCCGTCTGGTGCCGACGCTGCCACCGCCGGGGCAGCCAGTCGACGCCCCGGCCCTGAGGCAAACGCCTCCATCCCACTCCCGGCCCGCTCGTGCTGCCGGCGCCAACCGCCGCGCCGCGCTCCTGCTCCCCTCAGGGCGGGGCCTCCCTCCTGGCACCGCCCCCTGCTCGGCCCTGCTCGCCTCAGCGGAGCTGCCGGCTCCCGGGCAAGGCGTGGCGAGGCCTCGAGGTTCCCTCGGTTTCTCTCCCCGCTCCGCACCGGGGCCCTTGGACGCGGTGTTTCCCCTAGCTGCGGAGTTGAAGGCTCCTCTCTGGAGCTGCTCATCTTGGCAAAGGAGAGTTAGTGGCAGATGATGACCGGTTGAAATCTGCCCAGTCCCTCCTGGCGCCGCCCCTCTGTGGGTTAGTTGACATAAAGAGGTGTGATCATCAGCAGAGGTTTCTAATCAGTCAGGAGCCATTAAATTTTTGTGTTTCATTGGACAATTCGTGTTGCTCTTTTTTTTTTTTTTTTTTTTCTAGAATGGAATCTTCACATAAATAAAGTCCATATCTTTTTGTCAAGTTTATGAATCCACCTCCTAGAAAAGATATGTAAATCAACCAAATAACTTACCAAAGAATAAAAGATACTCCAACACACATACAAGCATGAGAAAAACCCGGATCATGACTGGAGCTGAGAATGGTTCCTTGTGGTTCCTATGATTGTTTAAAATGGTTAAGCTTTGTTCCAAACTTCAAAAAATACCGGCTTTTCCCAAGCATGTTGCAAATGCTCTTTCTATGGCCCCTCTCTTTGACCACATCAAATTCCTAGTGACTGTCATTAGATCGTTTGGGTCAAGCTGTAACAATGAAGTAAAAACATGCTGTTGTAGGGTGACGGACATTGGAGAGCCACCAGCTTGCTGTCGCAGACAGTTCAGGTGAAGACAGTGGCTGCAGCACAGGACTCAGGCAAGGAGAGCATTTGGCTCATGGTCTCTCAGATGAAAATTTAATGTCCTTCAACTCCGCTTCTGCATGAGGTGTTAAAGATGCCCTGACTGTTAGAGCTGGTTCAAAATTTTCCAGTGGAACGCTTCTCTGTTGGAAAATGCTGATTTTACAGAATTGAAACGTTTCACAGGAACATGTTGATTCCATCAAAAGTTTCAATGGAAAGCAGGCTGTCCAGGAAGCCTGTGCTCCTGGTCCTGTGCCAGCCTGGGCTCCCCTGGCTCCCTGCTCTGTCAGCATCCTGACACCCTGATCAGGCCTCTGCCTCTGGAGTAGGGTGTCTGGGGGAGGAAAACATGAAATGGGGGACACTGGCCCACAGGTAGGCTCTCTTGTGGTAGCATTTCTTTAGACCTTTTTTTACTTTAGAGAAATATGAATTCCTCAGGAAAAATTACAATCACTTCTTTCCACAGGGGAGAAATTTTGTTCTCTAGGCTGATCTACCAGTGAGGTGATACTGCCAGACTTTGTGTTCTCTTTGCTTGTGCATTACATATTTACAGATATGATCTCAGGTAGAAAGTATCCAGTGTCTTCACAATGAAGAGTGATGCACCTGTCAGTGCCTGAAAGCGTTTGTTAACAGGCACAAAAATGTACATATTCACAGATTGTCATCCTGATGAAACGAATTCACAATTTCATCTCTGGGTGAACATAGTATTTTATGATTTTCTTTACTTCTCCCCAGAATTGTTCAGGTGAGGGTAACGAACATTATAATACACACCATAAGAATTTCTAAGCCTTTCTGAGAACTGTTTATACATTTTGGTATATTTGGTTAAAATATCTGTTGGCTTAATCTTTGTTGTTATGGTCATAACTTGAACTTAGAATTCTGTTTTGAGGTGTGTATGACAAACACCTGTAGAAATCAATTGTCTCACCATTGCTTATATATGCCTTAGACTGTGTCTTCATGCTGGTGCTATTGGCATGTGCAAGCTAATTATCTCATTAACTTTATATGGCCAGTAAAACTACTATCATGTAACTAATTGTTTGTAAAGCATTTTGAGTGATTTGGATTTCAAAAACTTTTTTTAAAAAAGGAGGTAATATAAACCCAATGTTTGTTCTGTTTTACCACCTGCAGAGAAGTGCACAAGCTGAGTGTTTATGTGCACATGCTTACAAGTTTTGACTTGCACTGAGGTGTCACGCTGCTGATCATTTGGTAGGTGGTATACTTACAGTACATCCAATCAGGGAATCAATAAATAATGAAGCCTGCATATTAAGAGAAGTTTAACAAATAAGTGCTCATAATGAAAGTCAGTGTTGTGGATTTTTTTTCAGGGTTTGACTGGCAGTCTTGCTTTTGATCTGGGAACTGTTAGGAGCCATTGCACCACAGATGAAAGGAGTTAGAAAATTCCATATCATAATGCAGTTAGATCAGTAATTCATCCAGCAGGTAATTCACAATGACTTGCCAGTCCTTTGATTGCACGCGGTTTATGACTATTAGCAGTTTCCCCTTTCAAATTTGTATGCTTCCATACTTCCTTTCTGACCTTTTTTTCATCATTTATAGTCCAATGTGGTAGTGAAAAAACATAACTAGTGCTCAAGTGCATGGCTGTCATTCAAACCCCATTGCGTTACTGAGCAGTTTGACATTTGTGACTATGAAAAAAAAAACATTAAGCAGGTGTACAGAACACTAACCAGGTCCCTGGAACAATGCTTTATGGGATTCGCAACTTGCCTCTAGGCTATAAACCTGATTCAGCCTGAGTTTTCAGGGTAGATTTAATCTTGATATTTACACTCCCAAATGTATCTTTCATTAGAATATAATTGCAATATGAATGACACAAACACATTTCAGATGGAAGGTCATGAGAAGACAAATTTTACTCTAAGAGATTTGCAATGATGTGTTCTTTGAGATTTAACAATTATCTGTCTTCAGTTTGTAAAATCAGGGGCCACATCCTCAGCTTCAGTAAACTGGTTTGCTCAGAGGGGTCCTGGCACTAACAGTTTCGTAGTAGAAGTATGAGAGAATAAGGTTCAAATTAAAAGAAACCGAAAGAAACGCTGTTTAATCACTTTTAACGTAGTCATCTGCTATACAGGTGTGCACATATCACATTTTATTTCAGTTATACTTACCAGGTTTCTGGGAACTGATGTTGCAGCTTTACAAAGGTAGAGAGATTTCTACAAGTTGGATTAATAACATCAGGTATATCTGTTAAAAGAAGTTACTGCTTTGTCTCTGAAGGGCTAATATTCAAGTAGCTGAAAAAGGGCCCCTAAAAAGAGCATTGCTAACATTTAAGTGGTCAAGTAGGAGTAAGAACTGTGAGTCTGAGGACTAAACAGTTCTCTAAGGTGCTCAATTAAAATAATCTATTTTTTTTATATATGAACATGAAAAACAAAGTCCTTTCATGGTATCCCTCCCAGTTCAAGTAGTCAGTGGGTTAGGGACTTTGCCAGAGGTGCATCCGGATCACCGTGCTTAACAGCCATTGACAGCCATATCCTTCATGAATTAGTCTAATCTCCTTTTGAACCCTGTTATACTTCTGGCTTCTGCAGCATCCTGTGGCAATGAGTTCCATGATTTAATTATGCATTGTAATGAAAAGTGCTTCCGTGTGTTTGCCTGAAGATTGTTGCTTGAAGATGTTAGTGAGGGCATTTGCCTACTGACCTGCTCACTTTTGTTTAGTAGGCAGAGCTGGTTAGTTGGTTCCTAGTCTTAACTAGGTTTTTGTTTCTTATGATGGCAAAATCCATAGCAAAAAAGAGGTAGAGAAGGACATCTTAAGATTGCTTCAGTACTGATGTACTTCATGTATGAATAGGAGAATATACAGGTACTTCAATTGGGAATGTTTTATTTTGACATTAAGCCTGAGGTTGGTATGGCACTTGTGAATAAGAAAACATTTGTACTATAAGAAGACTCTGATAAATGTTTTCAACACATGTGCACACACACATAAGTACAGGTATTAGCAGACTGTTTCTAAAGTGATGTATGCTGATGCCTTTCGTATAGCACATTTTTTAGAGATTTAAAGAGAAGATTTTTGGGGCAAAATATGGCGAAGTGCATGGAAAGTGAGGAAAAGACCACACAAAAGAACTGTTTAGAAAGTGAGCACTGGCAGCAGCTTATGAGCAAAAATAAAGTGGAAATTTGCCTCCTCACCTTCTCTTTAGCTTTGGACAAGAGTGGGTAGGTGGCATCTGTGCCCTTCAAGAAACAGATGGCACATGTAAGGTCCTACATCAGAAATAGAAAATGTGAGATAACTTCAGCATTTCACTGCTTGTGTGATCACATGAAACTATCTTTGTTTTTTTGTGGTTTCTTGGCAAGGATGAAAAAGGTTTTGCTCATTATTGGGGAAAAAAAATGTTGTTTTAGGATTACAGGATATTTCTTAGTTCTAGATGGAGGCTTCCCTGGGTTTGCCATTTTCTTCCTCTATTAATACTAAAAATTAAGAAGGAAGAAGAATTAATTTAATGTTCAAAGAAATTGAATTTGTATTTTTTTTAAATCTTTTTTTAGAATCTCTTTAAAATGAAGTGCGAGGCCTTACTGAAACATGGCATTTTGATAATTTTTTGATAAATTATACAGAGAACATTTTTTCCCCTAATACATATTTTTCCAAGCATAAATGGTTTAATAATTTTTTTCTTCTCTGTCGGTCTGGTTTTCCCTCGCCTTGTTGTTATACTCTCTGCTGTATTTTGTTCTTTATTTTTTATCTAAGTATCATTTGGTTTTGCTCACAGGTCTGCTAAAACTTCAACCTTGATTTTTGGTCTGCCCATGTCAAAGCTTTGTTGAACAAACTGGATGGAGCTCACTAGGTATAGATCAAAGTAATCCCCAATTCGTTCCTAACTTGAGAGGAAAATAAACCTCACAATTGTTTTATTCTTTTACCTGATCTCCTATTTGGGAGGGCAATAGCTCACTGACTGTTGTTAAAAGACCTTAAATTTATCTGCTCTTCAAAGCAAGTAATATTTGCTTTCTTAATGTTTATAGACCTAGCATAGCAAGGCTCTAATCCTTACTAGTGTTTGAGTCAATTCTGCAGAAGAGTAAGAGGAACGGTAATTTTAGGCAGAACTCGGTGCTTTAGACCTCACTTTATTTTACTCAGTTTTTTTAGGGGCTGAGGGTGTTGGGGCAGAACTGAAACAGCTCAGTAAGGAGCTGTACAGAGAGCTTATTACCCCTCTACCCTGGGATCCTTTTCTGTCCAAATTAAGTCTTTTAAGTAGTGAAATGTCTGATAAATCATAACTGCCCCAAGGACATCAGGTTACTGACACAGCACAATTAGATTTGGCTCTGGATAAGAAAGAGATCATCTTCAGGACATAAATGAGTGACATTCTATTAAATCTACTTACTCTTTATATTATTTTAGGGGATATTTTCTGGATTGTCTTGTAACAGAAAGGAGAGTTTGGGTTTTTAATGAAAGTTAATTAAACTAAATTAAAGTTAAATTACTGTAGCCTCACTGACTGAAAAAAAAAAACCAAAACAACAAAAGGAGAGCTTCTGTAATATTTGGGTTTTTTCCTTCTGACTGATTTTTCAGATTTGAATGGTCTTGAAGGTTTGATGGTAAACTTATTGATGAATGTCTTTGAATCTGAATCTACAGTTTAGATCTGAGATACGGCAGACTCCTTTCAAAATTAAACGAACCTGGAGAGCTGATGCTATTAGGAGGAATTCAACTTAAAAAGCTGGTCCTCTTAAGACTTCAACTTAAACCAACATCAGTGTTTTAGCAAAATAACTGGTTGAGGTTTTATTATGAAGACTAGCAAGACTTTTATAAAATGAGAATTGAAACAAAAGTCTAGGAGTGCCTTTTTTCCTAGGTACAGGAAACTTTTACTTGGTTTAACAGAGCAGCTGTTGGAGAAAAAAGCCTTTGTTCATGCCCTGTAGCTTAGCAAGCTTAAAGAAAAACTCTTCCTAAGCCTAAAGTTTAATTATTTAATTATTTTTTTAGGTCAAAGACCCCAGAAGGACCAGTCTTCTGTTCAGAGCATTTGGCTGCTCCTTGCAGGTGTTTGGGTTTTAAAATGTTTGGGCAGAACACCAATAATTTGGTTTACAGATCATGGTGTTGTCCAGTTTCCTGCACATTATTGCGATGTGGAACAATGACATTACAAGAACCCACATCTGCTATTAACTTTTTTTTTTGGTCTTTTTAGACTCTGCGTCTCTTCACAAAACATTGAGCTGTGTCTTGGCCAGTTACCTCAGCTGTTTACCTAAGTAGCTACAAGACATCTGTTTCAAGATATATAGGTTACAGGCACGTCACATTTCACCTTCCTGAAGGGGAAGAGGACAGGAAACCCAATTTTGAAGTTCAGCATTGCCAAATCTTTCTGATTTCCATAAAGATGCCAGACAGTGACATTATATCTACCGCGTGTCCCTTTGCTTTATGGCTGGAACTTCATTGCATGGTGGAAATGTTACAGGAGAACAATTGATCTTGACTTTTGCCAGTGCTGCACTAAGCAAAAGTAACAAATGGTGTCATTGCTGAAGTCTGTGAGAAAATATTTATAGTCATGGTTGTAGCTGGAGCCAAAGTCAGAAGCACTGAACCAGAGCCTACATAGAACCCAAACTTTTCCAAGGCTACATGTTATTTTATTTATTTATTTTAACTTGACTGAGTAGGGTTTTGATCATTTAACCATGGTCCCTGTTCATAACAGGCCTGTGGGTTTGAGAGAAAATAACTCCTTGGTGTTTTTAAACACAATTTCAATTAAATATAATTATTCAGAGCAAATGTTTTCACCTACCACATCATGTAACTGCAATCTGTGCTTCTGCTTTCAAGTCTGTTATAGTGAACACAGGTTACATGACCGCATAAAATAATTAACAGTGGATGTATGTAAAAGCAAACATATTTAGGAATGAGACTGAAAAACCCTAATCTCCAGTGTACTTAACCAAAAGAGCATTCTGCTGGCCAAATCCTAAAATACTGGCTCTTGGGCCGTGATTGTGGTAATCTTCCCTGGAATTGAATGCAGGCCATTTGCTGCAGGGATGGGTACACAACTAAATGGTGAATATCAGTGATTTTAATTATATTATGACAAATACTGTTGCAACTAGATACATTTTTTATTTTATTTTAATTTCCTTCCCAGTTTCAGTTCTCAGCCACTCAGTCTATGTAAAGATATGGCTGTGTTCTGCTCAACACCTGACACGCTTCTCAGAAATGGCTCCATTTCAAATGTAAGTGAAGTTATCCCTGCACAGAAGGCCAGATTTACAAAATTACTTATGTAATATTCTGTTTCTGACAGAAGTCAAGGATAGCTGGTGCTTAAAAACCCTTTCTGGATATTTCTGTCTTGTAGTGGTGATTCTTTGGGTAGAAAAGGGCTCCATGGCACATATATGCTATCACGTTTTTATTCTTTATGCTAAATCACAGTGAAACTCCTAATGAAAATAAGAACAAGGAATAATGCAACTTATAAAATAAAGCTTTCGCTAAGCACTGTAACTCTTCCTGTCTTTACAAGAAAAGTTGCCACGAGACATCTTTTTAATAACTTTAGGAAATATTATGTTACTAATATTACAAACATATATAAAGGCACACTAAATGTTATGTCAAAGTTAAGGGTCTGACTTTTTTAACCTCAAAACTAAAGACAGTTTAACCAACCCACATTCATGAAAGAAATATCAATAAACCCTTAACCCTTGTGAAGCTGGTGATTACTGGCATAAAGAAAAGAAGTAACACATCCTGAAATACATTACAGTAAAGCTACGTACCATGTAGTTTTTAGATTTATAAGTTTTAGATTAAACCAGGATCTTTTTCTATGTTTATCAACAGCATTTAAAAAAAGAAAAAAAAAAAAACCCAAACCAACAAAAAACAACCAGTAAGCGAACCTGCAATACCACAAACCAATCAATAAAGTTTAAAAGCTCCAGTGAATCTAACCTATAACAGGTCCTTGTTTGGAGAACATGCTCAAGAAACACATGTGCCTTTAAGAGGTCTTGAAAGAATTTACACCCATGGACCATTACCATTTCCAAACACCCTGCAGCTTTACCAGCCCAACATGTGCTGACTGTATATCACCATGACCCTTTCACTAAAGCTCTTTTGACTGGAGTGCTTTTAATACCCACTTTCTCAGCTGAGCTCAGGAGTGATTTGTTTTACATGCCACATTAATCCTTTCCACATTTTCTGGATGAGGCAACCACAATTCCACTTGTGAGGTGTTTCTAAAACATAGTTATAGGAATAAAGCAGCAGGGTCCCAGACTTGACAACTTCCCTTCAGGCGGCTGACAAAGTGGGCTATCGTGACTGGTGTTGGAGCTAGCAGTTGTGCCTGGCAGCGAGGGTGGGCTGCTCTCCGTGGTTAGTCAGAGGCCCAATTATTGTTGGCAATTCAGCTACAATTAAAACCCTGTAGGGATCTTCGTAGATTTAATGTCCAATGAATGCTGATGCAGATTAATAAAATCCAGCTCGTCTTTTATAAGCTTAAGATGAAATGCAATAGAGAGAACAGAACTGAAAGTATAAATCGCAGCTCCGTAAAAACCAAGAAGTTTATGTCTCACACCTACGTGATTGGAGGAAAAGAGCTTTTTATAAATGGGCAATTAGTGTTCAGTGTACTGGCTTTTATTATGTGGTAATTTTACAGTTTTCACTTTAAAGACGCACACAAAAAAATCAAAGGCCAAATGAATTTCTGTTGCATGCATTTATGAGCTTTCTGTATTTATAATGTTAGCTCAATGTTACTAATGTAGGGGTTTGAAAATTTAGTGTTGTCAACAAGGCTAACAGAGTGGACCAACCAATTATAAAACTGTTTTTACATGTCAGCGCTGTGCACATTTTATTAACAGGTTAGTATTATACTCAATTTTTTACGTGTTAAATCGGACTGTACAAGTAACTGGAGGACAAAAATTATGTTTCTACGCCATTTAATTTATTGCTCTTCCCCAATAAATTTTACTTGCAAGTTCAATGGTCTGAGCTGAACTATAAATTAGAGTGAGGTGAGTCTTATATATAACTTGATTTACTCTGGTAATTTCTGAATGAAGTATCTGAATCCGCATGCCTGTTCCCAGTTGTCTTTACAGCAAGCTATAGCAATGGAATGGAAAAAAAGCAGTGGCTAATTAACTGTTTTCTGTTAGAGACTTTTACAGTCATACACCAGCTATTCAACAAAACTGCAAACAGCCCAAGTAGCTTCATGAGTACTAATGTGCATCCATTCATACCATGCAGCAGGTGTCACCTGGTGTTGCCATTTCAATCTTCCAGACTCTTTTTATTTTTCTTTTATTTAAGCATGTAAGTAAGTAAGATTAAACTAATTTTTTTTTTAATTAGAGCTATATACCGCTGCGTGTGAAGAGAGCTGTGTTATTGGAAGGCCAGTCTGCTATTTGTCTTGATCTCATATTAAAATCTGTTCTTCAGGTGGAACTGCTGCTTGTAATCCCAATTTTAGTGATGAGCTGAGGTTCCTGAACAAGGGAATTGCTTGCATGCTGTTTGATTATCTCTGTTCCAGGACTTATTCATATCTGTAAGTAAAAGAAGTTATACTTAGAATATAACCACAGGCCACATATTTAATTTCCCTTATCTGCCAAGACATCTGCAACTGCCCTGGAGAGGGACAACAGTGTTGTCTACGATGAGTTCTTTCTGTAATTTGCAATGAGAAATGTACTGATCTGACTTTTCAGATATGCTAATTACCTGCAGCTGGGAGTTGGGGCACCCAGAATTTTTACAGGTCTCAGGTTTGTGGCCTGACTGCTCTCCTGGGCATCAAGTAGTACTTCTCTGCCAGCTTCACCAGCTGTACATGAAGACCTTGTCGACTGTACATTTTAGGTGGTTTTTTTTCTTCTCTGACTGTATGTTGGTGGAAAGCTAAGTAGTATAGAAACTTCAGCATGTCTTCCGCACATTTTCTTGAGATAGAGGACTCTACTTCTGCTAAGGAAGAGGAAAAGTGTTTGGAGAAATGTCAGAAGTCCTTCCTTTCACATTAAATCTAGATTCACTTCTACAGGTATAGAAGCTTTGTCCTTAAACTTGCTCTCCCGGCTTTGTCTGATTGTCTATTGCAAATACTTCTTGAAGCACATGGGTGCAGAGCCCTATGGCTAAACCACTGTTTGTTGCCAGTAGGATAATACAGAGGGCAGTGTGAAGCATCCAAGAAATAATTTTTGCTGTCATTGAGGACGTATTGCATCTAGTGAAGAAGAGAGAGAATACATGCTTTATGACACTTCCCACCACCATTCCCTTAGCGCATGGACCACATTCCAGTATCAAATGTTACTTGAGCATGGACATCCATTCCACAAGGGCAAAGCTGACATGATGTACCAGAAGTCCAGGAGTTCTCTAAGTCATTCTAGCTGAGCTTGGGTTGTGTCTGAAGTTCCTCCTAATGCTCTGCTTTTGAGGAAGACTTGAACATGTAGCACCAGTCTGCACCCCAGAAGGAAAAGGACCATCTTTCATGAAATAACCAACCAGCCAGGTATTGCCAGCCATTTAGCAGATACATTTCCTGAAGGGTACCCTTTATGGTGCCCTCTAAAGACTTGATTCTTCTTGCATAGAAACTCAGAAAAGTTTTGGCAATGATTCCTGCAGGAACAGGATAGACTGTATGGCCCTTGGACCACCATGCTCCTTATGGTGGTACATGTGTTACACTCGCTTCCTCATGCAGGCTCCAGGGAGGCTGACACAACTCTGCAGGACGGCAAAACTGTGTGAAGATACCCATGCCAAGCCAGCAGAGTTCTGACCATACAGCATGATGTCCACACTACTCAGCCTTGTTCTCTTACTCAACTTATGTAATTGAGTAAGGAGCCAGCTGGTTCAACAGGACAGGCACTTTCTTCAGCTCTGTAGGTTGATGTGCACTGATTTAACCACTATACCTGTGCCCACATCTGTACCTTTGGCTCTTGAGTAATAAAATAATTCCTGGAATTAATTAAAGAGTCTCCCTGCATAAAAAGGAAGGAGATTTCATATACATAGAGGGGATATGCCCCTGGTAAGTCCAACCTGTTACAATTATTTGTAGCCTATAATGTTACCTAAATCATGGTAACATCACTCATATGTCAGAAAAGATGACTCACAGAAAACACTGGGCTGTAAGTACTATCCAGACAAATAGCTTTTCAAGATGATGGTCTATATTGTATGATACAAACAAAAATTGTGAATCCTTTAGCAAGGCAACTTCCTGAAGCTTTGATTGTAAGTGTTGGGTTAAAAAAAAAACAAAACACACCAAAATGGGAATGTTTTAGTAAACAACTTGTTTTGTAGAGCAAACAGAAACATACTTTCATTTGCTCTTCTTTGGAAATTATTATTTATGGGTTTGGATTGCTTTTATTTTTATTGTTTTCAGTAGCCATTTAATAGGAGTTTTCTTATTGTTTGTACCTCATGATACAGATTTTGGTTGTAAAGAAGACAACAGGAAAAAAACAAACCCAGAGCTTTTTAAAAACCTCAGGTAGCTTTTGATCACTTTTAAGATCCCATATTTGCAAAATTCTACTATATGCCAGGGCAAAAATCAACTCAGCTGTATTTTCTGTTGGTATATAGTCTGAGCCACAAAAATTGCCTACTTCTTTTTTTGCCTTTGGGCAATTTTTTAGTCTTAACTAAACCAAGTCCATAATGTATGCCTGCTGGCCAACATTCCAGGTAAATGAATAGCTCTTAAGGAAAAATGATGCTGTTTTTCAAAAGCTTGACATTTTTAAAATGCAAGTCCAGAACTGAAACCTTCAATAATTTTTCCATGCCTATATGTTGCAAGCAGAAAAATGTTACACAAATGAATACATCTGGGATTATTTTCAAGCTGTTATTTCCCACTAGGGAAAATATTTAGAAATAAGGCTCCTTTTTTTTTTTTTTTTTTTTTTGTGCTGAAACTACAAAGAGGCCAGCCATCTTGATGCTTTTCCAGATTTTTTTTAATGGTTTTCCTGATTATTGTATAGTGACTTTACTGCCCTGTTTTGTATGCCCTTATATTCACCAATAGTAAGCATTTATGTTGGGCCTATTCCAGTTTTGAAATCTGTTTTGTGGCATTTATTGCCTGAAGCTAATAAGGACATTCAGTATTTTCTTGTAAAATATTGAAAATACCTTTTACCGTGAAAATAAAGGGGAAATGTTTTTAAAATGAAAAATAAAAAAATAGTGGTCTAAGCAAAGGGAGGAAACGCCCCTATTTTAAACTCAGGCAGTCTTTGCCATAGCAGTGAAGTGCAGTTTCCTAGGCATCAGGGAGCTGGCAGAAATGCATCAAACCCAAAAAGAGCCTCCTGAACAGAGCTTAGCTCACTGGGAATCAGAGTAGAGCCCAGCAGAGGTTTGGCAGTGCCCAGGTACAAAAGAGTGCTACTGGACCAGGCTAGGTTAAAAACATTTAATAAAATGGATCTTTATAAAAATGCCAGTTGGTTGAAAATGAAACTTCCCCACAGAAAAGGGTTTGGATGCATTTTTTGAAAAAGGTGAAAAATCTGGAAGAATTTTTTTATTGATCAAAACCTTCCATTTTTATTCACTTTAATAAATAGCATCCTGCTTGAAATTACTTTGCATTTTGCAAGAAAATCCAACCATAGCATAAAAATGATGAAATCTTTTAGAATGAGATAAGCACAATGCTCCTTAGGTGGAGACTTTTCATTAAAGAAGTATCTCAAGTTTTCAAAACTTTCTTTTTTTTTTGGTTTCCTTGTTTGGTTTGGATTTTTTTTGTTTGTTTATTTGTTTTTATGTGGGTTTTTTTGTTGTTTTGCTTTGTTTTGTTTTGTTTTTCATGTGGTCTTTTTTCCTCAGAAATATGGGTATTGTCTTAAAGCAGAAATCTGGTTCCTGCCCAGCATGTGTCCAGTGCTTTCCTATCATGCAGGCCTGAACTAATCCACTTCAGTGAATGTAAATCCTTCTCTTGGCTTCAATGGGAATCTAGCTTTTTCTGGGGCTTGTGTAGGGGCATGATCATTATGCCCATTTTATAGACTGGAAGTTGAGGTGTAGAGCTGCCTTGATAACCAGATCAGTGGCAGAATTATTGTCCTTGAGCCCATCTTTAAAGGCAAATATTTGCCCATGCTGGCCAGGTGATGTGCAGGACCTGTCCTGGTCCCTGCTGTTTACAGACATTGCAATCTGGTAGTCAAGTGGCAATGCTTCCTCTCAGCTTATGTTTTCTCTGTATAATAGAGGGTTATTTGGAATAAATGCCTTATTTACATTCATAACTGTAAAAAATTGCCTACCAAGACCTTAGGTGCCCCAGCGTGCCGCTCGGTGAAATCACGGTAACATTGAAGTCATTATTCTGACAGGAACCCAGCCAGCCAGACGCCTACAGAAGCGCTTTTCCTCTCCTTCGCTCTGGGAAGCACGGTCCGCAGCCCTCTCCAGAAAGCTCTCCAGCTCCATTCATTTATTTATTTGCTGCATCGCCAGGTCACTAAATTCTGGTTTCTGTGGGCCAGGGCGGGGGGAGCGAGCTGCCGGGGCGGCGTGGCGGCGGGGAGGCCCTGCCAGCTGCCCTCTCCTGCCGAGCCAGCGGCGGGGGGAGGCAGCTGCAGCTGGAGCTGAGCCCTCTCCCCCGAGAAGGGGGGCCATCGCCACACATCCGACATCACCAGAGCTTCCTGGCCAGCCACCTCATCCCAGTTTTTACAGGGAATTGCATGTATTTTAAAGGAAAATGGGACAGTGCTGGCCTGGCTCTGCATGAGTCTGCTCCTGCTGCTTCATGTGGGATGGGTAGGATTTGGGCTTTTTTTCAATTTTGAATTGAAAGTGTCACTGCATTGCAAAATAGGAAAAGCCAGAAGAAAAATACGTCTACATGAACATTACTACGGGAGTCTCATAATCTACAAGGCATTGCTAGCCAGTAGCTAACTATTACCCAGCTGTCCTCCCACCCCTGCTTATTAGGAAAGTTTAGATATTAGTTCCCGTTTGCTGTTCAGAATAGCACAGATGGAAGGAAATGAATATGCCATTTGCTTTTTGTGACCTCGAGGGAGTGGAGCAAAAAATGGATTGAAAACATTGCCAGAACCTTGAAAGTTATATTCTCTCATTCATTAATTTTCCTGCTTCTCTATTCCATATGCCCTCCTTTTCTTCAGCTCTATGGAAAAGTATCGAGGAGCCAAAACCAAGTAATACAATCAAAGCTTATGCATGACCTGAATGGTATATGTGGCTTGACTGGCCTGTTAGCCAGGATGGCTGCTATGGTTCTAGAACCACTGAGAGTAGTAGACTATGGCCATGAACATCCACAACTCTCTCACTCTCCAGAATGTCTCTTGACGCATTATTTGTGGATTAATGCATGTGAATGGTTCAATATAGCAAGAAGTCACAATGAATAAACAGAAGGGATCAGATTCTTCATAAGGATGTACACGTGGTTCTCATTTTAAGGCCTGAACCAATCTACTTAATGTAAATCCTTCTCGTCTTCAATGGGAATGTAGCCTTTCTGGCTAGCTCTAGTAAAGAGCTTAGGCACCTAAAGAAGGATGTATGTGGAACAGCATCCAAAAGGGCTCTCCAGAAACCCATGCTTTGGCTGCTGTCTAATCCTGGAGGCGCCTAGTCTCACAAGGCACCTCCCTTTTTGATTTTAAAGTTCTATAGGTGACAGTAGTTGACCAGATCATGTCCATATCAGCCTGGTCTGAACAGCTTATCAGCCAGTTCTTCCTTGGACTGGTCTAACCTAGGAACTAAGCAGAAGATGCGTAAGACTTTTGAAGGCCACATGTGGTAGGCATTTTCAGTGCATCCCAGCATACTCTGGTGGCTCAAATGCTCTTCATATCACTCTTTATTTCTTGCATAGCAAATCTGAGAATAAGAGAAGAAAGGCTACTTTTTTTTTTATTTTTTTGTGAAGGTAAAAAGAGTAATTTGCTGTAGATTGGAAATATGTTTCATTATTTATTTATTGATATCTTCACATTCTTTTTTTTCCCCACATCCACTCTCTCATGTGTTTAAAGGGAATTTTTAACTCATCTTCGATTGGGTGAAAAATAGTCACCTTATCCTTAAATGGTTTCATGCCTAGTAATGTCCATGTTTCCTAAACCAAGTTGAATGGGATCTAGGTCAAATGATTAAATATGGACATTTTTTTTCCCCACATCTAAGTTTGGAAAGAAAACCTTCAGTCTATATTAAGATTGCCACTTATTAACAAAAAGGATCACTATATGCAGAAGTAGGCTGCTTTTTACACAGGTAAAGCATGGTGCTCTCAAGGCACAGAGGAATGCTGTGTGTTACATGAACACTGCAAGGTGGAAGTGTTAACTCCATGTCAGACATTTGGCAGAATAGAAATATAGCAACAGAAATAGAACATTTTCAACGCATCCTGCTTTGAAAATAAAATAACTTGGCTTCTTAATGGTATTTTTTCATTAAAATAGGGGCTTTGCTGCAATATTTATATGTCAGGAGGAGCCCATTAGTCTATGATAATATTCTTTTTCCATTGACATTATCTTTTAATTATATCATTCTGAGCCACATTGCTAGTGGAGGATCGATTTTTACAGCCCAGTTTACATATCGCTTCAGCATCTAATTCTGAGGAGGTGTTACACACTTTGAGGTTTCTGCTTCCCTTTTTAAAAATAATTTGGAACTCATGACTGCTTAAAAAGGCATCAACAAAGGTGCCTGTCTTTCCTTTGAAGTCATATTTTGCGGAAATCACAGTCACTGACCAAAAGGTTTCAAAAGATTAAATTGTGCTTATTTTACGACATTTTAAAACAGCAGGGTTAAATGCTGGGCCAGCTGCCAGGCAGTCAGCAGCACCCATACTTTCATGTTCAGGAGCCAGACACATCTACAGCAGTTATTTCTGAGTAGTTATTCCTGAAATATGTCACTCAGACAGCAGAGGGGTGTTAAGATTTGCATGCTTTGATGATGGGCTAATGAAAATGTATTTTATATAAATACCATGATTGTAATGAATTTTGGAGTTAAAAAGAAAAAAAAGAATGTAGTGGGCAAATTAGATATTTGTAATTCTCTTTGTCAACACTGGCTGCTCCCTATGGTTGCAATCAACTTGGAGAGCCATGAAATCACAGATATCAGACACTCCTGTCCCACACTGCATTATCGCATGTGGCAAAACTTCTTTTTGCTGCTTGCTCCTTTATACAGGGGCTGTAATGAACTAAGGCCCATTTTGAACTCCCAGAACTGTTCCAAAAGGGAGGCATAAGTCTTGACGTCATCTTTGATGAGGAACCAGAGGAGATGGAGGACACTCACACACTGGTCATCCTGGGCAGCGACACTATGGACTTAGTGGATCTTTTTTGAAGTTCAGCTCTGTTGCAGTCAGGAAGTGATTTGCTCCAATTTATTAATTTTCATTCTGGTCTTTTCTTGCTAATCCTCCTGTGCTGCCTGGTTTCCCTTGCCTTGGCGTGGGTTTTTTTCATCTATCCTTTTCCATTTTGAGGACTCATAGGCCAGACTCTCTGTGCTGGTTTCCATCACTTTGTATTGTGCAGGTGTTGCAAAGCACTGACTTAACTGGCCCCCAGGGAATGTTCCCTGTGTAGGCAGCCATGCAGCCAGTGCAAGGCAGTATAAATGGCTCTCTTGCCAATTCCTGTCCCCATGCTGGCAAAAGGGAATGACTGAGATACCCAGAACAGAGTGCTCTCTATTCTTAATGGGTACATCTTGGGGACTGAAATGAGCTGGGATTAATTAGGGTAGATTTGAGCTACATAATCTTATGTAGTTTTTTAAGCTTATGTAGTTCTGCTGCAGCTCAAGCTCAGCAGCCACTGAATTGTGTGACCAGAGCTGGCTTCCCATCTCCTGTTCTGAGTGGATCTTGGCACAAGGCAGAATATGGGCCTTTTATTCTTGTCCTGCTGGCTGGATGAAGCCCCACTGTCTACAGATCAAAGGGGTTTGATGGACTGCCAAAAATAGTAACCTATACGTAAAACATGTGCTTCATTTATAGCAATCATTTGGAAAGTTTCCTGCTACTGCAGAAATGCAGATTACATTGATTTACTGTCCAGTACTGCAAAATACTGGGAGACTTTTCAATGACTTTTTTGTACGCATTTGCAGAAAGGCTGGGGAGATTTCTTCTTCCTTCCTTCCTTCCTTTCCCTTTTGGTATATAATGCATAATCACGTGAAGTACATCTTTCTGAGTATTTGCATCACTTTAGTGAAGTGGGTTAATATCTACTCCGCACTTTGAAAGATGCTGTCACCTGTGCTGATGTCTTAACCTTTGAAAAATGAAGTGCTGCTTCTTTTGATGTAAAGAACATCTCTCCAGTCTTTATGGAATCATTTTATTTTACCTCTTAGTCTATAGGCTTTTTCTTAGCTATAGAATATGCATGTTGTCCTGCATGTTGTTTTCAGGCACTTTTTGATGTTTTTTGTGGGAACAAACTCGTGCTTAACATAGCAGTTAAACATAAGCACAGCCACCCTGTGTTTTGAGCACAGGTCTGAATCTGCACTTGAGCCTATCTGTGCTGCAGCCCACCCACCCCTCCCAGGCCTATTGATGTTATGTTAGACAAAACTAGCTACTCTGAGTCCTTCCTAGAAGGGTCATAATACCGCTGAAGAGACAGAAAGATGTGTTTATAGACAGCCTGAGCTCAGGTTGTTGTTACAACAAGGAAGACATGCTACATTGAGCAGCATGAACTGATGTGGACATTTGGAAGTAAATCAGGGAGTATACTACTCTGTGTCCTCTGCCTGGTCAACCTACACAGGCCTAGTGTGTTAACGAAATAGGATTTGAGATCTAGTTTACAAATAAGGCTGAAAAGAAAGGAGATCATCCACAGCTCTTATGACTTAAGAACTCTTGTTATTCCATGTACTCATATTGGTGTTGTAAAAAGAGCACATTTAATGAAAAGTTCACAAATGTAAGAAGAGAATAAAGTCTCAAGAAATGAGCAGTGACAGCAACCAGTGGCCTACAACCTTTCAGCCTATTTGCAAACAGATATCTTATTTGGTGGATGATAAGACAAACTTGGCCTTCACTTCATGACTCATATTAAGGAAGGATGTCATAATCTTCTCTTCAAAAACTTATATACCTAATAATATTCAGAAATACCTGTTTTCCCTTCCTGGTCTTATTTTTCTATATAATTTTCCTTCAGACCCTAGCTGCTAATAGGCACCATAAGGGTTAATTATTCTATCTCTGGATACTATTAAATTCACCCCAATTCACTCCTCTGCTTCCTGTCTGTTAACGTCCTAAGGATCAAAGCTCAATATAACTATTTTAGGCCAAGAGTTCAAAATGCTACCATTCATATTATAACTTAACAGGAAAGCATGAGTTACTTTTCCTCCTAATAAATCATATCTTCTTGAGTTATGCTTTTTTTTTCACTGAGGAATTAATTCAGTTTTTCCTATCCTATAGCTCTGTGATCCTAATCTCAAAGCTTACATGAGTCTGTTTTCATGCATCCATTTTGAGTCAATTATTTGGAGCAGAAAAAGTTGTAAAACTAATTTAAAAATACTGAATGAGAAAATAATGATACTTTTCAGAAAGAAACATGGATTTAGAACGGCAGGGGCGAAAAAAAAAAAAGCACCTTTCCTCAGCTATTTCATTTTTACTTGTGAATTACATTTTTCTTTTAGCTTTCTGCTTAATTCCAACAAGTGATCCTCACAGCCACTCCATTTGCAACCTGGAGATTTTGCACGGAAGGGGTTATTTTAATTGTCCTTTAAATGCGGTATCCTCAGCAATGGCTTGCACAAATCGCTGTGTTCTCCAAAAAGTGCTGGTGGAGTGCTTGATTTTACCCTGGAAACCATTTCGGTTTGAATGGCAACCAATCTGCCCTCCACACTGAGATTTACTAACATTTTCCACGTTGCATTGACAGCGGACCGTACGGTACAAGGAGATACACCCGCGCCCCACACGCCCCCCACAGCCCCAGCCTTGCTCTGCTTCATGGCAATGGCCGCCCTGCTCACGGCGGGAAGCGGGGCTCCTCCTAGCGGCCATGCTCCGCACCGGCCGGCTGAGGTACCTGGCCGTTGGACTGCTTGGTGATCTGTGCTGCCGGGAGCTCGCTGCGGGTGAGCACGACGGGGAGCGTGGCGGGAGCACCGGTACAACGGGCCCTGCACGGCGTGAGGGGGGAAGACCTGTAAGGTTTCCTTCAAGGGGCAACCCTAGAATACCGATTTCAGTCTTTTCATTCTACGCAAGCACCTTAAAAGCCTGGGCGCTGTGGCTGCATGTCTGTCATACTCCAGCCTTTGTATCAGGGCTGTGAACACTGCCTCAGAAATAGGGCATTGGAGATAGCGGCTTCCTAAGTAGTGATTCTGTGCTGCTCACAGAGGATTTACCCGTGCCAAATACCTGAGTTATGTTTAGAAGAAGACTTCAAACAACCTTCACCTCAGCTCATACAAAATGCCCTCGGATGGAAGTCAAGCACTGCACAAATCAGGAGTCACTTTCGGGGTAGCATTGTGCAAACCGTGCAGCACGGCTGGCATCGGCTTCAGCTCAGTGACAGACACGTCCCCCTCACAGCCAGCATCCCACCCCTCCCAGAACCACCTGCAGCACCACCCTTTCCTTTACACCTTCTAAGTTGTTGCCCGGGACATTTTATTAGCCCTGCTCAGCTGTACAGCACAAAGAATGCGTATTTCTTCTTCTGCATAGTGTTGTCTTTACCAGTAAAATTTAGCTGGGGCTTGATGTTCAGAAGGGTGAAGAGATTATGAGAGAAGGGAATAACCCAGGCCAGCTGTGTATATTCTGACTGCTCATTTAAGCAAAGGCAAGGAAAGCAGTCTGGCTGCAAAAAGTAAAATATTACAGGCTATATCATAAGGTTTGGATGTGAACATATGTACACAATGCTTCTTTCACAGGATTCCTGCTGTAAACTTTGTCCTTTACCGGGTGATTCAATCCTCTGTAATGAAAAAGCTGCCCCCACTCTGAACTTTACTGTTTTTTTTTTTTTTTTTTCTTTCCAAAGAATACTAAGAGACTAAAACAAAAGACACAAGAAAGTATACTCCAACTTGTGTTCAAAGAATCTTTCTTGGAAAATGAAAAGCCATGGTACCATTGAGATCAGCCATTCAAAGGCACTGAAACTTTGCCACAGCCTTCACAGCTGCTACAGAAGTTCATTTGATACAGCGCTGCATTCCCGGTATGGTTAATTCACACTTCTCTGGTAGGTGACCTATCCAGCTTGTGGACAGATAGGGCACTGAGTATGAAGACACCTGAATACAGAAGCAGTACAGCTATATTTGTGTCATCTATATCCCCTAGTTCAGAGAGGTGTCATGTTAAGCATCAGCTTTTTTTTGCTTTTTTTTTTTTCTCTCTCTGATTTGATTTTGTGGGTTGCTGTTGCACTGTCTATGTTTTTGACTGGCCAGGGTAGCCCAGAACCTAACTATACCACACATGCTGCTTTTTTCTAGATCTTTGTTTGTGAGGTGTAGGTGTATGAATGTGTGTGTGCATAGAAATTGCTCACTAAATTCTTAACTGGCTTAGGACACTTTATATTCTGATAGAATCCTGACTATGTCAGATAGGCACACAAACTCCTAGAAACATGCTGGCCCATCTTTTAATGTGGAATATTATCATGTAGCATGACAAGCACCTACTTTCTGAATAAAATCACTGTATCTTACATACATAGATTCAGGAAACTATAGCAAGTCACTGTGTTTTAGTGATATAGCCCCAGGAACACTACCTGAAAGCTAGAGAATTGGAAAGTGTTCAATCAACATATCAGTTTATTGCTAAAGCAAGATCATATTCCAACTGAGAGAATATGAAAATCAATATGGCAATAGACCACAGTATTTTATTAACTACTGAGTGTTTTAAAACACAACAATGTGCAAAGTCTTTGTGCAAATTGGGTGCTATGTTTCACTTTTGGAAGTTGAGTGTTATTAGTGTGTGATTGCTATTAAAAGATTCAGTTCAGTAAATACAAAACTGACAGATGTGCACCAATACAGCAAATTCTAAATATGCAGGTGATGCACAAAGAGCCCAGAGTATTTATTACTCAAGTATATTGTGTTTGTTATATGACAACTGTTAGGTATGTTTAAAGAATGACTTTGTAATTGCATTCTCACAGGATGTCCTTTTGTTTTTCCAAGGAATATTCCTCAGTGTTTCTCTTTTTCATTAGATGCCTCCAGCACGATGACAGGAAGACATTATTTCCCCCTTACTATACAGGAGTATGTATCAGAACAGGACCCATGCCACACTGTTAAACTAACAATTGTTCAGTATTTTTTTTCCCTCATTTCCCTCTTTGTAGTGGAAATACCTGATCTCAACCTGACCAAACTGACTGCAGACATTTTTGTTGACTTTATAGGCTTTTGTTCAGACTCTGTGATACAAGAGAATAAGCCATACAGGACAAGGGTGTAATTCCATCAAGGACTTCTGGTGACCTCATAAACCATGAGAGCTGGCATTGCCTTTAATGGGCACCACGTGCTTAAATTCCCATGCATCATTTTGAAAATATAGGGCTTCATTTGATATCGCAGAAGGATACCAGACCTACCATGTCAAATTGTTTCTCTTTCTTCTAAAGGAGTCACTAGTTTTATGTTACAGTCACTCCTCTTTGGTAGTGAATGAAATATGCCATTCTGGAAAATGAGTATTTTCTCTGGCAAAATGAACTTGAAAAGTATGTTTCATAGAAAAACACATATTTGGGTTATATTCTTTTAAATAAACTTTCTAAAAAGATGGCAATAAATTCAAGGAAAGGTGTGGTTTGTGCAGCATTGGCTTTGCTTGCAAGTTTCTAAGTATGCGACATTTAAAATAATTAATTTGTACATCAGTTAGAAAATATAGGAATGGAACTGCTTTGGGTCAGTTGAAAAACTAGACCATGTTAAACCTGGTTTAAGTTAAGCTGGGCAAGTTACCTTAAGTTGCTAATGCCAAATGACCTCAGTTAACTAAAGCAGTTTAACTGCATTCAGTACACCAGTTTTAGGACTTTGTTGGTAGGAATTTCCAGGGGTTTAGTAAAGTTGACTGGAAGTTCTAATCTGTGATTTTTTTTTCTATCAATCACCTTTGTAAGGCACTTGCAGATTTTTCCTTGCCTTGTCTGTACATAACTGTAAAATATTACTTGTTAGCAAACTAAAAATAAGATCTGGCACTGTGTCTATTTACTTCAGGTAAATGTGGTAATAGAGACATAACCTGAATTTGTCAGCTTAGCTTTTTATCATATACGACATCAGTATATAGCAAGGAGATGCTCTAAAAAATTCTCATTGTGATGACTTCATACCAGGAAAGGATCTGTCCTTCTTAATTCTGAGAGAACAGATCAGTGAACTTCCTAATCTTCATTTTGCTCTGAACATTGTAAATAGCTAGCTTGGTCCATTAATAAAATCTCTGTGGCACAGCTATATAATGCTCCTCTATTAGATGCATACTAGGATATGGTGGTATTTTTTCTTATTAAGATTCAGGTAACAAATCACCTTGAGATAGAAGGGAGAAAGAGAATACGTTCTAGACAGATTCTTCAGAAGCTACTTACTGTGGCCTTTCTGCTGACTTAATGTGCAGTCCCTGGTATTTGTCATTCTCTGGGATAACTTTTGAACTATATGTATCACTTTTCCCTGTGCTGTATTTCACTGAAAAGGACATGGTTTTCACCATGTGCATGGCTCAGCCACCGGGTAGACCATATACACTATTTCCCATGTGAAATAATTGCATATCTTAGTTTAAAAGACTTAAAAGAATTGCAAATGTGAGAATATGGGAAAAGGATGTTTCTCCAGTGTTAGTGTCATAATACAATGGATGTAGATTTTATACACCAAGCTCCTTCTTAATGACATTGTAATCTCATAGCTGAGACAGTTAATAAATTAGAGGCACATGGAAGGCTGTAGTAACCTTGGGATGCAAGCTGTATTGTAGTAGGTTAGATAGTTCCATGGAAAATGATGTATTTTTGGTTTGCTTGTACTACTCTCTCCCCATGAATCATGTGTTTGGTCCAAGAATTCTGTGGTTTCCTCACTTTGTGATAATAATTAACACCCTGACTAAGCAGTGATGACATTTGTTTAGGGGCCTGACTCTGATTTTTGTTGCTCTTTTGCCTTATGTTACTTTCAATGTGCATTTAAAACCATTTTGGAAAATCTGAAGGTTCAGAGATTGTTGTTGGTTTTTTCTTCTTACTTTTCTTACATTTAGAAACTATTTCATGTAACCTAACTTTCAGCCTTTGAGGGTGCACAGCTCATCCAGTCCTGTGGGTCTGGGTTGGCAGTAGGAAGCTGAAACTAATGCCATCTATGCAGGGCTCTAAAGGCAGTAGGTTGGGAAATATTTCCTGTTTTTCTGAAGAAACAGAAAAAATTATATAATTAGCAGAAAAGTTAATCAGTGTTAAAGTAACTATTTTTAAGAGAATATGTTAGGAAAGAAAAAAGAAAGAATATCTTAAACCTTACTTTAAAGATTCCTGAAGCTTTGGGGAAAATCTATTTTAAGAAAGATGACAATGGTTCTCTACTCCCCCAATAATCTTATAAAATAGATTAATAGCTTTGGAGTAGATGTACATATTTTTAACTTCCTTTCTGGACAGAACACAAAGAAAACCTGGCTTGTTTGTGCTTGTAGAAGAATCATAGGTGGCTTTGCATAAGAAACACAGGTAGCTGCCAGGGACATAGAAGCCTCCTTCCCTTTCCCTGTTCTTTTTTTCTGTAATAACTTTTTTTAAGATGTTACCATTTTTTCCTGCATTTTTCCTAAATAAAGTGAAATGTCAAATCAGCAGAGAATTAAAATGTATTTATAAAAAACAACCAAAAGGGCATCTGATGTTTTACAGACATTCCAACACCTTCAGGAAATTTGAACTCACACCAAAGGGTCTGATATTCATTTGATTCTCCATCTGTGCTGAAGCACATGTGTGCGCACAACACACATTGAACCACTACAGTGGAAAAAAAATCCCTGCTCTTAAATTATAGCAGCTCTCTACAATTCTTCTGTAACCACAAAGGGTTTGGTAGTTTTGAGACATTGCAGTGGCTTCGGGTGATCTGATCAGAGCTTAGTTTTGTTAAAGAAATCCCTTTGCTGAAAGGTATGGAAAAGCTGTAGGAGAAACATGGGGAGCTGCTAGCTCACAGCATGAGGGTAGTTTGGAGCAAAGGGAAAGGGTTCAAGAAGCTGATGTGACAGCAAACACCCTATAGGCAGAGTTAACGCTAGAAACACTGCAGTGTTAGCTCCCTCACCAGAAATCCCCATGCTTGCAGGAACGGATGTAGTCATTAGTTCTCAGTGGGACTATGACCTTTCCCTTTAAATATCTGTGTGATGCTTTTGATCCTTTTGACTCTCTCTAAGGCATAGATTAAATGCATGGCACAATGTCTACTCCTGAGTGAGGATTAAGCCTGGCTTTTGGAAGCAGAACTATATTGCCTAACCCATCATCATTTATCATGTTCTCTGGGGACCTGTTCTGCCATTTTTCTTCCCCTCCCCCCATACTTTTAGAAAATCCCCTTCTCTGGGGTTTAATATTGATCTCAGCTGTGTCAGCCTTGTTTTTACTGTAGTTACTTCTGATTTTACACTTAAACAGGTCTTATGTCTCAGATATCTTGTTAAACAAAGTGCTATTCTGAGGCTGAGCTCTTCTGCAACCTATGGTCCTCTTAGCACATTTTTTGTGTGCATTTTAATAATAAATACCTTAAAATAATTTATAGGTTTGTTTCACCCTGTATTTCAATGGAATTCCCTGAGGATAAACCTTGCCATGTAATACTTGTATTTTGATTTAATGAAGCAGTGAAGCATGTGATTACCTTCAGGACCTGTGTAAATCCCATTTACTTCAATGAAGCCCAAGACCATGCTTTAGTGCTTCACTAAGTAGGGATGCTTAAGGCTAATATGCACATAAATGCTTTTGCTGAATCAAGTCGTAGCATTTTATCCATTTTTGTTCCTGTTTCTCTTCTACACTGTCTGATGATGTAATAATTTTGGTCTTGTAGTATCTGCATTCTGCTCCAAGTTAGAAGTTATGGTGGTACTGAAGATCTCATTCAGGGGAGAATAAAATTAATCCATTCTGCAGCTGTGAACCAGAGAAGTCCCAGCAAGCTTCCCAGTAAAATGAAAAAGTGATGGTATGCCACGCTGGCTCATAAAAGTGTAATTTAAGCACTGCCCTCTCAATAAACATATCACATTTAGGACACAGTAATCCCCTTCTGAACCTTATCTTACTTTTCAACAGCTCTTTGGACTCTTACAATTGATGCACTTTGAATTTCCTGTTGGTCAGGTAGCATGACTTTCTGTACCTCCCTCTCACAACTACAGCTTTGTGCTTCATTCTAAGCAAGCAGTGTCCAGACACAGCCAGAAAACTGAATCCATGGTCTAAAATTCAGTAAATTCAGGAGCTTTTAGGTACTTATTTGGCAGATGTCAGAACTACTAGTACTCAGAGCTGTGGCCTTTGCACATATTGCAACAAAATGAGGGAAACTTAAAAAAATGCTTTTCAATTGTTTTCTCAAGACTCCTGCCAGAATTTTTGCCTTCTTTTCTTACTTTTTCCCTTTTAATGAGCTCCTGATTTATGACAAGAAATCACCAGCACCTAGGTTTTCTGGACTTATTAAAATAGACAAATTCTTTGGTGTTAGAAAATCATCATAAGAACATATATTTTTTCCATACTAGACTGAATCACTGTAGGCAAGTGCCCTGATCTTCCTCCCAGCTATGGTCTGGAGGTTGTATTTCAGCATGAGGAAAAAAATAACCCTTTCTGGTTCCTGGCTCAATAAAGTCAATGCTTCCACTGGGGGCAGAAGGATAACACCTTTCTTGTCCACACAGTATTCTGCATTTTATCTATATCAAAAGATTTGCTTGATCTGCCTTAGCATGTACAGGGTAGTTAATCTTCTAAAAAGGAGATATCTTCCTAGTTTCCATGTCTGAATTGCAGTGGTGATTTATATGCTACCAGTCTGTTTTCACAATGTCTTTCCTGGCTGTCTTGTATCTCTCCCCTGTGGAGCACTGGACCTTAAAATCATTGCAGTAGGGACAGGCAATCAGTCTTTAGATACGTATTGGATTTTACTGGTGCCTGAGCCTATGGAACGTGCCAACATCTTTTGCAGTTCTGGCAGGCAAACCTCAGGGAAGTGTGGAGTTTTGGTTTGGATAACAGAGGAGCTGGTTGAGACTTTTTAAGCAAATGTTCTTTTTTATTTTTCTTTTCATCAGATAATGCTGGGAATATATGAACAAGTTTCAGAAGGAGTTTTGGAACTGGAGGGTGGTGGTTCTCAAAATCACAGAGACATACGTTAACTCTGGATTCTCTCTTTCTCCTTTTCTTGTTGCAAAGTGCAGCTCTGCTTCATTCAGGTAAGGGACTTAAAAATATAAGAATGGCCACATCAGACAGGCCAAAGGCCTCTCCAGCCCAGCAGCCTGTCTGACAGTAGTCAGTAGTACATGCTTAAGGAATGTGCCTGCTTAAAGCTGAACATATACTGAAATGTTCTGACTCAATGCCAACTGGAGTCAGTCATGCCATTTAGCTCTGTAACTAATAATAATAATAATAATAATTTTTCAATTAATATTTCTAATCACTTTTCACGCTATAAAATTGTAGCACCTGCAAACATCCTGTAAAAAGTCTTCACAAAGTTTGCACGTACCTTGCATGAGGCGTCTTACATGAAGACTCTCTACTTCAGGTTTGCCAACCACTACTTTTAATTGATATCTCTAGTTCTAGACTGTGTTTCAGTCATAGAATGCATGAGTAACCTCTTCCAGTGTTTCAATGGATATTACTTAAAACAAAGGAGACCTTTTAACACCCAGAGAGAAAGATGGAAGTGTCTGAGATCACCTCTGTAGCGTAAAACATTTGGCTTGGAAGTAGAAATCTTGGACTGTCAGGTCTGCCTGAATTGCTGGGTTATTTCTTGCTGTCTGGAATGACCGATGAGACCTCCCTTTGCTTTTCTGTCTGAAAGGCCCTTATTTCATTCCACCATAACATGAGTAGTGAGGAGGGTGAGAAGAGAAATATGACGTGGGACTGAAAACAGTCAGCTCTAGCTTCCACACTGGCAAGTGGGATGAGATTTACGCAAATTTTATGTTCGGTCTGAACATCCGGGGTTCAATTCACTTACCTACACATAGATGGTGCTATTTGAGACAATAAAGTACCTGGGATACGTGTAAGGGGCTGGCAGATAAGGAAAACTGGAGTTTTCTGGAGTGACACCTAGTGAGCTGACTAGGTATCTTCAGGGTTTTCAAATTCCACAAAATACATGTCTGGTAATTGCATTGCACGTGCCATTTCTTTCATTCTAGTTCTCATTGTCTGTGCCCTGCAGATTTGTTTCAATTTACGGAAGTGTACTACAGGTCAGTTAAAACACCCATTTTGGTACAGTTCTTCTTATTTGTAAAGGATGTGCGCAAAATCTTGTTTCTAAGAAAATAATAGAAACAACCAGTTATATTTTTAGCTTACTTGCAGTATCCAAGTTGGTTTTGTCACTCAGAAAATGTTCTGCATTACTTCTCAAGTCTACAGTCTTGTAACTGTTTCATCTAAAGACTTCTGGTTTCTTATTTGTTTTGATACATTTTGGCAGTCGTTCAATCCTGCATTAGATTCAAGGAATCTCTAGGTCCATTTGACTTTGCCTAGTGTTAGACCTTCTTTTGTCTTTGAGTATTGTTTTCTGCTGTTTCCAGGAATCTCCCCACATGAATATATGCTTCACTTAACTTGCTGTATTCAGAGGCTGTATAGATCAGTGCTAGGCTATTGGTGACAGCTTTGAAAGCCTTGTAAGATTTATCCAAAAATTCAGAGTTTACTAAAATGAAGATTATAGGGCAGTCAAATGACTGCAACTGAACAGAGGTAAAATAGTATCAAAACAAGCCAGTAAGATATATAGACATCCTTTAATACATGTTAGTTGCCAATGAAATATGAATTGATTTCAAGACTTAACTTTTATTTTGTGAGTTAATTGGAGCCAATTTAAATTCTCGTACCAACTCTTCCTTTTCTGCTCGTAGACTCCATGTAAGTACCCATAAAGTTCTGTGGGCTGGAAGGAGCCTCTGGCGATTGTGTATTATAGAATAATACAGAAGACCTTTAAGACCATCAAGTCCAACCTTTACCCCAGTACTGCCAAGTTCACCATTAAATCGTGTCACTAAGGACCTCATCTACCATTTTTTGAACACTTCCCTGGGCAGCCTGTTCCAATGCCTGATCACCCTCTCTCTGAAAAAAAAATTCCTAATGTCCAATCTTAATCTCCCCTGGTGCAGCTTGAGGCCATTACCTCTTGTTTTATCACTTGTTACTTGGGAGAAGAGACCGACCCCCACCTCACTAGTGCAGTCTAACCTCCTCCTCAGAGCAAGTTCAGTTAGAGCAGGCTGCTCAGGGCCTCATCCAGTCAGGGACTAGACCAGGGATGGAGACTTCACAGACACTGTGAGCAACTATAATGGTTTGGGTTTTTTTTAACTAATTTTTTTTTGTTTGTTTGTTGTTTTTTTTTTTATCTAGTAAAAATTTCCAGTGTTTCAACTTGCACCTGTTGCATCTTGCCCTCATGCTACACACCTCCAAGAGTCACAGTGCATTGTAAGAGACAAAACAAGTTCCAGTCAGGATACCTCTGATTTTTACAGGGTGATTGCTTTTACTACAGCCTTGAATTCAGATACAATGTTTGAATGATATCTTGTTGTGTAATTACAGTTCTGATATCAACCTCTAGCATTATTTGAAATTAAGCTCTTGAGAATCACATCTTACATGATGGCTTGACTTTAAGGAATAAGGATTGTTTTGAATATTAATGAAGTCTGGCTCTTTGGATTTGCATTCTATGTTCACTTACTTCCTTGAAAGTAGAGCTGACAGGCAGGTTGAACAGAAAAATGGATAGGCAAACAGCACTATTGCGGGTAGTTCAGTTTTGGAAAATTTAACTAGAAATACTGATTTTCCATTCAAAAATATATGTTTTTAAGCCTATCCCATAATAAAAGAAACTCATTTAGATTAAAAAAACGATTTTCCTCTTTTTAAGTGTAAAATAGATTTATCAGTTTCTAAGGTCATGTCTATACTAGAAAATTATCCAGTGAATGTTATGAGTGCCTCAATGTCTGTACTACTAAACTGTTGGAATAGTCTCCTGCAAGATTTTATCCTGAGACAATTACTGATCTCCTAGAGAGCAGCTTGGCATGATTTGGGAGCTAGCAGAGACCATGGTTCATGCTCAGTAGGCAGTTTTGGAAAAGAAAGAAGGTTCGAATGTATATACACAGTCCATTCCATATTACTTGTCTTATTAGGAAAGAATGGTCATTTGCCTATTAAATTTTACTTTTACAGACTTTGACATTTTTTACCAGATGGGACTAAACCAACTCAATTTATACAATTTATTATGTATAATATAATATACAATTTCTTTCTGGTGGATCTATTTTTAAGAGTCTCACAATTACCAGTACAGAAGGAATGACTGAGTTTCTGATCTTGACACTACTTTTAGTTTATCTTTATTCCTTTTTAACCACACGTTATTACATGATAGTGGTGTTCAATTTACTTTTCTCACTTTGCCATAGTTAAATGTAGATTTTGCTTCTTAGAGATCTTAAATCCTTCTTCTCTGCAGCTAGTAGTTACTAATTTGTCACCTTTGCTAGAATGGGAATGAAAGAGAGATAGAATTTCACCCGTGGAGGGTGGTGAACAATTGTGAATCCAACACCAGGAGCTAGCTTCCTAACACTCATTTGGCACCACAATGGACTCTGCCGTCATTCTTGCATTGAGCCAATGTGTTGAGCATCTGAATGTCTAGTCCTTGGATATTTAAGGACCCGGGATTCATACTATCAATCAGTAGCATTTAGGGACATCACTCTTCTTTCTGGATCTCTATTCCAGAAATTTCAATAGGTTAAAGCTATAATTCCTTTTAAATATTTTTCTCCTGCTGTGTATCAGATAATCTAGTCCCCTAAGTTAGGTATCCAGACTCCCAGAACATAGGTGCTTCAAGCCAGGTTCTAGAATATTTAACTAGCTGACTGAGGAAGCACCTAAAGTCAAAAGCAAAACAGTGAACTGGCCAGAGCAAGTGAATAGGTAGTACCCATTTCCTGAAAGTCAAAAGGATGCCTCTAAACTATTTTTGATGATACGAGCAGAGGTTACTTGAGTGTTTCAAACCACTCTGGAGTAAAAATAAAAGATAGCAATTTGTGCTTTTAAAACATGCTTAGAACTGCAGCAATATGCAGCAAATTATCTCAGATCCTAGGGAAAATATTACTTCTCCAGTGTTTCAGTTGGCATTGCTGAAGACAGCATCTGTTACTGTATTTTTAGAGACAGGTCTTGCTGGTCTTGTGCTAAGAGAACCAGCTGGGTTATGTCCCTCAGGACATTCAAGTGTACGTTTGTGACACAGGTGTGTGACAGAGTGCAGTGAACAGAGGCAACCAGGAGATGCACCAGTCTGTGGCACTTTCTGCAGTGCGCAGAAGGGTGCACAGAAGAAGGGCGGAAACTCTGTTGAGGATGGTGTACACATGCTCAGCAGTGGTAGTGACCTGTCACAGGACAGCAACAAAAGCAACTTGCTCTGGCATCAACTCAACCTGTGGGAAGGCGCAGCTCTGCAGGTCTGTTAGTGGAGGGGTGCCTCACTGAGGTGTCCTGGTTTTGTTTGGGATAGAGTTAGCTTTCCTCTTGGTAGCTGGTATAGTGCTGTTTTGGCATTAGGATGAGAGTAATGTTGATAACACACTGATGTTTTAGTTATTGCTAAGCAGTGTTTACACTAAGGCAAGGACTTTTCAGCTTCTCACATCACCCCACAAGTGTTTAGGCTGGAGGGCACAACAAGCTGGGAGGAGACAGGACAGCTGACCCAAACTGGTGAAAGGAATATTCCATACCATATGATGTCATGCTCAGCATATAAACTAGGGGGAAAGCTGGTTAGGGGCTGCTGCTCAGGAGCTGTCTGGAAATTGGTCAGTGGGTAGTAAGCAATTGCATTGTGCATCACTTGTTTTGTATATTCTAATTCTTCTATAATTTTGGTTGTTGTTCTATTATTTATTATAATTACTAACTACTGCTGCTACTACTAATTCTCACCTCTCCTACCCCCCTTACTTCTCTCCCCTCTTTATGTCCTATTAAACTCATGCTATGAATTTTACTTTTCTTCCCAATGGTCTCCCCCATCTCACTGAAGAACATGTGAGTGAACATGTTTAGCTGCCTGCCAGGTTAAACCGTGACATGTGACATGGGCTGGGGGAGGATGGTGTCCTGGTCTGCAAAATCTGTGTACTAATACAGGATCTGTGTCTCCAAGTAAAAGAGCTGCAGGAGGAGGTCTACAGGCTACATTGCATCACAGACAAGAAAAGAAGTTTGATATTATCTAAGACCTTGTAGCTGCAAGAGCCTGAATTCCACCTGGACAAAGTGAGGGGAAGGCAGAACCCCCGGTATTAGAGACCTCACTTTTTGGTGAGGGCTGCTAGCTTCTGACTTCTGGCATATGATTCCTTCTCTGTTTGCAGAGCTGCAGCTACAGAAAAGGCTCAGTGTTCTGATTGCAGACAAAGGGCTGGGAGGTGTGCCTAGAGCAGAACCTTAAGCTTGCTGAGCCCGAGTCTCAGCAGCACAAGGGGCAATCAATACAGTGAAACAAGAAATTCCATTTAAACATGAGCAAAACCACTTTCGCTGTGGTCACGGTAGTCAAGCAGCAGAACAAGATGCCCTGTTTGTGGAGTCTCTATACCTGGCGATATTTAGAAATGCAGCTGAACATGATCCTGAGCAACCTGCTCTAGCTGACCTTGCTTAGAGCAGGGGTTCATAGCAGATGATCTTCAGAGGCCCCTTCCAACCTCAGCAATTCTGTTTTTCTTTGACATGGTGAGTGGAAGGTCATGAAGACATATCATAACAGGATAAATTACTCAGTGGGGAGTGATAAATTATGAGCTTCTGGTACCCAGACTAGTTCATTAAGAGCCAGTTGAGGTACATGTGACCTGTGTATTGCTGTGCAGGCACATTCATATGCGGAAGCATCTAGTTTCTGAATCCAGATGGAGTTTAAGGAAAGTGTAGCCAGGGCAGTTCTACTATGAACAGATGTGTGTTTCAAGAAACACATTTGAAAATTGAAAAAGAAAGCACTTAGGGCATTTAGGCACCACCTGATTTAGGTGTAAATCAGGCCTTTTTGCATGATACTTTTTTTTTACTTGGGTTTCTGAATTTTCTGTGAATCTGTACTTCAAATACCTAGGTTGGTCATCATTTTCCATCTTCAGACCTACTCATACATAACCAAGAGAGGAATGAAAAAGCTGACATCCACCTCCAAAGAGAAAATGAAAAGAGACTTTTGACTGTCTTTCTGTACATTCCTACCTTTGAGGCCATATCATTGCTGTTGCTCTGTGCCAGCAGCCCTGCATTCTTAATTTGAATGTGTATGTAAAATGGATGACCCTCACCTTCCCACAGCTGTGCAACTATTATAACCTTATAACTTCAAATAATGTTTTACAGCTGGGGCACAGGGCTGAAATAATACATGTGGTTACTTACGTCTTTATATATGGTATCCTTCAGTTCCAGTATGTGTCTGCTGTTCCTCAGTAGGGCAAATATTGACATACAGTATTTTGCATCCCTTTAGCTCTTACACTTCCCTTTTATCCAGACGTAAAAAACTCTTTCCTAACCTATTCTATCTCTACTGCTATGTATGTTGACACCAGTGGACTTGTGAGCGAGTAGGCCTGTCAGCAGTGGATATTTTTTCTCCTTCATTGTCACTGGAATAATGACTTCTCTTGCTTTATATGGCTTTGTGTCCTACAACTCAAGGATCCACTGCAGACCTCAGTGTCTGCCTGCAAGACACCAGTCTGTAATACGCCTAATAAGCCTAAACAAAGGAAATCCCTTGACTTTAAGACAAGAATGCGTCCTGTATTAGTATTCTGCACACTAGAGAGAAAAATTGCTATCCTCCTGTGTTTCTCTGTAAAGTCGGTCATTTCCTATACCTGCATGACCAGATTCCTTTAAACTACAGCAAATAACACAAAACATAATTATTTTACAACAGTAAAATTTTATTTGCTATTTTACATGTTTTCCTTGTTTTTTGTTTTAAAGGAAGAATATAAACCTTCTAGAGCAAAATGTGCTGAGGATGGCTTTCAGCTGCCACGCTCTTACCTAAAGCCAAGTGCTTTGGAAGTGCAGGTATGTTTACATCTGTGTTTTATTTCTGGCCCACCTTTAATAAAGATGCAACAACGATAAAGCAAAACACAGCACAACATGATAATATATGGCACATAATAAAGAACTGCCATAAGTACACAGGGGGCTCAATTTTGCTTTCACTCTATCTCTGCAAAACTCCATTGTTCAATACTAAACCTTTACAATTGTCAGAGTTCCTTGTGGTTCAAAAGGAGACATTTTCCAGAATAATGAGGTCACTGGTTCCCAGTTTGCCATTCCACAACATTCTGTTTATTCCTAGAATCCCTGTTCTTTCAGCAATAGCTGATGCTCTCTATAGCTGTTACTCCTGGGGGAATTGAGATTTTAAACATTCATTAAAAAGTGAATTGCTATTGTTGACAAAATACAGATGGCCAAGCATGAACTACTGACACCTAGGAGTACACTTCAGTGCAGTACATGGCGATGTGGCTATGCGAATGCTCTGGCTGCTTTTACCAAACCAGCATGTCTTTGTTACCAGACTGGCCCTGCTGTATGCTTATATTCCTTTGACTAATTGTGGCACAAGCTGCTAAAGTAATTTCTTTAAAAAATGAACTGAATTTATTTCAGCTTTTGAGAGTGAGAAAAGATACTCTTTTTTCACAGCAAAACTATCAGCAGACAATATGCATACAAGGCTCAGCTCACAAAATAATTACCTGGAGTTCAGAGCTCTGCTTCAGGCTGCTGCAAGCATAGCACTCAATGACTCCCAGAGGCTCCGTCTGAACTGTGGGGTGTGTGCCATAGCCATGTCCCTGATCATCCAGGGGGGACCTGGCTGGGCCGGAAACCGGGCGTGGGGGTGGAGGGTGGAAGGGAGTTAGCATGGAGCCAGGGTGCAGCTGGGGCACGCACACACACGCACACATGCTCCTGTAGGAAGCATGCCTGGATTCCACAGGTTAGACATAGACATAGCTTTAAATCAGCCATGTATTTAGAGTTCATTAAGGTGCAGCCGACAGACTTAGCCTCTAGAGTACAGTTAGATGCTACACAAGCATGTAGCATGCAGCATTACACTTGCATAATGATATGTACTGCACTCTAGGTTAACATGTTGTGGAAAAAGCCAAGGGAATGCTCCAGTAGTTGTCATTTAAAGCTTTGGGATTACTTTGTGATAAACTAAGACTGAGGCAGTAAGATGAAACTGGTTGGGGTGTTTTGCATCTTTTTAAACACTTCTAGAGATAAATACTGGACAGATAGATAGAAAGTGCAGTAGCTACACTGAGCTTTGGCTTATTTGGGGCTGAAGTTTTTTTCTGGTTTTACATTTTCTGTTCATCTCCACCATATTTTAGATTTTTTTCTTATTCTTATATATAAGATTTTTTTCCACCATTCTTCTAATGCTATATTTAAACTCTTCCATTTTTCCTTCAATTTTCTTAAAGTTTTATGGTCCTCTTTTTCCCTCACATGCTTTTTTTGGGTCACCCTTTGATTCATTCCCTTCTTTTCTAAGTGTGGAAAATTACAATTTGCTATTGTTTCTCTCCAAATGGTTGTGGTATTTCCCATGCTATTGTGTGTGCATGCACATGTGTGTTTGTGTGTGTAAAAGAGAAGAGGAGATACTGTGAGGCTGCCAGCAAAAATCAAAATTGGAGGAGACAGGAGAGCAGAGGGAGTAAGAGACTGTCTTATTGAACTTGGAGAGGAATGAGGCCCATCTGGGGCTAAACCAACCATTGGGAAGATTAAGGAAATAAAATAATTATGGAAAGTTAGTGCTGGAATTGTGAATGGGCCTGAGAGACCTGGCTGAGGCTCAGGAACTGGGAGTGGCTGCCTGAGCTGAACCAAATACTCAGTCACTAAAAAAAAGGAACAAATAAGGATAGAGCAGACATACTGAGAAATTGTACTTCTGTATTTTGACTTGACTGTTTTAGCTTTATGAACTAAGAAGATGACTTTTCCTTTTCTAAAGAATGGAATTAGAAAAATTTAAACACAGGTCTATTTGGTGACAATTTAAAAATTATTATGATCAAATAGCCAGAAAAGGGAACGCAGTCCATGACAAATAGCTTCTGAAATCTCTGACTTTTCAAATCAGAGCAAGGCTCTCAGCATCAGCTGTGAAACACAAATAGGGTCAGCACAGTTAAAACAGACATAGCCATGAACTTAAGGTTCCTACTTCTCCCCAGTTTTTCATAAAGAAGACTTCAGTTAATCTTTCTCTAACTGAGTGCATATTGTCTGCTTCTGAAATGCATAATCCCAAAGCTGATATTAAAATGAGCAGGACAGAAGTTTGAGAATTCATTTTTCACATAATCATCCAAGTAACTCTGGTGTACACCACAATAAGATGCATGCTCTATCTTTTACTCTGTGGGCTTTGTGTTGCTATTTCTGTGAACTTTAAAAAGTTCATTGAAAAAATGTTTTTATTGCTTTCTTTTTCAATAAATAAAAGTATCTTACAGCATGCATCTTTCCTTAAAAACACCCACCCAAACGCTTTAGAAATTGTCAAATTTAGTTTCCTAATCCACTTTTTGTAATATCAAATAGATTTATTCGGTAGGATTTGCATTTTTAAATCTTAAATGAGATGTAGCTAGAAGTTTAGAACTCAGCTAGCATAAATTGTCACAGCTATTAACTTACCTCAAATTTTAGCTATATGAGTAATAGAAATAGTCCAGCTTGAAAGGGGCAAAACCTGATTGGCAAGATGAAAATGAGATGATCAGTGCATCTTTCATTATCATCTGTGAGCATTGTGATATCACTTTGAATATATAAACATGCTACACATGCCTTGGTTTTTCATATTTCTTCATAGATATCACTTATTAGCTACTGTTAACAGAATGGGTGGACTTATGGTCTGATGCTGTATAAGCAGCTCTTCTAGTCTTATGGCATATAAAAAGTTTGTAAATACAAGTCTGGTGTCATATAATAAATAATATGAAAATAGGTAGAATGAAACTTTCTTATGAAAGGGAAGAAAGTTTAATGCAGTGGTAAGTGATAATGCAGTGGAATGGAAAATCCCATTCTTGTATTCTGAACTTTGATGAATATGGTCAACACTTTATGATGAAGGGATCTGAGGAAGGATGAGTAGGAATAGGAAAGCAGGGATCTGGGTAGGATTTTTTTTTTTTTCTTCTGCAAAGAAAGAGGAAAAAGGCATAAAAAGAAAAAAGAACACCTATTTTAACCACTGTGCTAACTTTTTTCTAATCACAACTTGCATCACTGATACAGTATCTGAAGGGGGCCTGTAAGGATGCTGGGGAGGGACTCTTCATTAGGGATTGTAGTGATAGGACAAGGGATAATGGGTTCAAACTCAAACAGAAGAAGTTTAGATTGGATATAAAGAGGAAGTTCTTTACTGTGAGGGTGGTGAGGCACTGGAATGGGTTGCCCAAGGAAGTTGTGAATGCTCCATCCCTGGCAGTTTTCCAGGCTGGGCTGGAGAGAGCCTTGGGTGACATGGTTTAGTGTGAGGTGTCCCTGCCCATGGTGTGGGGGGGGTGGAACTAGATGATCTTAAGGTCCTTTCCAACCCTAACTATTCTATGATTCTATGATTCTGTAGTAAATAAAACTGATGTGAGAACACATCTGTATGATATGGCACAACTCATGCTACCAATTTTTGTAGGTTATGCAGTCCTTATGAGAAAGCATACTATTTTTAAATGCTTGGGGGGCCCCACCAGATATTAACTTAAGAATTATTGGTTGTGTGTAGAAATAGGCGGAAGGCATTTCCTGCCGTGAGCGACACTTGGAAGTTCTCCTTTTGCAGTACTGTAAAAAACAACAGCAGAATTTATGCAGCATTCATAGACAGCAGATTTCCCCAAATGCTTCAGAAATGCTACCAAATTAAAGCTGCTCCTCAGTATGGCTTCATATTTTGTTTTTTATTGGCTGCATAACAATAAGTCAAGTGTGAATGTAAAATGAATCTTATAGTTGCTGGTGGAAGTGAGGATATTGTGGGATATGGGAGTGATTCTTTTTATATTTGCTTTCTGTTTTGACAGAGATAATAGAGACTCTCTAACTGATAGCTGCTGGAAAGAAAATCAGGAACTATGGATATTACCTACCTTGTGATCTCAAGCAAGACTTCATGTCTCTCTGACCTGACTGTTGACCAGATGCTATTAAAGCTATATGTTCTCTTTTTCTGAAGTATTCAGTTTTATAAATCTTGTCAAACACTTTTATACTCAGGAGGTGTAATACAAAAATCCCAGGTCATATATTTGGGAAGCACTTTCTCTCTAGCCCTGTATGTTTGCTGAGGATTCCATACCACTGATTGAGAGTCTAGCCTGAGCTTTTACTTACTGCGATACCTTTGATATATGTTGGCCCATAGCCTCTGAAGGGAGTTTGATGCTACGCTATCCTAACAGTCTTTACACTGGGATAGACCCAGAGATGGAAAAATACTGAAGCTTTCTCTGCCTCTGTGCAAGCCAGGCAATAGGAGGTATGACCTGGGTGCCTACTTTTCTTTGTTTCTTTGCTGGCTTACAGCAAAAGGAAGTGAGCAAAGGTTTCGGTGTACAACCATACCGACCAGTTGATACAAATAAGCTAACATGATGATCAGCGTGCTGACTTGCTCAAGGCGGAGAAGATTAATTGCTCATGGAAGGACTCAGGAACACATTTTGAATCCTGCTCCCTTTTCTTAGTTGCCCAAGGGAAAAGGCTGCTATGAGGTGCCTCTAACATAGAGCCATACTAGTGGGACAGGCTTAGCCCTCTGAGTTATTATCCACATTTTGCTTTCAAAGCAGACTGAAAATTGTGCTCCATTCTTGTGAGAGGGTGCTGAGAAGTGCATATATATATGTTTTTATTAGCTACCCCTGAATTAAAGTAAGTAGTATAGACTTCTAAGTGATTTTTCATTATCATCTTAAGACACAGAATCAACTAGGCTCATGAACAGATGGGTACTGTATGTCTTTCTGTCTCCAGAGAAATATATTGGAAAAAAATCTTAAAAATTGACATAATGATGTAGCAATTGCTTGAAGAAACAACAATAAGTCAGTCCTCAATCTCTTTTGCCTTCTATTTGAAGACTGAGGAAAGGAGGAATTGTTCTCCTTTTGTATGTCCAAACACATTTGCGTACATGAGACAAGAAATTTGCCCTCATAACTTTTATTTGATTCTAGCTAATAGGGAAACTTCACCTGGCTTATGTTAATGAGAGTTGTGTACTAGATTTGGCAGAACCCCCATCTATCCCCATTTACAGTACAAAGCTCCTCTAAAGACAGACTCAGTTTTTCACAAAGCCTAAGAAATATACTTTATTAATCTTAAAATATTCTCTGTATACAAGGAATAAGATACTTAGCACATAACCCAAGTTGAGTATATTACTGAGTTTTGGTGTACCATCTAATTCATTTGCACAGGGAAATCAAACCTGCTGTGGTTGCTCTGTACCAATTTGCATCATGCTAAGCAGAGGAAGAAAGTAATTGGTAACATTAGTATTACTTCTAAGGAGTTAGAATTTACTTGACTTTAGGGATTAGCATGGATTTAAATTTGGTTGCTCCTAAAGCTGGAAATAAAAGAACCTTTCTTTTTCAAAGTACAGGGAGAAAAAAATACTTCCTAAGCTCTCTCATAACACTGAAGAAAAAATATTGGTGAGTAAGAAATGCAAATCAACATCTTGTATAGAAGCTGTATTGATTTTAACCAAATGGGGAAAATCTTCTTTTCTTAGAAGGGTAAAAATGGAGTATTACATTTGTGGGAAAGAGGGGGAAGAGGGGATGATTGGCTGACAATAGGCAAATTTAACTTCTGTCTCTGGTTGTGAGTAGGACATAATAACTCTTTTAAGTTATGGAGCAGCTGGAGAATATTTCACTGGAAGCTATTCTCACCAGTGGCTAGAATAGGCTGCATGGGGCCCTTATCTGTCCCAAACCTCAAGACATGATCGAGCCGACTCAAATAAATTGGAGTTTGCCTAAGTACTAACCCCACTGGGAAAACAAAAGATTTCCACAGTTTTGGGGAGCCTTTGTATTGGGACCTTGCAAAGTCTCAAGTAGGACCTACTGTATTATTTGAAAATGTAGCAGGGAATGAAGTCTGATGTGCTGGGTATTTTTTTTAAGAGTTAATGGACTGACATATGTTTATACTTACTACTGATGATCTTTCTTTGGAAAACACATCTAACTTCTGAACTGTAGAAAATTGGCAACCTATAGGACCTAAACTTTGTTGGTTTTAAAAATGGCATTTGGATAAAAATAAAAAAAAAAAATCATCTTACTGGTTATATATGATCACTTTATTATGTTTGATAAGAAGGAAAAGCTGAAGGATTTGACAGTCCCAGAGCCTGGCATGTAAAATGAAATTCCTGAATGTAAATTAGACAGATTAAACTATCTTTTAAAAGACCCTCAATGAAGAAAAGGATATATTTAAAATCCAATAAACTTCAGACCTCCTTCAAATGGCTTAAAATGAGGTCCAGAATGCTTGCTATGCAGGAAATATACTGGTTTTGATTTAACAAAAAAATGTATAGTCTAATTTGAAAAAATCCTGTCACTGTATTCACCTTGCAGAAGTGAATATGAAACCATATGGAGAAGCATATTTCCACAAATATATTCTAATTCAAGATGAATTATCTGTATGTTCTATTTAGTAATCAGACAACAGCAAATTTCTTGAATTTCTCTACAGTTATTGAAGAAAATAATTGCAACTTCTGTATGAAAGTAATGTGCTTTTGATAGACATTCTGAATGGATGTCTTAATATTTTTTAATAAGGTAGGGGTGTCATAAGTAGGGATGAGGTATTTTTATGTTACCAAGTTGCATGTACGATTGGCTATGCTGGCAAAAACCACAAAAGAGCCTTTGTTATACTCTCAGTAGAGCTATTTATATATCGTGACTTACTGTGTCCAAGGACTGCTTCCTGCTTCCGTTAAAAAGTAGACCCTACAAATAAAATAAAAGCCATAAACCCTGACATTACTCAAACCCTGTCTATTGAAACAACAACAAAAAAATCACACATGATTTTGTATTGCCTATATAGAATATGCTCTCTTGAACTTACTTAAATACAGTTCCAGATGAAGCATACTGTGGAAGTGATGCCTTCCATACTGAAAGAAGCAGAAAGGCATTTGACTTGCTTTAAAAATAATGATGGTCCAAGCAATCAATCAGGTGCATCGTCAGAATACAGCTGAAGCTGGGGAGGAATGCAGCAATTCTGGTCATTGTATAGACAGTAAGCTCTCTAGGCAGCAGTGACTCTTTTGCTTTTGGGGAGACCTAATACATGCTTCAGTCTTTGTAAAGTATGAATTCAATAATAGATATTAACAATATCTATCTCTATGCATTTCCTGTCCTTGTTCCCCATGCCCATGGTCAACCACAGCTGCTTAGACAGGTGGTGCAAATTAAAGCAGTCCTTGGCTCCTCTAAAATTGTACAATCACTGTTAGATGCCTGATGCTTGTTCTGTCAGAGCAGTAGGGTCAGACCACTTGTATTTTCCCATAGCTTCTTCAATACTTTTTTGTCCTTGGTATGTGACAGTTTTTCAGTGTGTCCAGCAAGTACCTGGCACAAATGGTCTTGTGCCAGTGAAAGGGGGAAACTGTGTCCCATATGTGGGTGGACTTAGCTTAGTTGAGGCTTAGTTGAAGCTAGGGATTGTCTTTTACTGAGCTTGGAACACAGAAGGAGAAGGCATTGCCCCTCTTTCTGTGTTGCATCTGTAATGCTGTGCCCTTGCCAGGTGGACATGTAGAACCATGGAGGAAGAAGCTATGAAATGTGTCCTCACTTGCAGAGATATGCAAAGGAAGAGCCAGGGCTAGAAAAAAAAACACCCAAAAATCAAACCAAACCAAAGCAGAAAAAACAAACTAACAACCAATAAAACCCCCAAACCTGACCCAAAAGCAAAACCAAAAAGAAATTATCAATTTACATTTTCTTTCTTCTGATTTTGGGAACACACGTAACTTTTTGTAGCCTTATAGTGTTGGGCAATAACCTTACTCTAGAAAGATACGAGAAAATCTTGTCCCTTCATGCAGACTAGAGCTCACTGTAAGAGCAGATAAGAATTCCTAAATAAGACAAATTTTAGAAAATTTCTCAGATGAATTTTCAATATAGTATAAAAATCATTAGTAAGACCCCAACTGACTTTTAATGTAGCTTTTTTATTAGAAGGAAAGAAATTCTACTGTCCTATAGTTCGTATAATCAACCGTAGAATACCACATTGGAAGTTACTTCAAAGATCATCTGATCCAACTTTTCTAGGCAAAGTGTGACCTAGATTAGATGTCCCAGCACCCTTTCCAGCCAAATCTTGAAAATGTCCATTGTTTGGGAGTCCATCACTTCCCTGGAGAGATTATTCCAATGGCTGATTGTTCTCATTGTGAAAAATTTTCCTCTTGTGTCCAATCAGAATCTCCCCAGGAGCAACTTGTACCCATTAGGTGACTCCTTGTAAGTCTTCTTCATAGCCACGGTTTAAATACTGGAACTCCTACAGTTCCCAATCCCCTACCCTATTGGGAAGTTTTAACTAATGTATAACTAATGTATATTTCTCTATATCGCAAAATAAAGAATTTGCTACATCAGCTATCTTTCTGACTGGAGACATTCAAGGCCAGGCTGGATGCAGTCCTGAGCAAACTGATTTAGTTGAAGATGCCCGTGCTCATTGCAAGGGGGTTGGACTAGGCAACCTTTGAAGGTCCCTCCCAACCCAAACTATTCTATGATTCTATAATATGGTTTTGATTTCTCTGTGTATGATCATTCTATAGTGTGCCAGAGGAACTGAATCAGTGTTTCCTTATCAGGAATAACCTTAGCAGGCAACAAGTGTTGGTATGAATGAAATAGAGTGAAAATTGGAACTATTTAACTGCATCTAAACCAACACTTGTGCACATGCAAAGGCATACTTTTCTCTGTCCTCAGGTCACCCTCAAATCTCTCATTTTAAATCTCTTGATAGCATTTCTGAACTAATTTTGGTTTAATTAGCTCTATTTTGTTTTAAAACTAAAACAAATCAGAATTTAGGACAATTTCTAAAGAGCCTTTATTTCTTTATATACATTTCTACACCAAGGAAAACAGACTCCGTTTAGCCTGAACCTTCTGCCATTTACATTGAAATGCCCCACTGATATTTAATGAAAAAAAGGAAAAAATACTGTTGCTTATATTTAAATTATGTGGGGTTAAATGTAAGCTTCTAATACTGCTCCCATGCTTAAATGGTAAAGCATACTTAAACTTTAATTTTCATTACAATGTTTTGTTCACAGATATTTTCAGGAACACCATAACATAAACAGAGACTTACTTCAAGTGAGCAGCAGGGTTTTCACTGGCTCTGGCAAGTTCTAACCAATTAAACTAGATAAACGCTGTGTAACTTTTCTGAGCAGGCTGCTAGGAATAATTCAAGGAGTGCTCTGGAGTGCTCTATATACGTTATAGTATTATTTTTACACTCAGACTTTATAACTAATATGTAGTAAGCTAATTTTTTAATTGGTACAGAAGTAGTTTTTATTCGTGGCTTTATGCATAAATCCTGAAACTCTTGGTTATTTTTTCCTTGTGTCATGGTGAGCTTCCAATAAAGTGAATGGAAGTTCAACTTTAGTAACGATAGAGTAATAAAAACTGGATCCGGATCTCAGGATTTGGCACATGGACACTAGATCTATTAAGTCATCTTGTCCATACTCCTGCCAATGCAGAATTGTTCCCTTCAGCATAATCTCCAGTGCCTTATTCAGTTCAATTTTAAATGACTTGGGTGAAGTGGTTTCCATTACTTCATTTGGTTGAAGTATTACTTATTCCACAGACTAATATAATGCTTTTCAAGCTGCTTCATTCTCATGGATCACTTCCCAATCCCAACATTTTCCCCAGACAAACGAGTATGAGTAAGGGTAAGGAAAATGTGTGTAGAGTATAAAGGCCAAGAGGAAAAAGTGGCATGAACTCCTTCCCCTCACTCCATTTTTTTTTAATGTATTTCTCCTGCTTCATATTTGTGAAGTCTCCCTCTTCACTCTTGCCAGTGAGACTTGGACCAAACTCCTTGAGAAACAGATCCACTGTGAATTTTTCCCTGTTTTCCTGCATGTGAATCATTCCAAAAAGGTTTGTGAGTTGCCCCCCCCCCCCCCCCCCTTCTCTGTTATATTCTATTTTTACTTTCTTATGTATTCTATTTATTTTTAGTAAGGCACTTATTTTACCACTAATTGCTGACTCTTCATTATTCAGTATATGTCACTTAACTCTTAAGGTACTATCCTGATTAGAAGGAATTTTTCATAGAAGATCCACTGAATATATTTTTTGCAGGTGAATATGGGCATATATAATAAAAGTGACATTTTACAAATTATCAGGAATACTAAACCCAATTGTAACAGTAGACAAGATTGATGAAATAATCACTGAGAAAGTGAACAAAGGTTTGTGGGCCCTGTTTTGTAGTATATCACATGTATACAGATAGCCAAGGCTTTAAATCATTGTGCATGCAAAACGAGGTTGAAATATTTCGTGTTGTAACTGAAATTCCATGCTAAGATCTTTATTTCAGTTTTCAGCTATATGCACAATAGATGTTGCAAGAACAAAGACTGAATTCGGCATTTTAATGAGATGTAGAAATTCAACAGCAGGAAATAATCTTCCTGGAAAGAAACCCCTATTTCCGTCCGCTTTTTTTATATACACCCTTTAGTAGCTGATCACTTAAAACAGGTGCTGTAATTCGTGATTGGACATTCAATATTTACAATGGATGGTGTCTGTGTTTAGAGACAACTTTATGTACCAGTGCTTGTAAGGCACTTCCTCTCAGGAATCAAGTGGAAATAAGATCATATAACACTCTGGCAGATTATAGATTCAAATATTACAGATGCTTGAATTGTTCATTGGAATTCAATTACTCAGTTCATTTTTATATATGTAATTATTCAGAAATGAAAATTGATTCCTAAAAATATGTTCTTCATATAGAAGTATTCAATAAAAGAAATAAAAAAAGGATGCCACATGGGTACAAACATGACTGAATCTCATGTACTACCCGTGCTGTCCAACATTCTGGGCTGTGACAGCTGCAGTGGAAACATCTGGAAAAAGTTGCCAGTCAAAAGGGAGAGCATGCCATGTCAAAGTCTGGCCATGCTGGGAAGATAGTCAAACAGGGCTCCGAGGCAGTGGTAAGAAGTGGTGCCTGAGGGCCAAAACCCCTTACTGCCGCTTCATTTGACTAATTCAGGTTATCAAACAGAAATGAACTGCTAACAACTCCCACCCATGTGAGTCTGCTTCATGCAGAATGATTACTGTCAGAGGTTTATATTCACCTTTACTGCTTTACAAACCAATCTTTTTACTGACATATCCATATTTGCCTCCAAAAGAATTAGTGATTTCAGCTGTGTAGAGACAAGGATCCCCATTCACTCAAGATCACATTGTTCCAAGTGCAATTGGACAGAGATTGAATGACATCAGAAGTTTCAAAAGAGATCTATCCATAAGCACTGGCTGGATGGCATACATAACTGTGCCATGGTGTGGTTGCATCCATGGAGCTGTGCAGCCCTCCTCTTTTCTGTTGCATCTAGCATCTGTGTCTGCTCCAATGCTTGCACGTGGGAAAAGTTTATCTGTTTTGAGGAGCTTGTAATGAAGAGAAAAAACAAGCTCTTTTTCAAGGAAATGACACATATGAACTTTGAAAGGCATCCTTGCTTCATGCGGATTTTCTTCCATTGCCTGTGAAGTATATGTGTACCTGGACTGTACCCTGCAGAGGCAGAATTGCAGAGACATGCTTTGATAGCTAGACACATTTTGACTGCTAGGCACAACCTGCTCTTTGTCATGACACTCTTAGTAGGTAACTCCTTTAACTCCTTGCTGGTAGAGATTGTTCAGCAGCTACAATGGAACTGCAGCACCTCCTCTGGCCACAGCAGAGGTAGCTCCAGCTGGCAGGAGTTGGGGAGGAGGGGGTTTCCCCGTCCAGAATATGTAAGTGACCACTCTTGTCTGTCTTTACTCTGGGTAGATATAGCCTATATGAATATTAAAATACCTAGAGGAGAACAAAGAAAAATCTTGGTACAAATGCCCTGTCTGGCATATAAATGAATATTCATGATGAACCATATGGAGAGCTAGATATACTGAGAAAGAGAAAGCCTAGTGCCATACATCTAAGGTTTCTTTAATAGATTGTTTTCACTTGAGTTGATTGTTTAAAACAATCCTTTACATTTTAGTCTGTCAGATTGGTAAATTCATTCATATGCTACTTGCACGGGAGGCAGACAGAACATTCATAACACCAACATTTTTCCAACACATAATATAAATGATCTGCTATTCTAAGGACAAAAAGCAATGACACAAAAATGAGATATCACCCAAGAAAAGAGTTGAGAGGCAAACAGGACCTGGAAAAGAAAGAACATAGGAAAATAAGAAACAATACAGAAGGTTTGTCATATAGGAAACATTACATCCTCCTTCTGAAGAGAGGTATCGTCAAAACCACTATTATCAAAACAAAAGCTTCTTTGACCGTAATTGGTCATAAAGACATTGCATCCTTTCCAGGCTAGCCCAGTGTTAAGCTGACATCTGGATTACTCTTAGGTTTTCATCAAAACTGAGTGAGTCTTGTGAATGGTAACTTTCCTCAGAAAACTTTTCTATACTGCCATTGCCTCCAATCTGCTATTGACCAGGAGTATATGGGAGGAAAGATAGGGGACAGGGCAGCAGGCAGATTTGTCCCCATACAGGTGTACTGTTACCAGAACATGCATTGATTAAGCATGTTCTCAGAGCAAAACTTATATTGAAGTCTTTTAGAAAGTCCCAAGTCATTTAATTTTGCAGAAGATGAGCCCTGAGAGCAGGCTGTAAACCACATTCTTATTCACTACCAAATTACCCAGGGTATTGCCATGACCCAAGCTCATTCCAGACATTAGCTTCATACTTAAATCTCCAGAACAAGAGTCAATCAAGCCAAGGTTTCAGGCATTAAAACCTAGGCTGTAGTTAAATGCTATTATCCTCCGCTGAAGGAACACAGTATGTAGGGCCTTACCTTCCCATGATAGGGCCTTACCTTCCCATGACCTAGCTTGTTAATGGCTGTTGACTGAAAAATTATAGCACAAAAAGAGACACTGGCAGGTTTTCTTTGATAGCTAAAAAAAAATAGATATTTTTTTTTTTATCTTATTGGGCATATAGTGGGCATTGCTTTATTTTGCTAGGTTTTGATGCTTTTTCCTATATGCTTTCTGAGTACAGAAAACATAAACCAGACCCTCTTTCAGGAATGTACTTTAGAAGCCCTTAAGAAAAAAAAAAAAAAAGAAGAACAAAACAAAACAAAACCAAACCGAACAACAACCCCCAAATATTTTCATAACAGGATCTGGAGTACTGTGAGATTCCTCTGCAGAGCTCTGGCTTTAAGCCCACCAAAGAGCCATATACTGCACAGGAGCTGAAGAATATCTTTGCTTTGTACATGGTGGAGTGCCTTCACAAAATCCAGGAGTACTTTTTCAGCAGTCTTTGCCATGATGCACAAACTCCAGATCCAGAGCATAGAAAACACATCAGAAAGTGATAGCAGAAAAAATATACCAAACATTTTAAGTCTCTCTGCAAGCCTCTTGGAGCTGAAGAACCTTAGAGTTCTCCTCACTAAGGGAAAATTAGACCTCTTTGGACCAAAAATACTAGTCATCTTCATGGCAATGTGTTCTCCAGAAGCTGCAGATGTGGACTTTGCAAAGGCTTCTTGAACAAGCAACTTGAGATGATACAGAATTTGACTGACTATTATAAAGTTATGTAGGTGATATAATACGTTTATTTTACTTGCCTGAAAGGAACAAGGTACTTTAGTGAAGCATTTGCTTTCACCAAAGCCCAGCTATGTTGCTGATGGCCCTATACTTTTGGCTTGCAATGGAGGATGCTGTGCTATGGGAAGCAGGTTTAGAGAGCAAACAGGAACCTTTGTTTCCTTTTATTTAGGGAAAAGAAAACAAGACAGAAGGAGGAATGCTGAGCAGCTGCCTGAGAGCTGCTTTGTTTCCGCTTCATTATGACATTATCCCTGGATTGGTTTTTGATAAAGTATTTAATATATTGGAAGAAATCACAGAGCTGTAATTGTAGCAAGCAATTTTATTTAGAATTTTTGCTGTCTGTTGACTTGAGTAGAGATAATGGCATAAATTCTAATAAGCAGATGCTGTGCTCTTTGAAACAAGGCACTGAAATCTGATATAGTACCAGATAGGAATTAACAGTGAATATGATGAGGCAAATGCATGGTTGTCAAACTCCACTTACCACCTATTTCATCATATGGAGAGCAAAGAAATCAAGACAGTACAACATACTGTCAGCAAGAGAATCTGTCTCATTTAACATCATGCTATTGTAGTCAGTTAGGAGAGCAGTTACTCAGTTTGGTGCTCTCCACTGAATATCCAGGATCATTTGAAGTTGGTGGAAATGTGAGTGCTTTGTAGTGTCTGCTTTTTACATTGTAGTGTTTTGCAACCTTAAAAACAGATGTCTGAAATACTTCATTGTGCTTTTCCTCAAATATTATACAGCACTGGTATGTGCACAGCACAAAGGATTATCTCAACAGCGTTGTGTAGGTCTTTGTCTTTAGTTTATGGTCTCTGTGATCTATTGTATGTAAACCTTTTTATGAGACTGGGAAGGGATGGTAGCCTAAGTAAAACTAAACACTGTATGCAAAATTTTTAGGGCTGTGCTGTTCTGTAAATGAACACACTGAAGACTAAAATAGAAATACTTTGGAAATAAACGTTTTCATCAAGTAATTTTGACCCAGAGAAGCATTTTCACTAGACCATAGAAGAAGATGTTGGTTTTGGTGCTGGCAAAAGCAGTACTAATTTTCCCAAGGGACAAAGTATTATCTCCATTCCTCACATTTTGAAATTTCAGTGAGGAAACCTTAGCTATTTTTATCTTGTCGAGTCTCAGTTCCTGCATGACTTTCTTCTGTGAAAATAGTGGAAATTAGTGTCAAGCACCAGTGTGGCTACAATCCAAAGAGCATGAGATACTTCCAAGAGAAATGAGTGACATAATATTTTGTTCAGTCATCTGTGCCACTGTTGAGTGCAATACATTCTTGTCTTCATGCCTAAAATCTCATGCCAGCAGTAAGTCCTTATACTGAATGAAGAAGCATGTGATTTCCCTATATGAAAATGATAATCCAGTCTACCTAATTTACAGCTTGATTTAATGGTCAGATCACCACTGGAGATTTTCAAAGTACTGTAATAACATGGAACCAATCAGTGTATAAGCCAGGATGTGGATGCTTACATTTAAACTCACTGATCACGGGGATCCAATAGGAACTGGGTGCAAAGGACAAGATTCTCAAAGACACAAAATAGCATATCTGAAAATACCAGTAAAGGAGCCACACAGGGTTATTTGAAAGGCATTGGAGAGAAAAAGACAGTGGACTCATTTACTTAGTTTGCTCTTTCCCAGAAGTTTATCTTTATTGGTAGCTGGGGAGTAATGCAGCTGTTTGGTTATCTTCTCTCATCCAATGAACCTACATCTTTAAATGAAGAGACAGGAATGTGCAGAATTTTCATAGCTTGTCACTTTGCTAAAAGATGAAATACATAAATTCAAGCCTTTACAGAGTAGGAAAGGGTTTCCCTCCGGCATCCTGTACTTTGGGAGTGATGTGAACTATATATAAAATATAACACTTCCTCCTCTCACAGTAAGGATTTTTAAGATGGCCGCCTTGGCTCTGTGTCTTATGTGGAGTTCACTCTTGTGCCAAATTACGTGTTTTAGAAAGCAATGCTGAGTTGAGTTGGCATACTGAGGTGCAAGTACAAACAGATCCTGCAGGACTCAGACATGTTAAAATGGTGGCATTCTGGGAGGGGCACAGCTTACATTTCAGTAGTGTTGCTACTTTAACTTTTCTTAAATTCTGCACAATATATCATAGCCTACATTCATCAAAGGATTAGGGAATTTCTTGTGTGGAACTGAACCACATGAAATCTGGAGATTGTAGCTTCTTCAGTGCCACCTAGCAGCCATAATGGCCTAAATTCAATGACCTCTCACCACAGACTTTAATTTTTCCATTAGAATTTTGGTTGTTGTATTGCTGCACCTGCCTAACCCTGAGCAGGTGGGAACTGATCTTCCTCCAAAGCTTCATTAGAAGTATGAAACAACAGATTCCTCTCTCATCTCTTCTGAAAGGCTCAGCATGGCAGGCCTGCATATAGAAACTTGTAGCTTAGAGCGCTCCCCCATGGGGAAGCACCCACATTCTATACTCATCTCACCTGAAGGGATTTACTGCTGCCTAGCACATTGTGGAGTCATCTGGATGGGAATACATGGCCTTGTCTTGTCTTTCTTTTTTTCTACTAAGTGCAATAAAAGAAGTTGTAAGCAATGTTGGAAGCCTTGCTAGCATAAGGCTGCCATTTGTCACAGTTTCCCTTGCTATATCTTCTTTTCCTACCTGAAGACTTTATATGGAGTAATCCAGGAATCCCAGACATGCATTTTACTTGTGCGTATAAAATGTGCCCCACATGCACAAATCAGCTGCCCAGGGCAAATACAAGTTCAAAGCTTCTTGGAGGCATCTGGCCTCCTGTGCATGTGTCACACACATTTCCTGCAGGGAAAATGCAAGGCAGCAGACTCATGTAAGTGCAATAAACATGTGAGCGTGTGCAAATACTTTTGTGTAGGTTAAGCAACCTAATGTTCCAGGCTCATGATCCCACGTGCTCAGAACTGCGACTGTCACCAAAGCTCCTCAGAGAGTCAAAGGGCTCCTGTCACGGTGTTACTTCTTGGCTGATACTGGGTGAGCTTCACACACAGGGCCTTTTCTGTCCCTTTCTAAAGAGCCCAATGCCTGCAATGAATCTAGCCCTAGGTGGCCACCATTACATTCAGGTACATTTTGCAAGCTTTGCAAGCTCTGATGACGTCGCACATTATGTAAAGACCTAAGATGAAGTAGTTTGACTTACCATTCTACCAATAATGATACCTGCAGTCCATTGCACAGGGTATCTAGAAGATCACACCAGCACTATTTAGCATTATTTAGATGCTTTAATGGGGAATTAAGTTTCAAATGGTAGACATTAGGAGTTTAATGTGGTCACTGTTTGTGTGCATGTTGCAGAACTCGTGGGTAAAACACTGAATAGAAACACTTTTTTATCTCATAGTTGTCTCAGAAATCATGTTTCATTAGAGCAGTGCACAATGTTCACAATGAAACACCAGACCACACAAAAGTCACCTGGTGTGGAGTTTTGTTACAAACTAGTAACGCAAACCATATTTATCAAAAGATTTGCTTAGCATTGCGGAACTCCTGAATGACCTGAACTCAATTTTAAGCATATATGGTGTGTGGCTTTGGATCAGAATCATGCAAAACTCATAGCTTTGCATGGTTTTGATGTGAGGTGTGAATAAACACCAGGTGAAGCACAGCAATTTCAACTGAGTTTCAATTTGATCAGGATCTGATCCTCACCCGGTGTTAATGGGTGTAGTTCCATTGAAGTCAATGTTTTGCTCGGTGGTGGAGCTACACCCATTTACTCTAGCTAAGGAACTGATTGAAATTTTCAGTTTGCTCGAACCTGAAAGTCAAAATCTAACTCAGTGGCTGTGAAGTTATTTGGATCAAAATGAAAGAAAATGTTTGGACAAATTCTTGTGAAGTAAAAACTGTTCTATATTTTGCAGCTGCAAGGTCGCAGGCCTGAAATATATATTTCTAATGGTATAACCATAAGTTAAAATCCATCATTACTTTTTTTTTGCTAACCAGTAAATGACTTTTACTAAATCTACCAAGTGCTGTAAGCTTAAAAGGAAAACAGGTATTTCTACTGAAGTCCTATAATAATCCTAAATCAAATAAGTTTTGGAAATAGCTAAGAAAACTCATGACTTTGCAAAGGAATGCTGAGGAAGCCTGTATTTTGTTTTTGTACTTATACATTTAATATATAACTGTAAAGGCAGCAAAGGCATGTCAGTACTACATACGACTACAAAGACAATGCAAAAAATAACCTTTTCAACGTCAGCCCTGGAGAAAACTGAAAAGTGACATCTTTAACTCGCCTTTCAATTCTGCTTCTTTTGTTTATTATTTCCTTTCCAGTGATTCCATGAATTCAGGCAACAACTTTCCATTGACTTGCCCTTTCCCTGAATATACTAAAGAGAAAATAGCTAGTAATACAACAGGCTACGTCTCTGAAATATTGCTACTGGTTTCCACAGAAACAGAAGTGCGACATTGCACATCTATTATAAATGATCAGTGTGGCTTCACTGGCTCCACCCATACTCATAAGTCAAAGCAATGTTCCTGGGTGCTGGGATTTGATCAACTGTACTGTTAAATTGCCATGGCTGCCCCAGCATGGTTTTAGCTCTGGGTCACTTTCAGAGCACTGTGCAGGAGCTGACACATACTTGCCCTGTGCTTGCAGGGTGAAAAAAATTTAGTAATATGGTCATGGTCCAGGACATGCCAGTTGTTTACAGCAGTCAGGATCATTCTGGCATGCTTAAATTACTAGTGTAGATACAACCATTGTGTCTCATTCTTGGCCTGCCAGCCATCTTATACATTTCATTTTTTCTTCTTCTTTCAGATTCTTATGTTTATTTTAGGCTTCTGGTCACCACATGGCATAAGCAGCACCGGTTCAGCTCTGTTGTCATGTATTTTTGTTGCCCTTGTTAGTAAGACAATCTTAGGAAGTCCTTATATCTTTCGGAATCTGCAAAAATAAAAAAAAAAAAAGAAAAAAAATGCAATTCGCAAACTCTTACCAAGAGAGTAGAGTTTCTTCCCTTTCAGACAGACCAATTCAGGATACTGAATACAGGTAGTTTCACAGTACACTATGGAAGAAAAATGAAGGTGGATTTCTAGCATGAAAAAAATCCTCTTGGCAAATGTGTTAGAACTAAGAAAGGATGATAAGAAAATCTATTTTTCTCAGTGGAACAAGTGAAAACTCTATTAGGATTGACACTGGTAAAACAAGCTATAGCTGCTTTCTCACTTTGTCAATGTTTACATTTCATTTCCCTTTCTTTGGGTATAAAAGTGTTTAAGGTCTTATGTGCTGAATCTGTAACAGTGTCTTACGTCATTGCTTTTGCTTATTAATAAAAAATAAGAGGAAAAACATGCAAGTATCAAAGCTTTTATGGTAAGTGTGGAAATAAATACCCAAAACTTCCTCCAAATTTTGAAATCCAAACTGGGCCTTGGCTTTACAAATTACTTGTGGAGAGCAGTTTTTTATTCTAAATATAAACAACTGACAGCATTTACCAAAATCATACTGTTTTATGGCAAATGAAAGGAGAGGGGGGTGCCGAAAGGGGGAGGCATTTCACTAGAACTGCTTTCCATGAGTGTATTCCATTTGGTCACTTTTCATTGGAAAAATAACAGTGAACTCTTTCCAGAGAATTCTTCCATTACAAATTTGAGAAGATCCTGTCTCAGGCACAGCCTGCGCAGTGAGAAAAATTCTTAAAACTGAGTGCAGAGTTGAGGTGATGTTGAGCTTGGAAAGTGGCTTGGTGTGGGATCATTTCCAGGTGTAGAAGTGCTTCTATTTTGCCCCTATCTGAGAATACATTAGGAAAAAGTAACAAGCTCCCTTTCCTCCCTATTTACTAATCCTGTTCATCGCTGACAACACTTATGCTATGTGTCATGATTGTTGAGCTCTAGTAGGTTAGACAAATAGGTCTGAATGTTGTAAGTTTGAGAAAGAAATCTGTTTTAAGACTGGTAAGCCTCAAACTCATCCTCCGAGTGGGTGAAGGAGGGAGAGCTGGGTCCTGTAGAGAGGAATAGAAGTAAAGAGTGATCTTGAAAGAGTGAGAAGAGTGTCAAGAGGAATCCCCCAAGATATCCCATTAGAACAGAAACCACTGGAGGGGAGGGATGATCCACTGCTTGATGAAAGCTCGAGGCTGAGAGATGGGATTTACAGCAGCCCGAGGTAGTTCTTGAAAGGTTGGCTGCTTGCCTGTCTGCCTGTTTGGGGTGAGGTTTAAGCCCCAGACCTGTCAAATTCAGCATGCAGCTCTGTGCTGTTTTGTGAGTTGGGGCTTGGTGTTCTGTCTCAATGCCAAGGACCTCTATGCTCTGCACCTACTGAAATATTAGGGTATTGTCAGGCACTGTAAACTTGTTCTTGGAGTATGTTCATACAGAGCTATTCTTGTTAGTATTCCATAGAAAAATATCATTTGAAGAGGTGTTTTGAAAAAGATCATTGGCTGAAAAGTTAATTTCCTGCCCAAATGGATGACGCCTGCAAGGTAAAATGAATGCATTTAAAGAAAGCAGCTATCTAAATCAGTCTATTTCAAAAAGAGTTTACTTTTTTCAATAAGGCCGAATCTTGTGAATGTACACACTTCATGATTTGCACATAATTTGGCAGCTTTTACTCACTTTTTGGCAATGATTTAGTAGCAAAGAGCTGTAACAAGGGTTCAGATTACCAGGATTATATTATATTACACAATATACTGCAGCATATTTACAGAAGAATGTATGAATTTGCATTAAAATGAACCCACCCACTGTAAATTGCTGCACTTTTTTTCTTCCTTTGTTTTTTAATGCCACGGTAAGGTCCACAGCAAGGACTACATTTCAACATGGCATCCTGGACAAGCAGTGAAGTGGTGTAATGGTGGAAATGGGGAAGGGGCCAGAAGTGAGAAATCTTCCTTTTAGATGCAGATGAGGACATTTTCCTCCATGCTGTTGGATTAGTAGTCAGGAGAGACCCATGTTGTGTGTCTGAGTCAGGAACTGATTTGCTGTGTGACTAAGTAACAATCTTTCCTGTTCAGTTCTGCAACAGCCTGTGAAATGTCGATAAGACTTTGATGCTTTTGATATGCTTTTCTTTAAGGTCTTGTGTACAGTGTGTATGAGGTAGCATTATTTGCTTTTAAAATGCATCCAGTGATTGCTCACAAAGCAGTTTGGTTGGAATCACTGAAACCTGGAATGGTTTAAAATACCTTTGTATAAGGTGTAAAAGGAATGAGAGCTAAGTTTGCGTATCTGCAAGATTATCTACATGGAGTTTGAGACCAAATCCAAGTTAAGTTGTATAGAAAGTGTTGTCTTTAGTTAAAACAAAGTGGTTCTTGAATCCAGAGTCAGTTGGGAAACATCGTTGTTCATCTGGACAATGATTAAGAACAGAAAAGAACAGAACCTGGCCATGTATTATACTCCCTAGTTTTAATGAGATTATGATATTTATTCCATCTAAAAATGTGTTTCTGGCTAATTACGTGATTAAAAATTTGGCTTGGCATTATCTGAGCTTGCACAGCAAACCTGACCTTGTGTTTTATAGGATTTTAAATAGGATTACTATGAAGTAGAGAGCAACTAATTAAAAGATGGCAGGTTTCCAGTTTCCAGTTGATGACCTGCTGTTGCTGCTGTTGCTGCTGCTGCTGCTTGTTGCTGTCCCCAGAGTGAGCAGGGCAATATGATCCTCCATTCCGGGATGTACAGAATGTTCTGTGGTGCTCGAGTCAGGCACTCCATGGAAACTTAGCAGGATCTTGCATCCTCAGTGCTTTTCATGTGCTCTTGCTGGGGAAAACTGCCAGAAAGCCAAACCAAACATTTTTATGGGTTTCCTCAGGCCCTACCTCCACATCTTGTTGAAAAATTAAAGCACACAATCATAGGCGGGTCTGTTGAAGCAAGCAGGCACTATTATTCCAGGTTTTCAAGGTTATTTTTCAGTCTATGGATCCAGTCAATTAAGGAAGAGCACGTATAAACTATTCTCTGAAATTTCTCATGAAAAACCCCAGTCCAGGGACACTTTCCAAACAACACTTTTCCAAATACAGCAACTGCAACAACAAATCAGAGAAGGTAGAGATTTTGCTAGAAGCATGAGTATCATGGGAACTTAGCAGTATAGTTTTATTGATGAAATGGAGCTTCAGATTAAAAGGTCCAGTGTCACCCGCGTTGCCCATTTTACTCCTACTGTTTGAATTCATAATATACTTAGAACAAAGTCTTGACAGATTTTTTTAATCATTATGGCTAGATAAGAATTTGAAATCTACAACTAAGGTGTCAGCTGTGGCAACGTGGAGTTGACTGCAGCTTAGTCTCCTAAATATTTGCCCAAATTTTCAGATTAAGTTTTCAGTTCGCACTTTGCTCTGCTAAGGCTATATCTTTATCATCACTTGACCAGCTAGTTGCAGCATGTGCACACATCCTCAAACAAGCTTTAAATCATACTTCTTGGCTGCCATGTAGACATGTCTTTAACCTCTGCATAGCAATGCCAGACAGTAAGCTTCTTGTCTGATGCAATTTTACTGCATTCTTTCTGAATCCTCATCTTTAATCTAGAAAGATCATCCTGGCTGGATAGGTAGTACAGGCTGCGTATATAGCTCATGTTATAAAAACTAGTCTTAAACCTTTCGAGACATGTGTGCATCTAAGAGCAATTAAAGGAATTTTTCCCATACCCTTTTAAAAGATTAAACAGTAGATGCCAATTGTGCCAAAATGTTTTTCTAGTATAAATTCTGAAGAAGCCAAAAAATACAAGACATCTTCAGCCAGAGGCATTGCCAAGTGGAAGCATTCAAAATAGAGCTGTAATGTGATTGGGTTGCATGGCACCATTTAATCTGAGGACAAATTTGCAGAATTTCCTGGCTAAAAGCCCTGAGCTACATAGTTCTGCATGACACAAATCTCTGAAAATGCTCCATGCTGGGATTGGAAACCCTATTATTTTGAGGGATGAATGAAGGGGAAGGGTGGCTTCTATTCTTTTTATATCTAAATACCTTTTGTACGTAAATATTGCATACCTCTGCAATGTTTATGATGAAACTTGCTCTTTGTACTCTTATGTCTTATCCTGTGTTTTCCAAATGCTTCCCTTTTTTGACTTATCAGTCATGAACATCCCTGAATGATATGAATCTCACAACTGTGATTCACTTACATATATTACTTCAAGAAGGGTCTCATAAATCTTAAAATATGTATAGGAGACAGAGAGGGGAAAAAAAAAGTGATTTGTTTTTATTTCTGCATTGGTAGGAAGGAAGATGATCCAGTCTTGCTCTAGAAGTCAGTCTCCCTAAAATATGCTTTCTACTATAGGCTAAGTTCTGTCCACATGAATGCTTTAGAGTCCTCAGTTTGCAGCTACCTAGAGGCTCCTGGAACTGTTAAAGTCTCATTTTGTTCCTTCAAAGTGGAAAAAGGAGCCTGGCCCAAATTAAGCTAGGAGTGCTGTTCCAAAGGCATACCAAGCTTTATGGGACTTCAAGCACAGTATTTTAAATTCTTAATTCAGAAGTATAGGGGAAAGCAATCACCACTATATTATGCCCTTTTTCTAAACAATCCAGTATGTTTTCTTTTTGTGTAAATGTGATGCAGCTGGTTCTAGTACCATATTTACAGTAAATAACCTTTTTGGTAAACTAAGCACTTATTGAGGCAGTGCAGTAATAATGTGCCAAAGGATTTAATCCACTTTTAAAATAGTTACTAAGCATGCATTTTTTGAATGAATGAATGATCTGAGCATGTAGGACAATGCAGAAGATCAGAAATAAGCCATTGTTTATATTTTTAATCCACTGCTTATAAAGGAATTGTGGGTTTTGAAGGAATCCTGACTTTGCTTGAATTTAGCAAAGTAAGATCTAAGGGCTCTTCTGTGATGAATTTCTTCAGGAGTTCAAATGAAAATATGGAAATTCCAGCCAGAACCTGTTTCTTAAATTTAATGAATTAATTAGGCACAGGAAAATGCTAAAACGTATGGAATGGGAATGACTTTTTTTCCCTTCTTTAACAATGTTAAGAAAGTGGACTTGTGTTATGGTTTCTATCATTGATGCAATGTGTTTTAAACATCATTTTATCCTGGTTGATTTTTCCTGCATCTTTTTGGATTAAACAATACTCTTCAGTAGAGATGATGGCTGTTACAGTTTGTTTTCTTCAAAGACATTTCCTGAATATATCCCACCATGAAGAATCAAATATACTTGGATGAAAATACTTTTAGAGCACTTTTTTGTGATCCTGCTTAACTATAGCCATATTCATTTATATGACATTAAATTACCTGAGAAACCTGTTTGTCAGAGGAATTTAAGTAGAAAACTAATGTTAGCTTACAAAGAGCCTTAGGAGACATGTAAGGAGCCCAAAATTGTATAAAACAAAAAGTTGAATTCAATACTTTTTCAGTTATACCAATACGACTCCAACTTCGAGTTCACCTTCATTTCAGACCAGTCAAACACTATTTTAGACAGCCTAAGGAGAGTTTTGTTCCTCAGATTTAAACACCTTACATGAGAGTTCCTTTTGCAAGGTTAAAGCTACTGACAGGTAATGGATTTTTAACTGGGTTGGATGGTAAAGTGGCATTCTTTGTTGTGCAAGGCTGCATACTTGCCCCATATTTTTATGGTCAGCCTATTTATTTTTTTGCTCTCACATCTAATTTACACAACACTATCACAATGAAAAAAGCTATTTTCGTACTATAGCTTTTCTCCTTAATGGGCCTCTAGAACCAAGAACTGTGTCCAGCTGGGCATTTATCCTTCCAGGTAAATTTATGAGACAGAAACATTGGAATAGAAGTGAACTCTTGAGTTATCTGTTCAAGTTCTTTAACATAGCTACCACGTATTTTTGTAGTTTATTAAGTTTTTCTCTGAAGAACAGTTATGATTTTTGCCTCAGTGCTTTGGAACATATCTTCCTCTTCCATTGGACAGTTATTGCTGTAATTGCTAGACACCATCTTTCAATTTCCAGCCGCAAGTAATTTATGACCAGTGCTTTCTGACTTACTATCCTGCCAGCCCTGTCTATTGGCTTGCATAACTGTTCTGCTTTCCTGATGTTCATTTGTCCACCCCAAATTAATTTTGTGAGGCTATACAAGCAGAAATTTTCATAGCTTCTTCTCACATGATGGATTATTAATTCCTCTGGAAGCCTGGTGCACCATCTCTACACCTGCTAGTGATGAATTAGTTTTCCTTAAACATAAGTTGTACCCAGTATTGTAGATGTGGTCTCCTGAAGGTTGCACAGTTGGACACTAAGAATTTGATACTCTTCCTCTACTGTTACCTTAGCAAAGCATTGCTTTTGTAGCCTCCTGCAGTCATCTGGTGGTTCCAGAGCAGACTCTGCTGAGTCTTTTCCAAATGAGAGTTTTCCTTCTTACTCTTCAATGCATGTTTTGTTACTTTCACTAATGAATGTCATTTCATTTCAGTTCATAAATAGCCAGCTCTTTTGGTAGGTTTTCCTTGTCTTCCTATACATTGATGTATGCCTTTCTGTGTTGCCTGCAGACCCCATCTGCAGGGTCTCCCATGTTCTAGAACCAGGACATCAATCAGAATAGTAAACAAAAGCAATCTCTTGTGAAACTGTTCATACCCCATTTCGAGCCTGACCCTTTATTTCAATTTTACTCATTAATCGCTCCGTTTTTATGCTCTCTCGATTTTTATGTGTCGGGCTTCATGCTAACATGTGCATTACTTAGAGACGACACTCTGTTACTGGGCCTAGGAAGAGAATCCAGATTGGCATTTTCCTCTGTGGCAGATGTCTTGCGAAAAATAGAAACATCCATTGGCAAACTTTTTATCTTCTTAATTATGCCTAGCCTAAGTGGTGCATCAGTTTTCCTATTAGTTGTAGTAGCAGAGGTGAGGTCAGCATTCATGCTGGGCTGGTTGTGGGTTTGGAATGCAGATTTCATTGGTTTGCCTATAAATAATTTGGGGTTTGTGTTTTTAAAATTGCTGGTTTATTTAGCACATTAAGTGAGAAAACATTCAAAACACATCTTCTAATTAAAAATTATGCTGAGGCTCTCAACAGTATACAGATGTTCCACATTTGGACATGTATGATCCCAGATTTTGATGGATAGCATAACACTCGGCTGAACTGCAAGGCTGAGACACTCAGCTGAACTGCAAGGCTGAGACTATCTTGTCCTATACTGTCAAAGGAGCCAAGTCCACAGTAAATTGTGTTTTCCCTACTCTGAATATAATTTTGTTGCTGTCGTTTGGTTATTAACAGCGTAAGTAAGTTTCGCAAGTTTCCATTTCTTTTAAGGCAGGAGTGTGTCAAGATCCTCACTGAATGGCAGTTGTTTAACAGAAAACCTCCAGAATTTAGGATATTGGCTCTGTCACATTCATAATGAGTCTGGTTTCTTTTACAGTTGTGTGTGTCAGTGTACAAACAGCTAACTGGCTACAAGTGCAGGTCTCTTACCGAGAACCACACTAGGAAAAATATCAAGATGAGGTCCAGCATCTGAAAACAAAGAATTATTAGATCATTTTTCACCTCTGGAATCCAGCATAATGCCTATTGCTCTCTTTATTAGTACCTAAGGCAGCTCAAACAATGCAAACAGCGCTCTTGCCTCATCTATTCTTGGCCTCATCTAAAGCCAGTCATAATATCAAGGAAAGTTTCATAGTGGAATCCTGTCTACAACCAAGATACACCTCATGTGGGCCAATGTTCTCAATCTTTCACTCACATACAGCAGCCAGTGGCTCCTGTCACTGGCATAAATAATATTTCCCACCAGGGCAACGAGTCTTTCAGACTTGGACTTTCTCTGCTCACAGTTCTGAATTCACATTAGCATTTGGACTGAGGCAGCTAGATCTGAGCAGGCTCCAAGGCCCATTAAACTTCATCATCTTGAAGTTCACTGGCATCATTGTTTAAAAAAAAAACAAAACAAACCACACTTAAAAAATGAAGCACACATTCCACATGTACTAAGTATAACTTTCATCACTATGAGTATTTCCATATTCAAAAAATGTGAATTTATATTTGATTTGCACTTTATGAAAGAAACTATTATACGAAGTTTCCATTTTGGCTGAGTAAGTGCTGTTTAATTCCTAACTTCTCAGAGGATTAATTACAAAAAGAGAAACGATAATGACAAATGGAAAGATTTGTTTATCTAGGTTGATTTAAAAATAAACAAGATCATAGGGCTGGCCATTAGTCTGAACTGGTACTGGAAGACACAAAACCCTTTTTCTGGGTGGGTGGGTGGGTCTGGTTAAACTCTGTATACCTGAGAAAATGTAGCTAAGATCAGTAGACAAATTTGAAGAATTAAATAACAGATTCACTTTTCAGTATAGCTATGTCTCGTATACACAGGGTTTGGAACTCTTCAAAGATATGCGGCCCTCCACACAACCACTTTGTTATTTAAAAACAAGATAAGGGCATGCTTCTATCTACAAAGGTTGTGGGTTTAAATAAAAATCAGGTTTATGTTAGAAGTTACTGACTTAACACTTACAGGAGATATTTTGTGTGTAATTTCCACAGATCTAGTTGCAAAACACCTAGGTATGATTTATTTATATTGTTAGTAATAATTAAACACAATAATGTTTTTACTCACATCTTTACATTCTACCCCACCTAGCAAACTGGGTTCAATTCTGGTCACCTTCCTGGTAACCTTTTCCCTCGAAAACTGATTATTAATTCTGACCTTGCTTTTGGTTTCATAGCCTGTTTCTAATTCATGGCAGTATTTTACCTCTCACCCCAATTTAGTTGCCATAAGGTTTTTTATGCAACAAAGCCACTGCAACTTTACAAAAACAGGAATTGTGAAAGACTCTTAAAGGGACCTTATCGAGCACTTTAATCTTTTTCTTTTTTTTTAATCTTTTGAAGGAAAGGAAGTAATATAAAAACATATCTACAATATACATTTAGAAAATAATGAGATAATGAAAATATTAATATTAATATTACTCTGCTGTTTTGGAAACATAACTACAATAGCTCTGAAGCAGTACATGACAGCCTGAAGGTAAAACAGAAAATGATACTGTCTGACTCTGGGAGTTCAGCCAACCACTGATTGCAAGGAGTTTAGATCTAAGGGTGAGTTAGTTGAGGAGTGGACATACTAAACATAGTGATTAGAAAAGGAAAGAATTAATAAATACGGAACATTCACAAAATGAACCTTCAAGGTGGTGGATAGTGCAAAAAGGAAAGCTCTAAGGCCCACAGAATTCCTAGTCATTTACACATTCCAATAAGGGAGAACATATCATATAGAAAAAGGCAATATGACTTCTAAAGCATCCTAGATATTTGCAATATTAATAATATTCCTATTTATAAATGAGGATGAAAGGTACAAATGTATTTTGACATCTGAGCAAAGATGCGGCACTTTTGCATGTCAGCAGATATTCTTGGATGCAAAAAAAGAAATATGAATTGTATTTCCTATGACACAGGAACTTGGAACGACATGAAAGTCAAAGTTTTGGAACAGCAGTCAATCTAGAGATAGAAAGTGACATCAGTCAACATGAAGTGGCATAAAGAAAGCAAAAGGAAAAGTAGGAGGGAGCCATTTTGTGCTTGTACTCCCAACAGGTACAGCTACATTGACAAGATGAAGGAGAATGAGACAAAACAGAGAGTAGATGAAGTCAGCCCATGCATTGAAAGTGAGCCAAATCGTGAAGGTGACTCATTATGAAGATGTAAACAATCCCGGTTGGTGACTCAGTGGTGAGGAAGCTTGGCTAAGACATCTGTAGTCCATATAAAGAAAACAGGATGAGATTTCTCTGGGGTATAGTAAGATAAACTATGGGACAATAATTTTGCACGTGCCTATGATAGCCTGTAGAAAGTTGGGACATTCTTACCCTTTATAGCTCATGGAGGAATGTACATATCGCCAACAAAGGAAGCTTTGATTGGCATTTGCCTGGGGAATCTGAGAGGAGTGCTGGAAATGGATGTAGTGTGAATCTTCTGAGAGTCTGTGGAGGAAGGAAGAGGGTGGGTGATGAATATCGTCGTGTAGGGAGTGAATACTGTAATGCAGAGAATATTACACAATTTGGTCAGTTAATTTGTTATGGCTTAGAAACCACAATCTGCAGAAACTCCATATCCTTTCTGATTTTAAAACCTGGCAGTGTGTGCCTGAGAGGATCTCAGCAAAGCAAAATATGGAAAGAACCTAGATTTTCTAGGAGTTATTGTCTGTAGGTGATGGGGTTGATTTTAAATAAAAGGTCAAGGTTATGCATTGGTATACTTGAAGAAGCATGCTGGACAAGAAGAAAACACTGTCACTAATAAAAATTAGCTGGGGTTATAAAATAGAAATGCTATAGAGTGATTAGAGTAACTAGAAAAAACATCTTGCACAAAGTTTCAGTCTACAGCAAAAGAGAAAGTGGTAGGTGAGTATTTTTTAAAAACTGCTTACAACTTTTATGAAATGTGTGGAAGTGAAACCCTTCCGTTTGAGATATGGGAATGAAAAACTAAGGATCAGTAACTGCAGAAAAACTTGTAGATTGGCTTTTGTCACTATTTAGACCCATTCTTGAAGCAAGACATTTTGATAAATGCTGGGGAAATAAACAATAGATCAAAAATCCTTAAGGCATTCTGTCATTTACAGGTGAACACAACTGAGTAATTGCTTCGTGGCTTTGTGAAAACTATCAAATATATAACATCAGAGATGTTCTGCATTAGACAGAGAAGCGCTTTGCACACAGCAACTAAGTACCAACTTTGAGAATTATCAAGTGGTATTCTTTGGCTCTGCAGGCTTTTACTTGTTTTTTCCTCTGGTCATCTCTCTTCTGGAGAAATACTGCTTCACCTTCCATTATCTTATATATTGGAAGGTTCCTCACACTATTAATATTCTACCACAAACAGTAAACTGACATTTTGACACAGACATTGCTTCTGCAGTAGTGGGGTTTGCCTGTTGTGTCTGAATTTTGTGGCCACTGTTTAGGGAAGTGTGTGAGTGGCTCATTCCTACACCTGTTTCCTCCCTGTGTTTCACTGCCAGGGAGGTTCTCCAGGGTATGTGTCATGGAGGAGCCTGTGTCAAATGACCTTTCTGTAAAAAGTTTCTCTTTATGTCTATCTTCCTCTTTTTACACATGAGAGAAATAGAGAGAAAAGATTGTTAGGAAGTCATTACTGGAGGAAGAGGTATTTCTCTGCTGACAGGAAAGCTGGTCTTCAGATATCCCCTTGTCATGACTCTTTTTTTCTGTTCATTAAAAATGGGATATTTTACAGTTTCTGGGGTACTATTAGGTAAAAAGTTAAAGTTGCAAACAATGATGAGAATTCCTCTCAAGAGATCAGGAAACGTTACCTTCTTGGCTACTTCAATGAAACCTGAAACTTTTGTTTTGGAGTTGCATTTTGAAGTCTCCAGTCCTGTTTGATATTTGGTAAATATATCAATTTGTCAACTAAGCACCAGAATTTTGCAGCATTTTCTCCTAGTAAACTCCTATTAAAACTAATGCAAGGAGTGTAAGTTCCTGCTCGTCATAAATAACTGTACCACAATTTGGTCCTAAATGAGCTGGTAGCTATGTACGTGCAATCCTTCCCAGCTGCTGGGAAGACCTGACTAAGCTGGCTAAGCCAGGCACAGGAGCAAAGAACTTAAATTCTCAAGAGCTTGAATCATGGAACATAATTTTAAAGGAAAAAACTGACTGGGGGTTTTGAAGGAAGTTGATTTTGACTGCTGTTACTTAACAAATATGGTGTTGTCTGTACTCTTTCTGCTTTTATAGGACATTTGATTTTCTAAACTAGTTAAAATAAGGCCTTAATAAAAATTTACTTTGGAATTGCCATGTATGCTGCAGAGTACTGGGAAAATTCTATCTACATTGACTTGGATTTGGTTTTCAAAGGTGGAGGGTTTTGTGGCCAGTTAAACATTTGGGGTAAAATTATTTGGATTAACTGGGCACAACCTTCAGTTCTTTTGTGAGAACAAAATTAACTGGATTATTTGAGCACAGCCCTAAGTTCTGAGAGCATCTGGCACTGTCTATTCAGTAGAAAATGTTGTCTGAAATGGATGCTGCTTTAAGCTTCACGGAACAAAAAAGCAGTCTCTGACAGGATTGTGATACCTTAGGAAGGCTTTCTTCCCACATTCATCCAGCTGGCAATCAGCATTGCGCTTCCTGCAAAACAGGACAAAACAATGAATGCCCTCATTCATTTTTCCCGAAATAAGTATCCATCAGCCTGAAGAAGTAACACTTAGGTAAACTGGGATCTTTAGAATTTTAGCTCAAATAAGGTGATAATTAAAAGGTGGTATGTTAAGAGATGCAGGAATAGCACTAAAGGAGAAAAAGGTGGCTCATTAAAAATAGTAAGAAGCTACTTTAATTCTAGGAGTACCAGCCTAATTCTAGGATTATGTAGAGGTACCCTTAAGGAGTACCAGCTTAATTCTAGGAGCACCAACCACCAATGTACCCTTGGTGGTTTGAACTGGTCCCAAACACTGTTTCAGGTGCTTTCCTGTTCATGGGAAGCAAACAGTTGTTCATCTCTTGAATGGATTCACACTTTCCAATCTTTTAACTAACAACAATTATTTTTGGAAATGCAGGGTAAGGATCTCCAAAGCATCCCAGGGACTTTGCCTTACCATTAGATAGGTTGCTCAGCTCCATTTTTTAAAAAATGAGAGTAAATGTCCAAGTTCTTTAACTACTCCAGAAACCTTGCATCAGTTGCACATCGGCCTGTCACTGATGTTCTGTTCTTATATACAATAGCATGATAATAAACACACCAGATATGGGCTTTAGATGATTCACCATGACAGTTTCTCAGGGGACCCAGATCATGAATAACCCTGAATAAGCCAAATTAGGTAGCAGTGAGGGAGGACCCTGTATCCTAGTCTGTTGCTATGTTTTAAACAACCCAGTCTGTTTCTATGCTTCAAGCACATAACTCCCTGTTAATACTCTGGGCCAGCTACATATTTCACAGTTAGCATCACAGAGGAAGCCTGGTTACTAATCGGATGTTACTCTTTGTCCCTCTTGGGTAGTTAGAAAGAAAAGGAAATTATATATTGTTAACCCCCCAAAATTTAATTCCTGCTTTTAGCAGAGATTTAGTGGCAGTAGACTCAAAAATATGAAATCATAAACATTTCATGAGCCTTCCTGGGATTTCAGCTACGGTCCCTTTATCCATAGCGTATTGTAAGGCCTCCTATGAAAATTGCAGTTGTAATTTGTGTTTAGGAACATATTTGTAATACCTCCAATGCTTCTGCCACTCAACATGTTCTAATTTGGACTAACTGGAAAATTCTTGCTAGTTTTCAGGACCATGTAAAAGATTTATCAGTTTAGAGGTTTTTGGATACATTTATGACCAGGAAACTGAAGTATCTCCCAGATCATGCAAGCTTTATCAGTTTACATCTGATGATCTATTTTGCATTGTTTTTATCTATTTACAGCATTTGCAAGGTCATATTTTAAAATACAAAGTTAAACATTAACCTTTGTTTCTCTCTTTCCTGGCACTGAATGCTTGAATTCTCAACCTCAGGTTTGTTCCAATCTATTTTTGAATCTTTTTGCATACTTTGGTGATATATTTCTCATGAGATAGTATGAAAACTTAGACTTGCTAAAATATCCTCTAATGGCTCATAAAGATTTTTTTTCCATTTTGCCTTTTGAGGGGGGGGTTGGGTTATGTGTTCTTTTAATAGCAATTGCCTGAATTACTGTGCTTCTGCCATGTATTGGACCTCACATCTCCAGGCTGACACCTGTTATTTTTGCAATGGGCACTTTTAACGTTCTTTGAAGTTGTGACAGGTGTTGCAAAACAGAGGTTTTTTTTATATCATGTTGGCTTAGTTCTTATTAAAACCAGAAAATATCTTTTTTCAATTACTTGTTTTGCTTTAAAAGACCTCCTCTTCCCATGGTACAAAGGAAATGGGTATTTGTTTCAGGGTTCATATGTTAAAATCAAGAAGAAGCTAGGTCTAATGCAAACAACCAAGTAATGACCTTTACCTTTCCTGTGGTTTATTCTGTAGTGAGTTGTTATCACACTGGAACGTGAGAAGGGAGTCGTTGAGTCTTAGCTGAGAGCACTAGTGGACGATAGGCTTTGGGTTAGTAAATATTAGTAAATATTTTCAGTTTCTTCAGATGTGTCACAGCTTTTCCAAATTCCCCTTGATTAGTTGCCTGAGCCTGTGAGGTTTAGATCAGAAATCTTCCTCTGTTCTTTTCTCTTAGCTTATCTCTCTCTCAAAGTCAAATTAGAAAGCAAAGGGGGCTGAAGTTGTTTTGACCTTATTCCTGTCTCCTTCTGATGAATAAAGACTGATTTTCCTTTTTTTTTTACTATTATTTTATTTGCAATAGATCTGATCGAAATAGCAGAGTACTGGCTTATGAGGAGGAGTGGTATCTGTGATGTGGAAAAGAATAAGGGAAGGTTTCTTTCTGACAGATCAGAAGCACAAGTAAACTAGAGGTTCATGCCCTTGGCTATAAATTCATAGGCAGACCCTCACGGACTGAAAGACATGATTTTTTTTCTTTGTGATTTCCTCAGAGTTCTACCCTTAACTCCAACCTTCTCAGAATCACGGCTTGGTGCTCCCTGGGTGCATACCCTGTGCATTTCCCTCATTTGTAAGTTTTTGAAAAATCATTCCAGATCATGTTGCTATAACATTTTAACCCTGCTCCACTTGGGAATCAATATCTTGCTCCAAACACCAGTTGACAGACACTGGTCTTCCTGTTGACTTTCCAGTATTATGAATTACTCAGAGTTCTGTGATAGGCTTTTAGAATAATTTCAGAGTAATTCGTAGAACAATTACTTGCCTTGCAACTGCAATTTATGGGAACAGTAAAGCTCCAACTTAGCAAAGTGCTTAAGCATATGCTTTAATTTAAGCTTTATTCTACACATTCAGAAAATGCTTAAATACATGTTTGGGTACTTTGCAGAACTAGGGTCATGGGTCAGTATTTGAACTGGTGAATTCCCAGTATATAAATAAAAGTGCAGCATGGTTTGTTTTGGTACTACAAAAGCTGTCAGTAAAGCTGTTACATGCTCACTGCTTCATCTACCTCTTCCACTTCATTTTATGGCACATATAAATGAGGAAGGATATCAGAATTTAAAAGAAATCGGCCTCTTGACCTCATTTCTTTTACAGTGAATCCTGGATGCAACTGCATACCTTTAAAAACAACCTCAGTCAATTTTTTTTTTTTCCAAAATTGTAACATTGTGAACAGTTTTGATACATTTTAGAAGATATTTTTATTGTTTATCATGATTTTTAGAAATGTTTTTGAAAGAGTTTTAGAAAAATATTACATTCTTCAATTTGTTTTCCAAGTAGCACTCTGTGCACAAAACAAGTTTAACTAAAATCCCACTTCATGAGCTAGTTGGTAGATTCTTAGCTAGCATGTTTGAAGGCTAGTGTGTTCAAGCCGATTCACCCTATCTCTCAGCTAAACATGCCTGTGCAGCCTTTGCGTTGGAGTTGGATTGCGGCTGCCTGGGACCAGAGACACAGAGGAATTGAGGAAACTGCCTGCACCTGTCTGCACAGGCAGATCTGTAGTTTCACTAGGTATAATTCACCTCTCAGGGCTGGAAAAGAGCCCACACATTTTTCAAATCCCACTGGAGCCTTACTCTGAGGACTTAAGTGAAAGAGAGGTCTCTTGATACCTATATATTCAGTGAAAAATTTTATTCATTTATGAATGCATGCACTATACCTGTATGCTGTTCTGAGATGCTACCCATAGGCACCACGTTCCTCTCATAGCTAAAGCGATTATGCTGTTAACCGACTGAAAAAAACTGTGCTATTTAAACAGATGTTGTACCTTTCATTAATGATACCTACTATGTTCTCAATCCACTAAAACACATGGTGTTTTCTGCACCAGGTGATACAGAGCAATCACAGATGAAGCTGATATAAACACATCTACATGAACCAATCTACATTATGTCATTAAATATCTAAAGTTCTGTGAGAGTGCCTGGTGTTTTTCGAGAAAGGAAACATCTCTGAATGTTGGGTAGCAGCTTTGAGAAGGTTGCTGTGGGGGACAGGAGTGGGGAAAACCTGTTTGTCTGAGGTTTCTTGTGGTAAAATGGGACAACACCTATGTTGCTGCAGCACTTTGATTTCAGCGCTGGGAAACTGTTACATTTACAGCCTCATCTGAGCAAAACAATGTTTTGCAACGTAAAGACAGAAGCAGGTCCTCACATTCTTCTTAATAGTGTGCAAGCATTGCGGTTTCAGCTGGTAGTGTTTAAAGCAGACTATTCTTTTTTAAATTGTATTTGTGTGAGCTTGAATCCCAAAGTTTCTTTAGAAAAAAAATAGTACTTTGCGGTTGTGAAGTAAATGCTATTTATAAAGGTGACTTTGAACTTAAGCCTGCGAAGTGCTGAGCATTTGTAACACCTATTAAAAGGATGAGGATTTTCTGGGTTAGGCTGGCATTCATTATGTCAGCTTTCACACTGCACAAAGGTTTTAATCAGATATCTTTTGGAAGTGTAGTTTCTTGTGACTTGGAACTTCTCCTGCACTGCACCCTGTAGTTTTGCAGCTTGGGTGGGGTATTCAGGCAGTTCATAGAGTTGTTTCACCTGTGCCTGGAGTCGCTCTTATGTATCCAGACAGAAAACCTACTAAAAACTAAAAATCACCTTCAGCTTTGCATAGAAACCAAACTTGTTCAAATGCAGTAGTCCTTTACTGACCCGAGGCATGTGTTATTTGTACTGAGAACTAAAAGCACATCTACAGCTTGGGGTGTAATGATTTCCTCTGGTTTTTGCTGTCACAAGCAGTGGTCCAGTCATTAGGAGCATCTGTTCTTAACGGCCGTCTCCTGCTCATTACTGGCAGGAGAAACATTCTTTACTTACATGTAGCCTTTATATAAGGAAAACTGCTAAAATAATTATGCACCATTGGAAGTGGAGTCTTCCTTTTGGAGATCTAAAAGAAAAAAAAAGGCAGAAACTCAAAAAAACCTGAAACAGATCAGTATTATGTTTTGTTTTCTATAAAAGAAAATATTAAATAAAAGCAGAAATCCCTCTACCCCAAAACAGTAGCTAGAAATAAGCAGCTTCTGCTAAACACATCCTCTCATGTTTGTGAAACAAAGATAGGCCTTCTATTTGGCAGAGTACCATAAGTTACCTTTCCATTTAGAGGAAATATTTTTTTTTAAATGGATGCCAGGGCAATACCAATTAACAGGAGAAAAGGAGAGGGTGTGAAGGGACAGGGAAGTATTTTCATGCTGTTTTGATTTTCTAATACAATACCCTTAGAAAAAAAGGCAGAGGATGACATAACAAATTTGGAATTCCAAGGTCACAAACAGGAATTCAGACAACAAATGGGAGGGTTCAGGAATGTACATTGTAAAAATAAATCTATCAAATTTAAAAAGAAAAAATAGTGGTATTGAAATATGGCATTTCCAAATAGATGTTTGTATGGTAAATGCATCCCTTTCCCTAAAAGATTACTTGATCCTTTAACAGTTTACTTTGTTTTTTCAATAATGTGAATGCAAATACAAAGAGGTTTTATATTGTTGGTTTGTATATTTGTATATTTGTTGGTTTCGGTGGGTTTTTTTGTTGTTTTTTTTTACTTGGAAAATTACCACCACTTTCTTAATCTTGATATTTATCACTCCACAGGAATGCTTAATTCAGTTTTGAAGTTTCATATGATACAGTAGAATTTTCTGCGTCTCTGTAGGTAGCAGCCAGGGACATATATGTAGCAGTGATAAAAGTTTATTGAAAGCTACATAACAGGAAGCTTTAGTGGTGGAATTTTGAAACTCTTTTCTGGAAGGGATAATAGTAACTTTTTTTCCCCTCTCTCCCTTTGTACCTGGGGTTTTGGCATTAGGATGACCTAAACAAGAACTGGAGCTGCTGCTTCTTTAATGAGATTTTTCAACCTTATTTTTTGTATTAGATTGCCCAGACCAAAATCATAAAAATCTACTGTACCATATAAACTGTGCACCGTTGTTAAAAAGAGGACTTTTGCTTTGTAGGCTACCGTACCTATTTGTTCCTGTTTCCTTAATATTGTTTTCTCCAGATGTTGGAAGTTAAAACACCCTTGTTATTTTTTCCAGTGTCACTCTTTGTTACTTTCCATAGGCAGTGTTCACCAAAGCCAGGCAGCAGAGGAAATAACAGATGTGTTACCTTCAAATTATGGGCATAAAAATAACCTTAATAAAATAGGTATTAAGTGACAGCACTTTAGAAAAATCCAGGTCTAATTTACTCTAGCCTAGAAAGCAATAACTTAAGGGGACCTCAGACAAGCATCCGCAGGCTCCAGATATTTTGTAGCAGAGTGACAGTAGCTCGGATGATGACAATCCCAGCTTGCTGTTGGCGGCACATTCCAGGAGAGGCTGTCATGGTGTGTTTGTGCTAGACACTTTTCTGCATGTAACACTATTGTTTGCTCTTAATTAATATTCCATTATAGACCTACCAATTCTGCCAGAGAAACCCTCCCTCCTCCTTAATAATAGTAGTAGTAACAACACAACTAATAGAAAAAAATCAGCCACATTCTGACTTTGAATGCAGACAAAATTGTCACCCTGGGTTTACTCTCCTTTTACCAGGCCTTTGGTTCCTGCTGTTCACAGAAAGCTGCAGATGGCTGCCTCAGCAGGAAGCCCTTCCCCCTTCCTTAATGGAACTCGTGGGAATGCGGGGATCCTGGAACCGAAGCCCTCCTTCCCTTCCAAACCTCCTCTCCAAACCCCTACTGAGTAAAAGGAAAAAAATCCCTACATCCCTGGAAACATTTTTGCCAGCCTGTTTTTCAGTAAAAACTTAAATTAACCACTTCACTCCTGATTATAATAAAGATTTGTTATTGAAACAGCTTCTCTTTAATGTACTGAATCATTTCCACCCGCTTATTGAAGTCATCCATTTGGGTTGAATTATAGCGTCCCTCTTCCATTATGTAATAATTTCAAATAAATGGAAACAGGTTTGAATTCTCCAACAATTAGCAAAGTTTTAGCACGTTCCCCTCCCCCCACTCCTTCCCAGACACCCCTCCGAAAAATAAGATTAAAACCCCTCAAAACTTTGGTGAAGTTCTTGTTGCTTGTCAAAATCTTCTTCCAGTTTTGCTCAATCACATCATATGGGTTAAGTTACGGCTTCCATTTATATTTATTTTTAAGTGCAAAATAAAAACAGCTTATGCATTGTGATTTGATATTAGGAATGAAAGAGTTAAATGCCTGAACAAAGCACTCCATTTATAATTTTTGCTAGGAGTTCCACACTGAGCATTAGAGTGAGGTGTGTCTTATAAAGAGGGTGTTTATATTGGATTTGATATAGTTAAGAGATTCAGCTTACATATAATAGTCTCCTCTAAGAAGAAGCATAAACCAGAATGAGTTCAGTGGGATTTGTTCAAGTATAAAATATAGTATAAAAGTCTAACCTTATAGACTACTATCAAGCACAGAGGAATTCATCTTTTGCAAAACATCCACTGCAGAAAGGAAAAGAAGTAAATGGGGCCAAACCCGTAGCCATTGCTTTCAGCAATAGCCTTAAGGCCTCCATCGTGCCGTGCGTTTGCTCTTCTGACTAAAGGCTATCAGTGTGAATCAAGGCAGTGGGATGAGGTTCATAATTCAAATGAATTGCAGTTTTTTCTTATAAAAAATAAATAAAATTGTCCACTATTTTTGTGGGGCTTTCACTAATTCAGATAGCGTTTGGATCAGGCCTGAAGGAAAAGCGGAAACATTACAATGCAGGAAGAGAAATAATAGACATTTTAGCTGCATTCGTCTGCTGTAAAGAGGGTGGCCAGTGTCTATCACAAAGCCTTAAACAATAAGGGTTCAGAATGTAGGAGTCTTCTGTAACTGTCTATGTTGTATAAATATCTGGAATACAAGAAGGATCATCGGACTAGAATGGCTAGCAGTCCAACTTAAAAATGTCTGATAAGTCTCTTTATAAAGGAAGGCCATCCTGGATGGCTCAACTAATTGAGAAGATGCTGGGAAAATAGGGAAGTGTGCGGGCAGAACTGTTCTGCATCTGACTTAGGCAGATTTGGCTTCAGTTCCACTTTCAGTGTGATACTCACGGTTTTAGTTTCCCTGACGCCCGTAGAAAAACCAAAGCCTCTTGAACTGGGAAGTTATAAATACTGCAGAAGTAAGGAAATAGAAAGCACACTAAAAAGAATTCTGAAATAGTAAGGACCATATGACGTACCCTGAAGGCCAGAGGGGATTAAAGCAATGGTTTCATTAGCTTTGCAGTAAGAATGGTTCAGGGTGGACTGTAGAGTGGAAAAATAAATATACATCTGCACTTAAATACTAGCCTAAAAAGAGGAACATATGGTAACCTCTGGGTGCCAGATTATCTTAATGAAGGTTGCAAAGCCTGTTACATTTGATATAAAGTCTGAATGAAGACATATAAATATTACACAGCTTCTTAGAACTGATGGTATCACACTCCAGGGTTGTAACTTTGAGTTCATTTGCTGCCAACAGGGCCATGATTCAAAATACCATCAAAGGCTGAAAGTTTCCAAAACTGCATCTGTATATGTAATTGTTAAGGAATCTTTAGAAGTACATATTAGGAATGAGAGGGCTTAACGGGAGGAATAGGCAACTTTGGAAAGCAGTTGACACTGCTCATGTCAGCTTGGAAAAAATAAAATACATTCCTGCAAAGCAAGTGAATGCTGTTTGGTGACGGATATCAGGGCGTCACCAGTAGGAAAACAGGAATGAATAGAAAATCACTAAAAAATAGAAGCACTAAAAGGGCAAACAGTAGATATTTTTTTTTTTTCCAACTATGAATTCTATAATCTACCCAATAATAAGGAATAAGTGGCAAGTGGTGTTGTCATACAGTATTCTTGTCAAATGGTAAGCATTTGGGCTTCGTGGTTTTCAGAGACAGATTTATTGCCCAAGATGAGGGGAAAGTTCTACAAAATCCACTCCATGAAAAAAAATATAATGTTTTTGTGTATGAGCTCAGTCATTATGAGTTTTACTATGCAGCAGAATGAGAAGTGATCATGGTAGAGATACTTGAAAGGTGAAACGCAACCAAATGTTGCTTAAATATAATAGATAAAACATGAATTGCATTTCAGGGAAGAAAAGTAGTTACCCTGGAAATACTTTAAATGTTTGCATGTGTAATGGTTCTCCAAGACCCAGCACACTAATGATGGGCCATTGCGCTGAGCTGAAAAGGAAATCCATTCCTGTACACTGCCCCTATCCAAGTCCATTAAGAAATAATGGTTGTAAGATGAAAGTCTTGTTAGAGTTTCAGTGAAAATGTTTGGCACACCAGGATGAAAAGTCAACAGTCTGCTTTTAACGAGAGACACTGGAAAAACTTTGGTTAACGTACCACTGAAAATATTAATTCTCCTTAATGGCAGGATGCAACACAGCTTTTTATAGTTTTTGATCCATGTCATAAATTTGGCCATGACAAAGGGATACTCCAGCTTTAGCTCACTGGCAGGAACATTAGCTGTTTCCCAGCACCAGAAGGTTAATCCTTTGGATTCTCTGTAATGCGCAAAAGGGCCAAATTCTTTGCGTGGAAACAAAATTGCATAGGCCAAAGAGTGAGACGAAAAAAGCAGCATAGTCAGTGTGTAAGCTGTAGAAGATTTAATTTAGCATAGTTTTTGTGTCCATTGCCTTGTTAATAAGGGGTCTAAATACAATGCCAATAGGAACATTTATTTTTAAATGAAATGTAGATGTATGGTGACAGTATAAATGTAGATCTTTCAGCTATTTCCCATCTGTTTCAGGTCAATACTCCAGTGGCAATGTCTAGCTCTGTGTGCTTTTTCTTAGTGTAATTGTATATTATCGGGTAATAAAGGGGGGAAAGTGTTTCTTTTATCAGTTCCGTGCAATTAAATTTGGAATCCCTTCTGAATCAGAATCTCTCCTCTGAAACAATGCTCCATTTGTTCAGCATGTGATCACAGAGTTGCCTCTTTAGTAAAGCTGATATAAAAACTTGATAATTTATTACCTCAATTCCAAAGGCGCCTACTAGCTAATACCACCTTTGGGCCTGGTACAACACGATCTATTTCCTTTACAATAAATAGAAGTGAACAATAGAAATTATACACCAGAAAAAGAAATTTTTTTCAACCAGCTTGCAAGTACAGCACTGTTCCATACACAGTAAATTTCACACACAAAAACTTGAACCTTTGGCAAACTGTGATTGATTTATGCATGGACTACATTTCACCTCTGATAGCTTTGCCTGTAACAGAAATAAGTCACCTTTATGTAGAATATTGACTTAAAAATCTCAAAATACTTTAAAGAAATATCCTGTCCTAAGAGCTATTTTGTAGATCAAGAAGCTTAGGCAGTCAAACCACACTGTTTGGCAGATAAGTGGCAAGAATTAAACTGGAGATTCCCTGGATCCCAGCACAGTGCTGTAGTAACTTCTCCTCCCCAGAGTCGAGTGTCTGTTGAAATGTCCTTTTTGATATTCTCCCTAAATCACCCTTTTGGGTTCTTGTCTTGGTTTTCATCCATGGAATTCCATATCCTTCTATTATTTCTGATCAATGAACTAATTTATCACTTTATCGGTTCCAGTCTCCTCTGAAATCTGGTGAAAAGCAAAAAACATGCTTCAGATACTAAAACTAGACAGTGGCTTTGCAGCAAGCAGTGGATTCTTTCCACCATAGGTCTCCAGCAGGAGCATTATTTGAGATTCCTGTGACTGTAGCTACCACTGGAAACCACAAAAATAATCCATGGAAAAGATTATACACTCCTAGTATTTGCAAATCTGTGGGCAACTGCCATGAAAACAGAGGGCATGAATATGAATGCCACTGATTTACCCACTCTTTCATTTTCTCTAACTCTGACCTGGGGCTTGGAAGCACCATCTGAGATATTTGTGAAGAGACTGTTATCTCCACGCATTAAAACTTTTGGGAATAAAGCAAGCTCATGTTTAGTCCTAGAGTCTAATCTTGATTCTACCCCCTGCTTTCTGAAAAAGGCTAGTCATAGTGCACTGGGAGATTTCTTTGTGATTTCATCCTTAGGATCAAAATGCCCCCTTATTTCTTGAAGGAGCATTGGTTCTTAAAATATAAAAAGACCCTATAACATACATAATGTGATAAATAAGATCTTAGGTTGCTAAACTTATCTGTCATTGTGATATTTCCTCTGCATGTTTGAACTAAGACACAAATGATATTTTTTGGTCCTGTTCATTTTCCCCCATTATTTTCCTTATGAAATAGCACAGTGATACAAACTTGAGTGTGGAGGAAAAAAATCAAGATTTTTTTATTAAGTGAAAGAAACAGCGAGAACTTTGGAACTATTTTAGCAACTTATTTTCAATGAAATTTTTGGGTTCATCTTTTTTTCCTTTCAAACCCTGCCTTTTGATTTGATTTTATTTTGTATAGCCACAAGTTTGGTTTGGATGGTATGCTTTTTCTCTGTGTCTTTTTTAAAAAAGGGATGCAGAAGAAAGAGGAAGATGATAGTTAAAATCTGAAAGACTGAGATGAAAGTGGGATCATTAAACTATTCAGTAGCAAAGACATTTATTAATGAAAGTGTTATCCTGTGCTTTGAACAGAGTGGGGAACTTAGGCTTGGCCTGTTTTGTGACCCCCTTCCTGGCTTCCAGTTGATATATGCTAAAAGGTCTATGCTGCTGCTACTACTTAGAGGGAGGTGTTCCAAGGAGTGATAATATCATGCAATAATTAATAAAGGAAGTTGAAAGATGGGTAAGAGCCTAACGAGATGCTTCTTGGCAAGTGCTGTTATTTATATGCATCTTTCCAGGTATCAGGACTTTCAATCTTCTCTCTTCCTGTGACTCCCTGTGATAGCTGTCAAAAAGTTATAAATCATGAGTCATTCTCACACTTTGATTGTGACTTTTTTTTTCCTTTGGCTTCTTAGACTGTTACAGAAACAAAGGAAATTAGATTATAAAACCCAAATTAAAATAACTTCAGTGTTTCCATTGTGGTCCCTGTCACATTTTGCCAGTAATTCACTTCATGTGATACAGTATTTGACTGCACAGAGATTACCAGCCTACCTGATGCCTAACAGTAGCCTGTAAAAAGGTTTCAATAGACAGAAAAGGACTTAAAGATGGTTTATTTTATTAGTTAATCATTATTTTCTCATGTATGTTTTCTTTTTAAAAAGTCTCTGGAACAAAGATAGCTAAGGAAGCAGAAGCATTTTTTTGTCTGTTGTTCTCTAAGAGTACTTTAAAGCTTCTTGGTCTGTATGCTTGGGATGGAAAGAGAGGGGCACTACTGAGATTTCATGTACTCTTTGAAGAATCAAAACAAGTCCTGGAAAACTGCAGCTGTATAAAGGGCTTTGGAAATTGGCCTCCGTGGATGGGGCCTGGATGGGACTTCCCTTGGCCACTTTAGCTCCCCAATGCCAAAGCTAAAGTTGAGATTTCACAAAGTGGTGGCTTTTAATTTTATTTTTATTTTTATTTATTTTTAGTATAAGCAGGTCCCACTGGGCACTGTGATTGGCGTGCATACTTTGGACCTGCCTGGACATTGTAAACTAGGAGAGTTGTCCTAGGAACTGACAGACCATCACTGGTTTCACAATCAAATAATTTAGACTGTACTTTTCCAACTTCCTTTCAATAACTGTTAAATTATTGCCACTTATTCACATACATAGACTGATGGCTTGGTTAATCTTTGCCATGTCCAGTATCTCTGGACAGTAGGAAGCAAAGTGGGGTCCATGACCTGGCTGACTTATTGCTGAGAGATGATAATGTGTGCTCAGAGGCTTTTTAGTTAGGTGTATGGGGACTCTGGAAGAGTGCGCTTTAGAGCAAGGATGTTGTGTCACCCAACAAATGGAGGAAAGAAAACAACTGCTTTTCATGGACAGAATCTGTTCATTTGACTAGTACAGGAGCAGCTTAGAATCTTATTTCTTTTCTTGGCTTTCCATAAACGTCTGCCAGGGATGCCTATGTTTTCAACCCTCCCACTAAATTTCTATTTTCTTTACTTGCTCTAAACACAGTTGCAATGCAAAGTTTGCCTGATGACTTCTCTCACCAAGCAAGTCCATCACTAATTGCCTTTACTCTGCAACAGCTATGTGTGGACTCTGTTTTGTAAAAAAGCATCATCATCCATGGGGAAGTTATTGCAAACACTATTGCATTTCATTCATTTATGTGGACAGACTCTAACTAATCCAGAAACAAAATTTCTGGGTTTAGCTCAATTATATAATTACTCAAAATGTGTCTGCTATTGTGTGGGACACAGGAGGTGTATGAGAAAGAATGGGGAGTATATCATGATAAGGTCTCCTTTGGCCTTGCACTGCTAGTGCTGAATGCCGTAGATCTCACCCATCCCCTTACAGCACTTGCACAGAATGTTTTGATTCTCAGCAGCAAAGCTGTGAGAAAAAGGAGCTGCACAAACAGCAAATCATAGAATCATAGGAAGTTTTGTGTTGGAAGTGGCCTTAAAGCTCATCTACTTCCAAACCCACTGCCATGGGCAGGGACATCTTCCAGGAGACCAGATGCTCCAAGCCCTGTCCAACCTGGCCTTGAACACTCCTGGGGATGGGGCAACAACAACTTCTCTGGGCAACCTGTTTTGCTCACTGCCTCACCACCCTCATGGTAAAGAACTTTGTTCCTATATCTAATCTAAATCTATCCTCTTTGAGTTTAAAGCATTCCCCCTTGTTTTATCACTACCTGCCTTTTTAAAAAGTCCCTCTCCAGCTTTCTTGTTGATCTCCCTTAGGTACTGAAGGCTGCTAAGTGCCCTGAAATTATAAATAATTGATTCTCTCTTTCACAGAAGGGAAGGGGGGGGGGGGGGGGGATGGGATTAAAAAAAAAAAAATAAAAAATTCTGCAATGTAAAGCAGAAGTTAAATAATTCTTCTTGCTTCTTGACTTTTATGTAAGGGACTGACACCTCAAACCATTAAATGTGTCGTGTAATGTGGAGGCACAATATCTATGGTTGAACATAAGGTGAGGGGATGTAGGAGATACATTTCTACCAGTTATGGAATCATAGAATAGTTAGGGTTGGAAAGGACCTTAAGATCATCAAGTTCCAACCCCCCTGCCATGGGCAGGGACACCTCACACTAAACCATGTCACCCAAGGTTCTCTCCAACCCAGCCTTGAACACCGCCAGGGATGGAGCATTCACAACTTCCCTGGGCAACCCATTCCAGTGCCTCACCACCATAACAGGAAAGAACTCCTTCCTTATATCTAATCTAACCATCCCCTGTTTAAGTTACCCCTTGTCCTATCACTACTGTCCCTAATGAAGAGTCCTTCCCCAGCATCCTTCAGACACTGGAAGGCTGCTATGGGGTCTCCACGCAGTCTTCTCCAGGCTGAACAGCCCCAACTTTCTCAGTCTGTCTTCATAAGGGAGGTGCTCCAGTCCCCTGATCATCCTCATGGCCCTCCTCTGCACTTGTTCCAACAGTTCCATGTCCTTTTTATGTTGAGGACACCAGAACTCTACACAATACTCCAACTGAGGTCTCACATCTGAGAGATCTGAATTCTGACATCTGGAAAGACTGCACTTCCATTTGGCCCAGTTTCCTCTCACTGCCTCTTCTTCTATATGAACATACTTGTCTGTGGAAGAAGAGGCCAAAGAAATTTTCCTTAAAGCTCAATGAAAGCAAAAACTTTGTTAGAGAGATAGTTTCACCTTAGAAACCTGATTCCTTAGTCCCTGACTTTCCCTATGTTTAATTATCTTCACTGTTAAGCTACTGTCATATCTAGGGATTGAATTTTTCAAAGTGAGTGTTCAGAAAAAGTCTTGTAAAATCCTCGTGAAAAAGGCTGAAAAGCTCTTATTACTTTGCCGAATTTCTCCCTGCATGTTCCTGCAGTCTGCACTAGCGAAGCTTTCCTTATGCCTTGTTTTTCAGGCCCTGTATCATTTCTGTGACCCTCCTTTGAACTCCAGGATCTGCCACTATCACCAAAGCTCAGACACAAGTATGGTCAAGTACTTGCCCTATTAGTGCTGTGCAAAACAGAAGCTGGATTACTCTTTCTTCATTGCTTAATACTCTCAGTTTTAGACATCCAAAGAAAGTTGGTTTTTTTTGTTTGTTTGTTTGTTTTTTTTTGTCATTGCACTGCACTGACATTAAGCTCTTGAGAATATCTTTGTGGCAACAAAAATTCCTAACCATCTCAGTAAGGCACAGACTTCATCCTTTGTATTTAGATGTTAGGCAAGTTTGCGATTTTCCAGGTTTACAGTCCTGTGTTCCACCTGCGGAATGTTAGAGCTTCTGTTACTACAGCCGATCTCATTATCTATAGTTTGAAATCTATTCAAAATAGATTGAAATGAGAAGTTCCAGAATAGCTATTCCAAAACTTCCAAAGGTGTGCTTTGCTCATTGGAGTACATTATGTTTCAATCGTTGCCTCAGGGCTGAAAGGAAAGTGGGTCCTTCACATGCAGACCTTCAGCAGAATGGTAACATGTTGGGTGATGTAAACCAGAAAGGTAACTGGATATGTTTAGAGTTTCCTTGTTTGCTTGTTTTGTTGGTTTTTTTTTTTTCTGTATTGCTTTCTTTCTTTCCTCTGATTCCAGGAAGAAAGCAGAGCTAGAACCCAGCAGATACTAGGAAAACACAAAACTAAAAGCTAAAAAAACTAATCAAGACTAGTTCAGATGAGCTGCCAGGTCAACCACTGTCATGCTTATGTATGAAAAGCAGAAATGGGAACTATTCCAGCTTTGCCAAAACTCTGTGTTATGAACCTGAGGAAATAGCTGATGTTCATCTTAAATTCCCTGTGTGTAAAAGGCAGCTGATAAATTGTTTGTTAAATACCTGGAAAACCACTGGCAGAACACAAAAAGAAATATTTTCTAAATCATTTTGCTACAGAATAACTGTATTCCTTTATTTTCAAGGTAACCTTCCAATTATTGCAGAAAGGAATATAATTGTAATCTGGACTTCAAGCCCTAACTGTAATTTTGTACATTTTTACAACAAGATTCTCTGCTTTGCTTTTGGTTTGCAATGTTTTTTTAATCACCCCATCTGCATAATATGGTCAATATGGTGGAACTGAAAAGCACATTTCAATCTGTGTGCTGTAGTACATAAGCATGGAATAATTCTATATATTCACATGGAACTGGGTGGGTCCGCAGCTTCAGGACTCCAAATGTCCAAGGATGAATAAGAATTCTCAGGAAGACTGTATATTCACTACACTGTCTCATGTTTAGCTATAAGATCATGCAAATGTCTGTACTGATATTTCAGCATTTTGAGAAAGAGGTTTGAACCAGTACTTGCATCTGTTGTAGAATTTTCTCCAAACTGTTACGTGAATCAGTTCCCTTTATTTGAATACCTTGCTACTTTACAAGACAAACTGTGCTGTATATAGCATACATTTTGCACAATTTGCTGCAGTTAGAGTTCCCAGATCTTCCAATATGGGGCAGCAGTTGCCAGATTCTGGCAGAAGAGTCACTTATTACCATCTGTGAAAATACAGTCCTCTTTCTCTATGTAGGCAGAGAGAAGTTGCTAAATAAGCCACTGGGAACGTGGAAGAGATGGAGTTTGTTTTATTTTTATTTTTTTATTTTTATATATAATTTGCTGGCAGAGCAGAAGTAGTGTGGCCCAGGAATGTTTCCATTTCTTACATTCTTTATTATGGTGAAACCTACCTGTTAATTTTTCATGTGATGTAGTTTCTGGTAAGAGCTGTGATTCGTCCTTTAATTACTGGAGGTGTTTTTAGCTCCTCTGAGTTGCTTTTCTAGCTAATTCAGTGTTCAATACCACATTTGAATTTCTTCCCAATAGAAACCGATGCTTTGCTCACTAGATGCCACTATGATACATTGAAAGACTTCTGGAATGTATAATTTCTCTTTTCTTTTGTGGAATTTGTTCCACCTTTGGATCACATTTGTCCCACACTTGGAGGTAGATAGATGTCCCACACTTGGTAGATAGATGTGAGGCTTTTGTATCTGAAAATATTTTTGCTCTTCAGTATAGCAATTTAGCAGCATTTGCTTATACTTACTAAGAAAACCTAACAAAACAAAGATGATGATGATTTTGGCTGAAAATATCAAGGTTTTTGACTAGATTCTCTCACTAAGCAAATAGACTGCTAGCTCCAAATTTGTCTTGCTTCCTCCGATCCTCTCACAGTCTTTTCACATATGCCTTTATCATCTTTTATTTGCTTTGTTTTCTACACTCAGTTCCTACCGATCTTAACTACTCAGTCCTTCCAAAAGCATGGGACTGAAATAATGTGTGCCTCCAATGCTGCATTCTGCCCTGTTTCAGGGTTATATTGCCTACTTTACTTTCAGTAAAGAGACTTTCTTATGCTTAATATCCATACATTGCCTATCCCAATAAAACATAAATAACCATAATAATCCTGAGTGCCTGCTTTTGAACAAAGCACTGTTTTATGTTTGTTGTTTTTTTTTTGTTGTTTTTTTTTTTTTTTAAGTCTGCTAAACACATTGCCACATTTTCCACAGGCTCATCTCCTACACCTATCAAAATGCAGCTGTTATACAATCAGTGTCCATTTGGTCAGCCAACAGTAGAAATGTTTTCATTGAGACCTACACTGAACTCAGCATAATAGCAAACAGGTGGGCAAATCAGAAGAAAAACAAGTTTTTAAAAAATCAGTGCATGAAGCAAACAAATATTCAGGTTCTTCAATGTTGATCAAAGAGTAATTAAAAGTCGTCTTTCATGGACATGTGCTTTGGGAAAAAAGCTATGTCTTGTGGGAAGGACTTAGCCACTGGTGGGAGTTGAGGGCAAATCAGCAGATAATTCAGACAAATAATATTTGGTCATTTTATGCTTTCAGTATCCCAAAGGAAATGATGTGAACTTTTGTAGATGGATATAAACGTATTCAGTTGATAAAATCCAAGCTGCGGTGTGCAGTATGAATTTGGAAACCCATATTGCATAATAATATAGCTTCTTCTTGACTGGCAGAAGAATAACATGGTTTAACATCAGTCTTCTGACTGGATGTGTGTTGTTTCTAAACCAGAATATAAGCAAGAGCAGTATCACTTTTATTAGACAATTTTAAAATACGCATCTCATCTGATTGAGCAAACTTTATGCTTTCTTTTCTCTGAGTGTGAAATAATCATTAGAAAGGAAAACAAATATTCTGCAAAATAAATGCCAGTATCATAAATATAATCTAAATATCACATATAAGCACATTGCAGGAGGACATTTGTGCCTGTATCATATCCAGGGTCAAACAGCAAATCACTAACAACTGAAAATGCCAACAAACTAAGTAGAAATAATGAACAGATTATAATTTTGGCATACAAATAGAATTATTACTCAATAATTTTATGAATTTTCATAATATTTAAAATACTGCATCATCCCAAGGAGATAACCTGGAAAAAACCCTCATTTACTTAGGTATGGCAGGATATTAAGAAACTGCCATAAAAAAGAACCTTCACAAAGCTTCACTGATGTTTGTTTACACAAGAAACATCATGAAAAGTGCTTAAACCCAGTGCTTTGCCTGCAGCAAATGAACTTACCCTATAGTATGGCTGCAAAACTTATTGTTTAGGAGCAGTCACAAATGCTGTTAACTATTTAAATGTTAACATTAGAAATGTTTAACAAAGGGAGAGGAACCAGGAAGCTCAGTTAAAGGTGCAGATCTGTTCTGAAATCTCAGCATTGTTCCTTTTATTTTTCTCAGCAGCATGGGTTCAGGATGGAGTTGTTAGGTTTAAGTTAGAATTTCCTGGCTTTTTTTTCTTTCGGTTTATGTTAAACCTCAGTATTTTTAGACATACTTTCACAAGGGATTCCACTGGTCAATTCTTCTCTCTTTTTCCCTTTCCCCAAAGTTGTTTTATGCATACGGAATCATTTTACAGATGGCATTCAACAATTTAAAATGAACTCTGTCCAGGCTACCAGTTCCAAACCAGACAAACCAAATTTAACTAGCATTTTCTGTATTGCTGCTTAGAGCTTTTTCTGTATTCAAACCATATTTGCCTTTTTGCAAAAAGGGAAAAAAAAAAACACTTCACAAACAAAACAAACAAAAAACAACAACAACAACAAATCAAGCACTTTTTTCATGTTATCCAGGAAATCCAACTCCAGGCTGACTTCTGCAGATAAGAAATGATACCTGGCTTCCTCTCTCCTGCTCTCTGCACGCTACTGCTGTTTCATGGCATTCCTCACCTTTAGTGGCAGCATACAGCTACTGCTTCTTTTTCCTCCTAGGTCCACTCTAATGAATGGTACTAGCTGAAAAAATGCAAACAAACCATATGATCATGGAAGTTTTGTGTTGTTTTTTAAACTCAGTGTTTATTGTTAAAGTCTCAATTGTAAGAGGGTGAATAGGAGGGGTGAACACAAATGTTAGAGCAGAAATGATGAACAAAATTATTTTTCCTCTGTTTTAAGAAGAAGGATAACTAATTTGATTTCTTTTTCCCCTTATTAATTTGTTAGATTCTGTTATTTATTTATTTTTTCTTTCCCCAGTTCACCAGGATGAGCTGTAGTGATGAGCTGGAGTTCCCTCATTTTCTTTGTGCCCATCCTCATGTGATATGCTATGCTGTTTTCATGTGGCTGAGCTGCCTTGGGACAGTCTTGCAGTAGTTTGTGAAATTAAATGCTGAAGTACAGGAGGGAAACTATGAAGTGAGAAGTTTCAAACTTCATATTTCTTGAATAATGTTTTTGGTTTCACTCTGATTCAGAATTGATGTCAAAATAACAGAATGGGTCTTTAATGCATACTCTCATTGCAATGAGAATACGCTGTCCTCATACATTTATTTAACAGGCCTTACTTTAAAGTACATGCACAAAATTCTTTGCATGAAGTAGCCAGCAGTTGTTGGGGTCTCCATCCTGGTGAAACACTCCTTAGCGCTCCCTGGTGTTGTGAGAATGGTGGTCTTTCAAACATGACTTTTTAGGAGAAGGCATTTCTCTGTTTCTGATTCTGGTTCCAGCGTTTGTTCAGTTTGTTCTGATCACCTTTTCAGCCAGCTCTCCTAAACCGTGTAAAAAAGAGGGACCTAATAAAATAAAGAAATTAGCTGTAGCTTTCAGGAAAATCATGAATATTTTTCAGACTATTGATAAAGTTGTAAGATTTTAAAGAGACTCCACTTCTGTGTGTGGTGTAGGATACTAGATCATTTGTGCAGCATGCATTCACAGTTACTTGAAGAACATTATTTTCAGTGGTGAATTTAGTGGTAAACTCCCTGCTTCACTCAACTGCTACAGTTATGTAGCCTCTTCCTAAAAGTGGTTTTGAAAAAGCTTATCTTAATTTTCTTTTCATGGACAATAGTAAAAATGAAAATTGACTTATTTTTGTCTGCTTCTTGACTCATAAGTTATTCTATTATTATGTTTTACTAGTATATTAACCATGAAATCTAAAGCTATTTATTATTTAATGTGCCAAAATTGTGAAACTTTTTCTCAAGAGAAATTTAAAAGTATACATTTTAAAAGATTAGAAGTGAGTTCACAATTTTAAGTTCAGTCATGGTGTTATCACATTCTGTGGTTACAGTTTCTTGACAAAAGAATATATATATATTAAAACATTCCTTTGTGGACTTCATTTGTGGCATTTTCTTGCCTTCTATCACTTTGATGTGTGTATGTGCACTGTGGGGAACTGTGGTTTGCAAATAGAAATTACCCAACAGATAGATGGATAAGATTATCCCTAATTCCTGTTAAAGGGAGCTAAGGATGCAGATTGTTTGGATATTTTCAAATATTTCACCAAAGTGGATATGTGGTCTAACTTTATTACTGTGGGAAAGCCACAGGCAACATTCTAAGTTGTGTAAACTGATACAGTAACTTCAGCTTTGCTGATTTATGGTAACTGATGATCTGACCCAGTGTTTAAAAGATATTAAACATATCAGACATACAATAAAAAGTAACTGTTGACTGACTGTTTCTTACGGAACTCGAACACAAAGAATGGGCATTCAGTGTTTAAAATGATGATTGAATGCAACAGAGCTATTCTAACCTGTGTCAGCTAAGCGTCTGACATGATAGTTCTGAAGGTTGTTAAGATAATTCGGCTGTTTCTGTTTACTGTGGTATAATATAAGATCAGTAGGACAGTTGGCAAACATAAATGGCAACAACATTATTATAGAGAAGTATTGTCAGAGCACATAATTAACTGCTGGGGAGTATTCCATCCCCCAGTATTTCAATGCAAGGAGATCAGGATTACAAAATCACTTTGTCCAGGATTAAAATATAAACAAGTTCTGAATTCTTCTATTTCACTTCCTGAGCTGACCGCAAGTTTCTGTGTGCTAGGTACATGCTTTCTGTTAGGCATAGTGTTGCTTTGTTTTCATTATGGATGAGCACAATGGTGGCCAGAGGAAGAAGATTATGTTTTTCTTTGAATCATTTGACACTTTTCCCTGTCAGAGGAAATGATCCTGGCTCAAAGGGCTCATCAGTCTGACCAGAATTAGCAATTGCCAAACTATTAGGTCAATGAAGGGATTTGCTAGGTATCAATTCCTCAGCCTTTTAGGGAGTTTAAAAAGAACTCTGTTCTGGCGCCGTTCCAGATTTTATATTGTGCCTGGAATTTCAGCCTCCAGCCTTTTACTCCAGTTCACTGGAGTTTACCCAGTGATCATTTGATGTTGATGTTTTGCTTTGACACAGTGCTAACATGATGTGCTGAGGATTGAGAAAATATCAAAGAGCACAAAAAACTCTTTTGCTGTTTAAAAATATTTGAAACCAAATCTAAACTTTGCTGATAGCTGAATCCTTTCTTTTTGTGAGTTTTGGATCAGATAGGCTTTTTATCCAAACTATTTATCCTAATCAGCAGTTGGAGGAGAGGAATGTTAAATAAACTATTTTATTCTGATTCTCTCTGGATGTTTACCAGGCTGTTGACAAAGGCCAGAGAATGTTTAATGGTTTGATGGGGAGACTTGAAACAGAAGTGGGGATCACATTAGATGCTCCTTATTTGCTTTCTTTCACAGTGCAACAAAAGGGAAATGATGACAGACCACCTCTTGATACCCAGTTTGATTAAGAAAATTTATCATGTTCCTTGTCATGAGTTCAAGTCTCCCACATTGAATAATATAAACATTCTCAAACAAAGCCAGAAATAGGCAGATAAGACTCAGATGTCTTTACCAGAGAATCTTATCCAGTCTAGAAACGTGATCATGACCTCAAAATAACTCTCATGTAGAACTGGGGAGGATTTAAAAGTACTTGAAAGCCCTCTCCCTCTGCCATCAAATCAAGGCTCCCAGTTTGGTGAAAGCAAAAGTGGTCTCCTCCATTTCTGAAGCCTGTACATTCCTTGAGCTGACAGTAATCAGACACATAATCAGGAACTCATTATTTCCTGGAACTTTGAATTTATTTTCATTCTGTCAGTTCTCATATAGAAAATTATCCTCCAAATTAGAACAGCATTCTGGCAGTCACATTAGAGAATGCTACAAAGGAGATAAAAGTGGCATAGAGCAAAAATATATTTCAAGACTGTGTCATCAGATTTATCTCACCAAAGCAAGAGGATTATTTTTTGACATGAAGAGCTACATACAAACAAAAAATGTACACATTTGTTATTTAAAGAATTTGCTCTCTTTGTGGTTTTGCACACTTCTGAGCTTGCCGTTCAGGACATAACCAAAAAAATGTTTCTTTAGTGGCTTACCCAAAGAAATCACGCATTTTAGTTCTGTATTTTGAATACACTTACGACGAGCAATAGACACCTTTAAGAAAGAATGCTTAGAACCTGCACTTTTATAAAGAATATTGAATGCCGTGTTTGTATGAATGTTTCAAGGAAGGAATTGATAAGAAATCTGAGATCACAGATAGTCCTGGTTTTGTGCCATCCAGTGTGTTGTAGGAGCACTGTAGAATGAAGATATCCACTGCCTCAAATAATGTCAATCTCCACAAATGTGACATCCATTAAGTGGAATCCTTCCAGCTGAAGAAAAATATTTTTAGAGCTCCAGTAGATCCAAACTGTGCTTTGTATTTTGGACAAGCAGGAAACAGAGAAAGGATGAAATTCAATAAACAACGTGCAGAGGCAGATAGTTTTTCCAGCCCCAGAATCAGGGCTTAGTGCCCTAGCCCTTCAACTCTGGAGACCTGATCCTCATTCCAAGGTAGGTAATAAATAACATGCTTGTTTGGTCAAGTGGTTATCTTCCATTTGCCAACTTTTAGGATTTCTTATTGTATATTGTAGATTGGCTTTTCGCAGGCTGCTTAGAGTAAACATCTAAGAATCATTTTCAGCACACTCTGGTAGCTGAATAGTCTTCATAGGTGGGAGGTAGAAAAATAACCTTTATTTTTATGCAATACATATGGTAGACATGTGGCAGAAAACAGAAAATGACAGGGGATTTACAACACCATCAGAGAAAATCAAAGGGATAAAGTCAAATGAAGCAGATGGGCTTATGATGTTAGTGAGAGTTGATATGAATCTTTAGATAGAAATTACATAATAATTTTGCTTACTAGATCCCTGCTAGTCTAGATGTAGGATTTTTACAATAAAAAGTATGTCTGGACCCTGAAGATTCCAGATGCAGTAAAAAAAAAAAATCAGGCAATATTAATTTAGATAAAAAGCTCTTAAAGATGGATTGCAGCTTAAATCTGGGGAGTATGGTTTGTTCAGTAAAATGACTGAGAGCACATTCATGCAAAAGTATGTAAGAGTATTTGAAAAGCTATTTCCACATGTAATATAGAATTATTTGGAAACTTTTAAATCTTTAAATATTCTGAACTTTGACCTAGGGGTGAGAGGTCAAACAATAAATATGATTAAATGGTGAGCATTGCTAGTCTATGCCTTGAGATACTCTTCTTGCATGAGTACCTTTGTATGTGTATACTTTCAGACCAGGTCTTTTGTCACATTCCTCAATTCAGAATGTGAGCACCCTCAATAAGATGCTGAGCAATAGCATGGGGCACTTGCTTTTCAGATCTTATTCACATAGGGAAAATGACATTTACATTTATTTTGGTAGAGCTTCTTTTGATTTGTTCTTTATTTTTTATAGATACAGTTACCGTTTTACAAGTCCATCTAATGGAAGTATGCTTTTATCTTGGAATAAAAGGTGGTGAGACTTCTAAAGCTTATTACTTGATGAGTGAGCTTATTTCAGAGTTTTGAAAGGTCTGTGAGAAAATCTTGTCTCTTGCCTAGATAAACACTTTAATTACTGTAGAGAGCTGGACAGCCTTCCAGAGGAAGACAGTTATTAAACATAGTCTTAACCCCAGATTTGAAGCAGTTTTATAAATGCCCTGAGACATGGATGTTGGAAGACAAGGCCAGAGGTTGATGTAATGATCTGTGATAACCAGTTTCCTCATGGTGACTTCATATTCTATGCCTGAAACTTGCCTTATGCTGGTGCTGCTACCAAGGCGGTATTTTCACTGTGTATTTTGAGTGAAGATGTGTTGGTAAAAGACTGAGATGTAACCAAATGGAGAAAGTAGCTGGACTGGATAGATGCCCTGAAGATCCTAGTGAAGACAACAAAAGGTTACTTAAAGAGTTTTTCAGTATTGGCCCTTCCAGTTTACACTGTAATCTCCCAGTACGATCTAGCTGAAATCAGCAACAGCCCTATCAGTGAATTTCTTTATCAGTCTTCAGACATCCATAAAGATGTTTAAAATTTGGCTCTCGTCTTGAACAGTATTGTCTTCTTTGAGACAGTTTTGATGTTTGAGAAAATGAATTAATTTCTGCCTTTTTCTTGGCCTGTTTTAATTGTCCACATTCTACCCTTTTCGTCTAAGCTACTTAGGCTCTTACTATGTTTCCAAATATCAATGATATAGGCAATACTGCAAAATCTAATTCCTGAAGAATTAGGTTGTTTTCTAGTAATAGATATTTCATAAGTCAGCAATGACTTCATCATTTCTCCCCTTTTCCCTGTTTAGCACAGAAGATAAACATTTGGAGTCCAGTGTCTTATTTCTGCTTTAATATTTGTTGACTGCTCTTGGTATTTTGAGCTATAATATAGGGAAAGGAGCATGGGTTCAGTTGGAAGAGTATACATCTCACTTACTAAACATCATAAGAAGCAATGGCCTGTTTGGTATTATAAATCATGTGGGTCCGAAGAGTGGGTTAAGTTGGAGTTCATGTTTTTGCAGGAAGTGGAAACACAGGGGCATAACAAAAGTGGAAGTAACTTCCTGGTTGTCAAATCAAATTCACATTGGATTGAAGATAGATTTGAGGTCCTTATGTATTAATACTGAAATGGTGGCTCTTCTGATAAGAATAAATTAGGAAGATTGCCTTTAAATAAAAATCAGATAAACTTCGAAAAACAAGATCAGCAAAAAGTGTTAACCAGACTGTAACACCACAGTAATTAGGCCAGAACCTGTGGATAATCATGCAATTGCTATCCACATTAGCCAGGTTCAAACTGATCAATGTGGTTAGAAAAAGAACAGATATTTGTATAGATTGCATAAAAATTTAGAAAAAACACATGTGAACTGGGCATCTGCATTGAATGCACAATGCAGGGGAAATAGAAAACCCACAGGGAAGTAAGTTGTAGAAGACTTTTCCAGTCAAAGACTTATTCTACTCTTCAATACACTGTGCCCACAGCAGTAAACAAAAATGTAAGCTTTTTCACCAGGTAGCAGTGCTGAATAAGGGAGAAATGGCTTGTCCTGAGTGACACATCTAAGGTTATTTCATGTAGGATTTTGGTGGAGGTATGAATATGTCTGACATGATAGTGTTCTGTTGACAATATGAATAAATGTATGCTCCCAGATCCTGTTGACATGCACTTTAAAGACATAAGGCAAACATTTAAATCAGAGATGGAAGTGTGTACGGGAACAATATCCAGTTGTATAACTCCATGCAGATTTGGTAGTAATGTTCCTTATTATCCATCTGTGCGTGAAGCTACAAAATCTGATACACAACTGCAGCATAAACATGGCATGGCACAACCAATTACATTTGGAATATAAGAAAAGTGTGCTTATGCTGCCATTTTCCCTTAAGTCTTGGAAGGGGTTAAGGAATCTAAGAAACCTAAAAATGGAGTCCAGCAAAATGATTTTGATCAGTAACAGGGAGTCTACATCAATCCCTGAAAACTTGTGTGGTGGCAATCATCAGAAAACTTTGGGGACTGGGAAGCCTGCTGTGGCTTGCCCTAATTGTTACACTCCCACCAAAGTTGTTGGGATAAGAATAAACATAACTGTACTTTGCACCTTGGAATGTCTTTTGCACTGTTGTTTGCTTACAAGACCTTTTATTATTATCTTTGTAATTGGGGAAAGTAGGTTTAAAGGGGATTATAGTGATACTGGCATAGACTAAGAAACTTATCAGATGTTCACTGCTTATAAACACAATACATTGCCTTTCTTACTCTTTGATCTTATAACTAGCAAAAAAAAAAGGAGGGGAAGTGACACTTAGAACCTTTTGTTCAAGGCTTTTAATTTAGTTTTATAACACACTCAGATTGCATACTGCTGTATATATTTAGTAGATCAAGTAACTGTTGGACAGAGAGGTTAAATGACTTATCCAAGTTGCAACAAAGACTCAGTGACAGTACTGGAAATAGAAGCCAAATGTCCTATTTTTCATATCTTTGGCCCAAGTCATCAGATTCAAGATTGCAAATCAGACAAAACTCAGGAGTTTGGCTGCTGAGAAAACTGGTAAGTTGAATTGAGAAATTCTCATGCTTATAAAGAAATTAATTTGTAATTCAGGTGCCAAGTTAATAAATGAGATATAAATTATAATGCAATTCATACTTTTGAATTATTATTTTTATTGGAAAGTGCAGAAAACAAATCATACTTTGCAGGAAAGCATGCTGGTTTCAATGAATTTTTTCTCAGGAGAGGCTTTGCAGGTTCAAGATGGAATTTTCAGTACAGAAACCCAACCCAGAATGATGATGGCTAACTGGTTGGGGTGCTTACCCTCAGTATGGGGGCTCAGTCTGTGTTGCATTGATTCAGGACGGTGATTTGAGCTTGGTTCTTTTGCATCATCAAGGGACACTGATTATTTTGGTGACACTCTCTTGCTGTTTTCTCTCAAAATACACTAAAATTTGTCTGTTTCATCCAAGCACTACCTAGGAAAATCTTCAGAAATTTTTGTTTGCTATGAAAATATTCTTTTCACCAGTTTCTAGTGTAGAACCTTCAATAGTCTGTTAGTAATATGTTCAAAGTTGAGAGCCAACAGTGACCTAAATTGTCATTGTATAGCTTATACCAAATATCTGAGCCATCAAGACCAGGTGTTTATAACACAAAAATCATTACCGTAAATGCAACACATTTCCATTAGTTTTTTGTCAGTTTCAGAAGCCTGAATGGACATTGAGCTAGAATATCCTGCTTGAAAATATGCTTTCTGTTCGGGCCAGAGGTATGTTGCAGCAGAAGGCAGGGGCTAAACACAGTTGTGATGCGAAGAGAGGAAGGACTAGAGCTCTGCAAACCATATGACTGCATGTGACCCAGAGTTTGTGGTGTGCTATATGATGCTAACTGGAGGGGAAAAGGAAAGATAGAGAGCTATAGCCCTCCTGAGTTTCCCCTGCAGCCTACCCCTAGGAAGAAGCCTGCTTTGTGTTTTTAACAAGGACTTCTAGGACTTCTAGCCTTCAGTTGTGTTAATTTTTTTCAATTTTTTTTTTTTTTTTTTAAAAAGGAAACTAATGGATACTGCATCCACAAATCCAGCTTTGTAGTTAACATATTGGGATGCTTGGACTGGAGCCAATTCTGTATTTTACTTTCTGATTTTTGGAGCATTATGTCATGATGAAACCAGAGAAAGTGTGTAATAGATCCATCCTCTTGTTATCTGTGATCTTACTAGTTCCACAGCTTGCAAATCCTCCAAATTAGGTTCACATATCAGCACTTCAGTAGTCTTCAGCAGTATCAGCTTGACACAACATAACAAGCTTTCTGATACTGAAATGAACGGTTGCCCTCTTAGCAGCAGTGGTATAAATTGGTTTTCACTTTCTTTAATGGCTGAGTATTTTTTGTTCAAGTTTTACAGGAATTTATTTCAAACCCTTCCCCTACTTACTTTCCTTCTTTCTTTCTTTTCTTTCTTTCTTTTCTTTCTTTCTTTCTTTCTTTCTTTCTTTCTTTCTTTCTTTCTTTCTTTCTTTCTTTCTTTCTTTCTTTCTTTCTTTCTTTCTTTCTTTCTTTCTTTCTTTCTTTCTTTCTTTCTTTCTTTCTTTCTTTCTTTCTTTCTTTCTTTCTTTCTTTCTTTCTTTCTTTCTTTCTTTCTTTCTTTCTTTCTTTCTTTCTTTCTTTCTTTCTTTCTTTCTTTCTTTCTTTCTTTCTTTCTTTCTTTCTTTCTTTCTTTCTTTCTTTCCCTTCTCTTTCTTTTTTCTTTTCTTTTTCTTTTTTTCTTTTTCTTTTTCGTTTTCTCTTTTTCTTTTTCTTTTTCGTTTTCGTTTTCTCCTTCTTTTTCTTTTTCTTTTTCTTTTTCTTTTTCTTTTTCTTTTTCTTTTTTTTTCTTTTCTTGGAAATCTGTGAATTAAAGTTTGTCACTGAATGGTCTCTTTCTCTGCAGAAAGCCCAGCTGAAGTCTGATACCAAGTGCAGAAGTTCTACCTGTCTGTATATAAATGAACATTGCAAATGTACCTCTTCAAAAGTTAGAAAATGATCGTTATGTTTTAATAGATGACATCAACTGGGTCTCTTTGTGCACAAGAACTGCAACCAGGATTTTAATGGCATAATTGTAACAACACTTTTAGGGGGCACACAGAGCACAGGATGAACAATCCTCTTCCTGCAGCCTTTTGCCTCATTTACCGGACACCTTCTAAGCTGTGCAGTGAGCGAGGCGAGGGACCGATGGACAATGGGCTCATTCACTGCAGAACACTGATTCATTTCTGCATCACCTTTCACTCTGTCCAGCGAATGAGCCAGGGCAGGGGGGGGAATGAAAGGGGGTGAGGGGGTGGGAGGTAGGAGGTGTTTGTGGAAAAAACAGTATGTGTTTTCTGTAATTAAAGATAGTATCCTAATGTACAAGCACATGAGAACCGTAGTACAGTTGAAAAGACATGCTTGACTTGCAGATTTCTTAACTGCTGTATGTGTGATGTTGAAAGTGCCAGAATGGGTAGTTTTGTGTAGTTATTTTATTTTGTTGTAAGGTATATGTATGCACATTTAGATGTGGCTGTTCTTTGTGTTCACATAGACTTAACAGTAATTTTAATATGTGATGAAATTAGAACAGAATTTTCCATATCAATAAATGTGGTTTTATCAGAATGGAAATTTTCATGAAAAAGCATCTTTTTTTTTTTTTTTTGTCCTTTCTGAAGATTTCACAGGAAGGAGGTGGAAATATTTCAGGTCCGTCAGTGTTTAATTTCTGTCTCAGCATAAGCTTAGTAAGGACATATAGAATTGTTGCTTTGGATCTTTCATGCTTTTCTTCTCAACAGAAAAGATGCTGTGCATCTGGACTATGTTCTCCATACTGCATGGCAGTCAGTCCCTGGGGATTCATGCTAGCAGAGAGAACAGATCCTTTTATTTCAGTTTGGATTGACAGATCAGATAAAATACGTTGATTCAGGGATATTGAAATAATTCAGCTAGAAAGCTGAAAAAGAAGAAAGAGAAATTTTTAACTTTTGTCCCAGTTAATTATAAAAACAAGCATCAGAATATCTGACTTTCCCCTAGGGTGGAAAATTCATTTTTGATCAGCTATGCCCCTTAAAGATTAGGCAAAGCAGATGGTTATATTACAAATTCTGATTAAGACATACCATCTTATTTTTATCTTTTTCTTTATTTTATGATTTAGATTCTATTTATTCTATTTCAGGCTCTGTGTGTGGTCTGGACAGGGCCTCAGTACAGCAGAGACTTCAAGATTTGTGCCAAGCTGTGCAATGTTATGGTGGTCTGATGATACGGGTTGCTGCTATTTTCTATTTTAATAACAACTCTTTAACATTATAAAGATGGCAGTTGCTAGTGTTTTTAATTGAACTTCACATGAAGTGTGAATGATAGGTGGAGCTGGCACAAGGGATGATCCAGAATGAATTAATAATTTTAATAATGGACTGGAGTTCATTTCACCTACAGAAAATCCCTCCACTGTGAGTAGCCAATAGACTCAGCATTTGTGCTTATGTGTCTCCATCACCACCACAAGCCTTAATACTTTGTATAGTCTGTTTCCTTTTAAATGCTACTTCAGGCTCAAGTTCACATGTCTTTCCTTCGCTTTTACTATTTTTGTAGCAGAGCCAACAGCCTGACAGCACTTTTGAAAATGAATGAATGGGGTTAAAGTACTCAAGTACTGACCGATGCGCTGTTTTCATGGCTGTTCCCCATAGTTTTGACTACTGAGCAGTCAACTATTGGTAATTCACAGAAAACAGGTGTCTGAAATTCAGAGTGTAGGTTTCTTATGAACTCTATAACATTTTTTTTAGTCTAACAGTGAAATAACTTGCTTTAGAAGAGTCCCTCCTCATAATGTCACTGTCAGGAAGGTTACTTCAGTCTGTGTTATTCCAGCCCTACCCGGCCTTGATGGATTAATTTACAGAGGTCGTGCTTGTTTCAAACATAGATGTATCTAGCTCATGGTGCAGTGTGCCTACTGGCACAGCAGCTGCATCTCCAGAAGTCGACATGTGTGAGAAGAGACTTGGGAACCTTATCCAGGACAGGCCAGTGGGCTCTCATTATCCAGCCATCTGGACCCCAGATTATTGCAGATATGACATGTGCAGCAAAGGCTGCCACACAAATACGTGTTATGAATTCAGCTCATTTTATGTTGAGTTTTAGAATTTTGAATTCACTCTGTTCCTTCATATACCATAAACAAACAGATGTTTATGTGTACACACACACTACTGCCTTTATATGCTGTGCCTACCTGTTCACTCACTCACACCCTAATTAGCTTCACTGAGCTCACTCCCATGAAAGTCCACCATTCAGCTTCCATGTGTTGTACCTCTGTGAGGTTATTATTTCCACTCTTATCTCATACCAGCCCGTCTGTCTTGCTGACTGGCTTCAGTGACATTTACAATGTTCCAGGAAGATGATTTCTCTCTTTATCTCTTTGTTAAATGAGTGCCATGACTATGTGTGGGGGGAGAAACCTGGCAATTCAGGAATGGGAAGCAATTATACATCACACACCCTGTAGCTTTTATATTTATATTTTATATTAACGATTTCTGTGAAATGAGAAGCCAGGCCTTTGAACAAAGAAATGTATAACAAGCTGGGACAAGTGTGGTGAGGCAAATGTTCATGTGGAACAAATATTTCTATAAACCAATTCAAGAGCACAAGAGAATTTTTAAGGGACTCATTTGCAGGACATAAATACTGACCTTATGTAGTGTTTATGTATAGGAACCATCCTCAAAGTTATAGTATAAAGTACAGACTAGAGCTGGAGGAATTAGATTGTATAAAGATTTGACTCGTGAAGCCTTATTTTAATCTCTGAACCACTGGGACAAGGCACTCAACTGAAGCACCCAGCCCAGAAGACTAGCCTTTCCAAACTCCTTAGATGGTACTCAGTGGAGGATGCAGACACATCTAGAGACCACTTCTGAAAAACTGCCTGACAACTGCCTATCCCTCTGTACTCACTGTGGAAATTTCAGGGTGGAAGACAGAATCCTAAATAGGCTAAGGTATGTGGTGTGAAATGCCTGTATGTTCCCATACTTTTGTTAATCCCTTCCTTTCCCCCACAAGTTCAAATTATATTAAGATGCAGCAAAGTGGGTTTTGTTCAGCTTAGAAAGCACAGGCAAAAACGGAACTGCATGTATTTTGGATGAGCCCTCTAAAGTATAATACCTGCTGTAAGGAATGGATGACCGGAATCCATACATTTCTCTGGGCAGAATATGGTACAGCTACTTTTATGTGTCTAGGTCACCTATGAAAACCATTACTCTGAGGAGGCTGAGTTTATTTAATTATATTAATTATTTACAAGTTCACACATCATGGAACTCTACACCCTAAAACAGTGACTGCATTTGTTACTGGATCTTCATTTCCTGACTCTTCTTTTTCTCTAAAATAAACACCTTTTGGTTTCTTGCAACATTTTCTTTTTTCCTTGTAGGCTCTTTACTCATTCTAGCTCCTGTTCTTTCTTAACCTGGCTCTCAAACTTCCTTTTGACTTTAGCATAGTGCTTTCTCCATTAACTGTATTTCCTCAGTATTGCTTCATCCCCCTTTCCAGTTAAGTTGAATATAAATAGGTAGAGGTTGCTGTTCCAGTTGTTTCTTTCTGTAGTCGTTGCTTCTGGTGTCATGCTGTATTAAGGTCAGATGCTCTTTGAACTGGTATTGTCTCTTTGCTTGTCAGGTACCTGGCATGTTTTCTCACACTAGAAAAATAATAAGGTCAGTTTGCAGAAATTCCTTTCAAACATTTCTGAGTATCCTGTCTGGTAGGAAAGATGAACTTCTTTCTCTACATTTAGATAGCCATCTAAATCCCTTTTCTCAGCCCTCTTGTGCATTGTTCTGGGAGTTTTCTTCCTGTGGAAAGCTCAGCAGATTCATATGGAGTATCTCCAGGTCAGTCCCTAGGTTTTGCTGCTTTACAGCTCCTAGTTAGGAAAGTTTATGAAAAAAAAGGGTCATTGTTGTCTCTGTTCCCTCTTGTTCAATTTGGAGGATGTTCTGGCATGCAGTAAGCTTCAGTGAATCCCAGTGATCTGGCACCGGGTCTGGGCTTTGCTTGCTTCTTAACTTAGACTTATAGGCCAGGAAAATGTTGTAATGTAGTTTCTTCTCTCCAGTTAGTCCTTGGAGATTCCTCCTCTTCAAATTCAACTGCAGACCTTCATATATTATTTTCTCTGCTGTTTTTTAGCTCAGCAGATTTCTTGTAACTTCCTGCCTAATGGGTCCATCGCCTCCTCTTCACTCCTTATATGAGCACAAGGTCATGGTGAGGTTGTTTACTCATAAGTCTGCTTTCAGAAACCCTTGTCCTTTCAGTTTGTAACCTTTTAAACCCTTGCAGGACTTTAAACGTTTTCAGCTCAGTTGATACTTTTCTTCCGAGTTTTCAGTTTATGTGATTAATCTTTATTTTTCAGCGTGTGTACTTGAGTGCTACAAGATTCTTATGCAAACACAAAAGACAAGAAATAAATATATTGTACGAAAGGCAACTGGATAGGAATGAGAAAAGCTAACTTCAGTTTTAGCCTAACAAAAAAAGAAAGAAATAAGGAGATGAGATCAGGACACGAAGGCTCCAAAGAGCAGAAACCAGGCACCTATTCTTCAGGTGTTTCACAGTTGGGATTGATTGACTGATTGATTGATTGATCCCAAAGGACAGGATTGTGAGACTGTCACACTGAAGTTTGACACTCATGCTCTTTTTCGATATCTGTCAATTGGTAGTCACAGTTGACAGTGGGTACAAAACTACACACACTAAATAGGGCTGGAGCTTAAAAATTACCTAATTCTCCTGTGTTCAAGAAGGTCTGAGCACTTCGTGTGAAATACAGACAGTGATAGGAATTTAGAAAATTTTGGGCTTTGTTATATCAATAGGAAAATGTTCTGTGATTTTAAGAATATTATCTAAAATATTTACCAATTGTTAAAGAGCTGAAAGATAACATGAGGAGAGACTGTCAAAATTATGGCTATTTACCTTTGGGCATTTAAAAAGTAAGCACATGTGGATGGCTGACCCCCTTGTACTGGGAAGGAGGAACCAGAGCACAGAAACCTAGTCTATCAAGCTATGTTGCCAGATCAAAGGTAGCTAACAGCTGCCGGAAAGGGAAATAGTATAAGGAAAAATGCAGACCTTTGGAATTATATGAATCAAACCATTAAAAAAAAAATTCTCAAGAGGAATCCTGAAGCAGCTGATATTGGAAAACCTTGTAAGTATGCAGTTTGTGTCAATTCAAAACCTAATTACCTTTCGAGGTAATGCAGATAGGCATTTGGAAGCTTCAGCGTGTATTCTAGGTGAAGTCAGAAAATATTTGAAGGTCAGGACTTAATTAAGTATCCTGTCCAGGACAGGATAAAGGAGATTTTGTTATTCACACAGCAGGTTCACTGTGAGTGAGTTAAGCAGATTTAAATGAAGGCTGCATCTTCTTTCTGAAACAGAGAAAATACCTGACAGCCAGGGTAATGGTTAATACAATTTATTTAGAGTTTGGTGGGACATACATAAGAAGAGGTTTGGAACTGCTTTTTTTTTTTTTTTTTTATCTACTCGATGGAAATTGGATTTGCCAAATTCTTCCCTCCCACTTGTCCAGAATTAGGTGGAGAACATAATTTTGAGCAACAAGAAAAATAAGCTCACTATTTCTACCCTTTCACTCTGATAAGGGTTTGGAGAATGGGCCTGTAGGCTGATAATTGCGTTGTTTTCAAAGCTTAAGACTGTTTTAATGGAAATATGTACCAAATAGTTTCCTACTCACTGAGCATGCCTTTCATTTTTAAAAACTTACAAGTGTTTCAGGAAATATTTTGAACTTTATAGTTCCACCCTCCTCCTGACAAACCCTACTAGAAGAAAAAATTATTTCCAGCTAAACATCAACAGTTGCCAGTGCTCATAGAACCAAACACACTGTTTTAGTAATATCTTGCCAGCACTACCATAGTTTCATAGAGCAGATCTTTAATGGAACTCTTCTTCCTTTCTTTTCAGATATACACTGATATATTCACGTATATATGTAGAGGAAGCTCTTTTTCCTAGTTGCAGCCCTTTCATGAACAGTGTAGTAGAATCTGTGCTGTAACATCTCCAAACCAGAGAGTCTACTACATAAACTGCTCAGAAATGTAATGATGTGTTTGGAGTATGTGTGCATAGCACCTTTCCACTACTTCATTAGGTCAAGTAATCATATTTAATCTCTTTGCATACTTTGGATTGTGCAAAAAAAAACAGAGACTGTTTTGTACATCATGAGCACCTGACTTTACAGACCAGCCTGAATTCTGGAAATGCAAGTGAGAGCTCCAGTACGTGACACTGATTCTCGAAACCACAGCCAGTACTAGGCAATGCTCTCCCATGTGGTACGATCTAAAGCAAAAAAAAAGGGATTCTGAAGGATAAAAGCTGTCAGTCAAACTTAAAAGAAATGTGACATGTGGTGCAGGAAGTAAGACTATAATAATGGGAGGGGTTTGCAAATAGGGATCATGCTTAGTGTTGAAGATAACCTCTCTTCCGAAAAGAAGCCTTCAGAACATAGGAGTGACCATGAAGAATTTCTTCACCTTTTCTTTAATGATAGTGGGTAGCTGCTCTCAAACTAGTGAGAATTCATGTTTGTTTCTCAAACTAGAGTGAGAAGATTTGAGGGAGATTATATGGTGGAGAGGAAAAGCCTGAATGATTTGTCATTGGAGGGCTCTCAAAAGTTGACTTAATATGCCTACCAATAAGAAACTGAGAACTACCTACTAATAAAAAAGTGGTAAGAAATATGGATGAATTTAACAGTGGTGTTTCTTACTTTTATTAGTTCATACATCATTTGCTTTTTTATTGATTTTATTGATTTATCAGGATACTCTTTGTTCCAGTGAAGTATAACAAGTATGAACTGAACATCAGTGGATTGAGTTACTTTTCACCCAAATTCTGTGAACTGTTTTTTGTTTCTCAAATTTTCTAAGTGATATAATTTAACACAGAACTACTCTGAAACGGCTTGTCTAATGACAGGTAAGATAAACTGAGACACATCTACTATAATTCCTACATTTGTATTATTGGTCCTGTAGATGCAAACCAGAATAATTTTACTTACAACAAAATTGGTATCAAAGAAATTACTTTAAGCATACTGGCCACACACAGTCTGTTAAACCACATGATTTTCATCGCTTCCAGAGACTTAAACATGCAGGATTCTTCTCTTAGGAATTCTTACTTGATACAAATTCCCAAATGCTTTACTATTTTAACTATTATCAAATTGTGGCCTAGATTACATTTACAAATAAAAATATAGATCAGGACCTTCAGTTTCCATCTTCTACTTTAATTAATGTGAGTTTGATGCTTTCCAGCATCATATATGTTATACAGTATTCATTCTTCTTTCTCACAGGACACCGATTAAATACTACTTAAAATTAAGCTAAAATGTTCAGCTTTTTTAAGATGATTTTTTTTTCCTAAATGCACTTTTCTTGTGGATAACAAATGTGAATACAGGCTTATTTCCTGCCTAACTTACTTTCCCAGGCCTGTGTGTTTTCTTCTTTTTTGTCCTTTTTTGTGCAAAGGAAAGAAATAGTTTTGTAGAAAGCTGAACCCACAAAATCCACTGGGTATTGTTCTATGCTAGAGATTGCTAAGCATAGTATGCTAACAATGGGCCAAATACTGTACTAATTTTTTTGGAATAACTTTTGGAATCTGGGAATTGTGCTTATTGAAGGAGGATATCACAACCTTACGTACAGCAGAAAGCCCAGAACACTTTCCTGAGCTCATTTGTCTATCCTGTTACATAAGGTTTCTCTTTCATCTGGCAAGGTAATGTAGTAAGACCTGATGTCTTGAAGCTGGACACAATACTAATTCCCTAGGCCTTTCTGTTAGTACCTAAATAGTTAGTGCAAGTTTGATATTGATATCTGGAATACAAGAAAGGATTTTTTCTGATTTTTTCTGCTCTGTTTTGGCTCATTCTTAAATCTTTAAACTGATGACTGACATGTCACAAACACACAGTTCAGATTTTCTACTCTTTCTGTGTGACATGTATTAGTTGAAATTAAAAATCTGAATGAAATGAACTAAGAGTTAAACATGGAAATGTAAGAGGAAGATAAAGTTCGTTGCTATTAAGAGTATATGTCACTAGTGTCAACAAATCTGTCTAGCTCAGGGACTTAGGTACTTAGTGAAGAGAGAAGTTTGAACTGGATGACAGAGAAGAATGATGTGATATTATAGCGCATGGTAGGGATTAGGTCTGATTTTAACAGTGGGCTCAAACTTCTGGGTAACTGACATTGTAGATATACATTTGCGTAAAGCTCCAGAGTGTCCTCTACATGGCTGCGGAGATGGGACTAATGTGGAGTATGGAAAGCACTCAAAAGTTTCTCATAGAATGCTTTTGTGTGTCTCAGCATAACTTTTCACTGAAGCCCAGGCCAGAGTTCTCACTTTGCAATTTCTTGGAAAGTACTGCATGAAGTCAGATAGGGGTTATGGCATTTATAACCCTAAATGTCATTATTAGTAACAACTTCCAGTTGCTGACAAAGGCAAAGTACCACACAGTTGCTCCATAAACAAATATTTATGTATAATACATGGAAAGTGTAAACAGCTTTTACAGTGTTTCTTAAATAATTTCTCAATGTGATCAAGAAGTTAACCTAGAAGTGTTTCTTCCTGAACAGACTAGTACAATCTGTTGTTATTGCCATATACACTCACAGATTTAATATTTTTCTTGTAACATTGACTTATAATGTAAAGAATCACTCCTGCATTTGGATTTCAGTGCTTTAACAAATGTATATGAGAACATTCTTTCCTTTGTAATCTCCATTTCAGAAATTACTTCAGTCTGTGTGGCCTGGAATACAGAGGTGCAACTTGTTGGTTTTTTTTTAAGCTGGCAAAGAGATTTTCAGCACTTCTCAGGCCTTTCCAAAATGCTGATCTTGTCAGCAAACAAAGGTTTGGCAGGGCCTTATAACTAGATGTATTAAGTCCTTTTTCATGACTTGCTTGCATCAGCTTGTGTGTGGGCAAAGAAAAAATCAAGTATTGCCAAACCTGAGCACTCAAACATTTTGAATTGTGCTCCAGAAATTCAGCAAATTGCTTTAAATTCATGAACTTTAAGTATAAATATCTTGAAAAGAAGGGTCTTTCCATCTCCTCTGTGACTGACGGTTGAGCATTTTGACTCATAATTTAAAACTTTTCTCTGCAGCCAATACAAACTTAAATCTGTTTTAGAGGGGAAAATTACTCTTAAATTCATATGTTTATGCAAGATTCCAGAAGTTGGGCTTTCAGGAACACCACCAAATAGCAGCTGCTACAATAACTGCTGACATTGAAAGTGCGTAATCCGCAGCAGCAGCACTACAGGTTTCAGGATAAGAGCTGACAGAACATCATTCTTTCCCTATCATTCAGTTTATTCTCTAACCAAGATCCTCGACTTTCCAGTAAAACCTGTGTGTACGGCTACAATTGAACAGAAAGCAGCAACCCCATTTCACAGATTTTTTGCATATTTCTATTTTAGTTTCATTCCTGTAAAACTAAATTTAAGGCATTCTCTTTGAAATGGTGTGTTCATCTTCAAACCACTGTACTTGAAACCTATACCCAGAGGGAGCATTTTGGAAAATGGCATTGGCTTCCTAGTGTTCTTTAAATACTCCAAAGAGCTTTGAGTAGAGTAATCAAAAAAGCTTCAGTGCACGGGAGTTTCCAAAGTATACATTTTCTCAAAATGGAAGCTTTTAGAGACCTGCCAGCTTTTTTTCAGTTGCTTTTGGGAGGCAACAGAGAAGAGGAAAAATAATCTGTCGTCCAGGTTGGACAGAAGACATAGGTCCCACTCAGATTTTTGTGTTGTTATACGGATAAAGAACTGTTCTTTATAACAGAGCAAGAATCATAACCTCTGATGTCCCAGGCTTTTGTAATAACCACCGTGTGAGAGACAGTTGAATTCCTCCAGCATAAATCTGCCACACACATACAAACTTGAGAAGCTTTGTTTTCATTCCAGTATGGAAAAGACTTTCATATTTGCTTTAAAAAATAAAAGGCAGGAAAAAGAAAAAAAAAAGTTGCTTTGGAGTCAATAGTAGCCTGGAAACCTTAGGAAGTTCCAGCTCATAGGGAAGTCTGCCTGCTCTGGACCCTATGGGACAGGGAGTGTGGGAATGAGGATCCACCAGCTATTCCTTCTGGGTTCTGGATGCAAAAGCAGTTGAACAGGAGACTAAGGCCTGCTCTAGAACCTAGCTGGTATCTGGCACAATATTAACAGATGGAAATTATGTCTCTGTAACTATGCTGGTATAGATCTCTCTCTCTCTCTCTCTCTCTCTCTGCATATATACTTAGATGTACTTATGCATATAAACTTTAGGAATTAAATTTTGAGAGAATCCCAACTGGAGGAAAAAAAAGCTTTTGAATTTTTGTGATTTACCCTCTTACTGACCAGTCTCCTCCCTAACTTATTTCTGAGCCTTTGAGAGTGTAAAGACAGCAGAACAATGTGTCTGCATTGATAACTTATTCAGGAAATACCTCAAAATGTGTGTGTCTAACTACCCTTCACTCTTCTACCTGAAGGCTTCACTTTTGCTATCTGCATGTAGGCAGTCACATGGTTCAGACAAAATCTGCTTCTTCCCTCCTTTCTTAGAAATAACAAAATGTTGACATTTCACACATAAGTTGTACTAGTAAGAAGGAAGCTGGATGTGTGTATTTTCAAAAAGAACTAATTTTGCTTTTCCCTCTCTTTGGGAACCTCCTTGAAAATTTGAATCAGTTCCAATTTCTTCAACTATTGGCCAAGACATAATTCCCAAATTTCCCTTTTCATCTCTCCCTAATGTTTTCCCTGTCATGTCTGCTAACTTTTCTGGAAATCTTTGTACAGACCACAATAAGCTCAATATTTTCAAGATGAAAATCCACAGCCGCTTTTCTTCTGCCAGCTTCTGACCATCAACTCTTTTCTTTTTTCTGTTTAACGCCAACGTTAATGTCAACCTTTCTCATCCTCTGTCTCTAGCTGGGTTGTTATTTACATGCATCCCACACATCCAAACCCTTGTGTATTGTTTCCTTCTGCTAAGTCTTCAGTCTGCATCCCTTTCCCCTCATTCTCCATTGCCAAGATTCTGGGACATACTGTGCTTATCTCATGTCCTAACTGCAATTCTTTTCCAGTATACCCCTCCACACTATGACATGAAATCATTACATATAACTCTTGAGTAATCCTTCCTATGTTTCCTCTGACCATTCAGAGGAGTAATAATCAGGTGAAGATGTGAAATTCAGACAGAATCTTCTTTTTCATATTCTCATTTCTCTCACTCAGTTGTCTTCTCCTTTGCCATATCCCAAAGCCTTTCCGGAGCAGTTTTACAGAGCTTACCCATTTACTTATTTTGTTCCCATTTTAAAATATTCTACTTCACAAAATCTCCAATTATACCACTGTGAAAGATTATTGATTTTTCTGCTTATCGTATAGAGCTGGCCCTGTTTAAACACTGATGCTAACTTATTACAGAGATAAGATTTTCATTTTATTTTGGCACAGCCAATGATGTGGATAGAGAAGTCTATTTATATAGAACTTAAGTGTTTCACTCCTAATTATCAGACTGCATCCATCATTCATCCATCTCTGAATCCAGAGACTCTCTGCTGCAAAGCTTTTTACCAGTAGGAAACAGTCATTCTCCCCTCTTTCTTTCTGAATGCTCCAAAATGAATAAGTAATACACTTTTCAAAACTGGAATTACATTGTTGTTTAGCTAATACACCATCTGGTAAAATGACATATGAGACTATGTCATTTCATCTCCCAAAGCAATAATGGTTTATGCCTGCTCAACTGTTACGCTTCATGGCCTTAATTCCTAGGTAGGACTTCTGGAATCTGCTTTCTGAGATTAGCAGTGCCCTCTTGCCTGATTTTAAACAAAAATAATTGGAAAGGCACATGTACCAGCTTCCAGTTTATAAGAGTTCATTATTTGAAATCCCCTGAGCTCCTCCAATTAGAAAACAACTTTTTGACTTAATATCCTTCAATTGTTAAAAACTTGCGTCACTGAGAGATCACAGTGAAACGTAAAGGTCCCAGCACATTGGCACTTGATTGTGAGGGGATGTGATTGTTCCACATTTAGACTGGAAAGGGTTAGGAACTCCGCTTCCCAATGTGCTTAATGAATGAAAGGAAAATTGGACCCTTGAGCCAGAGGCAATGACCTAACTGAGTGAAAAATGTTTGCAGGTTAACAAGGGCAACTGTTCTTTGCTATAATTCCCACTGGAGGTGAATGACAAAAAAGGCCAATAAACCTCAGACTTTGGATTATTTATTAACCTGTTTTCTTCCTAGAAGAAAAGACCTTACTGTAGATCTTGGAAGACCGAACTGAAAAAAGCATCCTTTTACAAAGGGTAAATTAATGACCACATGCACTGCTTGAAAAGAGCAAGGTGTAATATTTAGTGTCATTGTAATCTCTGTGATCACTCAGAGTTTTAAAAGGCAACCTCACTGGGACTGAAAACAAGGGCAGTAAAAATAAAACTGTGATTAAATGACACTAATTTAAGCCATATTAGAACATAATTTAACTGGATTATGATATATTATAAATAAACTTTGTTGACACTAAATTAGAGAAACATATTTTTTGTCTTGTTTTAAAGGCACTGCTGCCTAACGTGCTAACACAGCAAATCTGTAGCTTTCCTATAAGTACTCAGAAATTAGGGTGTGATCAGATAGCCAAGTGTCCTGGTGCAGACTAGAGCCTCTCCAGCTGGAAGACATGCAATTCACTTCTCACCCCGGAGGGCAAGACTCACTTTCCAAGCCAAACTGTTTGTCATGAAGTAATGGAAAGATTACTGTTGTCTTCAGTGAGATCAGGTCTGGAGCCCAACACAGAGGTGGTGGAAAAAAATACAGGGTAAATGCAGAATAATGCAGGAAAAGCCTTAATGCTAGTAATAACCAGTAGAGCAGCTGTCAAACTACCTTTATAAAAAAACCTAAGTGATGACTTTTCAGGAAACAATGTAGACTAGTCAGGAGAGAATTGAAGGGTATGATCCAAAGTTGAGCTGTTTCAGTGGGCTTTGTATTGTATTAGTCCCTAACAGAATATACAAATAACGTATTGCTTCCTGTATTTGAAGTGCCAAAAATGAGACAGTTGCAAGCATTCTGCAAACCATATGTCTGAATCAGTCTGGGACTGAAGCAAAAGGAAGGAATATGCATTTACATAATGCAACACTCTCTGCAACATAGGTATGATACCCATGATGCAGAGGTGTATTTTCAGTAACAGAAGCTGCATTTCACTTTCATGTTAAAGCAACCCTGTTTTTCAAAATGTACTTTGCTTACTCTGAGTATACCTGAAAATCATTGAATCATAGAGTCATAGAACAGTTTGGGTTGGAAGGGACCTTAAAGATCATCTAGTTGCAACCCCCCTGCCACAAAGGCTCAAAGCCCCACCCAGCATGGCTGTGAACACTGCCAGGGATGCGGCAACCACAACTTCTCTGGGCAGCCTGTTCCAGTGCCTCACCACCCTCACAGTGAAGAATTTCTTTCTTAAATCTTTCTTATATATCAGACGAAATGAAAAGGTGAATGCTTTCCTCTCTGGACGACAGAACAGCCTTCCTGCTTTTCCCTGAAAATGTGTGATTAAATTGATATGATCTTTAGTTGCCTATTTGCAAGTCTCATTGACTTTAAAATGGCTAGACAATTTACATTTGATTATTAATTCTTAGCTAAGAAAAATATCTGAGAGAAGCAGAGCTTTGCTTTCTACACCCTTGGCTTAAATAATGCAGGTCATGGTACCTTTGTAAAGAAGACATAACTTCAATTGGAGTTCTTACCTGCTTTCTTTTATGAATACAGAGAGAAATAATATTTTAGAGATTTTATTTCTACAAATTAAGATTCATTTATGTGTGAAGTGTTCTAGGACTAACAATGCTTTATTTCTTTTAAATATTATATAGACTATACTATTACCCTTAACCTGATTCTTAAGTTGAACTTGCATTTTGTGCAGTGCTTGTGTCAGTCAGAAATAAAATGTCCAGTGACATCTGCTAGCAATGAACACACGGACTTTTACTTCCTTGGGACTCCGTATGTACTTTTCTATCCCCTTACTTAAGCTGTTAAGAACCTGATTTCTTATTAGCCTTTTAAGAACTACAAAAAGCTGTTCAGGCTTTCTGATAGACTGTAGGTTTTGAAACAGGACAATCCAAATTATTGAAAACAGCTTTGTAAATAACTAAGCTTGTAACAGAAGAGGCAAATATCTGTGGTAGTATTAAGGAAAAGTGGATGGATTACATCTGGATGAAAATTCATGCATGAGAGCTCAAATTTAAATGCATCTGTGACACTAAGATTCAGACATACAAAAGACCTTGCAAAACATCAGATATGTTGAGAGGGTATCTGTGGCTGAGCTTGGCTCAGAATGACTGATGAGTCTGTGACTCATGTTGTCATCCTCTCCTAGACATCTGTTCTGGTCTGCAGAGTTTCACCTATAGGAAATGAGTTGCTTGCAGGAAGGGGTTATCTGTTTTGTTGTGTAATTTCTTGCCCTGCAGAAGGGAGGCAATAGTCATTAAGACTTGGAAGCTATTGTAGATCGTGATTTCTGTAAAAAGGTAGTTTAAAAATTGTCATCTCTATTGCAGTCAGTAGAACTGCCCCTGTATACTGCAGGCAGGTAAGAATTGTGCTTTCACAACTGACTGCAACAGCTGAGCTAAACTGATAGTCTTCTAGAGGGTAATGAGATCTGCTGACATCAGGATGCTGGCTGTCAGCTGCCATCCCCAGATCCTTTTCTGCCCAGCAGCTTCCCAGTCACTTCCCCAAGCCTGCAGTGTTGCATGGGATTGTTGTGACCCAAATGTGGGGTTGGGCACTTTGCCTTGTTGAACCTCATACAGTTGGTCTTGGACTATTAATCCAGCCTGTCCAGATCCCTCTGTGGAGCCTCCCTACTATTCAGCAGATCAGCACTTCTGCCCTGCTTGGTGTTATCTGAAAATTTACTGAGAGTACACTCAATGCCCTCGTCCAGATCATTGATAAACAGAACTGGCCCTAGTACTGAGCCCTGGGGAACACCCACCTCAGTGACCAGCCACCAACTGGATTTAACTCCGTTCACAACCACTCTTTGGGCCCAGCCACCCAGCCAATTTTTTACCCAGTGAAGTGTACACCCATCCAAGCCACAAGGAGCTAGTTTCTCCAGTAAAATGCTGTAAGAAAAGGTGTCAAAGGCTTTACTAAAGTCCAGGTAAACTATATCCACAGCCTTTCCCTCATCCACTAAGCAGGTCACTTTGTCATAGAAGGAAATGAAGTTAGTTAAGCAGGACCTGCCTTTCGTAAATCTGTGCTGACAGGGCAACTGCTCTCAAGAAGGCATGTTTGAGTAGCTAGCTGCCAGAAGCAGCTGGCAGTGCTGCTAATGGAGATTCCCAGTTCCTCAGTCCAGTTTTTAACATCCCTAACACCATTGGATTAATGTTTTACAGCTGCTTCTCATTACTTAAGGTCTGGATGAACAGTAGAGAAATCTTCTCATCATGAAGTTGCAGGTACTACAGAGCCTTTCATCCATCCTGTCTTTACACAGAGCTAGTGCTCCTAAACTGGATGCCTAAAGTCTTTATCCTCTGTCTTTGTCTAGACAAGCCAGATGCATTTCTGATATTAAGAGAAAATTAAGTGGAAACTTGCCCATTGTTGCTGGACATGGGCTGCAAAGTTTCATCCATTGTCTCTTCATTGCATATACTAGGGAACTGTGAAAGTCTGCATAGTGGATCTCTTTATTTTAAAAGAGAGAAAAAGAAATCAAAATAATTAAAATGAGAAAGTAGCAAAGAAAAAAAAAGAAACTGGTGAGTAATATTTAGGTTAGTAAAAAAAATGTTTCTTTGGGAAAGTAGACGAATTACTAACTATAAAAGGGTAAGAAGAAAAACTTTTCGTACCATGCAAAATTCATGAGTAGGAGGTCAGAACCACAGTGACTTGTAATTCAGCTCAGTTTGTATTAAACCTAGATATGAACTTCTGAACTTGATTTTCTGCTGCCTTTCTAATTTGGAATATTGGTAAGTATTTGTTAATCATTAAATATATAGATTTCTTTCTGGGATATCAGTGACTCAGCTATACTGTTCAGAGATTTGAAACACTTGCTGCTCTCAGTTACCAATTACAGTTCTTTATCCCTATAGGCTTCTGTCTGTTAAAGTTCTTCTATGTGTATTATTTCAGAGTTTAAAAAATATGATTTCCTTCTTTAAAGTCCCTTAGGTACAGATAGACATCTTTCTCTTAAATTCTAAGCAGGATAAAATTTAATTGCAAGAAAAAAATAAAGATTTTGTACACAAAATTTTTGTTTAATTTCTGCATAAACTCCTTTGTATTCTTTGACTAGATTTATGTAGGCAACTATGCTACCACTTGACTACCACTTTTTGATGTTCCGAAGGAGAAAAAAATTGGGCATGCACTGGATTTTCAAAACATAATCCATGTGTAGTAAATAAAGTTTTTGTATGTTTTCCAACAAAAATGAAATCTTATTTTCTTCTCTGTGTACTTTTCCCAGGCAAATAGTGTGTAAACTGAGTAGGCCATGAAAGTTCACTGACACAGAATTCTGTAAAGGTGTGATAATGACCCTAAAAGCCTACTTATACATCAGTTGTTTCACACAATATTTGCAAACCTCATGAATGTTACTATACATGCTTGCATTCACATCATCATTGGCTGTGATCTTGTCTCATAAATTAAGGTTGAGTCTTGTCAGTTCTTGGATAGGAGGCCTCCAAGGAAAACCCAGATGGTGCAAGCATTGATAGTGATTCAGAGGGAAGACCACCTACTGTGTTAGTACTCATTTTTCTTCTGGATTGAGAGCATTGTATTTGGAAAGACCTTGCAGGGATTTTTTGTGAGGTTAAAAATTAAGAATCTGACCAAAACTAAGTATTTCAAAGCATGGTAATAAGCCATCAGATTTGCGTAAAAGTACAATAGTGGTTCAAAAATTGCCAGCTGAAATGAGAAACCTATGAGTTAACTGAAAATGTTATTTTTCTTTTTTCTTTTTATTTTTTTCATTCTTTTTTTCATTCTGCATCCATCCACCCCCTCTGTGAAATATGCACTGATAACTAACATCTAAAAGCAATTTTTATCTTCATAGGCATTTCCTGGAAGCTTTTGTAAAACAGTCAAACCCCTCAAAACATGACTGAAACAGAAACTGGGAATTTCTTCAGTAGGGAATTTGTAATTCGGTCCTTCTCTTATTATTTCCTTCTGTGGTATAGAACAAAAATATGTTAAAATATTAAAATGTCGTGTCTCCATTCCATCCTGTGGGCCAGAATACCTGATTACACCATACCTCTTAGGTGGTGGTGCAGACATTATATGGTGCTGCCTGAAAACCTTGGGCTAGGTTCAGTGTGGCAATTGAAGCTCTGTTTACTGTGTGTTGCCTTAGTAGTGTTCATATTCTTATTGCCTCCCAAAGTGTTAAATTCCTATAACAATGTGTCATGGCAATTCTTTTTTAATGGAGGGCTTAGGTTTTTGGCTGGTTTTGGGGGGGTTTGTTTGTTGGGGTTTTTTTTTTTGTTTTTTGTTTTTCCCTGTTTCACCTAAAATTCTGTATAAAAAATTTAATTTTTCACTGAACACAGACATCTGTTATGAAATAGAGTTTTAAACCTGAAAATTAGATGAAAAGAAGTTAAAGTAGAAATAAAGTGTAATCTGTCCTGATGCTATTCTGCCCACTTGAAACTTTTCATTATCCAAGTTCAGGGCAGAAAATAAAGATACTTTTATATAGTGTATTTATTGACTATTGTTTTTTGCCTTAGACAGGACTGTGGTTTAAGGGACAGCATATCCTTTTATGAAAATATAAACTTCCTCAAAGCGAAAATCTAAATGATACAATTGTGAATTTTGTATGCTGATTGACAAGATGATAACTATTTTCTAAGGTTTAGCATGTGGAGTTTTAGCATGGAAAGAGATTTTCAAAACCTAGAAGCTTTCACAGCTTTAGGAAAAATAGCTTTGGCATGGACAATTGGCCAATGTGTTTGTATCTATAAATAATGGAATCTTTTTTTCCACAGGGGGTGTGAAAGATAGATTTTTTTACTCTTGGAGCCCAGCTGCTGTCAGTGTGGCTGTCTCAGAATGTACAATGAAGTAAAACTTCACACACAGTTGCGAATATTCAGTCTATAGTGGGTTCATTGAACTTGATCTTAATTTTTTATGAACACAAAGCAGTTCTCAAGTCAAATAGTATTTTAAAGGAAATTCACAAGGAAGTGACATGTTCTGAAAGCCACCACAAGAAATCACAATCTAGTATGGACTCTAATAATGTGAATGTGCCTACTCATCCTAATATTTCTCATTGACCAGGGAAGATGAAAAAGGAAAAAAAGGAGGATAATTGAATTTTGCCCGTAGTTTCTGTAAGTTAGAGATACAGGTTATAATCTTTATGAAGGTGTTAAGAACACTTTGCTGCTTGGAACTTGAAATGACGGGTTTTTTTCTGATTTTCCAGTTTACATTTCTAAGATAAAATAACATACACAAGCACCATAAATGTTGTGGTTCTGAACTTTCCAAAATTTGGTTGTGCCAGAACTGAGGGTGCAGATAATTTATATATTTATATCTGCTGATTTCAAAGATTTCCATTGGTGGCAGGGGTGGAAAAAGTGCTGCATGGTTTTGTTTCCCCATTTTCAGAATGAAATGCTTTGTTAGCTCTTGTGATCTTGTTTCTTATTTGGATTAAATACAATATAAAAAACTACAAAGTTTTAAAATTTGAAATCAAGACAAACAGATCAGCTTCAGAGAGCTTTTCTTTATAGCTTTGTGAGGCCAGTTCAACATTTCTTAACTGCAGAATTTTCTGGGGAACACAAAGAGATAACCTGTATTCTTTTGGTATCTCTAATTATAAAAGGCTTTGTTCACATGTTTATTTATTCTTTTAGCAGGAGAAAATTTCATCCGACAGGATAAACTCACTAGGGGGTGAATCAGGATTTTGTAGCCACTTTCTTGCTTGTTGCAGAGGCTGAGAGGCATACTGAATGAGTCAGGAACTGCAGAAAGTAGAAAATCATTTTGCATGTACAGCTGCTCCATGGTGCCGTGATTCCTACCTTTGTTTCCTGGGAGGTGGTGCCAGATGACCATTAAAACTGGCTTCTCAAAGGCACTCAGAAATGGTGTGCTATTTATTTTCTGAGTGTCTGATAGCAGAGGTTATGCAGGAGCAAGCTGCAGAACTACTCAACGCTCACAATCGTAGCAAAATGTGACATGAAGTCACACCTTGAATTGCATGGATGAAATGGACTATTCACTACATGCTTACTAGGAATATCCCCAATGAAACAAAGAGAAAGAAAGAAATATACAGTAAGGGAACACTAGTGCGAGACAGTAATCATCATGTATATATTTAAGAGGACCAAATTAACATTGCTCAGGCAGCAGTGTTAGAAGTTGTGTATTTTGACTGCTTTGCTATGAAACTTCAGTTTCTTAAAACCTTCAGTGAAAGCACTTAAGTGCTGAAAGCATTTAAGTGTGTGCAAGAAGTATGTTGGCTGGGATGTTTCAGTAAAAAATAATTGTGGTTGGTACAAAGCCTGATATTTCTTTGAAGCTGAATCTAACTGAAGTAAACTTTGTTTCTTCTATGTTGTATGTTTTCCCTTTTTCATTACTAGTAATTTCCTTTTATACTTACCATCATTTATACTTACCATAGCCTTACCATCAGACTATGAAGCCATTTAAAGACTATTTGAGACAGTGTCCAAATGAAGAGTTCTTGTTCCATAATCCTAGTAAACTGGAAGTAATCCATTTGTAATTATAATTGTAGTCTGCTAAATTGGAATATCCAGCTCAAAACCAAGCTCTTTCAGAACTTGGGTTTGATTCCAGATTTGTGAAGGCTTACTACCTCTGGGAGATTTTTAAAAACGAGACTGTCATTGCAGTGTCAGCAGAGGGGCTGACTTACTCAAAAAGCACTCTGATATAATAGGAATTAGGATGGGTTAAAATCTCTGATGGAGGGTATACGCTCCCTAGATTACCTCTTCCTCGGTTTCAGTTTCTCGGTGAGATGCTCTCTGCTTTTACCAGGAACAGGTCCATATGACAGCCAGAATTTTCAAAGTTGATTAAAGACTGAATATTGTCAGGTTCAGACTGTTCAACATGAAACAATGTTAAAGTTGCCTAATATTCAGAACATGCTCAGTACTTTTATGAAAATCTGTTTCCTTTGAGCCAGGCCCATAAAAATACTGGGCAGCTCAGAACATATAGATCAGTCTCCTTCCCCACTAGCAAAAAAAAACCCCATCTGGGTAAAATTGCTGTTACTTCTATAGCTTACCATGAACATCGGAGTTCGGCAGGATTTTACTACCTTCAGTTTCTTCCACCAGTGATGCATTACAGTCCTTAAATAAGTTCTGTCTTCCTTTGGAATATGGCCATGGTTTAAACTGCTCAGAAGCAACTGAGTCAGATGAGGCCGAGTGCTACCTGCAAGCTCAGCCCCTCTTCTTAATCCAATGTTATCTCCTGGCCTCTATGGTTTCCTCTTTCCAAAAAAGAGACACCTCCCCATATTGCATTAGTTAGCTGCTTCTGAATTTGTATGCAATATGACGTAAAGTAGCAGATTCGCTGGCCCACAGGTTGTCTAATTTTACAACCTTAAATTATTGATAGATTTCTGGTGCTCCAAAAATAAGTACGTGGAATATTTACAGGGTAAGATCTGGACATGATCTTTGCTTGAGTTTATTATTCTGCCTGTTGCTCCCCCATGCTCCCAGACAGACTCAGTTTAATATCCATCACAGACATATTGCCATCTCCAAACTTCTGGCAATCACTGTTATGTGTCACATTGATGTGCTACACAGGAAAATTTTTTGGTGGAGAAATAAAAGTTATTGGCATAGGTAGTTTGGAAGACAGAACAGCTTTCCTACCCAGTGAGATATTATTTGGTTTCAAAAGCATCTGAAGGGAGTCAAATGTAGTCCACACATATGTTCAATTTCATATGGTGTGTTGAGGCCAAAATTTGGGGCCAGCTGCTCCTAAGTCTTTGGCATGTTCTTTTCTTTAACCACACTGAGCATTGCCTATGTGCTTGCACAGTTATGGCCTCAGCTTCAGAACCATGTGTATGCTTCTTAGCCTTTTGGTGTCTTTTTCTTAAGAAAAAACAAAACAACAAAAAACCCCACCAAACAAAAAAAACCACCAACAAACAAAAAAAAAACAAACAAACCAAACATCATTTGGAGTTAAGTCTAGAAAAGTAGTTTGCTGTCTTCCGTCACATTAAAATGCAGTAGCACCAGAAAATATAATGTGACAACTACCGCCTGACTCCTCCATCTATATGGGATAGACTTCAATATTGTTTTAAAACTTAAACAATATAGGAAATGAAGCCTCCAAACTCATGTGTTTTCACTGCATGTAAACTGGTACTTTTTTGTCACACATAAGGACAGACATTAAAAACAACTTTATAAAGTATTTATGAGCTTTTGATTTACCACAATTATTTTCTTTGGCTTTCAGAGTTTCTGAGTAGTATCTTAATGCTAGATCATATTTTCTGACTACAAAACACCAGATACACTGTAATGATTTGGCATTCAGCTTTTTGGAATCAAAGCCAAAACTGGCTAAATAAATCTTTTCCAATAGCATGGAGCAATTATTGCATTGTAAACTCTGGATAAATCTGTGATATTATAGAAAGCAACTGCTTTGCAGTAAATTGACTTGAAAAAAAGAAAAGTATGGAAAGAACTTCCCATACTGGAAAGATGTCAACATGGAGTTATGCTACCAGTCATCTATAGTGTTACAACTGAACATTTAATAATGTGACAGAAAGTTTTTTCTTGATTATTACTCTCAGGGTTGGGTGAGAATCCCAGAAGAGAGTAGTATTTACTAGAAATGTTATCTTTATTAATAACATATAAAACATATTGGGGATCCTAGTAGGCAATTCTGCACATGGTTAAGAAGAGGCAGGTGGTCTGTGAAATATCTTGAGCTCATGCTATGCAAGTTTTCTATCATGAGAGGCAAAGCTCTGAACTTCTTTGTATTCAGATAGAGACAGTGGAGTAAAAATATTAGTCAATGTGCATTTACTGCTAGTGGTGTATGATGGTAGGTCTTAGATGCAATGCAAGAGATCAGGGCTGTTGTATTAAACACTCTGCAAGTGTGTAGACAGAAATCATCTTTGTGCAGAAGAGCTTGCAATTTAAAATACAGATGCTTTAGACACGGTGGAAAGGAAACCAGACGTTTGAGAGAAGCAACTTATGGAAGCCACAGAACTGCCAATGGAGCTGTCCCACAGGCTGAGCCCCATGCTGCGAGCTGTGACTTCCAGTCCACAGGAGGATATGTTTGTTTGTTTACCCTTCAAACTTTTGAGCGTGGAGAGACTGTGTGGAAACACACAGCTGCACACTGACATGACCATGCATCCACACAGGTCCCCCCAACAGCTTTGTGTGTGCGCAGGACAGGAGAAACAGGAGGGCCCCATGGTGCTCCTCAGGTCAGGGCCTGGGAGCGGAGGGATGGGTGCCCTCTGTGACCCCCTGCTGTAGCTCTTCTTGAGAAACTACCCCGGTTTGGCTTTAAAAAGGTGCAGAACCAGCTGAACAAATGTATGGCTTTTTGGTGTAGTGTTTCCGTGCAGCTCAGGTTAATAGTTCAGTTGCAGTGCAAAGAATAAATCCCCATAGTATAGCCTCTACCTCAAAAGACATAATAACATTATTATTATTGTTGTTGTCATCGATATTTATATTGTTATTATTGATATTGCCATTGCCATTATTACTACATTGTTATTATTCAGCTGTCACATTACAGTTAAACCATCCAGGCAAAGATTGTCAGTCAAAGTGGAGAGGGAAGGATACGTCAGGATGCAGGAGGCCATACTGAAATGCAGTGAAAGCTTTCAACGGCTCATAAAGCCTTGTGAGGGCAGGTTTTGTCCTCGGGCTTTGTTATGACCCTTTGCCCTACCGATTGATGCCGCTCCGGGCCGGCGGGCAGTCGGCAGAGGGCAGCCCTGGGCCCCGGCCGCGTCGCCGGTCCCGGTCCCGGTCTCCGCCGCTGCAACGGACAAGTCGCCGTCTCCGTGAGCAGGCGGCAGGGGGAAATCTTGCAGATGGTGTCTAGGGAGGGCACGCAGGAGAGGAGCCTTGGAATATATCCACAGTGAAAGTCTTAGAGCCTTAGCAGCTGAAATATGTCGAAGGCTCACCTTACGCTGTGAAGCGTCTGGCATGCTACCGGGGACTGTGTCAGGACAAGACTGGCACCGAGGCACTCCAGGGACCACGCAGAAAACCTTACGATTACAGCTGTAATGTGCCCACTTCCTGAGTTAGCACCTTTGGTTTCAAATATCACAACCCATATGAAATGTAGTGATGTCCCAGCATGATGCACTTAGCACATCTGATTGTTTAATTATTATCCTCCCTTCCACACATGTCGAATCACAGTTTCACCTGCGCATGTGGCACCCTCATGTGCTGTCCTGAACGTCAGTGTGTGAGCATTTTGGGATTACTGCCAGTGTGGTATCTTGTTCTCTTGCTTTCATTCCTGCTCTTTGCTAAAACTGAGGCTTGTGTACACTCCTCTAGGTATCTAAATATAAATACATCAACAAAATAATTGTGCAACTTGTGTAATACTTAGCAGAATCTTTCTTAATTGCTTTGAAAGTGAAAAGTGCCTGCTAAATTAAAGTAGTTAGAAAGAATCCTTGTGCAATAGCTAAACACTTGTCAGGGAAAGTAAACAGAGTTTTTGAAATGCAGTTTTTTTTTTTAAATCTACCCATCATTTAAAGCCACATGGACTGAGTGCTATCATTGATGGCTGCTCAATGAATGTATGTCAAGTATTGATCAATAAACACAGCAGCATAGGTGCTGTCTCAGAACTGTGTCAGAAAAAAAACTATATTTTTATTCTAAAAAATACCTACTCCAAATATTTTCACTGTCATTATGTAAAGAATACATCCTAATTCCTCATACTGCAGTATTTTGCTTTTTAAATTATTTCGTGTTTAACTGCATTTCCAGTGTAAAAAGTTTTAATCTGAAAGACGCTTCAAGAAAGAGGCAGAGGGAGGAAGATGTTGGCAGAAAAAAGTCTTGAGAAAAGCTGCCAATAAATTTATGTCTAGCAAATGAATGCAGGTAAGAAGAAAAAATCCCTAGTGGGAAACACAGATAGACTTCCAGGAATGAGGTACTTGCTGCGTGTATTAATGAGATTAATTTGTTCCTGGTGCAAACCAAAGTACACTGAACAATACAGACAGAGGAATCAGTGATATGTTTTTGGTTCCTGTTACAGTCCATTTGCATTGTTTGGGTACTTTATGAAGTGTTTTTGTGGTTTCCTCCACCAGTCTTGTCCTCTGGCAGGCTGGTAGCATGGTGAAGCATGAATAGCAGCGTTGCTTATGTTCTTGTAGCAAAGGTAGGATTCAGACTTTGTGTTTGATGCTGTGCCTCTGGGTTCATATTATTATTCAGACATTCAAGGTAAGGGGGCCAGAGGGCAGCTGTTTTTCCCGGCAGCTGTTTACAGAGTTTGCAATGCATACTTAAGATACTGCCTGAGCAGAGGCAGTGATTTAATAAATTGAGAGCTGTCTTGGGACTTTACACCCTTTCCTTTCTCTGCCATTGCTCTCCCACTGAATGACCTTCTCAGCCTAATGCCTCAGTTTCTTCAGCTATAAAATGGATGCAGTAAGCACTGCAGAAGCAATCAGTTAAGGGTTTTTCATTCTAGAGAGAAAATGTGATGTATAATAATAAGGCACTATTTATTTTTATGCAAGGTGTTTTAGAAGAGAGGTTTCATATGGTTCCATTGCCTCCTTCCTCATCCTTGCAATACTCTAAGAATGGTGTTAGTGTGGATTTTGTTTAATTTTTGCTTGCTTGTTTCAACCAGTTCACAATAAATGAGTATACATATGCTTCTGGGCCAATTTTGAATGCTTCTTCCTTAACATCCTCTCAAAGAAGTTGAATATATATATGAAGTTCCCTGGTAGGGCATAGGCAGCTGACAGTCAGGCAGCAACTGGTCACTGTTTGGGAGATTTTTAGGCATGTAAAAGAAGGAGGTGTTTAAAAAGCATTCAAAAACTTAAGTGCGCAACATTACACAGATACTTATTTTCGAAAAATAGAACTTAAACTTTATAGATTGCTCTCTATTTTCTAATCAATAGTCTCCTAAACATTTTCAAGTGATAGCATGCAAGAACATCACAAACATCCAGTCACTGTCTAATTGCGCTGATTAGTTATTTCTGATCTGATCATAAGCAGTGAATTGGTTAACGGTGCTGGTACTTAAGTGTGCATGTTTATGCTTCAAGGCTGACAATCCAGTAAGATGAATGGGGGAAGTTAAATTCGCTTGATGCTATTGTTTTAGCTGGTAAGGATGAGGACTCAACAAGATGAAAGTATGTTGGTTTACATTGTCAAGGCTATCTTCACAACCAGAAGCTAGAAACTTCCTTTATTATGAGAAAACAAACACATAAATTCTGGGAAATGGAATAAACCCCTCCATTAATCTGCATTAAAGCCTTAAATCATTCAGATTCATAGATATGTTACCAATGGCAATTTTTTTTTTCTGCATTTGAAATAAAGTTTCTCATGATCAGACAGCATCATTGCTTGCATCCATTGATGGGCTAAGAAATAAAAACAGATATAGCAGGCCTCTGTTTTCTTTGAAATGTAGCTTTTGGGAAATGGTGAAGCAGAAAGAAATGCTCATAGAAATCTGCTCAGAAAGGTTCAGTTCTTGGCTCCCTTTGTCTTGTTGAACAATATAGGATAACTCATTTGATCTAACTCTACACAGCTTCCCAACTGTGAAACAAGAATGAATGAGGCATGCTTTCTAAAGAAGTTGAGAAATAAAAATGAAAAATGATTACGTAATCCCTAATCACCAAATTGGATGATCTTTATTCATATTGAAATAATGAGGGCTGTTTACAGAGTAACCTACTGTACACTGTGAGTAAGGATGACAGAATCCAGGCTGGTTTAGTCTTGGTCCAACGAATACTCCTAAACTGCTGTTTTCATTCGGTTTTACAATTCAATATTCGTAAGATTAAACAGACCAGAAAATTAATAAAATTGCAGGTTAGCGAATGATGCTGTGTGAAGATATCCACACTTTAACTTAATCATTGAATATATCTTTGAATACCAGTATCTCATCTGTAATATTACTGCTGGGATTTTCAGAAAAATAGCATGTAATGTCAACTCTGTACTTAAACTGTAACCAACAAACCCTGGGGAGCTATCAAGTTATCAGTCTTTAGTACTAAAAACATAACACTGGTTTAAGTATAGCTACTCAAAACAGGTCAAGTTACAGCTGGGTTATATTTTAGTGAACTAAAATTAATATGGTATTTTCAGCCAAACAGGCAAATTCACAAGTGTAGATATTTGTAACCAAGTTCCTGATTCTATAAGTTAATTTTTATTTAACCCCGTGAAAATTGGTTAAGTGTACACACATACACATGCAAACCCACCTGTGAACTCTGCTCCCAGTTCTTTATTGCACAGAACCTCAAGCTGGAACAGAAACATTAGCACTTCGGCATTCAAAGTCTGGATTGGATGCTAAGGTCTACGATGTTTGGGGTTGGAGTTTTTTTGTGTATTTTAGAGGTAGATGCTATGTATTCTGTTCTGAACTGAAATATGTGGCAAGTGGTAAGAAATAAGACACTTTTTTCCTTTCAAAACTGAATGCTTGTGTCAGATGTCTCCATAAATTTTCCCCCTTTCTAAAGGAAAACACACAAAAAAATTAATAGCTATCATGATGTAAGAACTAAATCTGAGCAAACCATTTCTGAAGCAGCAGCAGAGGAGGTGTCTTTGGTGGCCTGGGTAAAACAATTAGGTTTTGTCCTGTGTACACTTTAATTAATCCTCTAAAGACAAATTTGCTTGTCAGATCAGCTATGAAATTGAGAATTTGAAGGCTCGTGTCAGCCAGTATTTCACATTTACATTCACCGTTTTTCTATGATGCTGTAAAGATCATGTCTTTTTATTTTATTTCCAGTTCCACTGGTGAATCTCCAAGAGACAGTATGGGTTTGGCCCCAAGTGATCACGTCTTTTTTTTCTTTTTCAAAGCAAATAAATTATTTCTGGGCCATTAATTCTGGAAGACTCTAATACCAGTTCACTGTTGACTTTGGAAAGAATAAGTTATGGTCTTCAGCCTATTTAGCAAGGTTGTCACATGTCTATCTATACAGACTCTTTAACGCATGCTTTGGTTAAATTAAAGATCCAGACATCAAACTCAGCTTGCTTTTTGTGACATTCACTGAAAAGTCAAAGAATTCACAGATGCCTAAGTGAATGACAGTGCTACACAGATATTCATGCAGAAGGAAATACAAAAATCCTTAGTTCTATTGGCTTTACACGTGTGTATACAATATTTCATTTTAAAATGAAGAGGTTGAGAACTTCTGAAGTGGAACAAAGACACAACTGTCATTTCCAAAATGAAAATAACAAAGGAACACCAGATGCAGTTCTACGATGTTTCTGCACTTAGTTTTATTGATGGATACAGATCCATTTAGTGGTTTTGGTTTTAAATCATCAATACTTACATATTTTTTTCAGCATGCTTTCCTGGTCATCACATTATTTTCTGCATTTGTACATAATACCTATCTATGTTAGAAAACTGTTGTTTCAATTTTCCTGATGGCAAATTGAGGCACAGAGAAACTAAGGGACTTTTTCCAGATCACAGACAACTTGAGTCAGAGCAGGTTATATGGTCTTATGTTTAAGGTTAACTTCTAAGTTAGTATGTATCTTTCCTTCGGAAAAATCAGTAGAAACAATGAATTAAACTGTTAAATGTTTGTTTGAAAAGCAGAGAAAATATTATTAATTTAATTTGGTGAGTAAAAAAAAAAACAAGCAAACCCAAACCCCAGAATTCTCATACAGCAAACTTTATTTTGATGTGCATTTGGAGGAAGGAAAGAGTGAGATTGTTATTTTTTTCCCATCAAAAATATCTATGTAGTTTGCCAATATCTGCCTTGGCAATACACTACTAGTAATGTATATACTTCTACTTTTAGAAACTGGTTTCCTAAGGCTGAGAAAAACTGTGAAAAAAATTATGTGTCAGGAAATGTTTAAACATGAAAATATTAAATATAATTCAGATTTGATAAATTCAGTGCCAAAAGACACTATTTTGCAATACTTAAAAGACATCTTCAGCCTAAAAATATGCTGTTTCACAAAACTATAACCAAGAGTAATAGCAGTGAGTTTAAAACTGGCTCTAGGGAAATAAGGGCAATTGATACATGAAGCTGAAAGTATCTTTGCAAAACTCTGTAGAGGACAGAGGAAAATAGGAAACAATAAGTATACATATATATATATATATATATATATATATATATATATATATATATATAAAAAAGTGCGATCTTAGTAATGGTTTAAATCCAGTACCTAGCAAGGAAAGTAAAAAAAATGGATCACGATGTACAAAAGGCAGGTGAGTTCATACACTCTTGTTTTGTCTAGAAAAAGACAGAAAATCTGTTTCTACCTTGAAGCTAATCAACAGTATTTTCTATCCCACCAGTAGGTAGAAACAATGCTGAACAAATATTATTACTTCTTCCTTTTTTTTTTTTACTAATTGGCAGGATCAGATAATAGCTGTGATGCAAGCCAATGTAGCTTATGTCAGTGCACTAAGCATTTTTTAATTACAGAATGTGGGGGAAATTGATAAAGACTTTATTAATGAGGTTTGCAACTAAAAATCTGATAAAAAAATCACACAAAAGACTGACTAAAATGTAGGTAGTAAAGAAATAAGCATAGGTGTAGAATATCCATATAGCAAAAACTTTTCTAGTGTGGTCCTGTGAGGATCTGTTCTTTTCTCCAGTGCCATTCAATATCTTTAAGCAAAGTCTGTAAATTTTGAGATTATCGATAGCAAAACTTGTAGGTGACAAAATCATTTGATGAACAATTAATAATGATGAAAGGAGAATGAGCTAATCTGTAATGAGTGCTCATTACAGCAGATTCATCAAAACAAGGTATTTTTGCATGGCCAAACCTGAGGCCAAAGGATAAAGAATCTAAATATAACACTTATTATGGGGGAACTGAAACCTCTAGAGCATGCACTCTAAAATAGACTTAAATAATGATTTTAAAGCGAGCTACCAGAATGATGCTATGATTGTCAGGTGCAATGCTTCATATATAAGAAGGGAATACGGATGGAGAGGATGATACTCTGTGTATGTCATTAGTGAGAGCATTCCTGGAATACTCTCTTCAGTTACAGCTTTGAGGAGACACTGGCAAACTGGAACAGACCCAGAAGAAAACTGCAGGAAAGGTATGAAGTCTGGGAAACTTGCCTTTTACGGAGACACTGAAGAAGCTCAGTTTACTGAAGTTTAGAAGGAGACTTTCTCACAGTCTGTAAGACCTTTCATGGAAAAGATGTTCTTGAACAGTTCTGTTTAGTTAACTAACAAAGTCTTTAGAATGAATTGTTATTTTTCAGTTGCTGTTGTTATTTGACATTATCCAATTAATAATAAGAATGAAACTACTGGAAATTTAATTTTGACATTTCTGAGCTGGAAACAGAGCACAAATATCAAGTGATAGTAATTAATGTTTGGAAAAAATCTGACATAATGATGTGCTGTATTTTCCATCTGTTGCAGTTCTTAACTTGAGCTGTAACATATCTTTCAGAAAGACACCCAGCCTAGAACAGATATTATGGCTGATGCAGAAATTGCTGGGTCCTGTTCTTTAATTTATATAGCTGGTGAAGTTAGAAGACAAAAAGGTATATCCTGGCTATAAAATCAGTCAGGAAAAAGTAACTAAGGTACACTGTGGTAAAAGAGACAGCACATTCTATTGCAAATGCCACTGTCACAATTAGAAATGCAGTGGAAAGGGAAAATCATGTTAAATGACAGGGGAAAGGATGACTTTTTAATGCATAGCTGACAATTAAAAGACCACACTAAATCTGCCTCTAATTTCCTTACTTTTTTCAATTCAAGTAATTTTTGCTAGGTACAGTTTAGTCTAATTTGCTTTGTAATTGATACTAATGAGTCTGAATTAAGTTTAAAGCATGCAAATCAAACATAGTGACCCCTGAAAAAAATAGTGGGTTTGACATATATCCTTCTTGGGCTGGTTACCAAAATGACTTCTTGACAGTCCTAGTTACAGACAGTTTAAAACTTCAACAAAAAGATAGTGTTAAAATTGAAAGCTGATTCAAGTAGGCAGACACTTCACAATTCTTTACCCAAGAACTTTATCATTTACATCATTTGGGCTTTTCTCTGCTTCCTGTTATACTTCTTCTTCCAGGGTTTGGAATTTGTTAAATTTGAGCTTGGAAATTTTGAGGGAGAAAAAAGGCTTTCTGTGAACTTTGATAAATTATTCTATTAATAGTGAAAATTTAGTGGCTTTGTCACTTCACTTGCTTGCTTGCTTATTCTGGTTTTACATACCATTAAATTATCCTGCAAAGGTTTCGCTCTTTTCTGAACAGATTTGGCCTCATACAGAAAGTCTTTAACAATTTCATCTATATCCTTAGAAAGTACTCCAAGGTGGGAACATCTGGAAATAAACTGTATGACCCACTTCAGCATACTTTGCACCGTGAAAGCTTGTATATTATTTTAGTGGCCCCTGGAGCTGCTGTTCTGGACAGTTTTGCTCAGACTGGATCTCAAATCTCTTCTATCCGTTGCTCCCCTAAAATAAATTCATAACATTGAAGACATGAGGGAGGATTGTGAGAACATTAATGTAGAGATCACTTTTGGTTAAAGTATACTTTGCCCTATATAGCCTGTATTCTTCCGTTTCAAGGCTTCTGCCTCCCAGTGCAACCATGAAGAAATTGCTTCCTTGCCTCACCAGGAGAGTCATGATGGCAAGCACCTTGCTCATTACTGCTATGTGGTGTATTAAAGGCATCTGTATTGAATCATTCATTTGTGCAGCAGTTTGTGCATGGCTTAGTGAATGAAGCAGTGAGCTAATGAATGAACATTCCTTCTTAAAATAGACATATATATCTTTCAAGCTGTATTCCTTCATTTCTATGGCATACCTCAGCCCATTGGCTCAGTCCAAAGTAAATCTATAACATGTCATAGCTGGACAGACCTCTGATGAGATTCTTTTCAACAAGTTAGCATACTGTTAAGTCATTATTTTCAAGGTCTCTAACACAGAAGTCCCTTGTTGAACAACTTTGCTTTATTTGGCCCACTGTGTGAAGGCATGTTTGAGTGAGATTTTTAATTCCCAATTCATGAATATTATTCCAACACAAATGTAAATCTTAGTAAGCACTGGGCTACTACTGTGCATTCTAATAACATATGGAAGATAATACTGTGCCCATTCTTAATCACTTAATTAAAATAATTGCTGAAACAACTTTATATAGCAATATATAGATTTTTTTTTTTTTTCTGACAAATTTGTGTGGTTAGAATAAGTCATCAGGAGGGATTTTTACTGACTTGTCAATGGTGGTGAGTCTTAAAGCAATAACTTTAGTAACAAGACACTATATTCATTCCCAGTTGGACAGAGTCGTGAGGAGGATAGAGTGGAGCAGAGGTGCGCACTGCTGGAAGGCCTTGGAAGTATCTCCTGGTTCCATGCTGGAGAGAAAACCAAGCAGAGAGTGTTGGTTGGTTCCCTGAGCCTCCTGGTTGAGTCTAACCTGTCATATTTTTAAAACACCCAAGCAAGTGTGGGTGTCTCTTGGAGGAAGTAATTGCTTTTAGCATTCTTTTCCTACTGCTTTCTGACCATCTCAGTACTATCTTAAGGTGTTGCTCTTTGAAACAGGAATGTGAACTGTACCTAGGCCTAAAGAAAATTAACAGTGACTCAGAAAATGAAAGTTATACGGAAAAACCACATTCCTCAGGAATACAGTATCATGGAGACTTGATTACATCTTCTTGTGGAAGAGGCCAAGGTGTTTTATGATACCATACAGTTGTAGCTGGGATTGGCCTGTAGCCCAACCAACTAGTCATTCCTTTCTGGTGTATTTCTGCACTGGACTTATGCTGAAATGCCCACAGGAGATTTGGATAACTCTCTACAAATGCTTTTCCAGGTAGTGAGTGTTAATATAATTTAAAAAATCTGTTGTTTTCCCACCTCTCTCCTACTCTTCACCTTTCTTTGTGAAAAAGGTAAATCATTCAGAGCCTGCTTTCAGCATATACCAGTTTGTGGAATTTACAGGAAGGGCTGCAGTTCCTCTATACACATGATGCTTGCTAACACATCACAGACATCTTAAATTAAAACTTAAAACACACATAAAAACAAACAAATTCCTTTCCTCCCAAAATATCCACACAGGAAAATGCTGTGTAGCTGAGTATGCTAAATACAACTCTACCAGTAGCTTGTGTACTAAACTATGCTCATAGAACTGTAAATGTCTTTTTTTTGAAAATGAGGGCATAAGACTCCTTCTTTCTTCTACCAGCACAAGCTGAAAAACCCGGACGTATTTAGCCGTCAGCTGCCTAAGGAAATGTCACTTACCGATGTTTAGGATGATAGATTGCATCCTTTAGATGCACCATTTTCTCTCCTTCCTCTCCAAGGAGATCCATTCTCAATTTTTTACCCTTAAAACCTAAAAGAATCATAACAAAAGTTTCTCACTTAATTCATCACTTCCACTTCCTCCATTTTGTGAGCATTTACTAAGCTTAAAATGTGGTGCTTGTGGCACTCTACTTTTTGCCCGCATGTGAGCTTTGGATCAGCTATGCTGGTCAAACAAACAGAACTGATTTTTTAAAATTTGACATTTAAAAATTAGAAATACCTATGTAAAAAGCAGTTTGCCCCTTTCTCCCACATGCAAAGTTACTTTTGAAGTAACAAGTTTTGGATTATCAGCATTCAAAGATAAACGAGACCAGGGAAAATGAGAAGTCTAAATCAACAGCTTCCTGTAATCTGTGATTGAAGGGGCTGGAGTATTCAAAATTGCTCACAAACCTACATAAATGGAAACCTGTCATGGCTAAGATTGAGTGGATAGCTGTGAAGACAGCCCAAGTGCCACTTAACACTAATACAGCCTGTGACCAAGGCGCCTCCTGTGGAACTGGTGCTCTCCAGAGCACTGCACCATTGAGGGGCTTGTTACACTGGGGTGCAGCACCAGCTCTGGGATCTTCTTTGCTGTGCGCAGCATCAGAATATTTAGAAGATGAGCCTTTTGAGGCCTTCAGTCTTCCAGCACTTCAGTGCCAACTATACTTAGTGTGGACTAGATTCAGTGCATACACACTATTTTGTTATAGTTTGCATACTCTCCAGAACAGAAATAGGTCTCTGAGCCATCTGAGTTAGGTTTGAGTAGCAGTGGGAGTGCAGCATTATGAAAATGAGCTAACACTACTTCTGGATTTGAAGTAGCCATACAAGTAATACATCAGCGTTCATCTGTCATATGCCTGAGCTAATTACTGCTCTGGGTCCAGACATGCCAGCCCTGGTCTGTCTGTGTCTGTGGAAGAGACAGTAATTGCCTGCAGATAGTGGTATACCGTTATGGACACTTTGGACGCATATAGTCATCTCAGACAGGAACCATCCATTCATCATCTTACACAAATAAGAGCAAAACCAAACCCATCTTAAATCTTTATTGTTCTTTTTTTTAACCCTGATGTTACATCTTCAGTTAAATTTCCAGCACATTTTGTGTTTTATATGGAACACAGACGTGTCAACTTGGAAGAGTAGGAAAGCTACTGAGATAAGGCACTGCCCTGAGAGAAATGGTACTGGATCCTTTCACAGATTTTGCAAGTCAGTAAAGGCTGAAAATGGACAGCAACAGAGAGAAGTTAAAGAAGTGAAGGAAAAATCCAAATAAAGCACATATTTGATATTTCCACAAACTACTCAGTCTCCAGCAGTTTGTGGCTCAGGAATACTTTTCATCCTGAACCTCAGTTTCCTCATATTTAATAGTCAATGACTATTGCGATGAGTTTAGCTGGTGACCTTGGCAAACCTCGAGCACCCACAACTTCTGTGGCTGCCTTTGTGTGAAGAACTAACTCTCTCTGATAATTTTTGAGCTAGAACCTACAACCTTCATTTGATTCCCACTAGTTCCTAATCTGGAAGAGAAAACATCATTCCTTATCTACTCTTTTCACACCCCTCATGATTCCACAGGCATCTATCATACTGTTTCTTTGATCTGGGACCTTCTTCCAATTCAAAAATTAACCATTTAATTCTGCCTTTTCCCTTTACTGAATTAAGATCTGAAGACCTCTCATCACAAGGCTGTTTAGTTTTTTTAAAAGGTTTTAGAGGAAGATATTGTTAAAACAATAAGCTTCATCTTTCTCCTTTTATTTGTTTAAGGAATTCCCTATGTGATTTCAGTTTAGTTATCCACTAATTTTACAGTTTATTATAGCTTTTACTAATTTTCCACAGAATCAGTTTACTAACCTGCACTTCCACAGATCTCTTATTTCTAGGTATTTGGTATTACATTAGCTGCCTTCCTGTCCATCTCTAAGAAGGCATTTTCAACAGGGGGCACTGAACAGGGCTAATACAGGTTTCACTCCTGTTAATGTGATGAAAAGGGAATCAAACACACTTCTTGCCTGACATGAATGGCAGCCCTGAGTCTGTGTAAAAGTCCTCTTTCAGTTCTGTGAGTCATACCCCTTGTTTCTTCAGCTTTTTTTTTAAATAACATAAAAATAAACTATTTTGCTTCAATGGAATGCTGTTTACCTTGCATCACATTGGGCAAGAGAAAAAAAAATTAAAGTATTTTGATTTGACTAGAATAAATTGTTTTCAGGTTGGTTTTTTTTTTTTTTGTTGAGGTTTCTTTTTTCCTGGTTTGTCTTGAAAAAATCAAACCTCTCTTTGCACAGTGTAACTACTTTCCAGAAAACAGATTATAACATTTGATTCTGCTCTGAATATGTACTAAGTTTTGGCTTTTTTTTTCTTTAAAGTCGATATGACATCTCAGTTCATACATCTGTGAGATCAAAACACACAGTTCCAAAACACTGGGTAGGAAATCAATAAAAAAAGCCCAGGTGCCTGAGGAACAGTTTGACAAGCACAGAGACAAAAGGAACACAGGGAAAGGAACAATGTCAGAGAAGTGTGAAGACAAAGGGTCTGGAGGCAAGGTTTATGCTCAGTGTCATAGGGGAAATAGAAACTCCACTGGTGTCAGCTTTCTCTCTGCGATGAATCTCTGTCTCAGTTCATGCTAAATAGATTGGCATGTACTGCTGACAGCCTACTATTTTACAGCCCATGTGTTTTTTTAATATATTTAGATAATACTAGAGTTCAATCCCTTAACTAGATTATCGATAGGATGTAATGACAATCCGTATGTTTATACATTTGTTTTATGATAGTGAAACAGTGAGAGAAGTATTGTCTCTTCTGGGGACTCTGGTGACAGCAGTATTCCTCAAATGGAATGTGAGATAACCAGCCTCTTAACTGGCATCTTCTGCTACTGTAAGCTCTTTGGAGAGTGGAGCCTAGAGAGTGGCTCAAGCTTATATAAAGTAGATATCTGCAATAAGTCAGATGAGTTGTGCTTGAATGTACCCACTTCTTCCAACTGCAAGTTTGCATACGTCATTTAGGCTACAAATGGCTGAAGTTACATAGGTGAATCTAAGTTCAGGATGCTGAATCTTTTCACCACTAATGCTGCTGTATTATTTAGCCAGCACATCAGTATCTAGTTCTACTTCTGAAAACAGAAATATTTTGGGGGGAGAGGAGGAGGATGAAATCCCAAAGCAGTTTTATTTAGTTTGTCTAGCTTCTGTAATACTGCTTTCACTAATTTTAACACAGAGAAAGTTGACAGGCTTTGTATCTATCCCCCTCAAGGGCAGTTATCATGACAGGATGATCACAAAACACAATCCATAGAACTTGTCATTGCAATGTCTAACTTCCAACTTCACATTGCACCCCGAACATATCATTGCCCATCAGCTATATCCATGTGTGAGCGCATGTGTGGATAGTAGGTATCATCTGAAGCTTGTTTCAGCTAGGGGTCATATATTTCATTGTATGAAGGTGATAGTGCTAATAGGTTATGCATGTGTAAATTTTCCAGCAGAAAGTGCAGTTTGCCAACCTCTAGTCCTTGCTTGCATTATCTTTCTGGTTTTCACTGTTTTTTCATCAGTGTAAATTCCTTGTACCTCCCAGTCTACAGCTGGTCAAGCGGGCAGTAATGCAGGTGGCAGCTTCAGACTTTGCCTGTTGAACTCACAGGTTTCATCCCTTTCCACAGAGCAGTGCAAGAACAGTGTCCACACAAGGCTGAGATTTGGGCTAATGAAGGTGATAGGACCTAACCATATGAGCATAAATTTCCTTGATTTTAAAATAGATTTCTTTCACACAAATATAAATCCTGGCATGTGAGGCCTGGCTACAGTTTCAGTGGCTTGCTTTGCTTTAACTAATCAATAAGGGCTGTACTAAAATAAATTTGGGTTTAGCAAAACTAGAAGTCTTATTGAAGTCTTTTTCTGCTTGTTTGCTTTTAAATCAGCTTAATTAAATAAATTGTCACAGCTGGTACAGAGAAGCTATTGCTTGTATGTTTGATGAAAAGACAGTAAGTTTCAGGTCTTAAGGTTATGACAATAATATCAAAAATATGATTTATGATCAAATTTTTACTAACGTGTCTATAATCAGCTGTTGAAAAATGCTGAAAACTTTTTCAGCTAAGGCCTTATGGATACCTTCATTCCATGGCTGCTTTTTTTTTTGTCCATACTTTTTCCAAGATGCAATATAATTCCACATTTTAGCCAAAGACTCCTGTCTCATGCTGTATAGACTGTCAGTTGATTCTTTGTCTTCCTGCTTTTCTGCTGCATGCCAACGCTATTTCTTTCTCTCCAGCTTTCTCTTGGAGAGCACTATAATTGCATTTGAATGCCTGGTCCCTGGACTGTCCTGTGGAGCCAGGTAGCTAATGATCAGGAAGCCAGTCTTTGGAGTCCAAGATTGCAGCTGAAAGCTGCTGAAAAAAGCTAACCAAATAGGATCTGTTAAAAAATAAGGCAGCAGCAGAGGATGATAAAGATGAGCTGTAAAAGACTGTCTTCAAACTCTCCCTTCTATGGAGGGGAGTAAGTGCTAACCCTGGCTATCTGAAAAATCTCATGAGATCCCAGATCTACACGAATTTTATTTTTTTTTAATTAAAAATAAAATGCAATCACCTGTGGGGTCTGAGTGCTCCCGCAAACAAGAGAATAGCTGGGGCTTCTCTGCAGTTTTCCTTCTGCTCCTACTGCAATCAGCTGCAAATCACAGTTGATCTGGGTGGAAATAGAATCTACACAAAGTTCAACTGGCTTTTCACCTGAAAGCTCACAAGGATTTTATCACTGGTCAAAGATTCCTTCCTGTCTTATGCACAGCTTTCTATTAACCATATAAGCAGTAGTTTTCCAAACTAGCATATGCTCATAGAAATATTATAACTGCCATAGCTAATCAGACCAGTGGTCCATCGAGGCTAGTATGCTTGGCTCCAGGTTCCCCAGAGGAAAGTGCAAGAAAATTCATATTGTTCTATCGCAGGGGGATATCTTCCTAATCTTTGGCAGGTTTTGGTTAGCTATTGCCCTAAGCATAAGCATTTATATTCCTTATACACTTTTATCCTATCTGTGTCATCTATCATGTATGTTCTATTGTTTGAACTATTCTCTACTGGTTTAGGCATAAAAGTCACAATAAGGCAGAGGTCATATAGTCACAGTAGATCAAAAGCCATAGCGTGTCAAATGTTGTAATATAATTCTTGCTCAGGTACACAGCACATACATAAAGTGATTGCTCATGCTAAGGCATTGCCTCACATTGCTGTAGCAGCTACAGCTCCCCTAAGAGTGTTATAATATGCTATTGACTTTCTTGTGGATTCATCGTGCTGTGAATTATTTCTGGCCAGTGGAATGCATGGAGTTACCTTTTGGGTATTATTTAAGCAGGCGTCTTGTGATTTTGCCAGAGATCTTTTTTGCAGGAGTCAAGGTGTGTATTGCTTTTTAAGGGAAAAAAAGAATAATAAAAAAATTAAAAAAAAAAAATTAAGAAAACCTGAAGATTTACAATTTGGCTTAAAGATATATTGGGTATATGAAAACAGCTCTTTTTTTTTTTTTTTTTTTGTCCCATAAAAGAACTGATCCTGTGGTCTCAGCAGGAATATGTGCGTGAAGCCATATTCAATAAAACTTAGGTGACACAATTTTTCTCTGTTTCCTCTTAAACCAAAGAACAGACAATTGTCACATATACTTTTGTCCCCAGCATTCGATCTTTCTAATTTCCTAAATGCAGTTACTTTTTTTTCCTCTCCCTTAATTCTGTTCCTCTTGGAACAAAAAAAGCAGATAAGGAATAAAACAAAAACCACTGTAAATGATCCTGTTTCTAAGGATGCTTTACTCCTTCTAACTCTTTGACTTTTCACCCTTTGGGTGCTTAGTGGAAAAGCCATTACTTGCTTGCTGAGGAAAAAGCATTTAATGAATCACAAAATCATTCAATTATTCTTAAAAACACTTCACATCACACATCTTTTTCCAAGTAAAGTGTGCATTTTTCACATTTAAATGGTGCATAACTGCCTCATACAATGCGTCCCTAGAGTTAAAGACATTTTAACAGAAGGGTTTCAGGAGTATACAGAGCATTTTGATATATATTACCATTAAATACCTTGCATTAAAGATGCAGAATTTCCTCTTCTCTCTTCACTGTCTTTCAACAATATTTATATAAAGTTGCCTTTCTGCTGTTATGAAACGTCTAGCTTTGTACCGAGCTGAGATCTGCAAGCTTTGCTTACTACGGCATGCTGCAGTACCACACAGTAAAAACGAAGCATACAGTAAAGCTATTAGCTACTATGAGGCAGAAAAGCATTTAGAATGTTTTTTAAATAAAATGTCAATTTATTTAGGAAAGGAAGTAAGAGACTTCCTCAGAAAAATGCATTAATTTCATTCCTTATTGAGCCTGATGCTGATCTCTCACCACTTTTTCTCTGCTTTCATAAGAGAAGTGTATTCTGCAGACTGCAGTAGCTGCCATTTCCTACACAACTTTTTAGGTTTTTTCCCTCTGAGGTTTTTTCTTAATGGACTTACACTGTAAAATGTTCTTTTCTGTGTTTGATGAAAAAGTATGTTCTTTACCCAGTAGGATCAGGTGGCCAACTTCTTTTGTAAAACCAACTTGAAGGCTGCTCTTTTGTCAGGGCAAATGGGCATCGGTCTATTTATTTGTATGCTAGTATATGAACTGTACCAGCTAAAGAGCTGGGCTTGAATTTGTAAACTTTTCTGCACTTTTATATCCCTGTAATTTAAACAGGTAATTTTTTCCATAGCAATATTATTTTTTTCCCCCAGTTTATAGGAAAGAGTGGTATTTATACAACAGCTTTAGGCTAATGTAGATATCTAACTTAGTCACAGTTTTAAGAACTAAACCTAGGTGTTTGTACTTCCCTGCATAGCTGGCAGAGAGACAGAGGTGCTGGGGGCCTGTAGTCAAGGCGGACAGCTGCAATTCAAAGCACCTAAGTGAGATGCTAAAGTAGACAGTGTGAATAACCCTCTAACCGACTGGAATTACTGGACCACATTAGAGAGAGAAGAAAAAAAGTGAGGCTGGCATATGGTGAGTGTCCTACATATGGTATGTTGTTTATATGTGTTTTTTCCGTTAGCATTTCTCTTTCCTTTGTTGCTCCACCTCCTCCTGCAGTCTCCTAACGAAAACATTAATTAAGAAACTTCTGCTGTGTAAGGAAAGTTTTCAGACCTCTGCTACTCTGAAGAGCACAAAACTCAGGCAAAATGAGTTAGCTCACTCTCCTATACTCCGCCTCACTTAAACAGTGACCTGTGTGTTTGTGTGCAATTTTCTGTTTCCTTTTTATTCCTCTGGAGCCGATAAGGTGCGTGTGGGGGTTAAAATCACTTTGTATTAAAATTTATCACATTTCAGCCCTTAAGACAGTGTTTTATGCTCCCTCAAATATTTTCTAATAATTAGAAAGTTTGGGCGTCAATATGACAGACATGCACTCTTTGTACTGTATTAATGCCTTTGGTCTGGCCAAATACTGGTCTTATCCAATGTAGCTTCAGTGGGAAGCTCCCTTGTGCTGCAAAAAACAGGCTCCACCTGGATCCGATTAACTTTTGTGCTGGTTGGATCTGCCCAATGATGGCATAAGAAAATACGGAGCAAAGAAGCCTGCAATTGAAGCTGTAGATTCATGGCCTATAAAACTAAAAGGCTATTATGGTCATCTACTCAGTCTTCCCCTCCTGTGTAACGGGCACCAGAACTTTTCTGAATTACTTGTGTGTGTGTGTGATTTTAATGGAGAAAAGCATTCGATCTTGATTTAAACCTTCCAGTGTGTTTCTGCAACTACACCTTCTTACCACTGGCTTCTGTTATACCTTTGTCACCAGACTGCAAACTCAAGTGTTATCAAATTTCTGTTTCTCACATTGTTATTTATAAGCTGTGATCAAGTAGCCTTCTAAACGTCTCTCTGATAAACTAAATAGATTGAGCTCCTTAAGTCTTTCATTACAATGAATGTTTTTCAATCCTTTCATCATTCTCATTGCTTTCCTCTGAACCTTTTCCAATTTTTCAACAATCTCTCTTGAACTGTGGACACAATATTTCCTGAACTGGTTGCATCCGTGCCAAGGACAGAGGTAACACAACAATACTGTATGTTTCTCCAGTGATGTGCCCATGGGTTGTATCAGGTCTGTGCCTACTGTCTGGTACTCACAGTTCTTCCCAGCTGATTATCTGCTCTAGAAGCTTTCTCAGATTGACTTCAGCCTGTGGGCAGGTTCCGTGCCTTATAACAGTGACACAGAATCTTTGTTATTAGTGTCTTCGGACTGAAATTTACAGTTTAACTGTGGCCAGTGTCCTGAGCAATCTGGGTTCTACAGTGGCTTGGCTCGCTCTATTTAGTGATCTTCCAATAATTTCAAATGCAAACTTTCCAAATATGTTTTCTTATCATTGATGAAAGAGTGTCAGATAGAAAAAAAGTATTACAGAGTCATGCATTTGTGGGTCACCATTAAAATAAACACCACTGATTATTTTTCCCCACTTACTACAAGCTTGAGACTGAAATTTGACTCTGTTTAATAGGTACAATATTGATTTTAATAAATTTTTCCTTCATAAAAATATTATGATTAACAACTGAAAGACTTTTCAATATTCCTCTGCATATTTAATACTACTAAAATTACCTTCATCCTACCAAATATATACTGTTATTAAATGATATCTAGTTAGCTTTGGCAAGGTAATTTTCCATGAACTTCTGTTCTTGTGCTTTGATTAAAATGAACTAATATTGCCAGGAGCAATTCCTTATTTTGCTTGAGATCAGTGTGAGGTTGAAATACCCGTAGACATTTGGGTCCTCACATTTATTCTTTTTAACTATTCACAAGAATTTTTGCATAGTTCTCTTGAACCTCCCTAGTTCTCCAAAACATACTAAAAATCCTCACTAACCGTGTAGACAGGTTCTCTGCCAAATGTATTAAAATTCCTCCATGCAAATTATTCAGGTCTACTGATTTTAAAAATGTCTAGTTTTATTAGCTGCTATTTAACATTCTCCTGTGCTACTACTGAAATAGAGCTTCATCATAATCATCTGATATGAACACATCACTTGACTTTTTTCCAAAATAGAGAAGTATTTGAGAGTGCCTTTTTTCAAAAACTTTATTACAAAAAGTCCTAGTAATTTCCATTTAATAATGGAGCAAGGCAATTGTTAGGATTTTCCGCTCATAATATAATTTTAAAATGTTTTCATATTATCCTTATCTCTTTTTTCTGTTTATAACCTTTGACTTTCTTTAAATGCTAATTCCCAGCTTCTAAGTTACATTAATTGCTACATTTTCCCCTGATCCTCCCTTTTGTTTTAGTTTTTTAGTACCTGCCTTCACATTCGAAGTAATTTATTATTTTCAACAAAAGTGTAGGAGGTTTTTCCTTGAGTGTGACTTTTTTGAGGTACCCTTTGCAGTGCATTTAGCAGACTGAAGTTGTCAATCAATTTTTCTCTTTAATACTTGCTCCAAATAAGTGGGTCACACTCACTGTCAACATTTTAAAAGCTGATTGTCTTATATCAAAGAATAGAAATACTGGATTTTAATTCATTTGCTCATAACAAATATAATCAAGTTGTAGCTATGTGCGCATAACTGCTTAATTTTTAATTCTCTGATTTTTCTGTCATATTGAAGTGTAGTACAGAATTTCTCTGTGCTGGATGCAGTTAGGGCTATTATCATTTTAATTTGTTTAATGTAGTTGATGCTTTGTTATGAACACTCTGAGGTTTCCAGCTCATGTTAATATTATTCCATGAGCATTTTTTCCATGTTATTTCATGACCTGTACGGAAGAAATACAGATTTTTAAGTTTATTGTTTAAATGTGACAGCAATGAGAATCTTTCAGATGAGGCATAAAAAGTGAGATATACAAAATGTCAGCCTGATACAACTACAATTTAAATTATTTCTTCATAATAGAATGTGATTTTAAAAATATTGACACAGTTACTGGGAGGTGTGAAAGATTTAATGTACAGAAGCCGTTTGGGGTTTTTTAGTAGGAGTAAAGTGTGAACCTGGAGTCACAGTGTTCTCTCGTAGCCTGTGTTCATTTACAGTATCATATGCAGATTGCTCACTTCAATGCTTTCAGCAGAAATACACAACATACCAAAAATGCAGCTACAATTACAGCAAATTATAAAATTCTGGAAATTGGGTCTGAAATTCCAGTCTCTTTGAAGTCTGTAGCTCTCAAACTGTTAGACTTCCAGCAGTTTTCTTCACAAAACGCTGTTCCATATTATAATGATTTAACTTGCCACTAGCTTCCTGGTAAAGTTCACTGACTGGACCATAACTCCCAATTACCTCACCCTGATTTAATTTCATTCTTTAAGAGGGTGAAAACTATTAAAAATAATATTAAATAAGAATGCTTTCAGGGAATGTATCTCCAAATTCTTGTTGCAAAATTCCCTAGAAACATTTTTTAAGAGGAATAATACATTTCTATTTGTGTCTCAAACAAATTGTTCATTCCTGAACTGAATGCCTACAGTATATGCTTCTAATTTTAGGTATATTATATCTTATAATGATCCAGTTTCATTTCTTTTAGCTTTTATCTTGTGTATTTAGATGAAAAGCTCTCCCATTCAGTGCACAGCACTTGTGGCAAAAAGGCTATTTTTGTAGAGAGCCTATTGAAATATTACTAATAATTCAACTGGTCACTATCTAAAATTAATTGGTGAGGTTATAAATATTTTATCAGCAAGAAGGTAATATATTACCAGTTTTCAGTGATTTTATGCCAGTATCTTTTGAACATATAATACTGCCTTACGTATATGACAGTTCAGAAAGGAAACACCAGACATATTTGGAGAATACAATCAGTATTAAATGGATTAACAATAGATTTGGCTTCAATACAATAAATCCAGAGAGACTCTGCAAGCACAGGAACTAGCTACATTTTCTACACAGATGTATTTCCTACTTTTTAATGTACATAAAACACATGAATTGAAGTTGTTATTGGTATTCTATACCATGAGGAGAGTAAGGAAAATAATCCAAATAACCATGCATGAGCGTAAAGCTAAATATGTAAAAATAGCATATTGTGCCAATCAAACAAGTATTCACAGCAAAATGGTTATTAGGGGACATTCACATGAGCAGAAACACTTGTTTGATTTGGGAGAGGCCAAGGTTGACTGGGCCAAGTCTAAAAACAAGATAGGCTTAAACACCCTATCACTGCTATAGAATAGTCCTTGAGGCTATGCATCTGGGAAACTGGACTTTCTCTGCTCATGCTCTTTCTGATCAGCCTTGTCTTTTTTTGGCAGCTTTTGCCAGCAATCAGATTCACTGGAAACATAAAAGAGAAAATGATTGCTGGAGTTGTGCTGAACAAGCGGAGCGCTATCTTTCTTCTTGCTCTGTTTGCCCATGTGCACAATGAAAGGAAGCTGGTGGAGGTCCTGGTCCAGGAAAGGAATTAGGGGCTTTATCATCAGACAATAAGTTGAGCAAATTGCAGACCACAAACTACTTCTTTTCAGAGTACCGCTGAAGGACTTGTGGATGAATTCAGTGCCTTAGAGGTACTAGGAGGAAGTACAGGGAGGTTGTAAAGATGAGTAGCAAGAAAATGAGGGATGCTTGTGCAAGTTTTGCTGCCAAGCAGTGGGCAAAGAACGCAAGAAAAAAATCTAAAATTCCAGAGCCCTGATGTTCTGGTCATTTGAAGTTGTTTCAGAAACTATAATAATCCAGTGTACTTTTTACTCCAAAGCCTTTGGTGGTTCACGTAATAATTTTCCAAAGGAGAGCACATTTGATGAAAGATAATGATAATATATATGCACAATCCAATATATATAAAGAAGCTGGCAATCTGTATCTTCTGAGACTAGTTGCTTAACAGTGGTTCCATTTGATATAAATAAATAAAAGAGAATTTTTAAAGCAAGGAGTTAAAGAACAAAGACTTTGACGAACAGTGAAATAAAATCTTTCTGCCCTTTGCTATCATACAACCCTTCCTCAGATTCTGATTCAAGGGCTACAGGGGAGAGGTTTTAATATTATATCCTGTAAAATTGAAGATCGTAAAGCAGAACATTGACATGGTGACTGAACCCCTCTGAGCTTTTAAGATGGTATTTGGAAACTTGGAAGGAGTCCAGATTTTTGCTAACTTCATTTCAATCCAAAATAATCTGGAAATAATACCTGTAACAGGAATGATATTAATGTATACCTGTAATAAGGACACAAACTGGTGGAAATATATCAGCTTAGTCTCTCCTACCAGCAAGATGAACTTTACCTTAATACGATCGTCTCACAAACACTTTCAAATGCCAAACGGTTTGACTGTCATTTAAAGGATTTTTTTTCCATATCATAATTTGATGCACGCACAGAAAGAGAACTGAAAAAGATGAAGCAGAAATCTAATCCACCAAAAGTCTTTATGGCTAAACTGTTCCCCTAATAATCCCTTAATCTATAAACACCTCAGTAAGATAACTAGAGAAAATTGTTTGACATTCTTACAGACCGAGTACCTCTGAAACTGCTGCAAATCTACTAACACCAGTTAACTGGTTGCGTAAGGTACCGTGGAATCATAAGTATTGCTCAGTTTTCTGGAGCTAAACAGGCTTTCTTCTTTTCCCTACCCCTACCTTGAAGATCAAATTTTCCATACAAATTGGCATGGTGTGGTAGATTTTCCCTCTGCTATTCCATATCCCTGATATGTGTGGGGAACTGCCACTAATGCCAAATGATGCTTGGCTCGTTGTGCTCTCCTGATAGCTACTTCAGAAACGCTGTTAGATTAAATAGAGAGGGACAGCAGCATTTTAGTCATGATCCATCAGGCAGATCTGAGAGAAGCCGTTTGCCCTGAGAGAGGATAGACTTTCGAGACATATGGTGCTATAATGGGGGGGTGGGGATTTTTCAATTCCAATCCACCCATTCCGGATGAGAGAGACTGAGCTAATACCCTCGTGTATGGTGCATTGCATCTAGCTACGGAAGTAGCGTTAGGGTGGAATTTATGGACTCTCTAAATTGTTTGCCAGGAAATGTTTACTAGCTATGCACAATAAACGACTGTGAAAGCGTATTCCTGTGTTTAATATGATATGGTTATTTCCTTATATTTGGGTCATACTATTATGATACCAATAAAGGAAACTAAAAAAAAAAAAAAAAGAAGAAAACAAAACAAACAAGCAATGTATGTTCATATTTATGGGACTTCATTTGGCAAAGTCTGATTGACTACAAATTGTACAGGGTAAACTTACTGCATGCACCCCTGGATACACGCCATGCCTGCCATATTAGAAATTGAATTAATGACTTATTTTTAGAGCAAAATATGCTCATCATCAATTTAAGGTCCATTTTAAAAAAAGCCTCATTACCACAGCTGCAGGGGGTCATACACAATGAAATTACTATACGTGTATACATAAGCACTACCCACCTACTTTCCCAAATGGGCACACAGCTTTACAATTTAAAAATTAAAAAGGCAGTTTTGGATCGCAGTCTGAAATCTCAGAATTTTGCTCAGGGATGTGACGCTTTCTTCCACACAGCTCACTGTTGTACCAGGGACTACTGTACAGTTTTATAGGGTGTGTTAGATTAGATACATTCCCAAACATTTTATTCTGCTAGGAAGCGAAGTCAGAACTTTGTCTGGTAATCTGTGCAAAGAGCGTTTTCTGCTCCTTCATTTGCTTTAATGTGAGGCTTTCATTATTGTACAATGCACCTAAGAACTCTCCCTATTATTAAAAGAAAACAGGGACTAACCTAATTTATTTTAATCGTACATTAAGGGTTTTCAGCCTGGAGGTATGCTCGTATTTTTGCATGGTTGAACACCCTCTTTCAGTGTATGCATATGTTTATTTATACATCCAGCATGCTGTTTATGATAGGGTTTTTGAAGTTTAGTATCTTTGCAGCAACAGGGTTTCTCGGTTTTTACTTCTATTTTCTGCAAATAGGAATAACTACAATACAGAGGCATAACTTCTCCTTTGCTTGCGGTGAACATAACAGAGCAGATTAACTGGTAAAAGTGAATGAAAGAAAATCTAAAATTAGACATCTCAGCTTCTATAGCAGATCACTTAACACTTTTAGTGCAATCAAAATTAGAAAATGCATTAGTAAAATATTTTATCCACTAGGTCTCTTTCATACATGTTTGCAATTTTCAGTGGTTTGTTGTTTGTTTTTTTTTGTAATCAGAAGTAAGAGTATTTATGTTTAGCTGCACTTTAAAAATTGCTATTACAGTCTAACAATGAAGTTAATCCTACGAGAGTGATGGGGAAAAGACTCAGCAGTTCTCAAGGTCAAGTCTGAAGACAGTTCATGTTGTAAAACATTTAAAGGATGAATTGTTCTTCTAAAATGTTTTCCAAGTTTCTACCAGGCTGATCAGAGTAGTAAAAGTATATGAAGAATACATTATTTGTAATACTACCAAAGGTAAAAAGCAGTTATGAGAAAGAGGCACTATGAATACCTTGGTGACAGCAAAACCTGTTTCTACAAATGGGAATTTGCATATTTGGATGCACTATGAATGCATGATTCATACCTTGGGATATTAGTTTTCACTCAAACTTGATTGTTTCAAATAAAAGAGCTTTAGATAAGATATTTTTTATATATTGTAAGTATCTATCTCAGATTAATCCTGCCTACAGCTAATGAGATAAAAAATCCAAAATGCTTTCAAGGCAGTTTACCTGGACAGTGTCTGTTTTATTAGTTATAATCAGAGTTGCATTGGGTATCACGAAGGGAAATGCACGGCTTTCAGTGTAACACAGCCAAGAAGCTGACATGTCTCGTGCCTTTCTCTTCCATTAGAGACATGCTATGCCTCCAGATGCTGCAGTCTGGATTTAGGGGCATATAATGCTCTTGCACAAATAAGAGTTGCATATGTTATGAGTTAATTCCATTTTGTTGTGTTCTCTTGCACATGGCGTTTTGAAACAGTTAAATGGAAAATATTTTTAGTTTACCATCTTGCATTGAAATATACTTGGATTATTAAATAAAATCTAAATCCCTAAGTGATATGTTCTACAGCTGAAATGCACAAACGTGTAAAGTTCAGGGACAAAATGTCTATGAGGGAATTGCACAAATCCAGACAGTGTCCCCATGTGCTGTATTTTGCATTTGCGTCTCAGCTCGCTGGAAAGTACACCAAACAATACACCTCTTCTTTGCTGTACAGCTGAGCTCCACCGAGCCCACGGTGCTAGGTACTTTCCAGTTGGAAAAGAAGGGATAGGATTAAATGGGCTCCAAACTTTAATTGTGGGCATCTAAATATATGAGATACGCATCAAAGAAGAAGGGAAGGTGGATCCTGAGTGATTTGGTGCTCCAGACTCCACTATGCATACTTCAGTGATGTGACAGTGCCTCAGACAGCCCCTTACTGGAATAGTTTATTGAACCCACTAAGAGACCTATCTGTGCATTGTATCAAAGAACATGCAAGTCTGACGCCTAATGAATACAAAAGTCTTGGAAAAGTTAATTTCAAGAAGTAGTATAATATATTCACAGCTCATCAATAAAGTTACATGCTGTTTTGGGGAAGTTAACAAAAAAAAGTTTATGCAGATGTGTGTTTGGAAGGTGTCAGTCTCCTTACGGTATGCCACTTGGACCCTTCTTCAAGACAGTTAGAACTTGTCTATTTTTTTCAGTGTCAGTTGTGTAATTGATGCCAGCAGACTTAACCTAGTTTTGTTCATCAGAATCTTTGAGACAGGTAGGATTTTATCTTTTGGTGATCTTGCTTAGCATGCACGTTTTAGGGAAGTCTAGCTTGCTTTTTTTTCTTTTTTTCCTTTTCTCATTCTTTCGCAAGCCAAAATATCTGCATCTAAAAACTCCAGTTTAGTCTAAACTGATAACGACAAGCAATTGTTACTTTTTATTTAATTTCTCCCATCCAGTATCTACTGTTAGCATTATCTGAAATTAGTCTTTGATGGACATGATGAAGTCATGCATAAAAAGTACATGTAATTTTTAGCTCTTTGTTTCCTACAGCTATTATTAATTAAGGTTCCAATCCTGCAAATGCTTCTCGTCAAGCAAATCACCATGAATACAAACAGGACTCTGTGAAAACACAGGAGTACTCCCATGTGAAACTAGCAAAATGAATAGAGCCTGAGCTCTTCAGGGCAGTGAATATCTTTCTGTTCCGAGCACTAGCTAGTTACAGGTTTCTGCTCCAAGTCTAGAGCTCATCACACTATAAATCATAAGCAAACACACCTGCAAAGTAAATGACATAATCCCAGCAGCTATTAAAACCTGAGTATTTTGTAGTTAGTTATTCCTGGTGCATAGATATATGCGTATGTGTCTTTTTCTCCCTCCAGAGCAGAGAAAATTAGACATGACTAGGAACAGACACCGTGAGTAGTATTTTATTCATTAATGTGTAAGAGATGATGAACATTAGTGACTTATCACTCTCCCAATGTCCCCTGATGGAGGCAGAAATATGAAATCTGCCCCCTGCTGCTGGTCCTGCAAGGGCCTGGAAATGTCAGCTAGGGGACAATAAATATTTTAGGTAATGGTAGGGGGTTTTAATTCTATTTTGCTCTTTGTATGTAAGCATACTACATATTTACCCAGTAAAACGGTGTAAGTCATAGCATGAAACATTTGATGTACAAAGATTTTAATCATCTGTATTTGTTATTCTGGGTGACTAAAATCTGAAGTATAATCAATAAAATATTAACTGTGCAGCATGGTGAGAAGCAAGCATTATTAAAAATTGTTAAAAATGCTTGATTCTGAAAATACACTTTGCCTTTCTTCTGTGCACATCTGTATCTGTATTTTCAATGGGGGGTCTGCTAAAATGCCGTTCAAATGCATACACAGATCAAAATCCACAATGCAAATTGTATTAAATAATAAAATTTTTAATATGTAAAAATAGAAGCCTTTTTTTTTTTTTTCTCTGTGATTAGTAATTTTAATAGGAGAATGGACTGGCTGTAGTGTCTGTCAAGATCTGGAGAAAACAAAATGGAAAACATATTTTTCAGGCATCATTGACTTGCCTGCACATGCACTTTGAATACATTTTTAAATACAAATGAAAGATAAGTATTAATAAAGTACCATACAAGGCTCGTCATAACTGTTTTATAGCTCAGCATTCTTAAGCAGAGATAATACTAGAAAGAATAAAACAATTGTTAAATTGTAATATAACACGCAGATTGGGAAACAAATAGCATTGTGTAAAATGGTTCAGTCTGCAAATAAATTATCAATTTAAAATAAATACACACCAAAGTTTTGAAGACAACTTTGGGTTGTTCGGGGCTTTCGGGTATCTAGTGTGGGATGCCAATTTCCCATAGTTTAAACTCTTCAAGGCATTCCTGAAAAATCATCCTAGTTCAGGTGTGAAGCCTAAGTGCACTACCCATTTTAATATTTCATCTGTTTATTTAAATTAAATAGGAAGCATAAGCTATTTTACTGGTTAGAGTGGGCTGGCAATTCAAATAACTTTTAATGATGTAATGCAAACTTGTAAATCATTTTCAGTAAGGGCCTCATAGCTCAGCACAACTTCTCTGTAACCTACCAAATTGCTGGCATAGCTTTAAAATTTGTAATACTTGGAGATCATGAAAATTAGAACAGAATCCATATGTATACGGAGAAGTAGCTGAAAATATGGATCCAGGCTTTAAGATTTTATAGATGTGTTGTAATCTTTAAAGCAAAAAATTGTGCCTGATAAGCGTTAAACCATGGCACATGTAAACGTTAAAAAAGAGTGAAATGGAAGTACACCACAGAAATACAATGTCAAAGTTATGTGGTACGTGTGGTGGGAGTGGCATTTCTCACAAAAAAAAGTGGGTTTGATGGCAAAGTATAGTGAAGATACTGGTATACCTTAGGTTTAGGAATGGTAAATGTGATTGCCATCACTCTTAAATAGTCAGGGATTCAGTATTTTTGCCAAGTCAACAGATTATTCATTTTCTGTGCAAGGATTTTCAGTTAAGGCACTCAAGCGTCTTTGAAATGATGCATAATCCCCAAGCTTTATTATTGCTTGTATCAGTAGGTTTCCATTGCAGCACAGGTATCAAGAGAAACAAATTATATTGCTTCTGTGGGAGTTAAAAAGGCAGAAATTAAGGGGAAAAAAAGAAAAGACTGAAAACAAACATACATCTGTTGTGAATCTGGATTGACTCTAAGGTTAAATAATGATGCCTGCCTTCACCAAATTGCCATGGAAAAATACGAACTGATCATAATTGCAGTAGAATAAAACCTCGTCCTCTTGCTTTGGTAGGCTTCTGAGTACAATAAAATCTTTGGCTAAAATAAACTGAATTCATATTTGTAAGCTTTCTCTTTGACAGTAAGGAAAATACTCTTACATGGCGTAAACTGCCATCTTTTTGCTGACTTCAATGAAGTTATGACAATTTATACCACTCAAAACATGGTCCCCAAGTATTTCTCTTTGTCTGATTTTACTGTAATATGCATGTTGCAGATATGCAAACCACACATTAGAAATAACTGTTCAAGAATCCTACTTACATTCTGATAAATATTCAGGAAGATGCTTCTTTCAGCCTCCAGCGTAAAAAAATGAGCAAGGCTATAAAAGTCCCGAAGAGCAGGAATTGTACACTGGTTCATTCAGGTCAATTTTATATGATCTCTTTCCCAGTAAATCATAAGCTCAAAAAATACAAACCACCACCAAAAAAAGAAAAACACAAAGTGAATGCAAATACTAGCCCATACATGAAAATATAAATGATGTTCCAAACTGTGTTGGCTCCAGATGGTTTTATGAGTTAAACCGTTTACTGTTTTCATATATTTAAAACATGCTATTTTTTTCACTTGATGTTATAAGCTTTGGGCAAACTTGCTGGCATTGATTTAAGTTATGCTTTTGTACCACATGTAGGTCAAACGCACATTTTGGAGAGATAGAATGCAAACAAGAATTCAGTCGTTAATATTGAGAGGTACTAAGTGCTTACACTTTCTTCAGTAATTATTTCCCTGGGAAGTTTTCCCTCTGAAGCTTTCTTCAGCTGAAAAGTTACAAATTTTTACAAAGGATGGTATCATAGAGCCATAGTTGCTTGATAACTCTGCACAGAAACTTTCTGAATTGTTTCAGTAAGCTTTTGAAGACGTTTATTCGCCTTAACGTTAGTTGCCTATATTTGCATTCTCCTTCTATAGTTTAAAAAGAAAGCATAAAGCTCTACAGAGATCTTTATTTCCAGTTTTTGTGTGCTTGAAACCTCTTATTAAGGAACCGGTAAGAATGGTGATGTAGGACTTGTGTACTCACTAGGGGACTCAGGAGCCTCAGGAAGCCCAATACCAAATATTCAGGCTTGATTACAAAGGTAATGGCAGACTTAACCGTGCCATTATAATTTCCTTATTGCCTTATTCTATTTTTTTTTATTTCTTCTTCACCTTTTGGAGCCTCTCCTACCTCTCCCTAAAAAGTGCTATTTGGCTCCATCTCTTATTTCTCTTGGAAACCTAATCTTTTCTCCCTCCCCCTCGCACCCTCTCACTTTCTTCATTGTGCTTCACTTATTTCGCTTTTTTTTATTTTTCTGTCCTCTGTGAGAAATCCTGTGCTGCCATTCCCTAGAATTACAAAAAAAAAAAAAAAAAGGGGGGAGGGGGGGGGAGGCTTTTATTTTACACCGGTTTGGGTTTGGGACTTCCCCGGCCTCTTCGGAGCTGTGGCGGTGTCAGGGTTTAAGCGGCGGCGGCCTTTGCAGGAGAGCTCCTGGCATTCCTGCCCCCCATCCTGACCCCGGCCCCAGCCCCCCGACCCTACGACGGCATCCGGCCCCAGCGGACTGACAGCAGCAGGTTGGACCTCTGCGGAGGGGAGCGCTGCAATACGGTGCGGTGGGTAGCGGAGCCGCCGCCGGGGGGTGCGCGCAGCCGCTCCCGCCGCTCTCACCTGGGGCCGCCCGGCCCGGCCCGGCCCGGCCCGGCCCCGCCGCCCGCCCCTGCAGGTCTCGGACCGCTGCCGCTGCCGGCGGGGAGCTGGGCCAGGGTCAGCCGCGGCCTCTCAGCTCCCGCTCTATGGCACTGCTGTTTCCCAGGGACCCTCACAGCCCCGCGAGTCACCGAACCCACGAAGTTCAGCCCCGGAGCTTTCTTTGTGCTCCTCTCTTCTAATATTAGAGCACATATTGAAACGATAAACACAATGAAAAGCACAGAATATTTCATCAGTGGTGTAACTGTATATTTCCTTTATTCTGAAGAAATATCAAGTTTTGAACAGTGCACAGAGGCAGCAACTTCTGCTTTGGCCACCACTCGCGTTTTAAAGACCGCGTTGTTATATGTAAATCTAAAGACAATTTTTTAAAAAGCATTAGATGTCAGAAAAGGGGGGAAAATCTTACCGTCCACAGACTGCTGCAGGTTCCAGCCCAGCCTGAAACTGCAGGGGAAAGTGGAGCAGCTGCTGAACAAAAGTTTTACTTTTTTTTTTTTAAGAAAGTCTGCAAAACTAATTTCCCACAAAATAGGAGTCAATTTCCGTTTAAGAAACTAGCTGTTGCAAATCTCATACAATTGCTGATTTTTTCCAATAGCAATTGAAATTCACTTCATCTTTCGCACATGGACCCAAGAATTTAGGCTGAAATTGCAGGAGCGCAGTGGTCCTCCTTTCTTTTTTTTTCCTGTTTTCTCTTTTTCGCCCTATTTTTTTTATTTTAGCGCAGTAAGTGCGTTACCCTCATTCAAATCAGTTAACAGCCGCCTTCGTGGCTACTGTGAATTCCACTACAAGCGTGTTAAAAAAGCAAATCAAAAAAGCCACGCCGGGCTCCCTAGGTTGTCCCTCGTGAGCCGCTAGAGCCCGCAACGAAGAAAATGAAAATACAAGGAATAAAGCTTAGGCGAGTTGTAGTTTTGAATGGGCAGGGGGCAAGAAGGGACACTTGACCTTTCCCGGCTTGATGCGGCCGCCCGTGAGCGCCGGTGGTGCCGCGGCAGAGTGGGCGCGGGCGCTGGCACACCGCGGTGGAGGCCAGGGGAGCGGCGCGCTCACCCCAGGGACGGGCTGTGGGTGCGGGTGGAAGGTCAATGCCCCGCACGCGGCACGGGACCCGCAGGGCCGACCTGCGCCCACCCACCTGGACGCGCAGGTGAGGAGCTGCCCGCGCCCTCCAGCCCCCGGGATGGACAGAGAGGTCGCGGTGGTCCCCGCTCCCCCGCCCGCCGCCCCGGAGGACACCCCGCGGGTGTCCCTTCATGTCTTTGTTGCGCTCCCCCGGCTCCCGCTTCCCTCGGGGGTGGTGGCACGCCGGGGCGTCCCCGCCAGCCCCGACGGGGCGGTGATGGTCCCTCGGGCGCCGCGCGACTTGCGGGGGGGGCACTGCCGCCACCCGCCCTCCATCTCTTCCCCCCTTCGCAGGTCTGCGCGGGGGGGAGGGAAGAGAAGGTGGGCGGCGGCCTGGGGCAGCCCCGCCGGGTTACGCGGCGGGAGGCGGGCTCCCCGCGGCCCGCCCGCGGGCAGGGAGAGCCGGGCTGCGCCCCCACGTAGGCGGCCCCCCCCCGCTTCACATTCCCCCTTCCCCCCCCGGTGCCGCTGCGCCCGGGGTGCGGGCGAGCAGCGCTGCCGCCCGCTGACGGAGCGGCTCGGAGCTGGGACGGCGCTGGCGTTTTGGAGGGAGTTTGCATGTGGTCAGTGCTGTGTTGCTGAGCCAGCCCCCAGCTCACATTACACACTACTGTATTTATAACCTCTCGGAGCTGTTTCCCCCGTCAAGCAGTTCTCTGGGACCACCTTCTATTGGCTTCAACCTCTCCCACTTCTTGACATCTGAGCAGCTCTGAGAAAGGCTCATCTAGGTCCGAGTGTTTATGCAGCGGAGACTGGCCACTAGGGCTAAAGACCTGGATTATCTGAGCTCAGCTGCCTGCTGCAAAGTCTGTCGTTGCCGTTTTGGAAAAAAAAAAAAATCCCAACCCTGATCTGTTTACAGTGAAAGTTGACAAAGGGTGGTGAAGTTGGATCTTTCCTAAACTCTCCTGCGTGGAACCTGAGACTTGCATGCCATGGATCACACACTCTTTGGCTGCCTGCGCAGCCCCCATGCCACTGCGCAGAGCTTGCATCCTTTCTCCCAGTCTTCTCTTGCCCTGCATGGAAGATCTGACCACATGTCCTACCCTGATCTGTCTTCTTCTTCTTCCTCTTGCATAATAGCGGGATACCCCAATGAGGAGGGCATGTTTGCCAGCCAGCATCATAGGGGGCACCACCACCATCACCACCACCACCATCACCACCACCAGCAACAGCAGCACCAGGCTTTGCAGACGAACTGGCACATTCCTCAGATGTCGTCTCCTCCTGCCGCGGCCAGGCACAGCCTCTGCCTTCAGCCCGACTCAGGAGGACCCCCGGAGCTGGGCAGCAGCCCCCCCGTCCTGTGTTCAAACTCATCCAGCCTGGGCACTAACACCCCCACGGGGGCCGCGTGTGCGCCGGGGGACTATGGCAGGCAGGCTCTGTCCCCGGTGGAAACAGAGAAGAGGTCCGGCAAAAGGAAAAGCGACAGTTCAGGTAACGGATCATGCTTTAGCCTGCGGGGAGGGAGTAGGGTGCCGCGGGGGAGCTGCGCTGCCGGGATCCGGGTCCCCGACCGCGGCCCCGCTCGGCTGGCCCTGGCCCGCCCGCGGCCGCTGCGGCGCTCTCGCCGCCCGCTGACACCCGGCTGCCGGGTGGCTCAAACGCGCTCCCGGGATCTCCATCACTAAAGCCAGCTTTAGTAGGGCTACGGGGGAGGGAAAGGGGGATAAGAAGGAAAAACCCAGCACGTGATAGAGCATGAAATCAAGGTGGTGGTGTGTGTGCGGGGAGAGTTTACTACAGCTGAGGAGTTCTGGTGAGGATTTTAGCATCTGGTCCCGCGATCCCCTCTCTCCTGCTCGACACGCCACCGCTGCTTCAAAATTCGGGATATAGCGCGCTCTTTCCAGCCCGCCCCTCGCCGCGGAGCCGAGTGCTGCTTCCAGGCTATGCCCAGCACCAGATCTCGGCCTTGGATGTGGGGTTTGGAGAGGTGCCGGAGCCTCGCTGCCCCTCAAGGTCTGCGTGCGCTGCAGAGAATCCCAGAACGCGTGGAAGGGACAACATTACAGGGCTGGAAAGCAAACTGGTGAATGGGAGGCTGAGTAAGCTGCTTCACTTCAGCTTGCTGGTGGCGGGGGCGGAGGGAAGGAACTGACTCCTAAAATCACTGCAGTTCTTACTTAAAAAGCGAGCACAAAAACCATAGACCCACAGTCATTCCAGGGCGATGATTTGGCATCACTGAGCGTGCAGAAAGACTTGACATAATCTTCGTTTTTAAAACAGCAAAGCCTGTCAAAGTCCCACTCTGACAAAAGGCACTCGGTGAAGGCAGCGGGACTGATGGCACTTCTGTCAGGGTATGCATGAACTGAGGAGTCACCAAAAATACACTGAGGCAGGCAGGAGGCACTTGAAAAAGAGAGGGCTCAACAGCTTGAAAACTCAAGAGCAGGCGTAGAGAATTGTTTATTATCGAGGAAGAGAAAGTGAAAGGCTTTTCCAGATATGTATGAAGTTCACAACTGAAACCGTGACGTCTTTCACTCTAAATGTTGAGCTTGGTAAAGTGGTAAGCAACAGAAGCTATTTTGAAAAATAACTTTCAAAGATACCATAATTCTCTTAATTGTCTGTTACATTAACAAACACTGAGTAATTCAGAATGGGTTTAACTGAATTTCATCTCATTCAACTTGTGTACAGGCTGAAAACTGTACTAGGATTAAAAGCCGCATTAAGTTAAAACACTGATGGCAAAATCTATTGTTGCATCTTCACTACATTTTATGAGATAGAAGGGAGTCTCTGATTTCGTGAGATGTATGAGCAATACTAAAATTTCCCAGTTACTACTGGGAAAAAAACTGGATGACTGTCAGTGTTGGGATTTATTGTGTTTGTCAGTCTATTTAAAGCTGAAGGAAAAAAGGATATCGGTCCCTTTCACTGTCAGGGAAGTATCTGTGTTGTTTTCTGGTTATTTCACTTGCAATGCAAACTAAAGAAGCACTAGTGAGGAATGTTCCAACTTCCCCTGGAGTGACTGGAGCCTTCCACTGGATTTAGTGGACCAGGGCTGAAGCCTTTAGCCATGGTTATGCTTATCTTGCATAGTACTCCAAATCTCACTTTCTAAGACTTTTTGAAGATCAAGGCAGGTAACTATTTCCTCCCCCCTTCGCCTGAGAAAAAAAGCATTATGGCTGTTCATACAATTATGAATCTCTCAAACTGAAAATAAGAGTCTTTTATCAACAACTGGGTAGCTGCTGTATCTTTGGGTTTTATTCAGGAAAAGCTCAAGTTTTGGACTGAACATTTGGACTGACCCCACCCCTTTATTAATCCTGACCTCTGGTGTTTGATATTTAATGCTCTTCTGATGTATGGCAGCAAGAACTACTTTTAAGTCGTTGCATTTCTATATTTATCATCCATAATTGCCTCTTATTTGATTAAAAAATCATCCCCTTTATTTCTCTTTAATCTGTGTTTTTTGAACAAGTAACTGTACTTAAAAGAATTTTACCCAAGCCTTCCCTACTTTTTGGAGACTTATTCATCACACTTGGAACTACTTCAATAGGCATTTGTATAAAATCCTAATAGTAAATAACTAAGAAGCGAAGAGAGACTGTTTAAGTTTCAGTGCCAGGATTCTGAGAGAATTATTAATGCTCTTGCTTATTTACAGATACATTTCCTCATCTTAAGCATATCACTTAAAGCCACAGATTGTTCAGTGTTTTCCCGAGCACTGAATCTGTTCCGCATTTTGGAGCTGAATTAACCTTATGCTGTCCCTTTCCCATACCACTCTGCTTTTCTTTCTCAATGTTTAAGATCAGGAGCGTTGATTATTAAAGCTGAGTTTATAGATAGTTTAAAGAGAGTAAAGCATGAGCATGCCTTGTATTATTTGTCTCCCAAATTAGTAACTATTGCTTAGCCTTACAGATACTCTGAAAACTCACCAGCAGAGAGTTACCCTGTTTTACTTACTTGTTCTGATGGCAGGAGTGTAATTTTTGTAAACTACCAAGAAAAATTCAGAGAGTGAGCAAAAGTTTGGATGATGGACCATATGCTTGTCCCCATGCTTGCTCTTTTTTTCCTTGGAATTAACATACTGCAGGGGAATGGGACGATAGAAATATTTTGCGCTATGCTCAGTTATACTTCTGTTTCGGGATTGAGAAAGCAATGTGAAATGTGCCTTCATGGTAATTTTCTAAACTGCCTGACTGACAGCTTTCTTTTGCCCTAACCCAGGTTTTAAGGAGTTTGGGAAGTTCCCCTTGAAGATACTGAATAGGCTGCTACAGAACAGGGTGAAATTGTCAGCTGTTCTTGTTGTAAAGAACTGGGAAATGCTGCTTACTTTGTCATCGACCCCTGCATGATACAGCTGTCAGTGACTCCAGGTTCTGTAGTTGCTCTCCCATTATCTTCAGAACATTCCTTTCAACCTGCGTAGGCCCAGAAGTGGGTCAGCAAACTAGGCTGCGAGCTTAGAAGTGATGCGCACAAATCTTTAGATGTTAACATTTTGCGGTGAATAATGGCATCTGCATCCTTGCCTTTGTAACTCAGCTCGGCGTATGTCAAGGATGTAGGAGTAAAAAGACGATACTAAATTTGAGGAGAGGTTACAAATAAAATTACTTATTTTAAAGTGCACTAATGGTCAGAATTATCTGTGTGCTAATGAGGTGTGGATGAAAACCATGCTGAGTGTATAAAAAAAAGTTATTGGAGTGCTTTGTTGCTTTGTGGTACAAGTTGTTCTATATGGAATATTTTGGATTTTTCTAATGCCTCCTCTTTTCATTACTCGCCTGTGTTTTTTTGAGGCCATTTTATTTCTGTTTTCTTGTAGAGTAGGTTTTGATTCTCAGACGATGGAGAATTCATCAAATGCGCAATAACTACTGCAATTGCCTAAGTTGGCTTACTCAGGTCCAAAATTCCTCTAAACTCTCAGGACAAAAGCAGATTAATGCCTGTATAGAAAGTATAATCTTGGTTTACTGAGAAGTACGAAGAGAAAGTGAATCTGGTAGTCTTAAGGAAGCCTAAAATGCTATGGTGAAAAGAATATCTCTACTGTGCTGAAGAGACCAGGGGAGGCTGAGTCCCATTGAATGAGTTCTTCTAAGCACTTCAAGCTATTAAAACATTTAATTACGATAGCTAAATATATGTTATAATTAAATTTGATTCCAGTTAAAGCCTAATGGAATTAAACACATGCCTCCAGGCCTAAGAAGCCTTTTTTTTTTATTTTTTTTTTTTTATTTTAGTTTGACATGGGGAAATGTTTTTATGTGACACAGATTTCTAAGGCAAGGCTAGCAGGTAGTAACATCTATTCATAATTTTGACTACATTTACAATGGTATCATATAGAAACACTGCTGTTAAACCTACAAAACCATTTCAGGCATCCAGTGTTTCAATAGCTGTTTTGCTGGGTTTTGTTCATTGACAAATCTCACAAAAAGAAAACAACACTCTTTTTTTTTTCCCAGTGTTTTAACATCTTTTATAACCTGTATATTCTCAAAAATGCAAGCAGTAAAAAGTTACATCTCCAGGGAATTTATTTTAAACACATCTAAATAACATAAATCATACATGCTTGTTTGAAATGGTCTCTAAAAACCAGGTCATTTTGATAAATGATTATAAATACTGAGAAATCATGGGTTTTGAGGACTTCTGATTGGTTTCTGAAACACATCAGTAAGAAAAATGAGCTGCACACTTGTAGTCAGAAAGAACTGTGTAGCTGATTCATCAATATGTCTGTGCTTTTCAGCGTGGTTGTAAACGGAAGCAAGAGAAAATACATAATAAAGCAGAGTTTTTCTGGGAAGAGTTAATTTGTTTGGTAACCAGAATCAAAGCATCACTTACCACTAAAAGAAAACAACAACAAAAAACACCTCAGTAGATTTCATAAGTGAAACAAGTTCAAAATACAATGAATAATAATCATAGTTTTAGGAGGAAACTTTTAAGGCTGATTATGTAGCAAATGTTGAGCTACCTCATGGGTGATTTGCTGGATTGTTTAATAGATGAAAATTTGCACTGTGTTCACCTTTGCTGTCAGGAAATACAAATCAGGAACTTTTCTAGGACTGTAAAATTTTTAAACAGTGTTTTACAGATACATTCTCAGAATTCTTTGCCCATAGCCAAAGAGTAATTTTGTGTGGACAGAAATAAGTATGGCCTCTAATTATGTATTTCTCTCTGTTTATATATATCATTCAGTAGGATTTACACTTCTTCCCTCCTAGTCCTCTCTCTTAGAAACATGGGGGTCGCAATCCAGACATTCGCTGGAGCACAAATGTTTTTGAGGGAGGGTCTATTGATTCTAGTTGAACTGCCGAAGTGCTCAAGGTTTTCTAAGCTGTTGGACCTCAATTCTGTTACTCTGTTTTAACTCTTTGGCACAGAAATGTAATTGCATGTTATTCTTTTATTATTTGATATTAAGCCCTATCAAGGATCCCAGTCTTCAAAGAAAAGTCACTGATGGGTCTGGATGAGTAGGAAGTGTGGTACTAAAACCAAATGCAGAAAGAGATATGGACACATGGAGATTATAGAGCCAAATATTCTTGCAGTATCTGGAGGAAATGTCACTAAAACATTTCAAAAATATCATCGCTGTAGTCACCTTTCAGGATTTTTAAAATGCTGTTGCATGGTAGGGAAAGGAAAATGCTTTATAATTCTTGCAGATGTTGATAAAATATTAGGATTGCCTGATTGCTTGAGCATTGCCAATTCAGCATTATACATATCACTTGAATTTTAATTTCATTGATTTTAACATCCTAGGATAAAATTTGTCCTAACATACCTAGCATAACTTCTCTATTATTTTGCACAGTAAGTAATTAGATTTCAGATTCTTTTTTTTTTTTTTTTGACATACTTGTTGCCCTTTTTGGACATGCTTATTATAAGTGTTTTTTAATTCAGCCTGTTAATCTGCATATAGTTTGCTGTTTCAAAATACTCATTCTTTAGTTATGCGATGACACAATATGCTGCATCTCTGAAGTCCTCAAGAGGAGAATAGAGCTCTGTGTCTTAAAGTTCGAGAGAAGGTGCCAACATTATGTTTGCTGCTGTCTGCTAACAACCTGATGTTGCTCGCTGGATTATTGCTTTCAGCAAATACAGTGTTACACAGCAGTATGCATGGCCGCTGTAGCACAGTTCTTTCAGCAGCAAGCCGTACTCTACCAAGCAGTTTTGCTAGTCTCCGGAAAGGAAGTGGAATAAATCTGGTTTCATCTGCTAGAAGGAGCAAAGTTTAAATCCATCAGTAAAATGTAGTTATGATGGGGTTGGGTTCAATCCTTATTTTTGCTATTTTATCCCATGTTCTTGTTCCAATACAGTTAAGAATGCAACTTGAAAGGACACGAAAGGAAAGTCATATTTTTTAAATATAAATACTTGCATATGTCGCTAATAAGATTTCTAACTAAAGTGGTGTGGTGTTAGAGCAGTTTGATAAACAGTGCTTGGGGCTACTTCATTACATCAGTGCACAGCTGGGCACCGAATCTCGCCTCACAATCTGTCTCGAGCCTGTGCCCTGTCCTTTTATGTCTGTTTCCCCAACCTATACAATGGCAATACCAGTGCCTTCTTTCCATTTGTAAAGTACTGAAAGCTTTTATTAAATGAAAAGCTGTGCGTGCGTGTGTGTGCATGTGAGCTTTTTTTAGTAGGCTTTAAAGACTTACAGATCTGCATCACCATTTCTCAAGTACTTCTGATGGCAGGGTAGGAGCGAGATGGTACATAGCCACACTGCAGGCAAAGCCTTCTTCTGACTACTCGGCAGTGCAACCGCGTCACCTTCACCAGCATGAGCTTGTGTGGCTGCATAGGTGTGCACAGCAAGAAGTCATTTGACTTCTGGGGTGGGTGTCTGAGGTCTTTTCTGACCAGATGTCTGCTTTTCTATTGTATTTGATGAAAGTTTGAACAAAAAAATAGCCTGGTGTAATTGTGTTGGATGCACACACTCTAATCTTGGATGCATTTTAGGTATTGGAATCACTAAAAAAAAAGCATTAAAATAAATTACTTTTAAGCACTCATGCTGTGGGAAGTTTCACCTGGAAGATACTGATGACAAAACTCCCGCTGATTTTTGATAGTACTGGATTTTAAGATATGTGCTCTTACTATGAATGTAGATTAGCTTGGGAGAAGGAGATAGATCAGTGCGCTGTGTTGGGCTTATGCTTTTTTGTGATATGCTTCCAGCAGCAAACAAAGCAAAGAAATGCTTGTTTAAAAAGCCATCGGTCTTAGTTTTCTAGTGATTGGTCTCCTTTTAGTTTATTAATATATATTACAAAATCTGTGTCCTTTGATAAGTTTACTGAAACTGTATTTAACATCTTTTAATAGACAAAAATTTAAATCACACTGATGTTATTCAATCTCTGCTAATTTTATACATATATATAGTTGCAATATCACTAGTGCAGAGTTGCATCATTGTATCCCTATCATTCACTCAGTGATGCAAAATGGACAAAAAAATTATTAATATAATGGGATGTACTAGTAGACAGGTCAATGTCATACATGAAAAGTTGCTTCTGAAGTTTTCTACTAAACATTATAGATAGACAATTCAGGCTGTCAAAATTTTACTTGTTAACATCAATGATATTAAAGATGTAACATTCATTGTAGATTAGGGAGGCTGTGCTTCATTTTGAGATCTTGGATCTACAGGAGACTGCAACATATCTCATACAGACAGTAACATAACTCATGTCCTATTCAGAACATGAGTTTATTTTCCATATGGAATTGTGAATTTTCCAAATAGTTTTTGGGGTAGGTTACTTGAATGAAAGTTGTGCATATTACTAAATAGGCATGTGATTATGCATCAAAAGAAAAAAAACAGAAAGTGCATTTTCAAATTGGCTACTGAATATTTTGTTGCTTAATGATGAATATCATCGTTAAATATTACACAGTCTGAAACCACTGGTGCTTCTTGCTGAATGCAAAGAGAAGAGCAGTCTGAACTTTGTATTAACAATTACTTGTGCTGAATAAACCCTGTGGTATTGGGAAAAGGGGCCCTTAAAATACATGAACAGAAGAAAACATACATGAAAGCTTAACAGCCATTTGAAAGAAAAGTTCTTTTGTATTTGAACCTATGTTTCCTTTTATCTTTCTTTTCAACAAATGAAACAAAATAATTGACCAAGCAGCAGAAGAAACAAGTCTCAAAGGAATGAGTCAAATCTTTCCTTTATGATGGAAGAGCATAGTTTTACTAAACCAATAAAATCCAGTGGATTATGAAACCCTAACTTGAAGCCAAGTAATCTTTTTTTCTCTCTCTCTTTTTTTCTTTTTTTTTATGAAGCTCCTTCTTGGACTAGAGGAAAAATTGGTTGATTGAACATTATTTTATAGCAAATAGGATATGAAAAACTAAAACTGAAACAGATTACTTCAGGCTTTTAAAAATCCTTCTTTCTTCTGCATTCTCTCAGATCTCTAACAGCTATCTTTTAGCAAGTGAGCTTGATTGAATGCTGCCTTACATAAACTGCTTTAGATGCACTTCAGTCGCCTCTGTCACCATTGTGAGTTTAATTCTTAGATTGTGGTCCTATGGTGATGCCAGTATACATTTAATTTTGCATGTTAGGAGATGACTGGAATCTTCAATGTGCTGAAACTAACTACTGAGTGGTGCCAGGTCTTCACAGCAGAAGTAGTCATACTACTTTGATACAAACACACCTGAAGTTAAGTGTATGTTTACACATTTTGGTAAACTGATGGCATTAGTCACTTTAATTTACCAAGTGGAAAAAACTGTTTCCCACTTTGGTCCTTCTAAAAATAGATACTAAAAAATCTGTTGGACATATGTGGACTGACAATATAGCTCTGAAGAGAGTTGAATGAACACTGGTGTCTTCTACCTGCCAAACTGAAAATGGCATAGTCTAGAAGTATACAGTGTACCCTGAGAGTGTATGGGGGCTTCTTTAGAAGGAGGTATTTTTACAGGCTGAGTAAGGCTCCTCAGGCACACGGATCTTCCTAGTTTTTCAAGCCTTTTATTTTTTTCCAGCTGGTGCAGAATACCAGAACACTGTAGGCCCCATCCTCATAGGATATGTGGACAAGAAAAACCTACTCGTTAAAATGTGCTTATTACTGTAAAAAGAATGGTAAGAACATTCTTGTGACTAGATGTCTCCTGAATTGATGAAAATTATCAGTTGGTTTAGTGAAAGAACTGAAGTCATACGAGTTACTAAACTATACATCAGCACATTTTGTGAGGCTTTGGTACAATGAGCTCGTAAGAACAGTGTGAACGAAGCCTGGGCAGGTATGGCGGCATTGGCTACCCGAAGATGCCGTATGGAGCTTTGTGCTTAGAATGCTGAACAGAATTTTCTGCCAGAAGACAGCAGTCTAATGGGGGCTAAGGTGTGTTCAGTGCTTTTGAATTGATACTCTCTGAAATAGACTTTAAACCTAGTGAAAGTCCACAAATCCAACTTGCCTTACACAGGACTTAGGGAGAACTTAAAAATATTGCAAGTCCTTTGCACTTTGGAATTACTGATTTGATTGACTCAGAAGTGACACAGTAGTATTTAGCTCTTGCTCTTTCTTTTATTTTCTTTTTTTTCCTTTCTTTTTTTTTCTTTCTTTCTATATTCTTGATTTGGGAGTACCACAATGACCTCAAGCTGCAGCTGTGTGTTAAGTCTCTGCGTTCCTGAGGACATTAGAACAATACACACTAATGGTCTCACTCCCGGCTCCTTCTCCCTCCCTCTGTCTCTTTTTTTTTTTTTTTTAATAGAAGTCCATTTCTGAAGGAGTGTATGCCTGTATAGCCTTTTAATTTCCATTTATCATTGTAGAATGAGCACTTTCTTCATTGAAAAATAAAAACAAACAAACAAATAAAAACAACCCAAAACCTCAGGATCCTTTACTTTAATCGTATTTCCATTTAGATGTTAACCGACAATAACTTAAGAACCACAGTGATCCGATAAATAGAACAGTACTGTTAGGTAATGTTGGTTGGTTAAGCAATGCAAGATGGAACAGTTACAGATCAGTGAAGCAGTTTCAGATATAAATAGAAGGCTTCATTAGCAATTGTCCATAAGGTGTCTGAAATCTGCAGCGTTATCTTTTCTTGTATTATCACCACTTCACATGATCTTCTAAGACATTATATTATTGGGCTAATGAAAAGAATGACTATTATGTCTGTATTATTTGGTTTTATGAAACGATATCATTAAAAGTAGCAAATAGAACAACTTCTTTTCTTTTAATTATGTGAATATACACCGGAGAAAGCTGGAGGCAAGGGCAAAAATATTTTGGATTGGTTTTCATTATGAAGAAATATACTGCCAGACTCTCCTGTAGATTTGATTTAGCTTTGCATTTTAATTTTTTTCTCCACTCATTCTGAGCCCTTTACATTTTACATGTTAATACATTGCTACAACTTTACGAGCAAGCATCTTTATTCCTTTAATGTGAGGGTCTAACAATATTCGAACCCTATAAAGCTATCTTTATTTCAGTGGTTTCAGACTGAAATTTAGACACGCAGAGAAGGCACCAATCAAGTTTGCAGTCTGCTGGCATGAGAAATATCAGATTTAATATTTTTACATTTGTAAATGTACCAGGAGGTCTTTGCCAGACATGACACCCAGACAAACACTATTTTTTTTTGATGGAGATTGTGGGTTTCATGTACGGTAAATGCGTCCAGCGGTTTTGAAGTATGTTTGGTGAAATGTAACTTAGAGAAGGACCCAACCATTCAAAGATCTTCTGAAAGCAGTTTTCTTCCCTCCTCCCCCACTCAGTGCTTTGCCAGTCTGTGTACTGATGCTCTAATCCCTTCGAAGCTTAGGTTACTGCGCATAATTCTCTTGGATTTAAGAGCATAATATTGAAAAAGTTAAGCACAGGCATGTCAGTTGCTATTGATTCCTTCAGCTTGATGGTATGCGACTAAGAAATGTTCGTAATTCCACAACATATGGATAGATACCATGATTATATTATTTATGAAGGCTCTGACTTGCTTTGTGTTTTTCAAGCATGTTTCCACAGCTAATTGATAGTCTTAACTCACACGCACACGAACTAAAAGCTGAATCCATGTTAACCTTGAAACATATGGTTGGCTTGATTATGTAGATAAGTAGGAAGCTTGATGCTACCCATACAGTGGAGTCTGGTTATATGTTATGGATGGCCTATTAATTAAAAAGACCTTGTTAACATATCAGCAGAGTTTTACTACAAAAGGCATAGCTGAAATCCACACCAAGCTAGAAACGCAAGAAGTACAGCTTTTACCTGAGGTGTTCAGATGAACCTACATGGGGCCTTTGGAAGCTATTGGCGAGGGAATACATATACCCTAAATACTTCTGGAAGAGTATTTCTGCAAGTTTGGGAATTGAAACAAGACCAGGGTATGTGTGTAATGTTGCACAATGATCACAAAAAGAAGGTCTCGCTAATCAGCCTTTGCAGCTTTCTTACCATGTCATTTAATGTCTCATACAGGGTAATCTCTGTAAAGCCTAAGAGGTAGGTTTATGCAGTTAATGTTGGTTTCTTTATAAAAGCAGACAGCATTTCCTTTACTTCCACATCAAGAATGCACAGATATTGGAAAAAAAAACTGTTCACAAAAAGAGATACAGGGTAAGCACAAAGCACCTTTTGACAAAGGCAAAACAACGTTGTCCTTTTCACCAGTACAAGACCATGGACTGCTGCTCTTTCTGAACAGAATTATAACGATGGTTTAGATCTTATTTTGCAACGAGTTTACAAGTTGCTCTATCAGTCTCTCTCCAACATGTTTTCAGATTGCTTTGCAAATGACTTATATACCACTTAACAGAAATTGAATCCTGTTTTCCTGCTCTGGCCCTCTCTTGGCTCCTATTTTAACCCTGCCAAAAACTAAGCTGATGAAATAATCCTACCTTTCAGTCATATGCTTTTGAAATTCCCTTCCTACAATCTTTCTGGTTCCAGCTTATCCTCTCAGAGTTAAACTTATTTCCCTTCAAGGTGTTGCCCAATGCTTCCGCCAGTGTTTTGGATCCTGTTTCTAATCTACTTCAATGTTTTCTTAGTGCTGTCTTAAGTGTGCTCTTCCTTTTTCCATTCACACTCTTCTCTGTCTTCCGTACGGCTCATGTACATGCATGAAACATCTAGAAGCAATATTCTGTTACTGTCCCATTGGCCCCAAACGATCAGTTGTTTTACTGTGAACTTACTTTTGGTAACTGTAGGTCTGTTGTTTCTCTCCTATGCATTTATGGTGTGTAAGAGAAGAGTGCAAGGCTGAGAGTAAATGGGAAAAAAGGAGAAGAAAGAAAAGATGTTTTGTGTGCTCTTTCTTATCTTCTTGAGGGTTTAACTTCATAAGTGTATGCACCACAGATGTACTGGAAATGAAGCATGACCAAGGAATGGCAATGCTGATGGTTAATATTTAAGACCAGTGATGTACCCACTGTTGAGCAGAGCCTTGTGTAAAAAGGCAACATTTGAAACTAAGCCAAATGGGTGAAAAAGAAAATATAACTTTCTTAAAATGCACTCTTTTAATTCCAAGATTTTAGGTAATAATTACTCGTGCCAGAAGGAATGTGCTTCACAGAAAGTTAAGTCTCATTTTGGAGGAACCTGTAAACTCTTTAAATACCATTGGCAATTTGTCCTTTCACTTTAGTCTTCTGTAAGAAGAATTTTGAAAACAGTAAAATATTTTTTTTCTGATTCCATATCATTGATATAATAGACATGAACATACATGTGTTGTGTGCATGCATGTGTGTATCAAATCTAAAATAATAGCAGATAGGAACCTGGGCTGTCCACTTGATTTGGCTCGACCAGCACTTTGGTTATAGTGTGCTATTTTATTCCTAAATGTGTTTTTGAAAACAGTCTGGGGAGGATGACGGAGCTGCAGGCAGGGAGAGAAAAGAAAAGGTACAGGAGCCTTGCTGGTAACTTTTGAATGCTTGGGCTTGGGAATTTTGCAGTTAGATTCAATATCTGTAGGGTTTGAGTGTAATATCAGCAAATAGAGTGCATAGTAAAATTACATAAGATATTAAATCTGGAAACTCTGGAGACATAATTCACATGAAGATCAGAACACAAGATTGGCTGCTCTCTGGCTAGTCTCCAGTGGTTTTTTTTCCATATCACAAAAATCACCATACAGTTTGGCACAACCTTCAGGCTCAGTGAAGGTTCCTTCTGTTCCAGGACTGAAATAGCCAAAAGCACTAGATGCCAGAACTGAGGTGCATTTGCAGTGTAGGACGGAGACAGTTTTACAGCTTTTGTCTGAACTCGTCTTTTCCCTTGCTGGGAATAAATCTCTTTGGGTTTTGGTAAGAGTTCTATCAGCTTTATAGAGGAAGGGGTGAGGAATGAGATGCTAACCTTAGTATTTTTGACTTTATAACTAATGAAAATCTAGAAGCGTGTTGCGTCAGTAACTCACATTTCTGCAGCGCACATTGGAATCTAATGGGTAGTATTTGAGAAGATTTAAGAAAAATTGGCAAGCAGATACTTTTCTGGTCAAAATTAGAGAAAAATTAAGCAAGAAAGTTGCAGACTTTTGAAAGTGATGGAGTCCTGTTCCCTTCCCCCACCTCCCATGAGCAAGCTGATGTTTCCAGCAACTTCAAAAACAGAAGACTTCTCTGTAATCCTACATATACATAAGGAACAGATTAAAGTCCTGATTTGTGAAAAATTTTGAGCACATGCTTAAGAACCATTGACTTCAATGGGAGTGAAGCATGTCCTCGCACACACTTCTTGAAGTGGAGACTAATAAGGATATTAAAAAGGTTCAAGAGGCTGCCCCCCTTAAGGAAATGCTGAAAAACTGTCATACCTGAAAGCTTTTTTTGTCATAATCATACCAACTTTCATCACTACCTTCCTCACCTCACCTCCAGCCCTCATGAAATGGCAAGAAAACCTCTTCTCTCTTCTCTTCCGCTCTCTTCTTTCTGCTCTCTGCCAGGCTTAGCTTTTCTCTGGCTCCAAGAAGGAGATGAAATACAGACTGCAGTGTCCATTAGGGATGCCATTATTTCCAGTGTAATGGATGTGGATATGGTCAGATGGTGCAGTGGATGGTGGTTGAACAATGCCCCCGAGAGAGTTAAGTACATGATAATTAATTACATTGCTGTCTAGCTGTGTGGATCTAGGAATGATTGGAAGGACATAAAACACTGTACAGGTTGAAAAAAGAAAAAAGAAAGGAAATCTTGATAAAAAGTCACACGTAATTTACCTAGAGGGATCCTATTTACAGGGAAACAGTACCAGCCCACTAAACAGCAATCCATATTAATATTCTTTTATTAGACGAGTGACAGATGGAGTGAAGAAGTGGTGACTAAAAGGCTTGAGTGTGGGTTGATTTCTTTCAATTCAGTATGACAAAATGGGTTATGTATATGGTTTGTGAGTGTGGTACTCATTTATTAAATGCTCATTTGGACTTTAAAAAATAGCTTGCCTTCATTAGCAGTCTCAGGAAACAGACTCCATGGTGTAATAAATCTCACTTGCAGGAATTTTGGCCTGATACTCATCTTAAAATACTCCAAACTTTTTTCTTGCGAACCTTGTCTCAAGCTCTACTACAATTCTAAGTAATTTATCCCTTCTCTTCACCATCCAGCTTTAGAAGGCAATTCTCGTGTATTCTTACACACAGGATCAGTTTGGGGGTGAGTCTTTGTTCTTACCTTCAAGTCATTCTTTCCAAATTTTTCGTTTTATTTTCTTAATGAAAATTCTTTCTACAGCTGAAGGTCAGAGGTAACTTTGGCATAATGGCTGTTTAGACATTATAGTATCATTTATAGAAAATAATTTACATGAGAATCATAAAGCAGTAGAAACTTTAAACCTGAATATAGTTTGGAAAATAAAAACTGATGAGAAGAATGCTCATTAGGTGTAGGAAAAGCTGAAAATGGACTCTGTTTCTTTCTGTCTCCCATATTTCATTAAATTAGCTCATGTAAATTAGTAAAGATGTTTCCTGCCAACCCTGTTTACGTGCTTCTTGAAGTAGCTTTCTTTCATTCAAGTCTGAAAAACCCAGAGATTTCCATCTGTGGTTTTGTATTCTCACTAGTCGCTGTTTCTTTTGCCACTGTGTGTGATGTACATCTAAAATGGGATATTTTTTCTTTACTTTCGTCCACTGGAGCCTACTTATTCATGAACCTGCTTGAAAGTGTTGAATGTGTCAGTATTCACTGTGATAAGCCTTCAGAATTTTTGTATTCTTAAGCAGAGACTTTCTTAAAATGTTTGAATTCACACATTTCTGCAGAATGTGTTTTCCCAAAGTGGGAAGAGGACTGGGAATGGACCTTTGCTCTTCCAGGGTATCAGGTAATGCGGTGTATTTCCTATGTGATCTGTTTTAGCTGCAGAGGTGTGGCACTACCATGTAGTTATATTTGCCAGTCTGTCTCAGTAGTTGCCCTCTAATGTTTAAACACGAAGTCTTATGACTGCTTAGCACAGCCTTCAATCATCTCAGGATGTATCAGGGTCCAGGCACAATGATGTATCCCTGGTTTTTGCAGAGCTCTGCAGCTCATGCTTCAAGTTCTGCATGACTGCAAGATGGACGTAATTGTCCTGAGCAGCAGGAATTATGTAGCCTTAAGACTTCCTTTAGCATGGTGTGGCACAGCACATGTTCTGCTTCCACATTATAATGTGATCTCCTGTATGTTTTCTTATATAATTTACTTGGTAATTTTCTGACTGTGCTATTGTGTTTTGTTTTATGATGTTCTGTCTGTTCTATCTTCAAACTTGTGAGTTAATCTGTGATCTGTTTTTGATAAACAAGATATAGATAGATTCGTATTTTTTAAAATCTGTTAAACCAAAAAAAAAAAAAAAAAAGTCTTGTTCCAAAAGATACTGTTTTGAAAGATAAATTTTTACAATGACTTTATACAAACTTTATGTCTGCTACTAATAAAAAAGAAAATGTTGCAAATAGTCCCTAACAGGACATTTTGCTAAGTTAGTGTTTTATTCATCTTATTATACTAAGGAATTTAAAAGCTAGAAAAGCTGGCATTAAACTGAAAGGGCAATGGAAAGTTGGTAGCCTAAACATTTGCTTTGATTCATATAGAAGGAAAGAATTTGGACCAGATGCTTGAAAGTGCTCAGAACCCAGCAGCCCCCATTGTTCTTCATTTAGGTGCCTAAATGGTAACAGTTGGGTGTACAGCTTTCTTGAAAGCTGATCGTTTTGTGTTGAGGCAGCTTTTAGGCTTTAGCCTATCTCTTCCTGGCTGTAGAACTCTTAACTGTAAACATTTTGTTCCAGAACTGTCCCTCATCTATATCCTGCAAGCATTTGCTTATAGTTAAGAGACCTATTGTTAATATTGCAGGGCTGCAACCCCTTTAGTGTGTCCTGAGTTTTAAAAATAACGTGTTCCTCACATTGCTTTCATACTGTGGACCTATTTCTCTGCATCTAATGCCTTGGTAATACATTTTTGAAGGAGTTTAACCAATGTGTGGACTCGTAAAAAGCAGTGCATTCATATACTTTTGCTTGCTTTAGGCTGGCAATCCCATAAAATACAACATATTTTAAAGAAAACAGGTCTGCGCACTTTCTTCTATAAAGTAAGCTACCAGTCCTAGAAAAATTCTTGAGTGAGGTTAGTGTATAGGATGCTTGCAAATCACTTTAAGGTTGATAATATACAGATGATCATAAACACATAATTGCAGAATTGGGTTAAATCAAGATCAAACAAGGCACCTAGTGCACCTTCTTATAGTTAGGAAAAGGTTAGTGAAAATTAGTTCTTGATTTTACACAAGTTCTGTACACACACAGAGAAATACATCACAATAAAAATTCCATTTGAACTTTTATTGTGCTGCAGGCTGGATAAAATACTGTATTTGATTCAAAAGCATCTTTGGACTTTGTTCTTGGATTATGGGTTTTTAAAATACAGCTGTAATTACTAAAATGAGGGAGGCTATTAGTAGGCATAAAAGTCAAAGCCTAAATTTTAATAAATAAGCCACAGTGCTACCCTGTACCCCAAAAGTAGAGAAGATGGGTGGCTTTGAAATAAGACAGTGGAAAGAAACTGAGGAGAAAAAAGTTGAGTTTCCAACTCTGCCACAGACTTGTACAAATTTATCTACTAGAACATTGCCCAGAAGCACTCAAGCTGTCTCCAGGACTGGAAGTTAGCACATACAGGTCAACATCATGATTTTGGCAGTCAAACTGCCCCTGCTGAGAAGCAAGTACGTTATTTTGGGCAAATCACCCTGAGTATACTCCCTGCAGGAGTCCCTGTGTAGAGCTGCTAGTTTCATTTCCTTCAGAGTAATTTCAATAATCTTTACACAGTGCTGTAGTTATTCTGTATTTCAGATCTTCAGTCTGTAAAATGGGCAAAACTGGCTTACAGTTCCTTTTGCATAAACAGAGCGAAAACATTCAGGATGTCAAGCTAGACTGGGGAGTAGGAGGAGTCAAAATGCAATGGCAATTCCAGTTACTAAATTCTGGGTGAATTACCAATCAAGGTATTTTTGAGGAGGTGTGGGGCTCCACCTTTTATTTTATCATCTTAAATAGAGGCATTTTTATAATTTTGATAATTTTTTGAGCCAATTATTGGCAGATGTGCTTTATCAAACCATATGTATGAAGGCGATGTACAGATAGACTTCTCTGCCTCAACAAATATTCCAGCTTCTTTCCAAATGGTGTATTTGTTTGGCTGATGCATGGCCTCAGCCAGACATTTTTCTGAAATTGAATCCAGATCAAATGAAATGTCCTGCTGACTTGTTGGATCTCAGTGCTTGCCTTGATCAGTGTTCCTCACCCTTAAAGAAAATAAGCAGTTGTCAGGGTACCTGGGATATTCAGCACAGGTTCTGATACGTTAATCCATAAATCTATTTTACCTTCTTTGACAGATGCAATTATCACATTCAGTTAATATTTGAAGACTATAGCATCACAAATTTGGTATCTAGAGCATCACCTTGCTCTAGAATGTCTTTATTTTTCACATGGAAGACCATGCAGTTGTCTGAGTAAACCTTCATGCTTTGCAAACCTACCAACTGCTGAAAACCCTTGTTGGACTGGGTTTGATCAGTCATATTGTACAATTTATATTGGGTCATGTTTTCTTGTTCCGATGTAAAATTCTCCTCCTCTAGGAGCTATTGGAAATTGCCATATTATGAATTGCCTCTACAGAATCAAGTAATTCCCTTCTATCCTGAGATTTAACTGGGAGAGATTGGACATCCAGCTTTTTCTTGCCTGTCACTGACTGCCTGATTTCCAGGAGATATTCAACAGTCTGGCTCCTTTTGCAGTGTTTTCAAGTCTAAATGTGGGCCATCAATATACCTAGATATTTTTCAGTACAGTGGTTATTACATTTCTGTACAGAGCTCTCGGAAATTGTGTGAAGGGTACTGTATAAATGTACATATTAGAGTGGAGTGGATTAAATAGGAATGGATTTCTGGAATGCACATCACCCCTTACTATGAGTTCTTGCAGTGTGGTTAGAGCCAGCCTGTACTGCATGAAATTTTTTTGTGATGTCCATTTAACCAATAAATCTGTCATCACTGACTGGTCTCCATTTCCTCTGAAATAAACAAATCGCTATTAGGTTCTTTGAAGCAGCAGACTGCCAGGAAACACAAAAGTCACTTTTGCTTCATCCACGGAGATAAAGTAGTTAGTAAGTGGAAATGAGCTGCAACTGAAGGAGCCTCAGTGTTCTCACACCTGCTAGAAAGTACAGTAGATTTCCACGCAGCAGGAATTCAAACAAACCTTCGATCACTGTGTTCAGTGAAAGTGAGCTCCACTAGCCAAGAAATGAATTGCAGGCCCTTGGAAACTGCTTAAAGAGAGCCTGTTTCACAAGGACAGAGGAAATCTGACAGAGTCCAGGAGTCTCTTCTGGGTCTATGATGTCCATTGTGTCAGCTGTTTGCCTGGTGCCATGTTTCTAAAACCTCCACACTTGTCTGGCTCCCTTTTTGAACTAGATGGTCCTCTGCTTTTTGCACTTGGTGTTTCTTTCCACAGAGCACCTCTCTGTGCCTTGACTGCCTTTAGCATCAAGTGTTTTCACATATAATTTTGCATCTGCTTTTTCTTCTCTGTTGAGCTGGGATTTATTTCACCGCAGTGTGAACAGCCTGTGGCTTAAGTCTTATCTTTTACCTCTCTTCAGTGTGAAAAATTAGTCTTGAAAAAGCTAGTAAAGCCCTTAATTCATTTGGGTTGTTCTCTGCTGAACTACTTCAACTGCTGAACAAGGTTGTGGAAGTTAAGCTTCTGATAGGCGAGTTTAGTTGTGAAGGGAAAAAAGTCCTGGGTTTAGATTCTCTAATTCATTTTTTAGGTTAAGTTAACTAGGTTAGCTTACTTAATCATAGAAGTGAGGGAAAATGTTCCTGTTAAAAAAGTGTAGTTATTTTCAGCAAAGTAACTGTAAGTTTTCTTCCTAATAAAAACTGACTTTTAACTTGTACAAATATCTGTGAATATGAAAACTACAAGAAACTGCTCATGGAAGCTGAACTCGTGACAGGAACAATCAATAATAGAAGAATGATGGCTTTCTTAAGAAAATCTAATGAATCTTCATTAGAGGTGGACCCCTGGCCCAGAAAAAGCTAAAGAAAATTTTTAAACGGGCAGCTTTGCAACATAGTTTATATGTAATGTTGAAAAGCCTTTCATATTTCTTTATTAATTTTTTTATGCTTTTTTCTGAATCATTTGATGCTTATAAGGAGTTTTAACATCAGTATTTCCAGTGACATTTTTCTTTGTTGGAAAACAGTGTTGCTACAATTTCAGTAAAAGTTCTATCTTGGATTTAAATCCACAGTCATTAATTTATTTTTTTTTTCATTTAGTTCTATAAATAAAATATTTAATTTGTTCTTATCCAAATCCTCTTAAGTGACTTATTTGCAGACTTGTGCTGACATTCCACTCTCTTTTATTGCTAGTAAATTTAATAGTTCACATTTTGAATTCACGATAAGGTAGAAACTATTCTTGTAATTACTGCGAGCATAAACACAGGCTTCAATTGTATCCTGCCCAAATGCTTATTCTAACCCCTGCATTCATATTGCTTTCTGATGCTTTGTGTATACACTGAGTTTTATAAGTTAATTTGGACTTTAAAAAAAAACTACATGTTTTTAACAGTAGTGACTTAAAGAGACATTCCTGTATCTGTCCCTTTCCTTCCATGGACTGGGTGTTTGCATACTCTTAGTACAGTGCTGAAGTGTCTTTATCTTCCTTTGTGGGAAGATACTGGAAGGTCGAAGGGAACTGGAGGAAAGACAGGGCTGTGCAGAGCCAGGGCTGTCCTCAGCCAGGAGCTTACCCCATCACACAACCTCATGTGAAGCTGCGATGGGGCTGCCCTTCTTCCTTTCTTTCTTATTCTCTGGATTTATAATTGATTGCACTAGTGATGAGAAGATGTAAAAACAGACCCATAGTAAAATGGTATAAAATTAAACCAAAAGGAGTGTGGCACTTGCTGTGGTACCAGATGCTAGATCTAATTTGGAAAACTTCTGGAAACAACTTGGGGCTTCAGTTGACAACACATATTTCCTGGCTCATCCCACATAGGTAGTTTTTGTCAATAACAGAACAAAATTGAGGAGAAGAAAGGCATGAATCTGTCTGCCATACATGTGACAGTTCAATTCTATAAAATACACTACTTACTTATATAACTGGGATTAGTTTCCAAATTATATTTGCTCAAATGTCCAGAAATGAATCCATACACACTCTGAAAAAGTGCTTAGAGGTGATTTTTCAAATTTGGAAAAAAATGTGATCTTGGTAGCTTTAAGTCCCGAAAAAGCATATTTGTTGAAACTACCCAACTGTTTAAGTCCTGATGTATCACAGACATAATCTGTGGTCATTAGGAAAAATAATAAAATGGTGTAAGAATCGGAGGGAACAGAAGAGTTTAATTTGCTTAAAATACTGTATTCCGAATGGGAATGGAGGAAATATGAAGTAGAAAGTCTGGTGATGCCCTGTGTTTTAATTTTTAATTTTTCCTTTTTTCTTTTCTTCCTTTTTTTTTTTCACCTCCAGTTATCATCTTCCTGTTTGTTTGTTGTGTTTCACAGAGACCTTTGGCCTTTTATTAACAATAAAGTCTGATGGTTGTTCACATGAAGAAATATCTGCATACTGGTATCTTTGTTTCAGTAAGGTAGTATGTAGCCTTCTGCATGGATGGGAATCCCTGTTTTGCCACTTTCAAGATGATCTTTAAAAAACATTAGAGGGGAAAAAATCCACAAGATTAAATAAGCACAGGTATACTTTAAAGGATGTGTGAATAAAACATGCATAAGGGTTATTGGATTATGTCCTTAGGTGATTTATTTACATAACTGCCAAAGCACCTTGTTACAGGAAGAAGGAAAATTTGAGGGCTACTAAACACTTAGCTCTACATTACATGAACTTCAACAAATTTTAGTTATATGACAACTGTAAAGAATGTTTTTACATTTTACTGAGCAAATAAGGCATCACTTTCCATGTTGATTCTTTTAATATATCTGAAGTTGTAAAGAATGCAGTGAAGAAGCAGATTTTTTTCCAGATCAAAAATAGTAGGATGAGATAGTGCTAAAATGGGATTTTCAAGTCATTTTAAATCATCCTGGAACTAAAAACTTTGGAACTTCTGTCTTTGGTTTGATAGCTAGTTTTATAACAGATAAATGCTTGGGAGTTTCCTGTTTACTTTATCTTCCAATAAAAAATTGACCCATACCCCAGTATCCTGTGGAGAGTATAAATCTAGTCAGAAAGACACTTTTTTCCTAAGAATTAATCTAGTCACATAAAACTAAGTTTAGAATGATTGGGCAAGAAGAATTAATCTAGTCACATATAACTAAGTTTGGAATGATTGGGCAAGCTAGTGGCAAGCATCAAAACTTTACAGGAGCTGCTTCAGAGCAAAAGTTGCAGCCAGTTTTTCAAGAATGGGTTACTATTTTTGTTTATGCTGGCTCAAGTAATTTTACTGTGTGATGAATAGAAATAATAAACAGAATTTAAACTACTTTATGAGAACCCAAAGATGTCATGTTTATGAATTCTGTATATTAATATAGCAGAAAAGAATTAACTTCTTCCTCTCCTTACTACACAGCTTTTGTTTGTATTGTGTGCATAACTTATTAAATCAGAGTAAGAGAGCTTTGTGTCTGCTCTTGTAAGCCATGAATTCTGGAGCCATACTTTTCTTATGGGAATGGAGATTCAGTCTTGGTGGGAAAAAAGTCCTGCCTCTGCATTTATGAGCCTCTCACACTCCAAAGTTTTATAATATTTTCAGTGGTACAGAGTTATTTTGGAAAAGTCGTATCTTGGAAAGGAAAAGCTGCCAGGCTGCTCAAGCTATTTTGGGGAGGAGGAAGGGGGAAGGGTTAAAGAGCTAGAGAGACCTTGAGGTATACTCTACCAAGGCAGAGCCAATACACCTAGCAGGAGAGGAAATCGGTATGTCATGCGAATCTTCAAGCTAAGCAGACTACTTTTGTGTTTATGTATCAACTCAACCTTTTCTTCAGGATGTGTGACTTAATACCTGCATATGCATTACATCAGTTAGGAAATTCTGCTCATTGGTGCCTGCTTTGTTTCAAGTAGACAGGGCATCATCTGGAGTGAGAGTTAAGCACAGTGAGAATCAGTCCAGGCAAATACACAGGGGTTAGGCAGTGATAAGGGCATCTTCCTGCACACCTTAACATCAGGAGGAGGAGGGACGAGGCAGAAGGCATTAGAGAGAAGGAAGCATTTCAGAAAAGTGCTTTGTCCAAGTGATGATTTGTATGGGATATAACACTGCCATCTCCTATGGGATTTTTTTGTATTGATTTTGAGTAAATGAGGAACTAAACATCATTTTTGGCATCTCAGCATTATTGCCTTACTGATTCTTAACTACTTTTGTAGAAATATTGAATGTTTTGATAAAGGAATGTTATAAATATTTCAGCATGTTCACAAGGTTCTGGATATGAGAGAGAGGTCTGCCTGTAATAATCAGTTAAAAATGGGATAAAAAAAATTGATGATCAGTAGCAGCAGAAGATGTAGAGAAATGACTAATCCAGAATAGCATTGTAGGTCATTAAAGGTCATTTTTCCTCAGAAGAAAATGGGCATAAAAACCTTTCTAAGCACTTTCCACCACTTCTTTCTTTTCGCATACGTATTGCTGGGAGTTCTGAAACAACTTATTGTTCATATTCTCTATGAGTGCTCCACTGGACTCTGATTTGTAAATAGGTTTTCAGAAGTGTATTTGAGCTAATGATTTTCATACACGATGTGTGTTTTTTTACCACGTTTTAAAAATTATTTTGGTTTCCCTAAAAATCTCCTGTATTCAAAGGGAGTTTTCAGAATGGCTGTTTTCTAAATATGCTTAGGAAGATGAAAGTCTAACTACTGATAAGTCATTTTACCCCTAGGGAACTTGACATATGAGATGCTTAAAAATAAATCTCTGAATTTCATAGCTGTCTTACTGATAAATAGTTACTTTATATTTGCAATGATGCTTCAAAAATTTCAGAAACCGCTTTCACCCTGAGCCATTTATGGTTGACTGTGGCTTGTATTCATGCTTCCTAACTACTTCTGGAGTTATAGGTCAGATTTCTATGTATGAGGATTTATTCATCTGTTTGAATTACTCATTTATAAAAGGAATATATCCTACCCACATTGCCTATTACCAATTTATCCTGTAGAGAATATGTACAAAACCTGGTGCTTTCAGATTTTAATGCAGCTGAATTGCTATGTAGCTCAGGGGACCTGAGTATCTGTTGACCCAGCTCTCACAACAGATGTGCTCACCTTCTCACCAAAGTTTGAAAGGATTTGCTGAGAACTATATGTACATTTTTATGTTGCTTTTGTCCTTTCATTCTTGGTTTAGACCTTCTTTTCCCCCAGGTCTACCACTTAAAATGTGAATTTCATGTAGTACTATTTATATACAAAACAAGATGTAATTATACAAATTTGGTCAGCTATTGCCACACCTTACTCAAATAAGGATCAAAGTCTTGCTCAAGATAGGAACTGCTGTTTTCAGTTAGATAAGTTGGGATACTAAGTTGATGTCACAGCTGTGATGCTTTCCCTCAGTCTTCCCTTAAAACCTACACACCCAGGATGACAGCTGAGATGCAGCAATCAACATTTTCACTTGTTTGTTATTACCACAAAGAAGTGAAGTGCAGTTTATGATAAACTCATTGTCAGCTATTGGGAACATGAACTTTTGTTTGTTAATATACATTGTCCAGTAATAATGAGGAGGCCCTTTAACCAACGCTCCTCCACTAATGCTAAGGAATAATATATTTGGAAGTTTCTCTGTGCATATGTCTTCATTCAAAGAAACGGTTTCTGGGCTTTTTCTACATCTTTTGAAACAAAAAAATGTCCTCCTAGCTAGGCAAATAGCCTTCCTAGCTGAAGCAGGTATTCTTCAGTCTTTGACTGTATTCTAGCCTTTTCCAAGTAGTAGTATAAAAGTGTATTTGTTTGTTTGTTTCCTTTTAAGGCTTAGTAGGGTCATGCATTAGTGACCTGACATTGTCCCCTTCTCTGAGAATTAACGATGAATAATTGCAAGTAGTATCAAATTGTCTGAAAGGGGCTTCTATTATCTCTCAGTGCAAGTTAAAGCAAATAAAACAAAATAAAATCAGAATTAGTCCTTAACTAATTCAAAGGCCTTTTTTTTTTTTTTTTGTATTAAAATGCACACAAGCAGGCAAGTGTGGATCTATTTAGTAGTTTTTAGGGGGAGATCCTATTTACAAATAGCACTATCTACAAATACTTGACGTGCATGTTAATACATGCTGATTAATATGTTGAAGGAGGATGGTTAACTTGAGCTTCTTATCTGGTCACCATTGATGCAATCCAGGAAAGAATAACTGGTGATTTTTTAATGTTCTCAGCTTTGTCTTATCAATGTCTTCTAATTTTGTCCACAAAACCAAAGGTTAACTTGCACAACAGTTGCTTCAAGACAACTTTTATTATGTCAAAGGCTTGAAGGGCTGACATCATGAAAGTGACTGAAGAGAAAAAGGGATTGATATTGAGGTTTTTGACAGGAACTAGCTCAGTTTGAAAGAGTGATATTTGTGGACCCAGGAAAGGAAGCCATCACTGAAAGAAATGGTTTGTGTATATATTTTATTGATGTGACTTAAAAGCCAAGGGAAGTGAAAAGACAACATTCTGTTGTAATTGCATGAGTATGAGATTTGTTTCTTCCCCTTTAGGTCTGTATAAGCAGCTGAATGATAGAACACCAAATAAGCAAGAGGTCTCAATCTCAAAATAGAATAAGTAGATGATGTAACCAAAAAGGTCTTTTATGGTGATGGAAGACCAAAATCTTTCTTGGAAATAAGGTAAAAACACTCCAACCAAAACAATCCACAGAAGAAAAGACACACTTTAAAAGGAAACTACATCTCCAGGAGCAATATACTGAGATTCTCTGGTAGGTTAGGTAAACACATGATACAAAAATAGTTATTTTTTTGGGGGGGGGGTGTTACATTTTGAAGCATGAGAAGACACAGATTTCCTGCTTTCAGAAAGAAAGTGAAAATATATGGGAGTAGGAAGGCACCAAATTGTGTTTAGAAAAGCTTAGAGTACAGCTAAATGCACAGATGCATAAACTAAACACTTTTTATGCCTAAACCAGTGTTTATATAGTAATGAGGATTTTCCATCAGTTTCTTCAGTTAAACAGTAGCAGTCCTTCTTGCTGTTTAATGGAAACAAGGCAGTCTTCCATAAAAACATCAGATATATCATGTTATGCCCTTTTATCTTTTATATGAATTCAGCATAGTCGTAACTCTAACACACCAACATTTTAGCCTCCTTTCCTTTTAAATTTTTTCTAAGATTTGTGAAATGAACTGGGTCCAATTTTGCTTAAGAAGCAAGCTGGTATTTTGAATAATAGAGAAAGTCAATATCCAGTTTTTGGTTTTGTTTTCAAAGAAGGAGAGAGCTTGTTTATGACTCTAGGAACATCTGCCAAATGCTCTAACGCCAACATAAATTAACTATTTACTCAAGCCCATGTTTACATCTATGGAAGAAGCTATTGCTCCATGTTTTCAGTGCCCCAGAGGCCTATAAATCCTCTGAAAAACATTGCAACAATGTGCAGTTATTCAAAAAAGTACCATTTTTATAGGGCTGCACTCTACCAGAGCATGCTTAGTACAGCATCTACAGTCAATCCAAGCCTTAGTGACATTTGTTCTACTGACTGGAGTCATTAGGGACTGCAAGAAGGAAGAGAGGAGCAAGTCATGCTAGTTGAACATTTTAAATAACCAGGCAGCAAGCAGAGTTGTTCAGTACTTTACCTTAGTCTCTTGACACTTTTTCACACAGCAGACAGTTCAGATCAGATGGTCCAGGTTTTGTTTTATATGAACAGAAACTATCAGCCAGTATATTGAAGAGATGGTTATGCAAAGCAAACAGTCCCTTGTTCATAGAGTTCCCCTTTGCCTCAAGATCCTGAGCAGGGATATGAGAGGCTCAAAATCAAGGGTGGCTATCAATGGGTAAAAAGATTGGAAAAGCTTCTGTCTTGGCTGTGCATTTTAAAAATAAGATACCGTTGATAAAAATAGTATAATGTCCAATCATCTTATTTAATTGGGTGGAAACTCCGTGACTGAGTAGTTTAAAATTAGGTGGAATAAAGTTTTATGTTGAAAGGAGTAACACCCAGAGCTCCTGTCTAACTGCTATAACTCATTTTGTTGGAAAGCTGCAGACCTTTATTCCACTTCTTAATATAACTCCTGAATTTGCACCGTATCCAAGCTGCCACATACGCTTTTTTTCAGAGCTGCCAGACCACAGTTTAAGAGGTATTTTTTGAGGTTCAGAGGGAGATTTTTCTACCTCCCCCTCCTCACCCCATCAGCACTGGCAAATGCAGTGTTCATTGTTGTTGCATGAAGTCCAGCCTGGAATTGCTGGTTACTGGTGTATTCATGCTGATGGTGCTGGCAATTCATTGTTGCTTTAAGTCTCTGCTTTTTAGAGTACACTCTTACCTCCTTCAGTAAGTATGATAATAATTTTATTGCTCTTTTCTCCTCTGTGATCTGATAGTCTCAAGTATTGCATCTACTGTTACTGCAGAGCATCCAGTCTTAGATCATATGGATGGGAAGAAGAGCAGAGAAATGAAACATGGGAAGAAGAGGAGAGAAATGAAACAGTTTTCAGCCTTGCAGTATCTGAAGGGGGCCTATAAGAACGCCAGAGAGGGACTATTCCTCAGGGACTGTAGTAATAGGACAAGGGGCAATGGGTTCAAACTAAACAGGGTAGATTTAGGTTGGATATAATGAGAAACTCTTTTCTGTGAAAGTGGTGAGGCACTGGAACAGGTTGCCCAAGGAACTTGTGAATGCTCCATCCCTGGCAGTGTTCAAGGCCAGGTTGGACAGAACTCTGAACAGCCTCGTCTAGTAGGAGCTGTCCCTGCCTGTGGCAATGGTGTTGGAACTAGATGATCTTAAGGTCCTTTCCAACACAAACCATTCAATGATTCTATATTTTAATTTTTTAGATAGATGGAGTTCAACACTTTCAGAATTGAAAGGGGGAAATGATGTTTTACCTTCAGTCTGCCTACCATTACTGGAGGTGACAACTGATCACAATAGAGAATGTGGGGACAGGTGAGGATTGTTTTACAGAAGAATTAATTAACCTTTTTTTTTTGGTGTACAGAGAAGAAAATTTTGCCTACCCAACTTGTATCTTCAATTGTAATGAATGTTTCTTAATTTTCTTATCCCAGTAGAGGTAGGTATTTAAAATGTGCTTTGTTTAAAAGAGTAAAACAAATACTGTTTGGGATTGCAGAGCATATGTAGGATTTATTGTGCTTTGACATGCATTTCAGTAGCATATTACTTTACTAGGAGGGACTTTCTTCTCTAGCAAGTTGTGTGAGATGAATGATGGAAAAGTCAGGCCATATTATTTAACATTTGTGTGTTAAACGGCCTCTCTTATTTGGGAAAATTAAAGTTTCTACTTTTGCATTAATTTAGCAATCACAAAAGGACTTGCCATTACTGAAAAGGAGTTGGAAATGAAGTTGGGGATAAAATGACCTTTTTATTTGACTAATATACTGTGGACTTGTGGTTTAAATATTGGATGGTCTTGAGTTTGGGGGGATTCTTTTCCATCTTTTTTTTTTCCTAAATATGTATCTGTTCTCAAAGGGCTGAGACATGAACTTTATGTACACAGATGTGTTTGCAAAATGAGGCTTTTATTACTGTACATTTTCTTTCCAAATCGGAAGTAAAGACAATGCAAGAAACATCAAGTACTTTGGAAGTAGCAGTCCATTTTAGATGTTTAAATGGTGCTTAGACCTCTTAGTTACTCCACTTGTAGTCTTTCTATATCATGTAAAAGGGGACAGTACAAGTATGGCATAAATGCTTGTCCTCTCAAAAGCAATACTTGAACCCATAGCTAAAGTGACCTCCCCTCTTAGATACGTAGTATTTTCTTGCACTCTAATCTTAAAGTAATAGGAAGTACTCCAAACAATTATGTTACAGCTTTTTGCCCACATCAAAGTTAAAGCCATTTTTTTAATTGTACCCTGCCAAAGCTTTCCATTATGAGTCACAAACTTTAACTGTACAGGTTTGATCATTAGCAATCAAGAAAATATACTAATCAAAAAGCTCTCCTAGACTGTAAATAGTAAAATAGATTTAGCAGTGAACTTAAACCTGCACTGTTAGATTTTATTTCTTTTACAGATCTGTTTCCTTTACCCAATATACTATTTAAAGTACTATTTTGGTTTTCTGTTTAATTACGTGGCTGTTTCCCATCCCTTACAATTGTACTATGGTTCGAAAAAGGAAGTTGTGTTAGCTGCAAACATGACAAATCCTCTGGGTGTTTTTAATGGATTCTGCCATTTATGATAATAATTTGAGAAAACACAAAGAAAGGAAAATGTGGCATGCTGCTAAGGAGAACTTGTAAGTCAAATCCAGCTGATAGTCAGGACTTCTAAAGTGGTCGTTAGGAGGTTTTTTATCTACTATTAACAGATAGTAACAGTTTTAAGTGAAAAATGAAACTTTCGCGATTGGTCTGAAAGCCAATGGTATAAATAGTTTAAACATCTGAAAACTTTTATTTTATAACTCTTTTTATTTTGGTTTCCCATGAAAGACAGGTAATTCCATTTAATTGTATGTGGGAAAGTATTTTCCACTGTTTTTCCATTTTCATAGTTAGTGTTATGCTTTAGCACAATGTTTTAAAGTAAACTGTGAATGAAATTGTAGAATATGCCCAGAGCAGCAACCTTGTTTCGTAGGAGAGCATGTGTGTGTGTGTTTTTCTGTTCTTAAAAAAGTCTGAATTATCTACTAAGGTATGTTATGAGCACAGCTGAACCTGTTGGCTTCATTTTAATGCCTTCTTAGGGATAACAAGATTTACAAAACATGTCATTGAAACATATTCAGGCATATGCATTTGCAAAGAAATTATGGTATTTCTTAAAAACCTGGAAAGGGATTATATTGTGCCTCACGCTGAAAGCTGTAATGCCACACTAGCTGAGCCACATCCAACAGGAGCAGTCACCAAGGAAGGGAATGACCACATGAAATTCCTTGTGAGGAGCCTGACACTCATCAAGACTGTGAAATAGAATGTAATTTGTGATTCTGCAATTCTGCAAGATGCTCCATCTCTGGAAAGGTCAGTTATGAGCTCTTCAAGGAGTAAGTTTTAGAAAGAGTGAAAACAAGACGAAGGGAGAAATGGCATGCTAACATGGGACTAAGCAGAAATACTGGATGGTTTTTTTGCTCCAGACGCTGGTGTTTTTCTGTCACATGTTCAACATATATAAAATTTTCACTACATAATTAAAGAGTTCCAAAGAAATCTGTTCCATGATGAATGGAAAAAAATTAGCCAGTGTAACACACATGGAAGAATTACACTGAAAAAATACCACTGTGAAATGGCTGCCTGTTTCCTGTAGCAGCAAAATAATTCTTAGAAAGAGTTAAAGTAGAATTGTTGGTGTCCATTTTTGTTTTCCTTTGTGCAACTGTATCATGAAGAACTGCTTTGGAAAGATGGGTGAGTGAGGCAATATGGAGCCCTAAAGAAACTCCAATTGAATTAAACTTCTGTAAGTGTTTCAACTTTTATTGCTTAGTATGGAAAACTAAAATCCTGGATTCTTTGGCTCATGCACAAGCTGTTTTTTTGTTCAGACAGAAGCTCACGCAATTGCAATAAATTTTTTTTTTAAAAAAGCAAAATTGGAGTTTGACTGTAAGTTCTGCATGTATATTTTTAGAAAATATATATGTAGAAGCCTAAAAAAATACTTTTCTTTAATCAACTCAAGTCTCGTAATCATACACAAAGTAAGCTGGAACTTACAATGGGATCAAAATCATCTCTGACAATCCTAGTGACTAAGAAGCAATTCCATTGAAATCCTTGAGCTTGCCCCAGCTTTCCCACTGTAATTTGGGGGAGACCTTGGCTTATCCTTAGAAACTGGCCCAAACGGCATACTCTTTTCTAGTTCATTAGCTCTGGGGAAGGTACATACTGTGGCACAATGATGTGGTTTGTTACAAGATCTATAAGAATTACTATAGATTCTGACTTTTAATGGATTTTTAATGTAGTATCTGATGTGTGAGGAGCAGGACCAATGGCACTGTCTATACAGAGTACATCAGCTAAGGAAAAAAGAGACCTGAAGTCTGGGAATTACACCCTGATGCCCACAGATTTTGGGTAAGGTGACTATAGTGGCTGTGTAAAAAAGTTTGAAGTCTATTTGCATAGGAATAAAACACAGCAGTTAGTATTTGGTAATTTAAAATGAAGATTTATTGTAGTGACATCTGAAAACTAAATAATTGAGATCTTTTACATGGACTAACCAAGTTTGTAACATCTCATTAAAAGTCTTTTACTCACAGAGTCAAAGAATATTATCTCCAAGGTCTGAACCTCTTAAGCAACAGAATTATTAGCAAGAGCTGACTTGACATTTGGGAAGCAAACATCGCTAGTCCTGCAGTGGAATGTACTCCTGCTTTAAATGCAGGAGACTCAATGTAAATTTGAAAGCATATAAAAGGAGTTAATATAGAAACAAGGTTTATAAAATGCATTGCTTGACATATGTTGCCATTCTCACTTGACTTTGGATTCTCAACAGTGGCATTCTGGCTTTACAGAGAAAAAATATAATATAATTACTTCGACCATATTTAAATTCTAGATAGCACAAGCAGAATATATCCAGAGTGCATTTTTTATCACTGAAGTATTTTAGGTTTTTCTTTCTTTTTTCTCAGACATGAACTAAATAGGGCCTTTTGTTAAACCTGAGTCCCAGGACACTGCATATATGGCTGCTTTAGTATATTTGGCAGGTTGAGCTTCAAAAAGTTAAAATGAAGAACTAGAACACATCATTTTAGGGAGATAAGTCTTGTTGAGAGGTAATTATCTAAGTTCCCTGTGTCATCTGTTTTTTTCACTTCTTAAACAACCACTTCTGTATAGTTTGTAGTGCTTTAGATCTTTCATGTACCATCTTTGCAGAAAAAATCTATTTTCCTAAGTATTTTTAGACAATAAAGTAGAGCCAAAAGGGGTGTTCTAATGCCTCCTTGGAGTTCCAATACAGATCATGTCCAGGGAAGGGCTTTCATCAGACCATTGGTGATGACTGAGGCACACAGTGTTTGGAGTGGATTTGGTCACTCTTCACTAGGAAAGAGCCTCTGTGGGAGATGTCTAGGAGGTGAGACTCAAGAAAGGAAAGATTATATAAACTCCTATCTCAGCTCCTGTTTTCTCCACTTGGATGTTTTTGTTCCAAGAGATTTCTGCATGAAATTTTCTTGGTTTAATTTTGTAGGTTAATACTTGCTAAGAAGGACTCACCACTAATCTACGAGGAGATGGTGCTGGCAGCTCTCACCTTCATTTAATGAAACGAAGCAAATTATAAAAATGGTTTGGTAAATAGGCAGACAATCATGATGTGTATGTTATTTGATGCTGCATGTAAAAGATGCATCTCCAGAAGTCAAAATGGGAATTACAAGTCCCACTAGTAAAGTCCTATTAAAACACAGCCGCTAAAGATCCTTTACAGGAAAAACTGCACCTCCTTTCCTAACATGAGCTGTAATTATACAAACATTTGGTACTGAAAGTAGTGCCTCCCACATGAAGATCTACTAACTAGTGTAATTATTTATATACGATAATTCATATGCTGCCTTCCATATTTCCATGGTTTGAAGAAGAAATGACATGTACATGCTATATCATTAGACGGATTGGATGATATGGTAGAGGCACATCTTTTCCAGCATAGGTATCTTCAAGAACCTGCAGCATTAGCTATCACAGTATTATGAATCAGTGTTTCTGATACTGCAGTTTAATTCCTAGACTTGTACTTTCAAGACGCAGTAATAACAAAATGTTGGCAGCAACCATGAGTAGCTAATGGTTTAGGATGGTATATAGTCTGTTTCAGAATATTCACAGGTTTTGCTATGCCAGTTCATACTTTTTGGGGGAGTGGATATGAGGCTGCTTTAAATTGTTAATTGTCACAGCTGGGTTAGAAAGTATTTACTCAATACGCAAAATGAAAGAAGTATTCATGTAATTTTGATATTGTATTCATGCTACTGTGCAGCTTTGCCCATTTGCACATGCAGACTTGTGAATTACAGAAATGACAATGCTGTTTGTTTCAGTTTTCAAAGGTTCTGTAAATGCATTTAGTGAATTACACCTCCAGAAATACTTTTAATGGCATTCTCAAAAAAGGCACTCAGCTTGAATATGTTCGATGATTTGGAAGCATACTTTTAATTGAGAAAAATCTTTTCAGAATATTACTTAAATGACTGTAAAGTGAAGGAAAATTATGAAACAAATATAGATTAATGAAGTCTAAAGGTTTTGGCTGTGTAGTTTCAACAGGTGCAAATAAGAGTAGTAAGCATAGCTATCTAGATTTAACTAAGTTTTTGGTACAAAGATTATACTCAAAAGTAGGGAATAATGATTTAAATTAGGAACCCGAAAAGCAATGGACAATATTTTGGACACAAGGCAAGTAATTAATTATGTATTAATTCTGAGCAACTTGGACTTGAAAATTTAGAAAAAAAAGGTCATAGGAAAACTTCACCGTATTCTCTATTACATGTCAAAAATGTTTGAAAGTGACTGTTTCTGGGTAAATTTTGCTCTCACATGTAGTTGCTGGTGAACCAGTAATAACCATATGGAGCCCTTTATGCCAGCTCCTTGCTGGTGTAATGTCTCAGGGAAAGATTTCATTTTGTCAGAAAATATAATTAACTGTAAAGCATCAGAAACAACTAGTTAGACAATTCAGCTGTATACTAGCAGGTAATTCTGATGATTAAAAATTATAGTGGTCATCACCATAAGATCCTTTTGCAGCTGTAATAGTACAAAGTTGCTTATTTTCTTTATATGTGTGTTTCAGATTAATGACATTTTTCTAGATTATTGCCCTGGTATTGAAGTACTTTTCCTTAAATTCATATTACTAATATCTTGAAGGAAAAAAAAAAAAAGTTATTTTGCATTGCATCACATATCATTGTTGGGTCTTACTGACGTGTAGTGATTTAAACAAATGTAGAGGAGCAAGTCCAGGTTGGACAGAGCCTTGAGCAACACGGTCTAGTGTGAGGCATCCCTGACCATGGCAGGGGGTTTATAACTAGATGATCTTAAGGTCCTTTCCAATTCAAACCGTTCTGTGATTCTATGAAATGCTCTTTTACACAACATTCAACTACTCAGAAGTAACAAGCATTTTGCATTAATCACTTTGTATAGATTGCTTTATTTTAAAGTAAATAACCATGTAGTAGTTCTCTGCAAACACTTGAACATAATTTATGGGAAGGTATGCAGTTAAGAACATTTAACTTCACCATAACTTTATGGTGAAATAAACTTAGAAATAGGTCATCCATAGTAGGGGCTTTCTTACAGTAAGTGTTGGAAAATGTGAGTGAAAGTTGAAAATCTGCACATCGAATAACATCTCTAGTGGTGAAATTCTGATGGCCTTTCTGTCATGAATCATTCATGGTTATTGTCAATACTCACTCTCAGTATGAATGTCAGGATCTGAAAAGCACCTGCAACTGCCAACAGAAAACTAGCAATATCTGGCTTATTTTTTATTTTTTAGTTTTTGTCTGGGATCTTACATTGCTGGTATCAACTGCAAATTCATTTCTGTCTGAGAAATGAAGGTACATTGGCTGTTGACCTAATCCAAGAAAAAATAGCATGTGGTTCTTGTATATTTTGTCAGTAATTCTGACCCTACCCAGTTAGCAGATTTTTGTATCACGGTTATTCTGACCAGTCTCTTGTCCCTCTCCTGTGACCAATCTTTTTTTTCCTAGGCATGCATGCATCAAAAGCAAAAATACCAAAATGATCAGTTTTCGTATTCTACACATAGGAGTTAGATCCTGAGTTTGCTTTCTATGCTTCATCTCTCAACAGTGTGGAGAGAAGGAAATAGGAACTCTGGTGGGACAATACAAATGTTTGGATTAACAGCAATCCTTTCCTTAGAGTAAAGTAGAAGTAGCTTTTGAGGGTGGGGAATTGTGCAATTAGTAATGATCTCTTTTCTTTTTTTTTGTTAGAAAAATAAAAAGAGCTACTATTAAAGTCAGGGAAAATCTAGGACTCCAAAGATCTGTAGAACAGTCATTTATAGCTTTGAATGCCCTTCCAAATGCTACCATCTACATGAGTTACCAATGAGCATTTCTGTCTAACAGGAGATAAAGGTGGCGCTTTTTGAAAACTGATAAAAGCTGTTCCGAGGAAGAAGTATGACCTGCATCCCTCAAAGCAGTGTTTAACTGCCTACATTATTTGACATTCAAAGAACAAAGGTTTGCAAAAAAGAGACTGATAAGGTACTAATACCTGCATGTAGGCTACATCTTCTGAGAGTGTGCCAGAATTTGTCTGGGAGAAGGCAGAAGACAGACAATATAGATTGCTGTATTTTTCATCAAGTGGTTTGTACCATCTGTATATATTTTACATGTGCCTTTTTGAGAGGCAAGCAGTGTAACTGAGATCCCCCCAGGCTTTGTTCTCTGCCTCTACACCTACCATTTGGCATCAGATGTAGCCAGTAGAAGAAAACTATGGTCGTTGGGACTTTTTTCTTGTTTTAGTTGCAACAGCTGCAAAACAGATGTCGGCTTACATGAATTCTGCCAAAAATCTCTTCCAAGTCTCCCACCCATTTGCTACCAAAGAAAAGCTAGTCAGGTGATACAAATAGAGACCTTAAGTTCAGAAAGAGATGGGAGCTCCCAGTCCTGGCTCTATAAAGGCTTTTAAAAAGAAACAATCAGAAAACCTAGTTTTACCACTTTGGAATTTAAACCAACCACAATTTCTAAAATTACTGTTCCAAGTAGTATGATGTCAATAGGAAATAAAAGGCAATCTGTACATGAACCAGAGCAACATTGCTGCAGAAACAGTCAGATGACAGCAATAGTTCGTAACTGGTGTTCACCTAACTGGCATCCAGGTCTCTTTATAGATAATTTTCAATATCTCAAATGCATCAAGCAGAATACCATTGTCTTGCTGGCCAGATATTTGCTGAAATGGATTTATTAGGATTTGATTCTGTTGCATGGACCTCAGTATTAAGAGGCAGTTAGATTTCTGTGTGTCTGTTTCAGGTTTCTGTGTACCTCTTCAACTTCTGCTTTCAGCAATATTGGAACATATCATGTGGGTTTTTTTCAGAGTATCTTGACTATTAAAAATGCATTCGATGACATTCATAGCAAATAAATACAAATCTGAAACTTTTCCATTGTGTCAGTCTGCTGATGAAATCATCCTGCTGACAAAACTGTGGCTGCCAGGCACTTACAATCCAGTGTTGATTTAAAGGCAGAAAAATGCTACTCATGCAGTTACATTTCCCTTTCCTTACATCAGTATTCCAGGAACCTGAAATTTACATGCTAACAGCATTTGTAAATTGGGAACTAAGAACCATGAGTATTAACCTGAACAGTGACTTGGCTCCTTATGATTTTACTGGCTGTACAGTAATTCTGTTTTCCTTATGGAACCATCTGCTTGCAGAAATATTGTGTTACAAGTCTTAGTCACTTACAAAGATCAGTGTCTTCCTGGGTGACACTTGGATGGGTACTCCTGAAATTTTTCTCTTTGACCTTTCATGATAGCAGTAGCTGTCAAGACTTTACACCCTTGAACCCACTTTCCATTGCATTTCCTGGTTTATGTCTTCTTTTCTAGTATTTAATTTTTGACAGGGAGTCACTGTCATCTGCAGGTGCTAATGCTTATTTAAGGTCACAAGCTTTAGCCTGGAAACCAGTGAGCCATGGATTTTACAGCGAATACTGTCATGGGAAGACTTCTTGGCTTATGGCCGCACACAGGCACAGGTTTACCAAGACAGTTAAGAGGACTTTAGCAATGACTTTCATGAAATACTTTTCTGTGTCGCATTGCAGATAAGGAGTATCAGCACCCACCTGCTTTCAAAAATGTATGAAACATGGTGGTATAAGAAGAGAAAGTCCAAATGCTCAGAAGAATGTTTAATCTCTCTTCAGTGATTCATTGGAATGCTGATATAGGGGTTTAAGTATTTAAGTTCAGGTTATAAACACAATATTTGGACCATATAATGAGAGGGCAGATAAGGAAATTTCAAGGAAGAAAGGTAATGTCCATGACCCTACAATGAAAAAATGTGGAGAGAAGTCATTGTGACTCTACTTTGCCAACTAATATGAAAGAAAAATATGTGAAATTCTAGACTTAAGGTGATTTTGATCTGTAAAGTTTTCTATGTTGAGCTGGATAATAGACCTTGGCCCAGCACTGTAGTCAATGGGTATGCCATCTAATGGGGTCCTACCTGAGATAATCTTACCCCAGTTGTGGCTGAGCAGCTCCCAAACCAACCAAGGTGAATACCTTCAATCATACAACCAGCAGTATGCTGCATGTTTGAAATAAGGTTCTTTGTGTCATGTCAGCAAAATTTGAGAGGTTTGGTGATTTGAAGACATTATTTAAAACCATTTAAAATTAATGACTATAGCACTGAGTCAAGCATCAACAGTTCTCACTAAAAAAAAATAAAGGTTCCCTTCCCAAGAAAGAGTGACTGACAGAAAGTGAAAACATTTGATACCTTTATAAAAGTAGATAGTTGACTGTAGTTTTGAAACCAGACTCACTGGCCCGTTGGACAGTCTCAGGCATGTCGATGATTCATCTGACACAGAGTCCCAGGGAATGATTTCTTGTGAGCCTGTTCATTTGGATGTTGATCCAGGTTTCTATTTAAATCAGCACCTGAAGTGTGAATTAATCTGTGACATTTTTAACATGGTTCATGAGTCCAGATTTTGAATAATGATACTCCTACTGATCTCCTGCTAATTTTGGATTGATAGGTATATCATACCCAGACTTATAAATGTCTGGTCTATTTTTGGTAGTTTTTTTTTGTTCTTGGGTTTTTTTTTTTCTTTCTTTGTTTTTTTGTTGTGTTTTTTTTTTCTTTCCACTCTCTCTATTTTGGTGTTTTGGGTTTTTTGTGGTTTTTTTTTTTTTGGTGGTTTTTTCTTTATTTGTTTGGGTTTTTTTTGTTTTGTCCTATCCCCCCCCCCCCCTGCAATTTCTTGTCTTTTCATTTAACTAAACAGACTTCACTGGCAGTAACGGAATGACTGTCTTTGAGTTCAGTAGTTGGTCTCAGGAGCAAATGTACCCATTTCTGAGAGCAAAAGGAATCAGGAGGGTGGTAATGAAACTTGCAGCAAATCTCTGAGTTTGGTCAAAGTATTCCTTAAGTAATGACCTGTACTGGTAGGAAATTTTCTGTACTTATACCAGCTGTGGCATAACATCCCTACCTGCACAGCAGCATGAGTAAGAGAAGATCCCATTATCATATGGGATATGCGCACTGATTTCTTTTTGATGTGTGCTGAATTTATGATGCTTTGTCTGTTTCCTTTTCCTGAAAGTGTAACTGGACTAAACCTTAAAGAGTATTCTTTGAAAGAGAGCTTTGATTTAAGTGCTTTGGCACTTTGAAATAGTGCTTTGGCTTAAGCTTCACTAATACTAGTGAAGTGATAAGAGAGAGATTCTTGAAGTATTACTCATTAAGACACTAATCAAATGATACACATCCTGTACTGGTTGGATGCACTGAGAGTTGCCAGAAGTGGGAAAGATTTGAAGCTCTGCAGAAATTTGACAGAGAACTGTTAGGAAATGAAACACTGCAAGGTTTTAAGCTAAAGTCTGACATCTGTGAATGAAAGCAGCAGCTCAAATCAGTCAGAATTACTGCTGCTTTCCTGATTTACAGTAAAGGATCCATAGATATGAAAGCAAGGGTACATTTCCGAGAAAGAAATTTTGAAGAATGTAACTTAAGCGTGTTGTTACCTTTGGGCTTACTGCACTTCCGATTTAGCTGCAGACTTATCATTAATTCCATTTTTAATTTCCTTTCTTTCTTTTTTTTCTTTCAGATTCTCAAGAAGGAAACTACAAGTCAGAGGTCAACAGTAAACCCAGGAAGGAAAGGACAGCTTTCACCAAGGAGCAAATCAGAGAGCTAGAAGCAGAATTTGCTCATCATAACTATTTGACCAGGCTGAGGCGATATGAGATAGCAGTAAACCTTGACCTCACCGAAAGACAGGTACAAATGCAGAATAATGAACTTTAAATGCTTGCCCAATTTTTAGCAGTGGTAGAGAACTTGTCTATGTTACTAATAGGTATATTTGTATATCAGATTGAATGTTCATAGCAAAATGTTATAAAGGTATTACGTCTTTGCTATGCAATTTATATTTTCATATGTACCAGCTACTGATTAGTTTCATCTAGTAGGCAAAGATGGAAGATAAAAGAATGAGTAACATATCTGTTTAACTGGTGCACATCTTTTCTAATCTGTCCACACTGATGTGGCTGAAGAAGTGGTAGGTCCCAAATACTGCATGCACAAGCAGTTGATTTGCCTGCATGCAACAAATATGAGCATCTTGGTTTAGCCTATTAAATATATGCAGTTGCCATGTGTCCAGAGTTTCTGAACATCCTGTTTCCAGATGGCAGCAAGAATGGGAACACCAGCAAAACTGGAATACAGGCATTTTTAACTACTTTATCTTACCCGGTGCTGTGAAAGCAGAGGAGATGATGGAATTTCTTATCACTGTTATTGGTTTCCTGCTCACCAAACACTGGTTTGGGAGACACTTCTGCACATGCTCAAGTTTCATCATGCATGTTGTCACATTGGCTTGTAATGGAAATATTCATGTTAGGCATGTACTGAACTGTTTCAGGATCTCATCCCTAACCATTGAATAGGTAGTAAAATCACATTTCAAATACTAATTACACCAACATACAGATTTAAAAAATGTGTTTAATAAAGACGTTTAGAATACTGTGCTCAAATACACCAAATCTGATGAAATATTACCTACAGTTTTATCATTAAAATTGAAAGTTTTTTTCCCACTGATAGTTATCCTTTCTTCACGAATCACTATTAGATTGAGGGACTGGTTTAGATACAATCAGTAAGATCATAGAATGATGGTGGTAGAAGATGATGCTGTATCTGAAGATATATTCAAGGGAAGGTATAAAAATAGCACCGTGATTTGTGAACTCTAGATTTGAGAAGTTTTGCAATTTTCTTGTGTTTCATTAACACTGACTACAAGTAAACACCTCAGTGAAAATCAGTCTTTTCTATACATATGAACACACATTTACTCACACAAGCAAATGAAACAGTTTTTTTCTTTGAAGGCTTCTAGAGAATGGCTATCTCTTCCAGCTTGTCAAGAAGCAGCCAGTGATTTCTCTTGTTCTACTTCAACAAGTTGCCAGGTTCCAATGCGGTAATTTTCTGTTACTTAAATGTGTTGTATTTGTAAAGCACGCCATTTTGTATCAAACAATTGATAAAACTTAGAATTTTTCATTTCCACTGACTAAGGTAATCTGAGACGATTAGATTAACTTTCACACTTTATTTTGACAGCTAAGGAGAGTACGGATGAATTACTATCTCAGCGTGAAAGAATACATTAAAAGATGTATAACTGCCTGTCAATTTGATGTGAATCAGTCAGCTGAATTCAGAAAACATATCCCCATGTTTAATAATGGTGAATTTGGCCTGGAATTTAACTATTCTCCATGATAAATTCTTTATTCTTCAAAGGAGAGAAGTTGTACATTAGTACAACTAAATGAAGAAACAGTTCACTATGCTAAAAAACCCCAGTTAAACAGCATTTAAGATACTGATAAGGGTCAGGTGAATATCAGATATTGTCTCCATAGAAGAAAAGGCAGCCTATGCTATGGAAGTGCAAAGAATTCATTTAAGTCATGGGAGCACTTGCTATTTTCTTGCTGTCACATCATATCAGTTCTAAGCGTTCTGCTGATAATTGTGATAATTTCTATAGAATTATATTTAGTCTAATTATGTAATCTAATTCTTTGCTTCCCCAGATTATCACCGAGTGACAGCTGAGCTGCTAGAGATAACTCCCTTCCTTCCTTCCTTCCTTCCTGATTTCCTTCCTGCTTTCCTTCCTGCTTAAAGCCACCCTTACTTAGCAAAGGAAAGAATTAAGATTTTTAGCTTGATAAAGTCCAGTTCTGTATCTTACCACAGTAAAATGGTCTGAGGAAAAAAAAAAAAAGGGGGGGCAATAAAACCTGCATTGTTAATCGAAAACACAAAGAAAATGGAGAGGAAATTCTGGACATATTTTTCAGTTTCTGAGTCATACTAACGCAAGTGATGATGTCACTTCCAGTGTTGTCAATTAGAAATGCCTCTTTTTAAAAATCAAATATATTGCTTTGATGGAAAAAGGGTGTAATTAGGCATGGAACTGGGTGTGGGTTTCCATGGTATATGGCGATCTTCAGAAGCTGAATGCAGTAAATTAAAAGGCTTGACTCTTCTTTCATACTTGCTGTACATCAGTATTTCTTCATTGCCTTAAAAAAAAATTACTTCAGGGTGAACCTGGTGCAACACTAATGTTTCTTTATTTTTTTTTTTCCTTTTCAGTTAAAGGGCTGAGCTCATGTTAAGTACTTGTCTTTCTATCATTTGCAGATTATTCTTGAGTGGCATAGCAGCACTTGTTTGTTCACTATAGTTATTACTTTCTTTTACTAACTGTTTCAACAGAGGAGATCATATTTGATAAATATTTGAAGCAGATGTAACAAAACAATCCTTTCTCTAAAATTATTATGACCAAACTAAAATATATTTTTTGAATTCCAAAAAAAACCCACTCTCCAGTGATGTAGCATTTTTTAAGAAAATTGCTATTTTTGGAACAGCTTTCCTTTACTGTTTTCACCCCTAAAGACTGCATTGCAGAGAATGATACCTCATAAACAGTAGTTCTTTTGTTTAAAATAAGTGAACATATAAGTGATGACCTCGATATCATCACTCTCTTGATCTCTCATGAAATATTGAATTTGCACACAGAAAACTGAAACTTGCTTCACATAATACAACGACAATAACCAGCAGTGGGTGTTGGGTGAACTAACATCTGCTCAAAAAATAGGTTTGAAAGCAGACCTACCCCTTGATGGAATTAATTGTTTGGCATAATTGTTTTTACTAGGTTTTTAAAATTTACAAGCATCGTATTATTCAAAGGGAAAAAACTCCAAAAGTAATCTGGGGAAAGTATTGTTGGGTCATCCTAAATTACAGCTTTCAGTTATATCCCAAGATGTGAGATAAATCACAGAGCCTTGTGTCTTAAGGCAGCTCGATCTACCTCTTGCCTATAGTGATAATTTCAGCCATACGCTGCAGCTTAGAAGAGGCACTGACCAACTAACACTTCATAATTACCTGTCTGGTATTTAAACAAGCTGTAGAAAAAAACACGTCTGACCATATTCAAAATGTATATAAGGGTGTTGAGGTTTTCTACAGGCATCATCTGACTTTTGAAACAACTCACAGAAACAACAACAAGATCAGAGCAAACATAAATGACTCATGGAAGGCCCTTTCACAAAAATAGTAATGAAAAAAAACCCCTCACAACATATGGATCAGGAGAAGGAATTAATCCTATCACTCCCTAAAAAGGAAACCTGACTTACAAGACAGGAGGATGAAATGAAATAAGTGCCTCAATTGCCCAGATATTGAGAGTGCACTTTGACAGCATTATAAGCACATCTGGTGGTAGGATGGGTCTATTATGGTATTGTAAGAATTCCAGCAGTATAGATATATGTAATTCCTGCCCCATCTCCTATAGAATGCACTCACAATCCCTGTTCAGCCAGCAGTTAATAATTTTCAACTGGCAGGCCCCTATTTTGGAAAGCCAGTTAGACTAAAAACTGTCTTTTAGCTCCCTAGATATTTCTAACCTTGACAAGCGCATTCTTGGCTTTTTTGTACATCCAAATAAACCTGGAGAAGGTTCCATGCAGACTTTTTAATATCTCGCTGTGGGATGAGGAGAGGAAGCAGCTGCAGTGGGGTATCAGAGGCGTGGCAAAATGGACATTTTTATGGAGTTGGTCCTGCCAAATATAGAAGGAGTAGGAGATCTTTCCACCTCACAAGATCTTTTTGCATGGAGCTAATCAAATGAGTAATGTTGCAGTTCTGCAGGCCAGCTAAGGTTACCGGAATAAACAGTCCAAACATGTAATGCTTCTGTTTGCCAACATAAACAGAAAATCCCACCTAGTCAGATTAAATTCTGCTGATGGCAATGAGAAGGTTTATTTCTTTTTTATTTATATATTAGTGTGAGGTGTCTCTGCCCATGGCAGAGGAGTTCGAATTTGATGATCTTAAGGTCCTTTCCAGCCTTAACTATTCTATGATTCTGTGATTCTTCTTAACTTTAATTTCCAGTACCCACTCAGAAGCCTATCATTTATACAAGCCCTGAAGCCATTGATTTTGCACAGACAACAAAATTTTTTTGTCAAAATAAAGATTGATTTTGCATCTGTGTTTGGCTTCTGTGTATGTGGTACCAACACAGGATGGGTGACAAAGGAAAAAGCTTTGTAATGACTTTTTCTAACAGAAAGAGAAGCAAGTAATGTTATTTAAATGTATTTGGGCAGTGTTGGCATAGTACCGTAACCCACGCTGTAGCACTGTATTGTTATGACTATACAAGTAATGAATTAAGTTTTCCATCAGAAAAGTTTCCACAATGCTTCATCATCAGTGACGTCATTAAAATTCTTTTCAGTATTGCAGAACTCAGGTGAAGCTAACCACTGCATTTTTCAGACTTGACCTCTAAGGTAAGAGTAGCATCCCTTAGTCACCCGGGTGAGAAACCAGGGAGTTCAGTGTTCCTTAATTATTTGTTTGTTCTGAACCACCTCTGGAAGAGTAGATGTCTTTCCATGCGTCACAGAGCATGACTAGTTTCCTGCTCTAGGAAACCAGATTTCTAAGGTTAGGTGGTGACATTACTCCCCTGTATACTTTCAAACAAAGTCAAACAATGAATTGATAGCACAAGCTTGACCATCTAGGTCTGATTTGTTGCGCTGTCACGTCTTCTCTGAAAGGCAGCTGCTCATGCCAAGCTTCTATGTATTAAGCACCCTCTATACACACTGTAATAATGAGACTGTGTGGCTTGAAATCCTTTGGATTATTTGTTTTATTTAAAGTAGCACTCTTAATAAAATAAAACTCACTAATACTTTTATATTTGTCTTGAGCAATATAAATACCAGCTGTAAGAGTTCCTGCGCTCAGTTCTTTCTTAGGAAAGAACACTCCTGGCAAACTTAATTACAACTTGTGCATAATTTTGATTTGTACCGTAATTCTTCTAAAAAAGAACATGGCAGAACTTCAAACAGCATATTTATTTCTGCACTATTGGTTGAATTCAAACAAGCAGTTCCATGTGCAAAGATCCTCAAAGCTGTTAGTTTACAATGGGCCCTACACCTGCACGAGAAAGCCCCTGAGGTTCTGGGTGGGAAGAAAAGTCTGTCTGTGCCAAGCAACATATGTGATATAGACAGAAATAATAGCAGCTCATACAGCTGCTTTTACAAAATGAGTAAGGCTTTGCTGTCCTCTACCCCTAACTTTTATTAGACACAAGTTGAGAAAGATGCAGATTCTTCTGTTGCATGTTTAAGAAGATAGGAGATTTTTAGGTTTGTATGGTCACTTTAAGAACCACAGAGAAGAACAAATGATATTGGAGAATTACAAATAAACATGTAGAATTTTCAGGGCACTGGGAAATGTAGAATATCTTCCTGGTTTCTTCTTCCCAAAGTAGTAGCAAAAGAAAAAAAAAGCACCAATCTACTTAGCTGAAAGCCAGTCCTGATTACCCACCATCCTTTAACTTTCGCCCTCAGCTGATCTGCGCAAAACGGTGCAGAATGATGCATATTAGAATTTTTTTCTTGTGAAATAAAATGCCCTAGATGTAATTCATGCAGGTAAGTGCCTATTCGAATAAGAGGCAGAGTTTAGCTAAAGGTGTTCTTCCCAACAAATTAGTTTCCACCATGTGTTTCTTCTGTAGATTTTTATATATATGCAAAGGAATTGGATGAAGGTAGATTCTAAAAAGATACATTGTAGAAGAATAAGGTAGATGGAGTTCTAGCAGCAGCCCCACAGGTTGCCTTTCTATGCCCCTTGCCAAAAAAAAATAGATTAATTTTAATTTAATTAGATTATGTACAACAAGTCAGTAGGTAGAAAGAACCTGAAATAGTGTGTTCCTTTCTGCTTAAGGTATGTTAACCTTGAAACTGATTTAAGAGAGGTTCTGAATAGGAAGGGTTAGCTGTTTGATCATGAAATTAATTTTGAAGATCACTGGTGGAAAAGGTGACAGTGCTTTGGATGGAGTAGAGGGAGGTAAACTGAGTACTCTCAAAGACTTCTGGAACTGGAATGAAAACCCTCCTATCACTGCTCTCTGAAATATAATGTCCATTCCAACCCTGTCTAAACGTGGGAGGTAGAAAGGAAAATGTATCACCTAAGCAGTAACCAAACCTCAGCTGACTTCTATGTAACAAAAAACCAGAACACACTCCTACACCTTCCTGGGTGCCAAAAGCTCCAACTGTCCTTTGTGCACCTGCCAAAACCTCCCCTTTTTCTCAACAGCTGCTGCAATGTACTTGTGCACATTCAGGGCAAAGTCCTGTAACGTAACACAGAGCAGTTCACTTTAAATCAGTGAGCAGGTGACCTCAATAGTTTTAATCAGAAGGTTCTGGTACCATCCATTAATTTCCAAAGTAAAGTTAATTTTCTACAGTTGACGTATTTTAGTACTATCTTGTAGTAACGAAGAAGACATTTAATAAGAAAACATTTAATACTCTTTAAACTGGTTTAAACTGATGTCTTTAAACTGGTTTTAAGCTCAGAAGAAATTTAAGATTTTTAAGGTTTTTTTTGTTGTTGTTGTTGTTCTTTTTATTTGATAGAAATTGGAATTCCTTTAAATCATATAGGGAAGAAAGTTAAGTTTAATTGAATAAAACTACCTTAATTTCTCTCTTATGTATCCAGCATGACTGAAACCCAGCTGAACTATTTAAAATCTTCTGTTACCTTTAGTTAATGAAGTGAACTGATAACTCTGACTGCCATTTCTGTAGATATTTTAAATGAATAGATTTGACTCTTCTGACACCTATATTTAGTCATAACCTAGAATAAGAAAAAAAAAAAAAACAAACCTTTTCTGGTTTTACATCCGTATTTGCTTTTATAAGTATGTGGAATAAACGATCATAAAAATAATACCTCTATATTGGAAAAAAGGTAAGTTTCAGCTGTGTAACAGCAGTGATTTCTGTAGAGTTCAGAAGTTTGACTTTCTTTTAAACTTGGCAGCATTAAGTGTTGTATCCAAAAATAACAGCACTGTTTTTAGAGCCAAAAAAAGTTGAGAAGTAAACTTTTATTTTATTTTTTATTTTGAAAAGTCAGGGTTAATTTCTGTTATCTACACGTTTGTCTGCATTAGAGGAGAGTAAATTGACAGATTATAAAAAAAGATAAATAAAATTGAAAATGGCTGACCAGGTGCAGAATGCTTAAAAGGCTTGGTGATGTGCTCTTCCTGACACATCATTTAGGTATAATAAAACATGGAATTCGGGGTACTAACTTCAAAGACTCAGAAATATGCATCTCTTATAGCAAAATATCAGTTTCAACTGGCACAATGCTCTTGCTTCTAATTTTTAAGTTTCGTGAAGTGGAAGACCTCAAATTTTAATCTCATTTGGGGCTCATGCCACAGAAACCTGGAATAGAAAACCAAATTTTAGGAATGACTTTTTCATTTCGGAAAAGAGCTTTTTAAAAGAGAAATGTCTTTTTTTTCTTAAAAGAAGACAGGCAGCAGACAGTGCAATTAAGGTAGTCTATAGTCATTCATGCTCTGATTTTTCAGACAAGAATGTCTTTATTAAAAATTAATCATCAATTATAGAAGGTATCTGTTTAGCTTTTCTCTGTAAGTACAGAATGCTAAAATCTCATGTCAAAAGGAAGTATCTGTACTCTACACAGCAAGGTAGAAGTCAATTATTCTCAAAGTGAATGTGACTGAAATGCTCTGCTGGAGAGAGTACTAAATCAGGTGATGCCCTCATTTGGAACCAAAATGATATGTTGATGTCTGCATCATGAAGTTGTATTAAAGATATATAATGCAAGACAGAACATAATGTGGCCCTTAAGTCTACTAAGGACCTATATCTCATAAGTATATAATGATGACTTCAGTATTGTAGGCACTAAGAACGTCAGCCTCCTTGTTTTAAATCTTTTCCCATGATTCCTATAGAGTAGACCTTAAAATAAATTGGTCACAGCAAAAACATTTATCTTGTACATCAGGAGATGTGCAATGTGAAATCATTTACTCGTATCTTAAGTAACAGTCTAATCATCAGATGTGGAGATGCAGATGCTAAACAACTTGTTGACTAAGGGAAAAGGAACCGTGCTTTCATGCCAGAAAGCAGATGTGCACAATAGACTGGTTCATAAGTGCTGATTTAGAAACAGCTGTTAGTGCTACCATCATCTTTAATATAGTTCATTTCCCTCCACTTCCTTTGTTTTCCTTACGTACAGATGCTTGCTCTATAGTTAAGTTGTGCTATTCAGAGGGTGGAGAAAAGGGAGTGCATTTTAATAAATAATAGGCAATCTGGACCTGATTCTGGGAGGTGGTGAGCACACTCAGCTCCTGTTGGAGCCAACTTAGACTTGAAAAGCAGCATAAAAAGGTTCATCAATATCAAGTTTGTCACAGTAGATCTTTACTTGAAAAAGATACCATTTTTGCCAAAGCTGTAAAAAATGGCACAAGCTAGTTCTTTCATTGGAAAAAAGTTCTAGAGTTTTTCAAGTTCAGTTCAGTAAAGGCTTTTTCTCCTTTATATTTCCTTTTTGTTTTTCTTTCAGTTGTTCTATCTTTTCACTTTTGCTCTTTTGCCCTTTCTTTCATTTTCTCTCCTTTTTCTTTCTACTCTCTCATTTTTGTTTCTGAAGTTGTTTTGTACTGCTGCAAGCTTTGTGCAGCACCTTTAAGTTTCAGTTGAGTTGTGGATTTGGAAAGCAGTTTTCCATGAATTCAGATAAATTGACACTCTGAAGCACTTCACACAAAGTTTGCTTCGCTTCCTTCCCATTATTAAAATGTAGATGGATCACATTATCAGTAACAACTATACCCTCCATAATTGACTCTTCAGTTCTAAAGGAAGTTCAGAATTCCAATATCTGAATTTGATCTCTAGAGGAAATAACAAGTGAAGTACCTGTCTCATATTATTAGCACATGAGCATTAAAGTCTTCATTTAGAGTCCACTGAACTCTATGGAAAAACTCACATTGACATTAGTGCACTTTGGACCAGGTCAAAAGTGGATTTCAGTACTTTATAATGGAGGATATAAAGAAATCTATAGAAAATACCTAACATTGCCTCATCTAAGAGTCCTGCAGTACATTAATGCAGCAAAAGGTATAAAAATAAAATATTTTCAATTATAAACTCCACTATAGCGAACTTCTAGATTTTGCAAATAAACTTTGACATACCAAATAGTTTCTTGTTTTATGTTCTCTAAATCAGATACAGATTAATAGAACTAATTAAGGAAAAAAAAACTAAAGTTTTTTTTGTTAACCTTTTTCTTGTTTAAATTACTGCCATTTTCTCTGTATGCAAAGCCTCACAGGCTATATGCTAGTCAGTAGTAGATATATATTCTCCTGTGGGAGTGTCAGGATTACTGACTTCCTTCTACACTCAAGAGAGTGCACGCAAAGGCAGCTGGTGTCCTTTCAGCCCTGTTTTCCTTAAATGCCATGTTTCTGCCATGTGCAGATGCAGCATTGCATGCTGATCCTCTGAGGAATTTATAAATGTGTCTTGCATTTATTCTTGAAAAGGGAAATCATCATCTTTTAATTGATTTATATCAGCTAATACACAGACACTGACCTAGACTCATCCCTGGTGGAGGTATTTCAGGGTATGGTTGGATGAGCTAGTCTGAGGGTAGATGATCTGAATGAAGAGGTATACCCCAGCTTGACCTTAGTTACTCATTACCTGGAAGCTGGTGCCTATCAGTTCTGCTGGTTTTAATGCTTAAGGAGACAGACTGCCCTCGACTGCGGTTTTGTGAAGTGATCTGAATTACGAAAAGCATCAGCAACAAAATTTTGTAAGAAAAAATGGAAAACAAAAAAAGAACAATTTATAAAATGAAGTAGAAAATGGTCAAAAAAAAAAAGTCAGGCTAGCAGGCATGAGAGTTTAGCTGTCTGTGAGAGAAGGACAGAAGTGAGCGCCTGTATCAGCAGCCAGGCAGTTGCCATCCTGCTCATGTCTGTCCCAGCCAGAAGACTGTAGAAGTACTAACTTCAGTTTCGCAGGTATACAAAAATGAAATAGGTGCACCCCGAAGGTGGTTTGCCTGGATCTCTCCTGTTCCAGTAAGTCAAAGTAGGTTGAATCCAGGCTGTGGATTGCAATTTTTTCCTTCAAATACATAGTAGTCACTTTCCTTGACAATTTTTGCACACATTATTATTTTGTTTTAGGCTTTCAAAGCTATGACTTACTCTGTGAATGTTCAAGGACATAAAAACAGCTGGAGAATTACTTATATCTTTTAAATATCAGTCCAGTCCTGTAATTTCTTCATAACAAATAAAATTACCTTAGCTCTTATTTCAGAAGGAGAGTGATAATATTCTGTGGTACTGGGTTTAATTCAAAGTATATGGAATCCAAAACGTATTATTTTTGTATTTAGGTTATGGCTGCAGTTGCACCTACTGCAGTCTGGCACTAGTACACTAGTGTTTTCCACAAGAGAAAATTCATTGTCTTAAAAACAAAAAATAAACAAAATGACATCTTAACTTGTCCCAGAAAGCTGCCAGTGCTGTACTAATGCTGTGCCCTTTTGAAGACACTCTTTCCATGATTACCTCTGATACGTGACCTGAGTATAATAATTCCCAGCATCACAGCAGCCAGTAAATAAATACCTTCCCCTTTACACTCATTTCACTTTACAAGCCAAATTCTTTGGCTCTGATGAGTTGACTAAAGGAAAGGATGTGCTGTGCTTTGAGGCTGTTAACTAACCTGGAATCATTTTGTTCTGGTCCCAAGTGATTGACTTTAACAGCTCACGTTGGCTTTAACAGGCATATAGAGTATAAAAACCTAAATATACCTCGCTTCTCACATACGTACATACAGACAAGTGACATTAACTATCAGTTCAAATGTAGTAAAATTTTAATGTAAAATTCAAAGTGATAGTAAAGGTTAAACACTGTGATGTTTCCTGGATGTGTAAGACAGATTCAGCAAAACAGCATTTTTGTGGCTCTATTACTCATGTTGTACAATATGTCCTGCTGTGCCTGCTCCTTGCTGTTTCTTTTAAAACTCTGAAACACATTCTGCTAAATGCAGCAGAGGATACACCAACATTGCAAGCCTTCTTGCTTTCTTTCCAAGTGAAAAGCTGCAGACATCGTTTATTTTTCTGTGGAACCTCCATGTGAAAAGCTGCACAGGCACACACACACGAGATATTTTAGCAACATTAAGCAGCTCAAACCTCACAATCTCCTATTAATACTGTTTTCAGTGACAATATTTTAAGTCGAATTGAAATCAGCCTTTGTTCTGGTTTAATATATTTGACAGATGCTATACACATATTTTCTTTTTTTGTTTACTTTTCTTTTGGCTCTTGGAAAAAAAGTCCTTGTGTTTTGAAGTGCTGGTTCTTTAGAACTGTGCAAATAATTAAGGTTTACTTCCCCCCCCCCCCCCCCCCCCCCATATTTCTATACAGAGAAGGGGAGAAGGGAAAATGAGTTTCAGCTGGAGTAAAATCTTGGGGTTTAATGTGACTTAAATACAGATACATTTTTAATCTTTCATGCTGTGAATCTCTTTTCCATTCTCATCTAAAATTATTTGCTGATTTTGACTAAAAATCATAAATGCTTTGCCCTATGGCTTTGAGGGTGTTTATTTGTATGAAAAATTTGACTAGGGTCTATGGCTAAATGGACCAGAATTGAGGATAGACTCAACTAGAATCACTTAAATACATTTGTGAAATAGACAGGGAAGTTCTATGTTCTGATAGTAAGAAATGTTCTTCACATACTTCAGCAAATAAATAAATAAAAAAGAGCTTTTGAAGTGCTCCATCTGAAACTTACCACAGAGTTTACAGGAATAAACAGGCAGAAAGGAATGCAAACTTTTCAGTCCACATTAGTTTCTGAAGTAACTATCCTCCTCTGAAGGTTAATTACAAGCACTGTAAGCGCAAGGGGCAGCAGTATCTGTCCCTGCCACCACATGGGGCTCTCTATTACATGAAATGTAGGGGTTTCTGCACAGTTCCTTCATGGAAACCCTTTTCTATCTATTTCTCTAACTATGAAATGTCATTAATACATTTTTCAAGAATATGTGATTTTTTTTTTAATGCTTTCTAAAGGGCTCTGAGATCTTCCTGGGAGCTGTCTGCTGCAGATAGCCCCGCTGCCTTCTTGCAGTACCCCTTTTCCTCCTTTGCTGTTCTTATCCTCATATCCCCAGTGTTCACATCCTATCCAAAACTGGAGTGCCTGCTCTTCAGGGAAGGGTTGATAAGCTTTTTACCATACAGACAGAAAGGAAAAAAACCCAAAACAATACAGCCCAGTGCTGTGCTACAGCTATAAAGATCATTGTTACCTTCAATGACCCCATCTTTATTTTCTTGTTTTGTCTTCTGCAAAGGTTAAAGTTTGGTTCCAGAACAGACGAATGAAGTGGAAGCGGGTAAAAGGGGGCCAGCAAGGGGCAGCAGCCCGGGAGAAGGAACTGGTGAATGTGAAAAAGGGCACATTGCTCCCCTCTGAGCTCTCTGGCATTGGCGCAGCTGGTCTCCAGCACACAGGGGACTCACTAGCGAACGACGACAGCCACGACAGCGATCACAGCTCTGAGCATGCACACTTATGATACACAGAGAGTGTCCCAGCTCCGTTCTCAGGAAAGATGCTTTGCTGGCAAGCCTTACACAGGCATCGTTTACGTATGCAAGTGACTCTGGCAGTGATTTTTAAAGTTGTTTGGAAAATTCAGGCTTATTGTGTCTGGTTTTCTTGATTTTTAGATGGTTTACAGTAAGTGCCATGTCTTAAAGGTGCCTCAAGAGTGGAGAAGTGGAAGACAAACTTACTTTGAACATTCCACATTTGTTTGTCATGTTTATGACAGTGGGCAGGTATTTTTGCTTTAGCTTGCACTGAAAATTACATTGCTCTCAACAGACGTTATATTCTGAAAACCACAGTGCCACAAAATCACTATCTAGTGGATAAGAAATGTATTTTAACTCTGTATATATTTACCTTACAGCATTTTCCTGTCTTCACTAATTTTAGCAATGCATTCATATTAGCTGATGGCAATAGTCACTCAAGACAATAAATGGCTTTTTGTCTCTTTATTTTTGTTTTGTTTTTCCAAAGACATACAATACATGCAGATACTTTTGTTCAAGTAGAGAACAACACAGTAGTGTCTGCTAGGACACGTACTTGTATGACAGACAAAACAAACCTTATGTTGCATTTACTATCAACTGCTGCTAATAGGGTATTATTAAACTTACCTAGCTCCTCAATTCTTCTATCTTATAACTGCAAAAAAAAAAGATTTTTAGGATCATAAGGATAATCCAGTAACCTTCCAAAAATGTCATGTTCCACTTATGCTCAGTGGAAACTTCCTGAAGGATTATTCATTTCTACTTTGTCATTATTGAGTACATTGATAAATACTGACACTCTGCAGAAATGTCGCTTCATCTTCAGTTTAGAAAAACAGCAGTTAAGCTGAAAGTTATTATCAACCATTTATGTTGGTAGAAATCAAAATATGAAGGTAACTCAGTATTGTGTCCCATGTGTAAAATCAAGACACATTTTCTGTTATAAGCTTTTGTGTACATACAGGCAAATACCAAAATGCCAAAATTAATGCAAACCATTGATTGTACTTTGTAAAGAAATATGTTTAATAAATAATCCTTTTTAAATAATTCTGGTCTCTCTACAGTGATTTCATAGAATATTTTAAGTGTTTCTTTTGTAAAAGTCCTAAGCAGCTCTGCCTTTTTGGGGTCTTTTGGAATGTAGTGGACAACACAAAGCTATGTCTTCAAATTTAGACTTTTAATCTTGGATAAACCTTCTACATTGATCCATGTGGGAAACTCTTTCCTTTAGCAGGAAGAAGACATCTAGCAGTTAATAATGTCTTCAGCCAAAACCAACAAGAATCTGTTAAACCATTTTCCCAGATTTAGAGCAAATATAAAGGATTATTTTATACCTCATGGAAATGGGTGAAAGGGAATAAACATCAGGAAGGGACACATAATATATTGCTGTTGTTCAATAAAGCTGTCCAGAAGAAAAAAAAACTCCAGAGCAATTTTGAGATGAATTGGACTGGGCAGTGTGATAGAAGGAGACAAGTGGAAGAAAGAGCGAGTAAGAAATGTGCATATCCTAGTAAATTCTTGTGAGCATTCGCTGCAGCTCTGCTGCGTGAAGCAGTAGGGCATCAAAAAACTTAAATGTGATCAGGAACTCTGTGTCTGTTTTTCAAATCGTTTTCACTGTAGATTTGATCTTTCTTGCACATTAATTGTTGTCATGATCATTTTAGTTTAAAATGTCCAAGCAATGGGTAATTAATTTCTTTAAAGTCTTCAGAGCATTTTATTGATTTCAGCAGCTAAGGTGTTTGCTTTTCTTTCTCAGTTCTTTTTCAAATGCCTTTGTCATATAAAATTGCTGTGGATGGGAGTAGGATAGAGAAGTAAGTCAATTTCTTGTGAATACTTGATAGTTTTTATTTCATGGTTGGATGGGAAAGGTTTTTTTGGGTGGTGATTTTCAAAACAGGAAAAATCTCCAGTGATTCAGACTAAAGCTTTTCATTCTTGTCTGGTTTGTTTGGGTTTTTTTTCCCCTCTTAAATGAAATAGAGCTAAATTTCAAAATGAAAAATTAGAGTGAAAATTTGAAAAAATAATCTTGAATTTTCAAATAATGCCTTTTAACAACAGAGATTTTTCCAAATATAACATGACTTGTTTTGCTAGTAGAGAGGGGAGAGATTATTGTCTTTCAAATACTCTGATTGACAAAAATGCCTTTTTAGGTTTGCAGAACTGTTTGCTGCTGTCTTTCATAAAAAGTTTAAGACTGAATCTGAAAAGGGATCAGCCAAGTTTGAGCTGACATTTCACAAAACAAATGGAAGTGCTTTATTTATATTACCAGAAATGCACCATCAACATGTTCCTAGCCCAAGGCATTTTGAGAGGTGTATTATTCTGTTGGAGGCACAGTGATTGGACTGGGTTACTTGAAGAGGAGGAGCAACCGGTATGTGTGATGATGGCAATCTGTGAGCCATAATAATCTCATTACCAGGAAGAATTCTTTCCTACTGAGAGATAGTATTTTTCCATTTTCCTAGTTTTAACTGAATGTGTTGAGACTTAAAGCACAGGTTGAAGAGAAAGAAGCATGCAAATGAATTTACAGTGCTAGGAAAATTTTTGTTTAGATAATTGAACAAACCTTCATACAAAGGGCCAAGTTACTTTATACTACAGGAAAAAAAACAAACAAAAACTACTAACAAAATTCATAATTTCCCATATTTTAAAAGCAGCTCAGACTGTGAATGTGGCTGTAAAGCGCTAACTCTATGTAGTAACCTCTGATATTGCTTAAAGACCTCTGGTGGCTTTAAACAACTGTTTTGTGGGTACATCATTGGTGAGTACAATATGGTGCAGAGATCCCACAGTGGCAGAAGTTGAAGCTATGATGTCTAAGCACAGTGGGCTTCCTACAATGATCTTGCAGGAATTTACTTACAAGCACAGCCCTACAGAAATACAGACATGCTTCCTCCAGATTTCAGCTAGCTCGTATAAGCCACACATAGCAGCAATGAACACCCTGAGCTCTAACTCCACATTGTGGGTTAGCTCCACTTTGCTAGTCTGCTCGGCAGGACTCATCAATACAGGAGATACCTCATCTTGTTCTAAACACCCCAATTACTCAAACATCGTCTTATGGAAGACCCTGGGATCAGCCATCTGCTGTAACGAGTTACAAATTTCTAACGAAGTTTTAGCATAATTTTGTTGCTGAAAACAGCTATGGATAAAGGCTTTTGAACTATAAGCTGAAGTTTTATTTTATCTTCATTGTGATTTGCCCAGAGTTGTGCAGGCACTTGGTTATAGAGTGAAATGCAATGAAACCTGGTTTAGTTCATTTATCTTTATTAGTTCCTGTTATTAAATAGTGGCTAATCAATTTTCATGACTTATTGTCAGTGGATCATGCTTCCAAAAACCAATATTGTAGTTTTTGAGTTACAGTAATTTTGATATTGCATCTATTCAGAGTCTACCTCTCTTTGATGTTCTGTTGTTATCATATCACTGAGCCAGACACAGAAATGTGTACTCTTAGGAAACACACAGAAAATACGATTCACTGTTAAAATGCAGTGATGCTTAACAGTTTCATTTTTCACCATGATGGATGGTAATTCTTTTTTCTGCTATCTCTGAGGTATGAGGCTACATACTATTTGCAGGGTTTCTTTCTCTTCCCTTATGACTGTTGAGTTTTTATTTTGTTTTGTGTTCTTGTTTACTATGACTTCATTGTTTTAAGATTAATTTTGACAAAAGCAGGTCAAGAGGTGTGGTTAAAATAACACCATTGCAAACTGGCTGAATTTATTAAATCACATATTGGAAATAGCTTTGGAGTTTAGTTAAGTGCTTGTCTTTTCTTAACTTTGTTTTCATCAGATCTAAAAATAGTCAAAAAAGGAGCACAAGAAGGAGAGATTCTATACCTGTAGCTTTCCACTAGAGGCCAAGTTTCAAGGTAGTTTATATAGGCTGCTTTCTGAAATGAAGGCTCTGACTGCTGCAATAATATTATTTGTATAAATAAAGAAAGAAACACCATTAGGACATGCACTCTTGGTAGCTATGAGGAAACACAGTTATGTAAGTTAGGGACAAAATGTCAGCTTGAGCCTTCACTTAGAATTTCCTGGCTTCAGTCAGTTTATGTCTCTCGGGTGAGCTTGTATTTAATAGAGTACATGCAGTATTTAAGATCGGCTACAAGATTCAAGAAATTTTAAAGAGTAATGTTTAACCAGTTATGTACCGTAACTTAATAAAGCTATGTAATGTGTGTGGATTGAAAAGGAAAATTCTGCACACAACCTGTCTATATTAATTTTAAAAAGGCCATGTAGCTGACAACCAGCAGTAACTGTCATAGGGCTTCAATGATGATTACCTCAGATTAATAAGGCCTTACTAGAGCTCATTTGCTTTTATATATTTCTGTTCATTTTCATTTTAAGCCCATAGCCTTTTGACATCATTTACAGCTGAAAGCCACAGCATGGGAATCAATTTCAATGTAATTTAGGGCCCCTGGCTATTAGTCAGGGCCTCCACATGGCATTATAAGAGGTTATCACAATCATCTGTGCAAGCTGCCAATGTATTGGAAGTTTCCCAGCTATTTATTACTTCTGTCCAAATTGTGCATGCAGATCTCTTAGCCATTGTCCCTTTTCTGGCATCTGAGTTGTTATGACTCTTCTGTGGAAACTTTACTTTCATTCAGTTGAAAACAGTCACCTGGGCAGTAGACTTGGTTAATAGCGACAACTGGAGAAACCCTCAGTCGTAGTTCTAGTGCTTTTCTATAGATAGACTACAAACATTTTTAAAGAAAGGTTAAGTTTTGAATTAGCCTTTTCAATGGATAAATGACAAGTGACTCAAGTAATTTGTACTGGCCACCTTGTGTCACAGGCACAGTAAGCCTTTTGGGATTAGGTTCAGTGTGCTACTAAATGTGCTGTGAGAACAGACTCGGTTCTGTTCTTTTTTTAATCTTATTTAGTCTTTGAATGCTTTCTATGACAAACTCTGCCAGTGAATGACCCTGACTCCTTCCTCTAACAGGATTCACAAAAAAAGAGTAAATAGGTGGTTCTTCAAAGCAGAATTGGATGATACATTACAATAAGGTATAAGAATGTGATCCAGGACATTAAATAATAATTAAAATGGCATTAGTTCTATTCAGAGGACTGACAGGAATAAAATATATTGCCACACCCCTGTTCGTTCCATAAATGGTTTTGGTTTTTTTTGTACCAATGTGATCATTTTAGAAAGTTTTACCTAGTATGTTCAGCTCTATTAAGGCTATATGCATGAATTTAAATATTCCGTTCTGACGTCCAACAAAATACCATTACTAGTTCACAGAAAGACTTTTTCTCTCTCAAAAGAAAATATTTGTCTGTAAGTACTTTTCTGCTGACATTCGGATTTTATTTGTAAATTTTGAAAATTTAGCATCCATTAAGACAAAGCTTGTAAAATGTTATTTTACATTAGTGACCAACAAGTTTCAGATTCACTCATCCTTTAAGTAAACAGCACAACAATTGCTTTGTGTTGGAACGTTCTTGTCTCATAAGTACATGATAATATCATGGGGTTCATGCTATAGGAGTGTGCTCCTAAACTAAATGAAGCAATGAATGTGGCAAATATCTATACAAGTGGTTTATTATTTAGGGACACATTTTCATCCTTAGTGTCACCATGAATATACAGAGACTGTATATGTTACTTATGTTTGCTTATGGACTGCAGGGTTTTTAGAAATATGTCTATTCTGAATACTTGCCACATTATTTGCCAAGAAAGTCACATGCACAGCTGAGAAAATACTGAAATGGGCATTTTCCCAAATTAAAAATTTATCTTGAAAAGTGCCCTTAGAAAAATTTTATGCAATCACCACAGAAATGCATTTAAGAGCGTAAAAACTACCAGGGGAGAAAAAAAGCACCCAAGTTTGAAATTACAACACATTGTAAATAATTTTGTATATGTATTTCTATAATTCTCACGTATAAACCTATCCACTAGAACTGTGGAAAAAAAATGCACGATTTTTTAGTTCATAAATGATACTAAGTACAACATAGAGCTGTTACTTTTCCAATTTTAGCATATTTGTGCAAGACATTTGATTCTGATGACCCTTCTGTTTTGAAGGGTTCTTAGGAATACTTTTATATAGAATATGTTTGCAAGAAAGAAGTAAAGGTTCTTCTAAGGAAGCAAAGGGCCTCATCTAAAGGCTATGGATGGCAAAGGAAAGATTACGATTGATTTCACCGGGATTTGGATTTAGCCCAAAGTACACACAAAAGTTCATACAAATCAGTGAACAGTCCAGGATTAAGACATTAGCCAATAATGTCCAAAGTGACTGTTGATTTTGTGCCTCCGTTATGACACACGGTATCCTGATTTCAACAAAGTTTTGAGTACACAGTGAAAATTAGGACCACTTTATGGAAATGTGACTCCAGGACCTCATATTACTAGCCAGTTAAGAAAATTTTGTTCTTCGTTCTGACAAGAGTCTTATAATATAGGATTTCCATAGCTGGCAAATCATCACATTATGTTATTCAACTGTAGCCTTCATAACCAATATAGGAAGAAACTTGCTACGCTGCTTTCCTTCTCCTAAAATTTGTGGCCTTAGTAGATAAGAAAAATAAGACGCATTATATATAGAGGTAGGTTTGAACAGATGTTCCCAAATGATTGCAGGGGGGTAGGGGTGTCGAGGAAGGTAAAACTTTCCTTCCACTCAGATGTCTGTCTTGAATTTCTCACAGTTTTTGCAGACAGTTTGGCTCACTTCCAACATACATCATTGCCTGTCTGGTATGAAAAATGCCATCTGTGGTGTATGGAAGTTCTTTCTTTAAAAGTGGCCTGCTAATTATTCTTCAGGCAGGTGTTACCAAAGTGAAGTCAGGTGTCAAGCATGGTATAACCCTCGAATTGCCTAAAATTGCCCTGTTCTGGTATGCTGCTCTTTCCCAAAAGAATAGAACAGAGTATTACAGAGAATTAAAATGTTGGTTGATACAGGACTGAGATGACTCATGCAGTGACTCTTTTCTTTAAAAGTGGACTGCTAATACATTGTGGTGACACTCAAAACTTGAAAATTGAATGATGTGGGTTGAATGAAGTGTATAAATTTTCCAAAACAAATATCCTTCTGATTCTTATTAACTGACTTTCTGTTCCTTAATGTTTGCACTGCCTTTTTGCAAAACGTTAATCCTGATGCTCTCAGTAATTTCAGACAGGGTAAAAGGTGGTGGAAAGAATTTCCTTCCGTGCTTTAAATGACCAGGAGAGCTGTTTGTTGGGAAAAAAAAAAGCATGGAAGATGGCTGTATTGTGTAAATGACACCTGCACATTCTCACCTACATTCAGTCTCCAAAACACTTGTGCTTTAAAGCTTTTTGAAGATTAATAGCATGGTTAATCGGCCAGAATCAACACATGGGGGCTGCAGGCAGCCATTCAAGTGATCCATGAGCCCAGCTCCCAGGATAAGCACTGCTGCTGCCTCTCATTTACAATAGTTAGTCTGCTCCTCTGTTTCTTACATGACATCAGCCCTCCCAACAGAAGATGAAAACTCACCACACTGAGCCAGATGTTACAACATTCCTGTTTCTCTAGCAGATGAGTGCTGTTAGGAGGTGAGGGATTACCAGTATAAATGCAAGGCTTCCTACTTCCTATGCCATTTTCAGAAGGTCTTTTGAATAAACAGTCCTTTTTCTCTTTGTAATCTTGATATTCAGAATGAATGACATTGTTAGTGGTTTAAAAAAATGAGGATGAGAAAAGCACAGGCACATTTACTCCCTTTGACAGCAAGACTTTCCATTCTTTGCTCCATCAGAGATGGAAGTAATCCCACTTTTTCCTCAGTTTTATGCAGAACCCTGGACAAAAGATTTACAATAGATTGATAGGACACTGAGATAAAGAGCAGTCCTGTAAGCAACTGAGTATCTAGTGCTGTTACAGTTTTGATCAACCCTTAGACATCTGGATGATTTTGAACTACCAGTCTTCTACTATGAAGAACAGTTTTACTTTCATAAGGACTTCCTCTTGTGTTTTCAATATCATGCTTAGCCTCTGACTGACTTAGCATATTGTGATAATGAGATGTACACAAAGCACTGGCATGCAGCATTATTGAGATGATTTCCTTTTTGGCTCAGCCAGATTCCTGTTAAAAGTTATACAGACTCTTAAGAGACTAACAAAAGAAGAATTAAAGATCCAGCAATGGCACGAAGATAAGCCTGATGAAGCTGGAGTTAGCATCTTGTGAAATTAAAAGCAGACTTTGTGTAAGTATATTTATTGAAATATACCACTGACATTTCATTATGCAACAAAACCACAAAACCCTAAAACCCTTTCTTGGCTTGAGTTGAATACCTATCAAAATCCCTGTATCTGCTTCTTAGAATGGGTTCTTCATTAAGGTTGCAGTATAGAGGCTTAGGTAAACACCTTTTGGTTAGAAAGAAAGGAAAAAAAGCTGAAAATTGCAATGAAATTGTTTCTATGCTATAATGTACTAATGGCTAAACTCCATCCAATACCTACTCACAGTATGGATTAAATGAGTATGAAGCCATAACTTTGTGACTCAGTCCATCCTACAACGGCTTTATGAATTTCTTACTTTGTCAATGTAGCATTTGACAGTTCAATACGGAAATTTATTTTAATTCTAGCAGGAGACTATAGTCTCCTAACATGTTTGCAAGGTATGTGCAAACACCTTCCACTGCCTCAGAACAGCAGAAAATCACAAGGATGTAAAAAAAGGCTTTTTAACTGAACAGTCCTTTTGGAGTCATCTTTGCTGAGCCCGATAAAGCTCTAAGGACCAAGGCAGATAGAGGTTTCTCAGAAATTTTGACAGCAAAAGACTAGATTATCATCCTTTGGCATCTAAAGAATCAAGATAAAGGTATATGCAGCTTTATGAAAACCCTAAGCACCTATTATCCCTGGTTTTGCCTATCACTGCTGTGCAGCTGTATAATAATTCAGAGAATGACAACAGAATAAGCGAATGTGAATAATGATGTAGCTAACCGCAACTGCAGTTTTGCTTACTTAGCACTGCTTGATTACTGCAATTACATAAATTGCATTTTAATCAGGATGCTGGATTTCACTCCTCTGTTTTTTAATTTCTCCTATCTGGAAGGAAAACAATGTGTGAATTCTTATTTGTTTGTTGGTTGGTTTGTTGTTTTTTTAATTCAACTGGGAATGTCAAATATGATTGCAACAAATACTTATACAGGAAACAATTTGTGATTTTCAGTAACTATGAATTGGCAGATACATCTCACATATCAACTAAGTAATTGCAAATTCCCCAGACTAGCATCAATAAAATCATGCCTGGGCATTGTATCAGTAAAATGCAAAGAAAGGATGACAGTGTATGGAAACAAAAACATCAGCTCAGTTCCCACACTGATCTTCTCCAATTCAAGTACAACCATAATCTGGCATAAAATCTGGCATTTCATTTTACAAGTGATGCTGTGATGCTCAAGGCAATAAGGAAACCTTATTTTTAAGGACATTTAAGATCTTTTTTTCTGTGTTTGTGAATTACAAAATCAAGTGAAGACTTAGTGACATATCTGAGATTAAATCAAATCATTCCTTTGGATACAATTAACCGGATTCAACAGATCATATCTATTGTATCTATAGGACATCTATGGCCATATAGTACTCAAACTGTGAACATTTTGGAAATGTAATTCTTGTTCTGCAGAAAAATTGATATTTTAAATTGGTTTTCATCCTAAATCAAGTTGTAGAATAAACTTGATCATAATAAAATCCTCAACACAGAAAACATTTACAAAGCAAAATTGAATCTTGGAGAGAACATACATACATATATATAGAGAGATATATAATGTTTTCAGTTAGAATGCTACTTTCCCTTTTTTTTTTTAAATTTGGAAATCGATGAAATTTTCATTTGTCTTCACACTATTTCTTCCTGCATAGATTTGATTCAGAAATTAGATTAAGTAGTTATGTGAGTAATGGAATAATGCAGAGAATTTCAGTTGCCCAAAGGAGCCATGAATAATAATGTAGAGATTGTTCCCCTTCTGATTTGGGCAAATAAAAAGAAATTTCTCAACTTCTGAAATGCCAGTTGGCATAAAGGCCAAGACAGTTTTGATATGAGAGTGCCAGTAAGACAAAATGTCTGTGGAAGAAGTTTATGTGGGAATGTGCTTTACTGGAGCAGAACGACTGGATGTGACAGATATCAGTATTTTGCACACCATTTGCTTACCTTGTAGTTAAAAATTCCACACCAAATATATCCTAATGTCACCGACAGTACCATAATACTAACGCAAATACAGATTTGTAAGTGATCATTACATCTAGCGTCTAGCAGAGGAAAAACAAACAAAAAACCCAAACCAAACCCAAAACACAGAAAAAAGGGAAAGGATCCTCTAAGAAGCCTTTTCATTGACCATTTTCTTTTCTCACTACATTAGAGTAAAAGCCAGGATTTGCTCAGGTCAAAAGGTAAAAAGGCTGAAAATATGTAAAGGCAAAAAAATACAGAGAGCTATACTGGAGATACAGATCAACATGTTTCAAGTTCCTTTAGCTATGTGACAACACCTGGGCTCCAAAGGTACACCTGTATTCAGTGACACTTCTCAAGGAAAGTGAAGTTAATATGAACTTCCTTAATTCTGAAGAGTTGGTAAAGTCTATGTTTATTCTTGGTTTCCCCTCTTTCCATCCCATCTGTTTCTCTCACTGCATTCCAAATCCAAATATATACATTGCTGTGGCACAAAAGAAAGGACTAACCGTGTTACAGAAATGGCTGAAGTATGTCAACAGCAGTTTTACTGACAGAACCATGGTCTAAATCTTCATCAATCTACAAGTTAACTCCAGAGAGCTGGGAGGTCAATGCATTGCTGGTTTTTGGTTTTGTTTTCGTGTTTTTTTTTTTGTTGTTGTTTTTTTTTTAACTGAAAAATGCAGAATAATGTATTTTATAAATTGTTTTGCTTTATTCAGATTGCCCATGTAGCCTGTGCTAGATTTTGTTGTCCTTCAAGAAAACATGCATTCCCCAGGTAGCTTGTCAGTCTGTTAAAAGCTAGAGAGATGATTCATGTCAAAACTGCAGAGCTGATTCATTGCAAACCTACACTAAGTAGACAGAACTGACCTCGATAGTTGCATCTGAACTCTTACAAAACCTTTTTCTAATTTTTCACTATTTTGTCTCCCAGTATCTTGAAATATTGGTGCAGAAACCTCCACAACCCCCTAAGCATTCCCCAAAATACTGCACATACAAATCTTCCTATTCTGGTTGGGCTTTGGCTCAGATATTAAATCAACGAGTGTTTCAGAACAGGTAAACAGCACAGTAAAGAAACCTTACAGACATCTTGATTGCAGCTGCTGTGCAAGTTACTCTGTAACACTGTAAGGATTCCCCACAAGTAAATATCAGGGAATACATTCCATACTTATGACATACAAATTTGAAGCCTATTTCATTCCCTGAACATAAAAAGAGATTAGAAACATTCACGAATATATGGAGAACTAAATTTTGGAAGTTGAATGAATGAGGAAAACCCAGGCATTTCTTAAGTGATTTTTGCAGTGGATAACCTTTTTTTTCTTGAAAGTGATGTGCATGCATAGGTGAAGTTTGATATATTTTTTCATTTACATTCATCATACAAAAAAGAGAAAAAAAAAAAGGTTTTGCTGTGGCAAAATGTGACATATATATTACTTGTAATTTGATTGATCGTACTCATTTCAATCCTTTATTTTATCAAATCACTTTTAGAGTTATTCTTGCTTTTCATACTATATTAAAAAGCTTGGGGCATGAAATGAACTTCAAGCTTGCAAAACAAAAGGCACTCAAAGGCTGAAAACATTTATCCTTAAGTTTAATAGTTTCAGTGCTTATGTATTATGGTAGCCTTTAATTACCTCATCATATGCTACCCTGTACAAGGACCCCTGACTAGATGTTTGCTCTAGATTTCAAATATTCCAGAAACTTCAGGGTTTCTAGGAATCTTCACTTGTTTGTGTTCCTTAAAGGTTGGTTTTGTAATGTCCCCCCCCCCCAAAAAAAAAAAATAATTGCAGATTTCATTTCTTAATTAGTTTTTCCTCTGTTTTTAATTTTTCTTCAAATTTCAGCTTTTAGTTGCTTCTGAAACCTTCCACGGCCTTCTGGAGATAACAGCTTCAGTTAGTTGCTTTCTGAAAGGGAGAGTGTCAATTAAAAAGGGCCAGCAACTTCTGTCTTTATCTGACTGCTGATTAGGAAAGAATCTATTTAGGTCAGTAGCACTTCAGCTAATAGGTATTTTGAAATTAGAGAGCCACCTAGGGTGTGAAGATTGTGCAGGTATGTCTCCAAGTAGGATGGGATTACACACAGTATTGTAAGGTTTGGTCCTCAACATAAGGGATAAACTATCTGGAGTACACCAAATGTACTGGAGCTACAAAGGATTCTGTTACACAGATTTAAGCTGTGGGGAGAATCTAGTGCCTCTTCCTGAGGTGATCTCACTGTGGGAGATGTGCTTTGGCAGAGGTACTTAGTCACTAGGTAAGGGAGCTATGGGAGGAAATACGTGACTGTGAAGCTTCCAAGGATGACAAGCAAGTGCTTCAGGCAGCCCCTGCAGCAGCATGAGCATCAGCTGCAGGATATAACAAAGGAAAGGTAGGAAGAGGCTACTTGTGGATGAGTGGTGGATGGAGACTCCCTGGAGGCTGGCAGCTTGTGGCTCCAGCCAGCCAGAGACCTGCCCCCAGACCTGAATTTGCAGCATTGATGCAGAGGCTCAAAGGCAAGGGAGGGGAACAAACTCTACTAACAGAGGGGTAGAAAGGCAGCTGGACCAGAGGTGAGCACTAGCTCTGGGGTGGCACAGGACAGTGACTGCAGACTTCACTTGGTGATGGGGTGGCAATGTCCATCTACTACCAGGCTTACTGGCACAGGAGGCTTGCTGCCTGCTAGAGGCCCGGATAATTTATTCATTAGAAGAAAAAGATTTCCACCTCTAGAAAGGTGTTCTACCACCTTTGGTGGTTAAGTATTGATTGCTGTTTATTTTTACTTTTTATTTTGTTCAAACACATTAATTTGCACTCAGCTTTTATACCTCACTGTATTTTATTTAAGGGAGTCATCTACAGAAAATAATCTCTCCCTCAAGGACTGGGGATTTGAAGGCTAGGCAGAAGCAGAAACTGTGTGATTTTCCTAGGAAAAAGAAATTATTACCTGCTCCTCATGACAGAGAAAAATAGTTGATTTAATGCCAGATGATGCTTGAAAATCTCAAGCTTTAAAATACTACCCAGTGATTTTTATAAAGTTAATCTGCTGCTGGTACTATAATATATCTTTAGAAAGATGTTCAGAGTCAATTTATGGTAACCATCTTTCTGTTGAAGTTCAGATATACATGAATAATCTTTATAATTCTCTGTGACTGTTCTTTATGATAAAGAAAAAAAATCAGTGTTTTGCTTAGTCTTGCTTGAGAGGTGGTACTTCCTATGCTTCTACTCAGAAATGACCCAAATGATCCCTGCCTGTGCATAAGCAGTCAAATGGTAGCATGTGCAACAATTCATGTAATGAAATATTTCATAACTTTGGATCTACCTAGTATTGATATGCTCTTAATTAAAAATCACAAAAGACTATTCTGGTAATAAAAAACAGTTATAATTACTGGTCAGGTGGCACAAAGATCTATTAAATAATAAGTTATAACATGTCTGATCAAATGATCTTGAGGGGTATGATATCTATCCTGAATGTGAGGTTGTAAGCTATATAATGCTGACATATCTACAACATGCAGCAACTTGAACCCTAGTATTCATAATAAACTAATCTAAAAAGAGATTTTTTTTCAGGAATAAAAGTGCAAGAAATTGCACAGCAGAGCATGCCAAATAAAATTTGGAAGCACTCACAACAGGTGGGCAGGCTGCTCTTCTAAAGTCACTTGATAGGCCTGCCTTGAAGATGGAATTTATTTTTCCAGTTACTCCCATCCCTTCTCCCACCAAAAAAACAAAACACATTTTTCCTCAGTAGGAACAAAAGGTTAAAGTATTTCAAGAGCAGAAAATGCTGAGAAAAAAATCAGAAATGCCCTTAAAAAGTTTCTGCCTTATTCAGAGCCTTGGATGACATGGTCAAGGATGAGGCATCCCTGCCCATGGCAGAGGGGTTAGAACTAAATGATCTTCAGGTCCTTTCCAACCCAAATCATTCCGTGATTCTTCAGCTGGTCTGAGTACCCTGATGACTGCTTCCTGACTCACCAGGCAGCTGTGTTGTCTGCATTAGAACTAGGCATGATCAAGTCAGCTAGTGAATGGCTCTTCATGGCTTAAAAGCAGCTTTGTGGAGGTGTTTCGGACTGTGCAGAGATAGGCAGCCCAAGAAGCCAACTTTGAGTGCAAATAAGTGACCTATTGGGAGTTCATCTCTTAAGAAGATTGGTAACTAAGCACTCAGAAGATGGGGCAGCCTAGAAGCCCACCCATGGGCAGCTGAACAGCCCAGGCAATGAGGCATGCAGGCAGAGGATGAACAATCACTTAGTCAGACCCCATGCCTGTCCACTGACAAATATTTCTACAGAGCCTAGGCATGAGATAATAAGTCTGATGTTCTGAAATTCCCAAGCTTTCTTCAGCAGGGTAAAGTCTAGACTGCCATGTCGTCCTGATCATTCTTCCTGTTGTGAATGTCTTGACTTCACTCCAGACAAACTGAAGCCATTTTTACCATTTAGTTTTATTTTTTCTGCTGATGGAGCATGTTGAAATGCCTCAGCACAGAGCTTAATGACCACCACGGCTTGCACAAGGAAAGTGCCGAGAGTGCACAACACAGCTGGAAATGGGGAAGGGCTCAAAACACTACTTAGGTTCCCTAGGGAACTTCTTGCTATTACAGCACTGTTCAAGAAGGCTAACATGGAAACATGGAGGGCTTTCTGCTTGTGATTTGCTCCCCAAAATCAGAGCTTCATGATGAACACCCCCAGCAGTCTTCCTTGCAGTCAGTATAGCAACCACACTGAAAGGATTTTCTATCTCTGATATTGTTTTATTGGAATACAAACTAAACCAAAGTAGCCTCTGAAATACAGAAAACTGAGGTTTTGCTGTTTGAGGACTAATGAAAATACAGAGCATGAGTGCCAATTCCCCTGCTGTTTATTGAGGCCTAACAGGGTGAGCCATTACCTAAAGACCTATGTCTGAGCTTTGCAGCAACCTTGCCAAACTTCCTCTGGTCTCCAGAATAACCTCCCTCCTGCAACTTTAAGCCACTGTTGTACCCTTGCTGATCAGGCCCCTGCCTCCCCATCTCATGCTATACCTTTCATCTGCTATACCTCTTGAACTATCCCTTCCTGTCTTCCTCGTAGCCTGATTGTCCCTTACGTACCCTCCTTCCAGAAGATGCCCCATGACCCCATCCATGTGTGGCATCTAGAACATGGAAGACCAGGGAACTTTCCTGTCCAGCCAAACCCCATGCATAAAATGCAGTATATAACACATGTAGTTATGTGAATAGGCAAATAAAAGATTCCATCCTGCTAGGCATAAGCTTTAGAGAAAAAAGGGTAACTCTGAAAAAGGCAGTTACTGAAGTGCTGATGTCAAGGAACCATCAACTGTTTGGATGTAGTTGAATGCTGACATACGATAGCCTGCTGAAGCCATATTTTTGGCAATTGCATAGGAGGCTGTGACTCCATGAGCTGCTCAGTTATCTAATAACTTGCTGCTGCTGAAATGAGGTCCTGTTTCTATCTCATTTTCTCATCTGTCGTTTGTAGCTCTGGGATCTGCCCTTTTTTCTCCTGGACTTTCATGCAGCTCTTGCACCCCCTGGACCCTCTCATGAGCCACTTAGCTCACTACTGCACTAGGAAATTGCAAAATTACTCCTCTTCTGGCTTAATTTCTTGCTATGTGAGTTTGTTAAGTAAACAAACTCATGGAGGAATCCTGTCAGTCTCTGTGCCAGGCCAAGCTGAATGGTAGAAGAAGCCTGTCAGAAAAGGGAGAGAGAACAGTGCTATTCATCCACTTTCCAGCAGAAAGTCAACGCTTGGCCCACCTAAGTAGGGTACTAGAGTCTGAGGTGAAAATAATTCCTGTGGTCAATGCACTAGGGGAGAGAATAAGGAAAAAAAGGGAATTTAAATAATAACTTTTAGAAATGTATATTTTCTCCATAACAGAAAGCAGACATAACTATCAGACATATGACTGTGTTTTACACACAGTAAACAAGTAACAAATAAATGTAGAGGATAAAGTTCTAAGACTAGTATGAACATTTATCACTGGATGTTTATCAAGCAGACTGCCTGAAGGGTGTGTTACTCTCTATAGACATCTTGGCAACCCTTGAATAAATTGACTTTGCTTACTGGTTGCACTGAATTGAATAATCCTGCATGATTGTATATGAGCACCATTCTATAGCTAGCAGACCTACTAATAGAAATAATGGAAAGTTAGCAAAGTAGCTAAATGCATGGCATGATGTTGATTAACATGCAGAACATCCCTGTCGTCAGGTTTCTGGAGTCAATATTATGCTGTTAAGAATTGGTATTAATACATATAGCTTATATAATATGAACAAATAAACAAGTAGTTTTGGTTTTTTTTAAAGATACTGTAAAATGTAGGGTTTACCACTGGCAAAGACCATGTTCAAAATATAATACCAGTTTTATAATAACACTGATGCATTTAGTGCTCCCCTAATGACATCCATTGCCAAGCATGAATATAGAAGCTCATCAAAATGTACTCATTTAAAGTTTTTCTATATTCAAAAATAGTACTACGCAAATAAAGCATACTAAGCCCAGCTCGGTTCTGGATATGATTCACTTTGCTGGGAATGACTGCCAAGGCAGACTATATCGCCCATTCCAATTTCAACCTGCCCTAATTCCCTTTATGAGTTTGTTATTTAGTGCTGGTTTAGTGCTCTGAGAGACCCAAACAGGAAGCGTCTGGGCGTTCTCTGTTCATGAAGTGGGTGGGATGGAGTTCTTTAGAGAAAACAAAATATGATCCACCTACAGATCATGTTAGGCCAGCTCCTCAATTTCCTCTAAGTAGAACAGAGGCTTTTGTTGCCCTAGTTACTGGAACGATCTACTAATCAACAGCAGAATCCTAGTTTCCAGACAGAACATCCTTCTGTATTTTTGATGGCAGTATAGGATGAGAAACATCTACTTTTCTATATTTTCGTATTTTTTAATTGTAAATTAAAAAAAAAAAAGTAGGCAATTTAACTCTTTGCAGAAAATAACTGGAATAAAAATCAACTCCTGAAAAAAAAGTCACAGAATGGAGAGATCATTGTCTGGTAGAGAGGTAGTGCTTCCACTAAAGCAACATTCCTGGATGCTTTTCTGTTCCTTTCTTAACAAAAGAAAGGGCAAGCACTGGAAACTGCATGTTAAGTTTCAAGGCTTAAATAGAAAACAGCAGCTACGTTTGTAGGCAGATTATACTGAAGCTTGTCTAAAAGTCATAGATGCTCCAGATAGGATTAAAAATCATTGTTCTCACCAGAAGTGTAGCTATTGTACTGCTATAATCTATTTTTCATTGGACTCAGAAGCTGGAAAACACAACCCATCTGTTTCCCCTGTGAGGCATAATCAAGTTCAAATTCTTTCCTTGAGTTTTCAAAACAAGAATTTCAGTACAGTGATACTTGGGTGATAATTTACACTGAAATGGAGGTTTAAAATAATAATTTTTACAGAAGTATAAAGTCCCCAAAGCCTGATGGATTCTCTTCTTTTGCTGAATGGTGTGATACGAGGTAGTGGTTCTATGGTACCTGAAATCTATCTCACCTTGTGTGACTATGGGCTCCCTTGCCCTGCTAATCATCGTTCTCCTTCCAGGTAGATACTGTTCACTGATAATGTGGGAGCTGACAGTGGAACAAGATGACCACCAGCACCACAGCAACAGAGGGCTCGGGGCTGCCTGCTGGGATGGTGTGGCTGGGGTTAGGGCAAGTTCAAGGACTTATGCCATGGAACTACTTAGGCTAATCTAAATGAAAAAGCAAACCCTTTCTACCAAATGTCTTTGCCTACAATGAAGATCTAGTCAGAAGGCTGTTGATTTGTGTGGGTCTGAGTAAATTTCATGTTTTCATTTCGGTGAATTCAGACTTTAGAAGTTAATAACTAGATTTCTATGAGAATTCTCAAATTTCCATAAATCACCATTGAAGCTGAGAACACTAGGATGTAATTTTAAAGCATTTTAATAAGTTTATTATTTTTTTACTTATCAAGTACTAGTGTAAGCTATACATATTAAGAGTGCCTAAATCTATTTCACCGTTAATGCCATTTGAAAACACTTAGGCTTTGTTCAACTTAATGTAAAATATTTTAATTGGCACTTCCTGCTATTTTCTGACATTCATGCACTACAGAATTGTTACATTATTAATTAATGTAACAAATCAATATGCAGAATATTGTTTAAATGGTGACATTTAATACAAACATCATAAATGTGCATTACTTCAATTATTTTAATGTCAATTTCTCTATGCTTCTTTCTATTGTTTCTTTTTCTAAACAAAAACTTCATCTGAAGTTACCTGCTACAGTCCCAAAACTAAGGGTTGATTCAAAGTAGAAAACTTTTCTTTAATGACTGGCAGGATTTAAATTGTGGCAAAATCCTTTACAGCAGGATTTACAGTCCATTTCTTCTGGAAAGACCGTAACTGAACATCTGATATGAAGGGGCTGTTGGGACACTGTGTTATTTTATTTCTGGCTAATCTATTTTATCACAAAGCTTATTATTTGTACTAACACCAAACATATCAAGTGTGGTTCAGAAACATTTGACAGCAAAATGCATGCTCCTGAGCTTCAGACTTGGGGCCTGAATGTACAAAGCCTGTCGTTATTCCCTTTTCTAAAAGTACTTTCCTACATGGATCTCGCACACACTTGTTTTCACTGTTTCTTTGCATTCCCCTAGTTTTCATTTCTTTATAAATGAAAGCATTAAAAAGCTGCTGGAGTCGACCTCTAGTATAGTCATACTAATTGGAGAATTGAGCTGTGATAAGCTCTTCTGAAAGTTTAAAACCCACAGTTGGGCAGTGCTCAACTGACCCATACAGCTGAACATGGGAGCAAACAACCACATCTCTAGTTGTTTCTCAACACCCTTAACATTTTAATTTTATACAATTTTGCTTTTTTATTCAGAAGTCAAAACCTGAACAATATTTTTGCATGTGGAAACACACCTACAAGTGGAAACATATCTACAAGTGGAAAAGGACAGCTTGAGCTGCGCTGTTTAGAGATTATTTTTCTTTGAGGGGGAGAAGGGAACTGGGACATGCAGTGGCTAGGTGTGTGAGGGCTCCCTTTACTTGAGTTGGCTATTCAGCTTGGGGAAGAGAAGGCTCCAGGGACACTTTACAGCAACCTTTCAGCACCTAAAGGGGGCCTACAAGAAAGCTGGAGAACAGACTTTATACAAGGGCATGCAGTGATAGGACAAGAGGACTGGTTTTAAACTGTCAGACAGGAGATTTAATTAGATAAAAGGAAGAAATTCTTTACTTGGGTGGTGAGACGCCGGCATGGGTTGCCCAGAGAAGCTGTGCCTGTCAAGGCCAGGTGAACCTGGTCTCCTGGAAGGTGTCCCTGCCCACAGAAGGGGGTTGGAACTAGATAAGCTTTAAGATTCCTTCCAACCCAAACCGTTCTGGGATTTTCGTGATTCTGTGACTCCCAGGAGTGGGCCATGTACATGATGACACATAACCTTCTTCCTCTTCCCCCAACCAACCAACCACCAAAAACCCCACCAACAAAGCAACACCCCCACCCCCCCCTCAGAACCCCAAGAAAACCTCCCAAGTAGCACGAGCGAAAGAGAAGAAAGAAATGTGCGGTTCTTCCCGAAGCAACCTCAAGTCCCCCGGTGTTGTGGGTACACGCAGTCGGACTGTTCTAGAGCCCCAGTCGCTGCTCCGCGGCCGGGCGCCGTCGCGGTGCTGGGCAGGGGGCGGTCCTCGCTGTGCGCACCTGCGGCGGCGGCGCGTAGCACAGCGCAGCCGGGCCATGGAGAGCGAGGCAGGCGGCCCGCAGGCCACCACGCCGGGGCAGCAGCTCCGCGCCCTCTTTACGTGCTGCCGCCCGGTGAGAGCTCCTTCCGCAAGGTGGAGGAGGTGCCCGACTACGTGAGAAGGTGAGAGCCACCGCCGCTCCGCTTCCCCCCTCCTCCCGGCAGCATCCCCCGCCGTACCTTGCGCGCACCCTGCGCGGCTGCCGCCTGCCCTTGCGGGTACCGCAGGCAGCCCAAAAAAACAACGTCCGAGAGACGGCACCTAAATTAAAGCACCTTGTCTTTGCTTCCGCTCCTGGGCTCTCTGCCTGCAAGCTCCCTGTGTAAACTGTATAACCCTGCACTCTATTTTAATGTATTTTAAGTGAAGGCTCAGATGCCTTCTCCTGATATCAGAAGCTAAAGTTTCCAGAAAGAACACCCCAAATATCTGAGGGTTGATGCTAATATTGTTCAGATTGGCAGTGCTGCTGGATACAGTGACAGAACACTGAGCTGAGTAAACCAGAAAACCCCATGCAGTGTTTGGCTATTATGGTTCTTAAAGCAAGCAAAAAGTCAGGTCTCTTTGTGTGCTTAAGGCGAGTGCTACAAGCTCAGCAAAAGAAAGAAAAATAAAAAAGTAAAAAATAAAGGTTGTTTAAGAGAATTGAGAACAAATATTTGTGTTGGGACAGTGCTGGGTCCTAAAGCTCCAAGGCAAGAGTACAGAGGTCAGGGGTGAGAACTCCTTTGTCAGCAGGCAGCAGCATATCCCTCCCTCCCCTCCTGCCTTGACAGTTTATCCACTCCCATGGAAGTACCTTTGCTGCCTTATGTCCTACCTATTGCACAAACCTTGTTGCCCAGTTCCTGCTAAACCAGGACCAGTGTCCTGGAGCTTTTCATAGAGACAGCATGTAAACACTATTATGTCCTTGTCAAAGTAAGTTCAGCCCAACTTCACTGAAGATCCACACTTACTGCACAGGTCCTGGTAGCTCTGATTAGCTCCTCTGTCAGGTAAACCTTGGCCTGCAGCTGCTGTTGGGGTTGCCATGGGGGGCGTCATGGGTTGCGTAGAGCCCTGCAGCACCATCGGCAGCTTTCTGGGAATTGTAGTGTGCAGCAGCAGCCCCCCTCTGATGCCTGTTGTCAGCAAACATCACCCTTTTGGATCAGGTGAGCCGGCAGATGCCACAAACCCATCCTGTGTGTGCAGTGTCTGATAGACAAACTGCTTTCCTCAGAGGCATTTTGCAGCTAAGCTGTAAGTGTCTTGATTGAAAAAGAGTGTCTAGAGTGTAAAAGGTTTGCCCAGTCAGCAGCCCTCTAGCTCTATTGCCCATCTCAATACCTTTTACTGTTTCTGTATTTCCAACCAAGTATCATTCACTTTCTTGCCTGCAGCATTCCTTAACATCTCTGGGTTTTCTTCTCCTATGCAGACCTGTGCAAATATTCAGCTCAGATCTTGGCCAAACTTGCAGTTTCTTTGCTTGGACACAAAGCTGTAAAAGTTTGAGTAAGTATTCTTAATACTTCTTTGAATTATAAAAGTGCCTCCATGCTTCTGCTGTTGTAGAGCACCATTGTGGCAAGTTTGTAAGTGAATATATACCTTGCAAAAAATCTACACTAAAAAAGCTTTTGCTATTATGGCTATACTTTAATTTCTTGAGTTAGTTGTACTAGAAATCCATCCCCCCCACGCGCCACAGTGCATTTGTTGCTGGAACAGACATTTTGCTGCTTGGTTAGGTGGGTCTGTAAAAGTCTTTTAAAGTGGTGTAACTGTCTTAACTGTATGGCTTTGCTCTGAGCATAGGCAGTGTTCACACCTTCTAGCCGTGTGTCTTTGGGGAGAAGGCAGCTATCTACAGTCCCTCTCCAGCTGCTTGTCACTTGTTTATTTGACCTACTGGTCTTGCAGCTTCTCTTAGACTGTTCAGGGAACAATTGCAAGAACAGCAGATCCATTGGATTCAGCAGGGCTAGTTTCATAGTGAAATGGCTAGTGATGAGCCATTCACGGGGGCCTTGGAGTGGTAACCCCTTGAGTTGCTACAAATACAGAGGTGGATGTCTGCACTCAGCCCAATGCAGAACAAAAAATTCCTAGTGCAGAGCTGGTAATAAATGAAGGCCTCTGCTTAAATAATTCACTCTAAAAGGCAGTAACTGTGATGGGGGTGTGAAACAAACTACTGATAACATTTGTGTCTCCTAAACATTTATTTTTTTTTTTTCTCTGAGACACCATATAGAAGTGGGGTTTAGATCTCAGCTCTGTAAAATGTATTAAGTGGATGAGGGCATTTCTAGTACATTAGATCACATGGCTACAGCTGTGGTGATACTCACCTTCCAACATTAGGCAGGAGTCAGAACCTCATAATTCACTCAAATATTCATGTTTTTAGCGCTCTGCAGAATTGAGCACTTTGGTGATTTGCAAAATATATGCACTTTATAGAAGTAGCTCCTTTGAGCTAGTCAGTTGTGCAGCAAGTAGCAGCAGTGAGTGAAGCAGCTCTGATTTTCAGAACAGAATAATTTAGTTTGCTTAACTTGTGTGGTGTACTTTCTGGCTGTGGTTATATTACTTCCATTTTCAGAGGATGCGTGACAGTTCCTGGTTCCTGCATCAAGCTCTCTATGCTGGCAGAACTGTATGTGAAGGCTACAAGTCATGTTTAAAACATGAGGTGGTCAGCTACCAGTGACTGCAGCAGTGCCCTTGGAAAAGTCACCCGTCCAACTAATCTCCAAAATTCTGGGAAAAGGGGATAAAATCCTAGACCATAATCACAGAATTTAATTTTATGCAAGCTTTTGTCATATAGAATTAGAAACCCTCAAGTTTCCCTTATTTCAGGGAACAGAAGGGAAAGTGTTAGTCAATTTTCTTTCTCCAGGGCAGAACATTCTGACTCTTACAATGTATATTGATGCTTGCCCTGTCCTTTCATGAGCATGCTCTATGCTATAGATATCATATTATGCTCTGCATGCTCTAGGATTTTTGATACTCTTATAGTCTGCAGAAGGACAGATGGAGTGCTCCCTTTTGCTTGCTGAATAGTTTTCATGAACAACAACAACTTCACTTTGCTTCTTGCTGCATTCTGAAATTATCACTTAAGCTCAGTAAAGACTTTCTGAGTTAGCCTCAGGGGGAGAAAGCACTGTTCCTTCTGCTGAGAGCCTCAAAATGAAAGCTTTAGATTTAATAATCACTGTTTTTCTTTTCTATTTACTGTGTGATTTTGAGAGCTTAAAGATTAAGTTCACATTTACACTCAATTCACATTTTAGGCCTTGCTTCTGAATAATGAGGCCCAGAACCTTTGCATTTAGTTTTACATGAAAGTTGAGATTCTTATGTTATAAGGACCTGGGACTTTAAGAAAATAGAAACTTGTTTCAAGACTTGCAATAAAGCCATGAATTTATGCTGAGTTTCAACTTAGAATATTATTTTTTGCAAATGTATAAAGAGGAACTGATTTTAGATGGTTCTTTGCATTCTGCAAGAGTTCTGCAAGGGAACACCTCTTAGTGCTCCAAGTAAGACTTTCAAGTTATGGATCAGTTATTCAAGTACATGATAAGCTAATGCAAATCTCCGTTAAGTATTTCTGGTGATGGGTGAACAGAAAGAAACTGCAAACAGTTAAACAGTTATAGACCAGAAAATATCAAAAGGATACAGCTTCTGTCTCTGACCTGTGATGCCAACAGTGATTATTTCTTACATTTCTGCCATTTAGTTTGTAGGGGCAATCCCTGAAAAGTTTTGTAGAGCTACCTATCCTTAATGGGTTCCTTAAATGTCTTTATTGACACTTTAACTTAAAAAGAAGCCCCAAGCAAGTAGTCGTTAGGCTAGTGGGATTATTATCTGTATTACTGGCTCCTTTTTCCTGAATTATTTGCATCATCCTTCACTTTGTGTTTAGACTGTAGGCTGTCTGGGACAGGGAGTGCTTTTTCCCTCTGTTTGTGTGGCATCTAACATAATACAATCCCACTCCATGACAACAACTACTAGGTGTTATGGTCACATAAATAATACATACTAGTCTTGACATAGTTGATCCCTTTGATCTGCTTTAGACAAAGCTTAATGTGGATATGTGGGAGAGAGGTAGTAATTTCTTAGATACTAGGAGGTATGCCATAAATCTTTTCTTTCACAAGCTCCCTGATGGGCAGAAGGTTAAGGCTGTCTGGATGCTTATCTTCTTTGTTGTGACACTCCCTATTTGTGAATCAAAAAGTGCTGTCAAATACTTGGCTATCTCACAGCTTCACAGTGGGAAGAAAGTATCTGATGAAGTCAATGAGAAAGAAGTTATATTAGTGTGTATTAGTATAAAGTCAAGTATTTTAACCATTTCAGAAGTTGCTAGGTTAAGTGAATTGCCACACAGAATATAGGCATTGTATATTTTCTATTAACAATTTTCATTCTGTGAATAAAGAATCCCGCTTGTTCTGTCCTGAGCTCATTCAATTTGCTATGCAGCTTCTGCTGTTCCTTAGTTTCAAACTGCCTGTAGTCTGTGCTAGACCTGTCTCTTAATACTGTGGTTAAGTGTTTCTTAGTTTTATCTCTACTGGAATGTACAGCTATTGTCACCTACCTTTGATAAGTTAGGAATCTGTTCTTTAATTATATCGGTTAAGACATTAAAGGTCTTGTCTTCTCAGAAATGAAGCAGCTATGCAAAACAAGGAGTACTTATGTCTTCAAATAGTGTTTCAGTGATTAAAAATGGATGGTGGTGGGGTGTGCCCTTCCCCTTCTCCTCCCTTGGATGCTGGTTAGGCTTTATCCATAGGCTTGCTTCCACAGGTTTTTGTATCATCAGTTAGCATATATCCAACACAGGCTTTTAGAAGCCTAAACTGCTGTTAAAAAGCAAGCTAGGCAGCTAAATTGAAAAGTGCCATGTTGATATTAATCTCTGTTCATCTGTTATTGTAATCTAACCCTGAGCTGCTGAAGTTTATGAACTTTCACATTTCCTAGTTGCTATAAATCTCTGGCTGCTTGCATGGTTTGAATCATCCAATTCTTCTTTGACTGAGCAATCTGGTCTATATCCATCTTAGTCTCTTTAGTGTCCCAGCCTGGTAGGAATTCCCAGATATCTCACTTGGCAACAAAAATGAGCAAATGAGCACCCTCCAAAATGCAACGGCATTTGCAGAGGTAATATGCTTCTTCCATTAAATGTTGTATAGGCAGGAGCAGCCTCTCCTCTATGCAAAGTCTACCGTTTGGAGGGCTTCAGTCAGGAAATCTGTATGTGTTTGCAGGTCATTTGAAGGAGATAGCAGAAGATGTCTAGCAGAGGTTTGGCAGCTGATGCCTCCTATAGTGGTGCAGAAAGTCTCCCTGGTCTAGCATTTCTCTTGTCCTGCAGAAACATGATGGGAATTTTATGCCTTAATTAATATCACTGAGGAGTTGCGTGAATGTCTCCAAAGTCATCTAAATGTTTTCTACAGAGTGAGGGGGGCAGATGAAGAATCATTCATTTACACAGAGTTCTGATACATGTAAAATAGATCATTCCTATTTACCTTGCTGCTGGCCTTCTACATTTTGGTGTTGCTGGCTGATATGTTGCCACTACTCTTCATTCTTTCCACTCATGAAGTGTAGGGAGTGTTAGGACTTCAGGGTCAGTAAAAAAACATGTTTTTTCTTGCCTGTGCTGATAAAAATATGATAACAGCTGTAACATCTTTCTCCACTGATGAAAAATAGTATTGTCACAATATTACCAGTCTTACCACTAGTCACAACCATACCTTCATCTGCTGGGTGTTCCTAGCATGCATTTTCAACTTGCCAGTTGGACAGCATGAATTGAATCCTAGACTGAAGAAGTATTGTGGGTGAGAAATGGTTCAGTCTTGCTCATCATTATATTTTTCTTGAGGAATGCAGAAAATTGTTTTACAATTAGTACAAAATTAAAAAAGGGAATAATGTATCATTACTATGAGAACGTGTTGTGTGGCCCAAATTGGAATGGGCTGCATAGTTAGTGTTACATAGTTTCATCAGTTACTCTGATGAAAAAGCAGTCAGAAGAGCTGTTGATACCTGCAGCAAAAACCATGGCTACAAAAATGCTGAGTAGAAAAAACTCACTTACTGTGTCTTTCAGATAATACTTTTGGATGCCAACTTCAGTGGCTGAACACGTTCAAAACCTGGTTACATACCAAATTGAAAGCAGATTCCATTTTGCCTTGTGGTTGGAGGAATCCACAAATGTTGCTGCTCTGACAGATTTACTTGAATGTGAGAAATATCAGTTTGGAAATACTTTCATGTTTTGTTTTGGTGCCATTAGCAGTTTATGTGCAGAAGATACAAAATATAATAATATTGGACAAAGTTAGTACACTGGATTTATGCCAGTGTTATGGACTAAATGGTGGCCTTGGTTGTTCTGATTCATGAGGTTCATGTGAAGCTTTATCATAGTAGTAGTTAGTAAGTTTCCAACAAACCTGAGAAGTATCCAGCTGCATAGACTGCTGTTAGGAAAGCTGGTTCTAATTCTATTTGTGTTGTGACTTCTTTTCTTCAAACTGTTTTTCAGAGTATTCCATTCTTCGTTGCTTTTATTGTGCTGGAGTTTGCTGTCTGCTGGGTTCAGAAGCGTAAGCTGTCAGGTCGGATCAATGATGGCGTATGTTCTTTCTTTAGGTATTCTGTCTCGACTGCCAGAGTAAGTATAGCTGTTATATTAGCTTAAGATTGTTTTTTAATCACTAAGAATGAAGAAAAGAGAATTATATATTGAAGTTATTGCTAACTGAAAATGATTAAACAAGGCGTCTGGATTTTACTTTGCTAAAATGAAGTTGCATAAAGCATGTAAATGTCTTTCTAATCGTAAGGCTAAATATGATACTTGCAGGATATTTTCCATGTCCAGTTATATTAATCCTATATTTTATATTTGTTGTCACCTTTTGCTAATTCTGAGACTTCAGCTGACTTGATCATATTTTATGTTAGACTGTAGGTTAAGATCTGAGATTTCTTTCATGAAACTTCAGAAAGAAGAAAACAAAATGACCAATAAACCAAAATAAATGAATTATTTTCATTAGCCTTTAAAAATTTAAATTGTGTACCTATAATCAGATTGATAGAATTGTGAATATGCATGTGATACAGAGTTCTTCGAACTCAGTCATAATCTTGATTTTTAAATCAGTGGGTTTTAATGCCTGAGAAAATTATTGCAGATGTGGTCATCTAATCTGTCTTCCAATGTAAAGGCCGTAGTATTTGCCTGTATTAGTTCATGGTGAATAGAGTTGTTTTTTAAAGAAATATCCATTGTGGATTAAAGAAATATCCAGTAAAAGGGAATGCAGAAGATTCCTTATGTAAATTGCTGTGAGTGTTTTTCAGGAGCTCTAATTACTTCTGAAGAGTATTATGTTTTAGGTCTGCCTTTGATATGAGCTTCAAGATGATCGGTTTTGTTACATCTTTTTGGTTAGAATGGGATTACATTTCTATGCTCCATGTATGAATTTACAGATTACCATCAAATTGTATATAATCTGTTCCTTACATGAAGAAAAGTGTCTATTGTTTGAATTTGACTCTATGGTGTATTTTCAAGTATTCAGTTATTCCTACAGTCCTTTTTCTGAATACTCTGCAGGTTTTTCAGTCTTCTTAGTGTTGATGTCTCAAGTGGACTCCATATTTCAGAAATAGCTACATCAGTGCCAAATAATGAAGTCATTTGTTCGCTGTTTCTACTTGTTGTTCTTCCCTTTATATATCCCAGGTCCTTTGAGCCATTCTTCATCCCCATTTTTCTTTTAGATTCTGTGGCTTGCATTCCTCATTCATAGGCAATGTGTTCTTCTATTTGGCTACATAGAAATGCATGGATTGTACATTTGGCTGTCCTGAAGTAGTGTGAATCCATAAAATGTTCTCTTTGTTACTTAAGGATACATGGTTTTTGTCATAGAAATTTTTATTAGAAATCTCCTCTTTTGATCCAGGTTACTGATAAAATGCATTAAAATTGTACAGCAACAAAAAAAATTACGCCTTCTGTCAAGTAGCACACATTTTCTGAAATGTGTAAATCACCCATTTTGTAATCTGTTGATCATTTGATGTTCATGGGGTTTTTACTTATTTTTAACTTTCTAATCAAGAAAAGTTTTGACAAGGTCTGTGTGCTTTTAAATTAGGTGCAAAGACAATTTGTGATGTTAGTTATCAGTAGTAGATATCATGGCTGAAGCACTTTAAGGAGTTTGGCAGATAAATAATGTCTCTCTCAAAACTCTTCATATACCTGCAAATAAGTGGCATGAGCTTTCAGCATGATAAGTATTCAAACATAAGGTAATGTCTTCAAACATGAAGTACATTTAAGAACTTTGTAAAGGTATTTTTGCAGCTAGTGTGTAGTGTATTCTATGTTCAAACCATTTTGTTGCTTTTCATGTGGCTTGTGAGCATGATCTTGAAGGAGAAACGTTAATTTTTTCATTATATTTTAAGCTGTAAGAAAATAAATATAAATAATTATACTGTATTTACCAGTGTAATATTTATCAAAAGAGTTGTGTGCACCGGCACACAAACCTGATAAAAGCTTACTCTAGTTTTCATGCAGCTAATATTGGAATAGTTCAAATGTCGCTTCTTCATCTTAACTCAAAATTCCTAGTCAGTCATACACTTCACAGGTTTACCCTGTGAAATACTGTGGGTTTTTTTTGTTTGTTTGTTGTTTTTTTTTGTTTTTTTTTTTTTTTTTATTATCTGAAATATTCAGGACTGATTAAGTTAAACAAAGAGACTGTGATACACATAAAGTGAATGATTTTGTGAGGCTTTTTGGCTTTAGTTTAAGAGTGCTAAAATGTTTCAGATGCACTTACTCCTGGAAGAAATACTTGCTAAGAAAACCAGTGTGTGTGAGTGGAACACAGCTTTGAAAGGTGCTGAGTACTTTTATTATTTTGGCACTCACACATTTTGCTGCAGAATTTGGCCTGCGGGGTATGCAGTTTTGTTTTGGATGAGAATTGTTTTGCAAGGTTGTTTCAACTGAGTGAACCAAAAGATCCTGAAGGACGCAAACTTTGCAGGATGAGGCAGATCTGCAGGATTGGTGCACGCACTTACTGCTACACCAGCACAAGAAGTCTCTTCCAGGTCACTTATGCAGCTCTCATGGCTGAAAATACAACACTCTCCTCAGTAGCTCTTTCCAAAAAGAGTTCTGTAAGTTTTTAACTTTCTGGCTGAATGTGAAAAAAACAGGCAAAATACAGACTTTCTAAATTATTTAATTGCATGTTACTATTGCAATTCCAATGGTGACTGCTTAGTGTAACACCTCTTTTGTAAGTAAAAGGAGTTGTGAATAATAAGACTGGCTTAAAAGGCTTGAACTGAAAAGACGGAACAGTTTATCCTTCTGTCTTGTGCTTCCATGGTGTTAAAGAGCTGGGTCAGAAAGGAAAGCTGATGCAAAATCTGTTGCTAAGACTTTCACTTCAGTCTTTCCCTTTCAGCAGAAAAAAGGTAGGGAAAGCTGACAGAAACTGCTAAAACAATATTTCAGCAGAACCCACAGCATCAGGGGAAATAGTAGTGCAAATCATTAACAGCTGAAGGTTAGATTAACACACCATTGATTGTATCCTCTCCTAGGGACTAATTTTCATTTTCTCAACTAGCAGCAATGGTTTGCCACTTCCTTAAAAAATCTGTGGTTGAATCTAAAATGGTGGGCTTCAGTCTGTTAGTCAGAATGAAGCTTCAGATGCATCATTGCAAAGAGGTCTTTACATTTAATGAAAAAATTAGGAGTCACAGACCATATTCAACCTCTTAAGTATGTTTTTCCATTTCACAATCTGTAACAGAAATACTGCATATTTTGAGGGAAAACAGTATTTATTCAGTGTTTCTTACTTCATCGATGGAGAAAATGCAAATCATAAATTGGTGATACTTGTATGCCAGATATTAAAACTGTAGGTGCAGTAGGAAAAGTCTAATTGGACAAGGCAATGTGTTTTGTTTTCAGGCTTATTAGAATCAACAGCATGTAGTGAGTTGAATTGCTTTGTGCATACATATCATCTCTTGTAAAATAGACCATACATTTCTTAAATATGATTTTCTCTGCCTTAATTCATGCTCTGCATTCCTCTGCATGTATGAATACTAAATGCTGTATGCAGTGAAAAGTAATTTGGGGGAAAGGGAAAAACTTGAATTACTAAGCTTACTCCCAGCATCCTAAACGTTGGTGGTTAAAAAATTTCTGAGAACTTTTATTCTAAATAAATAAATAACTTTTTTCTAACTAACCATTGCCAGGAGACTTGAAATGCTGCTTTAAAAATATTCTCCCAAGAGAAAGTTTATTTTGGGTATAAATATCCACTATACAAGTATGTGCATTATTTCATATTGACCCATTTCTTCTTTTAAAGCAGCAGAACATAAATCAAGTCAAAAAGTGTTTGGGGGATAACTGATGTAGGTGCATTTTCAAACTAGCTGGGAAAGTCTCTGCTCTTTATGGTCATGCTCAGTTGCCAGTTTTTGGTGTTCAACTCTGCAACAGTCGTACAGTGTGTGAGAGTGTATACATATGTCTTAACACAGTTTTGTCAGTCATGTCTGCAATGAACTTCTGCATTTCTAAAGAGCACTTTTCAATTTGTGTGTATTATATACTTTGGTTTTTCAAACAGAGGAGATTAGAGTTATCTGAAGTATTGAACATCAGAAAGGGATGAGAAAATGCTTTTTGATTAGCCTGTGCTATTATCCATCTTAATATATCTGCATATCGTCAATAATGTAACCAAAGGAGTCAAATCCTGTTTCTGCTCTTAAGTATGTCATCTAGATTTTAAATAATCTTTTTCCAGAAGTTAGATTGAAGAGGCAGTTTCATGTGCATTTTATACCAGTACTGCTGCCAAATGAAGCCACGTTTGACTGACTTGTGCTTTTGGTTGCTTATTCATACCTCTGCACCGTCTTTCTTATTGCCAGCATCAGCATTTGTGATGCCTTGTGGAAAGTGGCCCAGGATGCAGGTTCTGCACTGCTCCATTGTATTAACCTTCATCTGTTCTTACTGTGGCTGTGCAAAATATTGTGCTAGCATAAGAAATGGGTTTGGAGAAAAGCAGTCAGAGTTGTAGGACAAGCATAACATAACAGTGTTATTTCCTTTAAAACAAAGGTAAATTTGCAGTCTGAAACCAGTTTTCAATTCTTAAGAGTAGCGATTTGCAGAGTTGATTAGAATACACGCACTTCAAGTTCGTGCAAGCAGTTCACAACCCCTGTGGAGTTGACAGTGTCCTGACAGAACACAAAATACTTAACTGTGTGGATTTATCTGTTTAAAGTATGTCCTGGTTTTCTGAATTATCTACTAGATACTTCACTTATGACTGTAGAAAATTATAATCTCATGAATTAGTGATTGCATCTCTTGGAAGAAAGTTTGATACATGCGGTTTCTTGTAAATAATATTTTCACTTCAAGACTTAATAAGTAAATTTTTTTTCTCCACATCTGTTTGACTAAGGCTTTGGACAGATGTTTATTTAGAGCGTGGTCAGATGTGTTGCTTCTGATCCAGCTGCCCCCTCAGATCTGCCAACATAACTGCACGTTTAATTGCTCCCTAACCTGGTCCTGACAAAGTGATCCAGCTAAAAGCAGAAACAAAAGCCCCCCAAGAACTATAAAAGAGGTGTTTAAGCTCAGCTGCATTCATTTTGACAGAGCCAGGTCAGGGAGCAGCTATGCATGCAATTATGCTGGCAGGTCTGAGCGCTGGTAACCACCACACTTAGGGCAGTGATGAGCAGATGGGGCCAAACTGGAAAGGTAATCACTTAACCTGGTTAAATGGCAAGTAAAGCTGCCGTGCCATACCCCTAACACAAACTAACTTCTGGCTACCGCACTTTTGTCCTTCCTGTACTTATTTATGTAGTCCTCCCTTTCTCGTGTGTTGGTTCAGGTGCTCATCAGATGCCATGTGAAGTTAATTTCAATTCGCTCTGAGAGCAAAAGGTGTTTGTCTAAGGCAGAGGGACAGGCGAGTGGGAATGTGGCAGCCAAGAGCTGTCAGACTCTAGGCTCGGGTATTACTGAACCTGCAGTCATGACCATGCCTGTAGCAGCTAGCTATGACAATTTAAGACACTACCTGTCAAAAGATGTTTCCAAACCCCATAATTTTAGCAGGTTACAAGCCTGAAAAGACAGAATCTACCACTTCCCCACTCTCAGTAGCACTAGGTAGTTACATATTTCATAGAGCACCCTCCTGGCTGCACTGTCCCATATACACCGCTAATTGTTCCCACATTTTGCCAAAGGTCACAGCCCTCACAGCTCTCTCAGAAGAGCAGGTTTTGAAATAACTCACTAAACTTCTGTAGGTAAAGCAGTCACAGTAGGATAAACAGTTTCAATAAGGAGGTACTGCTGTGCAGCAGGAGCTGGTAGCATTTTCAGCAGGCAAACCTGACTCTGAAAGGGGATTTTCTAAATCATTTCAGTTAAGCTCATGGCAGTGGCTGTCTACATGAACAGTCTTTGGTCTAATTGGTTTGAAGGTTTTTTGATCTGGTTTGTCATGGATAACTAAATCAGTAAAAGTTAAGATAATTAGTCCACATTAGAGTTACTGCATCAGTGTAACACAGTTTTATAAATTTGATGTAAATCATGCTGTGTTCTCAGGCAAGTCCAAATCCAGCTATGCCCAGTAAAAAAATTAGTGCTTCCTGCCTGCTGTCAGGTGCTTACCACAACCCCACAATCCCCAGTTACCATCTCCACTTCCGTCAGCGGTGAGTCCTTCCCAGGCATATCAGCAGCATTACCTTCAGTGGTTTAAACTGCAGAATTTTGTTAACCTGGTTCATTTTGTTTGAAGCAGGCTGGAGAGAACCCATGTGGGCAGAGCTTCTGGCACAGCACAGGAGTGCCAGTGAGCAGCCTGGCGTGCATGGAGTGCTGCTTTTTGGTAGTGACTAAGGAAAGCTCTGAGACAGAGTTTAAAACTGGAGTTTCTGATGAAATGACATACGAGCTACTAAATATTAAGAGGAAGGATTTGGGAGAGTTTGGGATGTTCTCAATCAAATTGGCTGAAAGACTGGAACAAGTGGTAGTCCCTACCTACCATAATGTTCTAGAGACTGCTGTATTTCAGGCATGCCTGTCAGGGAGCCAGTTACTCTTTTAGGTTGTAACCTCTTGCACAGACGCAGCTATTTGTAGAATGTGTATTTGCCTACATCCTTAGTATTGCATCATTGCCTTTTTCTGTACAGTGGAGCCAGTAAATGGCTCAGTGATTGCCCTTTCCTGAATCTCGGAGCCCAGCTTTGCACCTGCCATGTCCTTAGAACCGAAGACAAGCTGCCAGTGTTTGTTCTCAAATGTGCTTGTGCTCTTCTGTGAAAGTACAGATTGTGAGCTGAGTTTACCTTTATTGGAAATATGTTATTAAGTTCAGTAGTCTCTGTAGCTCACAACATACTAATTCCTCAAACCCATGTATAGATTTTTATTTCATGTTTCTGTGTTTTTCTTTAAGAAAAATTGTGTCAGTTTGCATGAATTTAAAAAAAAAAACAACGCAGAAGAGCTGCTTCTGTGTAGAGTATTCTGAATGAACCACTTTTCTGCTAAAAGATGCATTAAGCTTAAATCAGGATTCCACTAGATGGAGCACAGGGGTAGCATTTTTAGAGCTGGCAAACCTAGTTTCCTAGGTCAACACCTAAAAGTTATGGAAATTGGGGAAAAATGTCTCCTAATTATTCTGTAAATCAGTGGTAGAGGTCTGAAAAGAATATACTTTCATTACTGTGTATATCATGGGCAAAAACTTACTACCATTTTAGAAGTTCAGAAGTGTGACCAAAGCAGTTCCATAGAAATTCTCATGTAACTATTTTTTATTTCATCATTTGATGTGCTATGAAATTAAACTATCACTGAAATTATTTAACTATATTTTTCTAGACCATAGGAATATCATCTCCTACCAGTTCCTTTGTTATAGGTAAATTCAGAAGAGCTAATCTGAGTTGAATAAAATACCCTTTTCTCTTTCCTCATGACTTCTGTTTATATGTGACCTTTGAGAATACTATAAGCTTGTTCCTAATCTAACTTAAACTGTAATGCAAATTTTCTGACTTCAGTGGAACAATCAAGTAGGAGAGGTCAAAATCAGATAGTCTATTAGAAAAAAGTACTAGGTAAGCATTCGTATTACACTTACATGGTGCAATTTCCACAAATACTGCAAAGTCAGGTCCATTGCCTTGCAGAAGACAACGTTCTAGAATCTTCCAATATTGTATGTCCTGAAGTTACCGGAACAGAATTTACTACCCAGTGTGCTGTGCAGGTAGATAGGTATAAATAGGTCTAAAGAAATATAACTTCCATTCTCATAAAGGAAGAAGATTAAGCTACAGTGGCAGCACCTCAGATGTACTGGAGTTTTTCAACCAGGATTTATAATCTTTTAAAGATCACATCATTAAATTTACCAGAAGACCTTGCATAACCTTAGGGCAAAATATGTTGCTACTATGGCATATATCACTAAAGGCAGTGGAACTTCATGTAAAAATGTTGAAGTTGTGCTTGATTTTTAATTGATTGCTTGTTTATATATGAAAGAGCAAAGATAAACAGCAAGTGACTTCAATTATATAGACAGGACTTGGACTTAATAATAAAAAAGCATAACGCTGACTTTTATTCTTTTCCTTCCAAAAGCTGTTATTTTATGTTTTGTTCCACCCACTACTGTAAGTTTATATGAATGTCTTAAATTAGAGGATAAAATGTTAAGTGCAACGGGAATAAGTTTGGTAAAGAAAAGCCATCTGTCAGGCAAAATGTTATGCAATACTGAGTACAGTACAGCCAGTAGGGATACCAAAGCCACCTCCATTTTACTTCATTTAGTATTTGATAGGTTTTTTTCCTCTTGGAGGAAAGCTGGGGATTTGCATTATTTAGGCTAAAATGCTAGAGAAGAAGGGCATACTGAGGAAGAGGAGAGGCTTTGATTCAGCTTTTGTGTCTGGTGGGAACATTTTCTCAAAATGTAGGTGCTATTTCCTGTAATCAAGGGCTTTCCAGAGCCTGATAATCATTTCCCAGCTGTACCATTTTGGTGAATTATTTTTTAGCCTTGGGTTATTTCATGACTGGTTTTGCATATTAAGAATGGGAGAGGATCATATTCATCTTGATGATAGAAAACAGGGAATAAAACTCCCACAGCTCCCTCTCCCTTTCCATCCACCTTGTGGAAAGTTTGGCTTTGTGCTAAAGCGTGAAAAAAGCCTTGACTGTAGTATGTCAGGCATATTTCAGCTCGATTTGTGTCAACCCTAATAAGTCAGCTGACAAGGTAATAAATTGGGTGTCTGTTCAAGACCTGGCACCTGTACAGGAAATAAAAGGGATTTCAGTTGCAGGAGGTTTGCTTTGTTTTGCAAATGGACCTTTTCTCGAGGCTCCTCTACCTCCTCCCCCCTTCTCGTCTTTACTGAAATCCTGTTATCAAAATGTTTATTTCAATTGTGATTGGAGCCAGTTTTTCATATGGAAAAGAAAGCTCTATGAGTATCCTTGGAAATGGAAATCCTTATGCTTTCCACTCTGAAACAAAGGTTTACAGAGCATTTAATTATTCATGTATCCTGCTGTTACATATATGGTCTGAATAATTTCAAATTATTGAGGAGAAACTGCCTTTGTTCAGCATTCTGAAACTTTGCATTCATGTAGTTTGAATCAGGCTAGGAAGACTGAATTTGTTTAACCCAGGGACACTGTATTAGTAATATCTCACTATTTTTAATGATAATATAACCTTGTGACCAGGGTGTCTTAACATGTTTCCCTCTGTGTCTGACCTCCAAGGATGCAAGTCTGTTAGAGCTCTTGAGAGCTGAGCTTTTGTAGGTCCAGCTGTAGAGTTGTGTTTTTAGCTCAGGGGCCCCAGGTTGGTTCCCAGTGTGATGCAAGGTGGTGAGTACAATAGCGGTGAGGGCTGAGGCGGTTTCCTTGGGGTCTGCGCTTTTGACACACCGATTTTCCTCCATGCTTGGAAGAGAGACAATAGTTTCTGTCTCTGTCTCTTTTCCCTTGTGGTGACTGTCCTGGGCACTATGGAAGAGGGTTCCTAAAACTTTGGGTTTAGGCACTAAGGCTGATCTGTGAGTTTCAGGAAGCAAAACAGGACCTTGTATTCTTTGAAATGGGCAGTTGCCTTTTCTTCCAGTTGAATTTCCTCCACCTTTTCCCTCCTTCATTATCCCATAGGGATCTACAATAAGTAGATCTTCATTTCCACATGGAGAGTTCATCTCACAGAATTTCCTTCTTGGACTTTTTTAATTAGAGGAAGTGATAAGCTGACCCAGTGGAAGGAGAAGGGGGGAAATGGTTTATTAAAACAAATACTATCACCTTTGAGAAAAGTATGTGTGAACTTCAAAAACAAGGAGATGAGAACTCTCTCTCAGAGGCAAAACAGTTACCTAAGTGCATACTTTGCACATAAAAAGAAAATATTCAACAGAAATGTTCAAAAATCCAAATAGATAAATCTGTGTAATGTATACAAGGTTTTCATACACTCTGTCTGTTCTAGGATTTATTACTCCTTATGAAGAAGATTGAACTAGATGACAAGAGTTTTGCCTATCTGCTTCTGTCATGTTCATGGTTAAAACCAAACATTTAAATGAGGAAAAGTTTTCTTAGTTCTCTTCAGCATTTTCAAAAAGTGAAAATGGAACTTGAGGGAGAAAAAAAAAGGGGCTATATGAATGTTTAAAACTCCAAGTGAACTTTGTAATTGAATGCAAGCTCTGGACTTTCCTATCTATCAGACTGTAAATTTAATAAAAATACTTAGCTAAGCAAATCTTCTTTCTCCAGCATTGCGTAGTGATATGATGGATTACTCTAAATTAATTACAGTAATCAGCTAGTGTTATGTGCTGTAGGGTTGTGATTCAAGCATGAAGGAAAGAATGTACAGCAAATTACAGATATAAAAAATGTGTTGTAGGGTTAGCTCAAGTTTTGCATCTTAGCCTTAGCCTGTGGAAAAGAAAAAAAAAGGGACTCAGGGTGAAATACTGAAAGCTGATCAAAAATGGAGGAAATGTACCAATTCACATATCTTTGGATGTACTGCAAAGGCATTATAAGTTAATAAAAGCAAAAGAATAAAGTAAGAAAACAGTACCTAATAATAACTGATACTCTGTGTTGCAAGAGGTGTTTTAAATTTCCTAGTCATTGAAAAGATGTTAAGAAATGCCCATTTCTTTGTGTTTGAATAATATCAGCTCCCTTCTGACCTGTTGTGAAAGGGATTGAGATTTTATACTGAACTTTACAGATGCCTCATGAGATGAATTGCAAAAATCTGGCTGGACACATATAATCTTTAAAAATATTTATAGAACACAGCTCTTATGAAAATTAAACATGTTCCAGGTGTGTAAGTTGTTTTTGAAGTGGTAGGTACACCTGTCATTGCTAGTAAAGAGAAATTCTTCATCTGCCAGCTGCTGAAATGAAACTCCATGGGTTTTGTTGTGTTTCGTTTTTGTCCAAGAATAAAACTGAGATGATTGTAGTAAAGGTAGGAATGAGTTGCAGGTAAGATGTGGCAGCTGGCTGTGGAAAAGATAATAGTTATCTGCTTCCCTCCAAGCAACAACTCCATGCCACACTTCCACTTCTTGGGATAAAATGGTGGATGTGATACTGTTCAGCTTGCAGCCTGGTATTGGAAGCTTGGGATTTTCAGCTGACTGTTCTCCATTAGTAGAGAAGCTTAACAGCACAGAAGCTCAAGATGTTTCCTTCTAGTCTTATTCAAAACATCATATCATTCTAGGGAGAGATGCTAATGCCAAAAGGTCTGAATGGTTATCTCTGCAAAAACACAGAGGTGACTGCAAGATTCATAGCATGGGGATGGTTTGCAAGCTGCAAGAGCAATGTTTGCTGAGGTGACCTCATGTTCCAGTGCATCTAACCAAAAGGACAGCACATGGCCAGGCCATTTTCAGGGATGTTTTCCAGGTGTGTGAAGCAAAGCTTTTAGAGGAGAAGGAGCAAATTATGTCCTGTTTTAGTTTTGCAGATTCAAGTGTTTGGGGAGTTATGCTGTAAACTACTTAAAAATAATCTAGCTGGAAAAAGAAAGGAGGGGGGAAGAGAAAAGAAAAAGCAGGGTTTGGGAAGAAGGACCATTGAGAAGTGGCACTGAGACAAGAATAAGCAGACATGCACAGAGTAATGCATGGAGACTTTTTTAGCTGATTTCAGTGTAAGGTGAAGTTCCAGGTGAGACTAAAGTGAGAGATGTAGGTCCATCATAGACTTTTAGCTGAGGTTTTGCAAGGCTGTGACACCTACGTGCAGTTTGTTACCACCTCTGCTCAAGTAGTGCCTTGCAGGTGTGCCATTTACGATTTCCATTTGAAGTTCCCTGAATTTGAATTTATCAGTCTTCCTTCAACCATGAATATTATTTATAGATTTCTAAAACCTTGCACAACCTTGCACAAAGGTAGTGTTCTGCTGCTTATTTCTTCCTGCCCCCCCTAAAAATAAAATACCAGCAGCAAAACATCTGAGAACTAGGTTTAATTTTTCCTCTGTGTAGGTGATGGGGCTAATGATAATTGTATTTCTGATTCTTAAGCACTAAACTGAGGTGCATTTGATCCATAAAAAGAGATATGTGTGACTTTCCAATGATTACTGTCTTCTCCCTACTATTTTTTCTGCTTGCTGCTTTTGAAATGCTGCCCAGTTCAATTCACCACAGTCCCACAAGCGTCTTCAGCAGCAGAGCAAGGAGGGTAGCAGGAGAAGGTGTGAAGAAGCTGCTGCAAATCCTCCTGTGGACTACTCTCTTCTACAAAAATGGCAGTTTATACATCAATCTGCATTTCATAGCTACCTAAGCCGGTTGTCACCTGGGCCACCCGAGTGCCCAATCGTATCTCTCATGCTGGGGTTATGCTTCCTGATCTGTCCAAATACTCACCCAGCAAAACCAAAGCAATTTGTTTGAAAACAACTCAGCCTCCAAATCAGTGAAATGGAGTGGAAGTGGTGGGGCACTGAGGTGAAGGTGTGACTGTGGTGACCCAAATTTTTATTAACCTAAACAGCTGTGGAGACTTAACACTAGATCTGGCCTACCCATCCTGGAACTACCTTCTTTTTCCTTCTCCTTGTCTCAGCACTGTCCTGCACTATAGCTGCTCACTCCCTGTAGTCCAGGAACTTGGCACCAAAGAAGTGCTGTCTGCTGGCTTTCCCACCTTTGCAAATTTGTGATTTTATATTTTTCCTCCCCCTTTTCTGGCAGTCCTGCCATTTTTCTCTACCAATTGCCCTTTCCTTTCTTTTCAAAGGCACTGGGGTTTATCTCTTCCTCCTTCATTTATCCTCTTTTAAAGTCAAGTGATATGCTGAGCAGATATCTCACTGCTCCCTAAAATTATATCACCTTCCATGACCTTCCTTGCAATGGGAATAGTCAAGGTATTTTAATGTCATACATTAATGTTTAAGCATAATTACTGCTATGCTTCAGTCACTTCTGTCTTTTGAGTTAGCAAGGATGGGTTTCTTCCAGATTTAGGAAAACAAGAATATCATAACACCTGCAGCACATGGAGTGCTTCAGCCTTCGAGCATGCCTAATGCCACAGCATGGATGGTGAGTGGGTGAGGGTTGGTTTTAAAAACCTTATAAACCTCAAGCAGAGGTTCCACTGATGTAGTAGTTAGTAGTATTGCTTGACAGGGGTTGCAGAACTTGGAGACTGGTTTTATGACTCCCGTTATCAGAAATTATAGATAAAACTTTTTGGATCTCTGTTTCAGTGTTTTATTCAGAAGAGTTGGCTTAATTAGTTATATCTACATATGGAATAACTACACACTCTTTGAACTTCCCTGGGACTCACCATGGACATGGTATTTGATGCTCCTGGGAGTGGACTTTGCATGTTACTGCCTTCATTGCATAGGCCATGGTAAGCGTTAATGATTTTTTAACATATTAAAATACAAAATATAGAAATTATTTATTAATAAAACGAGGTAACTATTTATGTTTCTATACTTAATCTCCTCTAAGCATATATAGCTGTTTTCCTTTCCAAGTATTAACGAGGACTCACTTTCGCTTTGACCACAGAAAACAATTTATACATCATCTTCTGTATAATAAACATGATTTCGTGAAGAGTGAAGTATCATAGGAAAAAATAGTAAGTACATAAAAAATTTAGGGCCATTATCCTTATATATTTTTATTAAAAATACAGCACAATACAGATAACTATTTTAGAACCTTGGGAATTTGCAAAATGGAGGGCAGTAAAAGTAAGGTGTAATGACAGGAGAGCTGGCCAATTCATCTGTTTCTGTGTGGTTTTAAAAATCTTTTTAAACGTTCAATCATTGTTTAATTGATAAATGAATGAAAATGTCTCTCTACTTCATGTATATATGGACGTAAATACACAAGTATGTATAAGATGGGCTAGAAATCTGTCTGCAATTAACACCTGACTACATAAATGCAAGCCTTGTCTTGGTTTCTTTCAGGTTCATTTTTAACTTGCTTTTATAGTGAAAGAGAGAAAGCACAGTTTAGAAAGGATTTAGCTTTTTTTTTACTGTAACAATGGAGCCCATGTAAATCGTGCCACTCATTTCTGTACATATATATTGTGAAGATGTAATGATATTGATTCCTATGTCTGTCTTGTTATGTAATTCTCTTCTATAGTGACATTTTTGCTTTAGCCTTTTATATCACATCTGAAAATGCAGTAACGCTCTCAGTCCTAATTTGGGGCCTGATCTAAAGTCCGTAGCAATGAAAGAAGAATCTTCCTGTTGTTTAAGAGACTTTAGACAGGGCTTCTTAAGGCAGAGCGCCCACAACATGCAAAAACTGTGGGATCTAGTGACGCTAGTTTATGTAATGCGCTTTCAGAAAGGGGAAAAGTTTTGGTGCCAATAGGTCAGCGGAATATATGGAAGTAGGTAAGAAAGGAGCGTGATCTGCTGCGAGGAGTGGGAGGGAGGAAGGGTCCCTCCCAGGTGGGGATGGCAGGCAGGCGTGAGAACAATGCAGGGTGGGTGCAGGGGGACAACAATGGTGGGGGACGGGGCGGGAGGTGAGGAAGCAGGGGGAGCTGGAACAATGCGGAGGGGGGACATCACGGCCGGGAGCTGGGAGCCCAGCGTGGGTGTACACAAGACTGGGAATACGCTTCGCAAACAATGACATTAACAGTGCTGGCAGGGCTACAGCCTCAGGCTGAGAACTGGACCAGAGCGGGAGGCTATTCCTGCATTTAAAAATATAAATAGTTGCCTTCAAGTGTTAGAAAATTACTAGCCCGACTGTGCTTTCACTGGAGTCAGTGGTAAAATTCGCACTGGCAGAGAAGGGAGCGGGGTCAGCTCCGTGTTCTCTAAAGCAATTACATGTATTTCTGTTCCTGCAGCAACTTTGCCTTTACTCTCATCTGTTTTTCTATATCCTGGGGGGTTGCACACTTTGAAATGAAACTTGCTAACAGTTTCAGAATTAAAAGCCAAATCTATTCTATCTATAGGTAATGGATTTGAGGAAACTGCATGAGAAAATGCTGCTCTTGTCTTAAGAAAGCGCTGACGTATTCTATAAATGATAATTTACTCTTCTTCACGTTACAGAAATATTGTTTGCTGTTAGGTCTGTGCTACTCAGCAGGGAACTGATGCAACATTGTAGGAAATCACTGTAAATGGAAATTTTAGCTTAACTGACACTTTCCTCTGGTTGAGCAATGATGAAATCTGTGGCACAGCAGCACAGCTGCAAAAGTCGGCTGCTTTGGAAGTTGCTAAGGAAATTTAAGTGTAGGAGATGGCTTTAAAAAGTAAAATATAAACTCATGAAAAAATACCTTTGCACTTTGAGAGGCCAGGGCACTGGAGCAGTCTCTGGAATAAGCGAAAAAAGCACAGCCTTGCGCTAGAAAGTGGCAGGGTCCAGTGATTCAGTGTTGGATCCTAGAGCAAAGCTGAACATCAGCAGCACATGTATATCCCAGGAAGTTCCAAGTTGTGTGGACTTATGTGTGGGGGTGTAAATAATAGCACTAACTGTTTCAAACTGGAAAACTAAAATTCAGATACGTTTTGCAGTTGTTTCTTAACACTTGATGTAATTTTGATACAAAGAATCTTCATCATCATGTAGCTTTTCTTGTCTCCAAGCAATGATTTGTTAACTCAGCCCCCTGGCTTTGAAGTACTTTATTTCATGTTGTCCATGCAATAATTGGATTGTCTGTTCTGGTATTTGAATAAATAGTCTGAATCATTACAGTTTTCAAAAGTTTCTTCTGTAGCAGAAACTCTACAATACAATATCAAGTTTTTACCCAGCACTTGGGAAGCTATTTTTTCCTCTTCACTACGTGTGTGTAATAGCTATTATCATAAACTGAAGTTATACAGCAACAAGAGGAAGTATTTTTAGGTGTGATCTCATTTTGCAAAGGATAGAGTTATTCTGAGTATGTGCTTGTATTTTTCATTGTTTGCAGTAGCCACAAAAAAGTTAGAAGATAAAATGTTTCACCACTTATTCCAGCGTTCTTCTGGGCCTGATCCAAAAGCCATGGCAGTCAATGGGAGTACTTAGCCACTGCTTTTTCTCCTGGTGTTTCAATGAATTTATAAATCAATGTACCTTGTCCTTTTGTTTCAGTAAAAACACTCGTTATGGCCGTACTACCAAGAAATGTCAGCTGTAAAATCACAGTTGTTTTTTTTGTTTGTTTTTTTTTTTTCAGGGAAGGGTATGTGTGGGTTTGAGGGATTTTTACCAGATAGTTTAATCTAGCATATATCTGGATTACTCCTTAAGTTTCCTCTCCAGGTGCAGAGTCCTTGCAGAGTTCCTCCTGCTAGAAAGGGGGATTTGGTGGTCCCAGAGCAGTGCTGAGTCCCAGCCCTTGTGCAGCACACCCCTCCCCACGCCCTGGGCTTGTGGATACTTCTGCTGCAGACATATGACAATGGCAGTAAGGAATTTGGAGGCTCTGTAAACTAATTTCTTCAGCAGCCACACCTTTTAATCAGGGGAGGAAATCTAGAGACTTCCAGACCCATGCAAAAAAACAAGAGATGTGCACTTGTGTGGAGGCAAGGTCCTGGCTGGGGAGCCAAGGAGGGGTTCATGGCTGGCTCTGGTGCAAGGGGCTCTGCCAAGCCCATGGGCATCCATGGTCTGAGCAGGGTCCTCGGCAGTGGCTACGCTCTCAACCTGTGCCCCAATGGGGGATAGTGCGGAACTCTAAACCTCCTGTCCTCTCTGTAAGGAGTAGTTTTTAACCTATACTTCCTGGGGGATTTCATCCTGCAGAGCAGTGAGGTTTTATGTCAGCCAGGGGACCCTCCTCTCCTGTTTCAGGCCCTGAAAGAAGCTGTCCAAGTCTGACAGCCAGCAGGTTTAAAGAGCCCTGTCTCTTTTTAACAGCAGCTTCCAACACCTCTTTTGTTCTCCTTTACTGCTGGGGAATTTCCATTGCTTCAGTGTCGCTCCCCTTGGACAACCTGGGAGAAGTGAGTTTCCTTCTGCAGGGCCAACCTCCGCAGCAGTTGCATTGTTCTGCCAGGGCTATGGTTGCCTGTGTCAGCCGCTTGCCCCCATTGTCCGCTGGCGGCTTCCAGCACCCTGTGGGATACGTGACACGGTCCCTGTCAGCTAAAGGCCGAGCCAATATGAGCTGATGGTCTGAGTTATGTGCAGAGGTTGTAAAACAGACTTCAGCTGATAAGTATATCCTCGGCAGATTCCCCAGCCGCTATAAAATTTTGATTTAATGGCATTTCTCTTAATAATTTAGAGTTTATTTATGGTGGATGAGACATAAACCTTCTACTACACCAAGTATATTCTGGAGCGACAGACTCTAAGCTTCTCAGGTTCTCCCACCCCACAGGACTGACCTTTTGTCCAAGGCCAGCTTCTGAAGGGCCATAGGACTAAGAGGAAACCCTGAAAACTCACTTCAGCTTTGTCCCTCAAAAGGCTGTGCCTCAGACCTCCGGCAAAATGTCTCACCTGTGGATATTGAGGTGGTTTTCTTTCTATGATTTTCAAGAATTGGAAGCTTTGTGAACTTTTCTTCTCCTATTGTGTAGATTTAAAAAAAAAAAAAGTTTTTTTCTCTTAGCCATGACTTACATTGCTTCTCCCTCTTCTCCCAGTAAGCATCTTTTGTTACAGTTTCATAGAACAGTATCTTCAGCAGCAGAGCTGAGTTCGGAAGTTTCTGGCTTTTCTTTTCCTACACCATGCTGCAGTTTACCACCCACTCAGTTCTGAAAAAAAAAACCTCCTGCACAAAGACTGCGTGCATAAGATCACTGAAACAGTCCATGTTAAAAAACGGGATTGTTCTGTGTTTCTTTCTTAAACAATTCAACTCAGTTCAGTAGTCATGGGGTCAACTTAGCCATGGGCTAAGCATAAGTAACATAATCCAGACTTGCTAGCACATAATCTATGCGATAGCTGTGGAGACTTCAGAGAGAGCAGAAAGGGTTTTCTGGGTCAGTAGTGCACAGGCAGGTAACTCATTCATTTATCCACTCATTCAGAGTGGATAAATTGGGGCAGGTAATGTATCAAGATTCATGCAATTAAAATGACTGGAATGGGTAACAGTAAAACCCAGTCTTGTTCTTTTTGTTAATTACTACTGCTAACATAGTCTGCACTAATGCTCCTAATGTGGTATCACTTTGGATACCATTGCAATGCTGTGTTCACTGTTGAATGCGGAGATGAGTTGAACTTGCAAGCTTGCTAAAGGAAAAGACAGCAGGGCTCTTCACCATCTACATTTACAGCTTGTTTTTGGAGACTGTATTGGAATCATATGATTGTGCTATCTTTATTTATCTGACCCATTTCTGCCTTTGAAGTGCTCCTTGCATCTGCATTTTATAATGTACTTGTCTGAAGTCAGTGTATTAGTATGTAGAAGTAGATTTTATATTAAGAATTGAAATAATATTGAAATAATTTTGTATTTAAAGGATTTCAGATTTATGGGAAATTCATTATAATAAAACGATGTCTGACTTTAGTTATTAGGAACATGGTCAGGCATGCAAGGTTTTCTTTTCAGGAAAATCTGTATTCTCCTAGAAATACAATAAATGACAATGCTCTTTTACAAGCCAAAGGATTCATCTGGAGGGCAGGGGGAGAGGATTTGAGGGGTGGTGGTTTTTTAGGCTTGTCCTGGCATGTGGGAAAATGCCACTGTTTACCTGACTAGAAATCCAGTACCATATTGATTATCCAGCATGAAACAAATTTAATTCCACCCCAGTGAAAGACACAAAACTTTGGAAACTGTCAAGTGACTGAATGAGGCTCTGCTCTTTTTCCTGTCACAGCTTGTGTTGATTGCAAAGGGAATTGATACCCAGTGATTAAGAGAAAAATATTCTCTTCTTGTGATTTTTAGAGAAAACATTTTTGCCATTCTCTCAGTTGTTTTTTCTTGCTTTTTTAACAGGCTTGAGGAGAGCAGGATATTAAAATGCTGACTCTGCTTGCCTCACAAAAATAGCACAAGCAGTAGCTGATTGACATATTTTCTGTTCTGTCTTCTGATTGATTGTAGTGTAATACCTGCAGACAGCATAACATGAATTGAAAATAGAGAGTTCGTGTGATTATGATTCATTCCCTGCCTTCCAAGTCCACTGTAAATAAACTACATCATTTGTTATTTCTATATAGTTGTTTTTATAACTATATCTTTTACCTTTCCTTACTTTTCAGATATAAGAGGTGCTCCTTTACCATGTGTAATTTAATTTTCTGAGTGGACACTAAATTTTTAGAAGATCACAGTCAATCTTAGCAAACCAAATTCTTACTACTCCTTTTGGAATTTAATGTATATTTTGGTTGAGAAAATTCACCTGAAAGCAACCTCAGCTGCAATAAAGCTTGCTGACATGGAGTGGTCTACGGTCTCATAAAATTATAGGAGCCTGCTTGTATTGTTTTCAGGTTGTTATTGTTCATAATAAGTTCCTGTTGTTTGAAAGACTGATTTCTTGTATACTAGCAAGAATAATGTCTTCGTATGAGGTGAGGTTGACTCATTTAGTCTGGTAATTTTATTGTGGCACATGCAGATATCACAAGCCCCTTCCTGTTTTACTTTAGAAGCTGAAAGATAAGTGGCTTTCTGAAAAATCTCTGTAACCTGAAGGCTCAGAAGATGGAAATAAGAGTATATCCACCAGAGAGTTTTTACTTAATTTCTGAATATTCAAAAGATGTTTATGGGTGAATAGATTTTTTTTAAATATGTGAAATGCCAGAGGTTATTAAGAATAATGGAAATAAATCGCCAACAGGTTGGAAGGAAGACAGCATGATTGGCTGTAAACTTTTTGGCTCTTTGGAACTGCTATAGGATGTGCAGTGGAGTGGGAATATGATGTAGTGGAGGGTAGGGCATGACTCTTTGCTGTAGGTAAGAAATGAGACTTCATGGTCTGGGTTCAATACCTAGTCCAAGGAGACATAAGTGGCTTATCTTTGGATGATGGAAGGGTATTGGGAGAAAAGTAACTATACAATTGCCATAGTTCTTTCAGATTTTCTGTAAATATCTGGTAATTGCTTTTTTTTGCCACAAGATACTGGGAGAGCTGGATCTCTGTGACTGTTATGAATTAGGCCTTTATAGGAGTATAAAAGCAATCTTTTTATTTTTTTAATTTTTTTTTTTTTTATGATGCCAGAGATGATGTATCTTTTAAATACCATGAAATATGTATTCATGAAAGCGTGAGCTGACACTGTTATGACGCAGTTCTTATGCCAAAAATTCAGGTGGTAATTCCATCAGCTCTCAGCACTGTTTATCTTTTCTCAAGCTCCCACTATGGAGAGATCTGGCATGCTCCCTAGTACAAAATGAAAAAGAAACCATATTCCTCCATTTTCCTCGTTAGTCATCTTTTCTTACAGTTGGGAATGGGGCCAGCACAAGGTTAATACTGCTCTTAAGTATCACTCAAATCCTGCTTTGTGGATTTACATAATACATTGGCGTTCTTGAGGCTCTTTATATAGGCATGCATTAGCTAGCAGTACTTATGGGTGTGTGGAAGATAGAATCTCATCTTTTTCCTACCTGCATTGCCTGGGTTGTCCCTGACTGGGGAAAAAAAGCTCTGGATCTCTTTGCACACAAATTTGTAACACACTTTCAAAGTAAAATATTAGAAAATGTAAAATGAATACCCTTAAATATTCAAAGCCGACTGGAAAAATCTCTGTTGTTTTTCATCTAAATTTTTCTTTAAGTGCTAAAACCTAAACTTTCTGAAGCTTGAAGTGAATTCTAAAAAGTCATTTGTGAAATGACTCCCTTCTGAGGTCCTCAGGAAAACGTGCACAGTGTGTGGATTAAACAGGTGGTTGTAATGAAGAAACTGATAGATCACGCACGTGGCTGTTGTGATTACAGACATGCTTCTGACTATTAAACTAATCTGGTAGAAGTGTGATTGCGCATGAACAACTTAAAACAGCATCTGACGGGATGAAATGGGAGAAGAAAGTTTACTGTAAATTAGCATGGGTTGACCATTCAGAAGGTCAGCTATCTTCACACATTTTTATCCTTGGCTAGTGTTGCCATCTAGTCTGTGCATGTGCATTTTAAACAGGAAGAAAGAATCCTTTTTTAATCTGAGTGGAGACATGAGTATGAAAGCATCTAACTCGCTGTACAGAGAAACAGTTCGTTTGACACACTTTTGCAAGTGTGCTTCTGAAACCCAATGAAATGGTGCATAACACGTGTACTTCTTAAGCTGTTATAGAACATAAAGTAAAATGTGAATTATGCAAGTTTTAAAGTGAACCCTTTTGTAGTTAGTGAGTGTGGGAGAGGAGAAACTTGTTCTTCTGCAATAGTTTGAAGGTTTTATTTTTATGGGGTTTTACCTGAAAAAAAGGTTTGAAATAATTCTATTATGCACTGTTTGACCTTCTAATGAGACAGAACCACCTTCATTCAGGTGACTTCCTAAGTTAAAGAGGGAGACTCTGTGCATTTGGAAGTTCAACTACTTTATTTGTTCAAGGAAAACAGTCCAGCTATGTCTGTCTTCCCTTCCTTTTTTACTTTTGTCTTAAACTTCTGATATGTATCGTATGCTAGAAACTTCCATTTAGAGTAAGTGAAAATCAGCCTAAGAATATATATTCCAATTTCCCTTGACCTAATTTTAAGCTGTTGCTTCCACTAAAAGCTTCTTACAAGAGAGAAACATAAAAATGCTCAGTAACATCTATTTCCTGAAGAAGTTGCGCGCAACTCACTGCATGCAGGCTTATTTTAAACACGTTTCTTTCCTAAATCAATTGCAATGGTTTTGGAGATGCTGATACAGCATGTTTTGTGCATTGTCTTGTTAGAGGGCTGTATCTTGGGCTGGAGGAATGTCTGAAGAGGGGCAAGCTTCATTTTTATGTCCCTTCCATGTTTTGCCAATCTACTGAAATCGGGAGATCAGCAATAAAAGGTACCAAACCTAGCAGCAGTTTGTGATATGAAAATGTGATTGTAAGGAATTAGATTTAGAGTAAAAGCACACGCCATGTAATTCATCAAACAGCAGCAGTGGTAACTATTTTTTGTCACTAAGCTTAAAGTGGAAGCAGAGGCCTAGAGAAATTAAAGGCATTGTTAAAACAGATGACCTATTGAGATATTTGTGCTTTTTCTGTTTCAAAAAGAAGCTGTTTTTCTCCTGCTGTGATAGTAAAAAATTACCTGGTCATTTTTGCTCTGTTTGCCATACTTTTAGCATGGAGAAAGAAATGCACAGAACACTTACTTACTCTGAAGCAGCGCTTTAGGTAATAGGCACTACGAAGACCTGTAGCATTTTGCAAACATCCCTTTTGAAATTTCTTTTCAAGAAAGTACCAGACCATGCAGAATTTAGCTTTGGAGCACCTTCACAGTCTGCCTGCAGGGAAAGTTAAGGTGGCTTCTGGGGCACATATGTGCTTCTGTGGCTGGGGGATGCGAAGCAGAGATACAGACTCAATGCTCTTCCTGGGGAGATGAGCCATTCTGAAGGGCTTGGGTTTGCATGTCTGTTCCTCAGCAGGATGTTTCTAAAACCTCCAGTTTCTGGAGTATTACAGCAAAGGGCGTATCAAAAATACTGCTATTTCCATTTCTTCCATGCTTCTTATGCAATTTGTTCTGTAATTTAAGTACAGTTCTCCAGTGTGTATCCATCAATACATGTGTGTTTGATGCATGGATACATAGATTTAGTTCTTTTTGAATTATATTTGGTATCATGGTTATGTGGCTGAAATATTTCCAAGTGTGTACAACTGATAATTTCAGAATTAGCTAAAACTGAAAAAAAAAAAAAAAAGGAAAAAAGATTGTCCATTGCTAATTGCACCTTCAGTTTTACTGACTGATATGCACTCCTTGCAAAGTGCATGCTAATTTGCAAATTTGAAAAAGGTATTTCTTGCTGTGACTAAAAATTTAAAATTACTTTTTAAACCAGACTAAAAGTGCATTCCACACTAACCCCCAAACGGCAAGCTGTTCCTTTCAGGATATTACTCAGATTTCTAGAAGCTGGATGTCTGTAATAGTTTTCCTTGCTTGCTAAAATCTAGTGAGGCCATTACCAGTTAAAATACTTTATTATACATTTCAAGATTGGCAATTAACATTTAAAGTGTGTTTGGAGCAGGCAAAACATTATCGTATCTGGACAATGTTCTTTGCATGCATGTTTCCTTCAACGCATCTTTATTGCCTTAATTAAAGTATTTAAACTGCCAAAAATGCTTCTGGAGTCTAGGAAGGGCAATCTTTTCCACATCAAACTCTATCTAAATTGATAGCATAATGGTGGAAGATGTAACTTGATAAAAATTACTAGCCCAATTTTTGCCTTTTTTCCTCTTTTTAATAGCTAAAATTATCAGTAAATCCTTGTTTTGGCATAACTTTTCTTTCTTCCTACCAAAGATATTTAAATAACCTCAGTATTTCTCAGGTTTTCTCAAGAATCAGTAATTGTCAAACCTGAATAAATTCAGCAAGGTTAAATATTTTGAAACTAAAAACCTTTCTGATCTTAATGAAGATGTGCTCTAAGTAGAATGTAAATGCTCTGTTGCAAGAAGATACCTACAATGTTCTCATGTATCAAGTTGTATGAAAGGCAGATACCCTAAATAAAAATCATTCAGCTGTTGTTACAGTATTCATAGTTGGATTCTGTAAAGCACTTGGATTTGAGCAATGGATGTTGGCCTCTGGGCTAGTTATTTGGAGGGCTAAATGGAAACTGAAGTATTCTGAAAATTTCTTTCTGTTGCTGGCAAACAAAATAATGTGACTAATTAAATCGTATCGGTATGTATGCGTGTGGAAGTGAAAGGTTTTGTAGAGTCCAGGAAGAGGACTCTGGATTCTATCTAGTTATTAACTTGCCAGGAACTCTTACAAACTTTTATTAGGAAAAAAAACTGACCATGCCCTCTGATGTGGACAAGCAAGTGGCAGGCTATCCAGTAAAATTGAAAGGGTACTGCTTCAGACAATGCAGAGCAACCTGGGTGTGTGACCTTGTAAAACACAGATGACGTTTTTCTCATGCTACTTTTAACAATGAACATATATCACAAATATCACTGTCATCCTAAGCATACCTTACCATTTTATAGTTGTAAGTTCAGCAGTGGCAAACCTATTGCTAAGTATGAAAAGTGAAGTACAGACTCTCAGGCTGTAAGAACACTATGGCATGCGACATTTTCATGAGGAATCATTTCAGAAATCAATGATGTCTTGTTCATGCCTTCCATCAACTGGAAAATGGTCTGTTAGATTGGGACAGAAAAAGGTATGGTTTTGGTTTGTTTTTTCTTTTTTTTGTTTAAGCAATTAATTGATGTAAGGAAAGTATAAACTTTATATGGGTGCTCTGTATTTTACATGTTTTTATATTTTCTTTTATTTTGTTTTTAATTATAGTTACTATTAACACATATTGATGCTGAAATCCTAAAAGCTTTGTAGTCATAAAAATAAAATCTTACCTTTTTTTCAGTAAGGTAACTTACAGTGTGCTGCAGAAATAAAAATAAAACGAGTTTTTCACCCCAATCTGTCTTTTAATTTAAAATACTTTTGACTGGATATTACCTTATGTTTAAAAAAGAGAAAGAAAATAAAAATAATTATATAAAAATTATATAAAAAAAAGGAACTGTTCTTGAGTTGCTTGTTGCCTAGAAGTAATGTGAGGCAGGAATGAGGAAACCTGTCAAAACCATCTCTCAAGTCTTTCCCACAATTTGTGTCTTTGCTTTTCTCCTGATGTCTCTTAACCACTCATTCTAACATAAAATTTCATATTTTTTAATTTTAAATGGGTTTTTTATTTTTTACAATGTATTTGTTGATTTAAAGTTGAAAAGTAACTAAAAGTATTATGGAGAAATGCAGAGTTAAGTATGTAAGCATGTTATATGGTTAGCAGCTTCCCTTGTACCATATGGTTAAAATGAATCTGAGCCATGAATGCTTTGCAACATTCCTATGGGACAACTGACAGTGTGCAAAGTGCCCACAGAACACATATAAAATAAATTCATACTAAATGAAAAAATTTAAGAAGCCATAATACACATTTTTGTTCTTTTGCCTTTAAATATGGGTATGATTTTTAAATAAACCTCTCTTCTAAGAGCACTTCAACCTCACCAGGAAGAGTTGGAAAGCATGAAGCTGGTTCAAAGAAATGAAAAAGAAGTGAATGCAACCTCAGCTAAAACGACAGACTCAAAAAACCCCTCAATACATAGTTTGAATTCTTTATTTCTTGTCCAAAACAATTTGCTAAGCAATTTCAGATTTGATACCAGGATGGTGATTTGGAAAATTTAAAGTCAACAGTAACTTTAGTTTACAGAATCGTAAGAAACACTAAACTCATAATTAGATATGATTGACATTTTCCTTGCTAAATACATGTCTTTGGTAATAACATTTGAGTCTCTTAGTGTTTTTTGTCATAGTTAAACTGCAAAGTGTTTTGCAAAGTGGTTTAATCTCATTTTGCCTTCCTGTAAAATAAGGAAGGATGGCGCAAGCAGATGAAGAGACTTTCCTAGACCAGTGGTAGAGCAGTAGACAAGCTCAGGGGTGAGCTCCCTTGGGCTGATGCGTCCAGTCCAAAGGCAGTGCTTCCATTACAATTCTGTAAGTGATTCTTTATTTTTAATTTTTTTTAAGTGAATTGATACTCACATTTTCTGTTTTGTGACTGTCAGAAATCTGAAGTTTAATTGGCATAAGTTTTACTGTGTAGTTTATTTACAAACCAGTCTTATTCCTGTGTTTTGAGTGGTTTCTTCTGACTGTATGTAGCACTTAAAATACCCTGTTTAAAGTTGTAGGATATTTTGCATGCATTGCAGATATGACTGTGTAATAAATGCAGTTGCATATGTATGCTCCCTGTGGCTACAAAAGTACATATTCACAGAATAAAAAACACAGTCAAAGGAATCCAGACTGCTTATTTTTATACTTACTGATATCCCAGGGAAAAAGGTAAAAAGCAGTTTATAAAACCTGGACAAAAGAAGGATGTAACTTCTTTTTGTACTCCCTTGGGCTGAATTTCAGCTGAAATAACTGACAGTTTTTGGACTTACTGAAGGAAATGATGAGTGAAGATAAATATCCAGATGTTTGCTGGCCAGATGTGTAAGGTTACATTTTGGAAGGCATGAATGTTCTACCTGTGTCTTCTGAGAAGGAAACTGTAAATAGTAAACATGCTAGATTTTTATTTCTACAATTTGGGGTGAAAAAAGGGGTTTGAAGTAAAACTGTTTTGCCTTCAATGTAGCGTTTTAAGAACAGATGCAGGTTGCACATGCAGATTTTCACAGCATACAAGTGGGTTGTTTTTTTTTAATGGCTATTATGTCTACGTGGCTTACTTAACACCCTTTGTGCATTGTTTTTAATTTAGGGGAGATGCAGCTTATGGAACTGTCTTAATTTTCCAGCAGTAGGAAATAGGTGTGTCGAGTCTTTGAAAGTTTCCTATTTTCTGTTCCCATGTTTCAAGCTGCTTATTTACAAAAACAAAAAATTTAAACCTTGACTTTTTCCCCTCTTTCCCCCGCCTACGCCAAGTCTCTCCCTTTCCCACCTAACATACAGATCTGCTTCTTTTCAAATAAATTATTGGAAGCGGCTGCCTGCTCATACAGCAGCACAGCTCATCTCTGCTTGTGCTTGCTCTCAAACTTGGGAAGGGGAAAGAAAAGTCTTGTTAAAGTCAAGTAAATAACTTAGCTGCTAGGCAGTAGGAAAAATATTGGATTTGATTGTGTATTATTCCCATATGGGTGAGGTATATTTAAAATTGAAAAGGAAACCAGCTCCCTTAAAACTTAAAGGGACAGATTTTCAAAAATCGGCAGCCAATTTTCGCCTATAATTGTATTTAATGTGGAAGGGATTTTCCTCTGCTGATGAGGGATAAGAGGGTCTTGCCACCAGACTAGCAGTGAGGGAGAGGAGGCCCCTTCCAGCATGTAGATGTTGTTACTGGCCAGATCTTTTGCTCCTTCCTTGTGCTAAATATCTCCCAGGGTCCACAGGGCCCCAGAGAGGCGGGAGAGGGCGGGAGCCTGCCCCAGTGCATGGGAGGTGATGAACTCACTTATGTGAACTCCTGCTCCTTTAGGAGCTCCAAAACAAGTGTGTCAAGAGTGAAAGTTTTTAATTTAAAAAAAAACCAGCAATTTTTGAACAGGGTTTTCTCCAGGGCAGGCCGTGTTGCAGCATGTTCCAGCACTGCAAAATCCCCTAAATGGCATGGCCCGTAATTTTAAATGGAAACAGCCTTGAACAAGTTTTTGTTTTATTGTGCTCATGTAGGCTGATTTTTGTGTTCCCATTCTGCCAGTGTGTAAATATTGGAAAACATAATAACCATGTAATTACAGAAGTGCAGTCTCTTCCTCCTTAGAAAAAATAAAGGGCTTCCAGAAATATTTGTCTCAAAGACACAGGCTGTCCCACACTCAATTTCTTCAGTAACTTATTTCTTCTTAGTCATATATGAGAACAAATAGGCTCTGGAGCAGGATCTGAAGGTTGGCTATTGCAAGCATATAGAAATAGCTTGTTTCAATTTCAGTGTAATCCTCAAAATGTTGCTTGGAAGTGCCATGTGCTCAGAGCAAGTGAAGACATTAAAAGGTGTAAAGCAAGAGTGAAGGGATCAATTGCTGTCATCAGTCTTTGTATTTAAAGAGGGAAGAGGAGTGGTTAAGAAGGGAGAAGAAAGAATGATGGCAGAGTCATCATGAAGAAAAAGCGGTCATAGAAGTGCACATAGAAGTGGTTCTGGGATTTCATACCTGCTCCTGGGACAGTTGCTGCTCCCCGTGGGGAGATAACAAATTGCTAGGCCCTAGGAAAAAAAAAAACCAAAACGCCTTAACCTTCAGCTAAAGGTTAGGAACCAGGATGCACTTGGAAGCTGCCCCCTTCCATCACTGTGGTTATGGTAGGCACCATGACCCCCAGGAAGGTAGAGCTCTGGACCCTGCCATTTACCTGCTTTTCCCACTCACTGGGAGAATAAAACCCTGCAGTTTCCTAATGCAGGTGGGGGGATGGAGAGCAGAGTGACAAAACACATAGTTCACATTTGGTATTCAAAATAACTGTTTCTCAAGCATGGGGTGGCTTGTCTGCATGTGTTGCTGGTCTTGCCAGGTCTTGTGATATTATCACCTGTCTCAAGAGCTTTACTGGTGGTGTTGGCTTTGAAATAATTCTGAGATTGTTTTTCTTTGGCTTTGATTTCTGTGTCTATCAGACACATTTACTTTGTGGTTTTTATGCATATTGGGGGAGTGAAATCACTTCTATAACACGGTCTAGACTGTAGCAGTTGTACTAAGAAATTTCAGCTATTGTGACCGTGTACAACTGTGTAGAAGGAGAGGACTGCGGTAGGCGAAATGGGGTACATTCAGATAGGAAAAAGCTATGGACCTGCCTGTGCGAGTGGCATATAGAAGCACCATGGGATGTGGGGGAGAGCATAGGGAGGGCTGGATGGAGCAGAGGAATGTGGCAAAAAACAGTAGGCATGGGGTAGTATGGAGGAATGTACGTGGAGTCAGGACGAGTGGTCTGAGGCTAAGGGAGGAAATTTGTGATGGATAGATTTATGGCTGCTGCATGTGGAACCTGAGGGATAAAGCCCTATCCTATAGAAGCCCTCAGAAGTTTTGCTGTTAAGTACAAAATGAGAGTTTGCACCAAAAATGAATGACAGTCCATTTTTTATATCAGGCACTGAGAAATGTTGTATTTTTGTATACAGATAAACTGGTCTGCTGAAAATGCTGTAGTACCTTCCCAATTATTCTTCAAAAGCTCATGATTGTCAAGCAAATGTAATACTTTTCTTCATGTGTAGAACTAACTAGCAATAGTAGTTTTTAGTGGATGAGTTGGGTAAAATTGTCCTCTATTCTAAAGGAAGAGGCAATGGCAAGTGCTAGAGGACTGTATTTTTATGTATATTATGGTGGTGGGTGTTATTTTTTTTTTTTTATTCCTTTAGAGCTATATACATTTTTTCATTTGTTTATGTTCAATAAGAGGCTGTATTAATATTTTTTACTTACATATAGATTTATGTCTATTGGTTGAGTAATACAAGCATCCCTTGAGAGGTGCGCTACTGAGTGTTAATATAATTGCTGAAAAGTTTCACACATTTTTTTAGTTGGGAATAATATCCAATATGTCGTGTCTTTTGTGTAAGGCAATAGCACAACATTTTACACATTAATCAAAATAATTCACAGAGCTTACTTCATCTTCCACTCTAGTAGGATATGGTTACTACACAAATAACTTTAGGACAGGAAGTAAGAATAATACTGTAATTAACTGCAATTGCAGGGGAACTTAGGTAGTCAGAATGTAATTATGCAAGGCAGAACTCAGTCAGGAAACAGGATTAACTTTCCTGTTCTTTTGAAATATGCCAGATGATTGCTAATATTTATAAATGGTTTTTACACATCAACTGAATGATGATGTCTGTGACAGAGGAGCTGCCTTTAAAATTACGCTAAGCAGTTGGTTCCTCTCTGACTCAGTGATAAAGATGCTTCCTCCAGGAGCAGCTGTTAAATTTCCTTCCTGCGAGGTAGATTTCCTTAACAGTATCCTATCCAAACATTGGCCCAATCTTTAGTAGTTTGTCAAGGCTAATTTGATTGCAGTATATCCAAAGTAAATTCAAATTGAAAATTACTGAGTAAAACTGGTTTATTTTAGGAAAAAAAAACCTAAAAAACCAAAACCACAAAAGTGTGTATTCTATGTTGCATCAGATGCTGATACAGGAAAATTCAGCATGGGAGATACTGGCTTAATAGTGAAATGCACAGTTATCTTTAACTTTCAAAGAATTACAAGAACCCCTCCTAACTTTATTAGAAATTGTTTATAGATCTTGTATCATTGATGGAAGTGTTTTGTCATGTGTTTCAGAAGTACCATAATAGAGGTAAAATCAAAATTAAACTGTGCTAGAAGAAGTGGAAAACAGGAATAGCTACTAAGTATTATCATAGAATCATAGAATGGTTAGGGTTGGAATTAAAATCCAAATGCAGGGAATGATATCTCAGGAAGAAATTCACTCTATCTGTGATTTGCTCTAAAGAGGGCTTTGGAATGCTAATTGAAACCAAAGTGTTGCAGCCCCCAAGTCTGACTGAGGTGAATGCTGCATTGGCAGTGGCTTTGAATGCTAAATACTAACAAGGTCAAACAAGCCTCAGTGTAGTCCTACTGTACGCTGCTGATTCCCAGACATGAGCCACATCAACTTTAATTGTTAGCCTGGTGTTATTCTCCAAGCAAGTAATGAATTTCCTGTTTGAATATTTCATTTATCTGTTATTTATTTTTAAACTTGTGTTTGCAGTACTTTTAAGGATTTTGAATTTGTCAGCTGCTATGTTAAATGTTGAAAGAGGTTACAGTTGGTAGCTATTTTGAAATTAGTTATTTTGAAGTAAAAAAAAAAAACACTTTTTTAAAAATCTGAATTTCTTTACTATCTGTAACTGTGAACAGCTCCATGAATTCTCTATAATCTACTAGGTTGATACACTGCATTTACAGTATGATGACCATTAAACACGGTATTTGGAAAAAAGAGACCATGATGCTATAATTTATAACACTGATTATAATTTAGTGTAAAATACTTATTTATGATACTATAATCTAACACTTCAAGAACATTATTCTCAACACAAAGTAAAATTATTAATTCTATACCTAATTTTACTGCATTGACTGAATTAGTCTACAGGGTAAAATCACAATCAGTAAGCAGTACTGTTTACATTAGATGCCTAAGTGACAGTCTTTCTGATCAAATAGTATTCTGAACTTGAGGGGTGAGGTGTGACAGTTCTGGATCTTGCTTTAAGGAAAGCTAACCAAAGCTTACTTCTGCCTTTTTGGCTTCCCAAAGAGTGAACAGATCAGCAGAGAGATACAAAATGTTAATTCTTCATACTCCCTAAAGTATTTCTGACATCATGATCACAATTCTGTGGTGTTTCTTAGGGAAAATCTTGCCAAGGCTGAAAGAGAATGTTTTTGCAGGGAGCCTTACTTTGTCCTGACATTTATGTGAGGACACGATTCGCCATGAACCTTTTAGTTTTCCTCTTCCTTCAGAGAATAATGAAAGGAGTCTATTCATCCCGGTCTCTTGGTGTTTTCGTGGAAAAATAATAGTTCGACTGCACAGGCCCACTCCTCATCTGAAATATGAGTAAGCCCTGGAGCAGGAGGAATCTGTGCCCACTGCATATTTCTACCAGGATGCTGGATTGTTGCCATTGTTAATAATGTTGAACCTAAACGTAGCATCCACAAATGACAGAAACAGATAAAAATACTTATAAAAGATCAATGCTCACAGTATAAATATACAAAAGATCATGTTAGAAAAAAATGTAGGATAACTGTTTATTATTACATGAGGTTTTAAAATATTTACACTTCAGAAATGGCCGTTGCTCATTTTGTAGTTGGGGAATATTCCTTTGGGAGCAATGGCAGGATGTTTTCGGTTAACCTCATTTTTTTTTAAGCTAGAAAAGGAAAACCTTTTCTAGCCAGTTTTTCTTTTTTTTCTTCCTGTAACTAGGTAATAAACTTGTATCTAAAAAAACACTTGCTAGAAAGTGCTGTTATCTGTTTAAAATTTACGGAAACGCTGTAGTTTAATGGTACAATAACTAATGCTCAATTATAGAGGAATTCCTCCGGAAGAACAAGTCATGACTGCAAGTGCCAAATAAATCTAGTGGTGTGACTTGGATAGTAAAATTTCATAACAATAGTAATCTGAGGGTTATGTTTTCAAAGCAGATTGTCTTGATAGTACTACAGCTGACCTGGGCATGTTTGATTTGGTGTGTATGTGAGGTATAATGCTACTAAACTATTGAGGATTGAACAGGGTGACTCACTCTATATGAGGTGAAGACTCATGAGGTTTTAATACAGATTAAGTACTTAAAACAAAAACAAACAAACAAAAAACAAGTAAAAAAAGTATTGTGGCTTTGGAGTTCTCAGAAACCTGAACATTTCCTCAGATTGGTACCACTGACTGCAGTGTTTTAACCCAAGTGCGTTACTGTCAAAATAAAGCAAAACACTTTTGTAATGTCCTATACAAAGAAAAATGTTTAAAAATTGAAGACAAGAGAGAAACGAGGAAAACCCTTATCGAAATTGGAATATTATCATATAGATTGAATTTAAAATCTGAATCGACACAGGCAGTCTGCAGGTATGATCTGTAAAAGAGTTGCAACTTCACCGCTTCTATGAGTTGCATGACTGCTATTGTGACTACTACTGGAGTTAGTAGGGAAGCAGGTAAAATTTTTAGATTCAGAATGCCCTCAGCCTCCATGTATTCAGGGTATTCTGTTTATTAACACCATTTCTGCTCCCCCACCCCCGTTTCTTAATTGTAATACCCTATTGTTCTCAGATGTCTAAGTGCTTATAGTTTTACTGACACATTAAATAGAACAAAGTATTACTCAATTTATCCTTTTGGATAACTTTAAAAGACTTTCTGCGGCTGAAATCCTAAATACAAAACTGCAATAACATTTAGTGCTCCTGTTTTACTTGTTAATATATTTACTTTTAAGAGTTGAGAAAAATACTCTATACCTGTATTACTGTTGTGATTTAGTTTTATTTCAGAGCATCTGCTAAAAATGCAAAGCTGACTTCTTAAAGAAGTCCATTCCTCATTTATATTCTGAGAGAACTGAAATTTTCTTATGATTCCAGATTTTCAGTTAAATGAGACAGTTCTAGCAATCAAAGACATTCTTAAAAGAAATAAGATGAATTGCTTTTAGAACTATAAGTTTTGGGTTTTTTTTTTATTTTTTTTCAGATAAGAGGGTTTCCATTGTTTTCATTTAATAAGGGAATCAGAAACTTTAATTTTCTAGTTGACTGAAGTGATGTGCTTAGGATTTGTATGAGTATGATTTGCAATTGTATAAATTGCATGCAGGGTGCACAAAATAAGATTATATTTCATCTTTAATACGCTGAAGAAATGAAAGACTGGGAAATTCACTTAATACTTTTTTAGTGAATATAGATGACATAAAAAACATAAAAATGGTATCTCAGAAGTCACTCATCATTTGGTTGCTGGAAATGTTAATTCTGTAGCACAGTGCAGGGAGTAATTACTACAGTGAATGGTTGCTATGAATGGTCTTGAATATAGTGATGGCACTGGCATTTTAAAAGCTGGCACTGACATTTTAAAAAAACATTTGTAGAATTCAAATTTTGTTTAACACATAGTTTATATAATTTTTAATTGTATATTAATTTTAAATAACAAGAAATTGCTCTATAACAATACAGTAGGAAGTACCAAACCCTAGATTTTAAAATTCTAGATATCAAATTATCAAGGTATTTACGTCTATGGAAATTTCATTGTTTTGAGAGGACAAAGCTGATATTTAAACATTTATATTCTAGCTGAGAGACTCTGTGTGTGTGTGTATGTGTGCATGTGTTAGCAAGGATTTGCAATTCACGTCCATTTGAGAGACTGGTACATTAGGACCATAATGGAGTAACTCTTCACTAGCTCTACAGATAAAATGTAAAATGTTTCCATTGTTCAGAATTCCCATAGCTTTGGGAGATTAGGTGACCTCAGGAAAAAGTACAAACAGCTGACCTTTTGGTGGAGAAAGAAACAGGCATGGCAAAGAAAGGGCTGAATTTCTTAAAAAGAAGAGCCTAGTTTGCCTTACTTTTTTTGGGCAAGAGACTGTGGACTGTTACAAGGTAAGGACTGAGGACAGTTGCTGCTGTTGCCTGAGAAACATGGGTTCGTCTGAATTGGAGACTCCTTTACATGTGGAAAAGGTCAACGGAAACATTACCGGGTATGGGCTGAGGCTCTAGCACTTCCCTGCTGGCTTAGGAGGGAGCGCCTTTCCCTTACTGCACTGTGCCTTGTAATGTACTTTACATCCAACCATAGTGAGGAAGTATGGAAAAGTCATCTTTGCAGGAAGAAATGTTTTTGAACCTGTGCACATTTAATGGATGGCTATTTTTATATGTTCATAACATTATAAATATATGGAGTATTTTCTACTTAAAAATGTTTATTTGAGACAAATAAAAAACTTTAGACACAGCAAAGGGTGAGGCCACTAGGGTAACAAAATATATTGCTTCTTAAAAATATGTATTTAAAATTGAATCTGTTTAAAATTGAGCAACTGTTAAATGACAGATGGCTTCTGACAGTCAGTGTCCTGAAAACTCAAGAGCATCCCTGTGATTTTCTGTTTATGTATGCCTTAACTTCAGCTGCTACTAAATTATACTGCTGTTGAGTTGTACATATAAATATATAACCATAATGTCTAATGATGCTAGTAGGTGATATTCTTGCCATGGTTTTTAATGCCATATTCAATATAGTTTTAATTTTATTTAATTATAAACTGTGAAACATTTTTTAAAAAGGTATGCTGGTAATATCCTGAGTATGGAGATATCTAGAACCAGAACCACAACTTTCCATTTGCATGCTCAAAGTGAATTAATTGTCAATCATATTTTAAACAGTCATGGACTTCTGTATCACTAGGTGTGATAACCTGTGTGATGAGAGAGTTCAGTTCACTGAGATAAGCCAAAATGTGATCAATACAATTTTCTAATTCACTGTATGTATCCCATGCTGTGATTCTGAGTCAGTATGAGAATTAAATGAAAATTTGTAGATCTGTGTTTAAGGTGAGGACCAATTTCTGTTTGTTTTGGGTTTGGTTTGTTTTTTGCTTGCCTTTTTTTTTTTTTTCCAAAAAAAGCTTGTATTTAAGGGAGAACATTGTACTGCTTTCTGATGTCTGAAGGAAGCAACCTAGGGAATACTTTTTCTCTTGAGAGACTTAAGAACTTTATCTCTTCCAGAATAGCTCTGTTCTGTAGTAATTGGTCTTGTGCAATTAACTGTTGGTCATGGGGATGTCCTTAATTTAGCTGGCTTATTTCTGATAGCCATAGAAAAACATTTCATTGCAAGCTCTAAGATTGTTCTGACAAAGCAGGATTAATTTGTGTTACATTTTACTGCCTTGGTTTCCAGTAAATAACTAGTTGCGAATTAGCTTTGATAATTCTACCCAACATGTAGTTACTTAGAAAAGTCTTCACACTTGGTGGCTTTTATCTCGCTTTTTAAGCAGGAATTAGTCTGTCCGCCAGGGACACACAGAATGTATGCACCCTTTGAAAGCACGTTGTGCTGGCTGCTGTTTTACTGCCTATGGAAGAGCTTAACCATGGATTAGGAGAACATACATTAAAGCAACTTTCAAAATTTTTGTTGTGGAATGATGCTTAAGTTTTCAGGAATAGTTTAATTAAGGCAGATACATCATTGCTAATATTCTCGTTGTAAAGGTAAGCGTGATTCAAAGATTTATGGTTTTGTAAAAACATTTTGTTGTGTGAAATGGCTAAAAAAGTGAGTAAAATATTGTTTTGTAGTGCATGAATGCTACTTTACTTCTGCCAGATTCTGACTCAATAGAAACATGTGCATATATTTTTGAATGAAAGACTATTCCAGTTGCTCAGTGTTCAGCATGAATTTATTATGAAACATGTAAGTGCTGTTACTGTTCTCTTTGAACAAAATGACAAGTTTTTTGGGGGTGGGCGGGGTCAGTGTTCATTCAACTAGTTTTCTTACCCTTGAAATTTTCCATTATGTAAAAGATTTGTTTCATTCATGTACACTGCTACTGGCAAAAAAATACCACAAACAAGCCACCAAAAAAACAGGCAGCAGCAAATTCAAATTCTAATTTAAGACAGGGTCACTCCCACTTCTAGACACAGTAAATGGATGTGGCAGGGACAAAACCTTCATTCCCTCAATCTGTCTTCTTAGACTTTGGAAGCAGTAGTCTTTAGTTTAATAAAGGCCCTGTCCTCCAGCTGGATTTGTGAAGGGAAATGCTCCCACACAGAGCTGATTGAAGCTAATGCTTCTTTTATGTGAACATCTTATACCTCTCTAGCCTTACAGCACTTGATACAGTGAACGTAATCTATTAGTCATCAATATTTTATAGAAGGGGACAATTTAGTCTGTGATGTCTCAATACCCTGTCATATTATAAGCTTCTATTTATCATTTAAATAATTTGCATTGTATAGTAGTCATGGTTTCTTTTTGTTGTTGATTTCTATATTCACTTTAAAACTCGATTTAAATTCCATATGCCTTTTCCAGTACATTACCAATAAATGCTTCTTGCACATTGTTCAATTTATAGCAGAAAATATTACTTTTTTATTGGTAATTGCACAGCAGATTATTATGTGGTGAAAAAAAATCCATTCTTTTCCTAAGGCATAAACCCAAGTTCCTGTCTGTTTTGCGGATGTTAAAAATCCCTTGACACTCAAAGAAGAGTGGGAGTATTAACTCTCAGGAACCCTTGACTGAGTATCCATGAAAAGAGTGTTTCTCCTCCCAGCACGAGGGACTAAGCTTGTTAGGAGTGCTTACCGTGAAAGAAATACTTTATGTAATCTTAATAAATAAAATAAATTTAAGGGCATTTTCTTAGGCAGAAGGGGAGGAATGGGAACAAGTTCAACTTTTCACGTTATTAAGAAATATACAGAGTAGGACAGATTATCTGAGGATTTGTCCAAGCTTCTCAGCATGAACTTTATTTGGGGAAAATAACTAAAAATAATTTTTCCTACCTATTTTTAATATTTGATAACTTCAGTAGGAAAAAAAAAAGTAATTTTTCTCCCTCTTCCAAAAGATTTATGCAATAAATAGCCAAACCACTTGTACTCTAAAGGTCAGAAGAACCTTGGAAGTACCTTTTAACATGGTAGTAAAGAATCATTTGATTCTTAGAAATGACAGGAGATTTTCAGTCTGGATGACTGCTTACAAAATAATATTAGTGACTGGCACATAAAAATAAAGGGTCTTGCACTGTAATTCAGTATAATCAGAGCCTCTATAATGCTTTTATTAGTTGTCCTTGCAAATGTTTTACAGGTTTTGCAGATTTGCAGACTTTTCTGAATATGTAAAGGTGTAGCCCCACCGGCTGCAGGAGTCAGGTCTTTAAAAGCACCAAGCAGTTCTTGGAGGTGTGAGCTATCTTGGCTGACAAGGTCTGGCAGATAGCAGGAGACAGGGCTACCGTGCCTAGGGGAGTTGCTGGCTGCCCTCGCTAGAGCTGAGGGCTTTGTGTGCGCTGGTTGTTAAGATAAACAGGGAAAGCGAGTGCCAAGAGAGACCGCCCTGCAGAGCTGCGGATAGATGTTATTATTTTTAAGAAGAAGCCCTCTGGTGATATAACAGGGCTGACCCTGTTAGTGGAGGCTTCATAAATCTTTCTCAAGTGAAAGTTCCTGGCCGTGCAGGTTGGAGGGCAGACAAAAGAATCAAAAGAGCCAGGATGTGAAGTCTCTGTACTGTACATGTGAGGGCTGCCTATGGGACTCTGCAATAATACGACAATAGCCAAGTTTGCAAGGCACAGCTTCAGTTCGCTGCCTGCTTTCAACTGCTTCTAATAACAGTTTTAATTTTAGATTCCTCATGGCCTTCTGCATAAAATCTTAAAACCATAATGATTCTGCAGCAAAAACAAAAGAGAAAAAGATTTAAATACCCTTGAAATCTCAGCTTAGAAAACTCGTTTCTCTTAGCAATATAGTAATAATTAAAGATGGTGATCAGAATAGAAAACAGAAAAAGATAAAATGGCTAGAATATAAATGTTTGATTCAGTTTGACTTTCCACATGCTTACCGTGCTGCAATGAAAGGAATTTTATATAGTGTATTCTCTGTCCACCTACAGGTGAGTCTTTTATCTTGCTATCATCTGCAAACCATTTGAGTTAGACAATTTGCAGTGCAGGATCTTCTCAAAGCTGACTGAAGAAGCCTTCTTAGAGCATACTGATGACATGCTAGTCTCACAGTCCAGAATGAAACTGAGAAACTCTATGTGGTTAATACTTGCACCTGTTCAAACATGGTACATGTGTATGGAATATACATAGCCTCTCTTACTCCATCAGTACTGAAGCCACAGGCCTTGGGGTTGCCAGCTGTGTACTGGTGACCCTGCAAATGGAATAGATAGTTTTCAGATCCAAAAATCACGAGACTTCTGCCATTTCAGCTAACTGGGCTTACAGTAGCAGGTATTAGAGATGACATAATCCCTAACTCTGGGCTGTACCTGAAGCTTTTCTTTTTTCCCTCTCTGAAGTTGTGCATAAACAGCTAGAAATTAGTTGCATTACCCTGGAATCCATATTTCTTGTGCAAGAAGAAAAGGAAGGGCAGAGAATTGAAAATGTTATATTTAGACAAGTACGCAGGTCCAGCTTTAAGGGCATTTGAATTGAAGAGGGAGACTCAGGTTTTTCTACTTGGAGCTGGGACAGGAGCAGAACGTATGTTGGTAGACTTTATGTGCTGTAATATTTCTAGGGCATGTTTTCCTTTCTTTATTTGCTATTTTAACATTTCAGCATACCATCATTCCCCCAAGTGGAAGATTTACATGAAGTGAAACATAATGAAAACAAATGACCAAGTCTTGATTGGCTTTGCAATTTATGTAAAATGTTGGCAAGAGCTTTGATTAAGAGTTTAAATTCACACAGGCTTAATCAAAAAGAAATTAAAATCCTATAAAGAGGCTGCTCAGGATTCCCTTACAGAAACCAGGATTGTCATCAAGAGCTAAATTTGTGTGTTTATATCAAGACTGGGAGAAAGGAATGCAAAATAGAACATAATAGGTAGTTGAACCATAATTAATACACATACATCAGTGTTCTCATAGAAAAGATGATAAATGATACACACTGTAGAGCTGTGAGCTTGGGGCATTATTATCCAGTGGAAGAACCCAGCCTGATCTGGTTGACAGGGAAAAAGTACCATTTTTGTGGGTGCAGCCTCATACATGAGCTGGGAATGAGTGAGGACAAGCCTAACAGCTAATAATGGGTGAACTTAATGTTCCTCCACAGTAAATCTGCCTGAACTTTATCTATTTATGTTATAACCTACGTTCTTTTGTTCAATAGTTCAGGAAATTCTTAATGTATATGTTCGAAGCAACACATTATCCCTAAACAAAGTCAGACAATGTTATTCTCCATATGACTGAATTATCATTCCATTATCATTATTCATCATCAGGAATGCAAGTTGTACACTGCAGTCCATTTTAATTACATACCAGGAAAGAAATGGAAAAAAATCTAGTAAGTTCAGAATGGAAGAAAAAATTGAGAAATAGGAAAAATTTGAAAAGAGTTAATGCTGATTTGAAGCAAAGATTCTCTGCATTAAAGATTTCCTCAGTCACATTCTTCCACACAGTCTTGTACAACTTAGCAGACTGGAGAAATATGGTTTTTAAAATTAAAGATAGCATATCAGGAAAAGAACTTCATTATTTCACAAGTGAAGATTGAATTATTTATGCTAGTCATTGTCGTTATTTTATTATTGTGGCCTGAGCCACCTATTTTATAGCAAATTTCACAAAGGTGTACATTTGAAAAGAATTTGGCCCCGTAATTCTCATTATAGATGCCCTGACACTCCGATGCTTTCCAGTCTTTACCAAATGAAAAAAATCCATTGTTTTCTAGTGTGTGGATTTATTCAGGTCAGTAAGACATAATATGAGCAATGTCTTTATTCTTGATAACTAATGTTCACCACAACTTTTGAACTTAATTATGAATTTTTAAAATGGAAAATAAACCCCAGTAATTTCACTAGAAGCCTGTTATTACTGAAACATTATTAACCTTTTGAGGGTGTCAGCCTAAAGGCTGTGTGTTTGAAACTATTTTATATTTTTAGCAGGTTTTTCACAGTTGTAGTTAAATTTGGAATATACCAAATATATGATCCCAGTGGGCTCTGGGCAGACAATAGCTTTTAGCAGTTAGGAGAAAATCAAGGTCCTACATGTTGGTATGCATGTTGCTCCCATACTGGGAGATCTTTATTTTAGCCAGCTACATACCTTTTGTATTATGGGGAGAGTAATCAATAAATTGTGTGCTAGTAACAACTGTTCCATGTATCACATCATATTTCTGTGTTTCAATACCCAGAAAGGGTAGAGGGTCCCCATGTTTTATTATACTGAACTGTACCTGTTCAGTTCTCAAAGCCAGGTTAAGAAGAGTTTTTTTCCAATTCATAGTAATTGCAACAACAAAAAAAATCACTTCCTTCTGCTATAGGGAACAAAGCAAGGCATTGAACAGGAAATTCTGTTTACCCAACATTCTCACTTCCCTGGTGTCAGTGGTCTTACTAAGGAATTGCAAATTGTGCAAAAATAAACAAAATGAGTTCTTTGGAAAAAAAATTAGCGAGTAAGCTACTCTGATAATAGTTAGTCATAATCCCTTAAAAAAGTCAAAGAGACCTTGACAATATCAGTCTAATGATTTGACATTGGGGCTTGAAATATCTAGACTGATTTAGGAGGAAACTATTTTCATACAAAATTCTAACTTTTGTTTCTTTAGTTTAGAAGTGATTCAATACACAAGCTTCTAGTTTATATTGTAGGCTGTAGATAGCAGACGTGAATGCATATACTGTGCATGTGATTCTGCAAAATACATTGACTCTTTCCATCCTGCAAAAAATTGGCATGGCCCATCATCAGCTTTCAAGGACACATTCGTTCAGTAAGTGTTCAGAAAATACCAGGTACCTCAAGTCTCACTTTGGCAACAAGTTTCTTGGAGATGTTAAATACCCTGTTTATGAGGTTAAAAGGAGAAACCATAGCAAGTGCAGAATAAAATGTTTTTTGATATGCTTTCTATCATCTAACATTTAGGTAGTCAGTATAAAGAGTAAAGAAAGAGACCATCTTGAGTTAATCAGAGTAATTGCTGGAGATTTAAATACTGTTGCACACAAGTAATTTTTTATTAAAACTGATTTGAGGGAGTCTGCATTTAATATAAAAAGCAGACTTTTCTGCTGGCATGGGAGTGAGAACAGCAATGTGATCTGTGATGACAGCACGTGACATGTCCAGTGTCCTAGGATCTAGTGGTTGTTTTACTTGGCCAGGATCACACAGCAAATTCCATAGGATTTTGTACCCCATTGACTGTGCTGGTGACAAGATCTGAAGTCACTCAGCAGACAGAAAATCAACAGCTATTTGGCATATTGCTTGCATGTGCTTGACTCTACTGTTTTCTGTAAGGTTTATTAGCTGCTTTCATTATTTTTTTCTAGTAAGCATTGCAATTTCTGATCCAGAACAAGTTTAGACAGCAATAAAAAGTGATTTTGTGCTGCTTTGTACTGTTTTAACTGTGTTTAAAAGTAGAAGCACATGACAGTTTATTGAGTTGCATTGATTTTAATGAGTTTTCAACAGCTCATCTTGGATTTTTATTTTTTTTAAAGGTTGCAATTCCAATGTGAAATTTCCTCCCTAAAGCATCTCAGTTAGTTGTTCAGATTACATTGTAAAATGAGAGATTTCCTTTTCCTTCTTTACTGGCAAATGTTGGCACATTGTTTATTTCTCAGCATTTGAAAAAATTAAACAAGTACCTGTGTTTGTTCAAAATAATTTACAATTGTGTGTACTGGATCTTCTATATGCATACCTGTGAAAAACTGACAGAGAACTGGAGCTGAATTCTTGCCCATTAGTGAATGAAGTTCCATGTATTGGTTTGTATGCAGTGGGTGTCTGTGGTTTTATAATATCTCATTGCTCACAAATGATATTATATATTTCCTTCGAAGGGGATATTTTCAAGTACCTTTTGCAAACATCAGCGTAAAAAGAAAATTATATATAATTTAAACGCGTTTTTCATTTCAGTATTTTGTTGAAAGAATTTTAACAGACAAAACAAATTTCATTATATATTCTGTCTTTATTAACAAATAGTGTGAAACTGAGAAACATTTTTAAGCAGCACTTCAATCATGACTTTGTCCCTCTTGTACTGATCCTTAATTTATGTATAAAAAACTGCTGTCAAGAGAGGGCATATGTGTACCAGTTTGATCAAAGTTGTTTTTTCAGTAAGCAGTAATTCATGAATGCCACTCAAAGCTGACTGGGTTGACTTTGCAATGACAAAGACCATCAAGTGTTCTTACTGTGGAAGGCCCAGACACTGGTTTTGTGTTGAATGTTTTAGTGCTACGTGTGTACCAGTCCACGTTACTGTTACCTTTAAATTTTGCACTACTGTTTTGCAACACATACTTTTCTGTGGGAAAGGAAGAAGCATTTTCTTTTAAGTATTTACTGTCTGTGGTGAGAAGCAGTTAGTGCTGGGAGTTAATCTACTCCTCCCACTCACCCCTTCCCCAATAACAAAAATACATCCATATATTTCTATTATCTCCTCTTCCACTGACTCAACATATTAATAATTTGTAGGAACGATTGTAATTACTCATAGTTGATTTCTTCATAAGGAACACTTGGCTTATGAGTCAGCCCATAGTAACACGCAGATTTTTTTAAGTGTCTAGGTTGACTTTTAACAGTCTGACACTTTGTAGAAATGATAAATGATCTGAGAGTGGTTACCAAAGGACAGAAGTGTATACTGGTCAATGAATTTAAAAAAAAAAAGTAATTAAAAGCATACCAGAAAGCAAGGTACCTTTAATGTAAATACATATACACATCTCGAAAGCTTTTTTCATTATTTTCAGTCAAATTATGTATTGTCCAATCTGTCTTCTTTCTCCCATGCTCAAGATCTTTGGCTGCACTTCTGTGATGAGTTTCAAGAGGTTGTTCTATTATTTTTTTGTTCGTCCTTAAGTATACAAAACAATGAAGTTATTAGCTCTTCTGCAATGACAAGCAATTAAAATCTTGAGATGTGTTTTGAAAGACGTCTGGATTCACAGTCCTATCCAGGACTGGATATGATCATGGTCCAAGGATCTCTGCATTTACACAACTGTTACTGTTTGCACTGCAACACCTCTCACCATCACACCAAAGAGCAGGTCAGTTGTCTGTATCCAACAGAATGACTTAAGTACTTTAAGCAGTAGCCTTTCATGTGAAGGATTTTCTCATTTCTATTTCACAGATCTTGGGACTGCAGGGAAATGCTAAAGCATGAGATATGCAGGGTTCAAACACTGATTATTTACTTTCAGTTGTCTTAGGTTCAGAACAGCACCTGAGCTTCTGGAGACCCATTGCTTTTCTTACGCATATGGTAAGGGACAGAAATACTTTCTGAACTTCATGCCTGACTTTTAGGTATTCCTGTGCTCACTGTTGTTAGGACTGTATTTTCATAACTGGGCCCAAATGCTATTCATGCTGGGAAAAGCAGGGGTTAAAAGGAAAGCTAAACAGATGACAGAGCCAAGGATGACAGTCCCACTTCTCCTCTTGTTTTACAAGCCCAGCCAAAAACTAACCCACTGAGCTGAATTACCCTGCTGAGTGTCGTCATGAGTGCCAGAGTGAGCAGGAGCGCGTGTGGGTGTACAGGAGGAGGGAGGGAAGAGCAGCCCAAGAGGGACGTGATTGCCGCTTTGGTTAGAGCAAACTACCAGATGGGCTTTGCCGTGTGGTCTGGCTTCTCCCTGGAGCTCCCTTCCTCTTCCCACAGAAAACATTTCCTTTACACGTCTCCACATGCAAACTGAAGCAGGACTTTGAGGCCTTGCCACTTAGGGTGAATCCAGTGCAGCCAGGGTGGCTCAAGGGAAATCCCTATGGGGCTGGGTTTGACAGATTCTCAAGTCCCTCTGTGGATCCCTGTATTTCCATTATTTGTGATGGAGACACACTATTCAGGGTTGCCAGGGGAATTAGAAGGTCTTCAGAGACAGCCCTCAGCTTTCCATTGCTGCAACAGGCAAGTGTGAATCCCAGGTAACACTGGTAGAGGTGAAACATTGCCACCTTCTTCCAGGGCTTTGGAGGAGACAAGGTGAGAAGGAAATCTGTCTCAGGCTTTGAAGAGGGGCAAATCTGTAGCTGAACCAAAGTTGATAATTGAACAGAAAAAGCTGTCGATCCACAGGGCTGGTAGGAAGAGGGGAAAATAGCAGCTGGCAGGAGCTCAAGGAAAGGTGGGAGTTTCCCAGATACCCAAATGTCTGTCTAGCTTTTTTCCTGCTTCACATTTCTTCCAAGAGGCAGTTTCTCTGATTGCTAAGCATTTTCCACACAATTTAATTTGCTTTTTTATAATTGGCCTTTGAGTGAGGAAGTAGGGGATGCTTTGGGTAGGGTTTTTTTTTCTGTGAGAAAAAAAAAATCAGTGAGTGTCCTGTTACTCCATTAAAAATGTGACACTGGGGCTTTAATTCCCTGACATCCTACCAGAGGGGCAGAGAGAGGAGTTCAGAGTAAAAGCTCCACTGACAAATGGCAGCTCTGATAGTTTGTTGCAATTTTGTGTCTTATCCTTCCACAGAGTCAGAGGTTTGATGGTGGTTGACCGTTGTTAAGTTCATGTGAAACTTTTGGACAAGAAGTTTTTTAACACATCAGCTATAAAATGGGTTAAAATCAGAGTTCTGTCCTGGCTTAAAATCACTTTTATCTTAAAACCATTCTGAAGTAGACTGGTCTAATACTTTTTGAAGAGTCTATGTGAATCTGAAATAAAGTAACAGAGCATGATACCTTGGGGTGACAGCCTGTGCCAGGTAACCCACTACTGTACTGGGTTTGCGTGGCAAGGTTTTTTGTAGCAGAGGGGCTACAGGGGGTGGCTTCTGTGAGAAGCTGCAGGAAGCTTCCTCCCTGTCTAATAAAGCCAATGCAGCTCAAGGTAGACCCACCACTGGCCAAAGCTGAGCCCATCAGCAACAGTGGTAGTGCCTCTGGGATAACATAGTTAAGAAGCGGGGGAAAAAGAAGGGTGGGGGGAAGATGGTTTTAAGATTTGGTTTTATTTTCTTATTATGCTACTCCGATTTTGATTGGTGATATGATAAAAGAGATTTCCCAAAGTCTGATTTGCCCATGACAGTAGTTGGTGAACAATCACCCCCCACCCTTATCGTGAGCCTTTCATTGTATTTTCTCTCCCCTGTCCAGTTGAGGAGGAGAGTGATAGAGCAGCTTTGGTGAGCACCTGGCATCCAGACAGGGTCAACCCACCCACAAACAAATAATTTTAATTCTGTAGGAGGCAGAATGTTGACTTGCTATTTCATCCAATCTAAAATTTGAAGAGTGGAAGGGAGAACCTCTGGCCAGGTCCAGAAAGCATCAGCTTTTTTCAGCATCAGTCTTTTTTCAACAAATTGTGGTTAACCCCCCCCCCCCCGATCATTTAAGAACTGTAAGTGTTTAATTTTAGAGTTCTAGTATATGCTGTCACCATGTTCACTCCCATAATGTATGAGGAAAGCCTCCTCATAAACTTATAATATGTACTTTAAGTTGCCCAGCAGGGCAGAATAAATATATCTGCTTTTTGTTAGCAATGTATCTACTGGCTGCTTGAAAAAAAAATCATAATATAAAGACACTCAGAAGGGAAATTAATATTTTTATCTGTTTGTTTCTAATTTAAAGTTAAAAAGGAAAGTGAAGCTTTTTCTGTTCATAATAAATCCAGATTTCCTAAAAGGACACACAGATTCTTTTGCACTTATCTTTCAATACTGTATTCAATAACTCTTCCAAAACACAGTACATCATAAAATATTATTTATATAAAGCAATAAAAACCTTTCATTTATAACCACATATTTGTTATTTCTTAGCAATCTAAAACCAGAGACTTGAGGAATATCCTTCCTGGGAAGATAGGGCCTCTGTAATGGCCACATGTAAGCATTGAAAGGTCTTCCATTTCAAGCCCCTGCTTTCTTTTGAGTCTATCTAATCAATGCTGCTAACATCACAGAGTAATAAGTATTGTTTGGTGCTTACTGGTGGATTTTGGAGACAGCCAGAATGCTGTGATGCCCTAGAAGACATAATTGGGGGTCAGACTAGAGAAAATATTTCCAAAAGCTGTTTGAGCCATTCAGATTTGAGAAGAAAGCTGACGCTGTTTCCTTACATTAGTCAGCAGAGCTGCCCTGTGCCATCTCCAGAACTGTCCTGCCCCAAAACTGTCCATTCAGATTACACACAAAGAAAATGTCCTCTTCTCAGAGCAGTATGAAATTTCAGTTTGTCGTGTTTGTACTCCCAGCAAAATGACCAAGTATTTAATTGCATATCCAGGCTGGTTTTCCTCTTCCACACCAGAGAGCCAGGGCTATTTTTGCCAGCCCTCAAACACCTTTTGTGTTTTGATGGGGGAAGTCTGTACTGCAAGTCTGCTGAGCCAGAAAGCTAAAGAAGTCCAGCTCCTTTCATTTTTCTTGGGGTCTCTGGGATTGCATGTCTCCACACAGAAGGGCTGGAGGACTTGAACAAAAATCCCACCACTCTGGAAATGTGCTGGAGGAACAGGCTGCGAGGACAAGGAACATCTTGGAATGGTAGTGTTGAGCCCCATTGCCTAGGGTGCCCACATTTGGAGGAGTCTGTGTTTCCAAAGTGTCTTCCTACTTGAGCCTGCGTATGAACTGTTCCTGTGTTGCCTGATTAGGAGAAAGGCTGCAGTAGGAGATTAAGGAAAAAAAAACACGACCAGACAGACATTCAGGCTTCATTCCGTATCCAGTGGATTATCTGTGACTCTGGGGAGGACAGTGCATGCCCAGCCCTATTTCCAGGGTGTTTCCAGCCACACCAAGTACTTTCTAGAGAAGCCCCAGGAGCACAGTACTTTACAGGAACAGGATGTATTTATTTGCCAATGTGTGGATTCAGAGACTGATCGGGTCAGAAAATCTTGGGCTTGACCTTGGGTTATGTATATGTAATTTGTGTATGTATCCACACATTATATATACATTCATGTTATGTGTGTACATATAACATGTACAGTTCCGGTGATTTGCATATATCTATTTCAGGATAAGAAAGAAAATACTGAGACAGTGTCACTATTTTTCTCGTACATGAAACTTAAAATTTTCTAATACAGCTTGATTGATTCCAGCTATAGCCAATTTGGCAAATAAAAAGTAATTTTTTCCAGTTTTTAAGCAAGCCCATAGAAACAATGTTGAGAAAGGAAATTGTATCTGGCAAGTTAAAGCAGCCTGGATTGCTGCTCTTTACTTCACTACCACATACACCCACACAAACTTTGAACTCCATTGCATCCTAAGTTTCTGCTGGCGGCATTTGCAAAATATTTCTAATAAAAGGAGTCATCATCCAGCTTTTTCCTCTGAGTTCTGAAATAGTTGGTGTGACCTGTAGTTACCGGTTTCCAAAATTAATGGGTGAATCATAAGAAGATGTACTTTATTCTTGTTTGTAATTTGAAAATGTTGGCCCTTGTGTTTAGGCACTTTTTTTTTTTTTGTTATTCACAATTTCAATATTATAAATGTGGGAAAAGTTCCTAGTGGGAAAAGAATGCTGCGTACACACACACAGAGATCCCAAAGCCAACCCCCGCATTGCAATTTTCCTATTGCCTCACATCTGGAACATGTAACTTGCAAACTCAACCATAACAAGAATTATGGTTGAGCAAGTTAAGAAGTTTGCATTTGATGAGGAGAGGAGTAAAGTTGACCCTGATAAGGACATTTTTTTTTTCATTACGTGAACCCACATCTTTTTTTCTTAAAGGAAAAGAAGAAGAAAATGCATGCTAACTTTCAGCCTAAACCCAGGAAGTTAAAACTCTGCTAATGAGAACTCAGGCTTGCACAGCTGGCTTGTAATCAGGACTGACTGTACTCCACATTGTCTTACATATATATCCAGTCTTTTTTTCTTCTTCTTTTAAACAATCATCTGTGCATTGCAGCTGGGACATGGTGGATTTTTCAGTTCATAGCTCAGATTTAGTGAAGCATAGTGAAGGTTAGTTGAAAAAGAGGTATTGGATTGGGGATTTTGACTTTGTCTTCCATTAAGCACAACTGAGAATTTCTGTAATGATACTTGGAGGGAGTAAAATAAGACCAAGTTAAAACAATATAATTCACCTAAAATGATTATACTTTTCAAAGTATTTTAAAATCAGCAACATAAAAAATAACTGGTTTAGCCTATCCCTGATATAACAACAGGATTCAGTAAGTGTTCTTTATAGATTATTTTCTCCTTTCATCATTTCTAGTTGGACAGCTAAGAATTATTATATTTATGAAGACCTTTGCAAACATGATGTGCTTGAAATCCTGATTATAGATTTTGTGCAGATTGACAAAGTGTTGTTCATTACAGGTGTCTAAATGTGAGCTCACAGTCCCATGAGCTATGCAAGAATATATAGAAAATGTAAAGCTGAACAGCATTTTTTTATCTTCTTTAACTTACTTTTATAGCTGAACTCTAACAGAGCTTATAGACAGCCATTACAGGATGAGCTGAGCCTGGTTCAACAGTCTTACAGTGTGTAAAAAAAGTTAAAATGGATCCAATTTCCATCTCTGTGGTCAAAGTTATGGATGGAAAAATTACACAAAAATTCCATGAGATCATAACCACTAAGTTATAAGATTATGATTCTGTTGTCAAGGCTGATACTGCCAAGTAGAGATTTGAGTTTTGCCAGAGGTGTACTCCATCCTCTATAAGTAAAGAAATGGAAGATCTGCAGGCTGACAGAAATCAAGCAAAAAACTTGCTAAAGAACTATGATCCCCTAAAGTTTGTCAGGAAGTTATGATTCAATAAACCTGCAAAGACCCAGTTTTCCTAATAATACGGTCTGTGGAAGTATTTACTGAAAGGTTTGATTCCAGAAATATACCAACATTGATTATAAGCAAGAAAGATAATCAAGGGAAATAAAGGGATGGATCAATATCAAGCCACAGTTAACACTGAGAGATACAGAGGTAAAACTTTATAATCTCACTACTGTTGAAGATGAATAAATTATTACAGATAACTAAAATATACAGATAAGATCTCCACAGCTACAGACTAATCTTTCTATTAACTGCTGATAAATTTACATGAGTTATTTGGTAAAAAATTGAAGGATTCTTGACTACTGCAGCTAGATGCATAACATGTGTTAGGCACACTTCTTTCAGATGTCTGCAATGAAAGAACCATTCATGGAATGGCTCCCAAACAGGAGTATGCTCTCCTGAGAACTTAAATCTTCCTACTCCCAAAGTGATCAGGTCAGTATGAAGAATGATAGAACTATTCTCCCCATCTGCTCCCATTGTAAGAGAACACTGTAAGATATGGGTGGACATGAGATTAATATATCAAATGCACACTGGCATTTGTTCATCATCTGAAGTTGAATACGTCAGGTATTCAGGAGAAAGATGTTCACAGCAAACAACTCCCTTTGGTGAGAAACACTGTATCTTCAAAATAAGTTGAGCTCATTATCAACCTTCTAAAGAAATGCAGTCTATTATATTAACCTGGCTGTCACTTCCTTTCAATAGCTCAGCTATTCTCATGTCTTACAGTGATTTTTGTTCTTAATGATGTGGTTTTGGTGTTGGGTTGGGGCTTGTTTGCTTGTTTCTTCAGTTTAACTGCACAGAGACAGTTAAATAATTTTAACAAAGACAATATTGGCTGCAATAAACTTGACCAAAATGAAAGTCATTGGATGCCTAAAATGATTGACTGCAAAGCAGGTGCCTATGAGAGGCACAAATTTCAAGTCATTTGATTTCCAGGTAGTGAATATGACACTAAACAAATCTGGTATAACTATAAGCAAGACTGTGAAATGAAGGCATTTCCCTTTTCACCAGTTTTCCTCCTCACTACTTCCAGTCAGGCTGTTGTCTTTTAGAAATCTGAAACTAGTTTGTGCTGACAAAGAGGTTGAAAACCATTAAGAATTTGGCTATGCTTACCTGGCCACTGTGCTGCAGAAAAGGAGTGAAACTTCTAAATCCTAAAGAGGATCTGTCTTTCCCAGCTCAGTATGAGAATGTGATGTGTGGGTTGAAACACCAGCTTCAGCATTTCACTATGCTTTTTTGCTGTATGTCCCAGTAACCAGGAAGTAAAAACCCCTAAGGCATCTAAATCCTAACAGACTTAGTACTTTCTATATGTTTGACAGCCCTTTCCTAATGGCAGGAATTAATTGACTTACCATAAAACCTTAACAACCAAACCTAAAAACTAATACTTGGAGATTTTTTCTGTTTTACAGACTTAGATCTGATGATGTAATATTACCGATATGCCAGTAATTGTCTGTTTAAATATATATACATAGATATAGTGATACAGATGACACATGATTTTTGAATATAAATTGTTTATTGTCAAATATAGTACTTTACAATATAAAAGCAAATAAAATCTACAAAATGATTACCTTAAATTTAATAAAAACTTTCATTTTCTGTACTCCATTTTCATGTTATGCTTGACATAGCAGAAAAGTGTTCTCCCAGAAACTGGTGAGATTAGGCTCTACACACATTGTAGCTTTTGACCTTTCATCAAATGCATCATTAGCTTTAGCTTGTGGACAGAATTCCACAACTGGACTAATAAATTTTGCATTTTTAGCACTTTGATGCTTTGAATCTGAAGGATGCACAGGGATCACAGTCCGATAAGAAAGTATTATAAGCATTGTGAGAGTTACAGAAGCAGTTCCTAACATGTATGTCTAGTACATGTGAAGTACAAATAGTGTTTGTATTTTGTTAGTTACTGTACTTTCTCATTCAAAATGTTTAGACCATTATTTGGAATCTAGCATTGTTAGATTGCTTTTATTTTTAATTTTTTATGTAACTCATATAACTTGGCTGATATCAGGGAATCTAGATTGGTTTGCATTAGTATGGTTGACATTAAATATGTGTAACTGAAGTCTAAACAATTACTTTCTGCAAAGGTTTTCTTTGTTTATTTGATTTTTAGTCAAATTAAAGAGTTGAGTAAGTTTTCCATTAACCTTTAGATTTTTGTATTCTGAGTTTGAATTCAGATGTGGAGCCAGTAAACTGGGATGAGCTTGGACCAGTATGTCTGAGGCATAGCTGCTGGTGTAACAGCAGCGCTATGCTGCAACACAGATTTTAGTATTAGGTTCTAATATTGCACTATTACTAAATTGCATAATTTTACTACAGCTGACACAACAATTGTAGTTTTACTTAAGCCTTACCCCTTAATCCTGATGAATACTAAGGCAGGGCTGGACAAGGCCTTGAGCAACCTGGTGTAGTGGGAGGTGCTCCTCCTCATGGCAGGGGGTTGAAACTAGATGCCCTTAGGGTCATTCCAACCCAAAGCATTCTATGATTCTAAGAAAAAAATCTTCAGTCTAAATAGAAGTATTTTTGAGCGCTAAATTTCTAAACTTTGTGATTTAAGTGAAAAAAAAACTTAGTGAGTGTGACTCAAGTGCATTCTAAACATTCTGAATTAAAAGGAAATATTGTCAGAACCCCAAATCTGTTGTTGCTTTTTAACGTAATTGATTTAGTGTAGTTTGTATGTGTCTTCCCAAATCTGTGTTTCTCATTTCATAGGGGATGTTCTCCAAAGATTGGTTAAAATGTCTAAAGGACTACCTTGCAATGGTGGATAAAAATCAAACATTGAAGAATTTGACCTGTCTCTTATTAACTATTTTTTTAAATTTAATTTTGGTTGGTTTTTTAGTCTTTTATTTATTGTTACAATTACAAGTTTATATTGGTATGGTAATTCTAAGTCACTACATCTGAATTTTAATTAATATTTATCATTTAAAGATGCTTAAAATTTTGAAAGGAAAATTTTGGCTCACTTAGGAATAATCCCTTTGGGGAAAGCTTTGGAAACTTTAAATCCCAGTCAAGAGCCCCATGCATGGGAAAAAAAAAAAAAAAATGCAAACCAAAAATAAACCAAACTTGGTCATCATTTCTGCAGCACTAACAGTTTTGGCTTATAATAACATTACAGAAGCACCCTTAAAACCACAGCCCAAAATCTGCCACTGGATTTTATTTGGAAATGTAGTCATATGTTCACCTTTCCTTACTATGATTAAATAATGGATAATTTTAGGAACAGCAGCATTTCCTTTTTTGGTTAATCTTGATTTTAAGTTTGATTTCAGGATACAAAATGACAGTGTCATGCTGAGGGCATTTCAGTATTTTGGGGCAATTTCTGTGATGAAGAAGACACTGGAAATGTTTTAACATTAGGTTTTAATTTTAACAGCAAATTTTCTTCTACAAATCTTTAGTAGATACTAAATTTCATGAAGTCAATACAACTCTGAGTCTATGAGTTGTTTTGAGGTTTAGATTATAAAAAAAAGTTAAGATAGGTGTTTTTTCATTTTTTTTTTAATATGTCAGAATAATAAGGAATCCAAAAGTGAGAATGTGCTTTCCTTATAGACTTATAACAGTTGTTTCTGTGGTTAACAAAGAATCAGATTTCTTGTATGCAGGCAAAATTTGCAATGGAAGATAAATACTTATTGCTTACTTTTTTTCTGTTTTTTCCTATAATTGTATCCTATGCCATTGGCTTGTGGAAAATTGTGTTCAGAATTTTGTTTTTAAAAATAAAAGTATTTTGATGTTTGTTAGTTTTAGAGCAATATGTTTCCTTCCAATTTCTCCTATCCTTAAACAAAAAAAAAAAAACAAGCTACTCAATTTCTAATCCTAACAAGCAGTGACGCTTAATACTAAACACCTCTAAACCTGTTTTTTACACATATGCATTCCAGTCTGGGGACTTTTTTACACAGAAAAATCTATGTTTTAAATAGAGTTTTTTCTGAAGTTAAAAATCAAAATTAGCTGTGAGAATGAAACCAATGCCATCATCTAGTTTCTTCAAAAGTGAAAGAAGAGGCTTGAAGTCAATAGGAGTAAGATTGCACCTGTGTAGGGTTTAATTTATTGTTTTATGGTCTCTGGGAAAGCAGAAAGCAAGTCGAAAGTTGAAAGCAGAAAACAAGGTCCCATTTGTTTCTCCACGCATCTTTAAATACATCAGTAGAATCTTGACATCAGTTTGATGTCTAAAGTCAAAGCTGGGTTCAGTAGAGTGCAGTAAGGTGAGACTCAAAATGAGACTCAAAATGGCAATAGAAGCAGCTGTTAGATCACCAGCGTAAGGGTAGCAAAGTGATGCCTCTAAACATGTTAAGCCTCATTGAAGAACAGGGCTGAAAGTTACTTAACAGAGGGGTAAATTCAACCAAGAGGAGAGTAAATTATTTAAAGATAAATATTGAATCTACTTTTGCTGTATGTGAGGAAGACCTGCAAAGTGAATTTGGTTTATATTAAAATGCTATGTGTGCTGTGGTCTTTGTCACCAGCCTAATTAAAATATCCTTCTGAACCCACTATGGTAGTCTTCTTCCCTGTGTGCTTTCCAGAGAATATTGTATGTATGGGGGATGCTTCCTTGATGTGCAGTATGGCTGTGCAGATGCACTGCAGAGCACAAGTGCCTGGCTGATCCCACCATCAGTGAGTGCAACGCAATCTATCAATTCAGGACACAGCTGCTGTGCTCCCATACCATGAACATGAGACCTCTGCTTAAAAACACTGAGTTTCATGAAGCTAACCAGTGAAGTTTGTTTGCATATATGAGTGGGAAGCATCATTTTGTACTTTTTCTGGTTGGTCAGCTGGATCCCCATATAGGTTGTTAATATATATGTTGTTAATCAGCTATGAGTAATATTGTCAATTGATCCTGTTGTACTTCCTAGTTTTAACTCAAGTTCCCACTGAAAGAAATATGCCTATTTATAATAGTAATCTTTTTTTTTAATATTGACATATTTAAATTTATCATGCTTTATTTTTAAATTTAACAGTACTTTTCATAAAAAACTGTTCTTTGTCCCTAACATTGCACTGATTCTCCCCATTAACTGCTCAAGCAAGTCATTTCTTTCCTGCAGCTATAAAGAAATTAAAATATTTTGGACTTAGTAAGTAAATAGTTAAAGTGCATACTTTATTAAGTTCTTAATAAATGTTAAGTCTCTTTGGAATATTAGTATTAATGATTTCTTTGTTCTTAAGTTACACCTCCTAGCCTCTTTACTTCATGGCTCCCTCAGCAGTACTGAGGCCACACATAGCAAATACATAGCTGATGCTTATTTATAAAGGATTTGACCTATCCCTTCTGCTTGCCCCTCAGAACTCTTCCCTTATGACCTCAACATTTCACTCAGTCAAGCCCTATAAAATTCTGCTTGTTTGTTGGAAGTCATTTTTATGAGAGAATATAGTATCATTTTCCTTGTTTTTTGGTCATTGTCCTCACAACTGCTATGATAGAGTTGGTTGCACAGATGTTGTATTTTGAGATGATGATTTTCCTGACAGTTGTGTAAGGCTGCCTTAATTGCAACAGGCTTTCTCAGCCATCCCTTGGCTGTGACCTATGACACCTTCACTCCCCTGCTTCTAAAACCATTTCCTAATAGGACCCAGCAGATCTCTTCTCTGATAAATTGTAATCCTGGGTTGCAGCTGGAGATCTCCTCAGATGCGCAGTGTGTTCTGGGGCTCATTCATTAATCCAAAATAGTGGCCACAGGCAAATCCCTACATGCACTTTTCAAGTTTTAAAGTCAGTTATGCTGAAAGCTGGCCTAGTGAAACAGGGTATGAATAGGATCTGTATACCTCTACCTGTATACCAATGGATGACTGTACTGCAGAGCGGATATCATTAGATAATACATAGCAACATACTTATGCAGAAGTATACAGAATATGGCATGTTTATGGAGCAAAAATCTTACGTGCATGGTGCTGAGCTTTCTTGATTTTACATTTGTATAACTCTAGCTTGAAAGGAGCCATCCTGTTAAGATCTCAAAATCACACATATCTCCTCATGTGTTGTCCGTAGCCTGCCTCTCTTCCATGTTTTATGTGATTTTGCACTGATCTTCTGGGCTGAAGAAGCATCAAATCCATCTTCACATGTGAAGTGATAGAGTGAATAGTTGAGTGGCAGAGGTATGTTCTTGTTCCTTGTCAAGGGCTTTACTAGTCAGTAGAGGATGTCTGAGAGTGGTATTTTTTGACCATACTCTGAGTGCCATAAACATTACTTGGAGTCATTGCAACTGTCCTAATTCTAAACCAGTTTCCCAAGAGGGTGTTGTTAAGGTAGGGCAAAGCTGTATCTGGGAAAGTCGCAGCAATGTAGGAGTTGGAGCTGGTGAGTTGCTCTCATAGGCCCTAGAGCTGTAGCTTGGCCATTTAAAAGATCTGGTTGAAACCCAGAGATCAAAACATAAGGCACACTAAAAGTATTAACTTGTGTAGATTCAGGATAAATGATTGGAGGGGGAAAAAAACCCACCCAAAATTTCAGGACAGAGCAGCTGTATTTCTCAGCAACCATCTCATTGATCTTTTCTAGTACAACCAGACAGTAGGCAGTGGGTTATTTTTTCTTGTCAAGACTTCCTCCAACATTTTGATATATAACAAAAAGTTATGAAGTAAACAATTCTTTTAAGTACTGTACTTTCAGCAATTTTTTTTCTATCTAGAAATAAAAGAATAATGCAGTACATTTCTGAAAGTGGCTGGGAACAATTTTCTGGATCTTTATGGTTGGTGAAAATTTAATGCAAATGTTTGTCATTTGTGGTTCACTCTTTAAGCTGCAAGAAAACCGCGCCATCTGTAGATTACATGGTGCATGAGGTCATAAACTGCATAATCCTTGGGTCATGAGGTTGGCAATTTGTATAGAAGCTCCTAACATCCATAGGACACAATGGTGTGAACTTTTTCTAGAGTTTAAGTACAAGAAAGTATATTTATGGTTCTAGAGATCCCCATTGTGTCACAGGTTTTGAGCTGCAGCTCAAAAGAAGACTAACACAGACTATACACTGCTGAGGCCTCAGCATCTCTCAGGATTAAGGCCTGTCTGAAAAGCTCCTTGTAAGTGTGACTTTTTTCCTGAAATCAATTTATACACCATTTTGTCTACTCTAGATCAATATAATAGCTTATGATAAGAATACTTCAGCTATCTTAATTTATGTAAGGTAAAATGTGGAAATAATATAAGAAAGAAATCAGATCACCTTTCTGATTTTTTTAAATTATAAACATCGAATAATTTCTTTTTGTTATTAAACAGCATTAAAATGAAAGCTTCTAAGCAATTTTGGTAAAAAGACACTGTCTAAAAGTCTTTAACAGTAAAAAAATGCCAATGCTCACAGCAAATCCACTCATAGATTTTCTTTAAACAGATCTCTGTCCCCTGTTAGGCTCATGAAACCATGAGGTCTGAGTCTGATTTGATCTATTCACTTGATTTCTCTACTGGAAGAGAGTTGAATTAAATGTGAACAGAAAGTTGTGACCATGATATTTATTTAATGCTTTTGAGTATTCTCTGAGAAATGTGCTTGCTATGTAATTTCCATTTTGTTCATGTTCATTTGTTGATCTAAGAGCCAAGTAGAATATTGGTACACTTGAAAATGCGCTAGAGAACTCATAGCAAAGACTGTGATGGCTGGCACAGAGTATAATGATTTTGCCCTTGATTCTTTTAACTTTTTAAATGTCCTTCCAATTTTCAGGCTGCTTATGTATGAGCATTCTGCGCTCCTCTGTTCCATTAAAACGGGAGCATAAGTAGTCCAGAATAAATACCTTCCTTAAAATATGCAAAGGCAGAATCAAATCCGCATAAATGAACATCTGTATATACAGCGCAACTAACATGATATTTAGTCAGATGATCTCACGGGGATTATGTCTGTGGCCTCCAAGAGAAACTCTCCAAAACTGTCTCTTAGTATATTTTACTGCATAATAAGCTCTTTCAGCTCAATTTCTTGCATTAGTGCTTGTTTTATTGTGCTGGAGCAATGAGGCTGGCATTAACTGATGTAATACATGGATAAATACTCAGTTGTTTCAGTTGTTCAGTTACACAAAGGCTATCAAGGCTGTACATGGTGCAAAAGAAAACAAGCATTTTTAAATCTCTCTGATTCTGATTGAGCAAAACACTTGAACGCAGAAATAATCAAATCTGTAGCAGGTCCCAAATTAACAAGATCCTTGGAGGTACAACTGCTGATCTTTCTTTGAAATTCAAGAGTGCCGGAATATAGTGAGGGCTTCCAGTCTCTAAAGCTCTGCCTCAACACGACAGTGGATACATAAACTAGAACAGAAAAAATTCAGAATTCACATGCCCCATAAATCTGCAAGGCATCAAGCTGGAAGAAGATGAGAAAACCCATGTATTGCCTGCCCACTGTGTCATTCTAGGGAGGAGTGCAACCCTAATAAGTTTATAGTGATGTTCTGATTTGAATAATCCCCATGTGAGGATTTTTCTGTGCTCCTTGGAAAGCCTCCTTCTTTCAAGCAGCTTTGGCTGGGCGCACTCCACCTGTCATTCCATTGCCAACTCAGCCCAGTATGTTTACAGAAAACAGTGCTGTGACACTGTCACTGTGAATGGCAAACAAACCGGACAAAAAAACATACCACATGTTAATGAAAATGCTTGCACGTCTGCAGAAACAGGATCAAGAAAATGTGTGCATTATGTTGTTAAAGCTATTCCTGAAATATGATCCATTACAGGAGCTGTAGTATATTTTTAGTTTCAAACTCTTCCTCCACCATTGCTCTGGAAAAATTACAAGGAGATGAAGCAAAAATCCATAACTATGGATATAGTAGCTGAAGGAAGTACCATGTTCTATGCCTGCTTTAATAAACACATATGAAGAATATATCGTTTACACATTTTTGTAGCGTTCTTTAAGGCTCCCTATAGATGTGAACTGGAATTTAGTAGGAGTTCTCATGGCCTCATGCTCCTGCACCTGAAGTGCTTGAAGAGCTGAATCAAAAGACTGTAATCAACCAAGATGACATTTAAAATGTAAATGGACATAAATGCAGAATAAAGTATTTATAAGGTGTATGATAGGCACAGTTTACTTTTTCGTAAATATTATAGTATATAATATCTAAACACAATGGAGAGAGCTGTTTTGGAAAGTAAAGATAGATGTTGAGTGGATTGCTCTTATGTCCAGTAAAACTGGGCATAAGCTGGACATAAGCTGGACTGTAAAGCTGGTCACTCCTGTACTGTTTGTTAACTTTTTCACTGGATCATTAGAATCAGCAGCATCAGAGTATACCCCTTATGGGGTATAAATTTGGTTTGCTAACAGTAAATTAGATCTGCTGTCATGTGAAAGCTATTCTCATACTGGCTTGAATTTTAAAATAAGCTTTATCTTGTATATGAAAATTGCTTGTATAATTTTGAAATTAATGCAAATTGGGAGCTTAGAGATGTTAAATTTTACTTGCACCTGCGAAATACCTTCCTGAATTTAAATTTATAGTCTCTGAACTGTGACCCCTGTTAGATGAAGGAGAGATTTAGATATGGTTGCTGCAGCTGTAGATTAATATGTCATGCAGTTTGTGTGACTACTGCTTAGTCATGGCCATTATTTTTGCTTCAAAATTTCATCTTTTAATGCAGGAAATATGTTTTAACTTTAGATTTTGTTTGTATCTAGTAGCACTTAATCCTCTAGATTAAGGTTAGTTTGATTTTTTTGTTTTGTTGGGTTTTTGTTTTGTTTTGGGTTTGGGTTTTGGTTGAAGGTTTTTTTTTTTTTTCCTTTTTTCTTTCCCTTTTTATATGGTTTCCTACATAATTTGAGCTCTAAAAGGCAAAACTTCTGTTACACCTACCAGTTTCCCCTCTGGGTAGGCAGCACTGTAAATTATTAAATACAACTACAGGCAGTGTCATGATAACTTTTAATGTGATGGCGAAGTGAGAGCATTGATCTTATGTAATTTGAGTCAGAAAAATCTGAACAGGTAAACTATTTGTAACTTCTTACAGCTGAATAGGAACATAAGTAATATTAGTAACAGAAAAAAGGCCATCTGGTCCATATTGCTAGAGTTTGTCTGATTGGTTGATTATAATCTCAACCACCTGCTTTTCCACTGAGCCCTACTTCACCAGTCCTATCCTATTCCAGAAACAAATGTATCTGTCTCTTGTACACCTTTATAAATCTTTCCTTATAACTTGGATTATTCATACCTTATGCACTCTTAGGTTGCAGGAGATTTGCAGAGTCTTGGAAGAGATTGGCACTCATAGGTTCTGAATGCTCAGCCAATGCACAGACAAAAATGCTCCTGATCTATTGTTTGCAGTCTTGTTTTGCAGAAAACGTGGATGATTAGAAGAGTGGTGTGATAGAATTAGGTGAACATCTATGTGGTGATATGATTGCCTTTACTAATTACAAAATGTAGATTTTTATTTTGCTTTTAGATTTAACAGCTGACACCTGTACTATTTATAATCTGTACTGTCATCTTGCTAAGACATTTATTACTCTTTTCTCCATTTTTTATTAAGACAGTACTATCTTTCTTGTAATTTTGGGGGGAATAAGGACAGTGTTTAGTACTCTTAAACTGCATTTCTTTTTGCTAGTAGCTGAGCGAAGTAAGCAGCAGCCGTGTGGAGTAACATTTTCATTCTAATTTACTGTTCTGCCCATGTCATTCAATTCCCATTTTTTTCATCAGACATGCTGCTCCTCTATGGCAGTGGTAAAATACTTGGGAATGTTATTTAAATAGGATTAAAATTATTTAAATAATCACTTAAACAATGATTTGATCTGTTTCTGCAAACTAATGTCAACCTTCACATCTTTCAAGTTCTTTATAAATACATGTGACTTTACCATCCTGATATGCTTCAGCAACTAAATCTAAATTAAACTCGTGTTGTTCATATAATTTTTTATTTATTTTTTTTTTTTTGCCCCCTCCCCTCCCACCCTTCTTTGCTTTTTCCCCTTCTTCCCCTCCCTGGAGGTGAAATAAAGTAAGTTCCTGTGCTATAGCCGCTGTCCTAGATTTCGTGATACTGGCACCAGGTGCTGTAAATTATACTACTTTGATTATCTGAGTCTTAATTCCCCAGTGTAAACTTACAGCATCAGTAGGGTAAAACTAACCTGTCTCACAACAGCCTAATCCCAGCTCACGTTCCCTATTAGTGGGTGAACAATCCAATGCTTGGTGAATTCTGCTTCACAATGATAGGAAGAGCTGACATCGAAGGATCAAAAAGGGATGTCACTATGAACGCTTGGCTGCCACAAGCCAGTTATCCCTGTGGTAACTTTTCTGACACCTCCTGTTTAAAACCCAAAAAGCCAGAAGGATCGTAAGGCCCTGCTTTCATGGTCTGTATTCGTACCGGAAATCAAGATCAAGCGAGCTTTTGCCCTTCTGCTCCACGGGAGGTTTCTGTCCTCCCTGAGCTCGCCTTAGGACACCTGCGTTATGCTTTGACAGGTGTATCGCCCCAGTGAAACTCCCCACCTGCCGCTGTCCCTGGAGTGGGATGCTGGGCACCAGAAGCAAGAGCTCCCCTCGGGGCTCACTCCCCTTGCCTCACTGGGTAAGTGAAAAAACTATCTTCAAACCCAGGCTGATGGAGCTCATCTAGCCTTGTAAGGCCATCCATCGCAGAGAAGGACACTCTTACAAAACCTACGACCTGAGGACTTTGCTGTCACCGTCCTAGCTCGCTAGGCCCTGGCACTTAAACCGCAGGTGTAAACGGTGGGGCCAGTTCTGCACAAGCTGCGCCTCCCCTAACAAATCCACTGCGCAGGCTGGAAGGGCTCACTCTCACTTGTCTGTATGGACGGGCAAGGTCAAACAGCAGGTGACAAGGTGCAGGGGAAGCTGCAGATCCAACCTTGCATGCGGGCAGAGCAGCACATGGGTGGCTCGAGACTGCTCAGGAGATGACAGTCCTGGTCGGACGCTTCCTGATTGCCTGAGCACCCTTTTTTCCAAACAGATTTGCATATCCCACATGCCCTTGGTCATCGTGCTTGTATTAAGCGTGGTTAAAGCCCTTCCCAAATCTTCATTCAAGAAGCCAAGCCATCAAACTCACAGCAGTTCCCCTGGGGTTGTTAGCCTGGACTGGCACAGTTGTGCTGTGCCTGCCTCTGGCCACTGTTCAGCTGCCACTGAGTGTCTCTTGGCTGAACAGCTTAAAAAGACTTCATCCACTGCTGGGGCCTTCTACTAAAGAATGAATGTTAGCACTGGTATGAATATGGGGTAGTCATTTAACTTACAAGCTTTGGGAGCTCCCATGTTGGGTATAGAGATAATGGGTACTGGTGTGCATATAAAATACATTATGAAATTACACATAAATGCTTACTGTTTGATACGTCTTAACACACTGTAAACCTTTGTACTTACGAGTATGTTTTCCATTAAAAAATCAACACGTTGTAGATAAAGATTCTCTGGTTCCCTCTCTTCCCCTGCTAGCTGTGGGAGGAGATTGGCTGTGGAGTAACAGGATTTTTTTTTGTAGACTAGAGTTATGTTTGGCACAATCTGCCTAAAGAGGGCAAGAGCACGCTCTCATTTGGGGTCAGTTCTTTTGTCTAGCAATGGATTTTAACTAGAGGTATCAAAGCAGAAAAAGATTTCTATTTATATATTTAAAATTAAGTACCCTACCTTTGCCAGATAACAATGACACTTTATAAAATAGAGGAACTTATTTTCCTCAGGCAGATCTGTTTCCTATATACAATTTTAGTGGTTGAGGTAAGTCTTCAGTCTGGTATCTTGCACTTTATAGCTTTAATGCTTATTTTTGCGTGTTTGGAAAGTGTAACAGATGCATCTTCCAATGAGTTTTCAATCTTGGCTTATTTTACAGCTTAGAGCAAACAGATAAAAATTAATTCATTTACAGTGGGATATATCAAAATGTCATAATCAATCAGTTAAAAATCATTCTTTTCCGTACTTGGTATTTTCTGTCTCTGAAATCTTTTCCTTTCTGTTAGTTCTGCTACTAATTATCCAGCCACTAGCTGTAGGTCTTTAAAGTAAAAAAAAAAAAAAATACATCATGCAGGAGACATGTGGCTGCAAAAACCAGAGTATGTAGGAGGAGTGCCTTTACAGGTTAAGTGCTATAGCTGTTAATCTGACAAATCGGTCTGAATTAGCATCGCAGGAATCTGTTGGTCCTGTTCCCCTGCACCTCTGGCTTCACCTGTTTGCTGCTGCTGTTACCAGCCCTCATCTTGCACTCCCAGACCTGTGATCTGTTTCAGTGTTTGCTGGAAGCATTGGAGTAGTTTTGCCCCTGCAAACATCAGTACCAAAAGTTAGGGTAAACATTGGAATGAACTCTGTCCCTGAAACTCTACAGCATGTGGCTTCACTGGTCTTCAACGAGTAATCATTTATTAATACTTTGGGGAAAGAGGAAATGGAGGATAAAGTAACTCCTCTGACTGATGATCAGGGTTCATGAGAGAGTGTCAGTAGCAACGGACACTCAATAAAAGGCTTTCTTAAAGGCTGTTTCATGCCTTTTTGCTAAGTGTGCTGATCGTACTGCCAGTCCTGTATCCCCATGGGTGGTTCCAATGTAAAGACCTATTTGTGTAGACCTAATTTAGGTGCATATCTTTGTTCCCTGCTAAAGGGACAGGGCAGGGAGTGGTGGGAGGCAAAACCTTGAAGATAGAATCTGGTGGTAGAGGCATCCTCCAGATAGTCCTATCTGACAAACTTAGGAGTGGGCTCTACCAGATGGATCACAGCTTCACGGGTATGGAGGCAAGCTTATAAGCCCCCTTTCTTTTTCACCTTTTAATTGAGGCTGCATGCTTTGGCAGTCACCTGTATTCTGGTCTCTTTAGCTAATCTATCTGCCTACATGGCTTCCATGTCCTTCCTGTTAGAATGATAAACAGAAAAGCCAATTACAGTCTCATTATGTTTAATAGAATCTAGAGCCAATCTATTGTTTGGCTCCAGATGCTGTAGGATGTACAGGTGTACAGATATAGAAATAGGTAATTACTTGATGGACTTGGAGGACCTATGGTTAGCTACGTGCTTTGAGGAATGGGAGTGTAAGTACTGACAATGTCTGTCCAAATGTAGTCTGTGGAAGTGCAGTTTTCTTTTAGTGTGCATCACATATACTGTAAATAAGAAGTATGACTACCAAATAGAATGGATCCATCACTGTTAAATGAGCACATGGTATCCAGTATCTGAAGGGGGCCTACAGTGGTGCTGGAGAAGGACTATTCCCCAGGGACTGTAGTGATAGGGCACAGACTAATGGGTTCAAACTTAACCAGGGGAAGTTTAGGTTAGATACAAGGAAGAAGTTCTTTACTGTGCAGGTGGTGAGACACTAGAACAGGTTGCTCAGAAAAGTGGTAAATGCTCCATCTCTGGTAGTGTTCAAGTCCAGGTTGGACAGAGCCTTGGGTGACATGGTTTAGTGTGAGATGTTCTTGCTCATGGTAGGGGGGTTGGAACTACATGGTCTTAAGGTTCTTTTGAACTCTGCCTATTCTATGATCTGTTACTGCATTTTTTTCTTTTTATTTCTTGAAGAAATAATTTGACACATGTAAAACAAACGTATAAATAAATATGGGTGAGCCATCTCACTAAATACCTGAACTTTATTTCAAAGGGTTAACTGTCCTTAGCTTCGTATTGTATAATATATAATGAACTTATTTCAAAATCTGTTAAAGTTAATGGATATTTTTCAGCTGAACACAGCAAAGTCTATATCAGGTCGATTGAGCAAAACTCGTGCATTGCCTGAAGTGTCTGTCTGTCTTTTTCTATGGTTTGTAAATCTCGGAAGGAGTGGGATGAAAGTTGGATGTAAATGTCTGGAATATTTAAAAAGTTTATTTAAGGGGGGAGGGTATCTCGATGTTCCCCAGGTTTTCCTGATATCACAGTAAATTTCAATAGATTCCTTTTCAAGTCTAGTCTGGATTTCCACACATCTATCTTTCAGGAACTTGGTTTAGTAAATCATCTAAAATGCTCTGCAAGAGAAAACTACATAGAGCTAGTTCCTCTTTTACACTAAAATAACTCCATTGACTTATCAGTGTTAATTCTAACTGTATTTGGCATGAAAAAATGAAGAACCAAATAAATGTATGCAGAAATCTGACCTACAAGGTAAAAGTTACGTGAAGATGCTATGGATATTTGCTTTAAAAATGTATGCTTATGCCTTTGAGTTGGAGGACTTTAATTCATTCCAGTTCATTTTTTTTTCTTCCTTTTTTATTTGTGTGTGTGTGTATTTCCCTAGCATTCTTTGAATGTATTGAGGGGTAAAAAAGTAAGATTAATGTGGCTGAGTAGTATCAGTTATTGTTTTCTTCCTAATATCCTGCAGCTTTATGTTGCTTTAATGTATGTACATCCAGAGTTTTGAACGTTGTGGGAAAAGGTTTCACTGGCATCCATTCTTGCCATTAAAGTGCTTCCCATCTGAATATTGCCTGCCAAAGTATGTGGTATCCTGCAGAGCAAGAGGATGAGGACATAGATTGCAATGAAGCTGAACAGTTTGCACTTCCTAATGGTGACACCAGACATCAATCTTTTGTAGAGACAGCCCAGAATGCAGGAGAAAAGAACTCGCACCCTCGTTCCCCCACCAAAAAAGAAAAAAAAAAAACAAAAAACCCAAACAAAAGGAGAATTATCTTCTCTTTTTTCCATTTCATTCCAGCAGTTTCCTTCTAAGATCCTCGAAGATGAATATGTTCTCAAGTTGCATTAGCTGACATTTCAGTGGCTGAGATGCCTTTGGGGTAGGAAAGAAAAAATGAAAAAAAAGGGCAAAGAATCCAAATTAAAAAAAAATAAATTCTGAAGGTTTTTTATTTTTTTTTTTTAAAACAAATTTATTTCATTTAGGCTCAGTTCTCTTTATCATTAAGCGAAGGAGCAGAGTGCTTATTTGGTCACAGTTAATGAGTTTTACACTTTTATACCACACTTTGATGTCAGTATTCAGTAACACCAAGTTATATTATATGGGTTGGCAAATGCTCAGAACTAAAGATTGCCAGTGCTGGAATCTGCCATATTTGGAGAAGCTTGAGTTAGGTCTGCAGCATGTATAAAGTGGCACAGATCTATGGGAGTCTTTGCACCAGCTGCTGAGGATCTTCTTCTTTGCACAGAAATTTGTTGCAGGTTTTTATTTTAATATCTAAATCTAATTTCACCAATAGGTTGATTTATAGTTGTGAAGTTAATCAGCCGTATGCTCTTCTTTGTAGTAAAAAAGGTGCAGAAAGAGCTAAGTGCTAAAAAAAAAAAAATAAAAAAATGCTGCAGCAATGAGCTGCAGAAGTTAACATATACAGTGTCACTCAGCCAAGAGACAGTGAGAGTATAAGGTGGACAAACCTTGCTATACCCAATAGGAGCCCTCAATGAGGAACTTGCAAAACTTGAGCCCAGTGTTGGTGGGAAATGCTTGCCAGGGTTGGGAGTGGGTTTACCAACAAGATTTTATGCTATGGTTTAGTTATCCTTAAAACTGATGTGGCACCAATTTATATTTTTTTTTGGTACAAATCAGAGTTGTTTTCAGACTTTAATATCTAAAGAATCTGTTATGAAAACCAGAACAACTGGAAAACAGGTACCCAAATCATGCCTTACACACCCACAAAAGAGACAAGTGACAGTGTGACAGTTCCCACCATCATGGTTCCTCATGATCCAGAGTATTGGATCTACTGCAGGGATCATCCAGAGCTCAGGCAAACAAAACCTTTAACCAGCTGCAGAGCTGCTCCAAGCAACTACAGAAATTGAACAATTTACTTCAGAAAGGTGTGAGAAACAGGTTGGGCAGTCAATTTGTGTGAGACCTGCTGTGTACTGAAAGACTTGCCAAGTATTTCACTATTTTCAGAGATTACATATGTACATGTCACTAAAACTTCATTCCTTTTGTGGATTCCTTTGAATTTTTCCTGTTTATCTTTGTGGAAGTGTCCAAATCCAACATTTTCATGCTAAAATTGCTTTGGATCATTTACCTTCTTGATATCTTTCCCCACAAAGGAATGCACATTCAATTTCTATTAAAAACTATGACTAAAATCAGAGATTCAGTCACTGTGAATTAATTTCTGAATTCTTACCTTTATTCCTTTGTGAGTTTTCCATGGCATGTGTGGAAAGAGACGGTTCAATTCCCAGCAACTGTATGAAAACCTCAAAGGGCATGTTAGGACTGTCCCAATGTACTTGACTTGAGACTTTTATTTACATTGGTACAACTATGGTGCATGAAGTTTCATTCATGCAGCTTAACTTCTGAGGGAACTACTCCTGCTAGAAGAGACTGACTCTTTGGGAACACTGTTGCTTTTTCTAGCATTTCTGTTGATGCTTATGAGGATGCCAGGAAATAACATAGGTCATGTATTGGTAGAGAGGACCATTATATTTTTACCTGGCCAAGCTCTGCTTCCCTAACCATGTGGTATCTTAAATATTTCACAGATTCAGAAGTGTTTTCTGAGTATATTTCACAGTCCCCTGGATTCTTGCTAAGAGGGGATATGACCTGACCCATTGTTTGTTCTGGGTAGCATATGTAATACTTTGGCTTGTCTTGATTCTTCCCACGTTTTCCTAGGCAATTCTGCATCTTAAGTTTTGCAGATCTTATTGTGGATTTTTTGTGTGGGAGCAGTTTTGTGTTTTCAACTGGTATGGCAGCAGATCAAGCAGGAGGTTTTGGTTTTTGAACAGATTCTGGACTTAGGGTTTTTAGAAGGTTGCTCTGATTTTTGCCTTGTAAGCCATAGAAGCATATACCATGTATTACTTGATTATAAGTTAGCCCACTCACACAGTAGTTTGCTGACTGCATATTGTAACTTAAGAAGAGGGTTGAAAAACAGAGATAATACTGAACAAAGCACAGAAGAAGCACATCTCAAGTCCCAGAAATATCAGATGCTGAATGCCTAATCAAATTTCCTAATTAAGCTGCAGGCTTGCAATGAAGTAAGTTAGTGATTGTCTCCTGGTAGCACTATTTTCTGCCTGACACTGGCCATGTGACATGCTGTATGATTGCCTATCCTGGAATTGGTACCACAATATCACAGTATCACAGTATGCTAGAGATTGGAAGGGACCTCAAAAGATCATCTAGTCCAATCCCCCTGCCAGAGCAGGAACACCTAGATAATGTTACACAGGAATGTGTCCAGGTGAGTATTGAATGTCTCCAGGGAAGGAGACTCCACAACCTCCCTGGGCAGCCTGTTCCAGTGTTCTGTCACCCTCACTGAGAAGAAGTTTCTTCTCAAGTTTAAGTGGAACCTCTTGTGTTCCAGTTTGTACCCATTACCCCTTGTCCTATCATTGTTTGCCACTGAGTTGTGGCAATCTCTTTCACTGCAAAATGACCAAGGGGGACCAGATAGTGCTGAGACTGAAGAGGTGCTTCTGAGTTGTTCCACTTCTCTTTCTGGCACACAAACTCTGGGAACAAAGGCTAATGTAGTCTGTTTGTCCTGTTATTCTAAACTGTAGTGCAACTCCTTTCTAAATGCTGAGAACTGGTGTGTGTCAGGTACAAGCACAGATAGGTGCTTCTCAATAAAAACGTGCAGAAGAAAGAAGTTAACAAAATTGTCTGAAGCTCTACAGTGAACCAAGGCTAATGACTTGAACTCAGATCTCCTTACAACTAGTCTTTTGATTTATGTATGTGATTATCCTGAGACTACAAACTGCCAGCACTCACTGTAGCCAAGGCCAAACTGTAAGAAAAATGTGTCTTATTAAAAAAATAAAAAAAGGCAAAACAAAAGTGTACATTTCCCTGTATACATGCTTCTTTGTGTGTGGTATATAACACAGTCTTCCAGACAAATTCCTTGGATCTAATCCTGTTCTCATTAAACCCCCACAGCTCTATGCTTACACTAACGTAACTGAGGAAAGAATTCGTTCCTATAAGAATTATATTTCTAATACAAGGAAACAGAGGCTTTTGGCAAATAACCTATTTTGCAGCTCTTATTGAACAACACTAAAACAAAAAGCATAAAGCAAAGTTGGATCATAAGAGTAACAGAAGAGGGACTGCACCACAACAGAGTAAACAGGAGAGTCATGTGCAGGTCATATATACTTCTGTTGTGGAGATGATAACTAACCCGTGTAGGTAGATTTCTGTTTTCATGTAAGGCATTAATTGTCCTTTCCACTGACAAAACTTAAATGGTGCTCTGCCTCAGTGGTTGTTCATCTGGTGCAAGTGTAGAATCCAGCAGGGAATAAGACTCTGAAAATGCCCTGCATAAGAAGAGATTTATTCAAAAATTTTGGAAGCATCAACAGAACACTAGGACGGTAGCAATTGTGAATAAGAGAGCTAATAGTTTAGTGAAGAAATTGGGTAAATGCTATGTATTTTCTCTCTTTTATCTTTGGAGTGTGTGTGTATATGTGTGAAATGGAAAGAAAAGAAATGACTGGAAGATGTGCCTTCCAGGCCATTTTTCTTTTGTTAGTTGTTTTCAGGTTTCTACTAATTCTGACTGGAGAGAAGTAGATCCATGAGATGATCCCTTTTCTATTGCTTGAATGTGAATGCAGCACAGCATACCTGCCTCTGAAGCACTGCTGGTTACAGCTGCTCTGGGAAGCGCCAGTTTTCATGCACAGATTGGCAGGGACCGTGCCATGGATGAGGGGTGCCTTGCCAAATGCATGGCTTTGTGGAGTTAATCGTAATATAGTGATCTGTGGCACAGTAAATGTAATTTTGCTATCTTTTAAATTTCTAACTAGGTAAACTGTAGTTCATTACCTTACTGAATACTGAAGGCATTTAATCTTGTAGGAGGTGGCAAGCATAGTGAAATTGAAGGTTTTTAAATTTAAGTAGGTGCTGAGGGGAAACCTTCACTTGTTCTCCTAACTAGTCAGCATTGACTGAAAAAGAATAAAAACTTTACATCACTCATCAAATACATCTAATGGATGTATTTCTAAATCATTTGTGGTTTTTTTACACTTTGTTTTAGATCCAGGTCTTAGAAAACAGTGTGAAAAGAAATTACACCCTTTTAATTAAAAGGTGTGTGTAGTCTTTTTATTCTATAAGCATTCATCAGATTTTTACCATTTCACTGATTTTGAGAATTGTGTAAAATGGTTGTTTTCTTTGACCTCACTTCTTGAAATGCCTACAGGTTTTCTTGGCAGAAATATTTTCTCCTTCTGTTAACCAAAATGTGTTGGGCTGTGAAAATCACTGAAAGCTGCAGAAATTAACAAAAACAAAGTCTTCTGTTTTCTACATATATTAAAAAAAAGAAAAAAGAAGAAAAATCTGTGTTGGAGTTGACCGTATCTTGGTTTTGCTCTCCTTTTTGGTCATTATGTAGTAATACATATGAGAAAATGCATGTGAGTCTCTTATAATTATGTTCTAATTCAAGTAACTTTTCTCTTTGCTTCAAGTTATCATCATTATGAATGAAAAAATGAAACCACAGCTCTTCTATAGGTGCACAGATTTTGGTTTATGTTGCAGGTAGTTGGTGAGCAGTCAGCTGTATTCCTTGAAGAGTGCTTGCTCAGTTTCTTACATTTGTGACATGTCTTTTAGGTGTTAGAATTATAACATTTTTAATATACTAATGGTTATAGATTGAGTTTTGAGGTGATCTGTTTCACACTTAGTCATGCTGTTATTCTTTCACTTCAAATAAAAAGTTATTGATAGCCAGTTTCTTCAGGTAAATTTTTAAGAGAAAAACTATTTCTAATTATCAGCTCTGCCTGTTTTGCCAAGGAATTTAACATAGTCTATGACATTAATGTCAGCAAGAATAGCATTAAGGAGCAGGGTTTAATTTACTTAGCTGTAACAGAAGTCGGAAATAGCTTTAGCAGTTAAATTACTTGTGGCAGAATTGTTTGTTTATGTCCCTAATATTCCTGTGTGTATTTTTGAATGATAGATCATTTAACATGACTTGCACATCTGAAAGATTAACATTTTACCAACATTCAGTTACCTTATTTGATATTCTTGTTAGTGTAAGAGGCAGTTTAATGGAAAAATGAATGCTAATAAAATGCCTTTTTAGTAATTCATTTTGAAAACCATTTGACCTTAACTACAGCGAAAGTAGACTGTAAAAATCATCATAGATTCCCTTCCTTGAACTTTTCATAATGCTGAAAAATGAGTGAGAGAAAGAAGCAAGATCCAGTTACTGTACCCTGTTTGCACAGCTGTACTTCATTGAGTGAAGGCTTGTGTTACACACAGTTTGTGATAGGAAGTAAATGCTTTTAAAACAACTAAGGAGACAGGTCTTTAACCTCCACCTTTTCAGATGCTTTGTTCACTCATTTAGCTTCTGTTGAGGTCTTGGGAATCATTTCAGATACAAATTATTACTGAGTACTGAAGCTCACCTGAATAATTCATCTCCTATTGAGCTTATTAGGCAGAGATGCATTAAGATGAGGTCAGAGGGGTTTTGAGAGAGATCACTAATTCTTGATATAGTGAATACTTGTTCCTTCAGGAACAAATGCATTTAAAGAAGGAAGAATACTTAGATTTAGTATGAAGTGTTTTATAATAGTTGAAATTACAATTTTATTTCAGCAATTGTAAGGATTTTCAAGGACTTAAACGCATTTAAAAATGATGTCATGTAAATTACCAAACTGCCAAAATTAATTGGATTTAAAATTCTCAATTTCTAGCATAAAACTTTTACCTCCTGTTGCAAGACTATCTAGTCCCCTGAGATAATGAAAACACCTTGAGATTCATTAAGAGGAGTTTTTGGCATTACTTTACACTTGCAAATACATTTTTATCACCAGGCCTAAACTATGGGATGTAAGATTGGCACTATATAATTTCAGGACTTTAAATGCACATTATAAGATCATTCTGTGAATACAATTCTAATATCTGCCAAAGGCACTTTTCTAATTACTCTAGTGAAACAAGTCAGTGGCAAATGGAGCGTGCAGCTGGCGGACAGCCAGTTAAATTTTAATTTCTGTAATCAGCTGAGTCTTTGTGTACGCTTCATCCCTGGAAACACGTGACCTTAAATTTAGGTTTATGCTAAATAGGCATTATTTGGGCTTCATTAACCACCCACTTTTTCATTTTGCTGTAATTAAGGTCATTCTTGTAGCTATACATTTGATGAACCTAAACATTTCTATCTTAACCTCCCACTTAAAGCTGTCCAGATACCAATATACAGTGCAGAGAGCCCACTCCAGTCTGCGCTTAATAAAAAATGTACCTGGAAGTACAGTCAGGATTTTGAAGTATTCTTCACTGCAGCACATTAGAGGTGGTGTGCCTTCAGAGGACGTGGCTGACACTGGTTTTGCCCTTATTCCAGCAACTTTTTTTGAACTGTAACATAATAGAGCCACTGCTCTCTGTTGTCTGGGTCCAGAGTTCCCAGCAAGCAGCCATTTGTTTTTCCATTTGTCACTAGCGGGCAGGCAATGGCTGTGTTTTGTGGTCTGTGGTATCAGTGGGCTTGAAGATTTATGCCTTCCAGAAAACTGTAAGCGTAACAGCAGACACCAGTTAAGCTGTTTAAATTTGAAGTGTAAGATTTTTGGAACATTTTGTCTCCCTTTCTGGTCTTGAAATAGATAACTTTAGTAAATAAATGCAGGCATGAAAGCATCCTCAGTCTTTGTCCATCTGAACCCCAGAACAGAGCTCCTACTAACTCTTGTTATCAGGACCAAGCTCAGGTTTTCTGGCTGTTTAACTCCCATCACAAGCATCCTTCTACTCTTCCAGCAATGATATGAGTTCTTGCCACAGCCTTGCCTTCCTCAGCATGAAATCTACACTGACTTCTGTCAACTTACTGACATTTAACACAGCCTACCCAAACTCACCTCTGAGCATTAGGTTTTATTACCTGCTATATAAGGTAAAATAGCAAAGTGTAAGTTGGGGGATTAGTTGATTCTAGCTTATGAAAAAAGGCCTTGGCAAACAAATGTTGCTTTGTTCTCTAGTACATACCTCATTAGAAATTATGTGTTTTGCAGAGGTTAATATACTGTGGGCCTCACACCAAGTACATCACAGTTCTGAAGATTACAACTTATTCACAGCCTTGTGACAATTTGTCCTACAAAGGTACACCTCCTGGGTAGGTTGCACAAGATTTGACAAATTAATATCAGCAAGATGTAGTAAAAGTGAAACAATAGTGTTTATTTTCCTTTAAAGGAAAACATTTTTTTTTTTAAGATATTTGACCCTGGAAACATAAAAGTTGAACCTGAGAAATGTGCGAATCATAAGCTTTAAAAATACATTCATTAATGTTTTCACAGCAAACTTGAAAAAGAATGCAGTAGTTAAGTTTAAGAAGGCTAATTATAACTCTGCATTTATATTTTCATAACTTTTTTAGTAAAATTGGGCCATTTTTTTCATTCAGTTATTCATGCATAAATACAGCAAAAAGATCAGAGTATAACTACTGTAGAATATGTCTGTGTAACTGAAAGGAGCAGGGAGAGAAATTGTTGCTAGAGATTGCCTTGAACATGCAGATGTATTTGTCTCTGCCCATTCATGTCATGTGTCAATACTCCAGTAAGGGCAGTATGCCACTATTCTTACCTAGTGTTACTTCAGATATGATCTGTTTTAAATGTTGAGCTGTGTATACATGTAATATAAATTAAGGTGAGTACTCATTTACAGATTTAAAACCTTATATTTCCAAATGTATTCATAAATGTAACATACTATTCAGTGTTCAGTTTTGGGCTCAGGGTAATTAGATTCTGCCGATTTTTCTCATTTCAATTTTATGTTCTCGTTTGACTCAGATATTTTTAACTCAGATTGTAGTTTGTTTGATTGTTGTTCTATTTTTTTAATAATTTTAAAATTTTGAATTTTCAGAATTAGAGGTCAAGCAAAGCAATATTCAATGTATTTTTGTATATAAAATATATAAATGCTCCTCTCCAATGATGTATAATACTAGTGGTGGAGGAAACCCACAGTCCTCTGGGAATCTCAACAGCTAGCCTATGAGCAAATGAGTCAAAGCCAAGTGTGTGTACTCACACATGCAAATCCAGTGCACTTCCATTAACTTCAATAAAATTAGTCTTTATTTATGCTCCCATGTCTGCACATGGACTTAATCTGTTGTTTGTAAGTGATTTAAGCACATAACATTAAATGAGTTAAAGTGCTAGGTTAAAATAAAAAATTGCTGCTGCAAACTGTGAAACAGATACTATTCCTTAGATTTGTTTCTTAAAGTCTTCTACGTAAATTCTTAGGTTTTGTTCATCCAGAAAAGAATCATCTGATGTTAGCAGGAGTGCCTCAGATTTAAATGACCACAGTGAACAATAGCGGAAGGGATGCATCTCTGTTACAATACCGCTTCCTATGTAAATATGCCATGTTAAATATTTAACCTTTGCACATTTGCCCATTGGGACCATATGTGCAAATGCTTAACAAAAACAATAATTCAAAACAGACAAAAAGCATGTATGTACATATGGGTGTGTGCATGAGCACTTTGTCTGACTGCCTGATTTTGAGGATGGTCCCTCAGAGAGCATAAGATATTCAGGAAAGCCAAGATGTCTGTTTGCCTTAGATTCTAAAGACCACCCTCAGGACCATGCTGGTATCACTTGGCAAATAATATAGGTACATTTAAAACTCATTTGCTATGAGTAAAGGGAAATAAACCTAGGAATCCATAATACTTTTGTGTGCAGTGGTTTTTCATCAAATATCTGGTATTAGCCAAAATGTTTAGTTAGTATAAATATTGGTTTATCTCCCCCCAGAATGTGAGAGTTATACCAGTTTTCTTTCTCCAAAACCTTACTGTACATGAAAACAACTCCTGCTAATTCTTATAGCACTGCTATTTTTCTAGACTTCCAGATTTGTCCAGAACCCCCTCACTGCTGAAACTCAGTGAAGCCTTTAGTTAATCTTCCTTTGTTGTTGCTGAATGTGTACTGTTGAATGCAGTTCGTCATCCAGTTTTGTGGAGGCTGTGAGAAAGTTGTGGTGGATGGTGTGGGATTGTGGGACTGTTCTACTGCCAGCTGTGTATGTGTTTTAAGTTAAACATTATAAGATAAATAAATCAGCATATTAATCTGTGTGGGTTGTGCTCAAGCTGATTGAAAAGATGTGAAATGAAAGAAAAGAGAAAAACATGCTTTAAGTACAATCAGTGATAGAGGTACACTCCTGAGCTTGGAACCAAATGTGTATTGCTTCATGTCATTTGCACACGCAGTATTTCTGTTACTCCGGTGAACGGGCCATAGAGACGCAGACCTGTTAAGACTGAATGTGGTTTTGAAGCCCATTTTGTGGGGGAAAAAAATGTGGAAATAAAAATGTAAATTCATTTTCAAGAAGAAATCAGCAAGCTAATACTATATAAATTTTTGCTTCTGATAAAATACTTAGTTTAATTGTGAAAAGAAAGAGTTGCATATACACCTCAAAAAGCTATAATTTAATTCTTTGAGTACCAATTCTCAACTTTCCTCTGAGGGTAAGGTTTAATTGCAAATATTAAATCCATAATAATTTGATAGCTTTAGACTATACATTTCGATAAAGGGTTGAACTATACCTTGTTGGTTTAAAAACAGTGGAAAAATCTATATATAGATCTGGAAAGGGAAGAGGTAACACCATTCTTTTCAGCACAGAGTCACAAAGTTAATTTCTTATCTACTGAGGAGTCTGCCAGATCTGGGATTTGTAAGGGATAGGTTTTTTTTTTCTACCCTTTAACTCCTGCAAAATCCTCACACAAGTATAACCCACATGAATTAGCTGTGGGCAGCTGCCCCTTGCCCCTCTGTGTCCTGTCTGATGAGTACTGGACACATCAGCAGGTGTCTCCAGCATGGAGATGGAGGGGCTTAGTGCAGGAAACTCGGCCCACCTGCTAAACCTCAGGAGTTTCTAGTGTTTCCCTATCTATTGTGGAAGCATTTATTAGCTTTTACTTGCAAATGGGAGGGAGAAAGGTGGAGCATGCCCATGTCAGAGAGTGTGCAGCAGACATGCACCCTTCAAAAGGGGCAGTGCCTTAAGTGTGAAGCTACACATCTGCAGTGCAGCAGCCCCAGCTACAAATCCGTCTCCACTCCCTTGCTGCGTGCCTTTCCCATCAGGTTATCAGTTATTGCAGCGCTCTCTCAATCTGTCCCTGAATCCACAAGTGGGAAAAGATCTGCGAGTGTGATAAACAGTTTTCTGCAGTTTTGACCATAGATAACATCTTGGAAGCATAAAAGCTTTTCCTCTACAGATTAGTGAAAGCTGGTACATTCCCATGAAATGTTTTGATATGGGGAATTGGCATTTCCAGTGAAAAACTATTTAATGATTTTATTGGGTTTTTTTCTGACATTGATCTTGTTGTTTCAGTGGAACCACCAATAGGAGAAACTGAATCTTTGTTTGGGAGAGGTTTTTATTCATCCCTGTGGGTTCTACTTCTGTAAATGATCTTTGAAATCCTTAATCTGTGCAAAATAAAGCTTGCATTGCAAGGAAACTTGAGGCAGTTAGGAAATAATTCTCCTTCGTCAATCTCAAATTTACCTGTGGATTTATATGAAAATTCTCTCCTCTCACCACTTAACAGAGAAATCCTCGTACTCATTGTGAGAAGTAGGTTAGAAAATAAATATGAAGATGATCCTTTCTTCTCCTCTGAGTCATCTGCAAATACCACCAAATTGTCTCTGGTAGTTCTAGGGAAAAACCATAAAATTTTTAACCCTGCTTTCAGTCCTGCAACCATTTCCATGAATAATCTGAAAACCATCTGTTTGGTTTTAGTTTCTGTTTTGTTCTTGGGTTTTGTTTGTTTTTTTTTGTGGGGTTGTTTTTTTTTTTTTGGAAGGGGGGGTTGGTTGTTTGTTTTTAAAATCAACTTCCTTTCCATTTCCTTTAAAAAATTTCCTGCTCTTATCATGCCATTAGACAGGTACAATCAATAATAAGAGAAAACTAAAGTAGCTTTACTTAAACATGGCCATGGGTCCTACTCCGCTGGCTTCTTTGTGAGATAACCTTTGAGAAAAAACATGACAGCCTTCTGGCTGTTGTGAGACAAATATCTCTCAGGTTAGAGGAATGAGGAAGAAGGAACTCGGAAAAGACTGACTCAATGACAGTGTTTAGGCGATGTTTCCTAAACTATGGGAGGCTTGCACTACATTTTTGTTTCAGAGCATGGTTTGTGGGGTTTCATTCAGTAGTTTTCTGCACAAGGCGGTGTGATCTGTGTTTTTAATTTTTAAAGAAATCTCATGCTCATCTACTCCAGAATTTCATGTTTAAGTGCCGCATGCCCCAATGGCATTTACTAGCTACCCATGTTAGGTAAGAGTTGCTGTGAATTTTTGTGAGTTTGCTTAGATTGAGTGATTCTTAGGCATTGAATATGCAAAATTCACCTTCCAAATATATTTTTCTTTTATTTTATAAATGTTATGCAAACTCTTCAGCCTTTGAGGGTCAGACTGATTAAAACAAAATAGCTATTTGCATTATTTCCCCCAAGCTCCAAAAGCTCAATATATTTCTTCCACCACAATTCCTTTACTTTTTGGAAAAGTACTTTGAAGATATTCAACCAGAAACACTCCATGTGCAGTTTGTGGGGCAGCTGTAATCTGTGAAGCCTTGACTGGAGTTTATGAAATCACAGCTGTCCCAGTCTTACCAGGTGATACTGCAGCAACATAAGGTATTTTTAATTATGCTTCAGTTGTCCAGTGTTGCCGCCAGCATGCCAAACTGGGATTGCAGGGCCTTAGTCCTCCATTGGCTCAAAACAGTGAGATACTGCTGTGGTGATGTTCTCAAGAGCATTATTCACACCATGAGGATGGAGGTGCAGTTGTTTTACAACCTCGGTGTGACATCTTACCTACTCAGTAGGCCCTTTGGCAAAAACTGGGGGAATATTGACATTAATATGTGTGCAGACCTACGCTAAAGGAATTCCTGGCTCAGGAGGCCTGTCATGTCTATCAGACTGCTTTCTCTGATGTTCAAATATTTGATTTTTGTGAGAAGGGCAATAGGAACTTGAAAACGAATTTTGTTAATTTTGCTGTTTCACAGGGAGCTGTTATCTTCTATCCAGATTTTTCAGATTTTCCCCGAGTGCTAAAGAGTTTTAAAGTTTTAAAGATAGCTCCACTACTGCTTGGTTTAGAGAAAATCTCTGTATTGTAGGGAAGGATTGTTTTTAATGCAGCTGGTATAAAACAGTGTCAGGTAAAAGAAAAAAAAAAAAGGCCTTTTTCTGAAGAAAGCACAGAGAGTTGTAGTACGTGAAGGTCTTGGAAGTCTTTTTCTATTGCTCAGCCAATTAAGCAATTAATGGTGAAATTCCGGGCACTCGGTGTCTTTGCTAAGTAAGCAGTTTTCTGAAGCTGTTTTTGTGTTAGCACAGCTTTAGAGCTCAGCAATGTATTGGAGCTTCAAGGGAGATATCATGAGGAATTTATAATTAACTTTGAAAGCCAAGTTGCCTTGCCCTTATGGTGCTCACATAGGGAGTTTGAATGGAAAAGCTATAGTGTTATAAATTCACACTTTTCTTACTCTATGATAATTCTCCCCTATATGTGAACCCTCCGTGTCGAGGATATGTTGTTTCCTGCTCCATATAGTAGGCAGAATAAACATCTAGATTTCTGAGTTCTTTTCTTGATGTTTCTATTTGCTCAGTATGACTTTTGGGAAATCACTTTTGTATCAGTTTGTCTCATTTGCTATAGTACATCTAGGAGTAATATAATAATCAGTATCTATTCTCTGTCTACATTATGGAGGTATTAGAAGAAGCAATTATCTTGTGTAGTGCTTTGAGCTCTTGAGATAATACTTTGTTATATCATCACAAGTTTAGAATTATGAATCTAATGTATATTTTCTTTCTCATTTTTCAGATTTTCAACTTGCCCATGGCTCTTTTCATTCCCTCGTCAGTGTTTGCTGTTCATCTGCAGTTTAATCTACTCTACCAGTTTTGGATACATACAGAGGTAAACCAGGTTTTTAAGCCATACCTAAACAGTTAGCCTGGAGCAGTGTCCTGGAAATCTACTAGCAGCTGATTTATTGTGTAAGAAAAATCTTTGTCTGACTTCTTTAAGGAGAAACATCTGTTCATTTTTATTCCTTTTTCTGAATATATATTGCTAAGTTTATAAGAAGCAATGAGGCCAGTTGGTCCCAATTAGATTTTAAAAAAAAAAGAGCAACTGTAAGGAATCAAAACTTTTTGCTATTTTAATACTATATTTTCCTATCTTGCAGCTTATTAAATGTTTCTGGCAGATACTGAAACTGATTTCATTTCTAAGATAAATATTTTAGGGAAAAATATCCAAAACCCAGCACTTCTTAAAGATCATTTAGAGTTTCAACTGAAGTCAGATATTGTTTCCTTCTTTGTGCAAGTAGTTCTCAGATGACAAATGCTCTTTGATTATCTGATAGCTATTTGTTTATGAGTGCACCTATTTATTTGTTTTGAGAGTGCATAGACCATCCAGTTTACATATATATACAGTTAATAACTTGCTATAATTAGTATGTAATTTCTTCCACTTCTCAGGTAGCTGAATGGCCTTCTGCTTCTTTGCATACAGTAGAGGTGCTTAAAGGTATCCCATGTTATAAGGCTGTAGCATATTTCTTAGTAGCCCATAGTGGGCTGTGGACTAATTATCTCTACAAGACTTATTCCTTTGATTATTCTGACTATACATATGCCTTTTTTCCTCTGTAATTTCCTTATGTGATCTATAGGAATTTTTTTTTTACGGCTTTTTTTTTTTTTTCCGGCTATTTTAAGCTATTGTGTTGCTCAAATTACTTTCTCTTTTCTGTGCATTTCCCGGGGGGTAGGAATTGTAAGGCAAAAATCTACTTAGAGTGACCCAATAGAAAACTCCTGGTTTTGAAATTTCACTTCTCCTGGGCACATTTCTGAAATCATTAATACATATCTGATGCTCTACAACACCTCATGAACAGGAAAGGCTTACAAGAAAATGTCACACACATCACCAGAACTGGCATAAACTCAAGGAATGCATAATTAAACTTGTCAAAATTGTTTTGAACAAATTTGAACACTTTGAAATTACACCAACTGAATACTCTGAATCACATGCTAGCAGGTGCTTTGCTGATGCCTTAGGTTCCCCAATCTGGCTTTACTGTGTTTTGCCACTAAGAGAAGTACAATATGCCTCATCTACCTCTTCTTTGCTCTCTGAAGCCTTTTCTTCCTTGGCTGAGAGGGTTCTAATGTTCTGGTACGTAGCACTAACTTAATGAGTCTCGACACTGGTGCCACAGTGTGCGTCTAAAATTTCTAAAATGAATTTCAGAGGCTAATGAATTGCCTACATCCCTCTAAAGTGCTAAATCCTTCACAGGGCTTAAAAGGAATTTCCATAGCATATGTGCAATCTGCCAAGTTTATAGACTAGTCTAAACAAGAATGAATTTCAGTCTCAATGAAAAGATAAGCACTCCTTACTATTAAATTATTGTGCCTGTAGAAAAACAGTGGATCTTTTGTACTGATCCAGTTGATCCAGTCATAGATCTTTGTTTGCAAGGGAAGTTATTCTTAATTTTGCTATTGTTGATTTTATAACACAGCTGAAATCAGTTGAAATATGTTGAAGTTATGCTTTAAGCTCAAAAACCATGTCAAAATAGAAATAGGGTTACACCATGTATTAGCAGATTTCCTGCTCTCAAGGGCAACAGCATAACAGAAAAGAGAAGGAAAGGAAATAGTTGTAGCTTTTGCAGCCATGCAGGTTTATAGTGGCCAGTATTTTTGTTGAAATTAATAGGATGCTTCACCATTATGCTGGGTTTTGTTGTTTTTTTGGTTTTTTTTTGTTTGATTGTTTGTTTTGTTTTGTTTTGTTTTTTGTTGTTTTGTTGTTTTGTTTTTTTCTTTTTTTTTACAACTATTACAATGTAATAAGCTCTGGCATCTCTATTTTTTTTTTTTTTCTATCAGCCGTTTTCCTGAATTTAAATGATTCTAATTGTCTTACAGTGATTATGGTAAAATGGAAATCCTTTCTGTAAGTCTCTGTTTCCTGACATGAGAGGTCTGTTTAGGGCTGCAGGTCTGGTGTTGTATAGAAAACCTAGCTAGCAGCTAGGCTGCTGCTAGCCCTCGCTCTGAGAGCTGAGATTCATCATCCCCCAACAGCTCTGGTGTCCTCTGGGAGCCCATGGTGGCTGCTGTTGCTACGTGACAGTACCTGTCATTAGGGGTCTAGTGTAGATATGCTTCATTATATCTATTCTGCCAGTGAGAGTTGTAATAGTTTGCGTCTAACATGCAGGAGCATTTGGTAAGAAATGTTAATTTTGTCCTCGGATTTCTATTGCTTTTAATCAGTGTCAGCGTTTCCTTACACAAGATTTGGCCCCATATTGATTGGTCAAGTATGATTGGATATTGTAACTTCACAACTTCTGATTATACATCTTTTTCCTTTAGAAAAAGAAAGTCTAGTAAGATACGGGAAAAAAAAAATCTATTTAATAGGTAAATTTTTGACATAGCACTGAAAATCTTAATAAAGGATATGCAAAATTATCGCTTTCAAAAAAAAATCAACAAAACAACACCGCATTATTTAAGTAATAAGAAAGAATGAAAGCTTATGAGGGAAGATGTTTAGTTTTGGGACTAATTTAAATTGAATTTTGTAATTACAAGAGAATGATTATGCTGTGCTGAAACTTTCTATGCCATGTTTCAGCCTGGCACAAAAGTTCATAGCCCTGATAGTTTCCTTTAATTTTGAATGTATCCATTGTTTCATACAATACTAAGAGAAGTTGCATATGTTATAACTTTGATTTCTCCAATATTTGTTACATTAGTTTTCGTCCAGCTTTTCTACCAGCAAATCAGATATGGTTTATTTTATTTTAACTCAAGTGGCTCGTATATTACTCTGAAGAGGGTATACCAAATCATAAAGATCAAAAGTACTCATTCTATCTCAGTTAGATTTCTTTATTTCCTGAATACTTGGTATGCATTAGCTTTTGGCCTTTAATGTAAAATAGTGCAGCATTTAAAATACCATAAATCTTACATAGAGATTATACTATACCATTATCTTGGTGCTAGAGATCTTTTATTACTACCAAAATCAGAATGGGCTATTGATAAAGGAAAGGCATTTCTGTAATTATTAAAGAAGGGTTGGGTGTTCTAGAGTAAAAACATGACTTTGTGACTTAAGTTATTCATTTGCACTTAACTATATTCTACATTAAAAGAACTTTTGCTGTCTGAAACCCGCTTTTTTCTTTTTTCATTGTTCTGTGCATTATTGCACTGTGCACATGGCAATCTGAAATTATATCAGAAATTTCCCAAAGATCTTTTAAAAATCTTTAAGTATCAACAAGGTATTGAAATAAATTCATATTTATTTAAATGATAAGCAAACCAAAACAAACACAAAACAAACAAACAAAAAATACCCCCACACTAACAAAACAACAAAAAATAAAAACCCAAAACAAGTGAAGAAAACACTTAACATTTTTCTGTAATGGTGCATAAAGATAGGAGGTATCTAAAAGATGTGTAGATATGGCACATGGGGACATGGTTTAGTGGTGAACTTGGTAGTATTAGGTTTATGGTTGAACTCCATGATCTTAAAGATCTTTTCCAACCTAAATGATTCTGTGATTCTGTGATCTCAATAAATCAAGAGAAAATAATTTTTAGTCCTATCCAGTACTGTTTAGGTCAATGGAATGAGTCAGTAGATCTGATCTTAAATGGTCTGGGAGAAATGTTTCTACAACTAGACCATTCTCATCTAGGTCATGAGGGGAGTAAAAAAAAATAATAAAATACTTTGGTCAAAGAGCTCTAAAAGTCTAATTTTTCAAAAGCCACAAAATGTTTCAGGACTTACTGACAGACAGAAATACTCCATTTCAGTTTATTTTCACAGGTGATTCAGAAGTTCTATGGCTCATATTAAACTATATCCTTCCATTATGCATTTATTACAACCAATAAGTTAGGTGTGTTTATAACCTGATAGACACCTGTGAAAAACAGAAATTAGTTTATGTTGGTTTAGCTGTAATTTTTATGAGATGTCAAAATGTATTTGGAAAGTATCAACTGAATCAATCCCTGATGGTGGTAATTGCAGCAGCAGATTATTCCTTGCCCGTTTGATCTTTGACATGCATTAGTTTCTGTTTAATTTTCTAATTTAAGGAAAGACTGTAATCTGCCCTTTACCATACTCAAGGAAGTCAGGTTTCTTAAAGCATCTCTTTTTCTCTTGTTTAAGTCTGTCTACCTCATCAAACTCTGGGAGCAGAAAAAGGTGAACCACTGCTATTAAACAGAAGTAGCATGGGTGAAAACACGCAAGGAATGAGAAAAATTCTGGCAACACCTCATGCAGACTGGAGAAGAAGATGTGAAATTGCTACAAATACAAGCCAAAATACATTTATTTTTGTCAGAAATCACCAACTAAGTAAAACTGAAACTTGCTGTGGAAGTATATTTTATTTGTCAAAAAATATTTTGTCCTTATGTGAAGTGTGTACTAGTCTTAAATTTCTTTCTATGACTTGCTTTGGCTTTGACTTCTGCTCAGTTTTCTTTAATGAAAATCTTTTAAAGAGAGAGGAATTGTGGAGGCTTCATGCTTTCATCGAAAGGAATTCCATTCCTGGCAGGAATCCGTGCGCAGCCCGTCTAGGCGCCCTGAGTACAGGTGAGATGTTGTGGCCCAATCCTGAAGTCCTTATATAAACCAGCTCTTACCTAGGAAGATGGCCAAATTCAGAAAAAGTCTTCTATGGGTTTTTTGGGGGGGTTTTGGTTGTGGTTTTTTTTTCCAAAATATGAGAATAAGGTCAATAAGAAAATTGAACAAGCAGGCTGAAGAACCAAGTAAATTTAAGTAAAAGAAATAAAAAATTATGTATTTCTTGGAAGTAGCAGTATACAAGTAATTACTGCATCAATAGCAAAAGCTATTCTTGAAACTCTAGAGGGCATATGTGTCTTTTAAAGAAGAAGCTATTTGAGACAAACATCTATTGGATGGTGATTAAAGGAATCATAAGATCTCTAGGACAATGTGATAAAAAAGTGACAGCATGAGACAATAGATAAAATAGTCATTAATTCCCAGGCCCTACCAATTGAGATTGGTCCTCTATTTCTCTACAGATTTCGTTTTTCCATTTTCTTGTACCTACCTTATCCACATTTTGTGCTGTAATCTCATTTAAATAAACAAGAAAGGAATGCAGGAGAAAACAGTTGTACCAAGGTTTATGTAAAGTACTTTCGTAGTTTAGTGATTTAGAAGGGATTTAATAATCCATTTTGTAGAACTGAAAGGTAAATTTGATCAAGAAATGAGACTTTGAATTTAAAACGTATTTTAACAACACGTATTTGACTGTAATAGTTTTGAGCGTTTGCATTGGGAAGAAGATGGTTTTGGTTTTGTGCTTGGAGTTGGAGAAAGATTTTTCATAATGAGCTAAAATCTTCAATAGTTTGCAAATGAAAAATGGAAATGCACTGCTGGTAGGTAAAAAGTACAAATGCATATATTAATGCTTAATTTAATGTACTGTGAATAGTTCCTTTGGGGTCAGTAAGTAATTAGTCAAATTTAATGTGTGGAAGTTTTTGCAAAATGGGGATAAACAAGTAATATTGAATGGATCACAGTGGAAACAGGGTGTGGTGAACTGATCTGATTTTCTGGCTGAGATGAGAAATGTGGGTTTTTTTTTTATTTTCTTTTATTGGTGGTGGTAGGGTTTTTTTTTAATCTAAAGGGCATAACCAGTAAAAAGTAAAATCAGTAGTAATCCAGTGTATTGAATAGTACACTGAAATTGAGTAATTGTGAAATTGCAGTATCTCTTGAATTCGATTCTGGAAGCTCATTTTGAATTTAGCATATCCTGTCTCTGCTTCCTCCTGGCTTCCCCTCCTCCCTGGCAGAGCATGAGGCTCACAAAGTCCTTGGCCAAACCAAAACATCCTTGTTATCATCTCTGTTCCCGAGCTGAAAGTCAACACACTGCACTGCACCAGCTACCAAGAAGGAGAAAAATGACTGCTGCTGCTGAACCCAGGACAGTGAACAAAACCTTTCTTTTTATGTATTCTAATGTATTGGTTGTACAAATGAAAGTACAAACTTATTTTCTTCAATACAGCCACTATCGCCAAAAATATACATGGGTCTGTCTGATGTGCTCTTTCAAATTAGAAACACACAAATCTGTCCTAGTCAGGTTACAAGGGATCAAAAACTTGCCATTCATGAGACTTTTGCTAAAAGTCACCAAAAAGATGAATCTAATTAAAGGTGATTGCAGCCATTCTGCTAGTCTGATTTTCAAGATTGTGTCTGACAAGTCTCAGTGATGCAGAAGATTTAAGTGGAATTCCTAGAAACAGATCAGATTGTCTGACAGCGTAGTGGCTTTTAGAAGCTGGATTTTCTCACTGTTACAAAGATTCAAGAAATTATTCTAAAACCAATGGGGAATGAACTAATCACTGATTTACATAAAGAAAAGCATTTTGGTTTATAAAAAAAAATTCTGGTCCCATTTGTGATAGTTGATGCATTTATCATCCAGAAATCCATTGTTCTCCTGCTGCCAAGTCTCAACTCAAGCATTTACTGTGGAGGGAAGGAGAAAAAATAAATCAATAAGCATCATGGAGATAAAAATGCTTTCTTTAAGGCAGACAGTGCCTTTGTAGGTCCACATAAGATATATATATACGTATATATATATACACAATATAGACAATAAAACTCAAACATGATTCTAAGAAACAAAGTCATCTCATGGTTTCAACACAGCCTGTCTGCCAAAATGGTTTATTAGATTTTCTGACTAACCTGCAGGATGAAAGTCTTATCATCATTGCACTTGCCAGAGCGTGGAGAAGAGCGCAGCTAACGACACTATCACTAAGCAGAAATACTAGCAATAAATGCAAAATGTGTTCCAGTCTTCCATGTTTCACTCCCCCTAAGAGAGGAGGAAAGTATTATCTTGCTTCATACATAAAGCCTATAGCTGCCTTTTAGTTTAAATGAAAAGAATAACAAAAAGAGAGAAAACATTTGTTGGCGAGCGCACTGTCTTGCTAAGTGTAGGCTGCACTTGAGCACAGTTTGTCAGGAAAAAAATAGTGGGTTGAGGTTTGGAGTTCCTTCCTTGGTGATTAGGACCTCAGAGATAATTAGGAGAGCCGTTACTAGGTGATATCCCCAGGATAAGCCTCCTACTTAAAAACTGTGTGCTCCTTCGCACTTTTAGGTATCTGAGTCTACCTTGTGTCAAGTAGGTATCTGAGTCTACCTTGTGTCAAGTGCCTTGACACAGTGAGTTAAGTATAACTTTTCTTTCAGCTGAACTGCAGTATAGAGAGGGACTTAAAAATATGTAAGTCGTTTAAATGAGCTTAGTGTTCTGCACCTAGTAGCTCTGAGTGCAACATGCAGCACAGGCGCCATGATAATTTTCATTCAAAAAGTGGCTGCACCACAATAATCGGCTTGTATTGGTGATTTGCATTGATGGGCAGAACTCCAGGCAGAAGAACCCTTCCCTTTCTTTGTTGAAGCTGGGTCACTGGTGAGACCAGAAATGAAAAGTTACGGGACAAGAGCATAAGCAGGAACTTCCTTTTAATCATAATGATGAAGTCTTTATTTTTGAGTGTTGGCTTCTGGGCCTTTCACCAAAGACTCTTCTTGCAAGAGACAGCTGTGAAATGCTTACTTCAGCAGCAGTGGGACTGAATACTTTTAATGTATCTGCAGATACCCTATAACTAAAAATTGTACTTGAAGAATTTTACTTAGGCTACTTGTGTCTATTATGTCTCTGGAGAATTATGAAGATAAAAGTGAAATTAGCTACTTAGAGATGAAGTGCATTTCAGTACATTCTGCGTCCTGCAAAACAATCTAAATAACTTGTTTACCAAATAAATTTAACATAATAACCACATTAATGTGAATATAAGTTAGAGAAACTGCTCTTTGTCAAAGAAAAAAAAATCATCTTAATATATTGCATGTAATACTCTTGAGTTTTTCTCCTAACTTGTACTCACTGAGAATCTGTCTAAATGGCTTCAAAGCTGACAGAAAATTTGAAGCATCCTTATTTGATAAAACATAAAATGTGGGCTGCTGCCTATATTTTGATCTGTTTAAGGGAGAAGGTGAAGAGCTACACTTGGCTATATTTTATTTTTTTTCAGGACTGGCACACTGATTTGTTTTTTATTATTTATTATGTTCTGGTTTAGTTTTTTGTTGTTTTGTTGTGTTTTTTTTCCCTTCAATTGTGAGCATGTATTTGTCAAGCTGCTGAAAAGTACTGAAATTGTATAGCATTTTTTCTCGAGTTTGTTAAAAATGGTTAACGTGATGCATGACTGAAAAGTGACTTCCTCCTCTTTGTTATGTTGCAACTAAAACAATCAGTTAGTGTAGGTTCTCTCATTTTTAGTGCACAAATTGATTGAAACTTCCTATATGTGCTTATCTTTCCCACAAGGCTTAATGGGACCTTTAAAGGAAAATTAAAAAAAAGTTGCATCCACTTACTGAAAGTGTTAACTGAAATATTCATGTGAGATGCCAGTTTGATTCAAACCTTATCTCCTGGTTGAGGTGCAAAACAATGAAAAGTGACAATGGCCTGCCTTCAAGATAATTTATTATAAACATATTTCTTAAGTCTGTGTGTTTATTATATAAATATAATAAACCAGACTATCCATTAAAATTAGGCTTTCACCTCCCGTTCCTCAATCCCAATTTATCAGAAATTCACCCCCTATGAAACTCTTTATGATCCCAACAGGCCTGATTCCTCTCACTTGTTTTATTTCTAAACTATAAATATTGTTTTATTCGCTCCTTAGTGTGGAAATTTGGCTACATCCATTTTACATGCTTACTGGAGTAGAAAACTGCCTAATCAGACAGGAAAACGGTTGGTGGTGTATAAATCAGGGTTTGCCGGGGATTTCAAAGTGTGAAACTGGCAGACAAGTACAAATCCTAGGAGTTCCGCCTTTCTCCAGCTTTCCCGTAGAGTTTTCACATGGCAAATCTGATCACCAGAGCCATCTGTATAAACACATGGGTGTGTTGTCCTGAATTAACACAGCACCTCTACTGGGGAATGTAATTAGGGCCTTCTTTTAAAATTTCCCCACCAGACTGAGATATCGATTTATATACTGGGTATAAAAATCTTCATTTTGATGAGGAAATCAGTAGTAATATGTGTTTTACTGCCTACTAGTCTAACAGAAATTCCGAAGTTCAGAGTGCTCCTTTGGTGATGCTGCAGGGATGAATTTACCCTCCCTGTCCTGCAGATCAGTGACACAATAATATTAAAAGAAATGCTGTACTACAGCTTTTCTTGTACTCAAAGAGAAAAAAAAAAAAATCAAAACAAAACAGAACTTTTCATATACACACGGTTTTACTGTAACATTGACTGCTCCACTCGGTTGACATTCCTTCCTAGCATTCATGTTGAAACAGAGTTAAGTAAAGATTCATGTTGTAGTGGTGACAGGAGGAGTTGTTACACAAGATGTAAAGTTTCCCTTGGATTTCATGTCACGATTTTTTCTCATTATTTAAACAAGAACTACATTGAAGTGGTGCAGGTACCAGGCAATAAAGATTTCCCTTGGTGCTGACAAACTCTGAGACCGCAAACAGAGGTGCTTACATGCCGTAAGAGATATTGCATAATGTTCTTTTCCATTAGGCTAGGGATTGCTGTCACAAAGGAAACATCTTTATATAAGAACTACCATTATAGAAAAGAAAACATTTAGTTCTCATTATATATGAGGATTTCACTTCCAGCATATTTTATTCAGTAATGTATGGAAACTGTTTCTAAGCATGCAGCTTTTAGCCTGCCTTATTTATTAAAATGCTTTTGGAATTTCTTCAAATATTGTCAGTAATTCTGGTTTATTATTTAGTGATGCCAAACAAAAATGGAGGGAATATATTGCTTGATTTTATTATTTTGTTTTGTTTTAAAAGGAAAGAAAGTCAAATGCATGTTTTGTGGAGAGATCTGACAAAGATTTTATAACTCGTGTACATAAGATACCTACATATCTGATTTTTAGGTAGTTTACTGAGTCCATTTGTAAGTGTTTTGGCAAGTGAAAAATTCTATTTTGTGGCTATGGGATGTGGAAAAACAAACAAAGCAAACAGGAAAAGAGTTCTGCTGCAGTTCATCTGTGGGTCACTGGCATGGGAATTGAGGTGCACACGATGTGTTAATTGTGAAAGAAAAGTTGGAGACAGGAATTGATTTAAACAGTAGGTGTCTGTATCAGGGGAACAAACACAAATGTAAACCCCTCAGCCATACTGGTCAAAACACAGATAAGGTTAGACAACAGTTTTGGTACTTCAGTGTTTAAGATATTGGTAGCAATTTTTTTGGTGTTCCCAAGATCACTGCAAGATGATGCTATAAATAGCAAGAATATTTTATATTAGCAAGCAGACTCTTTTTCCTTTCAGTAATATGAAGTAGGGTTTGAAGTACAATCAATAGGGATATCGAATAATGACATTTCCACTATTATTTTATTTTTGAGACCACTTTCCAGTAAAAAGGTCTGAAGCAAAGCTTTCTACTGCATACAAAACTTATAGTAGCAGAAATATTTTCCTTTTTTTTAATGAAAATACTGATTACAAGCCACAAAACCTGAGCTGTTCTGCTGTTCTTATCACAAATATTCTGTTAATTTTTAGAATTTTTATTTAAAACTGTTTTGATTTTGTTCGGTTTGTTGGTTGTTTGGTTTTTGTTTTGTTTTTTTTTTTCCAAAGCTTTGGACATTGTGAAAGATCTCTGTCTAAAAAGCTGTTTTGAATACTAAGCTATTTGAAGATAAAAATGTTTTGCTGTCTTGAATGACTGAGCCCTAGTGGTGTACATGCTTTGGTGACTGGTTGCAACTCTGGGTACTGCTACCATGAACACTTATGAGCAACTTTGCAATTGCCATTATCCAAGGAAAATGTCTGGACAGAATGGGGAGACAGAAGTAAGGGTAGGCTGACTGCTGAAAGGTAGATGGGTAGGTGGACTACCTGCCACTAGCCTTATTCATTGCCTGTTAGGCATTCTTTTGAACAGGCTGTTATTAAACCACATTAAATTTTGTTACAAGTTGATTCCTGCAAATTTCATTCCTTTCACTGTGATTGCAGTAAGTTCCTGTCAGCCTGACATGACAGGGTCAGAATCTTACCTGACAAAAAATTTCTTACTGTCCTGGCCTTGATAATTTACTTTGGTGAAAGATCTTGCAAAACTCCTGTTTTGCCCCAGGTAAGGTGGCAGAATACAGAAAAATTCAACAAAATAATTATGTTCTTTGCCATGTGGTGCTGCTGGCATTCAGCTTTACGAGGTTTTTCAGTTCTTATTTTTGTTTTCCAGATAAGGTGTATTTCTGTTCATTAGAATGATATATGGATAGATGTATAAAAGATATGTTTATAAAATACTGATCAGATTTTTGACACAAAAAGTTCTCCACTGACAGCATGATTTTGTGTTTTAGGAGTGTGCTAAATATATAGAAGTAAATTTATTGATAGCAAAGGAAGCTTCTAGAAATAGCACCCTGTACCATTTTGACTATCTGGTGACAAAAATATTTTTTATGTGTTTTAGTCAAAATGATGATTTTATAAATTGCTAGTTTTAGCATGCTGGATTTTTGCTTGGTCAGGTACAGAGTTCTGTGGTTGTAATGCAGTTATGATTGTTATCTCAGATGATATTCCCATCATAGTGTATGTCTTTGCAATGGAGGCAACCTTGACAGAATAATGAACCAAAGTAGGCTTAGGCATCAATTACTAATTATGCTATGGAGAAGATATTTCAATAGATTTGTAAATGTCATCACTCAAAGAAAGTCTATTTTTAAAGGATGAGAGAGGTTTCATTTTCCAAAGAAAATACTTTCTCTAGGATTAGACAGAATTATTTATTTAAAATTTTGCATAAGTTTCTTTAGCATACCAATGTATTATATAGACTTTGAAAAGATGAATTTTAATTTTTAAATATGAATTTATATATTGTATATTGAAGACTTGAAGGACATTTTACTGTATCTGTAGACTAAAAGTGAAGACTGCTATTCCTTAGTGATTACCTGCTCTCCTAGCACAGACTTGGTTTATTTTCACAAAAATTGTTAAAATACTGAGCTAACAATATACTAAACCCAAGCAGACCAAAGTTAGGTGTGGTTTAATAGGTAAATCACTGCTCTCTCAGGTGCTGGGCTGCAGTTCAATCTGACGTCCAACTCATTAAATTCATTTAGTGGTCACATCTCACATAGCTTGGAACAGTGGGATTTTTTGCTTAAGAAAGGTGGGAAATGGAGCTAGCATGAATGATGAATTGTTTCTCACCTTTAGGTGGTCTTTTCAGGCTTGAATTTATTTGAAGGAGAACTGAGAAATACATAGTGGCCTATAGGTTGTTCTTAACTTCTGTGTTAAACAAAACAAACTTGTCCCTCTAGTCTGTTTTTCCAAGCAGGATTTTGAGACATATATTCCAGATTATCTCTAAGGAATTTACTCATTTATATACTCCTTTAATTACAGATATGCTTTACTTAACCTATTAAGTAGAAATTCTTTTAGCTTTTGCTAAAGACAAAAATGAGCAAAATGTATTTTTTCCTTTTATTCTGATATTTGCCTGATTCATAAAAATTTAAATACTTCTGAAGAATGCCCTATATCTACTTTTTGAGTCCAGATCTTCACACGTGTGAATTAAATATAAATGGAACTGGAGTATTTTAGACTTTTCTCCATAAACCTGAAGTTAATAAAAATCCTTGTACTTTTATTTATTTAGATGATGGGACTGCTGTCATAAGTAATGATGGTTTGTCTCCTTAGTGAGTTGTTTGCCAATATTATCTCTATTATTATATTACAGGTCACCCACTTCAACAATATGAGTGTTAAATTTACTTATTAAATTCTGTAAAAGACAAAGTGATAGGTTCTTAGTTTTGTTTCTTAAGGTCTAAGCATTTTTATTTAGCTGCCTTTTTTTTTTTGTCTCAATTGCAAGACATTATGGTCATAATCAGATACAGTGAATAAATACAATTTTAGGCTATATCTTGAATAGAAACACTTTTTGGTCATCCAGTGACTGCATCTATTTCTGACTGATGATTTTGTGTTTGGCATTAAGCAAAGGTTGCTGTGTTTTGGTATCCACACACTTCTGTTGAGCTAACCAAAGCACAATATTTAGAGCTAGTGCTGGCTTTCCTATGGCTCCATAAAACAGGTGAGTACCTGGTTTGCCATAAACCCTGGTGACACAAACTTAATTCATCAGCATTTTCTGACAAAGTTTGACTCATTAGAATGTTTTTATGGCAGTCAACACTTTCTGTTATATTTTGGTCTGGTACAAAGATGATGAAGGCTTGGATTTTCTGTACTGCAGAATCATTGCCTTACATCAATGCTCTACTATGAGTTTATGCTGTTCTTCTTTCTTCTCATGCCTGAGTCATGCCAGTTTATTTGTGACTGCATGTTGGATCAGATTCAGGACCTGATCCAGTGAAACTAATTTAGAAAAACAAAACAAAATTAGTTTTAACTTGCATCAGTTCCCAAATTAGGGCATTTTTTGCTTCTGTTTCTGCATTTGTGCTGTGGTAAAATCAGGTCACTGATACAAGAAACAAACAATCAAAGCTACTGAAGGAGGAAGGAGTACTTGTTTCTGGGTCAGTGCCAGCTATTTGCAGATGCAAACTGTTCACATAATTGGGATCTTAAAGTTACTCTGGATCCCAAGCAATGCCAATGGATATGGATAAAAAATGTTAGTGAAATTCTTATAACAGTGAAATGGTTCAGGCAAAAAAATTGAAGTCTTGTTCTTTTATGCAATTCTTCTTAAGATTAATGTCCTCTTTATGCACTTCCTTTCCCCCTTTCCCCTCCATCTTCATATTATACAGTATTTTCAAATTCATGGAACCATTATTTTTTTTCAAGGTTGTTACCAACCTTGGGCCTCTGGAGTGGATTCTTAATACTCCCAGTCATCACAGACTTCATCATGGTAAGCTAAAAGTGTAAACTCTTATTCCTTAGTGGGTTTATTTTAGTGGTCACTATTTATTTAATAATAATTAGGGACTGGAATTGTATTGTAAAAGTAGCTTTACAGAAGGATTTAAATTTTGATTGTTGCTTCAAAAATAGTCCTTGTTAAAAGTCCTTGTATAAATTTTACAGTATTTTAAAACTTTTTTTTTAACTGATATTTAAAGTTTTTACATTTAGGATTGATTACTGAGCAGAAATTAAGCCAGGATATTTTAAGACTTTCAGCAAAACAGTTCAATGTTTCTAGATATGAAGAGTGACAGAAAAATATCTCATCCTTCCGTGACTACTAAGACATCATCAACTTGTCAATCACTAACATGTTTTTTCATTCAACTTCAAACAATGAATGTGTGAAAAGGCACGGTTACCTTTTAAAAGAAGAACTGTTGAATGTTTTAATGGAATTTGGTTTCAGCTTTCTGAATTATTGAAAAATCTCACTTCACACAAATGCACGATGATTGATTTTTCATCAATATTCAGAGGCATTCCAGACCGTACTGCATATTTCAATTTGATTAATAACTCCATTGCATACTGAAAAATGTCATGATCATTTAAGAGGAATAGAAGTGGATTTCATAGATATCCTTAGGTAATTCAGTGTGCAGAGATAACAAGTAAAAAAGTAATAGGGGAATGGAAGAACAAAATAATTGGAAACAGACTCAAACGCAATTATTGGTACAGAGGATGTTATTAATATTTATTATATCCTCCAAGTGTAAAGTGTTTATGGCACTGTGTAGACCTTTTAAAAAGACTGCAATGTTGTAAGTGTCTAATCCTTAAAATTTGCACAAGTACTGGTAATCCTGGAGGGACACACTTTGCTCTTGTTTGCTGTGCTGTAAATCCAAACTAATCCCTTGACCCTGATCAGAGTTAAGCAGAATTGCCCTGGAGCTGATCAAGTGCTGTACAGTTTCTCCAGACAGTCTCCACAAACTTGGGGATATGTAATCAATGTTTCTTTGCTCATACTTTTGATAGAAGACCTATACTATATACAAATCTATTTCCCCAGTAAACAGATAGGAGGATCAGTTTCCCTCACACTGACGTTAATTAATCATAATGAAGGCAGGATCAGAGAGTGACATGGTTTAGTGGTGTGGTCTTGGCAGTGGTGGGGTAAAGGTTGGGCTTGATGGTTTTAAAAGTGTTTTCCAGCCTATCTGATTCTGTGGTTCTATATGGAATAGAAGATAGAGACAGCTGAAAGCCATTAATGAGATGGTTGTGCATAAATGTATTTGGGTGTGACACATTTAATTACTATGTTTGAATCTAAGTAGAAAGATAACAAGAAAGAAACAATTACAGCATATTAGGAGTGGTGGATTAGCTACCTTTTAATTTATTTTTTTTTTTCGTTTATAAATTGATGCTAACGATGAAGATTTCCCTTCATAATTCAATAGCATGTATTCTTATATATGAAATTACTGGTCTCATAGATGATTTTTATAACAGGTAGAAGTCCTTACTGCATTGACAAAAATTATGGTGGCAGACTCATTATCTGGGGCAGGGTGTTTGGTAAGTAAAAAAAAGGTGTTCTCTCTCATGTTTAGTTAGTGTGGCAGAAATATGTATACTTTTGAATTTGCTTGTTGGTTGTTCTTTTTTCTTATTTCATCAGGAACATTCGAGGCAGAAGATGCGAAAGTCATATATGGTTTAACACATCCAGTGAATTCATTTGAACCCATCATGCTCCAGGTTCTATAATTTGTATCACTGACTGTGGTATCTTTAACAGGCACTCACATTTGAAAGAAACTCCTCTCTTAGGCACAGTTGAGGCCATCCTTGCATTGATGCACAATTAAATAATCTACAATTTCTTCAGTATTTAATTACAAAACATATATTTCCAGTGATTCATTGAGCATATGCAGAATGTGTAGTCAACATGAAAAAAACAATACAGTAAAATTAATAATTACAATAGTACTATAACAGGCCTTGGACTGAATGATTTCCATTTTGCCATATGCAGAGCATTATGCAGCGAAGCAAAGACAAAAATATATGTTTAACCTGTTGTTTGTCTTCTCTAAATATTGCTATTTCATAAATAACTGCATGTTGCAATACCTTTACTATTTTTATCTCTTCTGCTTACTTGCTGCTCAGAGTACCCCAGAATGTTTTTGTTGACAGCATTGTATAGCAACCATCATGATATCAGCAAAACCTGCAGAATAGGTTGAATATAGGTTTTTAATTAAAAAAAAGCCAACAAACAAACAAAAAAGCCCAAAAAAAACCTTAGTGTGGTGCTCCTCAGATTTATTGGTCCAGGCTTCACTTAAGGTGGATTAAAATTTTCTGTAAAAACCTCAGGGACTGAGTAGTATTGAAGTAACCACTTGCTTTTCATGACTGTTCAGCCCAGAAGGTATCTCAAAGAATGAGAAATTCTACCTGAAGGTGTGTCTGGGCTGGAAGCTGGAAGGATGGCCAGAGTCTGTGCAGTTATATCCATTACAGTCAGATATTAAGTAATTTTGTTATTGAGAATATGTCATGTCAAGGTCCCCATAACCAAATTCTAAGTTAAAACTACCATAAATATAGCTATACAATAAACTGTTGAATACACTGGATTAATTACAGGAGAGACAGATTTTCCTCTGAGCTGGAGTCATTGTAATCCTCACTATAAACCAAGGACTTGATATGGCTCCTACCTATTTTTGTCAGGGTTTCTGAACTTCTGACTGTCTTCATCTACTCCTAATTTATTCTCTCTACAGACTCAAAAATTCATTTTTAACTTTCAAGTAAATAATAAAGCATAATGTTTTATTAAATTTTATTTTACCAACAATGAAACATTACATGCTCTTTTTTTCAGTTACATCCCTTGGCTCATATTTGGAACACATTTTGGGCCACACCTGGATTCTGCAATAAGCTTTCTGTCCTATTCAAAGGGCCAGGCTGGGGACCAGGCAAACCTAGACCTGGCCTTCCTGAGGAAATCCCAGTGATAAATAGAACATGCACAGGCTTTCGGCTTTGTGTAATTTGCTTGGACCTCTTAATGCTACTGGATCAATATTAAAAACTCTACACATGCTATTTGAAATTAGCAAGTTAGCCGTCATAAAGCATGGGGGAAGATGAAATGGGAACAGAAACTGAAGGAAATGAATGGTTTACCTGTGTGTTTTTATTTGAAGGGAAAAAAATAATTTTTTACTTATCTTTTCATTATTCATTTCCTGAAGAGATTTCAAAACTGTTCTGTAGTGTACAGTACTTTTTCTTTTAGCTGTTAACACACACACACAGAGCATTAAACTCTGTCTCACACTAAGTAGTACATAAATCTGATAGTGGATTACCTTTGTGCAATTATCTATGTCCCTTAACCTTTTTTGTGTTTGTAAGTATAAAGAATACTAAGAAATAACAGGCTGGAGCAGGTCATTGTCAAAAGCTATTGTCTGTTTTGCTTCATACAGATCACTGGAAAAGAAGTTCCCTTCAATACAAGTGTACCAGTTTATCTTGATTGCTATGCAGTTGTACATTTTGCTGTAACAATGGACTTATATACTGAACTTCTTGCTGCTGCGACTGTAAGTAATCTCTGTTGTTATAAGAGAGCATCTCATGCTGACAGTTATATCACGCACAACATGTTTAAGTAATGAAGCATTGAGTAGATGCTCTACAGCCTGACTCATATCTTATTTAAACTATTATAATAAAAACTAGATTCTGTAAAAAGAATCAACGTAAATGGATAAATACACCATAATAAATATATAATGTTTTATGTTATTTATTAAACATTATTTAGTAACCATTTCAATTAATTATAGATGAATATGCTTAAGTTAAGCAATTAAACAAAAAAAAATAACATATGTTTCATAGAAGATATATGTGTGAACTTCAATTTTTAGGACCTCATGAGAGGAAAAATGTACCTCGGACGTGAAACTATGTAGATTTTAAGATGTCAAGGTTGTTCATATTGTTAATTGCCCACGCTTCAGAAGGAAGATTGCAAAGGTTTTGTCATGGTTGAAGATGGAGAGCTTGGTTCAAAACTGGAGTTCAAAATTGGAGGAGCACAGACTCAGGGCAAATCCTTTTTCCAGTTTTGAACATAGAACAGCATTGATAGAAATAGAGCAGGGGGAGGTACATATTTACCACCTTGCATTTGGGCTGATAAGATCTCCCTTGTAATAAGATATAGTTCCTCCATTGATACCTGACAGTCTGTGAAGGTGAACTATGAGGCCACTTCTGCCTTCAAGAAGCAGCACATTAACTGCTACCATGGCTTCAGCCTTCCAACCTCCTTTTCATTCTTCCACCCTTCACTGCTCTTCGTTCTTTAAGAAAGCTAAGATCTTCTAGTTATGAAACATAATTTTAAATACATTTAATATTCCCACAAATCAAACCTACCAAAACAAGACAAAATTCTATCACATGGATAAAATGCCCTTTGGCCTTCTTAAGCCCTTTCTAAGACCGCTTTGGTTAAAGCCTTGTATTTGTGTCAGCCATGTTGCCACAGGGTGCCAGGGGCTCCCTGGGTTCTTCAGTCTCTGCTTGCCTTCAAAGCTGCTTTGTCCCAGCACACTCACCTGATGATCTCCGACCCTGAGCTAACAGTGGTTACTGTCCACTGCCCACCTCGATGGACAGTACAGGACAGCACCCTTCCTGCCATGGCCCTTGTCCCCTGGCTGCCACTAGCCCCATGCCCCTTCCCTGGGGAGCAGCCCCTCACACTGCACTCCAGTGGCTTTGCCCATGACCAACATGACTGGATCCAGCCAAGAGGCAGATTTCTAGAAATAAGTCTTCTTCACATAACTGGCCGTGGTCATCCATGAAGGATTCCAGAAGATTGCAAAGCCATATCAAAGCTGTCAGAATTCTTGTCTGAACATTGACGTTTTGGTCTTCCATCTGAGATATTCCTCCTGTATTCCAGAGTGACAAGGACAGGAGAGGGTCTGTGCCTGCAATAATTTCTTGGGATAGGAGGCAGCAGGTTTATAGCAGCTCTGGCAGCTCTGCATATAGCTGCTATAGCCCTGTTTCCCCCCCCCCGCCCCACTTTTTTGTTAGATGTAGTGCGAGTAGCACATCAGACCAATAGTATGATGCGATTTTCAAGAAAAGTTTAAAGAGTGTTTTACATAGCATTCCCAATATAATATAAAAGCTACCTCAGGCATACTCTTCTGATTAATACAAAGTTATTCTACACATCGTGTTCACCCCTATAAAGGGTTGTGCTGCAACTGCAGGGAATTCGATTACTAAACTGTCTGAGGCTTAGTCTATTCTGACTGGTTTTGAAGACAGGAAATTAAGCCAAAGGTAAGGATAAATACCTCCAATGTATACAAGATATACAGTATGCATGATTGGCAATGTTCTTATATTGAGAAATGCCTCTGCAAGATTTCCAGATATGATTCTAGATTCCTACATACCAGAAGCAAATCATTTTTGCATAGGGATCAAACTGTAGGGGTTTTGTTCAGTTGGGTTTTTTTTTGTTTTGTCTTTTTTTACTTCGTTGCTGTTGCTTTTAGCAGTGGGAAGTAAAGAGTCTGCTCGTGATTTTTTTCCTATTTTATTCTTTTCTCTTATTGCCATTTTCTGGTTCTGGAAGGAAAAACGAATGGTCCATATTATTTTCTCTTCTGATAACTGCAGCTGTTTAAGTAATAAGGGAAGTTGAAAAATGCACCCAAGCCCAGATGATCACTAAATTCTTGCAGTCCTGGAGGAAATATCCTGAAGATCCACCATTTATGAACTTATCACAGAGACCAGCTAGAAAATTCTCTGCACAAAAGTACCATGTATTACACGCATTACAGGTAGTAAGGAGAAGAAAAGAAGGAGGAGAGCACAGGCGCCTAGAAGCACCTCATCTCAGGACATAAACCTTCAGCGTGGGTGTAGAAAGTGCTGGTCCCAAGGCAGAGTTCCAGCATCGCTCTGCAGTACAGTGGGAAGCTGTCATGAGAAGGAAGCCTGTGTATGAATAACTTTACTTGGCAAAATCTTTCTTCAATATCAGTTTTCCACTACACTGAGTTATGAAATGTCTATGGATACAACTGGAACTTTCTTTCTGGCTATGAATTATGTCATAACTGTGGCATAGCTCCATAAATGGAGGCAGCTAACTGTTTTCCTCATTTCTAGGTATAAGTTCCATTTCATAATAGCCATAAGACACAGCACACAGCTATTACATTTCTCAAGTGATTACAGTTGCTCAGTGTTTGGTCTCACGCCCTGTAGAAGTGTTAAATTTCTCTATCTGTAAAGAGCAACCATATACCGTCTGTCTGACTGACCTACATTTAACTTATAAAAAGAGCAAAACAATAAAGAACAAATATATATTTTCCACAGGAGAAAGCATGCAGTGTTTATTTTATATATAGTGCTCTGCACTGCATCCAGAGAATAAAATTACTTCTGAGCTCTGCACATCTATATCTGATCCAAAGCTCCTTGAAGAAATGGGATTTGGATCAGTCCCAGAGAGAGTGCTAGGAGTGTAAGACTGCAGAACATTCAAAGCGAAAGTCTCATAGATCCAGAACTGCATGTATCACATAAATCAAAGTGAAATGTACCTTAAACACATTTTGCAGTGTCTTTTTTAGCTTTAGATAGATACTGTAGCATTTATTGTGCTCATAATGCTATGAATATGTGAGCAGTTTCAGTTAAAGGAAAAGTAGTAAGGGATAAGATCTCAAAATCTGAGAACACAAATAGTATATCCATTCAGTAGGACATAACCAAGTACTATATATGGAATATTGCTAAGTTTTTTTAGTAATTCTGAGTTAAAATAAATTCATAGTAAGACACCTAATGTTACCATTTTCATAGAGTTGTATTAGCATAATTCATTTGAATGTTGAAAGTGTCTGATGTATGACAGCAGGGCATCTATTAACTCATGAAACGTGCTGACATCGTTCCTAGCAGTTCTTTTGAAACACTGAATTCATCAGGATGAGAAAAAGCATCCATGTTATTCTTCAAAAGGAATAAATCAATCTGAGTTCTTTGAAATATTAAAGTCAAATTGGAATATTTCAATGTTCATCTAAATACACATTTGGAATAACACATTTCCTTCATTTAAATGAATTATTTTTTATTTCGAAAAAAACATAAAATAATAATGCTAATGGCATTCTGTTGATTACAAAAGCATGTAAACTTCTCAAATTCTATAACACACCCTCCTGCCCCTTTTATAAAGGCTCTGAGATATTTTTAAAGCTTTCAACGAAATCAAAATCCAACAGAAATATTTTTTTCTGTTTAATTGCAGCCAATAACCACATTGCAAAGTTGTGGCTGACTTGTGACTGGGGAACCTGCTGTGGTCACACAGGCTTCTCTGTTTATACAAATACTCCAGTATATAAATACTAATTTATTTTATATATACATCCATGCATATTATGTTTAAGTGGAATGAGGATGCTGGCACTAACAAATGTGTAAAAGACACATTCTTTTCACACTGCAAATTGCAGTGTGTAGATTTAATACATGATGTTTACTTTAGTGATATAACCCACTGAGTATTTTGTTGATTTTGGTAGAGTAATGTCTAGAAAATGGATGCTTCGGCTGCCAGTATCCACTTCATAGGGTGATACATGTTTGAAAGTAAATAAAAGAATCAAGCAGCATGTAACTATACCACTAGAGCTGTAAAGAGAAAGTTATGGAAGCAAACGAATAATGCTAAAAGTTATGCTACGTGGCTGGTTTTCTAAAAGCTGTTATTCCCAAATGGCATCATGACGTATTTCACCACAAAATTCTTGGTAGTCCTTGACTAGGAGCACAAATGAAGGAACACATTTTTTTGCTGTATATGAAAGTGGTGCATGTATCTACAGTGAAATTGGTGCATGTATCTACAGTGAAGGGTAAGTTATGCCTTCATGGTTCCCACTAAGGCTTTATGTCTCACCTTTCATCACTCCAGAAAGCTGAAGACTTGGGGAGTGGAAGGCTGCAACACTGTACTCAGCCATTACAGTGCCATGTATCTGTGTGAATGTGATGATAGTGCCAGTTAACTCTGCAATTAACTGTAATCTGTGGGTTGTTCTTTAGGGTCCTCCAGTCCTTCACATTCTGAGCTACAGGTGGCACTGGACCATATGAGGTTTTACAGACAGCTGGTGTTGAAAGTGTTATGGTTCAAGTAGGAGAGCATCTGAAACGAAATGCAAATTGACCTAAAAAACGGAATCTGTAAAATATGATTGTGCATGGCTCAGGTAGTTATTATGCCAAAAAAGTTACTTTAGTTCTGATTTACTAACATAAATTAAAATGTATTTCTATTTTCTTTCTTTTTTTTTTTTTTCCTCCTGGAAATCCATGTTTTAAACTGAACTGCAATTTATTAATTTCCTTTCAAGTTCTTAATCTACGCTTTTTTCTTCTGTGGTTAGATAAATGTGGAGAGTCAAATGACAAGTCCAGCCTCCAATTTTGCACATCTTAGAGAAAATGATGAAGATAATTTTGCAGGATCACACTCCAAATTCTTGTATTCAGTCCTTTCTTTGTGGAGAAAAAGCTGCAATCTGAATTACAATATTAGTGTCTCTAATGTCAAACTTATCGTATTTCAGGGTCAATCAGTAACAATATAATAGAATGATAATGCTAAAAATTGCTATTGTTTCCTGAAAATGTTAACTTTAAGATAATTTTTCCTACTCTTCTAGAAATAGCAATTGAAATATATCTTTAAGCAAAGAAAGAAAGAAAAAATTAATTACAGAAGTTATGAAAGAAACTTCTTAAATATGACCCCAAAGTGCCTGCTTTGGTGAAGTGTTTCCATCATCCACTCAAATCCAACTCTTGGTGCAGGGACAAAATTTAGACTCTAGATTTGCAGTCTAGTGAGTGACAAGAAATATAATCATTCAGAAGGTGCTCTCTCTCCACTGATTACAGAGAAAGCCTAGGTTAATAACAGTTTTTTAGGCACTTCAGTAAACGTACTTAATGTAAGGTATAATGAATCAGCATCTGAGTTTTCTGAAACTGGAACACAAGAAAACACAGCTATCTAGGACTCGGTAACTGATTGTCTAATGCTAGCCAGTTTGGAAACACTGGGAGGGCAGAAGAATGTGAAATAATAGAGCTCGTTTGAATTAGAAATTGGAGACATCCATACGCATTCATAGCGGGTACTGCTGGGTTCTTCCTGAAGACACATACTAACATTTGTTGTCTCAAAACCATTGCAGGTTCATTCATTTTCCATAAAGTGTAGTTTTAGCCATATGTTGTATTGTGACTTGCTTGAAATCTGGATTTGAAGCTCAGTTGTCTTTCCTTCCTAAAGGAGATACAAAACCTTATGTTCCTTTTCTCGGAATAGCGCCCTACCAGTGTGTAAACATTTTTAAGGCAGCCTCTAGAAGGCAGTGCATTGCACTGGGAGCAAATCAAAATCAGACAAACCTGGCCAGAAGGACTATGTTTTAGAAAAGGTATAATTCTCCAACTTAAAGATGAGGATAGTCTCTAAGAGGAAAAGTCTTGAATTCCAGCCCTAGTTCCCTGACAGAATTCTTTATTTGACAAGTAACAATCATTGAAAAACATATCAAAACATTTTTTAAGAAATTCATGGATGAATTCCTTTACACCTGTGGCAAATCATGCTCCTCTTCATGTACTTCTTGATTTTTTTGTCTGACCCAGTTTCTACAGGAAGCTGAAGTGGTGGTTGAATTTACTGTGATTAGATGAGCAGTTTAACAACTACTAATTTTATTAAACTTAACTGGAGTCTGTGCCTGATTTTTATAAAAAAATCTCTCCAAAAATTTTGTCACTTCAGAACAAATTGCTTCATGTTAATAATGCAAAGCCTTCTAAACTTAGAACATCAGTGGGATTTTCAGATTCTAGATACAGAAGTTTTCAAAAAGAAGCACCTTCAATTTAAACTTTTGTTAAAAAAATTTAAAAATTCTGTATGGAATTCGCAGACTTATTCCAAGTGATACAAACCTTGATAAAGGATTATAAGCCCAGTTGACTTAAGTGAGAATCTCAGCGCATAACTGCTATACTGAGTCCCTCCCAGGTTCAATGTCTAGCTGCATATCCTTTCTCCAGTGATGCGCCAATAGCGTATGCCCAGGCTATGATCATAAGAAAAGCATAAAAATATCCTTTCTCAAGGTCTACATGTAGGTAGATGGTGGTAATCATCTATCTGAGGTTTTGCCAGTTTATCATGAGGAGCGATGAAACAGATGGGAAACATAGCAATGCAGTAATGATCTTGATATATCCTGGTATAAACCTGTGCAACAGAGTGGTTTGACAGGTGTTGTTTGTGAGAAGTGTGTTCTGGCTTGTAAACTGGTGGGCTGCTGTTTAGCTTGCATATTGCTGGGATTGTGGAATTTTGTTTTTCAATAACTGCTTCTTAAGGATATCTAAGTAGGTGCTTGTGATTCTTCAGTAAAACAACAGAAACCTGCCCCAACTGAGTGTGTGGTTTGATGTGTTTTACAAACATGGGCACTGTAAGTTCACGCAGCTGTAAAATTTGAGAATATCCTCTTGTGGCCTCCCACGCTCACAGATACTTTAGATCTCTTTGAGGGGTAGGGGCCACCACCAAAGGAAGGTGGGCATTTAACCGAGTGAGATTTATTGAAATCAGGGCAGGCATGCCTAGATTTTTATTTTTCCAGAGCCTATAGTCTTGAAGAGCAAGATGCTATTCATAAACCTTATTGCTATTGAAGCCCAAAAGGATTCCTGTAACTCAGCCAGATCCACTACTTTTGTTTTGGGCTTTTTTGTTGTTTTTTAAATGAAGAAACAAAGGCTTTTCAAAACTAATATTTGAAAGGAAGTCAGGGAGGGAACAAGAAAACTGGTTAAATATTTGATTTTCAAGGGCAGCTGTGTAGAATACATAAACATTTAATAAAGGAAAAGAAAAAAATCAAACTTCACAATGAAAATAATATCTGTTTTCCTGAGTTTTGTTTATATCATTTAGATTTAAGTTTTAAGTCCTCATCCAAGTACTAATACACTTATTAATGTTTGAAAATATTTTAAGTCCGATTGAAGGTAATTATATGAGTTGAAGCATTTTGCTGAATCGGAACCAAGTGTCAAGTTGTCATAAAGGGACAACATTAATTTTGTTTCTTCTTAACTATTGTCATATTGTCATGTCATATGAATTTTTACTCTCACCAGTGTTTTGTTTTGGTATCCACTGGGATTTATAGATGACTGTTTTAAAGACCTGGTAACAAAATGAAGAAAACGATGAGGGCTGCTGGGATTTTTATCTAGAAATATGTTTATTCCCTCTTGAGTAAAGGCATAAAGAGAATCAAGTAATTTGGGGAAAACACATACTGCAGAAGGGAGTATCTTAATCATTATTTTAGAAATACAGCATTCAGGAACCAGCTGAATGTAGCACTCCAGGTAAGTGTGCTATGCAGAGCAGGTATTTTGGTTGCAAAATTTAGAGTAACAGATGTCTTTAAAAGCAGACACTAACATCACTGACTGAGGAAGCTGAAGCTACTGTTCTGTTAAAGCTGAATTTCTCATCAGAAAGTTTCTCTAAATGAATTCTTTGTGTACTTTTTAACAGATATTATCATAGGGAACTGTTCTCCTGAGAATTGGCTTTATCATTCTTTCCCTGGCCTGTTTGGGACTACCTATGGAGAACAGGTAAGATACAAAGATAAATATAGCTAGAATCAAGCATATATGTTGCTGCCTATTGACTAGAAAACAGCATATAGCTAGCCAGCACCTAAACCTAGGAGTGTCCCCATACCAATTACCAATTTATCTATTGTCGCTTGCAGAAAAGTTAGGGATGGGCTACTCACGTCTGTTCTTGTATTTGTTGGGTTCACATCTCTGGCTTCGGGACTAGCAGGCCCGTAAGACCTGCAGGCTGTCCCAGGGCTGCTCAAGCTCACACTGCAACCATATTGTGTCAGGTCTGTGTCACATGCTGTAGGTGCCAGATACAGTGGTGGTATGTGAAAAGCACACAGTGTAGCTCAGAGTAGACTCAAAATCACGTGAAGAATGCTGCTAAGACTAAATTTAATCAGTAGAGATTCAAATCAAATTGGATCTTGAATATACCTGCCCAGTGAGGTGTACAGTATGGATGTAGTCCATACAGGCAGTATGACCCTACAGAAGAGTAAATATCAGCTACATTTTCTTACAAAGAAGCTATTTGCCCTGCCAAAGCGGAAGTGTGGAATAGAAGCTTCCTTTGAGATTGAGGTACCAGTTCTTCTTTGCATGTGCTGGTCATTATGTTTTCAGAAGGGAATACCTTTCACTTATATGAATTAAACAGTTTCTTTCAGGATAGGTAAAAATCTATCAAAATAATAAGGATGTGTATAGCTTAGGGAACTAAGAATGTGAATTAGTAAAACTTTACAGAAATACACTTCTGAAAAGATTCTGGACTATTTATGTAGCAGTGTTCAGTATTGTCAAAAGACAATAGCTATATGTGTGTGAGTATTCTCACTCGCAGCAAATTCAGTTTTACAAGTCCATGTAAGGTGTATACTATAAAAACTTAACTATAAGGTTAAGAAAGACAACTTAGTATAAGTGCAGGACATCAGATTATTTCTACACTCTCTTTTTCATTCAAGTTATCAAAGAATAAAAGGTTGGATGTTAATCTGAAGAACTTCCCATTTCTAGGCCTAAAGCAGGAATTTTGGAAATCCTTTGCTGTTTAGTCTTCATGGGTGCGTACAAACTTGACTACTTCAGGAGTCAGTTTTCTTCCTTGGGCTATGCATATGAGGTAAAACATTTATTATGAAGTGTCTATGCTGATGACTCTAGACTTTTTACCATTTTAGGAAAAGCTGAAGCATTAATATTTTGCTTCTGCATATTATTATTATATTTAATTATAATGATTAATGATTCTATTAATAAGAATGAAATAAAAATATTAATGCTTGGAAGCTGGATAGTCATAAATATCAAGTATTTTGTTCTGTACTTCTACTGTACCTCAGTACAAACTGAGGCCACTGACAACCATAGGATACTGGACTAAATAGACCTTTGGTCTGATTAAATATGATTGCTTTTGTGTTCTTAGGATTTATTTTTATCTTGTTTGTGACTTGATTTTTAACCTACTGTTGTGATTTAACCCCAGCTGGCAATTAAGCGCTACACAGCCACTCACTCAGTCCACTCATGATGGGATGGGGGAGAGAACTGGAAGGGTAAAAGTGAAAAAATATGGGTCGAGATAAAGGCAGTTTAACGTGTAAAGCAAAAGCTGTGTGTACAAGCAAAGCAAAACAAGGAATTAATTCACCACGTCCCATGGTCAGGCAGGTGTTCAGCCATCTCCGGGAGAGCAGGGCTCCATTACATGTAATAGTGACTTGGGAAGACAAACGCCATCACTGCAAACATCCCCCCAAACCCTTCCTTCTTCCTCCAGCTTTATATGCTGAACATGACATCATATGGTATTGGACATTCCTTTGGTCATTTGGGGTCTGGGGTCAGCTGTCCTGGCTGTGTACCCTCCCAACTTCTCCTGCACCTCCAGACTGCTCGCTGGCGGGGACGTGTGGGGAGCAGGAAAAGCCTTGGCTCTGTATAAGCACTGCTCAGCAGTCACTAAAACATCCCCATGTTATCAGCACTGTTTTTGGCACAAATCAAAAACATAGCCCCACATGAACTACTAGGAAGAAAATTAACTCCACCACAGACGAAACCAGCACATCTACCTTTTTCTTATTTTTCATTACAGTTGGTATTTCATAATAACTCTATTAATATTATCTGAATTAAATAACACTGAGTGATTAATATGGTTCTGGTTTGAATAACAATCCCAAGCTACTCAGTTCTGGTTACCAGCAAAGACAGTTATCAGCAGGGTTGTGAATGAGTTACTAGACTAGTAGAACTGTTGTCAGAAAGTTACGTTTTGGCTTAAAACCAGAAAAGAATGAAATAAACCAGTAGGGACTGAGATTCAAACCAAGTTCAAAATGGTTTCTTTGACTTGAAACATCTGCAAAATTCACAGCAACTTTTCTAATTTGAGGTTTCTAGTAGTAGGGCTGATTCTCCTGCTTTTCTAAGAGTTCAGGCAATAGGAGAATGGAAAAATAGCTTATGCTGCTGTGGGGTTTTGTTTGGGGTTTATTTTTTTTTGTTTTGGTTTTTGTCATTTTACTTTGGATAAGAAACAACTACCAGACAATATTTAAAGCTAGATAAATACTATTAATTAAGGATTGGATTGCTTTTTTTTTTTCACCATATTATTACATTGTCAAAGTTCTGGTATATAAATCAAACAGTTCTTGAATTCCTTTGATAAGAGTATGCCAGAACTCAGCAGACATTTTAAGCATTTTGCTTGCTTAAATATCACTTGGAAAATGTTTTTATTATTTACTGAGTAGCCTACTACAGTCATTAGGCTTGAAGCAAAGAATTCTAAAATTTGGCAATTAATTCTGTAGCCCTTGAGAGAGAGCTCTCAGACTTAAATTATTTGGCTATTCTAACTGGTTTTGGGGAGAATAATATGTCAAAATATACATGCTGAATTAAAAAAAAAAAGAATTAATGTACCAGCCTTGATGATGTGTGTGTGTGCATATGTGAAAGTGTCTCTTACTAAGAAATTAGTAAAATTATCAGATTGTTGTTTCTGTTGTTTGTAGAGAACTATACAGCTTCCTATTCTTTCAAGAGTAAAGCAACATGAAAAGGTTCTTGTTCTGTTCTTTACATGTATCTGACATTAAAATTTTAACTTTATTGCAATCTTGAGTTCTTCCCTACTGTACTTTTCTATCCTCTTTTTTTGTCTAATGTTTTTCCTTTCATCACAGAATCATAGCATGGTTAGGGTTAGAAAGGACCTGAAGATCATCTAGTTCCAACTGCCTGGCCATGGGCAGGGACACCTTCCACTAGACCAAGTTCCTCAGGGCCCTGTCCAACCTGTCAGTCCTTTATATTATACTTCTCTATTTTTTTTAGTCCCTTATTTGAAACTGACTAGGTAGTCCATTTTTGACAAGAAACAGGAGTAACTTGCCCCTCTCTTACACTCACTGCCCAGCTAATTGTGTTAGCCAGCAGGTCTGGCTTAGGCAGCTGAGAATTTTTTCTTTAGTGAAGTGATGCAACTTGCTGTGGAGCAAGAAACGTTGCTAATTGAGGCTCAGGCAAGGTGGAAGAAAAATGAAGCTAGAGGTGTGTGAGAATGGACTTCTGTTTTTGCTGAAGGTGCAATATGGTTCGCTGTGTCAGGTCTACTAAATACAGTATTGGATCTATTGATACTTTGAATTTGTGTTTACCTGCCTTGGTTACATAGGAAATTTGTGTTGTTTTTTTTTTTCTGATTATATAAAGATATTGTTCTCCCTGCTATTATATTTTAAGTTGTTCCAAGATTTACTTCTGGGGGTCTCTCCTGGTGTCCTTTCCTTCTTCAAACAAGACAATAATTTGATATTTTCGGGATTAGAAAAGTGACCTCTTTAATTCTCATGGGAGGTGGAGCAATGCATATTCTCATTTTCTGTTCCTTGTGTGGTATTTCATATGGATGGTTAGGTGAAAGTAGCAGGCTTGTTTTTTGTTTTTTTTTTTGTTTGTTTGGTTTTTTTTTAAGAAAAAAGTGATGTTTAAGGAAATTTTTAGATCTTAAAAAATTGTTTCTTGAGTGGAGGTCACTGAAAACCTTTATGATAGGGGGTAGAGATACATTTGACTGGTTATAGATAGACAGGAAACTGAGAAACTTACGTGTTTCTGCTTGAGGATCTCTGCTACCTCATCCTAGTTAGTTTTCTTTATGCTGATTACTTCATGCCTGTGTAATGTGATGATCATGTTTATTACTAAAGCCAAATCATTTTCTGTCAGACTGGGCCTGGAGTCTCCCAACCGCCTGGAGTCTCCTAACCACCTGGAGGAAGCAGAAAACATTGCTTGTGTGTTCAGTTATGTGACAGTTCAGCAAGCACGATATGCAAAAATAAATCTGTGATGATGGTGCACCTCTTCAAAGTGTTTCCATCCAAATGCTATGGTTTGGCATCGGCCAACATATTCCATGAGCTGATTTTGGTCAAGCACTGGCTGCTATTTGACAGCAGTACTAATGAGGAGCAAGTAGAAATGAGAGACATGGACATGTTGTTGGAACTGGTTTTAAGTATTTTCACCAACTTCTCTTGTAGTGGCTGCAACTCAGTACTGAGAAAGACTTTCAAGCTAAGGGGCTAGAAGTGAGGAAGCTGGAGGAGGTAATGCAGATGTCTGTCTTGATGGGCTTGTTTATCTTTGTTTCTGCTAAGGCGGTGTATCTGCTAGTAAATCTCACCCACACTCCTCTTGCGCTGCAACTTCATGGGGTGCCTTCATGGTGTGCACTGGCAGTCATGTATTAATTTACAGGTCTGAAGGAAAAAAATCTAGGAAAAATTTCATTGGGGAAAAGAGGGAAAAAGGTTGTATACATGTGTGATATTTTAAATTCATAACTTATTTTCTGTTTTATGTGGGCATGCAGTGCATTAGAAATGTAACCAGGTTTGGAAGAAATATAGAATCTTGTGCTGCAGGGTATAATTCAGCCCATAACTAATGAATGCAGAAATGAACTTGGTTGTGGTCAAATTGTTTGTTTACTCCTCCAGAGTATCTAAACTTGGTAAATGGAGCTGTTCTGAACACTTTTGGTGACAGTACTCTGTGCCAAATGGGCTGCTTCTCTGATCTTTGATGAAATTCTAGTATTTCTTATGAGTGTGTCAGCTAATTTGTCTGGATAAAATATATAATATCCCTTTATTAAAGAACTGATTTGCACTGTATTCTGTGTCCCACAGCAGTCCCTCTTAATGTGATATATTACCGCACTACTTATTTCTGCTTTCATCATACAACGGCTTGCTGTTACCTCACTTGTTTCTTAGTGTAATTTACCAGCATTAGAATACTGACTTATGAGTTCTGACGTAAAACAAACATTTACTCATAAGAACTTATTTCCACATAGTTGATAGTTTTCTGCTCTGGAACATTTTTCCTTGGTCCTTGTTATGATCATCTGTGCCACTTTTCAAGGAGCAACATATCGCATATTTGGTTTCCATTAAGGTGAAAGCTCCATGCCCTGCACTGTGATTTATGACCTCATCATTTATGCAGTCTCTGTGCCTTAACTAGATCTGCTGGTGTATTTTAAATGTATTTTTAGAAATGAAGCTGGGGATAGAAGGAAACGCGACTGCCTTATGATAAAACGCCTTGTCAGCATGCATGGAATTAAACAAACAAAACTTGTAATCTGTATTTTCTATGTTAGCTTCATTCAGAAAAAATCTGATATGCCATGCAGTGTATCCCCGAGACTGGACTTTTAATATTCTTGACAACTGCCCTAAGGGGAATAATGTCCCTTAAAAAAAGACACGGTAAAATCTGGCAGTAGATTAAGTTAGTTTCCACTTAGGTGTGACAGCAGAGTCATTACTGATTTTAGGCTTAGACAGTTTGAGAGTCAGCTTCACCACCATCAACTAAAGACTATGATGTATAGTTCCAGATGCTCTGGCCAATTGACCGTAAAATTGCTCTGCATTTCTGGCAGAGCAGCCAAGCTGGAGCTTTTAAAATCTCCACTCCCCAAGCTCAGCACCCTCCCCCCTCTGCTTAAAAGCTGCTCATTATTCTTCTTCTGCCCGCTGATCTTAGCAAAAGAAAAACTTCTGGAATCAATTAGAAGTGTCTGCACTTGATGAGATTTGCACGTGAGTTCGGAATTGCGAGGCTTTGATAGTGTCAGCCAACAGCTGCAGTTTCAGGTGGTAAAATCGGGGAAGGAATTTTCCAGGGTTTATTTACAATCATAAAATAAAACAAAAATCAAGACAAGTTGGAAACCATCTAATGTGTCGTTAAAATGAAGCCTGAATTCGGTTATGTGTTTATTTTGTCTGAAAAAAAGTAAACTGGTGGTTTATTATCAGGATCTTTTCAATTACCTTGGAATTATTAGGCTGTATAGAGTGGTTGTAATAAAATGCAAGCTATGGTCTGCTTGCTGTAGTTTCAGCTATGAAAGAGGCATCTGCTGTTACTTTTGTCACTTTAATTGCTTGACAAGACAAGGAGGTAGTCATACTTAATAGAAATCAGAAGCATGCAAAGATGAAGCAAAGGTAGGACTCTGAAGAAGAAAATACATATCCGCACCTATTGTCTGAAATTTTGTGTTTTGCTCTGTCAGCACTCACATTGATAGTTGTAAAGTTTATTTTCTAACCTTTCTTAGCCCAAAGAAGTTAGCGATTGGCTTGTATCTGTATGTAATGTTTGCATTTTAAATATAACAGCCATGCCACATGAAATTATTGATGATCAATTATACATTTAAGTGTGTCTTTGTAAAAAATGAAACTGCCATTTCACATATGTTGTTTCTAATTTGCATTGCCGACTGGTTATGCTTAAAGCATATTTTTCCTAATAGCAAGTAATGCTACAAACCCCATCAAACTGCATTCTTTTCTACATCATAATAACACATGGATAATAATAGGAATCTCCATACCAGTGAATTGCTTCACTGATATTAATCCCTGGTGACAACTGAAATATTCCACATGGGTAGAGGTTTCTGTCTGTGTAATAGCAGTTCCAGTACTGGAGTATTAACTAACTTTTTGTTGATTAATGGACAAATGCATGTATTTCATATAGGATTTCTTTTGTAGAGGTAGTACTGGTAGGAAAACTAATCTGTAGAGTAATTTTGGTGGTTTTTTCCTTGCTTTAAGGAGCTTAAAAAAGTAATTCCAGTGAAGGAGTGCTCAGAGAGTGCCTTGTTTGCAGTATTAGCCCTTTGTGTAAGCAAAGAGGCACCTCTGCATCACAACATAAGCAGCACTGGCGTATGCTGGAGTGAAAGGCAGGCGCAGAGACAGACCTGCGCCATTTGTGTTGTGTAGGAGAGATGCAAAGGCATCACACTCATGTTTCCTATGCTTGGCAGAGCCAGTGCTTATGACCAGTTTGCACTCTTACACATTATACATTCAAAGTGGATTTAAAGGTATAGTGTAAAGCACATTAACATATTGCAGTCTCTAAGAGTCAAAGGCAAAGGTAAGATAGGTTATTGCTGCATCCTGAATGAAAGACACTGGCTTACTTGCATGAGATTTCCTATCCACCCATACAGTGAGGGGATAAGCAGAAGACACCTTCTGCATCTCTCAGACTGTGTCCGCCAGCCGTGCTGAGCATCCCCAAGTGGGAAGCCTTCCAGCCCTGCCATGCGTAGCTGATGCATGTGTGTGTGCTCTGTGGCCTAGCTGTCTTTAGCTTATCAAACTTACTTGCATGTATGTTTATTAGAACAACCTGATATGCAAAATTAGTAGACTTTCCAAAAATCTCATGGCCTGCCACCAGAACTATTGCAACTAGCAGGCAGGAATTTTCCTAATCTTAAAGGGAGGAGAGCTGTACCTTCAAAGCCATGAAGGCAGATGGCTTAGTTTGAATTTTATCCTCAGTGTGACAAGCAGAGGGATTGAATTAGCTTTTAGGAGATGACAGCTTTAATTAAGCTAGCTATTTCTGATGTGGAATAAATCTGGGTTTGGCAGATACATGGTGACCACAAAGAACCAGCCTAGTATTTAAAGAATTTTGAATATTTTTGTCTCACAAGATTTTAAAAAGAGAAAAACTAAATGCAAAAAAGACATGCAGTCCAGGGTTACCCAGTTTATACATCTTACAAGGGAAATGGAAGTACAAGATTCTTGTTCCCATAAATGTCCCTTCCCACTACTGTAACAGTGAGCAGAACATGGCAGCTGTGAAAACTTTGCATTTCTGGAACAGAATGTTTGTGTAAGACCCACAGAATCAGCCTGTAACATTGGCCATTGCAAAGCCAAATCAATACCTGTATTTAGAAGAAATTAACTGAAAATATTCTGTAATGTATTTTATTGGAATTGAACAAAAGATTTTTCTTTTTTTTTTTCCAGTCATCAGTCTTTATTCAGAAGCTTCTTATGAGAAACAAGGAGAGAAAAGCATCGTAAAAGTTGGGCCTTTTTTTTTCTAATACCAGCACCTAACCACATAGTCTTAAAACTAGTTCATGACATCTGGGCAATTGCATGCTAAATTCTAACCAGTGCCTCTTGTCTAAAGTGGGCAATAGATCAGTAAGATAAAATCAAGCCATTATCTTTGCTGTGATTTGTTTTCTGCCTTTTTATATCATTCCTTTGTACAAGTTCTGTTTTCTATGATGTTTAGAGTGAGGGAATATAGAGAAATCAACAATACTATATTTATTTTATATTTGGGTATTACGCAAGGCAAAGAGAATGTTTCAGAATTTCTTTCTCTTGCTAATGCCAAATAAAAATTGCCTGATGAAAGAAGATTAGCAAATGCTATGGTTAACAACTGACTCCCAAATGCAGAACACACAAAACACTTTGTATGTTTAAGAGTTCGAAATAGGTGTTATGGGAAAAAAGTACATGTAAAGCTCTAGTTATCACTTGAAACTAAGACAAAATAATCAGCAACCCCCTATTGAGTCTGGGAGTGATCACATCTGTCCTGACAGAATTTGTTTGGTTTATCTTCATGTGGAGCCCATGAAATGTCTGGAATAGGTTGTTTATTTTGCTGATTGGAAGCTAATACGCAGTTGAAAATGCCTGGGTTTAGTTTGAACATTTTAGATTTTATGGAGAAAAGGATGCATTATTTTGTCCTTAGCTATTACCTGAATTCATTGCACATCTGCATGCGACTATAAATCTCAAGGTATATTTATTTCTTTTCTTGTTGGCATCATGTAAGTCAGCTACAAAGAACGGTCAGGTATTAGGAAACAGTTAAAAGTGGTGGTTAAGCAGGATATTAAGAAGTAATATCTGCCTATTAACTGCACTGTTTTATATCTACATGTCTCCATATCTATCTCTACTTTCCTTTATCTGCGAACAATCTAGTTAGATGATAACATCTTAAGGCAGATACCTGCCTTTGTGCCTACATAAAAGGGTCTACACAGCTTCTGTGTACTGTGTAAGCATTCAATAGAGCTGCCATCATCCTAGTTAAGTTCCTTGTAATTTTTTTTATTCCTGACTTTGAGTGAAGCCTACTGAACAGTTGCCTTGTTTAGAAAACTCATTCTTTAGAAACTCTTTTTCTTTAGAAAACGTATATTTAAAAGTTCTCTGTTATCTTCAGCTGAGTAGTCTAACTCTAGTATCTTGTTGGGCTGTCCTTGCTTTCAATGAAACTGTTGGACTATACTGAGTCTATTCCAAATGTGTCCTCCATACTATGTATGAATTATAATTAGTCCTGGGGTTATCTGAGGCTTATTAAAATGCATCCCCAGACTATAAAATGTGTAAAAACTCAGGAATTCAACTGTCAGACTTGTAAATTGGACCTAAACATGTGTTACCAAGATATCAACAACCGAGAAGAGCTTCATAAATTTAAATTTTTTTTTTCTTATATATGAAAAGGGAAAAATAGTGAAAGGGAGTGGAGAAGATTCATATGAGGACTTACACAGAAGAATTAATTTTAAAAAAGCCCTGAAAACTAAAAAGGAAAAAAAAAAATCATTTATGGGGAATTTCCAAAAAGAACAATTTTAACCAGTTTCAGCAGTTGTGTATTTTCATCCTAGCCCAAGATTTCTGATCAAATCTCTTTGCTTCAGATAGAATTATTCCTACCATTTTATGGCCCTCTGTCAGTAACTTCACAAGAGTGAGCGTATTTTGTTCTATCAATGTGCTGAATATTTGAATTGGTCAGTAAAGACAGCAGCTCTGCTGGAGTCTCAAACTGCCGTTGCCCAATATGTTCTTCCCTGTTGACTCAAGTAAGAGAGAGCTAGAGAAAACCATTATTTTCTGATTCACTAAGCAGAGTCAAATAAAGATACAAAATAACTTAGGTTCATGAAAAGTGGAAACATTTTCATTTCTTTTGCAAAATAAGAGACAAACAAAAACAAGTAGGAAGTTAGAGGCAGGTACTGGGAATATTTCATTCTACTTGGGCTGACACACTTTTTCTTTTCCACTTTACAGTTGTTTGGGGTTTTTTTTCCCACTATTATAAAATAACAATCAAATGCCAGAGGTAAGTATTGCCTGAAGCAAAACCATCTCATTCAAACTTCTCCATTTAAAATAAAATCAAAAGCCTTCAACTTGTCATAAATTCATTTATCTTGAAATTATGTATTTCAAGAAATAAGTTGTTTGATATTGTTGAATTGATCTCTACTTCCAAGAGCAGAGAGAGTTAATAGAGTGCTTTGTCTGAATATATGAGGATCTTGCCATTGAAAGTAAGAAGCTTTCCATTAGCAGAGGGAAACTGGATATTAAAAAAAGCAAACACTCCCAAGTTTTAACAAAGCCCTGGGTATTGGTAGAACATTAGGGCCTGAGATTCAGATCAGCTTTTTCACACCGTGATTTTTTTTGTCCTTACGCATTACTCAAAAGTAGTTTCCTTGAAATAGATAATTCTAGAGTAAGAAATTCTCAGTAGAGACTTTATGAAGATCTTAGAAAATGCTTTCTAAGGAGCTTGAAGGAGAGCTGGTTACATATATTGGGTGGGGGGAAATAGTGTCTCTGTTTTATGCATATATGTCATGCATAGCTGACAATGAATTATGTGAAAGAGCAAGAAACAAATTTAAATGGTAGCACAGTATATTAATATATAACTTTATTTCCCACTGTAATGTCAGTTTATACAGTGTTACTCTGATTAATAACAGCCATAGAACAAATGTAGTTTTATAGCCTTCATTTTTATATAAATTGGTGCCGTCTTAATTTGATGGGTTTGCGTGTCATGTTGGACCATTTATCACCTTCTAAGCATCTACTAATTTCTGCCAAGTTGCAATAAAAAGTCTCAATCTACAAGATTAATCAAATCTGCTTCTTCCAGCGATGTAAAACCGACCATTCCATTCCTGGTTAGTAGAGAGTTAAGAAATAGGAAAGCAAGATCTTTAGTGGATCCAGGTTTACTTTTTTGGCTTTGTAAACTCAGTGGCTTTCGGCAGTTATTAGGATTAAATAAAAATCAAAAGCATCAGATTGCAAAACTAACAAAAATAGTAGCTGTGAAAGCAGCATGCAAGCAAAACTGGTCCATTTTTCCCGAATAGTCCACATAAAACCTGCCCAACCAACACTTTACATCCTCTGCTGTTTTATTTTGATCTTTGTGGAGATCAAATTCCATGGCCTTCATGATTTTATTTTGCTTTGTAATGTGCAGTAATCCATACTATTAAACGCTACAGAAAAACATATTGTGACTGTAAAATCTGTGTGTGTTAAACTGTGTATATTTGGGCATATATGCCAGTAGTTTCAGAGAACCCATAATGCACTTGGAGGAGGAGATTCTGATTTTCAGAAGTGTTTGTGTGGACAAATGTTTGCCTTGTGGCTTAGAGTCTTTAGAATGCAAAGCATCTTTTGAAAAGTTGTGTTTGAAAGGCAACTGTATTGTTGGCTTAATTGATAAGAAACTGAAGCTGTGCTTAATACCTTGCAAAAGAAATAAATGTAGGTCTTCTGCTGAATGTCCATCTGTTTGAATAAAACTCAGCTAAGACAGGTCACACTTTTGCCATCATCCAAGGTACAGCCTTCTTTGAGGAAAGGACTTGGAAACTGGTGACTCTCGTGTATTATCAGATGCTACATTACCCTTTGTTGGACAGGGTATGCATGTTCAAATATTAGCCAGATTAAAAGCTGGGTGGAAGAAAATGGGCGAAGAAAGGGAAGGCAGACATAGCAGACACTCTCCAGTCCATGCAGGGCACAGCTGCTCCAAAGCATACCCTAATGATCTGGGAAGGAGTTAGGGTAAGGATGGAAAGGAGGAGCTGTACATTCTCCCAAACTCTTTTTATTACTCCCTTTGTAAAGGAACTGGACAACAAGAAGTTGCCTCTGTGATCCCATTTCTTCAATACTGTAAAATTCAAACTTTACATGGAGAATGGGAAATGAGAGAAGAGCCTTGGGTTTGTACAGCATTATCTGTACAGCTTGTTTTACATCCTTCCAGCCCAGCTGCTCTGATTTATAAAGCATTTATGTATGTTCTTGCAGACAGATTATCTCTTTGTAGTTTGGGGACAAGGTTGAGGAGCTATGATTGTATTTGCTATAGGCACATCCTAATCTTATTTCATCAGGGCTCATGAGTTCCTGAATCAGTTATTTAAGCCTAAATGTGGCTCTAGATTATTGTTTTGTCCCAAAACTGCAGAGGAGGCATTGCTGTTGTTCGTATTCATTAGCAGAAGTTTTCTCCCTTAAAATTTGTATGAAATTATCAAACTGCAGGTTCAGCTAATGTTGTACTAATGCCAGGCAAGAATGCTGTATGACTTTTCTCCAGCATCATTTCCCTATTACAGTTAATGCAGTCCATCTTACTGAAACAAAAAAGCTAGTGCCAGTTCACCTCTTAAATTATTCTCAAGCTGCCAGCTGTGCCATTTGACTTTGATCCTTTCTTTCATGGTAATTGTCACGCTGAAATGTAAAACTAAAATATATTCTGCATTAAGTGCCACCTTTTCATACTTTTAGAGGATATTTGCCTTGATGAGATTTCTGCAGTTTTTAGGTGCTATTAATAGTCTTCTTTATGTGCTATTGCTGCCATCAAGTGTAATTATATAATTATGCATGTGTAACTATTCATGTACAGTAATTTCTAAGGAATGCCAGCTCTCTGGAGCTAATTCTCCTCCTGCATTTTCATACTGCTTAGCTTAAAAATAACCCTTAGCGTTACATGAAATGCATGAAACACTTTGTTGTTTTATTTTAATGGGAGCTAAAAAATTGAAAAATTCTGGTTAAATATGCACTTTGAAGTATGTTGCTGAACAGAACAGATTGTCTTGTTATTAGATAAAATTTGGTAGTTCACTTACTTTGCTGTTTTGTTTTGCTTTCACTGTTAAAATAATTGAGAGAAGTCATCAATGTAAAGAGATCTCTTCACAAGCGCAAACAATTATATTCACCTTACAGGTGTTATTACACACTAAAATAAACAGCTCTAAAATATTCTTCTGGCCAGTCTGGCTTAAAAAATAATGCTTTCAAAATATAAAAATTAAGATTAGAGAGGAAATTACTTTTCAACTGTTGCTTTAGTGCTACAGGGTTCTCATAGTTAACATTTGGCTGGTTTTTACCTTTGCTGTGTAAAGGAAGTCCTAAAGCACCTTGCTGTCCATGCACTCTATAGTAGCAAATCAGTATTTTAATGCACTAATGAGAGGCTGGACTGTGAGTAACAAAATACTTCATCACTACAATCACTGTTTGCAATGTGCTTCTTAAGAGTAGGTATTTCCTTTATTAACTGTGATGTCAAACTAGTTGGCATCCAGGTATTCTGAAGGTTGTTCAAGACACTACTAGGACCCAGAACAAAAATGATAGTCCTTAAGATAGACCTTAAGATCATCAAGTTCCAACCCCCCTGACATGGGCAGAGACACCTTGGCATATCACCCAAGGCCTCGTTGAACCTGTTCTTGAACACTGCCTTTCACAGTGTTCGCAACCTCCCTGGGCAACCTATTCCAGTGCCTCACCACCCTCACAGGAAAGAATTTCCTCCTTATAGCCAATCTAAACTTCCTCTGTTTAAGTTTTAACCTGTTACCCCCTGTCCTATCACTACAGTCCCTAATGAAGAGTCCCTCCCCAGCATCCCTATAGGCCCCCTTCAGATACTGGAAGGCTGCTATGAGGTCTCCACACAGCCTTCTCTTCTCCAGGATGAACAGCCCCAACTTTCTCAGCCTGTCTTCATACAGGAGGTGCTCCAGTCCCCTGATCATCTTTGTGGACCTTCTCTGGACTTATTCCAACAGTTCCATGTCCTTTTCATGTTGAGGACACCAGAACTGCACACAATACTGCAGGTGAGGTCTCACAAGAGCAGAGTAAAGGGGCAGGATCACCTCCTTTGACCTCCTGGTCATGCTCCTTTTGATGCAGCCCAGGATACGGTTGGCTTTCTGGGCTGCAAGCGCACACTGCCGGCTCATGTTCATTTTCTCATTAACCAACACCCCCAGTGTTGGACCAAATGTGATCCCTGGTCATGCTGTAACTAGGAGAGTGCTCTAATGCTGCAAACAGATTTTGCTATTATCAGAAGGAACTGACTGAGGGTTCATCTGTGATATAGCAATGGTTCAGCCACCAACTTATTCTGCAAAAGCGGGAATAAATTGAAGTCGAGTTGAGAATTCACTAAGCAATGCTTATGACAGATCAATAGCCTGAAGAATCAGAGATCAAGGTGCTAAAAAGGAGTTAACTCCTTGCTCTTTGGCATTAGCTGTCCTGGCTGATGAACATAAAAGCATGTAGACACTTCCCTTTAATATGGGAAAAACTTCATTTATTAGCTCTCTTCATGTGAAAGAAGGCCCTCTAAAATAAACCTTATTATTCACAATTATTTCCAGAAAGAAGGAAAGAATAAACACCATAGAAAATCTAAAGTAATATAGGAGGAACAGTAAAGAAAGGTTTGAGGAAAGAGCTTGAAATAACTGACATGCTAGTGAGGCTTATGGACACTGGAAGACTTTTTGATGGGAAGAGGTTAGAAAAACTGAGGTGGTGATGTTGTGTGTCAGGATGTAATAGAAGGAAAGGAAGAAGAGGAAAAAGCAATCTAATTTGTCAGGTAAATAGGAAACATAAAAAAAAAAGAAAAAGATTTCTAAGTGTTACTGCTAGGAATCAAATGTTAGTATCTATTCACTAGGTTGTTGTCATGTAGTTCACATAGGTGAAAATAGTGGTAAAATTAAAATGAAAATTAAATCAACAAAACTGCTTGAGAAGCTTCATAACAACAAAAAAGTAAATAGTATTCTGAAGTGAAATAATCTGAGGTGATGTGCTTTCTAAACAAGAGAAAATGAAGATGTATAGGCAAACATTTATGGTGAAATTAGTACAAGCACCTTCTAAAATATTTTTAATTTTTAACAGCTGTAACCCAGTGCATGATTTGGGACTGTTCTGGAGAATCTACCATGCCTGAGGGAATGGCTCCAAAGTTTCACTATGAGAGATATAAAGATAGTATTATTTTTTCCGTTAATTTAATGTATGCATACATTTTCAGAAGTTGAAAATATTATACATTTAAATAGATTATAGAACCCAGCTGAAATTATTAGCTTCTTGAAAAACAGTGCATCTGGAAAAGACTTAAATGATTATAACATCTACTGTGAAGTTTTGCGTGTGATATTACTATATAAAATAGCCATAGTACATACTTTGTGTGCAGTGAAAAACAACTTTGAAATAGTTGCATCTGACGGTGATCTATTTTAAGTAAAAGAAGAATATTGTTTAGGTGTTAGTGAGAAGTGTGAATATTGTGATTGGCTACTGTACAGAAACTTGCAGACAGGTAGTATGTGGAGAGCAAATGAATTGCTACTGTGTAAGCTTAAAATTGTAGATGCAAAAGCTAAGATAATATTTACCTATACATGGTATAATGAATCTTTATTGGCAACTGGTATTCACAGACTTTTTGAAAGGTGGTATTGGCCAGACACAAGTTATTTGGCAGAGACCTTGCCTAGTATATATCTGCAGAGCCTGTCTGCATAAGGATGCTGGCAGGTTTACTCTGATTTCTATTCCAGGTGACAAATTTCTATCCAAGCATATGAGTGATCAAATATTTTCCACTGGAATCTGGGCACTGTAAAATTTCTGAAGCTGAGTAGAAAAATTGCAGGATTTGCTTAAAGTATAATAGCCTCTGCATACCAGTGTGACGGCAAAATATTTCCACTTGGAAAACATCAGGGCAAACTGTGCTGAACTGAACTGGACATTTTTCTGGAAGACTGATTGCATTTTTCTGCCACTTGTCAATAGCATCTTCTCTTAACCTAGAAGCTGTGATCACTCTATTTGTCAGTTAATTTCTGCATGAAAATTAAGCAACAGCAATTGAAAGTCCTGATGCACTGACTTTATCTACCAAAGCAAAGATCTTGGTCTAAAACAGATGAAAGCTATACCATAACCACATTCGCTTTTTTTTAGTTTTTCCAATGAAAAGCCAATTAAGAAACAGAACAGTTTCCATTAGTTTGTTTGTCTTTCCTGGAGCAATTACAATTGCTAAACTTTCCTAAACTATACAAATGTGGAGTCTCCCCATGTGACAGGTTGTTTAAATTTATAACTAAAGCTAGCATTTCCATCTCCAATAAAAGCCAAACAGACATTTAATTATGGTGCGTGACATTTCTGACTAAAATAGAGCCAGCAGAGCCTGTCAGACAGCCCTTATTGTTCATGAATTTTGAACAAATTAGGGATCTGTGAATTTATATCCAGGTTTTTCTCTACTAATGTTTAAAATAGCACACATGGAAAATACGCCATGGGTGTGTTGTAATTCAGCTCTAATGATGTAACACTTGGTTTCAGTCAATTGTTGGAGGATTGCAGTAACACTGGTTTAGTGCTTCAGACATGGCATGTTCCTTAGCAATTATAGTCCAGCTTTCAATAATGGCTGTTGGCAGTATATCCATGAGTGAAGTCATAGCAATTTTGAAAAAGACCTAATAAAAATACACCTGCCTTGTAGTGGAAAATGAGCCTTTAATATCTTTGCTTTGAAGTTGAGTGAAGCCCACAGCATTAACTGATACCAGTATTATGATGCAGTAATCCACTCCCCCAGGGGAAGTTAGGGGATTGAAGTATGAAAGGCTACTATTTTCTAGTCACATATTTTTTAGTCACCATAACATCATGAAGGAGGAATGGGAATAACGAGGTGATAATAAAAACTGGAAGGGGTGTTAGCTGTAAAGTTAGAAATATGCAAAGCCATCACAAAACATAATTCAGGGATGCTACAATTCAAGTGATGTGTAATGAGTCAGTTGTTAGGTTTAATACAATTCCTTATTTAAATACATTCAAATCCACTCTTTGTTAGAACAATATATGGAATATTAAAGCAGCTTTTAAGAAAAAGAAGGTTTGGGTTTTATGTTGCTTTTTTTTTTTCCACACAACTTCTCAGCTTTCTATTCTCTTTCTATTCTAGATCAGTTTAGCTTTTTACAACATTTTTCACGGCCACTAAGTGTCTGTGGCCATTAATAATCCTCAGTTGGTTTTCTTCACCAAAAGATCTAGAGTGGATTCCTTTTGTCCTTTTGTTAAATTGTCTTTTATATTCTCGCCGGGTATACTTCATATATTTTGAATTCTTTTTCATTTTAGGAAGCATGTGTGGTTGGATCCTTGTGGCATATACAGCCTAGTAATGTGTCTTTCTAGGGCAGTCTATAGTGCAGTTGTTACATGCAGCTATAAACCTCTATTTAGAAGAAGTGTAACAAAATATATTTTCAATCAAAATGGTGGGAAAAAAAATCCAACCTTTTTACTTCGAAATGAGAACAGGAACTTGGAGGATCCATTCCTGCCTATTGTTAAATTAGTGAGGCACTGGAATAAGTTGCCCAGGGAGGTTGTGAATGCTCCATCCCTGGCAGTGTTCAAGACCAGGTTGGACAAAGCCTTGGGTGATATGGTTTAGTGTGAGGTGTCCCTGCCCATGGCAGGGGGGTTGGAACTTGATGATCTTAAGGTCCTTTCCAACCCTAACTGTTCTATGATTCTGTGACTGGTTAAGCAAATGACAGAATCTTTCTTTGTGTTGGTTTAACTGAGTTGAAAATGCATCCAAGAATGCCCACATTATAATGCGTTTATTAGGTATGATTACTGTGTTTGTAAAGAACATCTAGAATTAACCCTATGAAACACCTTAAGCAATTCAAAGTTACATTGTTGAAGGAAACATAGTTCCCTGAATTCTTGTTTTTATTCTGCACAAAACTTTGTTGTCTGTTGTGGCACACTTCTCTCATCGTATATAGGTTGTACTATTCTTACTGTACTGAACATTCCTGAAGATACATTAAGCCAGGAATGTATAATTAGATCTCAGCTTAGTCTCACAGTTGTTCAGTGTGGTATATTATGCAGCTATTTTTCAATCACTGCCATTGCGATTAAGATCCAAACTGGTTATATACACAAATGGGCCTCTTATCATAGTTGGAGTGGAACAGAAAAGAAAATGATTGGTGTATTATTAGCACAAGATTAATCTGGAAATCAGCAGAGCTATTTCAGTATTAATCACTAGATATAAGTTATGAAAAAAAAGTCTAAAGCGTATTGATCAGGAATTTGCAACCCAAAGCAGCTCAGGAACTGCAGAATATAAATCTTAGAATTAGATCTTCAGTTTCAGCTATGTTAGAGGCTCCTCTTCTTAAAATAACCCGAATTTGAACTGTATACCTTCAGGATTGGGTGCTGCTTCTCTCATCCTCATTCTCACCCCCACCAACATAGTAGAGTTCTCTAAGTGGGGAGGTGAAAGATAAAGGGCACTTAACCTCATGCTGGCTTGATCAAACACTGTTCCCTGCTAACACAGGAAGAAACATTCATCAAAGGGATGTCACTTGAGTATGATCCTACAAAAACTTGCACACATGCTTAACTTCACGTTAATGGGACTATTTAGGTGCATGAAGTTAAGCATGTGTTTTAAATCTTTGCTGGATTGTAGTCTGTATTTTTCTTTCCACTAACCTGGGCCTTTACACAAGGCAGTTACCTTACTGGGCTGAAATGCTGAAAATTTTCTCTGTCTATGGAGAAGATTTTATATGTCTGCATTCACTTCTTGATTGTCCCTAGCTTCCATGGGATTTTGATTTTATTGCGTCTGTGTTTTCTATTTTTGTTTAGGTAGGGCTAGTAGCACATTTTTACAAAATTCAAATAACTTGTATAGATGTGCTACTTTTTAAGAGTATTTATATAATTACATTTAAAATAAACATACAAATAATTCTTGGTTTATACTAAAGTATATTAATAATGATACAGACACCTAACTTTTGTACTAGTTTTTACTATTAAATAAGTCTTGAACTTTCTCTCAACATTACTATAAAATAACTAAGGAATTTATCTCTTTTATTGATTTCTGTTCTATCATCTTGGGAATCAGTGAACTTGTGTTGGGGTTAGAAGATTTCCTGTTCAGCATAAACTTAGTAAAGAGACTGTAGAGAAATGCTGAATCAGAGCAAAATATTTAGGCTCTGGAAATAGCAAGAACCATAGTGAAATTTTAAGCTATTAAAATGTTTGGTCCCATAGCTAAATTTAAGTACATTCTTCATTCAGTGCCAGTCACAAAAATTTTGTTGTGCTGGGTAAAACAGATATACCAGGAAGCCTTATCCATCACACCTTATACAAACTTCATAGTACTGTCACTACATACTTTACTGCTGTTCTTTTCTTTGTAGAATTCAAATGTGTAATTTGCATTATTACTCTGAAAGTAAATTCCTATTGAGTCTTGACACCTGCCAGCCCTGGTATTCATTTCAAGATGTAAAACGCTACTTTGAAATAAATATTGGGAAACTCATTAAATGTTGTCAACTGTATCATCCATGTTAGTATAAAACAATATAGTTAAATACTTCTGGATTCTATTTTCTCCTAAAAAAAAAAAAATAACAAAACTGTGACCACTTTTATACTTTAAAAACATTTTCTGAAGCTAAGTCTTCTGATCTTCATCAGTTTCATACACAATATTTTTCGCATGTGAGAAGTGTGTACAGTTTCTGGTTTTATGCTTAGAAAGTTCAACATCCAATTAAAGGATTAAGTGGGCAAAGTCTGACAAGAACTCTGAAAGTGAAATTCCCCTAGCCTCACTTATTTCCAAATTCAGACATAAACTAAGTTTAACCAAATTTAGACAATGCTTAGTGTTTAAAGTCAGTAGAACCTAGGTTCTGATCCTGGCTGGTCCTGGATAACTCCCAGTCATTTCAGATGAGCTGAGTGCAAATATTTGAGGAAATACTTTTTTTATTATTTTGGGAGTTACATTAATGCTTATGATCATTTCTGCCTTACTCATTTCTAACAAGAATCTTGTCTGCCTTGTAAAGCATATTTATCTGCTCCGTCTTTAGGCAGACTCTATAACTGGCTTTAGTGAAGCTGGACTAAGATGAGTTGTAATGAAAATTACCCCTGCAAATGAAATGAATTAAACAGAGGTGTTTGTAATCACACATACTCAGCAGATTATTTCAGCTGGAGCGTGTATATAAATTAGTATTAATTTCCTGTTATGTTGAAAGACTTAATTTTTTAGAAGGCCAACGGAAGAATGTGAGAGGAAGAAAACCACTCATCGTTAGCTTGATGTGCCCTTCATGCTTGTGGTCCCACAAGTGATAGTTGCCAGTCCAGTTTGAAAAAAGATTCTGAAACATCTTTTTCCCCAAAGGGAACAAACTGCAACATAATAATGCCTGCCAGATAACTTGTGATTCATGCCACTCTTTTCTTTTAACTTCTACCAAATCCAGCCCTAGCAAGTTCAAACTTCTTGTCTGTATCTTTGGATCTTACACCCAAATTCTTGCTCTCCTACTCCATGCTCCTGACTGCACGGCATTAGTCTCTCATGACCTCCTGTCATCGGGGAGATCTATCTTGAGACTGTGCCTGATTGTTCAAGTGTTCATTCTGTCTGATTACTCCACTATGTTATTGAGCTGATTTCTTAAGTTACTATTTACTAATGTCTTCCTTAAACCCTTTTTCAGAACCTGCTTCCTTCAGGGCTCTCAAAAGACAAGAACCAGTGTGCTGGAGGGCTAGCCCAAAAGAAACATTTAGATGGCTGCTGGCCTAAGGCATGTGCTCCCAATTGTCTCTCTTATCTGTAAATTCTTGTTATAGGTTATAAACTTATACGAAAAAAGGACAGTTTAAGGCTTGTTTGTAATCCTTCCCGTTTTGAAACCTAATTTTATTTCAGCTGCTGAAGTCAATGGTGGTAAAATAGTAAACTGACAAGACTACCCTGAAGAGTTGCTGAATTATACATTAATAGGCACTGTTATGGCTTAGCAGAGTTTTTTTTTAGCCAATGATACATTAAGAATTTGTAAGGATGGATCTGTGACCTTTGTGAGGACCCTGTCTTAGGCCATGCAGCAGATGCTTTGCTGTTGCTGAGAGGGAGAAGCTCTGAAATCAGGTACACAGTACACTTTGTCCTGGAGATCACTGGAGAATCACTCATACTGTTGGAGAGCATTGAATCTTTGTATGATACCAGAAATGGAATCTGGCAGCTGGAAGCTGCATATATTGTTTGGGAGGACAAAAAAGGGTCATAGGTAGCAGCACAGGGGCACAGACCTTTCATGCTGAGAACTATGTCCTCAAGCAGAGGTGTTAAATCAGCATTCCCAGACTGAAAAAAATCTTATATTACCACTGAGACAAATCCAAGCTTCCTGCCCTGATGGAGCCATTTGATGGAAGCACTGAGCAGGGCATTGGACCATGGTCATTTAGACAGGATTTTCTGATAAGAAAATAATGCAGCTGTATACATTTACTGATCTTCTTTGGAGTGAAATGTCACAATAAAGTATACAGATGCTTTGAAAGTCCCTTTGAGATAGAGTTTATGTAGCTACTAGGCATATTAAGAAATCAAAATTGTAAATTGAAAATCTTATAGTTAATAGTCCATGCCTAAACATTAACCAGGCAGCCAAATAATATTTTTTCTCGTTTTGGTAAATAATGGTGCTTGCAATTTTACATGTTCAGCTAACTTCACAGAATGATAGTCACTGAACACAAGCCTCTTGAAGCACTGCATTTTTTGGATCTGCCTAATAAAGGCCCTGCCATTTATGTGTCCAAATCAGTTTAATCTAGGCATAAGTCCTTGGAAAAAATAACCCAAAACTTAATATTGTTGCCTTTTCAGTCATAAATCAGAGAGGGTTTTAGTGTTCTCTGCTTCAATGTTTTACATGTAGAGTAGTATGAATCTTAATGTTGTAGGTTTTCTATGTGTTCTGTAGATTACACCTGGCTGCCTGACAGAAAGCTGTCAGAGAAAATGACCATAATTAATTACCATTCAGTAGAGTAATAATTAAATAGGGATGCGGAACTTATAGGAGCTCCACAGTGTAATATCCTCTTATACAGCTCTCTATGGTTCATTAGGTATAGAAATAAATCTTTTCAATAAACTTAGGCAGTATGCAAGTAAATTGTCATTTTTAATTAAGATCTCATTGGTGAGATAGTATACACCTCGATATTTGAAATGTGCATACTTTTGTATTGATGCCATGTTACTGACTGACCTGTCATTGCTCTCCAGTCACCTGAACTGGATAATAATTAAAAAAAAAGATGTGAAATGATTCTATTCATTTTGGATTTGAACTTGCATATACCTCTTCTCAATTTTGCATACCCAAGGGAAAAGAATTCCTTTATTAAATCTGAAGCCTGAAATTCCACTGCCTCAGCTCTTAAGAGGATTTTAGAAAATGAAAAACCCCGCCTACAAGAGAGGCTGAAGAAGGGAAAAATATCCAGTTTAGAGGCCTTGGGGGATTAATAAGTCTTCCCATATTCCATGGAATCCCATTGAACTAAAGTTATAGTAAGGCCATAGAGACAAAGGTCTTATGCCTTTTGCTTTCCCGATGAAAGTGGAAAATATAATTTTTTGGAGTGCAAATGGTATTTTTCCCCACGTATTGTATCGCTAAATCTCTATGCCACCATTTGTTTTATAGGTTGGAAATTCAGAACTTCAGGTTTGCAAATTAACTTACCAAAAAAAAAAAAGAATTATAATGACTTTGACACTATAATGTTTAGGACATCCTACATTATCAAAGTACAAATTTATATGTTAGTGAGGAAGAATTTGGAAAATATTTCTATAATCTAAAAGTACACTGTTAATGTCCATGCTGGAAAGATTGAAACAGTTTGTCAAACTGAAAAGGAGGAATAGAAGTATTAAAGAATTTGCCTCTACTTAGACCGGACAATACACCTCAATGTGATTACTTAAAAATAAATAATCTATTCAATGCAATGGAAGGGTTGGCTGAACTTTTGTAAACCTATCTTGGAAGGACAGAAAAGAGGGGAAGGTCAGTGGGGAGCGGATATTTAGGGAAAAAAAAAAATACTTTTGAGTAAAAGGAGCCACTTTCAGAACTAATTTTCAGGCTAGCCACAATTAGGAGACAAATACAAAAGGGTGGGGAGCTGCAGAACACGCCAGCAAAGGAAACAAGAAAAAAAAAATAAAAGAAGAGAAAGATAATGTTTATAGTCCAACAGGAAATTAACAGTAAAATCATGGTGCTTGTGAGATGAAAGGGGGAAAGTGGAGAGGGCAAGCTAAGATAATGCCTATACTTTCCTCAAGCAGCAGAATACAAAATGTGGTGGAGAGCTACTCCTGAGTATAAAAGGGTGACGGCAAAACTGAGCATAGCTATGTGCACGTCTTACTTTGGCAATATAGAGTAAAAATAGGTAAGTTCAGGAAATGAGGGTTCTCAGACTTTGTATTAGAATACCTTGAATTGTGCATTTGAACTCAGTTACAGACTAGCAGTGGGTCCTGTGAACTGGGAACAATGTAAATATGAAAGAGTGTTATGCATATGGTGGTCTCCTGTGGACTGTGTGTAGGTATAGTTTCACCATTGTGATTTGCTGGCATTTGTATGTGCTCACACTTGACTTGCGCAGGTAGAGCTGATTAAATAAGTTACAAAAGAAGCAGCAAGCACCTGTGAAAAGACTTTTTGGTAAGGAAAGCAGGGAATGGAACAGAGATAACAGTCCTTATATAGGAAAGTAATATGGATCAAATTCCACTTGTGCTTTTGACCATTCTGGCAGGTCTTTTTGTGCACTTTGTATACTAATACTGATTTGACAATATTGTAAGACTTAATCTTTTATTCTAGGTACACATCACTTTCACGGAAGTCCTATATTTATTTTTCTTTTTCTATCTGGAAATTCCCGAGTTACCTTATAGAAAGATGAGAAATTTCAAATGTACTGATGCCAAAAGACATAACAGCAGATGTGGTTTCGGCTCAAAAAGTAAAGAAAAAAGCCCCAAACCTGCCTAGACATCTCTGTGAGGGATTGTTGAGTATGGTTTGGTGGAGTGACATCTAATTTAAGGCATCAAAGTCTATTATTGGAGCTGGCCCCAAGTGACTTATATAAGTCTGTCTGTCATCTCCCATTAGCATGTGCTGGTTGCGAAAGGATGTGGGAACCAACAGTAGGTTAAAAATGAAATGAACCTTGGATGTAATGCAAAGGAAATGCCTCCAACTACCAGAGGGTTCTTGCACAGAAAATCAAAGGCCCTCTTTCCCACTCCCAAAATGTATGTTTTGTAGCCATGGGCTTATGTCATTATTATAAACTTGATTTTTATTTTATTTTTTTAATGCATACAACTTTAATGACAGTTCTTTATAGAAAGTTCTTTCTTTAGAGCTCAGAAAAGAGCTTAGAAACCTCAGTCAATAACTGTTTTGGTATTTGGTTGTTTTTTTTTTTTGATGCTGTGAAATTATTTATGTGTCTCAACATAATGTGAACTCTTAACATTGTCATAAAAGTTTGAGTTATCCTTGTATCCAAAACTAATACCAAATTCCAGTAAAGATTTGGGAGCAAAATCTTCTCAGATTTGCTTCATAGTAATCTTTTCAGGGAAAATGCTATATGTCTTTTCATAGCATTTAATCTTCAGAGATTTCAAGCAGAAAGATTTAACAATATTCTTAGGAATATATTTTAGCAATTCAGTTGTACATATTCAGGAGGGTTATAAAATAAACCCTGAGACTACATGGTGCTAAATATCAGCTTTCTACTTATAGTAAAAAGCATCCATCAAGTCATTGACGTCTTCTTCCCCTTCAGTTGAAGTGTGGTGAACCATTTGTTAAAGTGCCAAGAAACATTTTAAAAATCAAAGGTAAAGACAAGAAGGTCATTCATGCCTGTTTACTCCCTACTGAAATGAATACCAAAGAAGGTTATCTGTCATGAAATTCCGCTTTTGTCCACTTCTTTAAGAAGACAAATGGAGAAAATAAAAGAACAGACGAAACTTAGAAATAGAATGAAAATCTATGTGTTCACATCTATATATATATATAAATAAAAATACAATATAAATATATTTGAAGAACATATAGAGAACCACACATACACAAACACGCTATATTTCAAAGAATATGGTATATAGTATGTATCATAGGAAACACATTTGAAAAATAAATCAGTATTTGTCTTCATAATGATAAGCCATATCAGCAGGCACCCTTTTCCTTGCTCTAGACTATATTCTGAAGTCTGAGTTTGGTTTTGCCTATCAAATACACAGAAATAGAGGTGTGGTCACATATTGCTAGCACTTACAGGTGCATTGATGTTTGTGATGCATTGTTTGGCACTAGAAGTTTGTTTTGACAATATTATGATTAAGAAAGCAAACTTCCTGAGAATTCATTAAAATTTAGATTTTTTTTTTAGGCTTTTGTAAAAAAAAAAACATTTTAATCCCTTTTGTTAAAAAGCAAAATAAAAATTTTGTTTGAAATCACCAACTCTTCTGTCCTGTTATTTTATTTTTTTTTTTTTATCTCTTGAGAAACTAGTAATGGAGAATTTGTGTAATAATTTGACAATGTTATTTTTTTCTTATTATTGTTCATGACTTTTCTAGTTACTGCTCCTGTTTGATCCTTAATCTGCTAGGCATCACTTCTTTCTTACGGACTACCCACCAAATGCTGGCTCATCCATCCAGTAGCATTATTTGTAGTATTACAGGCATTTTGATCTTGTCATGAGCTGTTCAAGAGGTAATATTCTGAAATATTAAAATGTCACCACATTCTTGATGTTGGCTTTTTGATTCATACTCCTAGATACTCAAAAGGATTGCCTTAGGCACATCTGTGTTAAAAAAATAAAAATTAAACAAAAGATTAAGATACACCTGTTACTCCTGCAGAGCTGCTGTGTGCTATACCTATAAGCTGTAGTATTTTCAAAAAAGGTAGGATAATTAATAAATATAGACAGAAATAATGTTCATCCTTTATCTTTTATTAGATTAGCTTAAAAACACCCTAGTAAATAGGATGTTGAATACTGAGACCATCTGAGTACACACTTAATCAGCTTTAACCAATCTGCTGACAGGAGAGTAGGCATACAGACAGAATCATGTGCTTGGGTTTAGTGATGGCACATAAAAACTAACAGAAATGAAAATAAATCGGCCTAAGACAGTAACATATTAATAGCATACTTGTCTACTGGGGAATGTCCTCTAGTCTTCAGAGATTAAAACTATCGGTGTTATTATAAACTAAAAACTAAGAAGCCCTGATACATTTGGTGCACTGTAGTTGGTAGTATTTTTTTTCCCAGACCTCTTCTCTTTAAAATTCTCAAAGTTTTCAGCTTAAAAAGTCACTTTACAAATCTCTCAAGTTATAGAGAAACCACAGCTGAGGAAAATGAGTTAGCTCAATGTGGCAATGAGAAATAATTGGTTTTGTAGTTTATACATTTACACTGTCAGGTTCCACAATGAACCTCTGCTGCATTGATGCACCATATAAATGTACTGCTTACATGGGAAAACAAATAAAAAAGTACTGGACTGCTTACTATCAATTGATGCTAATAGGCCATGTGATCAATGCAAAACCAAAAAAGAGGAAAATAAAATTTATAATGTGAAAGTATGTGGTTGATGACAAAATGTAGTTTTGGACTTGGAACTCAGAAGTTTTTGTAAAAGCAAGAAGTTCACAAAGGTTTAAGAAGAGACTAGAAGCGCTCATGGAAAAAAAAAAATCATAGGTTTTTGTATATGTAGAGCCTGTGCCTGTTTCAGCAATTCCCTGAGCAAGAATGAGTTTACAATTTAAGATGTTATGTTAAATCTCATTCAAATTCTTGTGCATAAGAGCTGATAATAACTTTTTGCCAACACACAACTAAGAAACTAACCTGGATTTAGAGGACTGCAGGCTTCTTTTTATTTGATCTCTAAATATCAATTCTCAATGAAAGTTTGCTATTTTGATTTTATGCATTTGCAGTCAAGAATTGTATGGTTAATTCCTAGTAGAAATCTGCTGGTAATGCAATAATTTTTGTTGTGTGAAAAGTGCTGATATTCAATACAGAGCAGCCGTCGGTGATCACATCTAAACAAAAAGAAGCTGAGAAATAGTAAATATCTTAAAGAAAACTTTAAAGTTATTTAAAGTAAATAACTTAATGAAAACTTATTGCTACCTTTGCCATTTGTATCTAAGCAGCCTACTTTTCAGACAAATATGAATTTTCATTTGCTATCATGTTTACAGTAAAGTTTATGATAGGTACATAGGTAAATATGGATATTTAAAGTACTTCAGATTTCAAATATGAAGGTTCCTCATAAAAAGCTTTAATATGGAGTATGGAGTTAGAAGCTGTGGCATGGTTATTGGAAGGGTCTTCAGATTATGAAAGTCTTTTCCTAAAGTCAACAATGACAGCCATGGAGAAGAAACTCTTATGAGTCTGCACATACTTAAGTGGAGTTCTAGATACTGTAAGAGTGTTGTCAAGTTGCAGATGGTTTAGGTAATAGTTACATTAATGATTCTGTGACTGCCTTCCAAAATCTTCATGTGGCTGATTCTCTTGAAACACTTTCCTGTCCCTCAAAGAGCTGAGAGTAAGGGAAGACAGGGCAGGACAACAAATTCTGCTGGCTTTCAGGGACCTGCTGCTCCAGGGCTAGACAGAATTTAGGCTGTTTAGTAGCTTTATCGTAGAGGGACTTGGCAGTTTCAGCCTTGGCTGTCTTCCTTGGCTAACATGCGTTAGGGCCACCACTGTGCACAGCAGATGAAAGGTAGGATCAGGGATATGCAAGGAACTTTGGAATTACCCTCTGGCTTCACACTGTTTTCTGCACTAATCAAGAAACTAATTGCTATTTTAGCCAACTGCACTTCCAGGGATTTAAAGATACCTGAAATGCATTGCAAATAATAAGTACAACAAAAAGCATGACAAAAGTCATTGGGGTTTTTGGCCCTGTTACTTACCTTTTAATAAGAGTCCCCACAAACCAAGAACCCTCAGCTAAATATTACAGCTGTTTAAAATCCCATTGTTTGGCAATCAACCCATTTTTTTCAGAAAAGGATTAAAAATTAGTAAAAATTCAGGCACATGAACCACAACAAAATGCAAGCTTTATTGGCTTGGTGGAATGTCACGCTAACGTAGCATGGTCAGTGCTAAATTGCTTCTGTGCCTAAGCCAATAAGACCGAGTTTCCTCAGGCTGCACATGACCTTTGTCCTGTGGGCAAGCTCTTATTGATGATTCTTTACAAACTGCAACAAGTATTTCCTTCAGGAAAACAATAATTTTGAAAACCCTCACATGCTCTATGGCAGTTTGTCATAGTTATTCTAGCAGAAATCAACTTTTAATGAAACCTTTAATCAGGTGTTTAAAAATGAAAACACTGTTCAGTGAACATTGTTCACTGCCCTTTCATGATAAGTGATACTACACTAGTGAATGCATTTCATATACATTTGTGTTCTCTTTACCCTTAGACACACTTAACACAGAAATTCAACTCTTTCCTTGTTTTCCCTCCCAATTCTCTCCAGCCCAACTGCCGCATAACCACATCCTTCTCATGTGTTATGCCCTGTTCTTCCTTACCATAGCAACTGGGTCTCAAATACCGAGGAGATGGACCAGGTCCACCCTCAGTATAACACTGAGGGAAGAATGGTGAAGTGACCCAGGTTCATACAGACAAGATAAGTGAGGTGATGGGTTGGGCTCTGAAGGGCACAGAATACCATCTAAAACTGATAGAATTAATGGAAATGGACACTGAACTGTAGGGCTGGAAGAATCATGGAAAAAGCCTCCAATCCTGCCTTCCCCAGGGCAGAGTCAATAACACTTCCTAACAGCCATCCTGGCAGATGGATTTCTAGCCTATTCCAAAGACTTTTCATGGTCGTGATTCCCCAGGCAATGTATTTCAGTATTTAGTTGCTCTTGCAATTTAAAAAGTTACTTGCGGACAAGTTACTTGTCTCTTGTGGATATAGTTTTATTCAGTTTATTTTTCATACGGCTACGTTAGTTGTTATGATATGCATACATATTTGTGAGGAGTGTTTTTATACATATATATCTGTTTATAAATAGTTTATTTGACCTTTTGTTACAGCATGTTTCACATATTTCCTGTGCATTCCATCTTGTGTTTGGAATCAGGAAAAGTTCATGATTTGGGGCAACTTATATCTTGATATTCTTTCTTCATAATGAGGGGTTTTTTTGGTTTGCTGTGTTGGTGTATTGCTTGTTTTTTTTAACGTTTACTTAATATTTTTCTGTTTGCTTCTTTGGTTTGTTTTATTTTTGTTGTTGCTTTGTTTGTTTTTGTTGTGGGATTTTTTTTTTCGTAAGATATTGCTAACTTTCCTTAAATCCTTTACACCTTAGATAAATTTTCCTTGAAAACTTACCACCAGTTCTGTAAGTTTATTGAAAACATCATTTCTAAAGTGAAGTTCATTTTTTTTATTTCTTTCTTAGTACTTTTTCCTATCCCAGTCATCATGAGATAATATTTCATGGTCACTTTGTCAAATTATGCCTTGATATTCTCATTGAGTTATCCCCAAATGTAAGAACTAAATAAAAGGGTCATTCCTTCTTACAGTTTGTATATTCACTGTATCAAGAAATCATATAGTAGTAAAAAAGCATAAAGGACAAGCTAGGTAAGGCTTTCTTTTTCCCTCCCCACCCTGCATCACGATAGTTACAATTTTGCATTATTACCAAGACTCATGGGTTTTGCCAATTGTTCACAGAAAACCTTATACTTAATAAAATAAATTAATAAGGAGCCAAGATGTTGGACTTAATTTTCAATAATATCAGTATACGAAATTAGTCTTGTCAAGTCTGATAAGTAAAATTGACTCAAAATGGAAATACAGACATTTATGATGATGTTGTATCACATTGAATATTTTTCTAATCTCCTTGAGCTAACGCAACAGATTTTCCTGTGTTCCAAACCTTTGCAGGTAATATTTTATTTTTTTTTTTAACATTGACTGTAAGTTAACTGTATTGCGTAAACTAAATAAATATTATTCAAAGCAGCTCTATTACCATCTGATTTTGAACTTAAACTTGAATGACATGCTGTAAGCAGTAAGAACTAAATCACATGAGAACCAATTAATTGGCATTATCAAGAAGTCTGTAAAAATAATTACTAAAGCAGAAGTCTTTAAGGTTCTGAAGCATTGAACTACCTGGAACACAAGCAGCAGGCAGCAGGAATTCTATAAACCAGGAATTTTGCCAGACCTTCTCAGGCTGAAGTCCAAATTTTAGTTTTTTTTTAACCCAGCCAGATTTTCCATACTGAACCAAGGAAACTGTAGCCGAGCAGAGTCCTAGGAGCCCTTGCATATACTTCATTGCAAGTGAATGTCTGTTGGTTTGGGTTTTTTTAATGGTGTCTCTATTTGATACCAGAAAAAATGCACATTACCAGGCTGGCAGAAAATAAGATGTGAAAATACTGGAAATGGTGCTTGCATAACACAATTTATGATGTGATATGCATAACGTACAAACTGAGATTTTGGTACTGTAAAAGTTTACACACATTATTAACATTATATACATGAGTAATTCCTGAAGGATCCGATCCACAAGTCTCACTCATGTCACTATTATTTGAATGTTTATGACTGCATGTCTAAGTTTGCTTATCAGAACAAATGAAAGCGCAATAACTTCTATAGGCCTATAACAAAAACCATTGCTGTTTGTTTATTATGACGTTCCCATAAGCATGTTTTTTTATAATGCCACAGTTTTCTTCATTTGACAGTCTCATCTCAGCACACTGACACATTATGAGTCCATGGTTTATTCCTAGCTATCGTCACTGAGGTTCTTTATCCATTATGCTGAATTTCCAGAATAGTCCCTGAACCAAGATGTAATCGCACTTTGTGTTAGCAGACCTACAGTTGTTTCATAAAGTCATCAAAACAGGTTAGGTGATTAGAGTTCTCTTTAGATTGAGGTGAGAAAAGGGAAGTCATGCAAGAGCAAATAAGAGAAAAAAGAAAAATCTGTGTGCAGCATGACCTTAGCATATATATCATGATGGCTGAAATTGTCCTGACATGATAAATGTGCAAAGGCTAGCCTGCTCTGCCATGGCTGCTGGGGCAGAGGTCACGCCATAATGACTGGGACAGTGCTATTCAGTTATAACCAGGAAAAATAAAAAGAATGAAAACCATTGCTAATGTGTTTGTAACCATCCTGTAAAAAAAGGAACGTAACTAACTGAAGTTTCGGTCACTTACTGCAACTGAATCTTTTTGAAAGCTTTTAATGTTTGTTTAAATAAAATTATGGAGTAAAAACAAAAAAAAATCTTTAAATGAAAACCAAACATGATCCACAAAAAGTGAGCCAACTTGTTGAGATTTATAGCTGATGTCTTCTGAAGATGCTTCTGAAATAATTAACCAGCGACAGAAGAGAAACAGATGAGTGATGACTTCAGTGAAGACAATTTGCATGGCATACATGGCCATGTATACTGGCAGCATTCCTATGCTTGAGTTAATCAAGTATTCAGTATAACCCTACCTATAAACATGATTTAAATGCAGATTTTCTTACCCATGGGAGAAAGATGGCATCCCTTGTGGATTCATGAGTTTGTATGTGTGTGTTTATAATGGATAGATAAAGATGTACAGAATGCTGAACAGCATTGAAAATATTTTTGCCAGAATAGTGTAATTTGCTGTACACAGGTTCTTGTAACAAAGCTGATTTCAAATACCTGAATTATGGAGACTTTTTACCCAGAACTACATTCCAACAGGTGGTGTGGATCAGGTAAAATGATTTAGTTGCTACTCAAGTGGTGGCAGGGAAGTGTCAGGGAGTAAGATTCCTGCTGGGGAGGCCTGTGATGCGAGGAGGTCCTTCAGAAAGTGTAATGTGACTCATGTATCTCCTTCCTGTAACTACTGAAACAAAACCCAGGGGAAAGTTTCAGAGCAACTGTGTTTAAAGGTGAGGGAGTACTGTTCTCTGATAACGTCTGTAAGATTGCAAATAGAAAGCCAGTAGTCCTGGCCTGGTTTGATGCTGATGAGCATGGCCAAAGGAGAAACACTGCTCACGTCCTTGTGGTATATTCAGTTCAGGCTTTTCTGCATAGGGAAGTAGCAGCAGATGAAATAAGCCTTGTTCAATCTGAGGTATGGTTTTCATGCAGTTTGCAATAAGTATCTTTAAAACATTACATCAAGTCAGGGTATCTCTGGCAAATACAGGTTATCCATGGATGGGAGAGCAGTCTCCTCCTCTCTCTGACTTATATTCTTTTATTTAATTATGGGAGTGTTTTGTTTGTTTGTCGTGTTGTTGTTTTCACCTTCTTGCAGTGTTTTAAATTCTAGTGACTTATAAAGGAATAAGTTCATGGGCACACTGACACAATCTGCCTAGCCCTCTTCGGTTTGTGAAAGTTTGGAGTACTTAGTCCTTCAGTAGCCATAGAAACAGTCATTGCTTAAAAAGTTATGTGTTTAACTGTTCACACCAAAAAAGGCAGTTTGTCCATTTTCTTTTTCCTTGGAATCTTTTTTTGGTGAGCCTCTGCCAGTTGCTGGAGGGCTGGGAGCATTGCCCAGCAGCAGCACAGGCTGCACTGTTCTTTTGCACAAGCTGTGGCACGGTCCGTCTGAAATGATGACTTTCCAGCAGTCCTGGCAGGTCTCTTTCATGGTGAAATCTGTTAGTTTGTGGAATTGTCTTTCTAGGTTCATTCCTTGGGAATACTTAAAACAAGGCCGTGCAAGACATTGGGAAATAGAGTCTGAAGACCTTGTTAATTTTATGACCAATAATTTAATAATGTTGATTTGTTGTTAATATTATGATGATTATTTTATTATTATTTAAAGCACCAGCAAGCCTAGATAGAGCAGGAGTACCCCTAGGGTTTAGGATAACTCCATGCATTGGGACTGGTGCCCAACAATGGCTACGGCTGTGAAGAGCAGCGCAGGGCAGATGTTCTCTGACTGTTCAGCCTCTCAGTTCTGCTGCCTTGGTAGCAGGCTGCAGAAAAGCTGCCTATGTACAGTCTCACCTGTAGGACTTGGGCATGGAAATTTTGGTGAAGCTCAGGTTCACCCTAGCAGGTCCTTTATCCCTGTGGTGAATAAGTCCTTCCTGTGTGAAGAACAGCTTCAAGGCCGCACTTGGTTGTCAGTGAGAACTCTCCCAGGGACTGCATCTGGGACTGTATCTGTGCTGTCTGCGTTTAGGTGTGAGGCTCCTTGTCAGACTCCCCTGCCCTGCAGGCAGTGAACCTTTCAGGAGACTGTAAGTAAAGATACAAAGCATGCCCTATGGGTTATCTGCAGCACAGAGATTTAGTGAAATAATAGTTCTATTAACATAATAAATTTTACTGAATTAAGATAATTTTTAGAATTTAGATTATTTAGCTGATGGACTGAGTAAAAGCCACAGCCTCTAGCAATAGACACTGTGTATAATCATCTTTCAGTTTGTGAACTGGAAATCACTGGAGGCTGGGAGGGTGTTCTGGAAAGATACCAGAGCATGCTTGACATGTGCTAACACTCTTCCCTAGGCATCAGCTTTTGGCCACTGCTATAAATCAGATAGTGAGCTAGACAAACTTTTTGATTTTACCAAGTACTTCCTTCTGAATAATCTTAAGCAATAAACAGAACAAAAAGAACCCTGACAATTTCTCAGGTAAATTAATTTCAAAGATATTAATTTCTTTTATGTCATTTTACATGCACTGCCTCTTCACTCTGGTCTGTTTAATTCAGTCTACACGTATGCATCAGGCACTGCTGATACATAAAGAAAACCGCCCAAAAGAAAATGAGGCCACTTTCTAGTGCCGTACCTTTTGTTTTGTTTTGTTTTGGTGGGCGTTTTTTCTGGTTTTTTTCTTCTCCCGCCATCCACCACCCATTCCCCCTAGGATCTGTAAAATATTATCAAAGATTCTCAAGTCAATTCTGGACTTTTATCCCTTCTGAAAATAAATTTCAAATTCTCTCATTCCTGGTGTCTACAGATATGCTCTTTTAAAAATATATAAATAAATAGAATCTTTGTCTTAACATTTTATTAGGCAACCACACGTTACTGGTTTAAGATTTTGGTTTTGTTGCCGATATTTATTATTACAGTCTGTTTTGAGTTATCTGTGACAGCTTACCTAGGCTGTAAAAATACAGCCCAGGTTGATGACACTGAGGTTGATGCCTGGAACCCAGATTATTGGCTCAGTCCTTGCACTTGACAGATATAATTGTACTTTTCCTACAAAATTTTTGTCCAAGAGCAGACAGCAGGCTTTGCTCAGAAATGAATATAAACTAGTATACCCAGTGAGACGTGAGTTGCACCGTGAATTGCACATGTGACCATCTGAGATCTCCCTTCCCCTGTTCCTGACCCAGAGGAGCTGGAGGCATACAGAAGCTGCATTCCCATGTCTGGCTGTAACACTCCTCAGTGTTACTGATTCCAGGAACACTTGTCATTTGGGCTGTTGCCCTATTCTTTGACAAGGAGACAGCTCACGTGCCAGTTTATGCCAGTACCGGCAAACCAGTCTCCTCCCTAAACACTCATCTTGGTGAATCGCAGACTAAAAGTACCATGTACTCTGTTGGTAGGTGGTCAAACAGAAATCTTTTTTGTTCTGCCTCAGGACCGACCAGGTTTCACCTGGAATGACCCAGCCTGAGCTTATTTCTGTCTTCTGCTCCTCTACATGTTTCTATTCCAGATGCCCAACATTATTGTATATACTAGAGAGGTGAAAGTGTTTATGTTATTGTTCAGTTAGATGACTGGAGTGCTTTCTTAAAGGTGTGAAGAATTTTTAATGCAAGGAAGAGACATAACTAAGGAAAAAGAGGGATCAGGACAGAATTAAAGCAAAATACATGCTTTGGCATATTATTCAAAGTCACCCTTAGTATAGAGTTGAAACTTTAATAATCGTCTTAAGGAACTTTTTAAAAAAACATCATGATTGCAGAGCAGAAAGAGGTTGTAGAAGACTTTTTCTAGGCGAGGACTACAGGAGAGACTATAGAGACTCTGAAACACTGTTGATCTACAAGGAGCTTTTTTCTTAAATTCAGGAGATATGTGGGCTCCAGACTTCAAATGGAGCCCATAAACATGAAAGAGTTTTTCCCTGGGATTCAACAGAAGTCTTTTTCTTATGGTATGCTTTTCTGATGTTTTGATATGGTAGGGAATTTTGGTGGTTGCTGTGTGTGATTTCTGTGTATGTGTAATTTCCTCAAGCTTAATGGCTTTGTTTAATGGCATACATAATTCTATCAGTTTTTTGTAACTCTCCTCATGTTAAGAAGGCATTTTCAGTTTGGCTGGTGTAAGAAACCATCATATTGGAGCACAGCTGAATTTTATGCTGAAGTCTGTACTGACACCTGAGGTTTCCTTTGCACTTTTAAACAGATTTGAGCCTGTAAGAGTCCAGAGGCTAGATTATGCAAATTACTGCTAACTGTTCTTCATACTGATAGTAACAGAGTTTGTTGGTTTTTTTTTAATTTAAACAATTCTGAATGAAAATCACACCTTATTCAGATCCCAAAGTGCATGGGACAACTTTTACCTACCATTGCATGTGCATGCAATGTAAAATTACTACTAATGGGCTTAATAGTAGCCTGTCTTTCATATATTTTATTTTATAAATATGTCTTGAAAGTGATACATTTTATTTAAATGTTACAAAGTGATGCCAGACACACAGAGATTTCAATGAATCTATTATTTCTTGATGTTTACATTAAGAAATAAACAAGACATCACCATAAAAGCCGTTTTCTAGAAAAATAATTCTAAAGTAAAAAAAGCCCTGATACTTCTGACTGATAAAAATTGGAACCTTCACTTTATTTTAAGAAGTTAATACTGTCATGTGCAAGCCTCCTTATGTATCTTATATAACAAAATAGCTGTCACTATTGCATATGGAATTAGGTATGTGGTGATTATATAAAATGAACATTCTTCTAATTCTAAATGCGAAAAGCTGACCTTTTAAAAACACTTTAACAACTTTTAGTGTTATCATAAATCTTACCAATTCTTTAATGTTGCAGGTTTTTTGGGTGAATATATTACACTAGTACTTCTACGAGTCAACTTTTGTTACAGGGAAATTTGGGCCTGGGGCCAGGTAGAGCTTTGGAGAGCTTTTAAGTTTGAGAGCCTGTTTCACAGCTGGAAAGCTCCCCAAAGTGAAGTGATCCCAGAAGAATATGTTTCCCATTACCCAAATCTCTACCAAATCATGCCTTGTAGCTCTAAAATAATTAGACTTTGGAAGCCCCAAGAGGTCTTTTTTGATCCATGAATGAAGTTACCCCAGGTTCAAATAACTAAAACCTGACTCCCTCTTAACCAGTGAAACACAAAACCCCTCCATTTTTCATTCTAACATAAAGAGAATGCTCCAAAATGTTAGAGCCTTTACACTTTAATGGATTCAACCTCAGGACATGTCAAGAGTTTTGACTGCAATTGTTGAAGATCAGGTTGAGGTGTCTGTGCAAGTCCCCAGGGCAGAAGGAAGAACTGATCTATAAAATATATGTAAAAGACGCATTTCTTTATTTTGAAGGGTGAATGGTGATAAAACTGATAACCTCAGAAGAACTTTTTGAGTGCTTCTGCAGCCTGAACATGACTAAGTCTGATGGGAACCAAGACAAAGTTCCCTGTTTATCCCACTGATTCTAGTAGGCTTTTACAGAATACTGTCATGACACTGACTGGTTCAAGCTCCCTTCGAGATGCAGCAGCAGTTGTTTTGTTATAGTGCCCATGCTGTTGGCACTTCTCCCTCTCTCCGCTTAAGTATGCTAGATTAATGAAGATAGAAGTTGTTCAGAAAGAAGAACCAGATGGAATTCTGTTCTTTTTTTTTTTTTTTTTTTGGTGAGACAAGTACACATCTTCCACCTTCTAGAGCAGTACCTGAATCACAGACTTTATTTTATCTGGTGAATACCCTTTTAATACAAAGTTTCATGCTGAAGTTGCATAAAAAGCAACTCTGCGGTCTGTAGAGTCATGTTTGCCTTGTTTGCTAGATACCTTCTCTCATTTCTTAAGTCTTTTATTCTGTTCCTGTAGTGATATAATTTAAGTAGGAGTGAAAGAGTGTTTTCGCTTTTTCAGTATAGATTTTAGTATGGCAGTTTTGGAGCACACAAAAAAAAATGGATGCGTGTATGAGCTCCCTTGAACTAAAGAGAAAATTGAAGTAATTGTCCTAAAGATTTTATCTCATGACTTTCTAATAGATTAATTTTTTTGAGGATGACTTTGTAAAAGCTCGGTATAGATGTCACCGCCCACTTCTCTGCCTACATTTTTTAAAGAGAAATCTTGTTCAGCTCTTTGAGGGATCCCATATTTGAGTGCCTCGCCTAAGGAAACAGGCTTGAATTCTTGACCCATCATCACTCACATCCAGAAGTATAAATTGAAGCACTTATTTTCTGTGGAGAAAAGCTAGTTCCTAGTTTGGTGTCCTAGCTCTTTTGGACCTCCTTTTGAATATCTTTATTTTCCCTTTATAAGGTGTCTAAGCATCTGTGTAGACCGAGTGGAATCTGGGTTTCAATTTCTTAACAGGTGTCTAAAGTTTAGGCATTGCACTGTGGATCCTGCTCTCGGCTACATTTGAACCTGTGACCCAGAGATGTAAAGTTCCATGCTGCATTTCCTGTCTTTTGAGTCATCCAGCTCCACCAAGCATATTCTTACTGTTGCTAGGAATACACTATGCATTGCCTGCTGACATGTTAAACTATCATTGTCCAACTGCTTCACGTTACCAAGATTTGTATATCAGACCTGGCAGTGTTATTCTTTTGTGCTTAATGCTAGTCTTATGCTTAAATTTCAGGATTAAAGTGGTCCAGGAAAAAAAACAGCTGCAGTATAATTATATTTATTGTTGCAATCTCTAATTTTTCTATTAGTTGCTTTTAAAATTGTGGGCCAGATCTCAGCTGTCGTGAATTCCTTTTAATAAATTCCTTTCCTTTCATAATAAATTATTCTTCTTTAATGTTGAAAAGAAGTGCATTGATTTGAAATTCCATGGATTAAATTTGACTTAAGCTTTTCATCTGTTGCATTCATCATATTTAACAAAAGACCTACACAGAAAATGTTTATAAGGACTGACAATTAAGCATGCTGTTTCCTGTATTATAGGTAGTAGGCATTGTTAGTAAGCAGCCAGTTGGATTTTATTTTGCTTTAATGTTGCCACGTGGAAAGGCTGGCAATTAAAATCTCTGATGTGCTCATTTTTCAGGAACAGTGTGTTGTATTTATACTGATATTAGAAATATTTATGCATCCAGATATTGGCAAATAAGTGTTTGCTTTTTTTAAAAAGAAAAAGATCAGTTGAATGGGTAGTTTCTGGATGAGAATGATTAATCATGCTCTCTATGTGCTGAGTTAGAAGGCCTTAATTTATAATTTGAAGATTTATATGGATAATACAGAATGCTGATGAATAACATTCCTAAATAGAGTTGGATTAACATCTTGCTACTTTCATAATTATATGAGACAATATTTGGATTATTTATTGCTTTAAGTTTGATAATCAGCAGTTCTAGTATGTTTTTAAGAGCAATATTTGCCTGAGAAAGGACAAAGAAGTGGCATATTCTTTGATCCAGAATGGAAATGGCTTGGTTATCCATATGTTTATTTTCATTTTCTTCTTTTGTTCCTTCCTCTTCCTCCACTATTTAGTCTTTCATACCTACCTGAACAAACACACTTTCACTTCCACAATCAATATTTCATTCTGACTTTCAGCACCATTCATATTCCTTGCATTCCTTTTTAGCAATACACACTTGCTCACTCTTATAACAAAACACATGCATTGTGGTTAGGCAGCAGAGGTCAGCACTACTCTTGTGTCACAGGTCAAACAAGATCACTTACATTCTTTATCAGGGTCATTTCTTCTCTCTGGGTGGGATATGAACTTTTCTTTTCCTTAGAGAGGAAACAGCCCAGATGTTCACCACTCCTTGTTCAGAATTTCTGCTGTATGGTTTGCCATCATCTTTCACGCAAACTTCCAGAACAACAAGGCATGGATCACCCGTAACTTACTCTACTGGTTACGTTCAATATTCTAACAGCAAAGTAGCTGCACAGTTATGTATGTAAAAAGTTAATTCAATTTTTTTAAAGTTACATTTTAAGATACCTCCAATATTACTGATATTTATAAAATGCTCAAAGTGTTTATTTCTGGATTTTAGTAGAGGTGTATATATTTTTCTGTTGCATATGTTTTCACACTTCCTGATGCAACTTGCCTTAATATTATAAATATTTGGTTTTTTTTTTAATGTTTGTGCAATGTAATAACATTAAAATGGAATTTTTCCAGTTAAAAACATTTTCATCTTTTGTGATAATTTTTCTCTAGCTAAAAATATTATCTCTTGCCATTTTGTCAGCTGCAGAAAGGCAATGTTACTAGTATTTCTTATCATTCATGCATTTTATTGATCCTAAAGGAAAGAGGGTATTAATTATACTTTCATCATTGATTATTCCTCTTTCATGGACAAATGAAGTAACACGTAAGAAGTTCTGTTACTAATCTTCCCACCCATTACTGATTTTTTGCCAGTATATTTCAGCAACTTCCCACTTCCAGGTAGTTTTCTGTCATAAGCATTTCCTAGAAGATACGTCATTCTCTGTTCTGTTTACTCTATGCTTAACCTTTCTGTTCCTAAAAGTTGGAATATGAAATTAATATGGAGGGGGAAAAAAAAACATAATCAAAGCTACAACAAACCTTTGTTGAGAAGTTTCAACATTTCAGGTGCTTTTAAAAACACTTTTTAAAAAGTGTTTTTGTTGGTTTTACTCCAATCCCAGTAGGTGTTCCTTGCTATTGTGTTCACTTGCTTCAGAAAGAATCATTTCTCATCTGTTCTGAGGCATTGGTACAACAAACGAGCCTTTTGTGTTCTCTCTTAAGTGCCTGTATCCTAAAGCTCTGTCTACACTAGAAAGTAGTACAGCACAACAGAAACTGATCTCTAGAGCAAATTGGTTGACAGATCTTAGCCTACACTGTACATGTTTTGCTTTGGCCTGGCTGTAGCCTGGTCTGTGGACTGCAAGCCTAATAGCAGCTGCAGAGCATTAGGAGTGCTGCCAGAGGGCATCATCCACTTGTGTTTCACCTCAGAGGAATACAATTCTAGCACTCCCGAGCTGCAATGTGGGGATGACCAGGAGATTTACTTTTAGACTACACTAACCTCAAATAAAGCACAGTGGTAAATACATTCTTTGAACCTTACCATCTTCCTAAATGTAGTAGAAATTACAGATTTGTACCAAGTGAGAGAACAGTTGTTTTTTTTTTTTTCCTTTGTCAACATCCAGCTGATCTAACAGCTTATGTTCTAATATGTTCTATCAGCTGATTTTGTCACCTTACATTCTGTTATGTTCTGTCTCCAGGTTAGTTTGTCCCTTCTTGAAAGCAGGTGCTGAGAACCTCAGTCTCTTATGCTATTTTAAAGGCTGTATCAAACAAATCAAGAGTTTTGGTTTAGGATTTGAATGAGCCAATTTAGCTGGGTGTTCGCAGAGAAAACAAGGTTCATGCAAGTCTGACGTAACTTCTGGGAGGCCACACTCAGTATAGCTGGGCCCAGGTCTAAAAATTACTGCCTGCTCATGTTCATTTTCTCATCAACCAACACCCCCAAGTCCTTCTCTGCAGGGCTGCTCTGAATCTCTTCTCTGCCCAACCTGTAGCTGTGCCTGGGATTGCTCCGACCCAGGTGTAGGACCTTGCACTTATCGTGGTTAAACCTCATGAGGTTGGCATCAGCCCGCCTCACAAGCGTGTCAAGGTCCCTCTGGATGGCATTCCTTCCCTCCAGCATATCAACTGAACCGCACAGCTTGGTGTCATCGGCAAACTTGCTGAGGGCTCACTCAATCCCACTGTCAATGTCAGCGACAAAGATGTTAAACAAGACCGGTCCCAGCACCGATCCCTGAGGGACACCACTCGTTGCTGGTCTCCAGCTGGACATTGAGCCATTGACCACAACTCTTTGTGTGCAGCCATCCAGCCAGTTCTTTATCCACCAAGTGGACCACCTATCAAATTGATGTCTCTCCAATTTAGAGACAAGGATGTCGTGTGGGACAGTGTCGAACACTTTACACAAGTCCAGGTAGATGACATCAACTGCTCTACCCCTGTCCATCAGTTCTGTCACTGTGAGGATGGTGAGGCACTGGAATGGGTTGCCCGAGAAAGTTGTGAATGCTGCATCTGCAGTGGTGTTCAAGGCCAGAGACTTGGGTGAGATGGTTTAGTGTGAGGTGTCCCTGCCCATGGCAGGGAAGTTGGAACTAGATGATCTTAAGGTGCTTTCCAACCCTAACTATTCTATGATTCTATGATTCTTAAAGTTGCTCTTTTGCTTCAAACCACCAAATAAAGCGGGGTATGTGTATTATATGTTGGGAAATACGTGCAAGTATTTTCATGTATGCAGGGAGGGGAGAAGAAAGATTGGAAAAGGGATCTTTCCATAGTGGAACAGCTGAAAATGGGGTTATCAACTCAGACATAGTTAATCAATATTATCATTTAAGCTAAGTATTGGTTATTTTTAGAAAACCTGTCACTTTACAAAATAGTGTAGATGTACCTTCTAGGAATTAATTACAATGTTCTTGTCATCACAGTATGGCACACTTACTTCACATATATGCTTCTTGACAAAATACCTGTATGTGACTTCCTTTATTACTTAATATTTCCCAAACAGAAAGTTACAAAGGACTCAAACTTGCCTAGCAATACCATTGTCTTTCTGCCCAGTGTTGCATCTTAAAGCCACAACAATTTCAAACCTTCTAATATATATATATTTTAATCCTTAGGATTTCAGGGTGCACATGCTTATTGTTTGTGTCTACCTTTGAAGAGATAATGCTTTGTAAGCTATCCTTCCTAATATTTTTAATACATATTTTTTTATAAACTGAAATTTGTTGCCGAGATTCATTAAATGATAATTAATGCTGAAGTAGATCGACAAATTGTTCAGTTTAGAGAAAATCTAGATGCACAAATTTGTTGATTTCTGTGACTGGAACAACTATGTGCAACTTCTGAGCACAGAAAAATGAAATACACATATCTAGAGGAGCAGCTGAGTTGTCATCACTCTGCACAACACTTGCATCACATTATAATCCTGAAAAAGATTACTGCCCTATTTCCATTAATTTTGGTAACTTATTTTTGCTGTTGCATAGTCCAAATCTTGCGGAGTCCCAGCACTTAATTTTAAAATTTATGTGCTTTGAAAAATTGTATAAGGCAAGAAATATTCTTTTGAGTTTTTATGCTGTAGCTGAGATATACATTTTTAGAGCTTCCATCAGCTTTGGCAGAATGAAGATCAGTTTGATCCAACTTCTGAAGCTGGGAGCTAGGCCAAGAGTCTGGTAGTCAGAAATCTGCAAAAGCATGTTGCTGCTCTATTACCTGACACTTTTGGCCTTATTTTCAAGATTTTATATACTCTCTTTATTTTCTTGTGCGTATAGGGCTCATACTTTCTTTTTCTCTGAGGCTGGAATCTGATACTATTTTCACTTAGCATCTTTTGCACATCACTGAATGCATTATGAAGCAGTACCCCAAGCACAGCTCCACTGCTCTGGGGATATGTTAACAAACAACTGCTTGAGCTCCCTTAACCATGGACATTCCTATCTTTTATGAGTATTTATTCTTAATTAATAAAACAAGCCTGAACTTTTCCAAAATGCTGATGCTTTCAAAGAGTAGCCTTTGTTTCACCCCACTAGTTTTCTCAGCACCTGAACATTGATTCTGAGAGGAAAAATAGTTTCATATAATATGCAGGCATACACTTGAGCATTAATAACTCAGCTATAATCAATCAAAGTAGGAATTGTCCAATTATTGCAGGAATATAATTTACTGATTCAGTATCTATAGATTAAGTTTGTCACAATGTAACTACCTCTGATGAAACTGTAAGCCTGGTGCATTAAGGAATCAGGTATGTTAAGAGAATTCTCTTATCTGCTTGTTTCTATACTTCAACTGCAAAAAAATTTATCAAGATGTTACAAGTTTCAAGTCTGAAACTTGCATACCTGATTTAGATATATTTCTGAGAATTTCTGCTTAATGTTATTTATTATGAAGCATTTCAGAAACTGTTTTGAAGGCAGTATGCTCATACAGACAGCTTACCCTCAGAAGAAACTGTATTTTTTTTTTTCAGGTCGAGCTGTCTACAGAAAGCAAATGATTCAGAGGAGACAATGGATTTGTGTTTACTTTTTCAGCTGTGTATTGTTTAGGTTTTATTTGCAATTGACTACGACAAAAATTGTCTCATGGTGAAATTCCATCTGTGAGATAACATGTGATCATTACAAATTGAAAGGATTGCTTTTGTTATGAACAGACAAAAACAAAATGGGGAAAGAGAAAGGAAAAGTTGGCAATTGGTGTTTAAACGCTTGTGGAAATAATTAGAGAAACATCCAAAAAAATAAAAAGGTTAATTGTAAAACACACTGAATTAAAAAAAAACAAAACAAACCAAAACAGAAACCAAACCAAACCAACAAAAAAAAAAAACAATCCGCATTTATGCCACTAATTCTCCTACTCCAAATGAGCTGGAGTAAAAGGCAATGTTACTAACTATAATGTGTCAAGTAGTTCATTCAGTCAAAAAAATGAAAGCATTAATGGAAAATTAGGTTGCTATCACTTTACTTTCTGATAGAAGTTAGTTTAATGTCTGAGACTGTAGCAGTAAGTTTCCTACCAGTGGAATATTTTGACAATTTAATATTTTTGAGATTTATCATTCTGCAAAACCAGTGGTTTTTAGTTTGGTTTGGTTTTTTAGGGGGAGGGTGGTGTGGTGGTGAAGGTTTTTGAAAAAGCCACTATCACTTTGTTTCTCTTGTTTCACACCCATATCAATGCTCATTTGCAGGGAAAGAAAAAAGGAAATTAGATGTGTGGGGTGTAGGGAACTCTTGACACATTCTGCAAGACAACAATAAAAAAATTGAACTCAAATGACTTTGGCAATTTGTTGCAAATGTTTTCAGCTAATTCTCCAAGGCTTTTCCCTTGGCACCAGCAGCACTTCCCACCTTTTTTTAGGTTCACCCTGTTGTGAGTGGCCTACATCACATTCATGTGCTTCAATCTGACAGGTCACGGAAAGTGTAGACTAGACTTTCACCTCCAGTTGCCCCTCCACTCAACTTCCTTTAAGCAATATTGGCATGTGCAGCTAAAAACTGCTTTTTACATATAATGAAATTCACAAGTGCATTGGAGGAAATGTGATTTTTTTTTTTTTTTTTTTAAGCCCCCACAATTTCAATAGCAGTTTATTCCTTTAAAAGGCAAATTGCAGAAGGGAATAACTTTGAAAGCAAACTGGAAATATAAAGACAGGAAATGAGTCTGTGACTGTATAACTGAGTTCATAAATGGGTCCTTTTTTGCTATGAAACTGGGCTTTTAAAGTAGAAAAATCACCTACTTAACAAAACCATTTGCTGTTTAAGCACTGCAGGAGCATGAAATAAATCCATGTTTCTTTCCAATATATCATTCAGTCTATCAAACTATTTCCAAATGACCAAAGATCTAGCAGTGCAGCAGAAGGTTCCATACCTCTATTGGGATGGTGAATTTTTTAATATAATCCTTTGAATTTCCTTGTTCATTCAGGTTTACAAAGATGCCTATGAATCTTCCATTAATCTGAAAGTGAGACAAGATATTCTTTCTCAAATTACGAGCTACAGGCACCCTAACTTCCCCCAGAAGCCCCTTTCAGTTCTGCTGAGGCATTGATTTCTGCATGTTAATGCATTCAAATGTAGTCTGCTGTGTAAGTCTCAGAATGCCTGTACATGCTTATTCTACATCAACAATTATTCGGGATCACCAGAATTGTCCCTAGTCACCACGTTACACTGCTATCATTTCAAACAGGATTGATGGAGCAGTGAAATCACTTTATTAGCATGACATTGACAAACACCCTTGCCTACACTGTTTAGGGCTGCATGAAACTACTATAAACTTTTACAATATCTCTCTAGCTTGACTCCCTCTCCCAGGTAAAAAATACCAATAATCTGTTGCTTTGTGTTCTGTCACCCTCACCCCCCAGATCAATAAATAAAAAGCATGTATAAACAAGCATCCACATTGTAAAACAGTTCTGTACGATTTAGGCTTAATTGACCAAAAAGAGCATTTCCTTCAAGATTTTCTGATTTTTCTGCTTGTTGAGAAGTAGTCTTGTTTTCTTTCTGTGAATTTTAAGATGAGATGCTCACAAGTATCTTTCCCTAGCCCACTACTCTATCACAGTTTTTTACTGCTTTACGGACACAACTTTTTTTTTTTTTTTCAAAGTTTTAAGAAGATATAAATATATTGTAAATGCTGGTTTTGGTAAATAAGAAAATCTCAGGGACTTTTGCAGATTTGGTTTACCTCAGACTATGTTGTGTATCAGAAGGTGAAAGTTCTGCATAACAAGTGTACCTTGCAAAGAAATGGAGAGTAAAGGCCAAAATCATTCTGCATGTTAGAAGATTAGGGATGATGTATGGACATCCAAAGTCTTTAACAAAAGAAGTAGTGATGAATGAGCAGGAGATGATGTTAATGTCCTGTTTGGTCCATTTGGCTGCTATGATTGATGACAGGGATCTCTGCAGGTTCAGATACTGTGCTTCCAGTAGAACAAGACTTAGTTGTGGAGCTTTAGAAAAAAATATTTATTTTTTTTTCCTTTCCCCACCCCCTAGAAAACACCACCATGCTCTAAAATGTTGTAAAATGTAACCATGCCTAAAACTATTGTAATATCACCTTAAGGTATGTGAACTGTAGGGATCACACATAAGATGGCTGAGAAAACGATTGAGTGGTTAGGAGGAACATCCTATATCTGAGAAAAATCTCATGTTGTTCCTATTTAGTCTTTAATCACTTGACGGGTGTGTGTGTGTGTGTGTGTGTGTGTGTTTGGATTGTTTGTTTTTATCTTGCAAGTAGCTATGAAACAGGGCATGATAATGACATTTTCACTGTAGGCAGAGTAACAAAATACACTGTAATCTCAAATCGTGATTAGCTCCTATAGAAAAAAATATCATGTGGGAGAGAAAGTGGAGGAGGGTGTTTATGACTTTTTGTTTGTATTATTTAAAATAGTAAAGGTGGCACTCTGCTGAGTCATTCTACTATGTATCTGAAAGTGCGTAATAGAAAAAGCATGAGTTGTATTTGATTTGGCGTTTAATTACGGTCAGCAAAACCTGTGAAGCTATCATATTGCTTCCTCCTTTGAATGTCATTTGTAAAGGTTATTTTGTCTGTCTATCATCATAAAACGTGTGTGTGGCGGGGGTGTCTCTTTTTTCGTAGGTTATGTAGGAATGGTATTTTCATTATTCCTGTGGATGGGAACTTTGAAAAACATTACAATTGTCTTTATTGACAGATTAATTCTGTTTTTTTAAAGGAAAAAAGAATAGACTGACTAACATGCTAAGGTTATTGAAATATAATTCTTTTTATGCTGTTTTAGAGGGAAAATGTCTTCTTGAATAAAATAGAATAGACTGAAACCATCTTAAACTTGTTTAATTATGATATTCTGTACTGTGTCTTAGAGAGAGCTTCTTTTTTAAATTCTGAGCCAAATTCCACCATGTTAAAATCATGCAGATTGTTTTGAATATTGGTGTTTTGAATGTAAAATATAACCTTATACATTTTGCAATCAAAATTAAGATAGACTACCTACATCATAGTTACTAAGGGCTACAGAAATCAATATTGTTTAAAAAGTCACTGTTCATTGAGTCTTAGACTTGTTAAAACTTAAAACTTTCAAGTGGTTTGAAAAACTCCATCAAGTTAAAATTGATTGAAGTATTTTATTTTCATAAGATGTTTGATCATTTTTTTTTTATTATTTTTGGTAAGTTCTTTTGCTTAATTAACCATAAGAATCTGACTGAGGTTTTTCCTGGCAAGTGTTCTCTGAAGTGTATTTGAAAGATACCAGCTTAACCTCTAGCCAGATGAGCATGAACATATGGTAGATTTTGGATGCTAAATTAATCTGTATAAGCAGCACTACTTTCTAAATGACTGGTTCTGATTTCCACTTTAAAGATGATAATTTAAAGTTAGCGTGCTGTTTTTCCACAAGGTATTTTTATCAGATGTCTAAAGGTATTTAAATACAATCATGTACAGAATATCACTAGAAATATTTTTAGAGTTGGACAGAGATAGGTACACATTTGATTACCTTTCATGCAACTACATCCAACTTCTGCATCATATCACTTTTCCCTTACCCCTCTGCCCTTCACTATCCTTAATGCTGCTGGGACATCTGTCGTAAGGCTAGGAGGTGGCCAGCTGAGGAGGTGACCTAAGTCACCATCATTTCAGCTTTGAAATACATACCAGGCAAGTTAAGATACAGCTCTGCTGTTCAGACCACAGCAAGAGTCTCAGACAAGTTATTTCTCGCTTACTCTCCTGGGGTGTTCTAATTCAGCAAAGTTTAGTGCACATTGCTTACATGCATCAGAGAAATTAATTTAGCTACTTTTTCACTGACTACTGCATCACTGGTTTAACCCATAAAACAACAAAAGAATAGTGGTGGCAATGCCCTTATAACTGTCTGGGACTTGAAAGGAAGATTGAAGCTCACCATGATTTTCTGCTGTCTGATTTTACCCATGCTTTTGAAATTAGGATCCCCACCAATCAGGAGAGTGCCAGAGTGCCTTCTGAAGATGCTTGCACTCAGCTCTTTTGGTTGAAACTCTTCAATTTTGTGTTAAAATTTTCAATATTCTATGTATAATTTGAAGTCAAGGTCTGCGGGCTAAACAAAGTGATCAAGCCACCAAGACTCCATGTCTTGCCAGTTCAGTGGGCATATTGAGCGTACAGAAGGTACAAATATCTCCTCCATTTCTTATTTTTAAACTAACAACATTTTTAGGCATTCAGATCTGTGGGAGAGTTCAGAGTTGAAAATATTGAAGGATAGGAGTTGTCTTTGCTCCTGCATCTTTGAGAGGCAGGCTAAGCCTTCTATAGATCCACCTGCTATTGACTGAGATTGATTGCTCCTCAGTTTGCCTATATTTACAAACTGGCTATGGTACTTTTAAAACTGTGAGGTTTTTATGGAGCCTGGACATCTCTGAAGGTGTGTTTGGTTTCAGATTTTTGGCTCCCAATTCCCATTGTTGTTTATAAAGGTTAGACCTTCACTACCTAAAAAGAAAAAATAATCTTTCAAGATTTTTTGCATGTTTTTGCCCAGACCTTGCGATTTTTAAAGTTCTCTGAGGCATCAGAGAAAATTTTAATCCCATGGCTTTATGTGTTCCAAAAGTTCACTTCACTGAAGCATCATATTCCTGGCAGTACTATGCTCCTAACTTTTAACTTGATTAACAAAACTTCCCAAGCTAGCCTGAATTCAAACCTGGATCCTTCACATAAGCCTTCTTCAGGAATATTATTCCACACCTATTTGCCAGCTGTTTCCTTCTGACCTTCCTGCTGCTGAAGCCTTTATCCACCCTTGAGCAAGCTTGTGGATCGTCTTGCACATCTCCCTGGACATGCATTATCTCCTACGCTCCAAGCTTCTTTCCCCTCCCATAACCTTCCTGGTCTCCCCACCCAACAGCGTTATGAACTCCCAGGCTTCAGGACACATTCTCTTTCTATGTGTCATTTACTTAGATGCTAGGTAGATTAGCATTATTAATCCATGTTATTATTGAATAGTATTTCTGTAATAATATTTTTTGTTGTTGTGGTTTTCCTTGAAGTAAGAATCATCATCTTGCTTAACCTTGCTAAGATGATTAAAAAAAAAAAAAAAGTATTCTGGGTTTTTTGTTACAATATTATGAGTGAATGAGTCCAGGAGAAAATGACTGTGTAGAGAGAAAAGGAACATGGAGAAACCAAAGATCCTATTCTATAGTTAGGCTTTCATATTGTTATTTAATAGATCAGTTTAATTTCTAGCCTGATTTTTCAGGGGACCTTCAAAACTACTGTGTTTCACCAATACAAACAGAACACGAGTGAAAAACATTTTCTTGAATCATAGTCTTACGTTAAATGACTCAAAGCCATCTTCAAAACATCCACACTCTTAATGAAAGTATGGTGATCATAAAGAATGGAGCATGGCTAGCATGTCTTCAACTATAGTGTTTTTTAGGGTTTTTAGGGCTGCACATAAAACTTTGAGAGCAGTTTATAGGAGAATGAAGTTACTGTGGCCCTGGACATTCAATGAATTACTTTTCAGGGATGGATGAGAAGTCAAAAGGTTAATAGTGGGTTATGGTTATTTCTGAAATTCTTAAGTAAGTGGTGAAAAATACCTATATTCAGTCTAAGAACTTTGTTAGGGACAAGAAAAATCACCCTAAATAGCTCTTTGCCCTTAAAAAAAAAAAAAATCTTCACAGGAACTTATTTGTACCTCAAGAAATGAAGGAATATGGCCTGGGAATATCCTGATAATCAGTTCAGGCAGGAATCAAATGTTTTGGATTAGATAACTCTTCCTGCCGAGGTCCCTTGCACCATAGTGTCTGTTACGCAGATGATGAAAAGTTGCTGGAACTCTTTTTTCTAGATTTTTTTTCACATTTCTTCACTCTAATTGGTTACCTCAGTGTACAATAACAAGAAATTGAGAAGAGTGTTCAGAAGCTGCAGCTCTTGGTCCCCTGTTACCTCTTTGAGTTGTCTCATTAAGGAGGATGATACTACAGACATGAGTCAGTTCAGGATTTCACCCAGTGGAGCACACTAATTTTCACAAGAGAGAAAGGGAATTTTCTCTAGTTTGCTGGTCTTTCTTGTTACTTTCCTAAACTCTAAATCTGTCATCTGCTTACAGTTTTGCATGTGCTTATGTGCATCTAGCTGAATCTTAAAGAATTGCAGATGTATGTGTATTTCTGAGAAAGGCATGCCTATCATTCCTCTTTAACTGGTCTTTCAAACATCCTTCAAATATGTATTTTTCTTCAAGGAAAAGCTTTTTGCTGGATGATAGTATTTCTTCACTCAAGTTAGGTCATGATTGTAGCATTGATAATACTTAAGTAGTCTTAGAAACTATAACTAGGAAAAGTTCTGTGTATGTGGTTTATTGAATATCTCCCTATGTGGAAAAGAAAGTAGGTCTTTTTGGTGTACATTTTATTTCATACATGTTCAGTTGCCTGAACACATGCTCTTGTGGTCTATACACAGTTTCATTGCCTTGGCTTTCCAGTGTTAAACATTAATAGAAAAGTTCATAATTGTGCTTTCATTGTATTCTGTTTGTGGTTTGTTTGGCTTTTTATTGAGTTTGTCATGACTGATTCCTAGTAATAATAATAAAAGATGCCATGGGGAAGGGAAGAAATAAAAGCTAAAACCTAAGTCTATCACCTGCTTAGAACTAATCCCATTTTAACAAGTTATAAAGACTTCTGTGAAATTGATGATAGCATTATTTTTCATATTTAGAGCTGAATGCAGTCCTTGACCCTTTTACTCTTTTAGCTTTGGGGGCAAAAAGGGCGTACCAATATCTTTAGGTATCAAACAATATTTAACTCTGAATTCGAACATTATCTAAACTTTCTAAGTGCCAGCAGATCTTTGCACAAAAATGTAACCAGAATTTCTGAAGCAGAGGTGGCCCTTGATTTTTCTTTCAGTAAGTACTGGTAACGCCCTGGTTGAGAATGTTTGCTGCATATCCTTTGAAGACATCATAGAATGGCAGCTGGGAGTAGGATGGTGCTAAGTCTTTGTTAGTGCTAACTCCAGTCTGCTTTGGGACTGGCACCACTAGCCCTGGCATGATTTAGAAAGTCTTGAAAGACTGTTATGGAGGCCTGTCTCTAGTGACATCCGCTCTGGCTAATAGTAGTCTGTCTCTGTTTCCTTACAGGTAGGATCATAACCCAGCCAGTGTCTTTGTGGTGCTAGCAGATTGTCCTGATATACATCAGTGCCTAGCACTATCTTGAGGTGGCTGCCTGATTCTTGAAAAACAACTTAGAAGTGCATCTGCCCCTGGGAGAATACTGTTGGGTTTTGTTTTATGTCATTTTATACCTGGGGTGGAGAGTGGAAAAGAATCTGGTCCTTTTTTAGCATTTTAAATTCTACGTTAGTACATAGGCGAAATATACATGTGCCAAAGAAAAAGCAGAGTAATTCTGTCAGGTTCTTAATTTTTTGTTGGGCAACCTTATATTATTTTGACTTATCTGAAATAATGGAACTGAGCTTGGATATTAAATGGTGCTAGAGGAGTGTTTGCAAGCTGCTCTCTTATTATTTAATAGCAGTCAAGTAATTAAATTCTCTCACTAGACCACTTTCTGTCACTCACTAAAATTGTGAGAGGGGAAAACACAGGATTTTGGAAACTGAGCGGATAGAAAGTGCCATACCCCAGCTGTTGTTTTTTGTGACTAATACTAATGGGGTAATGTATCATGCCAAAGCAACTCATGCTGAATTTCAACTGTTTTGGAAAAGGTGATTTAAAGACATTTCACACAAAACCACTGATAGGTGTGGGCAAACCAACAACAAATGTGCAAATCAGTGAATTGCTGCATTAATTCTGGCATTGTCAGTCATTAATATTCAAAAGTATGACCACAGAAAATGAAGTAATGTTTACCTTAATTCTCAGAAACAGATAAATACTGAATTAATATTTAGGGGACCTAATCTAGAGAAGTGTCTGACTGGTATTTGCCAACTTTGCCTGTTTTTAAAAGGACCTCTAGGAGCCAGCCTGAATCACTCACTGCATGAGCTCCAGGGCAGACTGTTCATTTCTTCTTTATTCCACTGTATTTTTTAAAACATGAAATAATTTTCTTGCAACAGATCCTAATCTCTTATCAACAAAAGAAATAATTGGGTTTGATTTCAGCTTCTAGAAATAAGTATTATGTTATGATATTCCTGTCAGCAAACACATTTTTAAGGCGGGAAATGCTCTAAAACTAAGCAACAGGGAAGATAAAATCAAAAGGAAATGCATTCCTCATAGGAGATGGGCTAGGGTTTTTTTTTGTTGGTTTTTTTTTTGTTTTTTTTTTTGTTTTTCTTCTAAGCAGTCATTAAAATCTGTTTCTGAAATCTTAACTTTAGCAACTGCAGATAGGAGGGTGGAAATATGTGTGGAGAAATTTTTTTGAACTACTTCCATTTTCCCATAACTCCAGTTGGGATGCATGATAAAATTATCAATGAAACCTCCTAATTTGATCCTTAACCAAAGAGATGTTGTCCTATGAATCATCTGTGTTTGTGGGAGGCAACACTGAAGCTAACAGAGCCGGAATGGGACCCAGATGTTCTCTGGGAAGCTGTTTGCACTGTAGGCAGTGTGTATTACCTAACATAGGCAACCATATGGAAGAAAAGGTTGGAAACATCCCATTACAAGTCATATATCATTGAGCTGACAGGAAGGATTTCAGCTTATTTTTATTTAAATCATAAAAGCAGCTGCTCAGCTGTCCAGCTGTATTAAATTTAACCCTTTCTCTGGCAAATGAAATTTGCCTTATGAAATGGTAGCCAAGGAGTTTGGTGTGATTGTGGAAAACCTGATGTGGGAGGGTCCTGTGACAACCCTTGACCTGTCCAGCAGGACAGTGCTAATGATGGCTAATTGCCACTGGGTGCCAGTGTAGCCACTCGATGCACCTATAAAATCATAGAATCATAGAACAGTTAGGGTTGGAAAGGACCTTAAGATCACCTAGTCCCAACCCCACTGCCATGGGCAGGGAGACCTCACACTAAACCATGTCACCCAAGGCTCTGTCAAACCTGGCCTTGAGCACCTCCAGGGATGGAACATTCACTACTTCCTTGGGCAGCCCATTCCAGTGCCTCACCACCCTCACAGTAAAGAACTTCTTCCTTATATTCAATCTAAACTTCCTCTAAGTTTGAACCCATTACCCTTTGTCCTGTCACTACAGTCCCTGACAAAGAGTCCCTCCTTGGCACCCTCATAGGCCCCCTTCAGATACTGGAAGGCTGCTTCTCTTCTCCTTCTCCAGGCTGAACACCCCCAACTTTCTCAGCCTGTCTTCATACAGGAGGTGCTCCAGTCCCCTGATCATCCTCATGGCCCTTCTCTGGACTTATTCCAACAGTTCCATGTCCTTTTTATGTTGAGGACACCAGAACTGCACACAGTACTCCAGGTGAGGTCTCAGGAGAGCAGAGTAAAGGGGCAGGATCACCTCCTTCGACCTGCTGGTCACACTCCTTTTGATGCAGCCCAGGATACGGTTGGCTTTCTGGGCTGTGAGAGCACACTGAAGGCTCACTTTGAGTTTCTCATCAACCAACACCCCCAAGTCCTTCTCTGCAGGGCTGCTCTGAATCTCTTCTCTGCCCAACCTGTAGCTGTGCCTGGGATTGGTCCGACCCAGGTGTAGGACCTTGCACTTGGCATGGTTAAACTTCATAAGCTTGGCATCAGCCAACCTGATGTATAATTATGTATAATTCATGAAACTCCAGCAAGCCTCTTATTCTGTGAAGGCTGAGGAAGAAAGGTGTGCACGCTTTATAAAGACAATATTGATAGAATATTTTTTTTCTCCTACTTATTCTTCAAATGTTGCACACCTTTAGAATAAGTCTTTTATTTTTGTTTTTAATTTCCTATGCCCTTCCATTTTCCAGTTTTCTTTTGTATCATTATTGATTCTTTCTTTCCACATTTTCCTTCCTCTTCTCTGTCTGTGTTTTTATATAGCGTTCATCTCACTGTCTCCTGTAGCCTGTCTTCTCAACTCTCTCCTTTTCTTTCTTCTGGCTCTATCCTTTTTCTTTTCTTCTCTCCCCCCTGTTGTTTCCTCACTGTAGCTGCTATATAATCTTCTCTCAGGGATTGTGCCTTTCCTGCTTTTCTGTTCTCTGTCTCCTTAGATACACTGTTTACTCTTTACTGTGTCTTCTGAAGGATTTCCTCTTTCCATAGATTTGATATTTATATTAAAAAAAAAAAAAAACAGTTTGCAGGGCTTTTCCCATCAGTAGGAAACAATCTTTGGCCTCTAAATCAATCCTTCACCACCTGTGTCTCAGGCAGGTTATTGATTTGTTATTTTTCAGCACTCTTTTGCTAAAGAAAGAGACTTTAGCTGAAGCCTAACAGTTACAGTTAAGTAACAGCCATTCAGTAAGTACAGACTTTAATTTCCTGTGTAGAAATCTGTAGAAGAAATAGAAGGAGTATCCAGCACAATACTAAACTAGATTAGTAGTTTTGGCATGCTAAAGCGTGCTAAAGTAAGTTTGTCTCTTACTGGTTTGAAGGCTGTATGCTTTATTTTGTGCTATGTCCACCCTGCTCACCTCCATGTCAGAGTCCTCTGATTTTCTGTCAGAGCATGGTGGGGATTTTTTATTTTATAGTCTTCATGTTTTATATTGTAGTTGTCGTCCTTTAAGACTACAAATTATTTTAGAAGGGTTTCTTCCACAGTCATCAATGCAAGCCTCTGACATAATGAAATAGTATACTTATGTTTGTATTTGATGCAAATATTTACATCCAAATTGTCACAGAATCATAGAATGGTTTGGCTTGGAAAGGACCTTAAGATCATCTAATTCCAAGCCCCCTGTCATGCACAGGGACGCCTCAGTCTAGACCATGTCTCCCAAGGCTCTGTCCAACCTGGTCTTGAGCACTGCCAGGGATGGAGCATTTACCATTTCTTTGGACAACCCATTCCAGTGCCTCACCACCCTCACAGTAAAGAACTTCTTTCTTATATCTAACCTGAACTTTGCCTGTTTAAGTTTTAACCCATTACCCCTTTCCTATCACTACAGTCCCTAATGAAGAGTCCCTCCCCAGCATCCCTATAGGCCCCCTTCAGATACTGGAAGGCTGCTATGAGGTCTCCACACAGCCTTCTCTTCTCCAGGCTGAACAACCCCAACTTCCTCAGCCTGTCTTCATACAGGAGGTGCTCCAGTCCCCTGATCATCCTCGTGGTCCTCTTCTGGACTTGTTCCAGCAGCTCCATGTCCTTATGTTGGGGACACCAGAACTGCACACAGTACTCCAAGTGGGGCCAGATTCTCTCTTCCTTAAACACAGTGGATACACGAGTTGCTAAGCAGCAGTCACTTCAAACCAGTGCTTTTCCTCAGGTACTACAAGAATGCTCCTGGCATAGACACAGGCTGTAAATCTCTAGTCCAGGCACTGGGATGTGACTGCCCTAACAGTATCAATCATTAGATAGTTCGGGAAAAGAGCTAGGATCAATAACTGAGATCTTCCACTCTGGTTAACAGAAACAGAAGGTGTTGCACCTGGCCACAGAAGGTTCTTCATGCCCAGGTACTGTGAAAGGCAGACAGAAGTAACTTCTGTAATAGTGCTCTGTCAGTAATTCCGTGTGATTTCTCTAATTCCTGGAGGTTCAGCTTTCTTGTTGCTAAAATAACTTCATCTTCTTTTTTTCTCTTTTCCTTTTTCCATCTCCCTTTTTACCGCTGGAGGGTATTGGGAAACACCAATTTAAACAGGGGAAGTTTAGATTGGTTGTAAGGTGGAAATTCTTTCTGGTTAGGGTGGTGAGGCACTTGAATGGGTTGCCCAGGGAGGTTGTGAATGCTCCATCCCTGGCAGTGTTCAAGACCAGGTTGGACGAGGCCTTGGGTGACATGGTTTAGTGTGAGGTGTCTCTGCCCATGTCAGGGGGGTTGGAACTAGATGGTCTAAAGGTCCTTTCCAACCCTATTCTATGATTCTATGAACAGGTAATCTGTTTTCTGTTAATACCTACTATACTGACTTTCCAAGATTTTCCTCACTGTTTTATCTAGTTCACACTCACCCATTGTGTATAGTGTAAGTTTTGAATCTGTTTGTTCCATAAGACTAAATTTTCCCTTCCAGCCTGTTAATCAGACCTCAATTACGACATTTAGCCCTCTGCACCCGTGTCCAACTTATGATTTATAAGCATTTTCCTTGCACTCAAAGTAATAATCCAATCAGTAAGTGTTGTTAGCTCCTGGACAATTCTGATAAGAGAATTTGCCATTCACACTGAATCCTCTCCTGCTGAAGCAGCCTTTCTTCCCTGGTGCAGCAGTTGTCATCTCTGTGTATTGGGTAGCGTTTGCTCCTTTCATGAATACACCATGACCTGGATCTGGGGGAAGACTGTGATCTGCATTGCTAAGCACCTATCTGCTTGACCAGCTATACTTGCATCCAAAATAAGCCTGGAGTATTGTGTTGCTTCAGGAGGCATATGAAACAACGTTTCAGGTTTTTTTCTGCAAAGTTTTGCTTCATGCAAATATGGCAGTTTTGGTGAAAACAGTTCAGATTGTTTCTTGGAATCACACATAATTCTGTAACTTTCAACAGAGTCAGTCTATTTGCACTATTTTAAAAAACATTTTGCATTATCTCTGACTGTTATAAAGGACTTTATAGTCATTCAAAGTAGCATCATCATATTTTCCTTCCCAAATAAGATGTCTTGTGGGTGTGTTCTGCAGGTTGGTGTATTCCAGAAGTTTCATTTTTCCTACAGACGCAAAATTCTTCAACTCTCTGTTGCTTGACCTGATAGGATGTTCTTCCTCATTTATTTCTCAGTTTTCAATGAAAATCTAAGGCCTCAGACTAAGTAGGATTTTCAAAAAGCTGCCATTTGTGTAATATTAATTGGTAGGGTATTTTGTTTTGTCTTTTTAAAAAAATGAACCAAGTTCTTGACTGATTTTTTCTAGTTATTTGCCACAATGTTAGGTAGTCCTGCTGGACTGGGGAACTTACCTGTTTTGCCATTCATTAGCTTTCAAAGAGCTGTGTTCTCTTTTTCTCATATTCTCATATGTGGTAGCTAACTGTGAGCTAGTGTCAGACCTCTATGAGTAAGACAATGAATATAACTATTAGCATATATGCAAATAAAAAAAATAGTAATCCAACAAATACATGAGAAAAGACAGTGTGTGAGGGGAAGGGAAGTTAGAGAAGTGTATCTCCTGTCTACACAGATTACCATATACCTGGTTAGGTAGCTAGACTCTTCTAGACTACCTCCAGACTTTTCAGGGCTTGCTCTTGCAGGGGACAGTGGGAAGCCACGGTGGATCTCTTCCTGCAGCTTTAACTCGTGAAGCCTTAACACAGAATCTCGCCCAAGGAATTCAACCTGATTTTGCTTTGAGGTCCTCCAGGTGGCAATGCAGCCAAACTAACAGGTCATAGTTCCATCTTACAAACACTGAACTGAGAACATTTAAAGTTTAGGTTTCCAAAGTGGTCATTTTAATTGTGTTTAATTTAAAATGCTCATCGTTCAACAGGACTACTAAGTTCACCTAAATGAGAATTGGGTACAAAATAAGAAGGGTAAATTTAGTTTATGTAATTCCATTAACATCTTTACTTACTTCATAGCTAAGATTAGAGGATGAAATACTTCTAATGTTAAATAAACCATCAAACCCCACAAATAATTCCATTTGAAAGCACTAGAATTAGTCACTTTATTTTTATTTTTTTTTTTTACTGTTGGTGCTCAATTCTCCACAGTTGTGTATATTGGTAGCCATTTATCCCTTAAGAAATGCATACAACATGTTGCTAGTGTGATTTTGTCATTTGTACCAATTTTTCAAAGATAAAAATATGTATATGTTTATAGCAAGGTGAAGTTTTGACTTCTAGAGGATCTAAAAATTTTAAACCTCAGAAAATAAAAAGCGGATAACATTTTTAGACTACAGATTTTCAGGCAATGAATTTCACTGTGCTTATATTTTGTGAATTATTATTTATGTATCAAAAAGCTCTGGATGGTGAAAGGATGTTCCATGTCCTAATTCATATACTTTAACTTGCAAGAAAACCAAAACCAAACATAACAGTAAGAAAACAAAAACTCAACCCTAAGTTACCTGAAGATTTAAATAAGATTTTTCTCTATTCTTTCTATAGAGATGTTGTAACAGCAAACAAAAATGAAAACAGGCTCCCAGTGCCAACCTACAGGATTGATAACTTAAATGACTATTAATTTTTGTGATTGTATAAAAAGGTGATTTAACTTTTGCAGCATGCTACAAATGTCCACACCTTAGCTCAACATGGCAGGATTGCTTTGTCAGGGAAGGGAACTTTAGAGGGAATTTAACTTCTCAATGAGGCTTATATCCTAGATGCATCTATTTGAAGCTACTGTAAACCTTTTTCAGAAAAGAACCTCTTCTGGAGTTCCATGAAATGATATCTGACGTTTAAAAGATTTTTTTTTTCAACCTGATCCACCATCTGTTTGAATTGTATTACTAGTTTTTTACATGAAAGGAACAAATGCCTCACTTTAAATCAGCCACTCAGGTGGCTAGTATCAATAAAACCCCACACAACTTTTCTGATTTGGGACTTTTCTGATAAGATGCCAGATTTAACATTTGTAACTGAGGTTTACTCCATGCATTTTATTTCCTTGAAATGTTGTACCTCTTTATGTCAATTCATTTGTTTGGATTTTACTTCTGCATGTAATTCATGCCATAGTGCTATTCTATCCTACAGAAAGCTTTTAAAAGAAATGTTCCTGGCAAATATGTTTTGTTTTCTGTCTCTCTTTCTTCATTTCTTACTCTGATATTGAGTGCTGTTTCAGCTAAGCATTCCACAAATAAATGTACACAATAAATCTTTTGTGATGGATTACCAGGCCACACAGTTATTTACAGAAACCACACAAATGCTTCAAGGGGTAATTAATTAATTTATGTGAATTAATAAATACAAAAATAATGATATGGATTACTGTAATGCTATGTTATTTAGTGTATTTTCCTCATAGAAAATTCCAAAGCACTCTCTAGGCTACATTAGTTATCTCAGATAGTCTGGTGTGGAAAATATATTTTTGTTCTTTAGTATGTCATTAGATTTTAACCAGAGCATGAAGAGAAAACCTGGCTTATAGCACCAGGAGTTTGAGAATCTTTAATCTTTTTCTGTGTGTACTTCTTATAGTGCCACTGTGTCTTTGATGATCTTTTTCTTGTATATAGTATTGTAGATTTTGTGATTTTTATTACAGACTGAAGTTTAGCCAAGTATTTGTATATAACAGAAGGGTTGAAATACGTTGTGTAAATTATTCTTCTAAAAGTGCACCTAACATTGCAGAAGCTAGCAAACTTTTTCATGCAGATAAAAAATTTTCAACTGCATTTTTTAATTAAAAAAAAAAAGGAAAACAAATTCAAATCCACAGTTATATCTTTTGGGTTGATACATAGCCCTGTGGAGAAGGACTTGGGGGTGTTGGTCGATGAGAAAATGAACATGAGCCGGCAGTGTGTGCTCCCATTCAGAATGGATTTCTCATTTGATTTGTTTTTTAAATTAATAAATCCCGGTAAAATGCTTTATAAAGAGAAAATGGGTTATGGAGATAAAATCATTGATATAGGTCTGATTGGGTTTGCATATTTTTCCTCTAAAATTGGTTAGCTTTTTTAAAGATGTATAAATAAATTTTACTTCTTTTTCTCACATTTTCCTGACAATTATTTTTCAGCACTGAATATAAATTCACATAGGAATCAACAGACCCTGCATTCATAAGACAGAGAAACCACCGGGCAAAAGTAAAAAAATACGAAAAATCTATTTTTCACTTTACAATTATGAATGTGTGTGGGAGAACATTACAAATAAGGCCCTTCAAGAAAACTGTACATAGGGATACCTTTGCAAAGTGGCTTCTGTGATTGCTCCATAGCAGCCTATTGAAGATGCCAGGTCCAGTTCATCCTGAGTGGGTACAGAGATCCTCTGGTAGTCACCCCTTGTGCTGCACTTCCCAAGTATTTTAGCATGATTTATAGCCTGGTGAGCACACTAAAGCGTGTTGATGCAGTTCCTCTTTGCTGGATCAGAATCAGCCCTGTAATAAGGTCCCACAGAAAGCTACTAGGTACAGCTAGAACAAACCTATGCATTTAAATTAAGTCATTGTGTGGGTTTAGTTAATTAAGAATTCATTTGTTTATTTTAAAAACATGACATCTGTGTCTAGACATGTTCGGTTCTCCTTCTTTTTCTTTTTCTTTTTCTTTTTTTTCCTGAATCTATTTACATAAAACTGTAGAATACGATAAACTTTCTTCAATCTATGGATAGCCCATTCATTTCTTTTCTCTGGTTAGTAGCAGCTGGAGGTGCTTTTAATTCACTTTTTAAAAGAGTTAACTTCTTTATTCCTGAAATCAGTTCTCTCTGGTGGTGTTATTATGATACCAGTAGTAAATCCCTGTAGATACAGTCTAATCTTACTGCAGTATCTGACAATATTTGCTGTAAGAATCATAAGACTCAGTATTACACTCCAAATTTTCTGTAATAGCCTCTCCTCAGGTCCTATTATCTGTCATCACTATAGACGGGCCTATAAGTCTTCTATAAGATTATTTCTTATTACTAAGCTATTTTACTCATCTGGACATCATTTGGTTTATGATGCTATATTTGTTCTCATAGCTGAAAAAATAAGTGGATTTATTCCAGGCTTTCAGGTTTAATCTTGTATTTTTTATGTACATACTCCTATAGACGTCAGTAAGATTACTTTTGTGAGGAAGGGTTGCAAGATTAGCTCTTATATAACATATATATGAATTTGTCAGAAGTGTGTCTACACTTCTGTAACCTTGTTCCCTTTCACTCTCCTGCTTTAATGTTTTTTTTTTGATAACAGACTTATTTTCCATATTTTCTGTATGATTCAGTATTTAAGTATGCAGGCTTTCAACAAAAAAGAAAAATAATGTTGTGTTTTTATAGTACTGCTGAAAGTATGATTTGGCTGATGTATATGCATAACTGTGAAAAGCTTCTAAGAGTGCTTAAAGGACATAAAAATAGGCGATACTTTCAATAAAAATGGAATAATTCATTATGAGTCAGTTGAAGGATAAACAAAAAATTAAGTGAGCCAGCACAGCAAAATATTTCAAATAACTAAACTAAAACTAGAGAGAAACAAATACTATTACCTAGGTTGATTAGTCATCAGCAAAACCTCTTTGGTCCTTAATGAACAGTTGAAAGTTGTTATAATCTTAGTTAAATAGGTGGACGGGATTTTCTTATTGTGAGAAAGAGACACTTTGTCATGGGCAGCCATCTGACATTTTTGAAGACCTCTGTCAATTTGGAGAAAAAAAAGGAGGATTACTCACTTCTTAGCTGATATGTTATCAGATTCTACATTATAAATACTAGGACAAAAAAAAGCGGAAACATCAGGCACTAGGTCTTTTGGAAGTGCAATGAATAAGCTACAAAGGAGAAAATAAGACAGGTTAGAATAGAGCTCTAGAGTTTAATGCAGGCAGCAAAATTCCCATAACTGGTTCCTGTTTGAGCAGTTTGGGGTAAGGTATGGCTCAAATACAGCAGTTCTTTTTCTGAATGAGTGACTTCCTTACCAGCTCAGACTCACTGACTTCTCATGGTTTGGTCAAGTTAAACCACTTTCTTCCTCTTGTTCCATTCCTAGAAGGATTCATACATGATCCGTCTTGCTGGTGGTTTCTACCTCTAATTGGGGAGCAGCAGTCTGCATGGCTGAGCTATGAGATCACAACTCAGAGTGGATCTTACTTCTTATCCTTATGGCTTAGAAATACTGTATCTACCATGCTGGACTTGACTTCACCAGCTTTAAAGCTTCTTTGTCCTGAAGGAGGGCTGAGTCTCAGGAACAGAATACCTGTGTGGAAGCTGTCAAGCCAAAACTGTTGCTCTCTCCAGGAAATGTACTGGCTAGGGGAGCAGCTTAGCTCTTAGCATAAGAACATTGGTAAAGTAGTTTGATCACTGAGCTGAAGTAGAAATAGGTGTCTGGTGTCTAGGCAGTGTTCAGGACTAAACCAACGAAAATTTTTTGGGACTGAATGTAAATGGAAGGTCTTGATGAACAACTGGGCAGAGGGGGGAGCCCTGAGGAAGACTAGTTGGTGGCTGTTCAAGTAGCCTGCTGTAAGTCTTTAAGCAAACATTATTCAGACATCTTGTGGAGAGAATGCCTTTTTGATTGTCTGTTGGGGAGGATTACCCCTTTTATAGAACTGCTGTTTCCCAAAGCACATTTGCAAAGCTTTTTACAGACAACATTAATCATCTGTTTACTTCCCCTGTTGATAGACAGATGTTTCTTCTTTTCATAGGAAGAGAGGCTGTGACAGAGGGCACAGGCACTGACTCGGCAGTGCAGGGAGCATTCAGGTGCAGCCATGATGGAGACTGATAGACCTGTTGTTAAAATAAGCAAATAACAACTGTAAGCTTAACTTCTGTTATGCATATGCAACACAATAGTGCTTCTGTAGATTCACTGAACAATTGCTAGCCATTAAATCCAGGGTCTTTATGGTCTAATGTATGTGCTGTTCGGCTGTTTACTTATCAGCTGTGTTTACTATTCCATTTGTACTTATTAATTAACTATGCTTTAGTTGTCCATTTAAGAAATACTGCGAAATGTAGAACGGGAGAAAAATGTTGAACAGTGTCAGATTAAAGGCTTCAAACCAACTTTGTGACTTGTCCAGAACAGAAGCTAGACTTTTGACCAAAGACATCCATGAAAACATCATTGGACATAATAGATATAGGCAAAAAATGACAGATATGAATAATTACTAAGTAGTTACTAAACAGTATCATAAGCCACATCCTAGCGTAATGTAACTTCAGTGAATTTTTTGAGGTAGGTGATGTTATATAAAATTCTGGGCCAAATCAATGTATAATAAAACTTTGTTACATGCATTTTTATTGACTTCAGAGACTTACACTAGGGATAAATATGGCCCCCCAATTCAAAATCAGATCCCTATTTTGATGTTCAGTCTATAGTTTGACTGAAGATACAAATCTTCCTAGAAATTCCACAGGATATGCAGATTTTATATATGTACTTGAATTTCCTTGTACATGCATTTGTATGTATAGGTATACACATACGTGCTTCTATGAGCAATATCTTTTCAATACTATGCAGTATCACTTTTTTCCTGAATTGCGGTTTTTATCATGATCACTTAATTTCTGCTCAAGATGGGAAGACGGGGAGCATTAGTGCATGCTTTCACCTTTTTTATAGTCTGAAATCCAGAAAAAATTCCTCTTTGAACATTTTTAGTGTTTAGGCAATCAGTACCTGTGCTACCAAGGCTTATTGAAAGCAGCTGGATGCCTGCCTCTGTCCTCCCACTTTCTCGGAACTGCTGCCAGAACAGGTAGTCAGAAACAGAAAGCAGAGAAATACTTGAGCATCTGTGCTCTCTCTCTTGCAGGAAAACAGCTGTGGCTTCCATAGGAAGCACTCATTTTTTCCCATCAGCCAAAACTCTGGATACCCTTGGGTCCAGTCTTGGCAGAGCAAGCCAAGTAGGATGCAGTTTATGGCTTAGAACTCATGAGAGAAACCGTTCAGGCCATCCCATCCCTGGCAGAACATTGAGATAAATTCCCCAGGCTGCAAGCCACATGTGGGCCTCTGACCTTTTATTAGCACACCATGGGAGAGGTTAACAATTGTTGAGACTTCAGTTTTCCCTTTGACATACAAATACAACAATACCAAGTAGCCTTTCCAAGACAAGCATATTTAGGGCACAACATCCTTTTTAATCTAGGATTCAATATAAGAGGGGAAAAAAATGGAATAAGAAAAAGGACATATTTCTATAAAAGTGAAGTCTGGATTGGTATTTTTTCCAACATTCTGTAATTGTTAATAATATATTCACTTCTGACTTCTTTTAAACCAGTGTAATCATGAGATGGAAACAAATTCTCACACCATTTTTAGCTCTTCATGTGGTCAGTGCCATGAGTTATGGAACTAAGATTGCTCAATAGCCAGAGCGGTATAAGAAGTTCATGCAATTTTCTCCATATTTAAGGATGTCTGTTGCATTTATCCAAGGACATTAATTGATGACATTTTTAAAAATAAAATTAACTCCAAATTCAGAATTATTGGTATGTCAGAGAAAAAAAAAAAATCAGAGGGCAAAATCTATGTCTTTTTGACATATCTTTGTCGTCTCAGCATTACTGTAGTGAATGAGCTTATTTTAGTCAGGACTATCTCGCTCGGTGAGTCAGGACTATCTCAAATATTTCGTTTCTGCAATGAACAGCTATTAATAACACTTTTAATCTCATTTGGCCTGTTACACTCAAACGGATTAAACCGGTATGTTTACAGATTCAGTTTTATCATGTCAACTTTTATGAAACTTTTAGTACAGCAGGGATTAGAAAGTAACTTATTTTTGGGGAAACAGAATCTGTCTGTTTTGAAGCTAAGGAGCTTTAAGACTGAGTGTCTTGCTATATTCTGCCTAATCTATGCAGATTGAATACCCCAGCATCCCAGGCTTTTACCATAACTACTTGATAATCCTTTCAGTCTTGAAAGCAAGTTATTGCGACTATGTGGTTCCACAGGTTTAGTGCAGAGAGTATGCTGAGTATAAAATAGGAGTGAGCTAGCTCATGCTTCTGCTGTCAGTCTTTGCAGCTATCATTTGAAAAGCCAATGCAAACTGATCTCTAAATGTAATAATCCTATGACTACTCTGATGAGAAGCAGATTCAATGCTACCTGATGCCAGAAACTGGAAAAAAAAAAAAAAAAGCAGCAAATTCTGTTTTTCATTCTTTTACTAAGGTGACAACCACATCTGAAATGAAATCGGTGAAGTCCTGCACAAGGTTGGTTATTGAAAAGAAAAAGTAGTTGCTAAGCAATGGTTGTTCCATGAGCTAGGCAGTGTTGTCCTTATTAACCACTGTTGGCAAAGTGGATCTTAGCAAACATTAGTTAGAGGTGAAGGGTCCATTTTTATTCATTTTGAATAAACAGAAATACCAGGCTGGCGGGGAATCTGCACTGGAAAAGGATCAAGTGCAGCTATACAATAGACACATGCCCAGTTAACCATTTCCGCATCTTTCACAGCTTCCTTATGTAGCTGTTTCAATGCTATATAGCCATTCTTATAGCCAGTATTAACTAATGAAAATTTATTTCTAAAAGTTCTTTTGTTGTTTTTATTACCCTGAGCAGTAGCTTTTCAGCATCTTCTTTTTTTGTCTAATTCCTTAACATGTCAGAATGTTGATCTTATTGCCCCTCCTGAATCTCTTTTTCCTTTTTTTTGTCCTTTTTTTCTTCCTCTCTCTTTATTCCTCCTCCCCCCACCCTTTCCCCCAGCCGCCTTTATTCCCTTTCCTGTCTCTCCTCAAGAATACACAGCAGAATTGCTTTAACCTTTCCAACAGGTCAATCTTTCTAAACCTTTTCTCATTCTTCTTGTTTACTTCATGATTATATCCAGCCTATCTGTGTTTTCCTTAGAGACTTCATCACCTTGAAGTAGGCTGGATCAATACCTATGGGCTACATGAAATGCTTCTGTTAGTATCTTCCATACTGATACTGACATCTTTTTGTATCAGCACTGTAAGATTAAGACATGTATTATTTGTGAACTGCTCCAACTCTGCAATTTCTTTCTGATGTACTCCTGACTGTTCCTTACAGCATATTTGTATATTTGTTTTTTTCTCAAGTCTAGTTTCTTCCATTTTTATTAAATTATACATTTTCTTCATTATTTCCAGATTTCTTTAAAACTATTATATCTCCTACTGTTTTCCAGGAAAAGAAAGATGTTTCAGTTTCTTGTATTTTAGAAGTGTTATGATATACCTGCCAACTTTTTCATCTAAATTCTCATTCAATTTCCCTCTCATTTTGTGATATAATAATTAATTTTTCCTTTCTGAAGGTTTCTTCTTCCACTCAGTTCTGTACCTTCCATACAGAAGTTTCATTTAGACCGTATTCCCCTAGTTTTCCCAGTAGAAAGTCATATGGATCACTTCCATTTACTTTTTTTTTTTTCCTGTAATTAAATAATCCAACTGCATTGGACTGACATAATGAGAGGGAGTATCAATGGTTTAGCCCATTTGAATATATCAGTGGTTAATGTCAATAACAATGACTTTTATATAATCAAAACATGGTGAGTTTTGGGAATGGGAGTTTCCCTGGACAGGAGTAGAATTGACAAGCCAAAATACAGGAAGTGTCTTGAGAGAAGGCAAGAAAGAAACCAAGAGCCAGAAGGAGATCTACTTTTCCATGTAAAGGGATGGACAGAGGATAGACTGACCTCAGCACATTTTTCTTCTCCTTGGAACTTAAAAAAAAAGGCAGTTTACTGCTTTTGGCTGGCAGGATGGGTGTGTTCTGTCTATCTTTAACTTGGACATTTATCTTTTATGGCAAGATTTTTCCTTTTACGGCATCAATGAATATTAACCCATTTCCTTCATTCAGAAGTTGGTTTTTTTGGTTGGTTGGTTTTTGTTTGGTTAGTTATTTTGGTTTGGGTTGGGTTGTTTATCCTGAGAACAGCCTTCTATATTCTCAGTTCATTTTTCCTTGCAACTTTTGCTTTAAGAGCTATCTTAGCTTCAAATGACTTTTAGCCTCAATCTTCCTCTGTCTTTCTTGAATACTTTTCTAGTGTTTGTTCTCTGTGCTGGAAATCCCTTCTGCCTGTCACTGAGTTGTTTTATCCCTCTCTGCATATTCTTATCCCTTTCTTTCACGTTTGCCATTAGTCACAGTAGCCAGCTTTTTCCCATCACTTCTCTTCAACATCTGCAGCAAAGTTTTTCCTGTTGGTGATCTAATGTCTGTGGGTTATAGTTAAAGGCTGGGATTATTTTTTTTAATATTTTTTTTCCCACACAATGGAAAAAATCCAGTTTTGGAGCTCATAGCTAGTCAACTTTCTCTCAAGAGGGTATACTAGTGAACGGAGATCTTCCACTTTGCAGCCACCTTTTTAAGGGCTCTCCAGGCTGACAGAGCGCTCTTGGTTCTGCCAGGGTGCTTATGCAGAATATCCACACTCTGAACCCACGACAAACTACAATATTTATTTTTCTGTAGCTGCAATTTTCCTATATTTTCAAGCCAGGATGCAGGCATAGAGGTCCCTCCTGCATGGGCTTCTTTAAATGAATTTGCCCCATCTTATAAGTAAAAGCTTACTTCAACACAGGACTAAGCAGTATGGTACCTAAACTCTTCTTAAACCCAATAACCATGTAAAAAGAGTACCCTTGTTCTTATCCCAGAAATATACATGTCCAGATTTTCTTGCATAAAATATTTCATTTAAAAGCATTAAATTAAGCCTAAAAAGACCATGCAATTTAAATTTGTTTAAATATAAAATTTCTTCAGTAAAATATTGATCAAACTGAAATGAACTTCATATTTCTTGAAGAAGGGAGATTAAACTACTCTTTACATATAATTTAAATACTACCTTGAAAGTGAAATAGTTCTTTGCAGATGTCTGTTTTACCCTCCAACTTGTGTTTGAGCTTGATATCATGCAGTGAGGTGTATGTAATTATGCTACAGCTGCTGACAGGCATAAAAGTAAATGAGATGTTTCATCTCAATGGGTACATTTCCTGTTTAAATATTTAAGAAAAACTCTCAAAATACTCTCAAATATTTCATTTCTGCAACAAACTCCTTCATTAATAACTCATAATAACTCGTAATAACTCTTTCATTAATAACTCATTCATTAATAACTCTTTCAATCTAATTTGGCCTGTTACACCCAGATTAAACTGGTATGTTTACAGATTGAGTAAATTTAATCATCTCAACTTTTATGAAACTTTTTTTTAATTGTTCATTTTAAATATAATAATTGAAAAAAATTCCATGCCTGCTGTTTCTCAATGTTGAGGGAAAATGGAGGCTGAAAAATTGCAGAATATTTAAAATAAAAAGGTGACATCCAGAATCAGTCTTCTAAAACTCTTGATTTTTCAACATGGTGCTGTGTTGTCAAAAATTAAAGCAATATGAAAGAACAATAAATATAAATTGTAAAATATGACGATGCTTTCTAGAATGTGTAACAAAGTGCATATTTTATTTGCAGATTTTATGACATTTTTAAGCTCAGAAAATGATTGACAATTTATAGTTACTAAGTAATTATATTTTTTAGAATGTATTTGCAAAACAATGGAACAGACTTGGCCCAGAAGTTCTCTTAAATGTTCATTGAACAGATAAGAAGATTTTTGTTTGTTTCTTTGTTTAGCAGGGTTTTATTTGGGGATAACTTGAAATGGCCAAACATTTTAGAATGATCTGGGAAGTTATAGATGGAATTAGGTAACACTGTGGGAAGTCTTCTCAGATGTTTCAATAAAATATTTTAAACAAATTTCATACTGAAGAGATGTAGAGAGTTTATTTATAAGTTAATAACACTGATACCATCTCCAGCTTGCATAAGCTTATCACAAGTAAAGGTTTAATAATTATTAACATGCTTTGGAGTTATTGTTCACATGACTGACAGCAAAGCTTCCAACTTTAGTGGGGTTTTTTGCCTTTTGGGGAATGAGGTAAAACCTTTGTAATCCTAGTGCTTAGGTTATGGATTATTCTATGACCCAAGAGAGAAGGAATTTCATAGGTAACAGTTCAATAGGATACATATATCTACACAAGTGATTTGAGTCAGTGGGCTCGTTTCTCCTGAGTGAAGGACATGATGCAAGATACCATGCAGGATGCACATAAGCCACTTTAGGTCTGCAATAGCACAGGCTGTGTAAAAATCCCACGTACTTAGCTGAGGAATGTGACTTACTAGCTTGTGTGCAATGCCAAGAAAGACAGAATCAACCTGGTGCTGTGCTGAGAGAGATTTAGTAGCTTATGTTCTTACTAGCACAAGCATCTCTGCAGTGCACTTGATTTCATAATGGGGATGTGCCCAGCTGTGAAAGCAACTGAGGAATACATATCCTTTCTCCAGATCTTTCTTTGTCTTTCCTGGATATGTAATATAAGCTTTGAAAAGGTATAGGGGCTTTTGCAGCCTATGTGTTCATGCATTATCTAGCTTTAGAGTCTCAGACAGTATTTTAATAAAAGAGGGAATGTTTAAGACATTTAACAGAATAAGAAGGAGATGTATATTTCATTCTCTACATGTCATTATCTGTTAATTAATGAAGTATAAAACTAATGAGGTATATCATGGTAGCAAGAAACCAGTATGTGAGCGAACTACTAATATGTTTTGTGGGGGTTGAAGATACTTAGCTTGATCCTTTGTGTGCCAACAGTATCATAATACAGACCTTGTTCTAGGTCAGGGACATGCTGAATATGTGAGATATGTGCTGCAACAGTAGTCTGAGTGTGTGTCATGAACTGTTATGGAGAATTTCCAGACATCCTGCTACTTCTATAGAAATCGTGGATAAATGCTGTGAAGCCACTACTGTTGTAGTTGTCCCTGTTCCCTTCTACCCACAGTTCCTTCACGAAAAAAAAAAAAAGAAAAAATAATAATCAGCTTCCCACTTTGTTCTCCATATATTCCAAGTATATGGAAGGTATCACACAGAGAAGGAATTTTCTTGTTTCTTAGTTTTCCTTTCCACGTATTGTTATTGTCACTTTCTTGCTAGTGCAGTCTTCCTGATCTGTGGACTGTACGAGATTAGGGATTTCTGGATCTGCTGTTAATGCCACAGCATTTCTCTACTAGCCTCACACTGCCCACTTCCAATGCTGCACTGAGAATGAAAATCCATCTTGACTTCTAAAAATAGTGAACCTCTTTCCCTACTCCTGATATGTATATTTTCTATCTATCTCCTCTGTGTAATTCAGCACCTAAAGCAGTCCTGTGTAAAGAAGTGGGAAAACAGTTTCAGTATTATTGAAAACTGCACCGTTTAGGTACTTATGAAATCTGAAGTAGTTTTTTGAACTGTTTTTTTATCAATAACAGTGGGGTTTATTAACTGTTGTATCAGTTCATGATCTCCATCTTTACTAGAAAAGAAGAATTACAGCCTTCTCAGATAAGTCTCAAAATAACTGTCATTAATACTGATAATATGAAATTATTTCTGGTGCCTTTGAAGAAGCCGTATCTGGATTTGCAGGTAAAGAATGTAAGAAGAACCTTAATCATGTTTGCCTTGCAGTATCAGTTAAACGGTGCTCCGCATCACATTGAGAAGGCTCATTTTATGTACCACTTGCCATTACTAGTCCACTTTATGATGTGAACAGACAATTTGATGAAGTATGCGGATGTGCTGCTCTCCCTGAGCCCTCTCCAGAGCTAGAAATATTTTACCCAGCACAGAGGTTTCAGAGAATTCAGCATCATAAAAAGGACCATTCCTATGGTGTTTTACCCCACATATAACCAATTTGCTGCACAGTTGCAGACTATGTCTGCAGTGGAATTTGGAGTGAACATGTCTGGGCAGAATCTGAGATATGTCAGAAGATCATTAAATGATTTAGGTTGGAAAGAATCTGGTGTGGTTTGAGCTTCTTTCCCTTCATTAAAGCAGGAGTACCTTTGGATTTGTCTACATTTCTAGACCAATGTCTAAAGCCTTCTAATTCTATCCAGATGAAGTCTGCAAAAGGAAGGACACCATGTCTATGCAACTAAGATATATAGAATCATAGAATCATAGAATAGTTAGTGTTGGAAAGGACCTGAAGATCATCTAGTTCCAACCCCCCTGCCACAGACAGGGACACCTCACTCTAAACCATGCCATCCAAGGCCTCGTCCAACCTGGCCTTGAGCACCACCAGGGATGGAGCATTCACAACGTCCTTGGGCAACCCATTCCAGTGCCTCACCACCCTTACAGGAAAGAATTTCCTCCTTATATCCAATCTAATCTTCCCCTGTTTAAGTTTGAACCCGTTACCCCTTGTCCTATCACTATAGTCCCTAATGAAGAGTCTCTCCCCAGTATCCCTATAGCCCCCCTTCAGATACTGGAAGGCTGCTATGAGGTCTCCAAAAGAGAAAACGGCAGAAAATAACATCAGTGATCAACAATAAAGCTAATCATACTGAAGAGGGTGCCTGAATTTAGCTAATGATTTTAAAGCACTTTACAACCTATTAAACTTAGATCACTCCAGTGGGGATTTCCTGTGAAAAGCAGACTCAGTCCTGCAGTCAATCCATTACTTAAGCTATCTTTGTTCTTATCAATAATATTATTTACAATTCTGTAACCTTATTCAGAGAAAGAATACGGGCTGTATGGGAATAGACTATCTGAAAGGAGATAATGTACATATTTGGAAGAGGACTGTCCTCTTCCAGCAGTCTAGGGGAGATGTATAATTAATCAGTTGTTACTTGAACAGGTAAATGTAACAAGTTCTTATACTAAGGTAGCAAAAAATATACCTTAATATTTGCATTTTACTTTGCTGGGTGTATGGTTGTGGGAAATTCTGCTTTTAGGCCTACCTGTTCCATATATAACCACTGTCCAAAGTAATTTTTCATTTGAAGACATAATTGAAACTATTCTTATGTAATATTATTTGTGGGGGAACTCTTCTCAGTTTAAAACCAGAAAAAACTATATGATTTAATTCTCCTTTTATTTCAAAACTTGCTGAATTAGGACATTGATATGTGAATACTTTTAGCAAAGGACAAATATAAGTTGGTTTAGACAATACAGAAAGGAGTAAAAATTTCTGTGACAGTAATTTAGAAACTGCAAAGGAAAAAACAACAACAACTACAAAAATAACTCAAACAAAACAAAAACACACCAAAAACCACAAAAAAAAAAAAAAATGTCCCAAACAAAATGAACCACCAAAACCCAAAGCTGAAAACCGACCTCTTAGGGTGTGAGAGGGTTGAACAGAAAATGCAAAATATCTGCACATAGGACTCAGAAAATGTTTTCCCAAGGGCATTAGAAAAATACTGATGAACTACTGTTCAGGTTGCCTGGTGGAATGATCTTCTGCTGCTTCCTGCTGCCCACACTATTGTCTGCTCAAAATTCTGGCACGTATTGTCTCAGCTTTCCGTTGCTGACAGCACCTCATTACAACATTCATTCAAGTGGGTCAGGCCTTGTAACTCTGAAAGATGTAGCAGCAATCAAAAGAAACTGAACTCCAACCTACACAGCAAGTTTCTGCTTGGTAGCCCCATACAGCTGCCTCAGGGTAGGTCAGCATTATAGCAGTAGAGCTAGCCAGAATTTCTGTTGTGCAAGGGGGATGCGGCCCCTTAATTTTTTTCCCTGATTGGGTTTTTCAGAAACTGCGTCCCCTATAATCTTGCAGCATTATTGTTTCATTAATACATTATTTCCATTGAGTGCTTGTAGTCCTGACATTGATAGGCAGTGAATCAATACTTTTATAGAATCGTGAAGGCAAACTAGTTCTGCAGATCCACAATGTGAAGTATGTGTTTTTTTCATTCTGGATGTTAGTAACTACAATTTGAAAGCATCGATTGCATGCTTTAAGAAATTAAAGAAAATAAAGAAAATAAAGAATTTTAATTAAGAAAGGAGAAACTGCATCACTCCATTTTTAAAAGAAAAATTCACCTGATATGTTTTTTTTCATTTTCAGGTTTTAATAGCAATAACCATCTTTAGCTAAGGACATTTCCTGGGGTTTAATGGTCCATGGCTGTACTTCTTCAGGTGATCATCATCTCGCAACAGTCATTAATCCCCTACAAATGCACTGCACCTCAGTTAGTAAATGTGCTTAAACATGCTTCTTGTGAAAATGAAAAACATCTATATTTAATGCATCTTCCATTAACAGGAATGATCTTTCTGAGGTAAGGAATGAAAGGAGTTTAATAAAGTGCCGCAGAAGAGCTGATGATAAGTGGATAAGATCTGTTTCTGGAGACAGCACAATAAAGAATTTTTCCACAGTAAGGGCATGCTATATGTAAGTCATAATTTTATGTATGTCACGATTCACACTCATCCCAATTAAATAACAGCCAAATCAGAAATACAGATAGTTGTTTGTAGTTAGTTTTCTTCTATGAGGCATTTCAGCATAGAAATAAAGCATCTCTCAAAACATGGAGCGTATGTTTCTGTTCCATAGCTGTAAGATAGAGCTACACAATTTTACAAGGTGCTTGTGATAATGCAAGAAAAAAAAAACCAACCCAAACATTAAATCTTTCCTACCTAACGGTCTGAAACTCTTTCTTTGGTGAGAATTTTATGAGTCTTTCTTATAAATGGGACCACAAATACAGCACTGACCATCATTAGAAATTTTAAATACAGTAGACAGAGTACCCTTAAAATCATAGAATTATTCTACTTGCTCAAGCAGAATTAAAGTCTTCAATGAAAACAGTTAAAAGGAATATGTCTTGATAGAGGTTGAATGGAAATTGGATTTTTTTATTTGATCAGAATTCTACTACTGATACATTGTGTTATTTCCATCTTGTGCTACTAAGTATGTAATGTATAGATTATGTGAAGCCTCTACCTGTCTCAAACAGGCTGAGAAGGGCCAGACCTTATCCATCACGTTTTCTTCAATGACTGCAAAATTCGTACCTTTTGGTATTATGGTGTCATGGTTTAAACCCAGCCAGACAGCTTGTTCACTCACTCCCCCCCCGCCCCCCCCTTGCCTTCCCCCTACTCCCAGAGGGACGGAGAGGAGAATTGAAAAGAATGCAGCTCCCATGGGTTGAGATAAGAACAGTTTAGTAACTAAGGTATAACACAAATCACTACTGCTACCACCAATAATAACAATGATAAAGGAAATAACAAGGGAAGAGAATACATCACCTCACCGCCAGCTGACCTATAACTCGCCCCCCCAGCCTGACCAAGCACGGACCAATACCTCGTCCAACCCCGCAGTCTAGCAGCCCTTCCAGGTAACTCCCAGTTACATTCTGGGTGTGACATGCTGTGGTATGGAATACCTCTTCGGCTAGCTTGGGTCAGGTGTCCTGTCTCTGCTTCCTCCTGGCTTCCCCTCCTCCCTGGCAGAGCATGAGGCTCACAAAGTCCTTGGACAGACCAAAACATTGGTGTTATCAGCTCTGTTCCCAAGCTGAAAGTCAAAACCACAGCACTGCACCAGCTACCAAGGAGAAAAATGACTGCTACTGCTGAACCCAGGACATATGGTAATTTATTATTTATGTTCGACATTCAGATCTCATGTACTTCAGTGGGTGACTGAAGATGAGGACAGAAGTAGATTTTAGGGCCATGCATTGTTAAATGTTGAATGCTATATAATGTTAGCATTAGGTACTACTAGGCTCAGTACCTTTTGATTGCAGATTAATCTGAAATAAGAATTATTATAACCTGACCCCAAAATTCTTTTTCAATTTTCTCTCTCCTTTCAAACAAAAAAATCATCTGGAAAAAATATCATAAATTCATAGAATCTTCGAATGGTTTGGGTTGGAAAGGACCTGAAGATCATCTAGTTCCAACCCCCCTGCCATGCTCAGGGATACCTTACTCTAGACCATGTCACCCAAGCATCTGTCCAGCCTGGCCTTGAACACGGCCAAGGATGGAACATTCACAACCACCCTGGGCAACACATTCCAGTGCCTCACCACCCTCACAGTGAAGAACTTCTTCCTTATATCTAACCTAAACTTCCCCTGTTTAAGCTTAAACTCATTAACCCTTGACCTATCACTACAGCCCCTAATGAAGAGTCCCTCCCCCACATCCTTATAGGCCCCCTTCAGATACTGGAAGGCTGCTATGAGGTCTCCATGCAGCCTTCTCTTCTCCAGGCTCAACAGCCCCGACTTCCTCAGCCAATCTTCGTAGAAGAGGTGCTTCAGTCCCCTGATCATCCTCCTGGCCCTCCTCTGCACTTGTTCCAACAGTTCCATGTCCTTCTTATGTTGAGGACACCAGAAATGCACACAATACTCCAGGTGAGGTCTCACGAGAGCAGTAGAGGGGTGGGATCACCTCCTGCGACCTGCTGGTCACGCTCCTTTTGACGCAGCCCAGGATACGGTTGGCTTTCTGGGCTGTGAATATACACTGAAGGCTCACTTTAAGTTTCTCATCAACCAGAACCCCCAAGTCCTTCTCCGCAGGACTTTTCTGAATCTCTTCTCTGCCCAACCTGTAGCTGTGCCTGGGATTGCCCTGACCCAGATGTAGGACCATGCACTTATCATGCTTGTGCTTCATGAATTTGGCATTGGCCCACCTCTCAAGCATGTCGAGGTCCCTCTGAATGGCATTCCTTCCCTCCAGGTTATCAACCGAACCACACAGCTTGGTGTCATCGGCAAACTTGCGGAGGGCACACTCAATCCCATTGTCCATGTAACCGACAAAGATGTTGGATATGACCAATCCCAACAGCAATCCCTGAGGGACACCACTCGTTACTGATCTTCAATTGGACATTGAGCCATTGACCACAACTCCTTGCATGCGAGCATCCAGCCAATTCTTTATCCACCAAGTGCTCCATCCACCCAATTTATGTCTCTCCAATTTAGAGACAGGATGTTATGCAGGACAGTGTCAAATGCTTTGCAGAAGTCTAGATAAATGACGACAACTGCTTTGCCCCTGTCCATCAGTTCTGTATCCCTGTCATAGAATGCCACCAAATTGGTCAGGCAGGATTTCCTCTTAGTGAAGCCATGCTGCCTGTCACCAAGCACCTTGTTTTTCATGTGCCTTAGCATGCTTCCCATGAGAATCTGCTCCAAGATTTTGCCAGGCAGATAAGTGATACTGATTGATACTGATTCCCTGGGTCTTCCATTTTCCCCTTCTTGAAAATGGGGGTTATATTTCCTTTTTTCCAGTCGTTGGGAACTTCACCTGACTGCCATGATTTTTCAAACATGATGGACAGTGGCTTAGCAACTTCATTCGCCAGCTCCTTCAGGACCCATGGATGGATTTCATCAGATCCCATGGAGTTGTGAACCTTCAGGTTCTTAAGATGGTCTCAAACCTGATCCCCTCCTACAGGGGACCTAAGGTCTTCATTCTCACAGCCTCTACACCTGCCTTCCAAGACCTGGGCGGTGTGGTCAGAGCCTTTGCCAGTGAAGACTGAGGCAAAGAAGTCATTGAGAACCTCAGCCTTAGAATCATAGAATCATAGAATAGTTAGGGTTGGAAAGGACCTTAAGATCATCTAGTTCCAACTTCCCTGCCATGGGCAGGGACACCTCACACTAAACCATATTACCCAAGGCTCTGTTCAGCCTGGCCTTGAATACCGCCAGGGATGGAGCATTCACAACTTCCTTGGGCAATCCATTCCAGTGCCTCACCACCCTTACAGTAAAGAACTTCCTCCTTATATCCAATCTAAACTTCGCTTGCTTATGTTTGTACCCGTTACCCCTTGTTCTATCACCACAGTCCCTAATGAAGAGTCCCTCCCCACCATCCCTTCTCCAAATCCTGGGTAGCCAGTTCACCTGATAGCTTTCAGAGAGGGCGCACATTATCCTTAGTCTTTTGTTTGCTACATACCTATAGAATCCCTTCCTGTTATCTTTTACATACCTTGCCAGATTTAATTCTAGCTGGGCCTTAGCTTTCCTAATCTGGTCCCTAGCTTCCCAGGCTGTCTGTCCTCACTTCCACCTTTTATAAATTTCTCTTTTCCCCCTCTAAGTTTCCTCAGCAGCTCCTTATCCGTTCATGAAGGTCTCCTGGCCCTCCTGCTGCATTTCCTTCTAGTCAGGATGCAACACTCAAGCTTGGAGGAGATGATCTTTCAATATCAACCAGCAGTCTTGGGCTCCCCTGCCCCCTAGGGCTATATCCCATGGAACCTTACTAAGCAGGTTCCTGAAGAGGCCAAAGTCTGCTCTCTTGAAGTCCAGGCCTGCGAGCATGAGGCTGCTCCTAGCTGTCTATAGAGAGCTTCATCCACAGTCCTCTTAATCAGGCAGTCTGTAACAGATGCACACAGTAATGTCCCCCATCGCTGCTCTTCCTTTGACCCTGACCCACAAACTCTCTGTTGAATCATCATTTGTCCCCAGAGTTCCATACTCTCCAGCCTACCACTGACATAAACAGCTATTCCCCCTTCCCATCTTCCTGGCCTGTTTTTCCTGAAAAGCTTATAACCTTCCATTCCAACACTCCAGACATAGGAGTCATTCCACCATGTTTCTGTGATGCAAATGATATATCCCTGGAGCCATGTACACTCTCTAATTCCCCTTGTTTATTCCCCATAGTATGGGTGTTTGTATAGAGACATCTGAGCCAAGCTCCAAATGAAGCCCACTGAAATAGCTCTGCATTGCTCCAAGCATTTATTACAGGTACTGTCAACTGACTGGGAGTGTTGGGATGGATCAATATCCCCCTCCCTCAACAGTCTAGCTTAAAGCTGCGTTGACCAGCCTGGCAAGCCTCCTACCAAAGCAGCTTTTCTGCTTTTGTCAGACCAGCTCCACCAGCCTCCAGTAGATCTGGCCTTCCAAATTGAGTCCCATGTTCTAAATAACCCACTCCCTGACTACGGCACCACCATTCTAACTATTTATTAACCTGCCAAATCCACATGGCCTTTTCAAGGTCCTCCCCTTTGACCTGGAGGATTGATGAAAAAACTCTCTGAGCCCCAGAGCCCCCAGAGCACCTCTCCCAGGGCTGTGTAGTCCTTAATGATTCCCAGGCTGCTGCTGTCAATATCACTAGCAGCCACATGGACCACAAGAAGTGGGTAATAGTCAACTTACTAGGCCCTACAGCTTCTCAGCAGCCTCCCTGATCTGAGCCCCAGGTAGGCAACACACCTCCCTTGAGACTGGGTCAGGCTGACAGACGGGTGCCTCTGTGCCTCTCAGAGTCACATACTTGTATGACCCGCTGCTTTTTCCTGGCAGCACCAGTAGTGATCTTCTTTACTGGTGCATCAGCCAGTTGTTCATGTGGTGAGGTGTGTTTCTTTGTTAGCTCCCTGCAGAGCTGTGAGGTGGTTCTGGGTGGAGACATCAGATTTTGGAGGAAGCCCCTTGCTGTTAATTGTCCTCTTCCTCCTTTGCTGGGGGGGGAGTTGTTGCCAATCTCTCAATCTCTGCCCTCTATACAGTACCCTTGCATGATACTTAGCTGAGGGTTTTAAAACTGTTCTACGCGACTGAGTCAGTTCCTTGTTTTGCATGAGTGTTGCAAGGAAAAGCTGCTCAGTCCACATGGTTTAAACCAAACTGGGACCAAAACACTTTATTGAGCTAACAAGAACATGGAATTAGGCAGCAGTCAGTGAAGTGCTGCATTCAAGAGGTAAACCCCCAAACTAAATGCATGAATGTTAATAAACTCAAGCAAATACCTAAACACTCCCTGTAACAGATGCAGAAGAGTTTTCTGAAATTCTTCTTTCCAAGAAGAAGACCTCACCATAAGCAGCGTAGTAACAAATGCCACTTGGTGTATTGGTAAGGAATAGTGAGGAAATACTGTATGCTTTCCACATTTCTGCAAAGTTAATGCATGGGGAACCAAAACCACTTTCTTCCACCTCTGGGACTGCCACACTCAAATGACTGTCTGTGGTATAAAAGCCTTTATTGATACAGTTTGGACATAGGGATTCATTTACATGGGCACCCTGCAGCAGTGCCCAGTGTGTGGCCGCCATGGGCAGGGACATGCCCCTGGGCCTCCTGGGCACAGGCACTGCCTCAGGTCCAGCACCCCAAAGGCCTTTCTCCAAGTCACGCTGGGCAAAGGGGCAGCAGCAGCAGGGCTGCGGTGGGCAGGACTGTGGTGGCCCCGTCACCCCTGCGTCATAGTGCCAGTACCCAGCAATGCAGCATCACAGTGTTCTGGGGCGGTACAAAGCCCAGTGCCCTCCATCAGTGCTTTGGAGCTCCAGTGCCAGGCACTGGAAGGGTTCTTGCTCCCAGGCTAGATCAGGCCAGTGGCATTTTGCTGTGGTTGGAAGCCCCTGAGATGGCTCCAGGTGGAGGCAGGAAAGGCAGTGCCAGTGTCCCCTTGTCCCCTCAGAGGCATAACCAGCCCGTGGACCGGGAGCAGGTCTTGCTCACGTACTCAGGGAGTAGCTGATTGCCAGCACTGGGGTCAGGAAGGAATTTTCCCCCAGGGAAGATTGGCACCGGTCCCCGGGTGTTTTTTGCCTTCCTCTGAGCAGTGAGCATAACCACTTGTCAGGGCTCCTCTGGTCCTGGTGCTCTGTGCTATCGCCTGCTGCTCATGCACCACAAAGGTGGCCCCTCGTGTCCTGCATCTGGAGGGGGAAGGTTTTTTTGCCCCCAGGTGGACTAGCAAGTGTCCCCGGGGTTTTTTGCCTCCTCTGCAGCCAAGCACAGCCCCTCCATGGGGCTCCTTTGGGTTACTGGTAGCACAAAGGCAGCTGCTCGTGCTCCACGCCGGTGGCCCTTGTGCCTCGCATGCGGGGGGAGGAAGCCTTCTGCACTCCCAGGGTGGCCCCAGGACTTGCTGCTTCTCTCTGTAGCATTGAGCACCCCCCTTTGTCAGGTCTTCCCCGGCCCATTCTGGCTGGGTTCTTGCACTGCTCTCGCCCCACCACAGCACCACTCATGTCTTGGCTTTTACATTTATCAGGCTGCAAGGGATGTTGTTTCAAGCTAAACTGAAGGGTGCACCAGCCTGCTGCTGGCTACACAAGGGCATCGGGTTAATGCTTGTGGGCATCAGCTCTGCAAGGTTTAGAAAGAGAAAACAGAATCTAAGCTAGGCTAGACTAAAATTAACTAAACTAAGCTAAGCTAAACCAAACTAAAATAAGGTAAAGCAACTTTATTTATAAATAAATAAAATACTCTTTCCACCTGATTTGAGTCTGATTTATGTCTTTGAAAGTGTTTTTGGTGCTGAAAACCCATTGGCATTTCAGGTAAATAGTGGTCTCATCATGATACAACTCATCGTGAGTGCAGGGAATGAAATGGAATGGAAGAGAAGGGAATGGAATGGAACAGAACGGAATGGAATGGAATAGAACAGAACAGCTATGATATTTTATGCATACAGTTCTGCATGACAAGCTCTGACCCAGGGTCTGAGGGGCCATCTGCAGTGCAGGTCCCAAGGGAGGCCAGTCTCGGGCATTGAGGCCTATGAACAGCATCTGGACCCTGACAGCAGTAGACCTGCACTCCTCATATTCTTTCCTTTAGGCATGAACTGAGGCTCCTGGATGCTGTGTTTCCCCTCGCTGTAGTGTTGAAGGCATCATCCTCTCTGGAGCTACACACCTCGGCAAATCTTTCATTATAAATGGAATGTTTTGTTTAACTCAGATTTTAAAATTTCATAACAACTTCCTGAATTTTGCAGTTTTCCAATCGGAGAATTCTTTCTACCTGAAAGACAAATGTTACTTTCAGAAAATTTAAAATACAAATTGTCACATACGCAAATGTATTACACTGTTTATCCTGCTCTCTTTCTTGTTTTTTGGACAAAGCTATTACCTGAACTAGACTTAACCCCTCAAGTATTCCTACACATTCCTAAGCAGTTTTCAGGAAGTAAACTAATGAAAACACCTTTCATTAAAATTTACTGACCAAAAACCAACCAACCAACCAACCATCTAAACATCCAAACAAAAATCCACAGAGCCTAAGACAAAATAAGGAGTATTACATCTATACATTGTTTCCAATCTCATTTATAACTCATCATAAACATAAGGTTGGAGAATAAATACTGGTGCTGCGGATAGAACTCGTCTTTTGCCATAGATTCTATTTAAGGCTACTCTGATTATTTGTACCCTACCATGCAATGTACAATGTCAGAGTTCTTCAGACCATTTGCCAAAAAGCAGTACACTTTTTTGCACCAACCAGCTGTAAGTCCTGGTGGTGTTATTGTTCTTTCTTACTATATATGACTCTGAGGTCTCCAAATCCAAACTCTGTTACAAGGTATGGAACATAACGCAGTTATCTATCTTGTTTTGGTACCTTTCAGAAAGAACAAATTCAAACAGGAATGTACACAATAAGAAGTAATAAAAAAATGAAAAAGAAGCATATGTTTGTAAAATGAACTAATCAGCATGCCTAGAATTCTTACGTATTTTTACTCAAGAGCTCTCTATTTTCACCTATTTATTTTATTTACGGATAAGTGTAATAAAAAAAAATCTTACATAAAGTTTCTCATTTAAAATTCTGGTTTTAGGTCTTGTTTTCCTTCTGCGCTGCATTTTGGGGAATCCAAATTATGAAGCAGATCACTTAATCTAAACATAAACGTCACTGAAAGAGCAGAACATCACTAATTATGGAAGCAGCACTTTGGAATAACCTTCTAGATTCCTTGGAAGTAATCAACTGTGAATCTTACTGAATTACAATCATTTCACTTATGATAAGAGAGGGGTTTTATTTTGTATGAAGGTTTGAAAGATTTAGTACCATGTGTATTCATTTTTGATTTTTTAAAAAACATATTTCATTTCCCCCCATTTAAATAAAATGTTTGTTCACAACATGTATTTTTACACTGAAAGGATTACGAAACCATGTATAACTAATAGCATTTTACAGCCATTTTGTTAGTAATCATATGTGAAAAGTATTTTTCACAAAAGGAATAACTAAAATAGCATTTGTTGTAACCTGGTATGAAGTGGCTGACTGTTCCTATTAAGGCTAACTGTAAACATATGTGAATGTCTTTTTTAGAATTACACTAGAACCTCAATGTCATGCCCAATTCAGTGTTCAAAACATACAAATACATGAGGATGAGTAGTTGAGGCAAGAAAATTATTAAAAACAGCATGATAAAATAACTTGAACTAGTGTGAGTTGAAACATCTTCAGTAACATTGGCTGATGTATGTGTCGTATAATGCAGACATGCAGTTTAGACTGAATTATTTAAGGAGTACACCTGCAGTTACCTTCTTTAGGTGCTGATCAAGCCAGCACTTACATGAGTATCCCATTGACTAATGGTACTCAAGTGACAAAATATTTGCAAGGCTACGTCCTTAATTTCTGGTAATTTCCTGCTGGGGTGATCTCAGGGGAGATGCACTTCTTGTCTTTCAGGAGCTGTTGGAAAATGGTTTGTACTAAGATAGGAAAATTAAATACAAATGGTAAAGGGAGTCTCCAAACAGCAGGACTGGCAAAAATACTGCAGCTAGGTTGTTTTTCTTTCCTCACACTCTTCCAACTTTTTATTTGGATCCAAGACTTTTTGAAGTGCTTAAAGTCAAGTAGCTAAAAAATGTAGGCTATCATCTTGCACGCTTCAAACTAATAATAATACCTAGATTAAAATATGGGTTGAAGTTTGGGTTGTGGGGTTTTTTTTCCCATTCCTTTTTCCTTTATGTTAGTGACATGCTAACAGATATTAATTAACCCATATTATCAGTCTTTACCTATAACAGATGTCACTGTCTACATAATTGGATGTTTTCAGTAAATTGTCAGAAACACGGTAATGTTATCTAAATAAAACTGAGCCAATGTCTAGTGAGAATATCAGCTTCATTTTATAAAAAGTTTTACTTTAAAACCCAGGTTTTAAGTTACTCTGTTTGTGTATCAAATGCCTTGTGCCTGTCACTTTAGATTATGCTCAAAGGCCTGGAAATATTTGGCTGAGAAAGCAGGTGTTACTTTGATCAGAGGTACTAATACCTGGGATGCAAAGTAAGGATAATACCTTCCGAAACTGAAGGTGCATTTAAGTAGAGGATCTTCCTTTTCATAATGAGATGAAAAAAACTGGCTCATCAAAAGCCTAGAAGAAATCAGAATTTACATGCTTATGGAGAAGTTTAATTCAAACTTTTATTCATAACAAGGTAGCATTCCAATGTCTTTTTAAGAAATGGATAAATGAAATGATATGCCTCTGACTTCAGGAGCAGAAGTATAATCTCGTGACTAACACACCAGTGTGACATCCAGGAGCTTTCTCCGATACTGCCAGTTGTAACCAAAACTTACCATCTCTTTGCTTGAATTTTCCCATCTGTAGAATGGCAGTGATGACAACACTGATGGCACCTCTCACCATAATCAAAGTATTGCATTTGGGATCTTTTCCTTACAAAGCTGTTATAGGATATATAAGAAAATGACAGAATCTGAGTGCAGAAGTACAACACAATCTACAAACTTCTTATGTGACCCCATAAGTTAGTGTAACTATATTTTCAAAATAGTAGTAATGTAGTAGTGATATCAACCTCACAGCAATATTTTGAGGTCAGTTTAAGATAATGATTGAGTAACATAACAGAGTCCTATTAAAAGTCAGTTTCCTTATCAAAATAAATCCTTCAAAGAGGCAGGAGCAGAATAAAGATTTAACACTTTCTGAATTTAAAAATCTGCATTCTCAGAAGGACAGTAATGAAGATGTTAATTAAATTAAATAAATTTTATTGATCTCCTAATGAATGTCACTAAGGGCAAATACTGCCTGACAAATTTGGTGGCCTTGTACAACAAAGTTACAGCCTTTGTGAATAAGGGAAGAGCAACTGATGTCATTTACCTGGACTTGTGCAAGGCATTTGACACCGTCCTGCATGACATCCTTGTCTCTGAACTGGAGAAAGGTGGATTTGACAGATGGACCATTCGATTGGTAAGGAACTGGCTGCATGGTTACACTCAACGAGTTGCAGTCATCAGCTCAATGTCCGAGTGGAGACCAGTGACAAGTGGTGCTCCTCTGGGGTTGGGTATTGGCACAGGTGTTGTTTAATATCTTTGTTGGTGACATGGACAGTGGGATTGAGTGTGCCCTCAGCAAATTTACGGATGACACCAAGCTGTGTGGTGTGGTCGACACACTGGAGGAAAGGAATGCCACCCAGAGAGACCTTGACATGCTTGAGAGGTGGGCCTGTGTGAACCTCATGAAGTTCAACAGGGCCAAGTGCAAGGTCCCACAGCTGGGTCAGGGAAATCCCAAACACAAGTACAGGCTGGATGGAGAATGGATTGAGAGCAGCCCTGCAGAAAAGGACTTGGGGGTTTTGGTTGATGAGAAGCTCAAAATGACGATGTATGCTTGCAGCCCAGAAAGCTAACCATATCCCGGGCTGCATCAAAAGAAGCATGAACAGCAGATCAAGGGAGTGATTCTTCCCCTCTACTTCACTCTCATGAGACCACACGTGGAGTGCATTCAGCCCCTAGCATAAGAAAAATGTGGAGCCTTTGGAGCCAGTTTAGAGGAGGTCCATGAAGATGATCAGAGGGCTGGAGCTCCCCTCCTATGAAGAAAGGCTGAGAGAGTTGTGCTCATTCAGCCTGGAGAAGAGAAGGCTCTGGGTAAACATGCATGGGTGCCTGAGACTCTTGAACTTTAAAATAACATCCACTCGGTATCTCTAAGTAATCCTTTGGATACAGATGAGAAACTAGGGTTTGCCTTTCCCAGAATAGAGTTTCAAGGACAAGCTCATAGAAACACCCTTGGCTGAATCATTTTCCCATTAGCTATGTGGTAAGTAGCTGTATCACTGTCAACTTGCTTATCATGTTGGTTTTTCAGTTTTGTTTTTAGTATTGACTGGTTTAGTATCTTAGGTACTTAACAACAGTACTGAATCTAGTTCATACTGTCTTTATAGCCACTGCAAAGAGTGAAACAGTAATCCCAAAGATCTCTGGGTTTGAGTATTCAAGAGACTCTGGAGAGTAGATGGCAAATTAATTGAATTATTTATCATTAATATATTACATACAGTTAATTGAATTAATTAAATACTAACTGCCAGCATTGCTCATTGCTAGGATATATTAGCAACATTCTGGTAAGCCACCCTTATCCCCTTACCTTTTTAATACTCCATTGCCTGTTTCTTTAGAGTTTGACCATGCTGTGTAGGGTGAACAATTGTTTGGGATCAAGTAAGATCAGGTGAATTATGTGAGAAAACTAGTGAGCAAAATATTGATGCAGAATTAGTAAGTATTGTGTAAGTAACTGTTTTTCTTTTAGAGAGATGCTGTTTCTTGTCTCTGGAAACAAAAATGTGCAGCAGTCTAAAACCCTAGCCTCACATGTCCAAGTGAGGAACTTCATAAATAACATTTGTAATATTTGCAGTATTGCTTAAGACTTCCTTTTGGTTCTGTTTGTCATTAAACTCCCCAGTGGCACACCTTGGGGAAAAAATGTTGATAAACAGAACTTTTTTTTTTCAGCAGGAGTGTTAACAAAGTGTCTTCCCCTGCTCTTTCCAGCTGTTGTAATGTCACATCCTTACACATGGCCTTTCCCGGATTATGTGCACAGCAATATCAAGTTACTGAAAGCCCAGAAGTAAGCAGCTGAATCCTGTATTCACTTGAGACCTGACCCTGCACCATTCAAGTCACCAAAAAACTTGCTGCTGACCTCAGGATCAGGGCAGAGCATTCCCTGTAATGAAACAAGAATGATGCAATATTTACTGCAACTCAAGCTTTGGTACAGTGCGTAATTAAAAATAACAGTTGTGCAAGAACTTGTTCCTGTAAGTGGATAATATGGTGTTCTTGTGCTATATTATAATCAGAGCCCTTTGATGGATAAATGGTGACAGTTAAAGCTGTAAGCTATGCATACCAGATACAAAGAGCTCAGGGCTTCCTCTTGCCTTTCCCGTCTCCAGTTTTCTCTCAAATCTGTGGGTTTAGGGACATTGTTATCTAAACCATTATCTAAAAAGAGGACATTGATCGAGTATTTTAAAGTTTCTTTTTTAAAAACAAATTTCTGTGAGCTTTTAGGAGTTTTACGTCATGTGATTAGACATGCTGAATGGCACTGAGGGTAAGAGATGTTCAGACTTTTCTTCTTGGGTCTTCAACTTGTGATAAAAATAGCCTATCTATGTCTCAGTGATTGAGTTCATCAAGAAGTCTCAGAGAAGTAGGCCTCAGAGAATGCCACATCTTGCAATATTTTGCAAGCTATATTCCCCATTGTTGAAGTTTTTCTTCAAACTCTGGCTCCTGGAATCTTGTGAGTGCTTTTTTTTTATTATTTTGTTTTTATTTTAATGTATTTGTTTTCTTTACCAAAAGTTTCTGACTGCCGAAAACAAGAGCAATGGAAGGTTCAAAATCAAAAAGGCAAACAAGATTTTTATAGGATAGGTAATATTTAAAAATATTTTCCCTTTTAAACCACCATAGTGATACATGAGGCTTGACTCACAATTTTTTAACTCTTTTTGATTGCTAATGCTGAATGGGAAAAAACTATTCTTGGTCTATCCTTTTCCATAAAACCTCTGGTTCCAGCATAGGCATATACAATGATCCTGACATAGAGTTTTGCAGTTTCCTGGCTTCCTGCTGGTGTTTGACCTGTTCAGTTTGGAATTAAAACAAAGTGGGCCACAGAGCCGGCTCTCTGAGGACCCACTGCCCTCAGTAACTCCCTGCAGCACACATAAACCTCAGCCAGAACATGATGGGTTGCCTATCACTCCCAGCAGTGCTGGTCAAAGCAAACAAGAGATGTACTGTGGACTTCAGCATTTTCTCTTTCTACAGGGAAAAAAGCGTACAAATACAGAGTTTGAAACTCAGATACAAACCACAAGGTAAAGCAAAAATAAGATATCTCACATACCAGAGAAGCACTTCCATATTAATATCAAGGCCAATGGAAAACTTGGCTCAGTCTTTTGTCATTTTTGCCCCACCTATGGAAAACAGCAGAAAAATGTGGAAACATTGAGTAAGAATGAACTACTGAGTGTCCTTGTGTTTATGGTTTGGCAAAGAAAAGTGATACAAAATGAATCCTCTCACCCCTGCTCCTTGCTATATTTTTAATGCTTCCTCCTTCATTCTTTTTTCCCATTTTTCTGTCTGTCTCATTCTCTCTCATGTTTATTTGTCTTTAAAAGAAAAAAACAAACCCTCTCCTGTCTTACTTTAGGCTTGTTATGTGTTGAAGTACATAATGGCATATTTCATATCCACAAATATGATAGTGCATTTTAATAAATGAGAGCCAAACATACTTGCCTAAAGGTGACTACTTGCTTTATTGCTCCTGTCAGTCTTCTAGCATTCATTCAAAATACACTGCTCACGTATTGTTAATGTTGCATTTATTTTCATATGAATCTGCCTAGTGTCCTCTAATGACTCATTTTCTGTTTCCATTCCAGTAACATAGCACTATCCTTTTCACAGTTTCTATGCTCGTTCCTGTTTCTTTGCTATTAATTCATTCTAGTTACTTGTTGTCCCTTCAGTGTCATGCCTTAGCTGTCACTGCCTCTCTCTGCCTGAGAATACACTACTGTAGCTTTTATGCACTATTTTCTAACCTGCTGGTTTTAGTGTGGCAGAGGCAGGCAGCCCATTAGTAATAATATTTGATTTAAAAGAGATTAAATGAATAAAGAAAATAATGGAACATTTTAAGCACTATGGAATTTGTGGTGTTTCTGCTACTTAATTTTTTCCCCAAACCTTGCCTGCAAGTACTTATCAGCACATAAATTATGATTACGGAAATTTTGCCGGGTAAGAAAAATAGAGTAAGACAATTGAATAAAATTTTTAGATCAAAGAATAGCTCATTAGCTTACTGAGTGTGATGTGTCTTTTGCTTGTGTCTGTCTACACTGAGGTCATGAGCCTGTTATTTGAAGATAACAACACTAGCCCTTTGCTTCAAGTTTCGAATTTCTGATTTCAGTTCTAACAGCCTTTACCTTCTCTCCACTCCTGACTCACAGCTGACTTATTACTTTTAATCATTCTGAAAGCACAGATTTTAAGTTTGCTCTTCTTTTAATCACAGTACAAAAAAAGGGAGGGAGGGTAAGGTGTTATACACTGCAGCAGTGTAAGCATGTACTAACATGCTTCTTTCTTTGAAAACCCTAAGTACTCCCAGTTTCCTATCTATCATCACGAACTGGATTTCACAGCAACGTCTAACAGAGGAAAGCCTGATGATCAGGGATTGGTGAGAGAAATGAAATGGATGTTTCTGAGATTCTGAAAAGAAAGTTTGACACAGAAGGTCAGATAATCTTTGGCTTTATTTTGTACATCACTTAACTTCCCTGAAATGAAGCTGTAAGAGAGAAGTATTCATGCCTTCATGGCCAATAATAAGATGTGTGTACTTGAATATATATTTTTATTGTCCAGCAATATTCCTATTATTCATGGGCAAATCTAAGAGTGACTCATGCCTATGGTTAATTATGGTTACTTTATGCCTGATAATTGGACTGTGTGGAAATGGTATTATTAATGAAGAACAATGAACAACAGTTTGTGCTACAGATGCAAAATTATTGCACGGTATTTTGTCCCCCAGGATTTCTCCTTGCAGGAAAACCCTGTGATAATGTTGGAATTTCGTTAGCATAGTCCCATGAAAACTTTCTGTACCCTACCAATGGCTTTCCCTTCCCACCTCTTTATGGAAACCCATAATATTTTCTCTGAGGTGTCAACCAGCTCTTAAGATGTGTGAAAAAAACATCTGAGTGTGTCTGAAGAGACATCTGAGCACTTGCAGAGGTGGGCATTGTAGCATGGGTATTCTAATACATAGCAGGGATTTTCTAACAATACTTAAGAAGATGAAATCGTATGCTGTTGGGTTTGAGCATTTGACATGTATTCGCAATGCAAGTCTTTATGGTCCTGTCAGATTCTATTGCACTTACAGGTAAGATAATGAAAACAGGCAAGATGTAACACTGGCTACTGAAGCTGGTATAAATACATCGACTAAAATACATAATTTAGGACATTTTCTACTGTAGTCTTCTCATTAAACAGGTTACTGGATGTAAAGCTCCATTTTTTTTTTTTAAATGTATTTCTTTTGAATTTTCAGAATTAACAGAAGTTCAGATAATATTTCCTCTAGACAGTATTTCACAAAAAATGTAGTTGTAGGCAGTGTAACACGCAGTAGTAGCTATGAAGTTAATTCTTATCAGTATGTTGAAGAAATCATCAGAGATGTCTTGCAGTCAGATTTTAGTGAGAAACAGCAGTAATGACCAATATTACTATTAATAAGAGTTAGAAAATATTGATTACTGTAATATTAAAATTAGTAAAAGTAACTCAACATTTCAAGTTCAGTTGCACAGTCTGAGCTCTGTCAAATTTGCCAAAAATGTTCAGTGGGATGTTTTTATTTTTTCTGGAAGATTTTCTGGGACTTATGGAAAATGTAGTAATGTAGTCTAAATATATTCTGTGGAAAATACTCAACTGTAAGGCCCATTTTCTCGTTAAGGAGATCTCAGAGCAGCAGAATTAATAGTACTTGAGCTTGTCTGGTTAGAAGATACACATTTGGTTCCTAAGATGGGAAAATTTATCTCTGAAATCTCACAGAATACGATATGTTGGTACACTTTTGTGTTTTCCAGAAGCCATAGTCATATTTCTCAAGCACTGTCTAGTATTTCTGGGCAACTGCAGTCATAACCTCTGTGTTTTTACTGACTACATATGCAGCAGATGCTAAGGTTAAAAAAATGCAAAATAGTAACACTACATAGCTTTGGTCATATGTTTGATTCCTTTAGGGAACAGTTTCTGATTAGGGGGGAGTAATCTAAAATTATGTAGAAATATATTTTTTCCTTCATGTTTTCTGCATCTTACTTGCTTGTCTGGAGAAAATATGTTGATTTTATTTTTCAACTGTGCATTTGAAGTCCTACCAACCTGTTCCTTTTCAGCTTTTCACACTTGTGGTCACTGCTTACTTTACATTTTAGTTTCTTATCCCAATAGCACGTATGGAATTATAGGCTAGATAAAATACTCAAGATGTTTGAGAAAATCTGCTAATAAAATCCCATTAATGATCTTGCTGTGCTGTGGCAATTGCTATTGGAGGCTGCTGGTTTTGACGTTTTTCTCACTGGATTCTTGAAAGTTCTCAGTGACTTGCTTACATCTTCTTCAGGGAAACTACACAAATGGGGAAAGCCAGCTAAACTGAGGACCTTATCATCTTCTGTGTATGGATTACTGGTACAAGATTTTTTAAGTCTCAAGAATAGTGATGCTGAGTGGTTTCAGCCTGCATTCTGATTGCCCATTTTACAAAACCTCTGGAGGTGGTGATCCAAGTAGACTGCTCAGACAGCATGTATGAGGACCTGGGGTCTACTTTTCTCTAAGGAGCTGATTTCAAGATAAGAAGAGTCTTGCAGGTAAGGTTCCTCTTTTGGTAGCACACCAGAGAAGATTAATGAGAGCTGAAAGAATAAGCCCTCCTCTAACAAGAAACAGCAGGTAAAAAACAAAAGGAAAAGCCCATTGCTCTGTTCTTCAAGAGCTAATTGTAGATTATATGTGCTCAGGTGTTGCTATTTCTGGCGGGAAAAAAGCCCTGTGACCTGTAGTGTGTGCTCACATTTAGTGGTAACCAAGCCTACACTGGTGCTTATACCTTTTGGAGGTTCCCATCACGCCTAAGCAAAGCTGGTCTTTAAAAAAAGGAATAATAATTTCAGGCAACTGAGGAAGAAGCAGCAACTTGTTCCTATTCCTACAGTGTGTAACAATGAAGAGCCTGATCCTTGGCTGACATAAATTGGGTAGCTGTGCTGACCTTTGGTTTTGGTTCCTTTTTGGCTCATTGAATTTCCTCACATCCTAAGCTCATTAAACTGTGGCTCAGCCAAATTGCCTGTAAGAAGTGGTTTAAAAGGTAAGTGCAGTAGCATATCTGTAGCTTAGGGCAGAAACTTTTTGCAAAGGCATTTGCATTGTAAGACAAAGGTTCTCTAGACTGGGAGCCACAGACCTGTCATTAGCAGGACCATCCAGGTGGCTGTGTCTTTGAATTAATGCACAGATTCAGGATTCTAGACGGAGAGAGAAAACGTCTTACATAAGCAATGGGGCTCCAGGCTGGATAGGCTGTTTGCACCAAATTATCCAACTACTCTTGTCCCTTTGTTTCTTCAGCTTATAGCTTCTAAATAGACTAGCAAACATTTGTACATATTTGTTACTCAAAATAACTCCAAACATGAAAAGGGTCACAAGCATATCATAGGGAGACATGATCATGGAAGCTGTTTGCACTGGATACTGACATCTTGTGGTGCAATGTATTTTGGTGATGGAGCCTGATGCAGTTTTTGTAAGGCTTGCACCAGTGAAAATGCTCTACTATGTGATTAAAATTACATACAACATATGGGCTTATAGAGTTTGATAGAAAAAGTCAGTAGGTTTTCTAAAGATAGAAACTCTCCCATTCCCAGCTTTGTTCCCCAGAATTAGGGACTACAAACTGTTGTTTTGTTTTTTTTTTTTTTTATTATTTTAAGGTAGCTTGTTTTCCAAGGCAGTAATGCTGGCAAAGTCGTCTCAGCGTCAAGTAGTAGAGCTAGTGCAGCAGCTACCTAAGGTTTTGCTATTCTATGCCAAGCAGAGATTCAAAACAATGAAAGATTGCCCAGGGAGGTTGTGAATGCTCCATCCCTGGCAGTGTTCAAGGTTGGACAAGGCCTTGGGTGATATGGTTTAGTGCGAGGTGTTCCTGCCCATGGCAGAGGGGTTGGAACTTGATGATCTTAAGGTCCTTTCCAACCCTAACTATTCTATGATTCTATGATTCTATGAAAGATTGCAATATTCACACAGAAAATATGTTGGGTGTGGTTTTGGTTTTGTTTTGTTTTTTTTTCCCTTAAAGATTTAATAGTTAAACAAAAAGAACAAAGTATCTGCTTGGTCGGTACAAAAGCTGAAAGTTTTCTGGAACGTGGGCATACAGGTCTGAAATCATTTTACTCATAAGCTTTCCTCACCCATTTCAAGCAGCCCTGTCATGTTTTGACAGGTCTTCCAAAAACAGTAGTAAAGCTTCATAGCAGACCTACTCCAGATACGATCCAAAACAACAGGAAAAATGAGCATTTTTAAAACACAGGTCAGTAATGTACAAAATGGGCTAAAGAAAAGATAGACCATTTTTTGTAGTTAAATCAGGAGAGAGCAGAAAGTGAACAGGAAAGTGCTTGTTAGCCCAGACAGGAAAAATGAGCATTTTTAAAACACAGGTCAGTAATGTACAAAGTGGGCTAAAGAAAAGATAGACCATTTTTTGTAGTTAAATCAGGAGAGAGCAGAAAGTGAACAGGAAAGTGCTTGTTAGCCCAGACACTCAGTAATTTCAGTCTTACTTTGCTATTAAGTGAAACTATTAGATATTTTTGATCTAACAGTAAAGACATAAAGAATGGAAAGACGTGCACTGTTTGGGTGGTAGCTTCAGTGTCTAGCTTAATGAATTGTGCTGTCATGCTGGGATTTGAAGCAGTCCAGTGAGTAAGGCTTCCCTGCTGCCTTTCTCTTTGACTTCATTACACAACCAGCTCTCTTTTATATTTTGATAGTGACATCTATTGGAGCTTTGAAGAATAATCTTTCAGACAAAAAAAAGAAAAACCACAAAAAAAAAAAAAGTGAACCCAAATGTATATTAGTAAAATTTTTTGACAACTAAAAATTTCAGTTAAAACAAAAGCAGATACATACCTGTCATCAAAACACATACAAGAATGAAAATATGTATGAAAAAAAAAGAAAAATGTGTCAAGAGTTCAAACCAGATTCAAAAAAAAAAAGAGCCTTTCTCTCCTTTGATCATAAGTGATCTTAGAAACTTACCCAAATGTCTGAAGTTTGTTTAGAAAAAAGCCATCAACTAAAGCTGCAACCTCAAAGTGAAAGAAATACGGGATTTGACTGAATCCCATATAGATTTATACAATACTTTGACAAGTATTGACAAGGCCAGATGTAACAGATTAGGTACAGTAGCAGCTAGCTAGTCAGCGAAGACCTGATAGGCTTTCCTCATTAGCAGCTGAAGCCTGTGCTGTCAAAGGGACACAACCATCAGAATAATTAGGATTAAATTAGCTGTGGCTTTTCTAAGCAAACCATCTTCACACCTCTGGATTATATTGTAAATATGGCATGTGTCTGTTTAGAGCTTATGACAAGGGTCCTAGATTTGTCCAGAGATGTAAAACTGATACACAGTGAATAGGTGTGGCAATGGATTTACATCACAATAAATAAGCCAACGTATTTACATATTTTAAAATGTGTATTTACTAAGAGAAGATTGCAGAATTCAGTCCCTGGTGTCAGCAGTAGCAGTACTGTGTAACGTTACCTCACAAAATATCCAGGTGAAATTAGGAGATCCGAAATGTGTAAGGAGAGTGTATTGTGGCAAGCACAGTCTCCAGGACAGCCCCTTTTGCTTCTGTTCCTCGCTCTCCTGAGGACTCTCAGAGTTCCTCCATGTACACCAGAAAAATATGCCTAATTTTCCTCAATTCATGTTTCTCCACAACACCTGGCCCATGGTGAATATCCCCATATGAAAGTTTCATGTTTATTTGTGAGTGGTTGTGACTTTTGGGCCTTTCTCCTGGCTTCATTTCTACAGGGATATGGTAAAGAATTCCCCAATATTTCAGATGATGAAAGAAGTGGGAGATTTCTTTGTTGCCTCAGATTTATAGATTTTGGGGTGGCTTTATTTTGGTTTGGATTTCTTTGCATATGACTTAATTTCAGTTAATTCTGACTTCTAAAGGAAATTAAATTTCTCAAACAACCAAAGGTTTAAATTATATTCTTGGTATTGTTGGACATAACATCGATCTAGTTTTGCTTTTATTTATTCTGGTGCATCTTTGCCAGTAGCAATACGGCTACTGTTGAATCCATTATGATAAGAAAAACCCAACTCAGTCAGGCAACTAGTCAGACAGGGATCTTACTATGAAATGAAGAGGTTAAATATAATCTTAGCATAGCAAACATAATTGACTTAAACACCCTGAATGCAAAAGTACTTGATAAAGCGTCTAATAACTTGACTATTTTTTGAACTGCATGTTTTTGAAAGTCTCTGTTCTTAAACCCCTTCATGTATAATATAAAACAACTGATAATGTCTTCAGTTATTGTTCTGATATAAATAATATAGCCATTTCTTCTGCTGCTGGCTGAGAAATGTTTGAATTTTACAGCCAGTGTTATGACATCCTCCATTCTTATTCAGCATTTACAGAGCCTGAGGGAGAAATAAAATGTTAATGATGTTGTAAAGACACTTTCTATAATGAAAATATATCCAGATTAATCTCACCTTTCATTTATTTAATAGGTATTCTACCACATTATTTCGTGCTTTAAGAGTGTCTGTAAAAGGATAAAATAGGAAAGAATCAAGTAGTTTAGTCAGTGTACTGTGACTTTTCTGTGCAAATTGCAATGTAAGAATACTCCTGGTTTGGTACTGTATCCTTTTGGCTTGTATAAGCAGTTTCAATGACATTGGTTCAAGTGAGCAAACACTGCAGAGTCCCTTCTCTCCACCTAACTGCGCTTTCAAGATTGTTGATTGCTGAAGCATAGGGAAGGAGAGAATACCAAAAGCAGCAAATGAAAGCTTCTTTCTTTAGGCTTAAAGATAGGTATTAAGGGAGATATTTATTTAATTGAAATGATTAAAAACTAAAATCTGTGCTGGGTACTTAGCAAATAAGATCACAAGGAACAGAGGGTAGGTACACCACAAAGGACTTTTACATAGGCACCTGGTTCTGGTATGGCCAGGAACTTCTAATATATCTGACCATCCTCAAGCAGGCTCTGAAAAGGTTTTTAGCCTCTCTGTGTACTGCTCTTCTATCATGCAATTGAGTGCATTAAGCTCAAAAAGACTCTAGACACTATTTGCAAGATGCTGTGCTAATAAGCTTCTCGGAACATTGTGTCCTGATCTGGTCTGAGACATCTTGCCTGAGCCTGTCCTGTCCTATTAGAATGCACCTTCATCTCAGCTGTGACAGACACAGCTCTTTGCAGAGACACCTGGATGCTTGCTACATCACTTTCCACAGCATTTATGCCATAGGGATAATGTGTTGGTTCAGGAACATCACCAAATCTCTCTGCTGCAGTGTAGTAGAAAGGCACTGCCTTGAAGTAATGATCTCTCTCAATGACACCTAAACAGGTCATACAAACAGAGCTACAAAGATGAAAGAATTATTTGTAGACTGCAGGTGGAACATAAATATGCAGGAAAAGTTCTAAGCCTAACTAGATGAACAGTCATGTTAAAAGCATATTAGGAGTAAATCTAAAAGGAACAGAAAGAAAACTTTATCTAGGAAGTCAGACGCTAGTAAGGATCAGCTGGGAGATGTAAAACATTGAGATCAGAAGATGTAAAATGAATGGAAAAATAAATTCAAAAGTTATGTCTACAAATCCAAATGAATGCCCTGTTTCAGTTTTAAATTAAGAGGAAGTTACAGAAATTGAAAGAAAATGAGGATAGTTCATGAGTTTGCATATATAAAAAAAGGAAATAACCATTGATAATAAAATTAAGCAAGCTTAATGAGTTCAACTTTGGGCACCCATTATTCATTGTTCCAAAATAATGAAGGAATAAGGATTCACTGGATAACAACATATAATGCACTCTATTCGATAAAAGGAGAAAATTACTGAAGTAATTTGGTCCTCATTAGTCTGACCTCAATAGAATTCAAAGCTGTTTAAAAAACAGGAGACAGAAAAATTAAAAATGTACAGATAAGTAGGAAACAGAATAAAATGCAGCATGTGTTAACCAAAAGGTGATGCCAGACTAAATTGCTGCCATTTCTACATGTGGTAACTGATTTTTCTGAGAAGAACAGTATAATACGTCATCTATCAATACTTTTAACAAATAATTTTATATGATGCTGCATAGGAAATTAGCAGCAAACATAGGAGAGATTATGATAAATGTAGGAATTATAAGACATGTAAGGAAAATGGATGACTATATGCACTAGCTCTTTCCAGCCTCAAGAAGAGTCTTCTGAAAGAGAATATGATTGTGGTCTATAAAATTGCAGGTAGAAAGAGCATCAGTAGGGGATGCTTATTACCTTTAGTATTAGTAAGTATAGGTAACATCAAATGAAATTGTAGACTGATAGGTTCAAAAGAAAATGGAGTACTATTTCACCTGCCATATAACTAAGCTGTGAATTTTAGAGCTTTTTTAGAATGTAAATGAATATAAAAATCGTTTATGGAGATCAAAAATACTTAGATGGATTTATGGAATTAAAATATCTGTCATGGGCTATTCAACACAAAAATTGCGTACTTTCCCTAAGCATCTATGTAGAAGGGAAATTTTTGTCTCACCCAGTTCACCTGTTCTAATTTTCTTAGGAGATGATAAAAATCACCATGGGACTTAATACTAGAAATCTTTAAGACTCAGGCTTGGGGTTATTGTTATTTAAATTTTCTCTAATTACCTTGGCACAAAATGTTTGAGTGCAGAAATTAAAATTAGCTGATAAATCTGAAAGACATCAGGACAGATCTGGATATAGTGTAACCATAAGAAATAGAATAACAGAAATTTAATGAACTTTAGTAATATGAACAATAATGTAATTCACTGAAGGGCTAATGACAAAAACCTGGTTTTAACTTAACCCACAAGTGATCAAGAGCAATTGGAAAGGAGGAGTTGGGTTTGCTTGTCAGTTCCAGGGTCTGTAAAGGGCTGTGGTTGACAAAGGGGATGTTCAGTGAGAAATTCCTCACTAAGATGGAAAAGTTTTACAAGATACTGATGAGTTCTTGCCCATAATACCGTGATGCAAGCTACAGTTCCATTCACCCGTATACAGAACACTGCAAAAGGACTCATCTTTCAAAGAAATAAAGCAAAAGCTTTTCCCAAGCTGTCTGTAGATCACATGGTAGCTGGAATTAACAAGGAATTCCTCTTTCTCAGGTTGAGGACACAACAAATGCTGCCTTCAGACAGGCATAACTTGCTGTCTACATCATCGGGATGCCACATGCCAGCTCGTAGTCAGAATGCAACTAGGATGCATTCTAGAACCTGGGAGAATAAAAGGGCAGGCTGCACATAACCTTTGAGTCCCCAGGGAGTAAACATCAAAAAAGAGCAGCTGGTAAACTAATTGTCAAAGAAGCCTTAAAATACAATGGATAAAGTAAACATCAATAAATTTATAATTAAAATTTTAAGTAGATGTTTGGAATTTCTTGCTATTTTGAGTGGTTGTGTGCATTTTTACAACATGAAGTGAGGGAAAGAAATGAAATAGGTACTTCCTTTCTTACCATCTCTTGCAAACAGAAAAGCAGAATTATTCAACTGACTGAAAACTCATTCAGACTGTGTGTGTCATTAAATGCAGACACCTTGAAGAACTTATTCCATATTGGAAACAAACCAACCAAACAAAGAGAACTGACAAATTTTAGTCCAATAGTGTGGGTGGGTGGGTGACTGGATGGACCACTGGTAGAGACATCAAAGATAGAAGTAATGGTAAATGAAGATTTCAGATTTTGAGTTTCTTCCAACTTCTATAGTAGCTGCTATTAAGAAGTAGCACTTTACATATATTTCTTACTGTATCTGAAGCGTTACAGAGATTTACATAGGAAATAGCCATGCAAAATTAGACTTGTAATCTTGTCACTTGTATATATTCATATACAAGCTTAAACCTTGATATTTGACAGCAGATGTGATCAAGGTAAAATCTTTTGCAGATGTGATTTGATGCTTGCAGCAAGGAGATACTACTGAAGAATGATACACTCATATTTACTGAGTGGAAGTGATTCTGTCATCCTGACACCTAGCATGCTCTTCATTCACAATGGTTATATTCTCTGGTAAATTTATATTTAAATAAGGCTTTATCTCGACTACTCAGGATCTGTGATATTATAACAGATTCTGTTCAACTTGCATCACAGACTGTGGGTTTTGTGTGGTGTAATACTTCCAGATACAGTATATTTTATACATATCCTCTGACTTGATTGATAGTGATACACTTACTGCAATGCATTCTTGTCACATACACATCAAACTGTTTTTTAAAATCAAAGAACTTGCTTACCAGTATGAGTCACTGGTTTTCTTTTTCTTTTTTTTTTCATTCAGTGTAGGCTAGATGAATTATTTGCTTTTCTGGGAATCTTAAACCGTACTTCATTATATCCTTACTGCTCTACTTTTTGTTTAAATATTTTAGGATAAAAGTTATAAATATCAGAGTTCTTGTCATTTGTATGGAAAAGACACCTACAAAATATTTCATTAAAGAAGAAATAGAAATTTATTTTAATTCTTATTAACCGAGGTAAAGCTTTGCTAGCATTTTTTCCTCTCCTCACTGTTTATATTGCTCTAAAATGTGTGAGTCCTTTACAATTCATTCACTAGTTCATACTGCTAAGAAACTGAATGCCCTATTCTCATTCTTGTCACTGCATTTCATTTTATTTAGTACTTCGAACTTCAAGATACTGCTTGATGCTGTGTTAATCCATTGGCTTATTGCTATTACAGTATTTCACAGCTCTCCTTTGTTGCTAAGCTCCTAGATAAATGAATCATATGACCTTGGCAGTTTCTCTCTGTTAACACTGCTGTTGTTTTTCCTTAAAATTTTGTTCTCTAAATTGTAGCAAACAGTGGGTCTAAGACTCTACAGCTGAACACTTGTAGTTAATTGGGGCTGTTAATAGGCTTGGTGGAGAAATCTGGCTAAACTGAGAACACCTGGGGAACCCGCTGCCCTCAAAGTACAGGATTGCATTGGTTCAAGGGTAAGTTGTGGGGGATTTTGTTTTTCTTTTTTTTTTTTTGCCAGTCTTCCTCAGACTTTTCACTGGTATAATGAAAAGAGGTATTCTACTCAGGAGTTAGGTACTGTAACATCCTGTTACAGCAGTATGAATATAGAACAACTTTGCCTTTTGTTGTCTTTTTGCCATAGAAGTAAAATTATTTTGGCGTCTTTGAAGGTGGGGATTGGGTTGGCTTTTTTTTTTTTGCTGTGAACTAGAGTGAAGGTTCTTTGTCTTTAGCTTGCTTATATGTTTGTTTTGTTCTTGATTTGGTTGTAGTTATTGGGTTTTGGGGGGTTTCTTCTTATCTCTTTCTTTTTCCTCTTCATTTTACTGGCTTTCTCCTTGCTTTATTCTCAGACCATTTTTCTTATGTAACCTTGAGAGAGGATTGGAGGTCTCCTTTTAGACGCTGGGTTGGTTTTTTTTTGTCTTCTCTTGGAAATGGGGATTTCAGTTTGTTGAGTATTATTGAGACAGGTGGTAATGTAGTACTGCTCTTCTCATATGTAATGACTTACGTTCTCAAAAAATACCTGTGTAATTTTGAAGTAGCCTCTAATAACACACAAATTTGCAGAGAACACAGTAGTACAAAGTCATTGTGGTGGCCACAGCCACTCTTCTGTGACTTGTTAATAATACGTTATATATACATAGTATACTGTGGTAAATGAATGTGGGGCTTTTTTCTGTTCTAATCTGTTATCCCTTTAGGACAGGGGCCATATCTTCTTACTGTCATTTAAAACTTTGAATGGCAATGCAAGTGTAACTTGTAACTTTCTCTTTGCATATTAATTAACTTAGTGTAATTTAAGTTGTAAATGTCTCAGTTTGTATCCTGGGCATTATTATTATTGAAGTGTGTCACTTTTCATTACATTAAATGAGTACTCATTTAATTTTCTATCTCGCCTCTGAGTCGTTTTGTTACCACCAGGATTATTCTTATATCCCTCTGAGTCTTAAATACTCCCTTTATTTTAGTATCATCTGCAAATTTAATGATCTGACTTATTACAGCTTTATCTAGACCATTGAATAAAATATGAGAATCTGCTGGTGTTAATCTACAGCTCTGTGGGGCCCCAATTCTCAGTGGCTGCCTTTCCATTTTCCCTCCAATCCCATGGTTTTCTGGGTACTAATTGATGCCTTGGTACTACTGATCCCTGAAAGCAGGCAACTGGTCAGATCTGGAGTCAATTAGAGTTCTTATAGCTTTATAGGAAAAGCAGGTGCCCTGAAATACCCAAACTAAACACCAAGGATGGGAAAAAACCAGCCTTTGAGACACTGATCTTCAGATACGAATGCTGGGTCACAAGCGCTTGATATAGGAGAAAGGTATAAACCCCATTTTTAATAAAGATTTACTCTATCCACAACAAAAGTTTTTTAATGAGAACGATGATCTATCATTTTAAATTTCCTCTGGACCTTTTTAAAAACCCAGTTATATCAAGCCTCTTGGTTTATCTAGGGTAATAACATTTTTCATTTTTTAAAAGAAACCAGATTTCATTAACATGATTTACTCTTTCCACATCCACAATGACTCATAATGATTAAATTGTGCTTATAGAATTATATCCTTTAAAATTATCTGTAAATGCAATGTTTTGAAGATCAGACTCGAGACATAAAGCTTCCTTGATTTGTACATACAGATTAAAAAAAAACAAAAAAACAAACAAACAAAAAAAAACACTAAAGGTGTTCATCACAGGATTAGACAAGAGACCGACTGCTCTGGAAAAGAGGTTTGAAATTTGGCACTGAAAGGGATTTTCATTATTTTTACTGGGATACTGGGAATAATAACACTTGTGGACTTAAGAGCAGAAGAGCGACAGTCAACTTGATTTGAGATTGTGCAAACAGACTGAGAGAAGGAACTGTGGGAAGTATTTGTGTGTGAAGATTAGACATTTGTGAACACTGACAAATTAAAGACAATGGGTCTTGGAGCTAGAGGCTGGGGAGCCTTGACTGTTCACCAGCTCAGTAAGCAGGAGAAGAGTGAAGCTAAGGAAACCTGGGTGTTTATGTAAATAAATTGTATCAACATGTCAAGAAAGAAGGAAGCTGAAGGTTTGACTGTTTTTTTGTGAGTAAATTAGTATATTAAGGTGCAGAGACTTTTTGGTTTTGGTTGTGTTTTTTTTCTTTCCTGAAATATTCAGGAGGTGATCCTGCCCCTCTACTCTGCTCTTGTGAGATCTCACTTGGAGTACTGTGTACAATTCTGGTGTCCTCAACATAAAAAGGACATGGAACTGTTGGAACAAGTCCAGAAGAGGGCCAGGAGGATGATCAGGGGAATGGAGCACCTCCCATATGAAGATAGGCTGAGAAAGTTGGGGCTGTTCGGCCTGGAGAAGAGGAGGCTGTGTGGAGACCTCCTAGCAGCCTTCCAGTATCTATCCCCTATAGGGATGCTGGGGAGAGACTCTTCATTGGAGACTATAGTGATAGGACAGGGGGTAACGGGTTAAAACTTAAACAGGGGAAAATTAGATTGTATATGAGGAAATTCTTTCCTGTTAGGGTGGTGAGGCACTGGAATGGGTTGCCCAAGGAAGTTGTGAATGCTCCATCCCTGGCAGTGTTCAAGGCCAGGTTGGATGAGGCCTTGGGTGGCATGGTTTAGTGTAAGGTGTCCCTGCCCACAGCAGGGGGGTTGGAACTAGATGATTTTAAGGTCCTTTCCAACCCTAACTATTCTATGATTCTGTGATTCAGTATCTGCAGTCATGGCTTGCAGCATGCCTCCATTTTTGGGGAAAAAATAACAATATTGTAAAGTATAACCATTGTGAGTGGTTATGTAAATATGGCTATTAAGTGTAATAAATTTTTCCCAAAAGCTAGGACAATAGTACACAAAAATATGTGTAATTTCTAAAATTACCGTGCATTCCAGTTTGGATGTGCTGGGGGTTTCTAGTACCATGCTTTTGCCTTTGAATTATATGTGTCTGAGTTACCTTCTCTTACAAACAGTAAAAATCTAGACAGCTGAATTTCTCAACCAAGAGGCTGAGGGAAAGAAGACAGCTGGGAGGAGACTTGACAGTAGTACATTAGTAGCACAGGGAGTGTGAGCAGAAAATTTCTGCCATATTTCTCCAATGCGGAGGAGGAACCATGAAACTCCACTAAAAATCCACCAGTAGGCATTAAGTAATCAAAGACAGGTTAAAAACAAAGCACAGGAGATGGTCCTTCATATACAGAGCTGATCTGTAGAACCTCTTGTCAAAGAATGAAGGTGTGTGATAAAACTCATTTAGTTACTGATGATGGATATTTCCTCTTTGAGCTCTTTAGGTTCTAAAATAAAGGAACCAAGTGCAGCTCAGGAGGGGCTTAAAAGCAAGCTCTGAAGGGCTTGGAGGCTGGTAGAAAGCAAAGTACTGCACTGTTCTAATATTTTCTTCTTTGGCACAGGTTTTTAATTCTCTCAGCCGTGGTAGCTGCTTTTGTGTTTGTCATGGTTTAAACCCAGTCAGACAACTTGTTCACTCACTCCCCCCCTTCTTGCCCTCCCCCTACTACTGGAGGGATGGAGAGGAAAATCGAAAACAATGCAACTCCCACGGGTTGAGATCAGAACAGTTTAGTAACTAAGGTATAACACAACTCACTACTGCTACCACCAGTAATAACAATGATAAAGGAAATAACAAGGGAAGAGAATACAGCACCTCACCCCCAGCCAACCGATAATTCGCCCCCCCCAACCCAGCCAAGCACTGACCCATACCTCCTCCAACCCCGCAGTCTCCCAGCCCTTCCGGCTAACTCCCAGTTACATCCTGGGCATGACGTGCTGTGGTATGGAATACCTCTTTGGTCAGTTTGGGTCAAGTGTCCTGTCTCTGCTTCCTCCCGGCTTCCCCTCCTCCCGGACAGAGCGTGAGGCTCACAAAGCCCTTGCCCAAACCGAAACATCATTGTTATCAGCTCTGTTCCCAGGCCGAAAGTCAAAACACTGCACTGCACCAGCTACCAAGAAGAGGAAAAATGACTGCTACTGCTGAACCCAGGACAGTGTTGAACTGTAAAAAGCCACAGAATACTTATTTTCTTGGCTGTGGGGAGAAGAGAGATCTGGTGAGTTTGTATTTTGATCTATTCCCCTTTTTTCTCTGACATGACTTGCCAGATGTGCTATTAAGACACTGCAGCTGAATATTTTATAGTCATGGTGTTGGAAATTGTCAGTATTAGATAGTGTTTACTAGCTGCAATGTCTTCTATATTCTGCTGTAGTAAGGTTGGTAAGTGGAAATCTTTTAAAGGAAGAAGGAACTTGGACTGTCCATGTTTAATATGGTTGCAGCTGCTGTCTTTGTCATCCGTGTGGGCCTTTCACAAATGCAGCTTGGTAGAGTAGACTAACTGTGCATCCTGTAGATGGAACACAGGTAATGTTGAAGGTAGTTTTAGCAGTGTGAGTCAGGTGTTTCCCAGCCTTTTTAGGGAGTCAGTAGTTGCAGTATTTGCTTTGCAGGTGCCTATGGAAACACCACACCACACACACATCCCTTCTGTTATATCCTCCATATTGCAGGGTGATGGTGGCAGGGGAAAGTGGGCATTAAGTACCTCTTTTTATGTCTTGCAGCTTGGGAACTTAGAGTTCTGTTGGTATTTGAATGTCTGTGGGTGAACTCTAAGGAGAAAGTGGAGGAAAGAACAATTTTACAAGGCTGGAAAGCTACTGTTAATGACCTTTAGTCATCTTCAGGACATTTTGCCAGCTATATGCCTTATTAACAGCACAGGAGAGGCATTTTAGAGCCACTGCATCCAGAGTCCCTTTCATAGACAACCTGTTCATACTCTGCAGGACCACAGCACTTGGTGAAGGAGGCTGAGCAGTCCTTATTGAGGCAGTAATGTGACCTTATACCCTGTTTCTAACAGAGTCATAACAGCAACGGAAGACTAATTTTCTTTCTCCAGAGTGTGAAAGTGTATCTCTTTTAGGTCAGTCTCAAATCAGAGTGAGACATTAAAAATCAGTCCTGCTTTCACTGTTTCCCATTTACTAAGCTGAGAAACAGTTCTATTAGGTCAAATGATACACAGTTACATTCAATCTTATATTTTATCACCTTATTAATCTTTTTAAGTCACAATGGGGAAAAAATATGAGAATCCTAAAGAAGAGGAGAAAAAATAAGTTCTGAGGTTTCATTTCTTTATTCACACTTGGTATTAATACCTCCCATTTTAGAAAATGCAGTATATTGTTCTCACAATTTCCTTTTCCATTCTTGGGATGGGCCACCAAGACAGAATCATGAGATCTGGATGAAAGGACTGTGTAGTATACTTCTTGAATTTAATTTAAGCTAGACTTAGTTGATGAACTGGTAGGATAGCTATAGCTAATGAAAACGGCAAGAACAGAATAGCCCATCAAAATGCAGCTGGCACAATTCAGGAGTGCTGGATTCATAATAGAAAGCAGGATCTGACCTTTCAGAATTATAACAGTGACATAGATCAAGGAACCATCTGCTGTAGCACTCTAAGTTTAGTCCATATTTGATGCTGTGGAAGCTGATAGATAAAATTTGTACTTTCAGAAACAATAATGCAATACTCCCAATGTGACTTATTTTGTTTATGTCAGTGAATGTGCTGCTGGTTTTGCACTGCAAAAAGGGTCAAAGTACAGCAATTTCTTGTCAGAGCTTCTTAATGAAGGGGAAAAAAGTTTGTAAGGATCATACTGTTTATGCTTCACAGAGGTCCATAGACTCATTATGCTGTTTGTAGATCTCAAGCTCGTTTACCACAGTGTTATGAGAGCAGCCATGTTCCTAAGCCTTCAGCCATTCATGACAGTTCCAGCAAATGATGGGAGATGTTTCCAAACTTCTTCAAGCAACAAGAAAACAAAATGCTCAGTCAGAAAATGGATTAATTTGGGGTTTCTGGTCTACTCAGTTTTGGGAGCAGGAACTGATTGTAATTCTTTGCTGCTGAAATCCTAATCCAGTATTTTTGGGGAAAGAAGTTGCAAAACTTTAGGGAGCATTTTCCTTATCTGAGTCACTCCTTGGCAGTTTGCTTCAGACTTGCAAAATGAACAAATTACTATGAAGTATCTTGTTTAAATTTTCTGGGAGCTAGCATAAATTGAATCTTGGTTCTCTTTAGATGGTTAGCTGAAGGAATAAGTAGACAAGGTAACATTCTTGAAAACTGACATTAAAAAACATTTTTTATCATCAAAGAATAAATCTACAAATAGAACATTCGCTTCAGTCTGGGCAAACATGTCTCTTCAGAAAACAGAATTTATGACTTCTGCTTGAACCAACACATTTCTGAAGAGATTCTTTTCTATCCTAAGGTTATTGGTCAAATCCCTCTTGAAACCCTGGTGACGAGTAGAAAGTAAAACTGTGTTGGCAGGTAGAAAGTAAGTTCCAGCACTGCAGAGATCTCCAAAAAGGAGAACTTCATTTAGTTTGGTTGTTGGGCGGTGGGGTGGGGTAGGGAGTTTTAGAGGTTGTTTAGTGGGATTTTTTTATGTGTTTGTTGGTTGGTGTTTTGGGTTTTCTCCTCTTTTAAGTGTGCCAATTTGTTCAGGCATTGGACTCATGCAAGGGACATTTCTATTTCACATGCTATGGATAATACTGTCGTTATATTACCTTTTGGTATATTTGCCTTTTCCTTCTTGGTAATCTCAAAATGCATACTTGGAACAAGTCATTTTAGAAAGGGCATATTAAACCACTATAGTTTTAGAAAGAATTAACCTAACTGCTGTAGTTATGCAACTGAAATAATGGTTTACAGTGAAACTGATAAGAAGCTGGATAATAAGCCAGCAAGCAGGATGTCTGTAGTCCATCAAGGGCTAAATGAGATCTATATAAAGCACAGCATAATTGTAAAATCAAGACATGTAGACTGGAAAAGATCCAAAAAAACATTTGAAGATATGTCATAAGCAGACCATGTGGTTCTGATAAAAGATTAGAAAGACACTGTATTTAGCATATAGGTAAAGCAGATAAACCAATTTGAAAGTCTTAATAGTTGCCTGATGATATCCAGTAAAGAACGTTAGTCAACATGTAAGGAACTGATTCCTTGTGTATGAAATAAGAGCTGTGGCTTTGATAATTTATATTCAAGCTGTAGAGGAGGTGGATCCTTGTAGTATAGGGACCCAGTGCATAGGGCTGTTCTAACTATTTGGCATGTTGTCTGAAGAAGGAACCCACTTCATAAAGGCCAAACCTTGAGGTTAGCTGTGCAAATGTGGTCTCTGGCTGGTGCAGAAAAAGTTTTTCCTCTAAGTAAGTCACTGGAGTGGGTCAGTAGTAGTTGGATGGTTGGCATGCTGGCTGCAGACTTTGGAAGACGCAGACCCAAGTAGTAAGAAGTAATCAAAGTGGAGCACCCTTTCTGGGAACCATTGCATGTTGCAGTATGCTGTGGCTTCATCAACAGCTTTGACAGATTAATTACTCATATTTAGATATCAAACTCTGCCACAGGAAGGATTCAGAAGACAATGGACAAAAAGTCACATGCTCTCCAGGAATTCTGAATTAATTTCCCTTCAATTAAGAAAAAAAACACAACAAACTAGCAACTTATGTATGAAAGTTATTTCAATTTTTTTGTAATGTAGAAGGATTACATTTATCTCCAAGAAAGTACTTTGTTAATCATATGTCTGAAGGTGGTCCACACCTTATGGTAAGTGTTCAGACACCTACCAAAGAGGCAAGATATTTTGAGAGGAGGAAGGAGAACATTTGCGGAAGTCTCAGTTCAAGTCTCAGTTCATTAGATACAGCACATAATTGCAGGATTGTCATTCTATCCAGGTATAAACTTTCTTAGGGTAGCTTCACTCCTCATCTTCACCCCAAAGAGAGGAGAGGCATCTTGTATGCTAACTGCCTTGAGAAGGAATCAAAAAAATTATTAAAATTCAGAAATATCCTTTGAATTACTATTTTTAGGATATGTAATCTGTATTGTAACTGCTTTAGTAAAGAGAATGTCAGAAGGCCAAGATCTGTTCAGGAAGAATCAGAGCTACAATCCTCACGGGACAAAACACAGCAGTTCTTCCAAAAATAAACCCAGTTACAAGAAATCACTTTTTTTAGTCAGGGCTTTTAAAGGCTCATCTATTAAATAAAAAATTCTCTATCTTCAGAAAGCTCTAAAAATTGTCACAGAATGCATATTCTCTCTAACTGGATATTTAAATTTCTTTGGTTTTCTGAGGTATGTGAAGTACAATGATTTCCCATTAACTTCAGAATGTGGATACACAATTTAAATCAAAAGCCAAATATTGTGCGATCCAGTTTCCCAAAATCTCACTTAGGCACTAAGAACATGTCCTGGGTTCAGCAGTAGCAGTCATGTTTCTCCTTCTTGGTAGCTGGTGCAGTGCAGTGTTTTGACTTTCGGCCTGGGAACAGAACTGATAACAAGGATGTTTTGGTTTGGCCAAGGACTTTGTGAGCCTCATGCTCTGCCAGGGAGGAGGGGAAGCCAGGAGGAAGCAGAGACAGGACACCTGACCCAAACTGACCAAAGAGGTATTCCATACCACAGCACGTCATGCCCAGGATGTAACTGGGAGTTAGCCGGAAGGGCTGGGAGACTGCAGGGTTGGAGGAGGTATCGGTCGGAGCTTGGTCGGGCTTGGGGGGCGAGTTATCGGTCGGCTGGGGGTGAGGTGTTGTATTCTCTTCCCTTGTTATTTCCTTTATCATTATTATCATTGGTGGTAGCAGTAGTGATTTGTGTTATACCTTAGTTACTAAACTGCTCTTATCTCAACCCGTGGGAGTTGCATTCTTTTCGATTCTCCTCTCCGTCCCTCTGAGAGCAGGGGGAGGGCAAGAAAGGGGGGGTAAGTGAGCGAACGAATTACCTGACTGGGTTTAAACCATGACAGAACATCAAGTATAAAACATACATCCCAGGCAGAAATCGAGATAGTTAATATTTCATATATAAAGTCAGTAGGAATTATTTAGCATGAAAATTCCCCACATATACAAATTTAGTTGTTGCTGGGATGTTTTTGTTTGGGTTTGGGGTTGTTTTTTTTTAATGCCTATTTAGATGGACAGACATGTAAAACCTATTCGGGTCCAAATTTAGGCAGATGGGTATAGTTCAGATATTTTAATTTCTTGGAAAACATAGATGTTTTTAGAGCTTCAGTCGGTCATTAGGAAGAAGATGGTACTTCCTGCTAATCTATTTTCTTTTACTCTCTTGGGATTGCAAAGGCAAGCTTAGAGAGCGTTATTGGAAGTTGGAAATACTTGTCTTTAGCTAATGTAAATGTTTGAGGCAAGCAATTCCATCTGTTTTATTCTCACCTTAGACCAGCCAAGATGTTGGTGTCTTTTGGGGGACTCAAATGCTTATGTTGCGTTCAAAGTGAGCCACACAGGTACAGAACCCCAGAGTGATTTACAGCAAAATGCTTGGAGAGGTTAAATTAGGTACCTGTCAAAGGGGGAAGGGCATGCCTAATTTTGTCACACAGGTCTTTCTTTCAGAGGTCTTCAAAGACATTTAACTTTCTCATTGACCACACATATAACATTAAGCATACCAGAGAGGTCTTTTTGCTTGATCCAGAAGGCACTTTTGCATTTATACTCAATGGAATATTCGAATTCCAGGCTTGCTGGAGCTGCTAAGCACTGTGAAGGTGTCACCCATTTGCTTTTGGTAATGTAGAAAATGTAGAATATTTTTTGTATGATAAAAGTTTACAAGCCAACAGAGAAGTGTTGATTTGTGCCAAAAGCTGCTTCACAGATAGAAAAGCACTGTACAACTAAGAGAGTTTGTGACAGTGTATAGAACACATAAAATTAATATTTAAATCTAGAATTCAAAATACTTGTCATGCCATCAGTTTAGCATTTGTAGTCAGTGTTGCTAAGTTCAATTCTATTGGCTTCTTTGTCAAATAATACAAAAAAAATAATTTACTTAATACAGGTTGCAAAAAATGCATTGAATCTAATGTGATAAAAAATATTTCAAATAATGTTTTTTAGAAATTAGCAGTCAGTGCACTCTTAATGCAGAACGTTATTAATAGCTGCACATATGGAGTAGTTCTAAAAACCTTATTTTTAGGAAAAAAAAAACCTTATTTTTTTAGAAAACCTTGCTTTCTATGGAAAAAGATTACACTAAAATAACCCATAGAAAGCAATTTTTTCCCCTCAGTACTTCGCAGAGGGATAATTCATAAACCATTTCTCAAAATAAGGAGAGAGATTTTCTTTCTTTTAATTATATTCTCTCTCAGTAGTTCCTAATTAGGACCAATTTAAACTTGAAAAGGTGCAAGAACAAAACTTCTTTTCTTCTGTCCTTTTCCTTTGTAATCACAGTGAAAATATTTTCTGAAGGAGCTTCTAGAAACTATTTCAAGATAAGCAATTGCCACAAGAATGTTAAATATTTGGAGGAGTTTTAAAAAGAGGGGTGAGTAAAAACTCTAGATTTTTCTTTGGGGACAAATCTAACTATATCAGAGTCTCTTTATGTAACTTTGCAGCATGAGCTTGTCATATAAAGCAATTACTCATCAGTCACAAAAAAAGTAAAGTAAGGTAGATACTAGTGTCTTAGAAATCTGTGCTATTAGCTACTTTTCTTCTAGTGCTTTTCCAGGCAAAACAGTGGTAGTGCATCACTGGTGATTTAAAGTAGAAACACCCTAGTGGGTCTTAATGTTGACTTCTTCCTTTCCCCCTTCTCTTCTTCTCATGGTGCTTCTTAAGTTGTATGATGTATTTGATACAAAAAGCTTTCACATTTAGGAAAAGCAAAAGATCCAGTAAGACACCTGGCTAAACAAAGACAATATGAATTTATTTTTTTGTGGTTCACACCCACCCATGTGAGCTAATTCATCTGTGTTTTATCCTAGTTGATTTGTCCTCATTCAACTCTTGACCCAGTCATGTACTGACAACCACCTTTGTATTCAAATACAGGCATTGAGCTGACTTCATAACCCTACCTAAAGTACAATAGCCAAACATGCCAACATCAAAGACAGAGATGGAGTCTTGTAATGACTCATACACAAAACCAACTAGATCAGGTGAAAAACTGTCCAGTGTTTTTCCCTAGCTTTTTAGGGGGAGGAGGGAGGGAAAAAAGAGTAGACCCATGTGAAACTGGCTCAGCTGCCAGGGTCTGCAGCTGTGTCAACACCACATTGTAACTGCCAAATGTCTTTGTGACTGCAGAGAGCAGCTTTTATTCCATCTGGGAATAAGGAACTATTCTTCACAAAACATTGCCTTCCTTTTCATAAATGAGGTATGTTAGGATCTGTTTTAATGTTCTCATGGACTTAAAATTACTCTTTACAGCCAAATTATAATCCTATTTTGAAGTCTGCTCAAGCCAGTGCAGACACATTGCATATGGAAATGAAATGACACTTTGGAGTAATGAAGCATCTGGAGAAGTCACTACTGTTACTGTACTCACACCAGATTTGATTTGTTTTATCTACTACTTGTTCCAAGCCTTCTCCACATATCTCATGGGTATACATAGATAACTAAAGTTAAATAACATGCAGCAAAGAAACTTTATTAAACCCTTTACTGGATCAGTTACTAACAGAATTAATCATAGAATCGTAGAAAAGCTCAGGCTGGAAGGAACCTCTAAAGATCATTTGGTCCTACATTTCACAGGAAAGGAACTCTGAGATTATCTAGCACCCTGTCAAATTGCATCTTGAAAACCACCGGTGATGGGGACTCTACCGTGTCCCTAAAGAGATTGTTCTAGCTGTAAAAAATTTCTTTCTTATATGACAATGAATTAGATGGACTTCCACAGCCAAAATCATGTAGCTGCTGAAACAGATGAATCAGAAGGGTATTAGGCCAAATGTTCACTATTATTCTTGAGTCAGTAGAATCAACAATGACCTTATCATCTAGATCTCTATTTGTATAACTTCAACACACAAAATGTTTAGAAATTGTTGTTGGTTAATTAGGGATATGAGGCTGTAAATTAATTCAGGCATTATTTTAGACAAACCTTTGTTGTGATACCTTTGTTATTTTCTCAATGAGGTCAAAAATTTTCTTTAAATCAACTTTGCTATCAGAAAGAGCCCTGGTATCATGCCTATCTGTCTTGAGATGTCGACAACACTTGTGTTTGGGAGCATTCACGTTCCCTGTGTAAAAAAACAGTCTGTCCTGTAGTCAATCCAATATTTAGACAACTGGCCTTAGACAATGGCAAATAGAAAACTTGAACTACTTGTTATTTTTACTAAATAAATCAGCAGAAGAATACCTGCCATTCCTGATAGTGGAAGATTTTTAGCAATCAATAAACAGAACATGTGATACAAAGTCTTGGATTCAACTTTTTTTTTTTTTGCATGATGACTTTTCTGACTATAGTTATAAAGGAACACAAATAAATGAGGCTGCTATTTGTGTTTAAGGCAGTGGGAGGTCTGTATCAATGTTGTGGGAGATATATAATGGAGTCTATGCTTCTGCACAGGCTTCTGTGGCATTTTATGGACTCCATATAACCTTACTCATTTGTCAGATTAAGCTAGTATATATGTTTGTGTGTTTTCCCACAAAAATTAACAGACAACATTTTAAAGAATTTTTTTTGGCCTTAGTGAGAACCTAGTTTGGGTTTTGGTTTGCTTATGTTCAGTTGTCAGCTTCTTGAAGAAAGATGTTCGTGCAATACTGTAATGGGTTCAGTATGAGGAATGTCTATTCCTTCAGCTACCGCATCCATGCAAGCAAAAAGGTGCACTCCAGCCCTATGTCCTTTCATTTGAATCAAGTGTCAACTCTTTGACTGCTAAAAAAGGTGTACGCTTGTTGTCTCCATCTTTTTAGAAAGAAGTTGGTAGCCCAAATAACAACACTTTGACATAGCTTTCATACTACTGGTATCCAGTGTTGGAGAGCCCCAGTATAGACTGTATTTCCAGGCTTCTTAATGAGTAATGAAGAGTTGCATGACAAGCTGCATGTGGAGCACTTGTATTAGCACAGTAGTATTAAAGAGTAAGAGGAGAAGGTTTGAACATTGGTTTGTACTACAAGCTCAGCTCACTTCTTAGTATCTTAGAAGTAACCTAGTTCAAAGAATCACGGTTTGAGAACCACCAATACAGACCATGGGACTGGTGGTATATAGTTCTATGTAAAATCTTTTTAAAATAATCTTATCAGAAAGTAAATACCTTGAAGTTCATCTTTGTGATTATTTTTTACGGGTATTTAGTATCAATTTAGAATGGATAAAGTATCTATATAGATAATCTCCAGAGGTCCTTTCCAACCCTAATGATTTTGTGATAGATATTTTTCATTTTATGAAAGCGTGTTTTTGAACGGAAAGGAAAAAACCTTTTTTAAAGGTTTTGGAGGAATGCTAAAAATGGTTCCATCCTGAAGACCAAAATGGCAATAATTTTTTAAAGTAGTCAAAATGTTTCCAAGGTTAGAAAAGTACATAACTTCAACTAAAGTTCAGATTTTTCTCTTTAAAAAAATCCACATTCCCTCCCCCACCCCCCAAAAAAAGGGTGGGAGGGAAACCCCACAACTAACAACCTACCTTTCCTGAGTTTCTTATTGCCAGTTTACAGATATTGATAAGGAATAATAACAAAAAATGCTAATAACAAATGTCTTCGCACAATAACAACTTCAAAAAACTCTTAAAATAAGTTACTGATTTAATCTTTAATTTGTACTATTCTGAAGTCAATTTATAGTAATACATTGCTAAATATTAAAAAACCTAAATCATCAAGTCAGGAATTTGGCTTTAACAATGGAACTAAGTTTCCTCTGTTACACCCAGTGAGGAACTGGCAATGAAGCACAGAGTGTTTCACAAATACACACAATACTTCATAGGATTGTGTGTCAGTGCATGTGGAAGAGATAAAAGTATTCTGGAAGAAGTTCAAAGGAAATATCCAAGTAACTATGGGAAAAAAAAAAAGCCCTTCTGCCCTCTATTGAAAAGAAAAAAGATTAAGTTCGACTAAATGAATATTTTCCTTTAGTACCAGTTTGTCCAAGACAGATTCATCCTCCAGAGTTGATGAGACTTTGAAAGAGATAATGTTGAGATATCGCCATAAAACTCCAAATGTTTTTCTTATGATATGGGGGCAGACTTGAAACAACCATCTTACAGCATCTTTCATTCACATATGATTGAAATCAAGCTCCATTTCAGAAAAGCCCTACTTTGCACTTGGCTGAAGTCCCAGGTTTTGTGCCAAATGTGGGAATTGGCCATTTCAATTTTAGTGTGGCTTAGCCTCCAAACTTTTAAATAATAAATAAATAAATAAGCTTCGTATGTTCAGTATTGCAGAAATTTAACTTTGAGTCAGCAAATGAGAAACACAAGCTTCAATATTCCAGTCCTTACATAAATCTTTGGATAACATTTTATATTATTAAACGTGACATAATCATAGTTACATAAAGATGACAGTATAAGAAAATTTTACAAAAAGGCTGGAGTCATACAAGGTGAATTTATGCAAGAATTGTGGTTCATCTAGCATTCTTCGACTATTTCACCACTGTAATAGGGATGGGCAGTAAAAGCATAGGTGTAAAAGTAATATAGTACAGCATTCTGTATCCCATGATACTCTGAAATATATTTTTTTCTTTTTTTTCGAATTGTTAAATTAAAAAATAAATGCGTTTTTTTTATACTTTTGCCTCATTTATCTCTTCTAGGTTCACCTTTTTCTTTTTTTTATCTATTTTTATTTTATTCTAAAAATGAACGGTGGGGGAGGGGCAGAAATTTGTCCACTCTGATTTGAACTACATCAGTTTGGCAACTGTGAAATAAATACTACTTTTTTCTTTTTTTTTTTCCCTTCAACTTAAACTTACATTAATTTGGGGTTTAATTAGGTTATCAGCTGAGGCTATATGTCATATTGTAAGCTGGATTACTTGCTTTTTCATCTACCAAATATAAATGACTTGAAGTACCAAGTAGTACTTTTGCTCTGTATTAATAATGTTATGTAAAACAAACACTGAACTTAATGCGAATTGGAAGACACTTCTGTAGACTCATCTATACCTTCTTTTAAAATGACAATAACTGTTTTTTTTTAAACTTGAAGGATTTAGTCCAAATTACTTCCCATGCTAACAAGCCACCAAATATTATGAGTAATTTCTCTACAAGTAAAATTTTACATGCAAGTTTTAGAGAGCTTTTTGCCTTTCTGCCATCTCTTCAACATTCTTATAAATCCCATGAGACCTTAAAGCTTTGTGATGATTGAAATGACTGCAGCAAAGAGAAGTTACCCATTCCAACAGCCTCATCTCTGAGGCAGTTCAGGACACAATTTTATGAGAGGTCTAAAGCCACTTCTTTTGATTCTGCATTATGGGTTTACAACAAACTAGCTGTAGTCTTGCTCAGAATGAGCAGACTTTACTCTTTGAAATATATAACAGTAGGACTTATTTATCTTTATCAGAAAAGCTTTTAATTTACCTAGCAAAAGTGCCTTGTCAGGGGAAGCACCTCAAACCATTTACCTTAGATTTCAGAAAATAATTAATGAGGCTTGGATATCGACATCTTTTATGCACATCAAGAATAGAACTTAAGATAGAAATGAAATGGTTAGACTGCACTCAAAAGTGCAATCAGAGGTATTTCAGTATTCTGTTTTCTTTACACATAGTTAATGATGTGAATGCTTGACCTATGCCAACAAAAATTAAGCAAAAAAAAAAAAGAACACGCTAGAATATACCTTTCTAGCCTTATTCTTTTTCTTAGCATTCCCTGCTTAAAATCAGAATTGTTATGTTTACCAGCCTTCTGCAGAAGACTTCGCAATTGATAACTCAGCAGAAGTAATAAATAGGGTTTTTTTCCAGTTTTGGTCTATGGCCTTAGGCAAAGTTAAAGCTCTAAGACAATACCATTCTCCTTTTCTGCTACATAATTATTTCTGTTACAGCAGCACCTTGGAGCCATAATCAAACCTGATATTCATTGATGCTGCAGAGGTACAATTACAGAATAAAAGAGGTCTCTACCTTACTGCACTGATGCACAGAGTAATAAGAGATACAACATAGGTAGAGACTGATGCAGGAGCAAAATGAAAAGAGAAGTGATATTAGACAGCTCATGACAGTCAGAGGTCTCTGTGTATGTGGTCAGGTTTTTGCACTGCAGAGGTTAAGTTTTGTAGGCTGACTTGCAGAAGAAGAAAGAAGTAAGTTTTCAGACCTTTATGGGGAGCTCCTCTCCAGTGGCTGCGGGTATCAAGTCTGTGATTGCACTTGCAGCTCTCCAGCAGAGTAAAGTACTTGTAGCTGTTCCAAAATCCTCAGCCATGCTGCTTCGATGGTTGGTTTCTTTAGCAAATGGTACTTGAGAAGCAAAGCTATTTGTAATGTATTTCCTTCATCACAGGGCTTGAAGAAAGAAATCTCCCCATTTACAATTTACTTTGCATTTTAAAAGTGAATTTACTACAATTTCGAACTGTCCTTAAGCAGCTTAGTACCATAACACAAACAGGATGCTGACTCTATTACAGGTAAGATGGTGTCTAAAGACACAAGCAATGTATTTCAAACACCGTCTAAACTGATTACCGATATGACATTCTGTTTTCTCATCTATACTTTTCTTGTAAGCCTATCTCTGCATCCATAAACTTTGAGAGCTTGTGAATGTTATTCTGTTCATAATTATTCTTCCATGCAATTTCCTAATTACAGGAGGTGAACTTTTTAAAAGATAATTCAACTTTTAAATTCATAAAAGAGCCCATCTTGCAAAGTTAAGGTCAATTCTTTGCATATATGTAATAGGATCTCAATACTTTTTTTGTGAGGCTTTAAAGGCAAAAACTGAGGTGGATGAGGAAGATTTTTTTTTTTTATATTGCCACTTGTGCTTTCAGAGAAACCACAGGGTGTCCCTACCTATACTGTGCCATGAATCTCTGTTTTAGTTTGAGTACTCTCAGTTAGCCAGGAGCAATGTGCTGGAGCAGGCAGCAAACCAGTCTTCAGTATCAAAACAGAGGATAAAAATAATCTGTTCTTTTTCCAGTTATTTCATATCCTTTACTTCAGCTGACTGCTTCTATTTTTGCTTATAACCTTAGTGTCAGCTGCATTATTTATATGTGAAGAAATAGCCATGGAAAAGTAGATTTGAACTTTCTACTTTTTTAAAAGAGTTCTAATAAACTTATTCTACTATTTAAGTTATATTCTAAGTCATAGTATATAAAAATTGTACTACAGAACCTGGTGACCTAGCTCTAACTTGGGTTAGTTTTCTGCTCTGTGTTCTCTCACCGGTGTTCTCTCACCGGTCTTTATGCTACTTTGGAACCTTCAATAACGATGATATCTGGGTGCTAAGCAGGGTGTGTTTCTACCCCTTTCAAATTAATATAAAGTTAGAAAAAGGTCTTACGAGTTTTCAACTTGTCAACTTACTTCTTTGTCAACTTACTTCTTTGTCAGCTTACTTCTTTGTCAACTTACTTCTTTGTCAACTTACTTCTTTGTCAACTTACTTCTTTGTCAACTTCTTTGCCAACTTCTTTGTCAACTTGTCAACTTTCAAACAGCACTCTGCTGTTTGAAATAAAACTCATTTTTATATCCCTATGAGGGAGTTAAGGCTCATAGGGAAGTTATACATGGTAAGATGTCATCATAATGAATAAGTTATGTCATATTGCCTCTTCCATAACGCCTCTTTTTGTCTCAGGGCTTTCCAAGTAAGTTAGGAAAACAAGTGCCTTAAGGTAGGTACAAAGATGATGGGGCAAGCATATCAAGAGAGTAGGAATTAATTACTAGCTGTCCCACTGGAAGGATGTGTTGATTGAAGGTTTATGTTGACCTTCTCTGATTTTGGTACTGTTCTGTATTTAAACAAAGAAAAAAAAATAGAAAAAATAGTATGTTCACTGCACTGTCTGGCAGCTGCAAGTGAAGGGTAGCTATAACTTTTTTTAGAAATTGGACTTTTTTAGAAGAAATTTATGTTTTATTTTGTTGGGTTTTTGTTTGGTTGGGGTTTATTTGTTTGGTTGGTTGGGTTTTGGTGGTTTTAGTTTTTTGGTTTGTGCAAAGTTTTGTCCTTGGTAGAAATCATCAAATATGGAAAGGCAGGATGGGGATTTGCTGTTAAGTGTTACTAGTTCCTGAGAAAAGGATCTTGTTTACTATGAATTACAAACTGAATGTGAAGCAGCAACTTTCAGACATTAAAGGAAACATTTTAGGAATTGAATAAAGGAACATCACTTGTAATGAATTCAGTATAGCATTTCTGTTTTACCTAGTGCTATGGTACTAGTAGCAGCTGAAGTATTTTGTCTCCTTCTGGAGATCACACTGAAGAAATGCCATTGGAAATTGTACAGAGGACGGCAATGAAACTTATTACAAATTTTGAAAACATGACCCTTGGGAAAAGCATAAAGAAGTAGTTCTTCATTTTAGAGAATAAAAAACTACAGATTGATGGGAGTCTTCCAACACCTCAGTGTTGTCCATAAATAGGAAAGGAGGGCAAGATTTTCTCTCCATTGTGGTTATGAGGAGAAATAAGCAGTAGGTAGCAGAATACTATGGTAAGGCGTATTTAAATATCAAATACAACAGTAAGGACCATGAAGAATGGGAACAAACTGAAAGTTTAACTGATAGTTTAAACCAATTGAACAAATATACTGGAAATGATTTAGAAATAACTAATTCTGCCATGAAACAGGAGGATGAACTAGATAAGCTTACCTTTCATCCTTATTTATTTGTATGCCATTAAAAGCGTGCGTGACTCTTTAGAATAATTTCCAAAGTTACTTAAGGCTAGACAAAAGAAAGCAAAAGCTAGTGTTAGCACACAGTAAATGTAGTTTGAATAAAATCTGTTTAATTGATTGATAATTAGGAAAAATGATATAATTGAGAAATTTCATTGTCACAGAAGGGGAAAAAAAAATATATATCCACAACTGTTGTAGGGCAGATAGCATGTGTTTGCACTGTGTGAAAAGGCTAATTGTAATTTTTGCTTTTGTCAAACACACAAAGTTATTTTTTTGCAGTTTGGTATTTCTAATTGCATTGTAATTACAACTAAATCCAACATATTGTATCACCATCTGCCAATGTCTCAAGTTTGCTGTAACACACTTTATGGTAGTGGAGAATTTATACTAGCAACATAGGTACTCAGTACAGCCATTGCATAGGAAATGTAGGATATCTTCCTCCACTTTTAAAATGTATTGGGAGTGTCATTGTACTATATAGGCATAATGTAAGGCTTGGTCTAATCCACATTGCTGCACAATCCTTTAAGGATAAAGAAAAAATGCCTAAAATTAGGAATCAAATAGCAGAAGGGAGAAGAACATGGAATTGCATCAGATATGCCCATGAAAAATGTGGTGAAAAGAATTACATTGCAATGTCTATGTTATCTAAAAATATATGATATTAAAGTGCTGAAAAGATGGCCCATGTATACTTACCAAATATGTTCTTGAGATTGGCTTACTCATACTTTCCCATATTTCATCCCTTCTTCCTTTAATGGTGATATATAGGTGTGTCAATGAGCTAATGATGTTTTGCTAAAAGAGAGAGAAGGTTTTCGCTTTTAATGAAATATATAAATGAAACATTCAATTGAAAAAAAATATGCCGACCTGAAAATTATTACAAAATCAAATAAAGGCCACACACAAATTATCTTCAGTTATTTTTTTGACCAAACTTTAAAACATTTGTAGGAAGTGAGTGATTATCACTCAAAGCCCAGATGGAAATAAGCAAGCCCATATGCACATGGACTAAGTCCATCCTTGTTAATCCCCTAGCTGAGGTTTGTGAATGTTGAGGGGGAAACTATGCATCACTTCAGCAATACTCATAGTGAGGAAAAAGGGGGAAAGGGACTAGCTTTAAACCAATTTGTACAAATTATTCTTTGGTTTCTCTGGAGGGCCAAAGAAAACACCTTTTCCAATTTGTTTATTGACAGTAGAACTCCCCAGTTGCTTTCCACCAACCCATTCCCAGTTTGATCCTTCTACAGCAGCTTCACAAAAGTGCCTACCCCAGACGGTGGCTTTGAAAAGGGGGTGATAAGAAGGGAAGAAAAATAAATTCTTGAGGGATAGTGGGCTGCTGACCAATTTTGTTTCTAAATAGGATCTTACTAATTTTATTCATGCCTTTCCGGTTCCTTTACTCCAGAAACAGAAAAATATCACTTGACACAGGTTTACTGATGCTTAACTAACTAAAATTAGAAGTATTAGGGTTTTGTTGATTTTTGGGGGGGTTCTTTTTTAATTTTTGCATGTTACTTTATTTCCTGGAGAGCTGCAGGTAGAAACTGGCAGTTCCAGTGGTTATCCTGGGGAGGAGAGGGTAAATCTCTGCAGTAAGGTCTGTGAGTTAGAAAATTTTACTCTAATGGAAAAATTGTATTCAAATAAGACATACCTATGTTCTTAGACAATGGTATGTGTTTGTGTTTCAAAACACTGAGTAAAATATGTGCATGAAATACGCAGGTAGGGGCAACAGTTAAAAGGGGAAGAGATACTGACTTTTATTTCCTTTAGAGCCTGGCTAGCTTCAGATTTTCTTGGACAGGTGTATTTGCTCTCAGAATATCATAGGCAATCCTAGAGGGTGAAAAAATGTGCTCAAATATATCTTCTCCAAGAAGTGACTTGCTACCAATCCCCTCTCTTTTTCAGGAAATTAGGTCCACATGGTTTTAGCTGAATCTGCTCTCTTTCAATAGTAAGGTTGCCAAAACAGTGTCTGTCCTGAATGCTGTTTCCTCACATGCATCACCAAAACAATTGCAAGGCATAATTATTTGTTATGGCAGTGTTTCAGGAAACACAACAGCACTTTATTAGTGACACCGGAATGAAATCAAAGAACAAAGGGGATTATAACAAGCTAGATATGAATTTCTTTTCTGTTCCTGTTGTTAATCCAAAAGAAAAAACTGCATATCTTAGAATTTAATTGTGTTTAAAAATACATTTATCACAATTATCATTAAAAGTTGGTAAGAAATCCAACGAGAGAAAACACAGAAATATTTTAAAGAGAGTGTCATGTTTACATGATCTGTTTTTCATTATGAAACACAAGACAAATGGAAAAAACAAAACAAAAAATCAACAACAAAAATAAGATTTTTTTTAAGTGCAGTATTTAATTACAGATTTCAAATTATTGCGTTGGGCAAACTGTTGAAAACGTCATTGCTATTTCTTAGACTGATACCATCAATTCTAATATAACATCAAGTTTCAGCCATTGGGTTTTTTTTTAACTACTTCTGCTTTTTAAAGATCATCTTGCTGCCAATAATCCACTCAAGTATTCATAAGCAGTTTCTTTCTCAACATCAGGAAATTCAATATAGCCTGAGTGTTTGAAATACCATTTCTGTGAAACCACTTTTATCTGCTTAATTTCAATGTATCCTCAATATTCAGTAGTAGATCTGTTGGGGGGTTTTTATCCCATTGCTTGTGCTTGAGGACCTATTTACATGACTGTTCCTAGGCTTTTGGAATATATATTCAAATATATTACACAAATATATTTAGTGCAAATCTAATCATGCATACAAGTGCATTGACTTCATAATAGCTGAATGTTTTATGGAATACAAAGATTTTCAGAGAGCATATTGGTGGCATTTGTACACTTAATCACAAACTGATTTGCACACTCGAAATATTATTTAATCATAAGACTTTAAAAAGTGATCCTATAAAATATTATTTTCAGATTTAGGACAGCTGAATGTTGTCAGGCAAAAAGAAAATATCTCTAAATTTTTCTGCTCTGCTAATTCCTGCTTCAATTTTCAAGTAATTAAAACATGACCAGTGGTTATAGACCAGTATGGCATTGAGGCACTAAGGAAATTACTTATAAAAAATTAAGGGAAATTAAACCATGAAAACCTCGATGATGTTTTTCAGCCTAGAGAAGGAACTGGAATGCAATGTAATTGCATTATACATTACATTTTCCTGCATATAATATGTAAAATAAGTACATAACAAGTAATACCACCAAGGTAGTAAGGTATGTGTTGTAAGTCTCCTGCTAGAAATGAGGAATCCTTTTCTTCTCTATAGGCATTTATACCCATATCAAGCTAGAATGATAGCACAAAAGTAGAGACAGAAGTTCCAGAGCTCTCTAAAATAATATCAAGATATGCAATAAAAAGCCTCTGAAAGCAGTGCTTTCCTGGTCAGAGCTGTGTGTAACAAGCACAGCTGTGCCTCAAAGGAGCTAGGAAGGAATCTCTGCCTACAGACAGTTTGACTTACGGTAGCTGTAAGGCTGCTGCTCAGGACCTTATGACAATAGGGTAGAGTGGAGTTGGTGGCATGAAAAAAGACCTTTAGCATAGTGTGGTAATTCTGCCCCCTTCTGTAATTGTTTGCTTTACATTGGAAGTCATCTGTTTTTTCAAAGGAATATGAAGGAAGGAACAAATGTAAGAGCACCAATTCCTCCATGCTGTCTTGGGGACCATGCCCAGGCATGGGAACCAAGCTCTGGACCACAAGCAATGTTCTTTATAAGTCAATGAATCCTACAATTCAGTGAGATGTATACATCTTCCTGATTGTTGCTCTGCCCCAGAAAGTCACCAAACTGTACCTTTACTGCAGTTATGATATAATGTGATGTATAAAACATGGTTCAAAGGAAATACTGTAATTAGTTAGCATGAAAAAAAAAAAACCACAAGTAAGAAATATGGATAATTAAGTATAGTTTCCTTAAGCGTTGTTTGTTAATGCGTAAGTGAACAACGAGAAAAATGTGTAGAGAAAGGATGAATTAAATTTCCGCATGAGCATAGTGGCAATGGAATTTCTTTCTTCCTGTTTAATAAATATGCTCTGTAGGATCAAAAGAGCTACTGTTTTTCACTGATAAACATAAGGCTGGGTTATAAATCATTTGGACTGAAAGACAACAACTTTTATTCAAGAAGTATCTCAAGAAATCCAGTCTAGATCCAGCTAAAGTTATATGAGAATGGCTGGAGAGGACAGTTGAGAAGTAGATATAATGATGAAACAGTATTAAAATCAGGGGTGGGGTGGGTTTTTTTTCCAATTTTATTTCCAGAAGTTTAATGTTTTAAACCATGTAATTGATAAATCACTATAAAGAGTAGGAACTTTTGAGAAAATAGTGACTTGGATTCAGTATTTATTGCAACAGAGATCTGTACTTATGTTTGTATTAAAAATAGTCAATTTTATGAGCAGGGTGAGCAATTTAACTGTTTCAAGCTCTAAATACTATAGAAACATAAATCTGTGATGGTGAACAGAGTAATTTAAGGTCCTATTCATTTAATGGCGTTTAATAACTGGGAAGCCCTAAGCTACTATGCAATAATTAGCATTTGAATAACAATCCAAAGACAAACTGTATCCATGTTTTTGAAATCAAATGGCCCAAATTTAATGTTTTTGAAAGTGCAAGACTGAAGTTCCAGGCATGTAGCCAATTTTGTATTATAGTAAAAAATTGTGTAGATGATTCAAAAATTACTGTACATCCAGGTTATTTTTCCAGACAGAGACACTGGGGAAATTAGGAGGTATTAGCCGAAGGTGTGAAGTCACAGTGCATTGCATTACGTGCATTACATCTTCATGGACATTCTCTTCAAGAGGAGTGGCCTAAAGTTACATAGTCAAGTGCACATTCGTATGAAATAAGCAGCAGTGCAGGAATTGGATGGTGCAGTTCAGTTCACACCTTCAGTTCGCACATTTTAACTTCCCCAAGTGTCCTTTTGCAGATGGGTCCAAATTCTTAGTCAGTGATGTGATATGATATGCATGACAACAAAGAAGAAAGGCAACAAATCCAGCTGAAGTGTTCAAGGTTTAGTAGGAAACAACCCGAAGTTTCTAAAGGTGTTGAAGTTTAGACAGTATAAGTCAGTTTCCCCACTTTGTGCATCTGGAAAAAAAAATAATCCTGTATAATTACTAACTGTAAGAATTTATTACCTCTTAGAGCTTTAGTGTCATTTACTAAAGAACCTCAAGCAGAATATTGCAAAAAACACCCTAAGTCATCATCTAAGGTGTGGCGTATTCCCATTGTTTCTTCTCCCAGATGCGTCACATCTCTTAAAAACCACACCTATTTTAAAAATTTGCAGGTGTTGGATTATCTCATCTGTAACAGTTGGTTCACAGAGTTTGGTTAATTTCATTCCAGAGAAGTGACTAGTGTCTACAACCCTTCTTTCAAAAAGCATCCAAATATCACATTATATATAAATTAAATTTTTGTTTCAAGGAAATATATGTTTTCTATTCCCTAATTTCCTTCAGCTCTTTTCCAAGTCAACACCAAATTGATTTTTTTTTTATAATTGCTACAAACCCAGTTATTTGAAACTGTAATTTTTTAAACCAGAAAAGAATATGCATTTGCAACAGTAGACTTATAACGGTGTTTGGGTTTTGCCTCACAAGAACATGCTAAACCATACTGAAGAAGCTAGAAATTTTTGTTGCTGAGAAAAATGTTGCTTCAGGTTCTCTCTGGTACAAGGTTTGGCCTTTATCTGATTTTGTAACTCTTGTATGGAAGAGGAGTTCCCTTTTCTTTCCTGGTTAATGCAGCAGCAGTAATCAGAGGAGATCTGTTGGCATTCCCATCCTTCTGCTGCAAAAGTAGATGTTTGGGGAAAAAATTGAGTACGGCATGCCACTGTCAGCCTCCCCTGGCATTTATCAGCAGAGCTATGAAAGCAATATCTATAGATGGGTATAGATGCTGGCCCAAGAGGGAAAGCTGGGCTGCAGTTATAGACTTCAATACACTTAAAAATGTATGGATAGACTGCTTCTCACTGGGGGTGAGAATACCAGTGAGGAGGCCAGAATCAAGCCTGCAGAGACCAGGACAATGAGCTGAACTTATAGAATCATAGAATCATCTTGTTTAAGTCTTTATTTGTAATTTGTTTTATTATTTCACCTTTCTTTTTTTTGCTATCTTTTTCTTAAGCAGCTTAAGATCACATTGTTTATGCATGAAGGCATTTTCTTTGCTATAAACTTCACCCTATTGTATTTTCTCCTTGAAGTGGTGAACCAACCATTTTGTTTAGTGGGTCACTTTTTATGCAGGTAAATAATAGTTCATGAGGTAAATTAAATATTAAAAAAACAAACAAAAAACAAAACACAAAAACACCACACAAAACCAAAACACCAAAACCAAGACTTCTTTGAAAATACTTAAATAAATGATAATTTTCTTAACAGTACAAAGCAGTCCTCCCTGTGGAAGACTTAGTCTGTCCCTTAGAAACAGACATTTAAAACTGCTTTCCCGGAATTCATTCCTGTTTCTCCTCTATATTCCAGCATTTGTATTTCTAAGTTTCCCTAAATGTATGGGTATATTCAAGCTGTTATGAAGTCAGGTATAGAGGTATTTCAGCAGCTTTTATTTTGTTACCTGGATATCAGACGACAGAGCACTCTTGGTTCTTAACAACCATGCTTCTTGAAATTCTATTTTAATTCTTCTATCATATCTGAAAGGCATTGTGCCTTTCATATTACAAAATAAATTTCCTGCACTTTTTAAGTGTAGAATCATAGAATGGTTACAGTTGGACAGGACCTTAAGATCATCTAGTTCCAAACCCCCTGTCATGGGCAGGGACAGCTCACACTAGACCATGTTATCCAAGGCTCTGTCAAACCTGGCCTTCTTGAACATTGACAAGGAAAGAGAAAGAATTAGAGTAAGATGGGTGAGTACAAGAAAGTGAACACTCTCTGCATTTCATTTGTGCTGATATAAACTGCTCAGAAAAACATCCGGATATTTTTCTTAACAGGTAGACAACTCCTTGCTTGATATATATGGATATATTCCACCAGTCACTATCTTCATATTTTAGTTTAGTTTTGATACTGGGGGCATGATTATTTGACTTCCAGAGAAGGAGCTCAGTCCCTAGAGAAACTGAGAACAAGATCTATGCAAATAATAGATGTTTTAGTTCAGTGACTGAGCCAGAAACACTGTGAGCTGAAAAAGGAAAATATTGCAGTTATGTTTGAGGTTTTTCTTCAGTTTTAGTGGAAATATTTGATTTTATTTGGGGAGTGTTCTAATATCCTATTTAAAAGCAATGGAAATAAAAGGAGTTAAAAGCAGTTTAGAAATAAAAACATATTTAAGTTGAAATACTTCCTTTTGAAAATGTCAAAGGAAGAAATTTATTATTCTGAACACCAACTTACTTGTCTTGTTTTTCCTTCTCAACCCAACACCCTTTATGACTTTGCTGAAACTATACCCAGATTCAGGAAGTTACTTCTTGACTTTGGACTTCTTAAAAATTTGTTAATTTCAACTGTCTTTTCTAAAATTGCTCCTAGAGTTAGAAATTCATTGGGTGAGTCATCTACAGTCTAAAAGATCAGAGTGACTGTATTTCCTTCAATTCTGTTGTCAAAGACATTATAGCTGAATTCAGTGACATAACACATAATGTGGCATATTACTAAAATGGGTGTAGAGGGATGTATTCCTAAATATTTCTGAAATTATCCTGTTTTGCAAGTTGGACTTTTTCTTTCATATGCTTGTAATGTAATTCTCTGTAGCCAATAATAAGTCAAACTGTTTTTTCCAAGTACCTACTGTGATTTTATCATCTCTTATCTTATAGCTATGAAATACCTATGAGTAAGATCTAAATATTCAACATATCAGAAACAAAATATTTTCATTGAATTATTTTAAAATTGTCTCCTCAAATTTTTCAGGAGCCTAAAACATTGCCTGAAAGTCTTGCTACTCCCCACAGGGTGAATAAAAGATTTGCAAACCAACAATTTCTTTGAAATGAGTAAACTACCAGTATTATTTTCTGTGCAGCACAGGAAAATAAAATTACCTTTCACATAAAATGAAGAATCAATGTTCAGAGGAGATTTATTCTTTCAAATTAAATGTTCTGTTGCAATCATGAAAATGGTTTCAATGTTCATTAGGTTCTTTATGCGAACACCACAGTAATTGCTTCCATCACATCAAACTTCTTGCTATGGCTTTGATATTCATTTAAAGACTTGAGGGTTTTTTGAATTTCATAAGTGCCTGAGGAACTACTAGAATAGAAGACCTTAACAGTAATATTTAGAAAATTTCAATTAAATTAAATCTATGAATTCATCATTCACTGCAATGACATTAACTAGATATCAGATTCTTGTGACATATAACTGTGATTCATCTCCGCTATTAATACTAGTTGCTTATAAGTTGCAACTCATTAAAACAATGCATCTCACACTAAGATAAAATGTTTAATCAGCCGAAAAATGAGTCTATGTTTTTTTACAGATTGAATATGTGACACAGAAAAATAAACAAATTAAATAGGAGCTCATATTATGAAGTAGAGAGCCAAAACACATAATTATTTATAAAGAAAAAGGCTTAGAATATAAAGGCAATAAGGAAATAAGATAAGTTTAGTCACTGTTTACTTAGGTAGTTCTGCTGAAGCTGTTCACTGCAATATTAACAGACACCCTATATTGGTAACATTTTTCAAACCTTAAAAAATGCTTGTAGTAAACACATTAAAACATCAGAAACAGCTCTTCAATAAACAGAAATGTTTACTTCAATGTCATCACTGTAATTCAATGATTAGATTCAGACTCCTCTTTTCTTTGAAGATACTTTAGCTTTAATTAGAAAGCTTTCAGACCCTTGAAGGCAAGAGTCTTGAACTGTGAAGGAAAACTACTTTCGTACCTACTGACATTGCATTGCTGAATGTTATGATTCTGCTATTATATTACGGATGAGCAAATAACATCTTATACGGAGGTTTGAGTATAAGCTTCTGTCTTACCCTGTAAAACCAACCCGTAGGTGTCTTTCTTTTCAATAAGTGTTTTCTCAAGGTCACCTGTAAAATATGTTTAAACCAATTGCAACAGCAAAAGAGGAATTTGCTTCCTGGGCTGTTTTAGGGTCAGTGTAGATGCACATTAATTGTAAGTTAACAATCCTAGTCCTTAGCTGTCTGGAGCCTGATCCAAAGCTTGCTGACGTCAATGGGAATCTTTCCACTGCCTCCATCTTGGCTCAGGTCCTAAATTTCTGTGGCAAAATATAATGCTGTGAACTAAGCTGTCACAAAAAAAAATGTACTGCAGCTCTTCAAATCTCAAAATAGCAATGTGTGTACAGAATTCACAGTAAAATTATATTGCTGTTGTTCCAAGATGCTTAAGCAGAAAGAATACTGTTGCTTTTACCTCCAAATTAGTGGTTTTCCTCTTTAGAATAAAATACCCACAGTCATGTATGTTCTGTATAGGGAGAACAAATTAACTTTAAAACTGTGCCATGACGCTGCTTCTTAGGCAATTCTAATGAGATTAAGAATTTTGAAAGGATGATGAAATAATTCTTGTGCTTCTTAATGGTAAATTCAGTAGAAGAATTAAAGCCAAATACTTCTCAGTTGCTATAGAGCCATTTCAGAGAAGTAAAGCAAAATTTTTCCCTTACTGTTTCGGAGTAAAATTATTCATGCAGTCAGAATTTTAGGATAGCACAGATTATTAGGAGCTTAAATTTCTGAATACTAAATTTCTGTACTAAAAGTACAGTTTTGTGTAGAAATTCCTGCTTACTGCCTTTTTGTTCATTGGAACTTTTTAATGACCCATCTGGATCTGTGTTCAAAATAATGAGGCTCAGTGCATTAGCTTGATACATGCAATCTGTCTATGCTGTTGCATAAACAAGCATTAATTAACAGGAATTGTTCTGTGCTAAAGGATACAACAGGAATACACTGCAAAGGCCATAAAATATAATTAAACCTCAGATAATATATATAATGATACCTTGTTTGTGTTTTCACATGAAGCTTACAAAAAATGTTCAGCTGACTCTATGACTGAACTTTTGTATTGCACATATCTGGCTTTCAGGAAAGACTGAACGGATACTAAAACTTGGAAATGAAGCATCGTGTAATGAAAAATATAGGGTTAGACATTCTCTTCTGACATCATAGTAGTTTTGCCATACTTAACTAAAATTGGATCTACCAATGTGCACAGGTTTTGTCACACTTCTTTCCACTTTGAAATTGCTGCCTTTTGGAGTCAGTGAGTAAGTACAATCCAATACCTATCACACTTAAGAAACTTGCTGTCCTCTGTGCCAGTAAAGTATGATCTAAAAAACTTCAAGCATTGTTTTATCCGCAAGAAGAATGTTACTTAATTTAACAAACTGGAGAGGGTAGTGCTAAAATCTGGTAATGTTGCACAATAAATGTGGGGAAGCAAAAGGCTTTATATATTAAAAAATAAAATAAAATTAAAAAAAAAGAAGCTAGTGTCAGATGTTTCTGCATGATTTTGAGAATTGGACATGAAAATCATTTTTCTACAAACAGACAAGTGGAGTACAAGGGTAAAACACTCCACATTATAACCTGACATAGAATCATAGAATCATAGAATAGTTAGGGTTTGAAAGGACCTTAAGATCATCTAGTTCCAACCACCCTGCCATGGGCAGGGACACCTCATGCTAAATCATATCACCCAAGGCTTAGTCCAACCTGGTCTTGAGCACTGCCAGGGATGCAGCATTCACAACCTCCCTGGGCAACCCATTCCAGTGCCTCACCACCCTAACAGGAAAGAATTTCCTCCTTATATCCAAGCTAAACTTCCCCTGTTTAAGTTTTAACCCGTTACCCCTTGTCCTATCACTACAGTCCCTAATGAAGAGTCCCTCTCCAGCATCCCTATAGGCCCCCTTCAGATACTGGAAGGCTGCTATGAGGTCTCCACACAGCCTTCTCTTCTCCAGGCTGAACATCCCCAACTTTCTCAGCCTGTCTTCATACAGGAGGTGCTCCAGTCCCCTGATCATCCTCGTGGCCCTCCTCTGGACTTGTTCCAGCAGTTCCATGTCCTTTTTATGTTGAGGACACCAGAACTGCACACAATACTGCAGGTGAGGACTCACAAGAGCAGAGTAAAGGGACAGGATCACCTCCTTCAACCTGCTGGTCACGCTCCTTTTGATGCAGCCCAGAATACGGTTGGCTTTCTGGGCTGCAAGCGCACACTGCAACTGGCTCATGTTCATTTTCTCATCGACCTCTGAATCTCTTCTCTGCCCAAACTGTAGCTGTGCCTGGGATTGCTCCAACCCAGGTGCAGGACCTTGCACATGGCATGGTTAAACTTCATGAGGTTGGCATCATCCCACCTCTCAAGCATGTCAAGGTCCCTCTGGATGGCATTCCTTCCCTCCAGCGTATCAACCGAACCACACAGCTTGGTGTCATCGGCAAACTTGCTGAGGGTGCACTCAATCCCACTGCCCCTGTCAGCGACGAAGATGTTAAACAAGACCAATCCCAACACTGATCCCTGAGGGACACCACTTGTTACTGATCTCCTGCTGGACATTGAGCCATTCACCACAACTCTTTGTGTGCAGCCATCCAGCCAGTTCTTTATCCACCGAGTGGTCCATCCATCAAATTGATGTCTCTCCAATTTAGAGACAAGGATGTTGTGTGGGACAGTGTCAAATGCTTTACACAAGTCCAGGTAGATGACATCAACTGCTCTACCCCTGTCCATCAGTTCTGTAGCCCCATCAATGAAGGCCTCCAAACTGGTCAGGCAGGATTTCCCCTTAGTGAAGCCATGCTGGCTGTCACCAAGCACCTTGCTGTTTTTCATGAGCCTTAGCATGGCATCCAGGAGAATCTGCCCCAGAATTTTGCCAGGCACAGAGGAGAGACTGACTGCCCTGTAATTCCCTGGGTCACCCATTTTCCCCTTCTTGAAAATGGGGGTTATATTTCCCTTTTTCCAGTCATCGGGAACTTCACCGGACTGCCATGATTTCTCAAATATGATGGCCAGTGGCTTAGCAGCTTCATTTGCCAGCTCCTTCATGACCCGCAGATGGATCTCATCAGGTCCCATGGACTTGTGCACATTCAGATTTTTAAGATGGTCTTGAGCCATATCCTCTCCTACAGTGGGCGCAAGGTCTTCATTCTCACAGTCTGCCTTCCAAGACTTGGGTGGTTTTGTCAGAGCCTTTGCCAGTGAAGACTGAAGCAAAGAAGTCATTGAGAACCTCAGCCTTCTCCAAATCCTGTGTAGCCAGTTCTCCCGAAGAGCTTCCTGAGGGGGCCTACATTCTCCCTAGTCTGTTTTTTATTTGCTACGTACCTGTAGAATCCCTTCCTGTTATCTTTAATACCTCTAGCTAAGTGTCATGGTTTAAACCCTAGCCAGACAGCTTGTTCACTCACTCCCAGTGAGTGGTGCCGGGCTGAGAGCAATTGAGGACAGCCCCCCCCCCCCCCCCCTCCCCCGGGGCTCTCCGCTTCCCCACTCCCAGAGGAATGGGGAGGAGGATCAAAAGAGTGCAACTCCCACGGGTTGAGACAAGAACAGTCCAGCAGCTGATGTACAACACAAATCATCGCCTTCCAGGAGAATCTGCTCCAAGATTTTGCCAGGCACAGAGGTGAGACTGACTGCTCTGTAATTCCCTGCGTCATCCATTTTCCCCTTCTTGAAAATGGGGGTTATATTTCCCTTTTTCCAGTCATCAGAAACTTCACCTGACTGCCATGATTTCTCAAATATGATGGCCAGTGGCTTAGCAGCTTCATTCGCCAGCTCCTTCATGACCCGCGGATGGATCTCATCAGGACCCATGGACTTGTGCATGTTCAGATTTTTAAGATGGTCTCGAACCAGCTCCTCTCCTACAGTAGGCCTAAGGTCTTCATCCTCACAGTCCCTGCGTCTGCCTTCCAAGACTTGGGTCATTCGGTCAGAACATTCACCAGTTAAGACTGAGGCAAAGAAGTCATTCAGAACCTCAGCCTTCTCCAAATCCTGTGTATCCAGTTCTCCCAAGAGCTTCCTGAGGGGGCCTACATTCTCCCTAGTCTGTTTTTTATTTGCTATGTACCTGTAGAATCTTTTCCTGTTATCCTTAGTATCCCTAGCCAAATTTAATTCTAACTGGGCCTTAGCTTTCCCAACCTGGCCCCTAGCTTCCCGGACAACATCCCTGTACTCTTCCCAGGCAGCCTGTCCTTGCTTGCACTTTTTATAAGCCTCTTTTTTTCCTTCGAAGGCTCCTCAGCAGCTCCTTATCCATCCAAGGAGGTCTCCTGGCCCTCCTGCTGCACTTTCTTCATCCTATACACAGGCTATCAATCATGAGAAACTATATAAACCAGTTTTAATTAAAGTTCATTATCCTCCACTCACCCTACAATGTCAGAAACATTACTATTTCAGAGCATGATTCTCTCACTTTCTGCATGAAGGTAAACCGAAAATGCAAGGTTAGGTAAAAAGCTCAATAATATCAAATAAGGAGATATATTGCCCCTGAGAAAATGTGAAAGAATTTATCATATAATTACAGTCAATATTCCTTTTTTTTAATTTTTTTTTTTTTTATTCTGATTTAGTGTGTCTGGGGTTTTGCAAGGCTGTTCATTCACAAGCTGTGCAAGCTATATATAGCAGTGTTTACTGCTACGACAACACCTCAGGAAACACATTTTTGTTCACACATCTAAGCCTGTCTAGCCCATTTTCAACCAGAAATAGCTCTGTTGCAGCTGTTGAACGTGACCAATTGATCTCCCTATGCTCTCTGCTCAGAACTCTAAACTCTTCGCTTTCTGGAGCATTTCCCTGAAATTGCAGGCATCAGTGCTTTTGAAATAGGGAAGCAGTGTCTTAGAGAGGGATGCCATGGATAAAGTGGAAAAGATATTATGGATATGAAATTTTGCTTTCATAAAATACCACAAAATAGTAACTCATGTATTTAGTTGTTGAGGGGAGTAATGTAAATACAGGATTACAGCTTTCAGACAGCGTTCAGAAACATTTCAGTATCTGTGGTTTTCGAGTACATCTGTTTTTAGAAATAATGTCAGTAAGAACTTCTAAGGGTTCAGTGTGTTGCAGTAAAATGTCAGAATATCAAATCCCCTACAGCAGTACTTTTTTATGTAAGAATATTGTTCCCCCAAAAAAGCAAAGAAGGGAAATCACAGTTTACAGGACAGGCATTTGTTTGAGTTGATTTAATCAAAAACTGTATGATAAACTGATTTTTTTTCCTACTTCTTCTCAATTTATATGAAAAAAAACCAAACTAAGTTGTGAAAATAAGTTTTTTCAAGTTGAAATGAAAAAGTGCTTTTTAAATGATGTCTTAATGTTACTGCAAACCCATAAGTATGAAGGATTCTCTTTTCTCTTGGGAAAAGATAAGCTGAACCTCATGCTGAATTCACTCTGATTCTAACCAGTACAAGTACATTGACTTCTGTTTATTTAATCCTGATTTAGTTGGTTATATGCAAGTTTATGGTTATGTCCTCAACTAATACATCTTGAGGTAAACCTAAAGCTTTAATTTTGAAAAATAAACTAACAATTTAAAGCATGGGTATAGCAATTACTATAGATGTGGACTACTACAGATAATCAAATATGACAATCCTCAACTTTTAGACTAAAATATACCACATTGAAGATACAGTATACTGATATGAATTCCCAGGGCTCTGTAACTCAAACTACAGGAAAATCACAGCTGACTGTTTGACAGCTTTTTGTTTTCAAGCTGACTACTAGCATACAGAATCAACTCTTGATTACTCAGCTTGATGTTCCACTTGTTTTCAATCTTTCAATGAACAGCAATATATATGCAAAGTAATGCAGGGGAAGTACTTCAGTAATTTATTCTGTGTTCTGAAATATGAGATTAGAAAGAATTACAGAAAATATTTGCCTATTCTGTGACATGACACGGTGATTTTAAAATCAAAAGCCTTTTGGAGGACATGGCAATATTTTATATGTTGATGTTGCTTTTATTCCTGAAGAACTAAATACAGGAATATTATTTTGCCTGTAATGAGTTTTATTCTTAATATGAACTTAATTTATAAACACTAATATAAGTCTTTGCTGGACATTCTTGATGGGTGAGATTAGTAGCACCTTGAACATTTGTGTGGTGTAGAATGAACTGATGCAATAAAACATGGGTAACTTCATTTTGTACTGGAAGATTCTAAATTGTCAGCTTTGCAGTTTTTTTATTTGCAGACTGTCTAGTAATCTGACTGAATATCAGGGGCAATGCACTGGGGAGGGGTTTTTGCATTTGTACCTAAACCCAATAGCTCATGATATGATGGTAATTTGCATATATGACTGGAAATGCATGATGGCATTTTGAGCACTGCACACAAAATTCCTTTGCCCACATATTCTAAACAAACTTCCTCTATCTCCTTAACTTTCTTTAATAATATACTCTTACAATTCATTTCACAGTTGAGTCAAGGTATAAAGGATGGTGTTTTAAGAAAACTTTTTTATCTAGTTAAAAACTGTTAAGAAAGTTCAGATTTCTGTAAAGCAAAATAATTCTCATATAGGATTTTTTTCTTTGCTTCCCAGTGTGACTTTTCCTAATGAAAACTGAGTTCCACCAGGGGGTAGGGATAGGAGCTGAATATGAGCTAAAAATAACTGGGTAGATTTTAAAAAGAGCTTTAAGTGTTAGCATGAGAAGGAAAATAAAATATTCAAATACTGAATCTTTATGAGCAGAAGGTAAACCTGAACCAACGGTAAATTTAAAATACTTCTGTGGTGCAAATCAGAAGTTTCACACAGCATTTTCAACATTAGGGGATAGACCATGATAGAATAGAAAAGCTCAGTATGTCTTGAGTCATTCAGTCTTCTATCACCAGCTTGAAGCGATAAGATGTGGCTGCAGCACCGTGCATTTGAGAGGTTTCTTTGTTTCTGTCCATGGTGCTGTTTGACAACTTTGAAAACCCTTATCAAAGTGCAGGCTTAAAATTCTCAATGTCAAGCACAGTTGTTCCATTTTCATTAATATATTATGACATTGATCTTCAAAAGTGCAATATATTCCCATCACAATGTGTCATTCCCTTACTCTTAATACTTTTCACGTCAAGCATGCTTCCAGACACAGCATTAATTTCTGTATATTCAAAACACTGATCCTTTATGAAAATGTCTACAATATTATTCAAGGCAGCATTTTCAAAGAGTGCTTTTAAGTGGAACTATTAAAGCCAAATGTATGACTCTAAGCAAATGTTCTGATCTTTAGATAACATAGTATACCACTCCTGAACAAGATGCCTATGAAGGAGAAGGCAAGAAGAGAGGGAACAAGAGCGGTTCAAAGGGGGTTAAGTAAATGGAGACTAAAAATTAAGAGGGAATGATGCACAGGAAAAAATATATGGAAGAGGAGGAAAGACAGCAGAAAAGAAAACCTAGAGTTGACAGCAGAGTAATAAAATTCTAGTATAACAATGAAAAGAAGAGAGACCACTCCTGTGCCTAAGAAGTATCAGATTCTGCTGATTCTAATTTTTCTTTTTCTGTAGCACCAGTCTTTTCACACATGACCTGCTGACACTATCTTTCAGCACCACGTTTTACTTGATACTTCTGTCCTTTTTGATTGTCGTCTTAATCCTTTCTACCAGCAATTTCCCTCTGAAAGGTTAGCTCTTCACTAGGACTTCTTGCCATGTGGCAAACATGGAGAAAACTATACTTATGTAAACACTGGACTTTGTCAGCTGTATACACCAGTCACACTTCTAATGTTAATGAAGCAGATGAGAGCTCTTGTTCAGAAAATCCCAGAAGGAAGTATGTGCAAGGGGGCTGGTACATAGTGTTTTGGGAATGTTTTATTGCTGCCCATCTGCTTTGTTGCCAACATGTCAATTGCAATAAGTTTCTTCTGAATGTCTAAATTCCTTCAAATTCTGTGAGAAAGAGACTATCCCAGTCACATAATGCAACTTCAGTACAAGCTTGTGCTGTTTAGTCCAGCCTACAGACAAGATTAGTTGTGTCTAAGACTGCTGGAGATTACTTATATATACATATTTATTTCTAAAATCTACTATTATTTCACTTTGAATTGGCTTCTTAAAAAGTATCATATCAGTTTGATGACTGAAAGTTTTATACTCTTTGTGATCCTCACTGTCTGCCTTGTATCACTAAGCGCTATCAGTAACAGCTTATTTCTTTTTCACACCAGCCTAATTTTATGGTTTATGTCTTGTGGATGCAAATCTTGCTTGGCATTATGTTCTCTTTTGCTTTCTTACTAACAATTCCAAATGTGAAACACTTAGAGGCTTTGGGTTAGGTACAAGACACATTACTTTTCCATTGAAACAGCTCAATTTATATTAGATTACATGAAGCACTTGAAGCCATTTGTGCCCTACATAACACAGCTAAGTAGCATCTGTAAAATCAGAAGCTAAATGAAATTGTTTCTAAACATTGCAAATTATATTCAGGTATAAAATTGATTTCTCCAAAATTCAATTATTAAAATCTTGTAACTTTTCAAATGTCTACAAGGACATGTAGAACAATAGGCTGTTTTAAAGCATTAAAATACTACGAAATATATTTCTATTATTCTTTACTGGAAACCAGAGTTGAAGTCATCCCTGAAAAAACACACTAGTAATAAATATAGGATTCTTTTAAAATATTGCTGTATATTACTGATTTGAGCACTTGTAAATGCAAGGAACATTGATATTTTGTATCTTGTGAGGGTAGAATATTTTATAATTTGAGAATAATTTATGCTGCACTGGACTGTACTGTATTGTACACTGTAACTGTGATATGAATCAAGCAGTGAAGTGTGTAATCAATAAAAATCTGTTACTATATTGTCCATTTTGTATTGTGGTGTTCAGTCTCAAAGGTTCTCATTACAGTAACTGTGCAAAGATTCTCCTTTGCTTACTGTTTAGTCTTCCAGAACTCTTTATTTTGCAAAAAGCTGCTAAACAACACTGACAGTCCTTAGGCTTTTTTTTTTCTTTTAGGCTAGGTAGCCCTGATGGAGAGTTCCAAGTTATGGCAGTTTCCTAAATATCAAGGTCAAACCCCGAAGCACAAAAAGGAAGCTGTTTGCTAAGCATTTTACTTGTGTGAACCATTCAAAAGATAGACACATCTGACACATTTGGCAGCATCAGGGGAAGTAGCAAATGTGATGAAAAAATGTATCTGAGAAAGCAAAGATCCTCATGTAGTGTATCTCCACCTCTTTGCATGGAAACAGAATTTGTGTGTGTTTTGTATATTAATTATGTTGGAGAAATGCCTATTTTTTGCATTACCACTTTCTTCTCAGAACACAAAATTTGCTGTAACTTAGCATAGTGGGAATATTATTCAGGTCCAAGTCCTGACACCTTTTTCTTTCCTGTAGTTTTTTGTTGATTCAATGGAAGTACTATGGTTTTTCACTATCCAGAAGGCAACCCACACAGAGGCATTATTATGACTTTACATGATCTGATATTCTAACTGAAGGTTTTGTTTTCTTTAGTGAAGATTTTTTTTCTTTACAGTGTATTATCCTGTTTAACATTTTATCCAAAGTGAAGTTGTGTTCTGCAGTGATTTAGCATTGCCTCCCATAACAGCATATGTGCATATACGTAATTTCCAAATTCCTACCTTGCATTTCAATCATAATTTAATGTAATTAATAAAATTATGCTTCTAATATAATTGATCCATGTCCAGAATTGAAGGATTGATAAATATTATCATTCCTGAAATATCAAGTGTTATAAAAGAATTACAAAGGTATTTAATGCAGAATGCCTCTATTTAATGGAAGAATCATCAATGTCCTTTATGATTTATTAATTTTTTTTGTGTTGGTTTAAGTGTTTCAGGGAAGCAAGAAGAGTTTCACATGCATTTTAAGGTCAAAGAGGCATTGTAATGTCTCATCTGAATTCTAGAGAGAATGTATGCTAACCATTTATTTTATTCACCATATACTACAGGCCCATATATCTATGTTTGTCAAGAAAAGCATATTCCTGCTTGACAGTTAAGCACAATATACTAATTTGGATACTTCGTGGTATATTTTTTAACCTTAAAAAAAACATGCAGTCTGTTTTCTAGCTGAGCAGATGTCCTGTGAATACAGTATGAAACAAACAAGAAAAATATACTTTGTATTCTTTAATTTAATCATCGTTTCTGTTGTGGAGCTTGAGTTTGATTCATGCACAAAGCCAAAGGTGACATAAACAATTTTCATGAATTTTCTTTAATACAATAAAAAATTCATTAGATCTTCAGTTTCTAGTAAAGCAAAGTTTCACAGATATAGTTGAAAATAAGTGAATATCTAAAGACTTAAAGTTTCACAGACATAATTGAAAATAAGTGAATATCTAAAGACTTATGAATGTATTTCAGTCAGGAGTTAATTTTAACCTCCTGCTAAGAAAGCAATATGGGGATGGGGGAATTACTTATGAAATAATAATGCCTTGATATTAAAATGTGGCAGGTTTGTTTTTCTTTTTTGGAGGAGGGGGGTTGGTTTTTTTTTTATCTCTTGTTCTCATGGTGGAAAGCATGGTCCTCAAGGTGTTATCGAACTGAACATGCCTCATTAACAAAATAGAATAGTAGCAAAATTTTTAAACAGTCTCTGCCTTTCTTTTTCTGCTTGTGAAAGGGCTCAGAAGTTGGCTAATTTCCAAGAGACACTTAAGCTAACATACGTGACTAAGCAATTACTGAGCAAGTAACTACTCCTGAACTGTGACATTTTGTGTGGCAGGAGTACCCTTGTTACAGCAGGTGAGAGAAAAGGGCTGTAATGCAGCAGTTCCATAAAATGTCTTGGTACCGCCATGTTCATTACCCACCATGTATTTAACATGCGTGGGTAAATGATCAGCCGAATTACATTTCTTATATCCATCACACAAGTCTCATTATTTCCTTCTGTTTCCCCATCTGTCTCTGGCCATCTGTTTCCTTTTATGGTTGACCTATAAGATCTTTGTGGCAGGGTTTTTTTTTATTTCTATGTACAGAACCTAATTAAAGGGATCCTGGTTTACTAGGAATTGTAAGCAGAAGAATAAAACAAGTGTTTCATCATAGAATTCATATGTAAGAAACTGAGTGACTTCTAAACACTTGAAGACCTCAAGACTTCAGATTTCAAGCAAGTTATGGCATCCTCTTTAGCATATATACAACATCTGATATCTGGTTAACCTGTGTGTTAATACCCTATATTTTTTCTGTATGTCAGAAGTGCACAATTCAGAATATAACTATCTTATATGTAAGTTTGTCACAGCATCGGTTTGTCACAGAATGGTATAATTATTGGTTTAAAACATTGCTTCAGAATACATGAAATGCAGACGTTCCTTTGAGATATCTACCTACTCTTACCTATTTGCAGCATGGGCAAGATACAGTTTCAATCAGTTGCAGATGACACACAGTCCTCCTTTTTTTTCTTTTCTTCTTTTTTTGTTTTGTCATACAGATTTTACTCCCTATCTCAGCCAGATGTGATTCTGCCATGAGTCTGGAAAAATTTCTCACTCCTACTTGAAGATTACTAAGATATCCCTGGTCACAAAAATGTTAAATCAGTACAAGGAACGTTAGACATTAAGAAAAAATTATTCATTATGAGGTGGAACAGGTTGCCCAGAGAAGCTGTGGCTGCCCTATCCTTGGCAGTGTTCAAGGCCAGGTTGGACAGGGCTTTGAACAACCTAGTCTAACGGAAAGTGTCCCTGCCCATGGCAGAGAGGTTGGAAGTAGATGATCTTTAAAGTCCCTTCCAAACCAAACCATTCTATGGCTCAGATTCTATGGTTCCATGATTCTAAAACAGTCTCATTTAAAGAAATAGTCACATGGCATTCTTAAAGAAGTGAAGTTCTTATGAATAAAGTAAATAACTCTGAAATAAAAATATGAAAATGGATAAAACTATCAAGTTGCAAGTGTGCTGATGAAGACAATAAAAGGCAAGAGTATTCTTTATTTTTTCAGAAAATAAAATTCTTGTTGTAATATGTGTAAACTGGATATTTAAGATTGAATTATGCTCTGTGCTAGCTCACCTTTTGTTGATTTTTGTGTACATGTGATTGTATAAGGTCAAAAAGTTGATCTGGGTGACATGGAATTCTTAATTTTAGGATTTACATCATCTGTGACACCTTCTTTGTACAACTGCTAATTTTTAAGCCCTATGGCAACTCTTCTAACTTGTCTAGTTAGAAGCACACATTTCCCTGTGCATGAGTTTCACATGCATTTTCTTTAAAACTACAGTAATCATGAGAGATACCAGAGGAAAATTTTAAGGTTAAAAGGTTCATAATGGAAGCAAGAACAGTTGGAGTTTTGAGTGTATGACAGAGGCAGACCTGTAGATAACTTCAAAGCCTGACTAATTGAAAAGCAGGTTGTGGGGCAGTCAACAAGAAAGCTTAGTCTTGCTTTAGGCTGAGCATGGCTATTAGAATGCGTACCATGCCTGCTTCAATAATCAAAATATATTGCATGCGTAAGCCCCTGCTATCTAGTGGTGTTGACATTTGGCAACTATTAATGGTAATCCTCTGATTGTAGTAAACTTGCAAGTATATATATAATTTTGTCAATTATGTAAGAGCATCTATGTCTGCTAGTTTTTATTACAAAATAATTTTTACATAGGATTCTAGTTTCAATTTTATGAAAAATCCATGCAAAACTGTGTTTTAGCAAATCTCTGGACAGTTCTGATATGTATTTCTGATCTTAAAAATGTAAGAGTTGTTCCTATAAGAAGCACATGAGAGGCTGTATCTCCACAGTAGAGTGATGACTTCCACGATGAATGTTGGAGTTCTGGTCCTCTGTTATAATAATATGTAGTACATGTCCTCTTGTATTCTCCTATCCATTTTGGCATTTATTCCAATGGAAGCAAGCATGCACCTAGCAGTGGTTCACACCCAGCTTTTCTTCAATGACCAGTCAAGATGAGGCAACAATTCAGAGAAGGGTTTCAACTCACATGGATTTCTTGGCACTTTGAGTGCCTCAGATTATATGAAACTAAGTAACTTCCCTAACCAAGGAAGGATTCTAGCCAGCCATTTCTTTAAACGTGAAACATAAAAGACTTTCAAGCAGTGCCCAGAAAAAAACAGTGGTAGTTCATGAAGGAGACTGAGGAAAATATTTTGCTAGTGTCCTTTAAGATTATAAGGAAAATCTTATTAGAACTTGAATCAAATCATACATTATAGTCAGAAATAAAATGTCAGTTTATTCAGCTTAAAGAATAATTTCTAGAAAATTTTAGTCTGAAGATACTTCTGATCATAGAAGAGGATTTTAGCCAGTCCTACTTCAATATTCATGAATAAGGTAAATGAAAATAGGACACAGCAAAAGGCCACATATAGAAGTGACAGGTCATTGAGGACAACATTGTTAGTAACTGTTAATACGGACATTGAGGTGCTGGAGCAGGTCCAGAAAAGGCAACAAAGCTGGTGAAGGGCCTGGAGCACAAATCTGATGAGGAACGGCTGAGAGAATTGAGGTGGTTTAGTCTGGAGAAAGCTCAGGGGGGACCTTACTGCTCTCTACAACTACCTGAAAGGAGGTTGTAGTGAGGTGGGGTTTGGTCTCTTCTCCAAAGTAAGAAGTGACAAGAGATAACAGCCTCAAGCTATGCCAGGGGAGGTTTAGATTGGATATTAGGAAAAATTTCTTCACCAAAAGGCTAGTCAGGCATTGGAACAGGCTGCCCAGGTCAGTGGTGGAGTCACCATCCCTGGAAGTGTTCAAAAACTGTCTAGATGAGACCCTCAGTGACATGGTTTAGTGGTGGTCTTGGCAGTCCTGGGGTAATGGTTGGACTTGATTATCTTAAAGGTCTTTTCTAACCTAGCTGATTTTTTGATTCTATAATAGAAAAACAGATGAAATGGATGCACAATTTTTGATACATATATTACATCACTGTTCAGAAAGTCTTATCACAAATATATTTATTTTATATTGAAACAAAGGAATTGATGAAAATCTGATGTATTCCTTTTTTTCCTCAGGTCACACTGTTTCATGTGGGTATTTATAGTGCATACTATTTCTTTTTTAATCCACCTGCTTTTCCATAAGTATGTAGGGAGTAAATCATGACTGACAGGTTTTGAAAAAAAAAAGCAAAAAATCCAAACTGTAGAATAGCTGAGTTTTAATGTAATCAGAAGAAAGCTTTATATTCTGTGTATCACAGTATCACAGTATGCTAGAGATGGGAAGGGACCTCAAAAGATCATCTAGTCCAATCCCCCTGCCGGAGCAGGAACACCTAGATAATGCTACACAGGAATGTGTCCAGGCGGGTTTTGAATATCTCCAGGGAAGGAGACTCCACAACCTCCCTGGGCAGCCTGTTCCAGTGTTCTGTCACCCTCACTGAGAAGAAGTTTCTTCTCAAGTTTAAGTGGAACCTCTTGTGTTCCAGTTTGTACTCATTACCCCTTGTCCTATCATTGTTTGCCACTGAGTAGAGCCTGGCTCCATCCTCGTGACACTCCCCCTTTATATATTTATAGACACTTATAAGGTCACCCCTCAGTCTCCTCTTCTCTAAACTATACCCAGCTCCCTCAGTCTTTCCCCATAAGGGAGATGCTCCACTCCCTTAATCATCTTAGTTGCCCTGCGCTGGACTCTCTCCAGCAGGTCCCTGTCCTTCTTGAACTGAGGGGCCCAGAACTGGACGCAATATTCCAGATGGGGTCTCACCAGGGCAGAGTAGAGGGGAAGGAGGACCTCTCTCGACCTACTAACCACCCCCCTTCTAATACACCCCAGGATGCCATTGGCCTTCTTAGCCACAAGGGCACAGTGTTGGCTCATGGTCATCCTGTCGTCCACTAGGACCCCCAGGTCCCTCTCCCCTACACTGCTCTCTAACAGGTCGTTCCCCAACCTATACTGGAACCTGGGGTTGTTCCTGCCCAGATGCAGGACTCTACACTTTCCCTTGTTATATTTCATCAAGTTATTCCCTGCCCAACTCTCCAGCCTGTCCAGGTCTCGCTGGATGGCAGCACAGCCTTCTGGCGTGTCAGCCACTCCTCCCAGCTTAGTGTCATCAGCAAACTTGCTGATAGTACACTCAATTCCCTCATCTAAATCATTGATGAATATATTAAATAATACCGGTCCCAGTACTGACCCTTGAGGCACTCCACTAGTTACAGGCCTCCAACTAGACTCCGCCCCATAGACTACAACTCTCTGGCTTCTCTCCTTCAGCCAGTTCATAGTCCACCTCACTACCTGATCATCCAGTCCACACTTCCTCAATTTAGCTGTGAGGATGCTGTGGGAGACTGTGTCAAATGCTTTGCTGAAGTCAAGGTAGACCACATCCACCGCTCTGCCATCATGCATCCACCATGTTATTTCCTCATAAAAGGCTAAGAGATTGGTCAAGCATGATTTCCCCTTGGTGAAGCCATGCTGACTTGCCCCTCATAACCCTCTTATCCTTGATATGCCTTAAGATGGCACCAAGGATAAGGTGTTCCATCACTTTCCCAGGGGTGGAGGTGAGGCTGACCGGTCTATAGTTACCCGGGTCCTCCTTCTTGCCCTTTTTGAAGACTGAAGTGACATTTGCTTTCCTCCAGTCCTCAGGCACCTCTCCCATTTCCCAAGACTTGGTAAAGATGATGGAGAGTGTCTAGCAATGACTTCCGCCAGTTCCCTCAGCACCTGCGGGTGCATCCCATCTGGACCCATGGATTTATGGATGTCCAGATTGCTCAACTGGTCTCTAACCCATTCCTCATCGACTAAGGCAAACCGCTCCGTTGACCTGACTTCGTCTCAGGTCTCAGGGGTACAGGGCTGCCTGCAGCAGAGTAGACAGAGACAAAGAAGGCATTCAGTAACTCTGCCATCTCTGTATCTTCTGTCACCAGGGCACCCATCCCGTTCATCAGTGGGCCTACATTGCCTCTGGTGTTAGTTTTATCTGCCATGTATTTGAAAAAGCTCTTTTTGCTGTCCTTGACGCTTCTCCCCAGGTTTAATTCTAAGGAGGCCTTAGTCATCTTAGCTGCCTTCCTACATCCTCTAGCAGCAGCCTTATATTCCTCCCAAGTGGCCAGCCCCTCCTTCCATGACCTGTAAACTCTCCTCTTCCACTTGAGCATACCCAGCAATTCCCTATTTAGCCACGCAGGTCTCCTGGCACTCTTCCTTGACTTCCTTGACTACAATTGTCTGCAATAGTTTTAAATTTTTTAATTATTCAATCTAATAATGGAAAATAGTTCGTACCATTCTTATATAGGTGAATTTTCAATTTATAACTAATGAAATGTAAGTGATTAAAGATGAAATAAACAACTGAAAATTATTCTTTCCACTTCTTGCTCTCTGGAACTCCATGATTTATATAACAGTGCATTCTAGCCACGTTAATCATGACGGATGCTGTCCAGAGTGACTCAGAAGGAATCAAACCTGTAATAATTAATTCAATATGCTGAAGCCATAAACTGTTTGCGAATAATTCATTTCACTTCAATGTATGATGTGTTCATGAATAATCATGAACTGTCTGGAATCCACTCTCTGATAAATATTTATGAACAACTATTGTCTCTGTATGTTTCATGATTCCATGTTTGTTTAGACACCTCCAGAGGAAGGAAAAAAGATATGTACCTCCAAAGAGGGAAGCTGAAGAAAGAGATCACAAAGATATCTAATTACTTCCAGAATGCTATTCCAGAAGTGACAAAAGGTTAGCAGTATATCAATTCATTTCTCTAAGGTGATTATGTAAAAAGAAATATAAATATTAGGGCATAGTAAAGCAACTGACAGCTAAAAGAACACCTAGCTTAATACTCTGTTAATGTATTTGTACCTTTACAAATTTTAATAGGATAATCTGTCATCAAAACTTGATGTATTTATGGCAGCAACCTGAAAATTGAGACTGAAAGTTTCAAGGATGTGAAACTGAATTTCTAGAAGCCAAATTGTTCTTGATGCAAGGTGCGCCTATTTGTCACTTCATTGCCTAGAGCTTTGTCATTCATAATAAGGGCAAGATTGTTTATTGGTTTAAGTTGTACTACACAACACATCTTTTCATGTCACATCCTTGCAAATTATTTTAAATGTGTCATTAAAAAAATCTGCAGTTTTTCCAATTGCTAAATGTTTTCTTTAATTGCATATAAATACCTAAATCCCTTGAGCAGCAGTTAAGAGCATAAAACTTTACTTTTCATGTGCTATCTGGCTGCACCTCCTCTAAGAAAATGGAAACGAAGTTTAATCCTCCAGCAATTGCAAGAATCATTTTGTGGTCTCACAAGGTGTTTATCCAGGAGGTAAAACATTAAATCACTCTGGTGTAATGCTAAATTAAGGTGTTTTTTTTTTCTTGTTCTTAATAGCACATATGAACACATAAAAAATGAAGTTTGATACTGCAAGATTTGCAAAAATTTGTATATTGTATTCCTAAGCCATTGGAGTCTTTCTTTAAGGGGAAGGGTAGGTTAGCAGCAGGCTGGCTGGGGTTGATGAAGAGCTTAATGACCTCATGCTGTGAGAAAGAGCTCCCTGGAAACAGTTGCTGTAAAAGGAGAGGTTCTGGTATCAGGTGAAGAGTAGCTGCGTAGGAGTCATGAAACAGGGATTTTTGTGCGTGGGGGTGGGGAGGGAGTTGACTTAGGAAAGTCACAGAGAAGGAATGGTTCCCAGATGTCTAACTCAGATTTTGGTCTCCCATCCAGGAGAGAAGAGGTGTCCAAACTGATTCTGTTTACTTCTAAAGGGCAAGTAGTGGCTAAGGTGCCAGGAGTTAAAGCATTCTAGAGTGCTGAGAAACCAAAGAAGGATATTATTTGTAATTTTCTGCCCTTCTGGGAGAGATATTAAATGCATTATGCCAGCTGTGGCCTAGGAACCCCTGCGCCTTGTATTTCCAGGTGTTCCTCAAACCAGGATACAGCTTCTCCTGCTGTATGGACACATATCTGATACTGTGCCCATCTGATGCTTCTGGATGTGACTACCAGCTGCATGTGAAGATACATAGCCTGTCTTCTACAAAGATCAGGTACTATTGGTACAGTTCAACCATAATAAATGCAAAGATCTGCTGACATGAAGTGAGCAGGGCAGAAGAGCTTGTTCACAGCTCTGCAGGGTGTGGTGCTGGGAGCTTTGAACAGCTGTGGGTGAGTGACGAAGTGGTCTCTGGGTACAAAGAGTCTCTCTAAACCTGTTCTACAATGTCTGATTACATTAATAGCTCCTGTATTTTGCTGGCTTAAAGTCATGCTGATGTAATCCTTCCGGATGTGAAGGTCAGAGTAGGCTAAGGTATGCTGGCTATGAAAGATTTCTTTGCTTTGGGGAGTTTGTTCTTATTGTTCAATCACATTGGATCACTTGATTTGAATGAATGAATGAATTCACAAATCAGAAATAGCAAGTTCATTTAAGTCTGTATGGTTGTTCAGTTTTACACACTGCTGCCTTGACATGCTTGCTGTCCCAGGCTTTGAACTAGTTCTTCATAATAATCTGAAACTGGTTTCAGACTTGTGGGGAATTTAAACAGAAGAGGCTGTGTGTGGTAAGGTGAGCAGAGCACAGCCCAGTAGACATTCCCATGGTTGAAAGTCCCCTGTGCTGTGCTGTTTAATCTGTGATGCTGAGGTGGTCCTTGAAAGTGGCAGGATGTACTGACATTTAGTTGCGGTAGTGGGATAAACGCTGCTGATTTTAATGGTGGTAGCCAGCCAGATAAAAATGTTGTTGCCAACCCATGTACCTGAAGGGCGCGAAGCTGAACTGGGTCTTTACCTGCAACTTAGGATACTGACTGTATGTTGCATCCTCTATGGCCTGTGCAGTTTAAATTATGTAACATAAAAGGTAGCTCACTTGATTGAAATCCTGAATCTGAAGATGGGGTAAGGGAAAGGAGGAGCTTCTGATTTGTAAGAGTTTTATGGCAGTAAAAGTAACTAGAAGGGCCAGGTTGCCACTTATCCCTGCTTTAACCATTGAAGCTACCTTACAAAACATCAGAGATGTCCAAGTTAACAGTAATTAAAACTTTTAAAAGTACAAACTTTTTTCTCTCAGTTTATAACCCTGTAGGTTAACCTCCTCCAATTGTCTTTCATCATCCTTTTCCACTAAGTTAGTGAAGCTAGCTATGCCTGTTCAAGAGGGATTTTATCAATCTCTACATTTTTCCTAGTACTGTGAACAAACAATATTAGTTTCCTGTGTTTCTCTAAGGACTCTCAAGCTGTCCTTTCTTCAGCAGTTTCTTGTCTGGCCTTTTTAAAGGCCACCTTCCCTGTCTTAGGAGCAGGCTGTCTCTTATGCTTTACCATCTGGTCTCCCTGCCATGGGTCTTCACTCTTTAACAAGATAAACTTTGAATAGGTGAATTTCCATCATTCTCCCATTGATTTTACTCTTTGGAGTTAGTTGTCGTTCATGCTAGAAGTAGAAATAGGTCTCCAGTGACATATTTAGGACTTTTAGAATGAAGACTAATTCCATACAAACTTTTCTACCTCAACTTTTATTCTTCTTTTCCTGAAGAAAGACAATGTGATTAGTTCTAGTTAAACACCAGTTCCCAAATGTTTATAACCATCTTGTTAAGACCAGTTTCTGTGCCAAAGAATTTCACTGTCAAATGTGTGATTTAAATTGTGTGTTACTGGTAAAGGCCTCTTCACAGATGGGTAGTTAATGAAACTCATGGAAAGTACCTGTTAACATAATTTAAAACATTCATTTTGTTTAACAAAAGCTAATTTGCTAGATTTGTATGGGTTTATAAAATACTTTTTAAGTACCCTAAGTGCAGAAACCACAATGCTTAATATTTAAATTTGTTTGAACCATGTATACTTTTCCTAGGGATTTTGCCTGCTGGGCCATGCAGGGCTACTTACATAGTGTGCAACTGTGAATATACCCTTTTACTAAAAAATTATTTAACTTGATTATGACAAGAGCTGGAGTCTAGCTACCATCCTACTTCTTTACTACTTTTAGAGAACTAGAAAAAAGAAGTTTTTGAAGAAGGCAGGGAGGGAGTAAAGGCTGTTATGAGGATGTTTCTAGATGGAGGAGATCTTTCTAGTGGATTTCAGGAGACCTAAAAATTTATTTGGATTTTGCTTCTCATTTAACATTAAACCCTTTATGTATTTGTTGTGTATAGATAATGCACGTATCTTTATGTCATACTTCATTGAGAACAAAAAAAAACCCTCATAAAAACAATCAACAAAACTTGTGATAAAAAACAAAAGGAAACAGAAAAAAACTTTTGAACCTAAGTTTATTGTATTGATTTTGGTTGGCTAGAGTAAGTTTTCTTCACAGTAGCTTGTGTGGGGCTATGTTTTGGATTTGTGACCAAAAAGGGTGTTGATAATATAGGGATGTTCTGTCTGTTGTTGAACAGTGTATGAACAGCCTTTTGTTTCTCACATTGCCCTGCCAGTGAGAGAGCTGGGGATACAGGAGAAGTTGGGAGGAGACAGCCAGGGCAGCTGACTCCAACTGATCCAAGGGATATCACATACCATATGGTGTCATGTTTACGAATAAAAACTGGAGGAAGTGGAGGATGTTGGGACTTACGGCATTTGTCTTCCCAAGTTATCATTACATGTGATGGAGCCCTGCTTTTATGGAGATGAATGAACACGAGCCTGACAATAGGAAGTGGGAATGAATTCCTTGTTTTATTTTGCTTTGGTTGTATATGTAGCTTTTACTTTACCTGTTAAACTGTCTTTATTTCAAAGCAAAAGTTTTTTCACTTTCATCCTTCTGATTCTCTCCCACATGTCACTGTGAGGGGAGGGAGTGAGTGGCTGTGCGGGACTTAATTGCTAGCTGGGGTTAAACCACAGCTCCTCCTCTGTTAGTCCTTATTCTGGCAGGACCCTTGCCCATGATCCTTGCTACTTTCTTAATCGGCAAATTTCAAGATTCGATTTTTGGTTCAAGTGGTGGTTTCTTTTCTCTTTAAAATATGGGAGTGAGTGAACAAGCTGTCTGACTGGGTTTAAACCACGACAGTTCTTTTGGCGTCCAACGTGGGGCATGAGGGGTTGAGATAACGACAGATCTGACCGGATTAATAGTCACTCGTCACAATGCTGATTTATTGGCTCTCAAGGTTGTTCCTCTTGATCTCACAGTTTCAGTGTATCATATCTTACTTCCATCCGGTATTTGCTGTATTAGTGTTTTTCAAGTGTGGGGCTTGGGCTAAGGTTTTTGTCTCATTGTACTTTATGGTAATGACTTGTAATACAATAGAATCATTGATCATGAAACTGATCTGGCTTATGTTCCCAGTGTGGTCACCACCTTTATACTTTGGGAGGTATATAATAGAGGTGCTTAGCAATTACACATCTTTTTTCTCCTTCTCAGGTGCTCAACCTGTGAAGGAGACATTCTTTTACCCTCCCAGTCCTCCCACCAGACCATTTACATTTGAGAGTTTTGAATGGCCTTTTAATGCTGTTG